>NC_136068.1:1152094551-1154494551 GCF_964261635.1 Lissotriton helveticus
GTACTGAGTCTCTGACCCTACAAAATCAGTACACTATTGGACCTGGGAAGAACTCTGCTGGAGTAAAGACTGCTGTGCTGTAAGGATTGACACTTTGCCTTGACTGACTGTTCTGAGGAACTGCTTCTCTGCTTTACTGAGATGCCCTGCTGCCTGCTGATCTCTGCCCTGCTGAGGACATGAACTAAACCTATCTCACATTAACCCAGAGTGACTCCATGAGCTTGCTGGCTTACCTTCTGTTTTCTGAAGTCTCAGGGACACAAAAGACTTCTTGCAACTCGCCTAGTGCTTCTGAACTCTGCCATCTGTGAGTTCTACACTTGCCTGAGGTGTCCCCTCCAGTCCAGGGGTCTCAGAAGTTGGTTCTGCAGCATAAGATCACCACATAGAACAACAAACTGCAGGTCTCGAGCTGTTTCACTGAGATAAAAACAGAGTGGAGAGACAGCACTAAGGGCTTGATTTAGATCTTGGTGATTTTACTCCGTCACAACGGTGACCGATATCCTGCCCACCAAAATATAAATCCCATACAGAACAATAGATTAAATTGAATTAGGAGACCACTTTGACCAATTAAATAAAATGTGAATTTGTTATAGCTTGAGCATGAACGTGCAAGATTATTGGAGTCCTTTGCCGTGTTCTTCATTCACATATCCCTTTTTATCATTTACCACAGTAATGAGAAACTGAATATATGCAGCATATCTATGCTGACGGCACTCACTCTTACGCCACCTTCTACACTACTTCCACTCCCAACCATTTGAAAAGTTGTATGCTCTAGGCTTAACTCATGCTATGTGGCCCGTCCCATCCCATATTCCAAGGCGAACATCAACTGACAACTCTAATTGGTCTGGCTAATTTATCACAGTAAAATCATTTGTGTTCAAGTTTGAAGATTCATGCACAGTTTTGTAAAGCTGTATACAAGTACCTGTTGTTATCATTAGCCAAGATACTACTGATTGAATTGCTATGGAGTCTCAACGTTTCTTTATTTACCCTTCTGAGCAAATAAAATATACACTTTTGTAGTCTGTAAAAATGTACCAGCACTGGTCATTAGGGCTGCTAAAACCTCAAATGGGACAATAACTGCATTGTTTAGTGTAGCTGACATAGCAGGACTTCTCATATAGGATTTCTTCCAGGAAATTCCCATTAAGGCTCCCCACCTTTGAATGGAAGAGTAACAGCACTTCTCAGGTTTACTTAGTCTTAATGGACCAGTATCTGGACATTTCAATAGGACTGCTGTAAATGCAGTGGATAATCTTATAAAAAAGGCAGTGTTTTGAATGGCCTACAATCTCATCTCACCTTTCACACTAATGAAAAGGTGTGATGAATAATTTTGTGTGTGTGTTTCGTAGACCCTCTCAGAAAATGTCCCAGACCGTGTATGTGACTGACACTTTTAATCTTTCATGAGTATTCTCGGTGGTGGAGAAATGTCCATGCATGGTGGTGAGTACTTTTTCATCCCACTAGATCCTCTATAAATCATCAAGATGGTTTACTTCCATCTGCGATTAGCAGTTACATGTGTGCATCATAGCAAGTTTAACATACAATTGAAAGCTTTTGAGGACAGTTACATGAGTAGTCCTACATTGGGTAATAGTAACACCTGTTATTTATAGTACTATTTAATAAAGCATGTTATTATTATTAAATCTTTGATTCCCTAAAAAGATACATAGACCAATATAAAAATAAAATTTCATAGATTGGAATACCTCTTTTGGAGCAATAGACAAATTTAGGGGCTCATTACGATGGCGGAACGATCGGCAGTGGCGATCGTTCCGCCATCATGAAGAGAATTACCCACCACCATATTAGGATGGTGGCGGGTATCGCGGCGGATGCAAAGTCAGTCTGCCAATTTTCCACCGGTGGCAATCGTCATGATTGCTTGCCGGGCGGAGCGGAGCCGAACCACTAATATGGTGGATGTGCCTTGCAGGCACAGTCCGCCATATTAGGATGTGCGTGTTTGAGGCTGGTGGGGAATGCCTTTGGAGGCCTGTAGCGTGCCCCCTCTTTGGGGGTTTTGGAGGGTGCACTGGGCTGGTAGCCATGGTACCCCTCTGCAGTTCCCTGCACCAAGTGATAGCCACCGCGTGGTGCCTGCCATGTGGTGTAGGGAAATGCTGTGCATGCTCATTTACCATTGCAGACGGTGCTGCAGCCATGTGCCCACTTGTATGGCGGGCGCATCCTAATTGCACTGGGGGACCGCTGCAAGTCTGGCGGGCGGTCGCATCACCGCTATGATGGAGGACGGCCATCATAATGAGCCCTTTAGTATTTATTTGATCTAGTTTGTATTCGAGTAATTCTCATCACAATCGGGATGCCTTTTCCACTGGCCAAGGTGGTATTTCTTTGACAAGATAGGCAGCATACCAATGTCTTATATTTATTGGATTCAGAAAAGGGGGTGGTGATGAACAGAGTGTCTGAATTAAGCAGACCACTCTTACCCAGTCCAAAGATCAGGGCTTGATCCATCACCGTTATTTAGCTCACTGCCCCATCCCAGCTCAGAACCTGGCTATATGCAAATTAGTTTGTCCCTGGCCCAGTGCATCATGGGAACAGGGCAGACCAAACTACCAAGCCAATTCTTCACCAGAAAGGAGACAAGCTTCCGGGGACCGGTTTCTGCCATTTCAGGCGTCGTCGGCCCGGCTTGCTTGAATCCTGATGGAGCAGTGAGCAAGGGACTCATGTCTGAGTATACCCTGCCACACCTATAGTGGCCAAAAACGATTCAGAAAAGGGGGTGGTGATGAACAGAGTGTCTGAATTAAGCAGACCACTCTTACCCAGTCCAAAGATCAGGGCTTGATCCATCACCGTTATTTAGCTCACTGCCCCATCCCAGCTCAGAACCTGGCTATATGCAAATTAGTCTGTCCCTGGCCCAGTGCATCATAGGAACAGGGCAGACCAAACTACCAAGCCAATTCTTCACCAGAAAGGAGACAAGCTTCCGTACATTGCATACAGCCAGGTTCTGAAACTGGGATGGTGCAATGAGCTAAAAAACGGTGTTGGATCTAGCCCTGATCTTTTGACTGGGTGAGAGTACTCTGCTTAATTCAGAGACTCTGTCCATCACCACCCCTTGTTGTAAATAGTTTTGTCCACCCTAAGCGTGGAAGGGTATACTCAGATGTGAGTCCCTTGCTCATTGCACCATCAGGATTCAAGGAAGCCGGGCCGAAGACGGCTGTAATGCCAGAAACCGGTCCCCGGAAGCTTGTTTCCTTCCCAGTGTAAGAATTGGCTTTTGTAGTCTGGTCTGCCCTGTTCCCATGATGCACTGGGCCAGGGACAGACTAATTTGCATACAGCCAGGTTCTGAAACTGGGATGGTGCAATGAGCTAAAAAACGGTGTTGGATCTAGCCCTGATCTTTTGACTGGGTGAGAGTACTCTGCTTAATTCAGAGACTCTGTCCATCACCACCCCTTGTCGTAAATAATTTGGCCACCCTAAGCGTGGAAGGGTATACTCAGATGTGAGTCCCTTGCTCATTGCACCATCAGGATTCAAGCAAGCCGGGCCGAAGACGGCTGTAATGCCAGAAACCGGTCCCCGGAAGCTTGTTTCCTTCCCAGTGTAAGAATTGGCTTTTGTAGTCTGGTCTGCCCTGTTCCCATGATGCACTGGGCCAGGGACAGACTAATTTGCATACAGCCAGGTTCTGAAACTGGGATGGTGCAATGAGCTAAAAAACGGTGTTGGATCTAGCCCTGATCTTTTGACTGGGTGAGAGTACTCTGCTTAATTCAGAGACTCTGTCCATCACCACCCCTTGTTGTAAATAATTTTGTCCACCCTAAGCGTGGAAGGGTATACTCAGATGTGAGTCCCTTGCTCATTGCACCATCAGGATTCAAGCAAGCCGGGCCGAAGACGGCTGTAATGCCAGAAACCGGTCGCCGGAAGCTTGTTTCCATCCCAGTGTAAGAATTGGATTTTGTAGTCTGGTCTGCCCTGTTCCCATGATGCACTGGGCCAGGGACAGACTAATTTGCATACAGCCAGGTTCTGAAACTGGGATGGTGCAATGAGCTAAAAAACGGTGTTGGATCTAGCCCTGATCTTTTGACTGGGTGAGAGTACTCTGCTTAATTCAGAGACTCTGTCCATCACCACCCCTTGTTGTAAATAATTTTGTCCACCCTAAGCGTGGAAGGGTATACTCAGATGTGAGTCCCTTGCTCATTGCATCATCAGGATTCAAGCAAGCCGGGCCGAAGACGGCTGTAATGCCAGAAACCGGTCCCCGGAAGCTTGTTTCCTTCCCAGTGTAAGAATTGGCTTTTGTAGTCTGGTCTGCCCTGTTCCCATGATGCACTGGGCCAGGGACAGACTAATTTGCATACAGCCAGGTTCTGAAACTGGGATGGTGCAATGAGCTAAAAAACGGTGTTGGATCTAGCCCTGATCTTTTGACTGGGTGAGAGTACTCTGCTTAATTCAGAGACTCTGTCCATCACCACCCCTTGTTGTAATTATATTTATTGGAGCATCACTACTTCAGCGTTTTGATTAAATGAATGACTAATTGCTCATCAGCAATGTGTGACTTTGTGGATTGAGACCTATATATCACTGCTCACAGCATTACATTTCTGATGTTTCAAAAGACTCTAAACATTCAGGAGAAACTCCTTAGACACCATTCAAGAGGCTCATGAGGCAAGAAAGCTGTCCATGACTTCAGTTTAAGTCAACATTCAAAGCTTCTGATTTCTAGAATCTCGTTGCAGCTGCACTAGCCCTCTCTGTTCCAAGAGCCTTCTTCACTTCCCATACACAAACAAGATGTACACTCTAAACCCCTGGGGTGTTGAATTGGAACCCTTCAACAAAAGCCTAGGCATTCTGGAAGTGCAATAAGGTGTTGCCTTTCTTCTTATAAAACTCCCAGAACACCCTGAAACATAGGGATTCATTCCAAAAATTTTTGTTATTGTAAATTATGTTTACATTTAGGTTTAAATTATGTTTATGACAGCAAAATCCTAATTTAGAGTTAAGGAATTTCTTATTTTAAATCACATATTCTATGGCAAAAAATGTAAAAGGGTGTTAGCTTTTCCAATGCAGTTTTGTAGGGTTGAGATGGAACTATGGGTATTTAAAAGAGAGGTTATGGAGATACCATTGGTAAAGTGGTAAAAATCCAAAAAGCCAGAACACTGTAGTTATTCATAAGCTTTCCCAGTGTCTTTTTCACCTAATTTGCACATGTTACTGAAGTGCAAAAGTAAGAGTGAAAACTGTGTGAGTAAAATACCACATGTACAGTGTGTCATTGAAAAGATTTTCCACAAATAAATAAATATTCCTTATAGGAAAAAATTTGAAAAACAACTTATTTGGGCTGAAGCATATTTCCACCAAACTTACTCATGTCAAATGTCTGCTTGCTAAGAATCTACACAGGTAATAGAGGGCAGCAAGTGTAGACCAGCAAGTGTAGCACTGGAAATCTATGGCTTGCTGGATTTCACGGAGTACAACTGGAGATTTTAGTACATTCTCAAAAAGCCTGACATCTACTCAAAAATGTAAGAAGAAATCTGTGATGCCTACTGCAAATCCTATTGTAGGAAAGAAAAATGAAAAGTAAGAAACTTGTTTTGTCTGATGATACACCTCTAGAGGTTTCACTGCTGAAGTATGGAAAGCAGAAAGTAATTTCAACCCAAACTCCCAAATCGAATACCAGAACTGCTGTGGCCCAGATGAGTCCCACCTAATCTGTTAACATGGGCTGTTAACATTCTACTGTAAATGTTCAGTAAAATTGTCCTCTGACTAACTCTCAACTCCATCAAATTGAATCTATGGTACATTTCCTTCACAAACGGAAAAACTGAGCATGACAGTCCACTGAAGTTGCTCCCAATCCTGATTTATATCCATCACCTCTAGAAGGGCGGGGCCCACTGAGCAGCCCACCAGGAGATGCGTTCGCAACAACTACAGTGGAGACCACACGAGAGAATATCAACCACAGTTAAACTATAACTAACCTTTGTTATGCTATACTGCATTCACCTGCCATGTACATTTTCTACACGGAACATGGCCACTCACTTGTGCACTCTAGCGGGGCCTTTAACATATCATTAATATGATTGTTTCACTTTTTGCCGTTTATGTGAAAATTACATTTTTGTGCATTTTTTCTTACACAAAATGGCGGCTGAGAGATAGTCTGCCAAACTGAGATTGTACTGTATGTAGCTTTTTTGCTATTCAGATTTTACACAACTGCAGTTCATGATTTTATGAAAGACACGGATGCTAATATTATGCATCATCCTCTGAATTATCACACACGGTAGCAACAACTGCAACTTTAAAATTATAACTCAAGTAATTTTCAAAAGGAGTATAAATGTCCTCAAAAAGCAGCCATCTTCCTTCATCATGCTGCGAACAATCAAGTCCCTTTGTTGAACAAGAATCATCATAGATATCTTTTTCTTTATCTTCTTGCAGACAACTTTCTGCAAAAACTGAACTCTTAAGATTATCCTCTAACATTTCCAGTAATCATAAAAACATATTGATAAGGTCAGGTTTATTATTTTTGTTGGATAGTATTAGCCTTTGTCTCTAATATAATTATGATTTTCTACCCACCTCATGCTGTGGAAAATCTGGATGTTAATGCAAGGCTCCGAGGCCAGTATTATGCATGTTCAAAGCCTTGCCATAACATTGAAATAAGCACTTTCAATTGGCTTATAATAACATTTCTTAAACACAGAGTCTGTTGATCAATCCACAGAAGCACGAATGCTTGAAAGACTTCCACCCACCATAAATGCCTTTGGAGCCAGAGCACCTCTTGCTGAGTGTGCCCCAAATCTAGTTATATCTATTCCTCGTTTCTTCATGACCTGTTTAACTCACCTTGCTAGTGTTGGACATTACATTGACTTATAAGGATACCTAAATGAAATCACAATTGAGATCTTCCAAACTTTCCGTCCTTCTTTCATACTCCTTCAAACATTTTACTGCACACAATTTCTCATTTTCTCCTAGACTAAGATAAAAAAAAAAAGATTTGGGCATACTTTTAGCTCTCTTTTCAATATAAGAACACACACCCACAGGAACATAACTCCTAGAAGATACTTCTAAGGCCCTTATATCTGACACTCTCCTGATGATACTAAAGAAAGGGGCATATGTACAAGAATTGGCTATAACTATCGCTAACGCTTATTAGCTGCAGTTATTTTATCTCTGTGTACTGCGGAAAACTATTGCAGTGTTTGCGGCATATTTACAACACGCCGCTAAATGGTGATAGTTTCTCTTACAGGGGGGAAATTTACGGTGTTAAGAACAGCACCACGGCGATAAACATCCTGAAGCTTATGTAGAAAAGTGGCAATTGGACAGAAACTGCACGCTAATTAGCGTGAGGTCATTTTTTTCTATGTTAGGCCAGAAAAAACACTATAAAACGCCTGCTTTGTAGCCCAAACACAACAAAAAATAAAAGAGGAACCATGGAGGAAGCTGGACCCAGTACTGAAGCAGACGGAAAAAAAACAAGCACCCAGGAGGACCAGCCAGAGACCCAGGGGAACGTCAAGGAGGAGAGAAGAGGAAGGCCCGGGTGTAGTCAGCAGGAAAACCAGGTCATGATTGCGAAGGTGACCCACATGCGAATGATAATGGAGAACATGGAGTGGATTCAAGCAGAACAAATGGGTGCCACTGCTGCACATCATCAAGATGTAGCTGGAACCTTCCATGCCCTGCAGCTGATCATCACTGCATTGCTGCATCAAGGTTTGGCACAGATGAATGCTGCTGCTGCTTCTACATCCACATATCCTCCCCCAGATGTGTCAGTGCCTCACAGTGCTGCAACCAATCTACCACCATGCACATGTGAGGCACATGACACATCAGAGGACGAAGATGAGGATGAATCTGAATTATTGCAAAGAAGAAAGCGGTAGCATCCATATGTGCCAAATGGACTGGTTTGCCTTGGATATGTGCTCAGCATCATGCCCCGGAACATCAGCTTCCACTGTCCCCAGATTCACTCTTCGACACTCACCTTGGACCTCAGTATGGGCTGCCATGATTTGTGTTGTTCCCAATGACACTGCAATCAGCCTGCTGACTGAACTCAACCTCTTCCTCTGGACATGTCACCCTGAAGTACTCTGTCAGGCCCTCCACTGTACATCTCTGGAATGTGGGGGTTGTTTGAGCCAAGTACTGGGCCAGACTCCAACAGAAACAATGCGCATGAAAATAAACATATTTAAGTTACACAGAAGTGTGTTGTCTATGACCATTCAAGTATAGAAGTCTGTAAAAATGTTGGGCCAGTGAATCCATCAAAAAGTACACCAAGGGACATAGGAGAAATGTTCATATTTAACTGTGTCCCAGATAGGCAGTGAGATTGCCGGGTATGTGTGAACTAGCCCTGCCCTCATTGCTCAAATACAACATTCTAGCCAGATTTCACCTTAGCTCTACGTACATGATGGAAATAGGCATGTGTGCAAATATGTCCAAGTCAAAGTCAGTCGCATGCCACAAGTAGTGTCTCCCTTTACCATTGCTACAAAGTCTCACTTGGCAGATCTACTTAGACTCTACGGGGTGGACTAAGCTTGTTGTGATGGGGCTTATTGCATGTCACATTTCAAGATGGTGCACATCATATTCACATAGATGAAGATTTTTAGGGTACATGTCTACCAGCCGCTATTGGAACCACAATGTCTGCTTCAGTGAAGTTGTGTTGGCAATAGGGACTTATCCCAAAGTGCAAGTCCTCAGTCAGCCCCTTCCTGTGGACTAACAATGCCTTATAAATAAGGACTCTCTCATGCTGTGACCACTGGGATCGGATAGGGCAATGTGTCTAGGGATGTATAGTGCATTGCAATTAGCATATAGTCAGATGCTGTACCACCATTTCAAGGGTGGCATCACTATGAGCCAATGCCAAAAGTAACAGCTGGGAGAAGCTACTATGACACTGGCACTACAGGGAGCAATACTACATTTCCCCTCTTGTGTGCAGCAGAACTGTGGGCCCGATTCACAAAAGTAATCTGAGACAAAATCCTAACTTTATGACTTTCAGTATTCACAAAAGGCATTTAGTAGCAGTAAAGTTAGCATTCCTAACTTTACTACTACTAAATGCCTTCTGTGAATACCAAAAGTCATAAAGTTAGGATTTTGTCCCATTGCTCTGCCATATGCCATGCACATTTGATCCTCATAATGACAATATTCTGCATGGGCAGGAGGTCGAGCCTCCATGCACAGAACATACAATTCAAAATATGCTGGCACACTTGCACTATGCAGCAAGTGTGCCGATGTCTGTGCATGGTAGATGGACTCTGCGCCAGGCTTATGTGATATTCAGGGGGTGGACGGAATCTATGGTACCCGGCGCATACATTCATCTTCATGATGGATAAGAGTTGCAATGTCAATATCTGCTCAGGGCCATGTCCCTACGTTGTTTTGTAAATGGACAACAATGTGCTGTCCAGCTCCGTGAGTCATACTCTAGAAGTTAAACTTCACAAAAGAGTGTCCCTAGACTAGGCTGTAACTCCTACTTGCCATCATATAATTCATGTAAGTTTACTGTGCTCATGTCTAAAGTATCCTGACACTGTATGTCCAGCTAAGTAACATGTCATGACCACTCGTATACATTTAAATGATTGACCTGCGAGAGAATAGGCTGCATACAAAGTAAAAAGCAACACTCCACCAAATCACCCCTGACATAAGTGCAACCAGAATTCTAAAGTAGTAACCATTTCCTATGAAAGTACAAAATAAACTACCCATAACTAACACTAAGCACCACTACAACTAACCTATCCTAAAATAACTGGAACAAAGTGAATGATAACCTAAACTATCTACCATAACTAATCCTACACACGTAACAACATATCGAAGACATCAACCTTCCTCCCACCCTTAAAGCACATGATGAGACTGGACAAAGACATTTTAGCTATACATAAACTAAATACACAGTTATCCTATACAATATGTCATGTGATCAAGCTTTGTTGGAAGCGAAACGGCTGGAGAAATAAAACACCTTGAATGAGCACAGAATTCGGGTCTGGTTTTCGTCATTTGTGAAAAAGACTGCGTCCGCTGCCTGGTTTTGTTGGCGAGTTACGTGCATATATATATATATATTTCAAGGATATCCGAATCCAAATGCAGAGTTTCCAAAGCTGCAGAAACAGATACGGGCCCAAGATAGGTGCAAAAGTTAGTTCTTTATTTCGTGTTGGTTTTTCAAATCACCATGACGCGTTTCGCGCTTCCCCGAGCGCTTGATCACATGACACAGTACATAGACAGGTATTGGTTTAAATAGTCACATTGCGAAGTCACATGTTACAGCCTAGGTAGTACATAGACATAGACGAGTTTTGTAGTTTTGAAAAGACTACACCCTGTTTGCCTGAATTAAAAGATACATTGATCCAACAATTTGTAATTTTGGCTGTGATCTAAAATAGTTAAAACATGTGCTATTTTAAGTAAAACCAAACTCCTGTGAAAGTCGATATACAGGTGCACAGAACAAAAATATTGTTTGAAAACCACAAATTAATGTTTTTCATTAAAAAGCAGCTGTTTAAATTTTCGAAAGTTACTGATGATTACTCTTTTTTATTTTGTGTTGTTTTTCCATAATTATAAAGTTATTTGATGATTTTATTTTTTTTTCTCTTATTTTCTTTTTTTCTGTATATCTATTGTCACATATTGATATACAAAGGCAAAGTGAACCTGATGACTAACATCGGAGCCCCGGTGTTAATTATGCCTATTTCATAAAGTTAAAGTGCTACGTGCTTGTGCGGAGGAGAGGAGGGGGGTTTTTGTTCATATGTCGGTACAAATACCTAAAAAGTCCCCAATGCTTTGGGATGATAGGTTTGAAAGTAATTTCGCAAAATTGTGAAATAGTTAGCCCGGGATGAGCATGCCAGATGTAACTCTCATAGATATAAATACTCCTTCCAATTGATTCAGATGCGACAAAAAACAATTAAAGCAAATGTCATACAATTAATAAAAACCTTAGAAATGGTTAAATGACGGCTAAAATTGTAGTTCTGTCACATACATAAAGACCTAAAGGGGAATATACATACGAGAGAATCCACCATAAAATTAAATCTATAAATATATAAATATATCAATAAATATCTAAAAGGCATAAAAAGTTATTAAATCCGTATATATTTACACATCCCTGAAGCACAGTTTTGCTAGGTATTGGAATGATTTGTGAATACATTAAAGGCATGTGTAAACATCTTCCGTGTTGTTTAACCCCGATGGTTGTTTGGTATTAAGTTCTAATATGTAGCGGGTCTCGAGGCGGCGTAATTTTTCTTCTCTGGTGCCGCCTCGTTTGCTTGCAAGAACACAGTCTATTACAAAATATTTCAGTTCACCACTTTTAGAGTTATGTTTGGCCTTGAAGTGTCTTGCCACTGGGTACGTGTTGTCTTGATTGCAAATCGCTCTGATGTGCTGTAAAATTCATTTGTGTACGGGGAGTTTAGTGCTCCCCACGTAGAGCAAGTTGCATGGACAGGACAAGACATAAATTGCATACTCAGTTTTGCATGTGAGTAGTTTGGTGATTTTATGTTCTTTCAGGTCAAATGGTGACAGATAGCTAGTTTTATTTACTGCTTGTAGATAGGCTTTGCAAACTTTGCAATTAAAGTACCCACCGTGTGTCTGAAGCCAATTGTTGGATTCCATGACTTCTGGGCTGCTTTTTACAAGTGCATCTTTCATAGATTGACCCCTACTATAAGTTATAGAGGGTCTTTTAGGAAGATCCTTCCCACATATAGGATCAGTTAAAACCAAGGGCCAATTTTTATTGATAATGGATTGGATTTGTTTATGCTGGGCACTGTATTGGACAATGATTCTAAAATCAGTCGAATTGTCAGAATTATCCACAGCTGTCATTGTAGTATTAGAGCCTCCCTTTAGGAGATCTAACCTGTTTTTTGACATTGATTTGGAAATGGCAGTGTTAACTATTTTTTCAGAGTAGCCTCTTTCCAAAAATCTGGCTTTACTGGTTGTCTGGGCTAGAATCAGGTCATTTTCCTTGCTGTGAATTCGCCTTAGTCTCAACATCTCCCCATAAGGGATACTGTTAATCAGATGTTTAACATGAGATCTGTTGGCGTGTAGGGTGGAGTTGCCCGCCGTGGGTTTGCGGTGGAGTTTAGTCTCAATTTTGTTCTTTTCAATGAATACCTCTGTGTCCAAAAAGGTTATAGATGAATTGCTAATGGTGGCAGTGAAATGTAAGTTAAGGTTGTTTCTATTAATATCCTGGACAAACCTTTCTGCTGATTTTATATTGCCATCCCAAATCACAAACAAGTCATCTATATAATGTAACCAAGTTATTACATGACACTCCATTGTTGTACGGTGTTCAACCATGAGGACCAGCTCCTCCCACCAACCCATGTGGAGACACGCGTAGCTGGGGGAGATGCTGGCCCCCATAGCAACACCCTGCAACTGCCTATACAATACGTTATTGAAAATGAATATATTGTTATTCAGACAGAAGTCCACCATTTCCAACAACATTTCTCTGTGTTTCAACATATTGCCCATGGATTTTTGAAGATAAAAATCAAGTGCATTCAATCCATCTGAGTGCACAATGCTGGGATAAAGTGCACTTACATCCAGAGCAATCAATAAATAACGATTTTCCCATTTGATATCTTTAATTTTGTACAGAAAATCGCTAGTGTCACTTACAAAGGAGGCCAAGTTTTTAACTGCACCCTGTAGAAAAAAGTCCACATATTGGGACATGTGTTCCAGGCAACCATTTCTAGCGGATATGATCGGTCGGCCGGGTGGGTTCTTGGCATCCTTGTGTAACTTCGGTAAGAAGTATATTGTAGGTGTTATCGGGTATTCATTCTTTAAAAATGTATGTTCTTGTCCTGTGATTAGTCCCTCAGATTTCCATTTAGACAGTTTTTTGTAACAATTGCCATACATAGCCTTAAGTTCGGTTCCAGTGCATTTAGTATAGCAACAGGTGTCGCTCAATTGGGCATGCGCTTCTTTGATGTACATATCCCTGTGCATAATGACAATGTTTCCCCCTTTATCAGAGGCTCTGATAATTACCTTATTGTTCGTTTGTAATTTTGTTATAAGGGTGTTGTAATTGGCTGTCTCCTTGTTATATTTATATTTGCTTCTGCGTACTTTGATGTTAAGGTCTTTCAATTGTTTCGAAACTTGGTCATGAAATAGATCAATACCATCCTTCACCATGACTGGGTTGAACGTAGATTTAGTATGGAACTCGGTCAATGGTTGTTTAATCAGAGATCCTATGGCTTGCATTGTTGCGGCAGTCGAGATATGTTGACTTAGTGAGGCCTCATTGTCGTTAATGGATTCCATTTCCCAAAGTTCATTCATCTCTTCCATAAACAATTCTGTGGTTTGAGAGAGTGCTGGCTTGAATATGTTGGTACCAGTCTGTATTGCTGTTCGATCCTTAGTATGTTTGTTCAGGACATAATATTTTTTCAGTTTTAATTTTCGTGTACTCTTGAAAATATCCAATCTGGTATTTGCATAGTTGAAGTCTCTTTTAGGACAATATGTCAAACCTAAACTCAAAATTTCCTTTTTGGTTTGATTTAATTGTATGTTGGATAGATTGACGATGGTCTTATCTAAGTCTGTAGCAGTTATTGTTTGCTTTTGTTCCAACCTCCTTTCTTTTTGCGCGCCGTTGCGACGCATGTTGGCTTTCCTTCGTTGTCGGCGTTTCCAGTTTTTGCTGTATTGTAATATTTGCGTTGTGTCCGAGGACGTAGGGTTTGCCTTCTGTCCTCGCAAAAAAGGGCAAGTTCTTCTTCCAATGTGTTTCTTGGACCCGCTTCGCGACTTTGACCTTCTCTTTCCGGATCGCTTTCAGGATTGGAGCTGGCTAGCGATAAGGAACTGCCGGATGAAGAGGTATCTGTTCTAGTTGGTTTAGACTTCTCCACTGTTTGTTTGTTACTTTGCTTGTTCCTTCTAATTACATCATATTTCTTGGAGAAAGTAAAGATACGACCCATTTCGTAGTCCGTTTTGTCGCGGAAAAATGTATATGTTTTGCGGTCCTTAATTTTATCTTCCTCTTTTTTGAGTCTGGTACACATTTCATGGCGCAATTTTTTAGCTTCCTCTTCCTCATTTAACGCTTCTATTTCCTCATTAATTTTATTAATTTCTTCCAAGAGGGCTGTTCTATCTGTTTCAGCGTACTTTATTAAAATTTGCATTAGATGTTTAGAGTGATTTAAATTGCATTCCGCCCATTCACGCAACATTGAAAGATTGGGCATCTCGTAGCTTGGCGCCAACAAAATACGTAAGCCACGGGGAACTCTTTCAACGTCCAAGTACATTTTTAGAGACCTTGCCTCCCACCATTTACTCTGTTCTGCACGACTCTTCTTTTCCAGTAATTTAAATTTGTCTTTCAAAGTGCAGTTCGTTTCTTTAGTTTTATCTGCGGCATTATTAGTTTTATCAGGTTCAACAGTTGTCTTTGTGAACATCAGTAACGCTGCTATTTCGCGTTCTCTAACTGTGTCTGACGACATTTTACCCCAACACTTAATGAATTGAATTAAGCTGCCTCGGAGTTTCCGATCCGTAGTAATCAGTTCACGGAAAACAAACCTTGGCTGTGCACACCTCTCACCCCTTGCCAATTCCGCTTTAATAACACGTACCTTCAACAGTCGATGGGAAGCGCTGATTCCTCCGAAGCAGATGCGTATATATATATATTTTTATTTATTTATTTATATGCCAACAAAGACATCAACCCCCCACCCAAAGGAAAAGGAAACTTATCCCCAAATACTATAGAAGAATAAACATATAAACTTGCTTACAATCTAACAGTAACTATACCTATACTACAACTACACTAACTAACACTTAAAATACTTACCTAACACTAACTAAGAACAAGAAATAACATTGGGGGAAGTGAGACATTAAAAAGCATATCTGACCACAAATGATAACTTAAAAAGCATATTTTACCCCAAATGACACCCTAAAAAGCATACCTGGCCCCAAATGACACCCTAAAGACATACCCACCCTCATAATTACCATTGTACAATACTTACCGCAAAATATTTGACTTTCACTTGTCAGAGAGGATTCTGCTTATGCACAGAACTATGCACAGGAAACCAGGACCTTAGTGAATTGTGGTGTACCAAAAAACTCTCCTCAGTACCCAGAACCCCTAATGTTTAAAACAGTAAAGAGGCCGTAGGGCCTGTACCTTGGATCACGTAACATATTCTAATCGTCCTGCGGACTAGATCTCCGCAAGCATGATGGGACTCAATTTAAGTTAATGAATGTTGCTGCTTGCTCGAATTACATAACAAACGCTGCATTTATCCATGGGTTGGACCTGATTAGCGGTGGTGAGATCAGCCATGAATCTCGTCTTGTGGTGATTGCGGCAGGGGAGGGAGGGGGGTGGAGGGTGGTACCTGCAGATCGTTAGCTGCGTCCCTCCTGCGGTGTACATCCGGGGATTAAAAGCTGCTTCTAGCCTCTCAGCCAATGAGGTGGAGGCTGTATTCAGGACGGGTCATCTCCTTTGGGGTCCTGAGATCTGCTGCAGTGAGAAAATCAGAGTGGGGGGAAGAGTCGGAGAGCTTGGTTCTGTACCGGAAGCTCGTTCCGATATGTGTGCCTTCTCCGGGACACCCGCTCTCCTTCAATGTTGTGGCAACTCCTCTGCTCAGGTGGGTCGTCGCCTTGGTGATCTTGTGGCGCTGCTTCCGTGGTCTTGCAGCGCTGCTTCTGGGGATGGGTACTTTCCTTGGGACTACTCGCGTGAACCGCGTGAATGGTAAAAACAGTGAAGAGGTGTTCAAGTAATCCCAAGGAACCTTCCCAACATTTAACGTTTGTAATGTCCAAGCAAACTGCATTATAGAACACAAATGATTTTGTCCATGGTACAAAACAGATACCTCATCATACACAATTTCAACAAGAGATGGCACAATGCTGTCTAAGGTGTAAATCCTTGAAGAAAGTGTATTAATGCTATTATCAACGACAGCTAGCACTTTTTCCCAATTTGCTTGATCAATAGCCCTAAGCCTAGTGGCAGCTTCAACCTGGGACACTTTTCAAACCTCATTGTAAACAGCATATAACCATTGTTTGGACCTCCCTCTCACAGGGCCTTTAACAAAGTCGTTTAAATCCACTGTGTCAGTTAACTGCGATAAATGATGTTTAACTGACCTCAAGGAGGAATATTGAAGCCAATTTTGACATAATTTACCTACAGAATATGTAGTAACAGAATGCAAACTGTCAAACCCGGGGATCTACCTTATCTTGTGTGTAGCCCCCAGTTAGACCCAGAAAACGATGTTGGCAGGCATCTGAACTCCTGTGCCATATTAACCATCCTTCTGGCTCCAAGCCAGACATGTTGAAGGAATTATTAGTAATTTGGGACTGCAATTCATCCATACTCAAGTCTGTGTGCTTCTCCCATTCGGGATAAGCACCCAGACTTGGAATATTTGGATTATTCATCTTTTTTGAAGTAGCCAATCCAAAGCAAGTAGTTTGCATAATAGTAGAGTTCAAAAACAACAAATGGCTCGGTATCAAACAAGCTCGATGCAACGCTTCTGTGCCCTGCACTTGCCAGGTTTTCGAACCCCAAACAGATGTAAGATCTACAGTATCCGTCCACACCTCATAGCCCCCTATAGCCAATTGGTCCACAAAGGACTAGGAATAAAGCAATTTTGTATTAGTGAGCCTAACGTTGGAAGTGGACGTCAATGTCACTTTAAAATAAAAGGCATCGGGATTACTGCGACTAAAGTCTGTGAAATATGTACATTTCTCTAACAGTGTTTTTGAACTACACTCAAAGGGAGCAGGACAATGTTCCCACTAAGTGTAATTAACCATTTTCCGAAAGGTATTCACTTTATGCAGAAAATGATTGCCATAATGTTGATAACAGAATAGGTCCGCGTAATTAGCAGAATCAGACTACAAATCTTCAGCATCAAATGCAGCATAATATTTCAAATCAGAAAACAGGGCCTCTATGGCCTGGACATCCCAGTCATCAGAGTGTCTGTTTTGTTTAACCAGATCCCCCATTGAGACACGAAGCACATTGGGGACATTTATCACCTCTGTTGGGCCATGAATTTGAAACTTAACAGCATCCCAAACAATCCCATCCGACTCAGGCCAGGCAGTTATGTTAACAAAAGTCTGGCCCTTTTCATTCTGTGTAATGAGGAGTGCAAATGTTCTATCAATCAATCGAATTGAAGAACTTTCTGTAAGATAATGTCCATAAATAAGAAGAAAGCATTCAACCACAAATCCAATCGACGTAAACAAAAAAATTGAGAAAAGCGCCAGCCAAATGTATGTCCAAGGAGGAATCAAAAAATTTCTTTTAAACCAAACAGAAAAAATTGAAATTTTTCAACGGGGCACTGGATGTAATAGAATCAGAGTCAAAAGAGAAATGTGACTGGCCAAGATCAGTTGTTTGGACACCAGGTAATGACATATCTGTGGGATAGGCATATCCAATATCCACTGGGGGATCACCAGTCGGTGGACTCAATAAGGGACTAGAAGTGGTAGCCAACTCGATGGCAATGTCAGGCCTGTCGGCAATTGCAGGGGCCAAAACAGAATTCCTCAGCATCGCTGGACAAGAGACCGCTGGAGTCATGCTATGAAGAATCGGCCATTCATTGTAATTTGACATTGTCAATGGAGATGTACCTGTTGTCTTTTCGACCAGGAAGTGGAGGTAAAATAACTGTTCATGTACCCTGCGCGCTAAGCACTGGAACTGGAGCACGATAAGAGGGGCCAAACTCCTTTTTTTTCTCCACCTTCTCACGGACCAGATCACCAACTCGATGCATCCAACCGACTACCGGAATCTGAAGTGCAGCATCAGCTGTGGAGAGCAAGTGTTCCTCTGCAAGATTGTCTCGAGTCTCTTCTAGGTTCTGTAATACAGCAGAATGATCATCTACGTCAAAGGGGACGGCAGATGCTGCCATATCTAGACCCTCAAGGTCAGGAACAAACATCTTAATGCCAAAGAGCAATTCATATGGGGTCCACGCACCCAGAGACCTTCTCGGGAGATTATTAAGTGCACGTTGGATGCTATACAAATGGGCCAACCAGTTGCTGCCAGTACCTAAAACTCTACCTGTCAAGGATTGCTTTAAGTCATGGTTCATCCGTTCCACAACACTATTGCCCTCAGGCCAGTATGGAGACAAAAATTTAAAATGCACCCCCAAAGACCTCATGGCTTCTTTGTATGCATTAGAGGCAAATGCCAGAACCAAGTCAGAATGGAGGGTGCAACATGCAAATCCCTGATGACAGTTCGAGCATCAGCACTTTGTTGTGGCCAGACCCATAGAAAACGTGTGCACAAATCCACTGCAACTAAGATGTACTTATATGCAGTATCAGAGGAAAAAGGACTGCAGTGATCTAGATAAACACACCCAAGTGGTTTATTAGATATGACCAACTGTGTTTGTGACAGGCGTGCAGCAGTAGAAGGCTTAATCTGCTGGCAAATGTCACAAGTAAGGACATAATCGCAAGTTTGTTTGTACAACCCGTGCCACCAGTAACGCTGTTGCAAGATATAGACAGTCACTGAAACGGCGGCATGTGCCGAGGCCATGCCCTCGTGAGCGGCTGTTATCAAGGATACCCCGAGGTCTGCGTTGGGTATTAACCTGTCACCCATGCCATTATTTCTCACATAGGGAACTTTATCAAAACTTAAATGATAAAAGTACCTAGAAGGGAAACCCTTAGGGTAAACACCTCCCTTCTCTGTAGCAGCAATAGTTGCCAAGATGTGATCATCAATCTTACTTTTGGACCTTGCAACTGCTGCCACTAGATATGTTGCCACTGCCATCTTTGCTGCTTCATCAGCAAGACAGTTGCCAACAGCGTGAACTCCGACATGCTGGTGACCAAGAGTATGAATTACATTTACAAGAGGCAGACGCTCTTTAAGTTCTGTCACTCTGACCCAAAGCATTTTGTGCTTAATTGTGCTACCTATTTAGTCATGATAGGCATTTTGCGTCCAAAAGAATAAATTGTCATTGAAAGACTGAACACAGTAGCAAGAATCACTTACAATGAGAGTAGTCACACGAGGATCAGCAAACTCCAGTGCAAGCACCACAGCACGTAGCTCTTTCAACTGGGCGGTACAATCCCCCAATGACTGCGTATGCACAACATCGGATCTGAATTCACCATTCATCATGGTACCCACCACTATTGCACAGGCCGCTGAATAAGCATGTTTGGATCATGTCGCCAGTTAAGCCGAACCGTCTGTATAAATGATACAATGGTAGTCCTCAAGCGGGCGCATAGATAAAGGAGCAGGATGAACAAATTCATACTGTATGAACTCCTGAGTTTACAATGAGGAATCGAAGATGAATGTGACATACAGAGATGTCAACAATGTTACCCCTTGTATCCAACGAGGATGCAAAGCTTTAGAATTCGGTACACTGGCTTTCGTTAGAGCCTCAAGGGCTGGATACGGTGTAACAACCAACATGCGTTTCCCTTGCGACATGGCTCTCTCTTTAAGAATGCCATCTGAACTGCTGTCAACACCTTTTCGACAGTAGAAAAGCGCATTTCAGCCGAAGTGTACAAGTGTGACTTGTAAGCAATAAGGACTGTGTCTCCTTCATTAAACGTTAAGTACGTGAAACCCACTGCCCCGGCACAATTCTTATTACCAGGTTTGTGTGGTTGTCACGAGTCAATAAGTATTTAGATTCAAGAAGATCAGACTGCAAGGACTGCAGTATAGCTGAATGCTCAGGTAGCCAGCAAGATTTGGTAAAAGTTGGTTGTACCAAGGCATAAAGCGGCTTGATACGCTGGGCATAGTCAGGAATATAAGTACGCCCGAAATTCAAAAAACCCAGTAAAGACTGTAATTTTTTCAGAGTTTTGGGAGTGCGCAAAAGGGAGCACTTCTTCAGGAAGTGAGCTGCCAAACCTCGGCCTTCGTTGTTGAGCTCGTAGCCCCAAAACAACACTGTGTACTCTGCAATATGAGATTTTGCAAAGTTAAATTTGTTACCGAAATCCGCAAACATGACAATGATGCGGTCAACGCGACACAGATGCGGCCGTAACTCGTCGTCTGTGAGGTACATGTCATCAACATACGAATACGCATGTGGGTATATGCTCTCCAACAGAGAGACAACACATGCGGCAAAGATGCCCGGGCTGTTTTTATAGCCCATGGCTAATCTTTTAAACTGTTTTTGTTTGCCGCCTGAAGTGAACGATGTCCATTGACTACTAAGAGAGGACAGGTTATGACTGAAAAAGCCATTTGATATGTCAAGTGTGGTGTTAAACCTTTTTTTCACAAGACTATCGACCAGGGCTGAACTGTGGGTGTTCTGCTCCGCACACGTCCGACCATGAGAATGTAGCTGCCGGTAATCCAAAACTAGGCAGTACGACCCATCAGGTTTGGTCACAGTAAAAAGTGGATTATTCATGGGAGACACACATGTTTCAATCACACCTTGATATTCCAATTGTTCAAGGATTTCTGCCACAGAAGCTTTCGCTTCTCGCTTCATGGGATATTGGGGTTGTGGCTGTGGCATAGACCGTAACGGAAACTCATGACTAGGCGAAAGTTTATCCCACCCGACCTGAGAACAGTACAAAGCCGGTTCAAGCACCTGAGCCCACTCTTCTGTAACGTTCTGCCCCTGCTCCTTAGGTACAGTGTGTGCGAAACTAGGGAGGATTACCTCCTCCTCTCTGGGAGCAGCCAAAACGAAAGGCGGGGGCCAAGCAGCCTCAGCTAACAGAATGTCATATGTAGAGGTCAGATTTTCCCCAAAAATCTCTTTTATTGTACGTTGTATGTCACCCTCAATTAAAAGGACTATATCACATAGTCTAACAGGGGGAGCCACATGTGTGTCAGCTGAAGGTGTTAGTTGCTATCGCCTTCAGATATGGACGCAGTGCTTCCCGCAATACTGTAATTTCTGCTGCGCTGTTTAGCAGCGTTAGTGCCCATGTCTGGTTCCGAAGCTGTGTTCTCACTATCTGTGGCATATCGTGCCGTTAATGCAGCAAATTTCTTCTTCTGAAACTGGGGTTTTTGACGTTGAAAGTCGTCCTGCTTTCCTTTACCATTAGCGGGCTGCTCACGTCCTTGCTGTGCACCCCATCTTTGTCCGCATTCACCTCCACTGGGCTGTGAGACCGATGTTTACTGTAACGAGCGAGGAGAACGTTGATCACGAACCTGAAACTGATCTGAAGATGTAATATTCGTGCGATCGCACAAATTATACGTGCTCTCAGTTGACACTGGTATCGGCAATGCAGGACTCGACTCCTGTTTCTGTTGTTGTTTCCCCTGTTTCTTACCTTTCCAAGTCTGTTTAGGGAAAGCTGGATGGTCGTCTTAACTAGACTTAACCGTCTGAGTCTGCTGTTTAGCTGCTGTTTTAGCTAAAGGCTTAACACCCAAACTATTGCTTCCAATGGTCTTGTATGCCTCTGCAATAATTTTCGGTAAATGTCGGGGTTTATCAGCGTTGGGGACATTGCGCAAAGCATTAGACACTTGAAAGTTAACCGCATCACCCTTGACGTTCACAAGGACGAGATTGGAAACTACGTCAAACACTCCAACCAGTCTCATTTGAAACTCAACAGCCGCCTCCGGACTGTGATCATCCTGAACACGCTTGATCGCGGAGGGCAAAACAGTCATGGACAGTGTGCTGAAGCACTAGGCATACACTGCTGCAAACATTTTACCCCAGTTATCACAATCAGTAGCCTCTGCAAACTCATAGTCAGAATCCTGTGTTTCTCCACAGGAGACGTGTTAGGAAATACCGCTTCCAGTTGGTTGAATTTCTTGGCAAGCCAAAAGGGCATATCGTCCTTATCCTGGGGGCGCCTGCCCATAAACCGAATTAAGCATGACGGGACTAATTTTAATCCCGGCGGCCCAACTGGTTGCCCCGCAGCATCAGGTGCCCCTACCTGAATTTTGCGTGTAACATATTGTACTAGAGCCCAAAGCACTCTTACCGCAGAAGCATAAAGGGTTCTCAAATCAGCGAAGGGCACAGTATTGTAACGTGGATGCGGTGTAAAGCCGGCTAGTACCAGCCAGGTGGCTCCGGGAATGGACAAAGGACCTAGGCGTACCGCTTCCAAAGCGTGGGGGGGGCGCCATTAAACCAAACATGATGCTGCCAAGCTGAAATAGGAATCTCCTGTGTCATATATGGCGCATATGCAGCCGGCAAGGCAGTGTGAGTGTAAGTATGGAAAGTACCATCATCCGCATTAGCTGCTGTAAATGTGACCCACGAGTAGTAAAGCTCGAATTGGTGTGCTGCATCGGCACTCACTACGAAAAGTATGTGGTGGGTGTGTGAAAAATATAAACTTCAAAGAAATCTGTGACCCAGGGATGAATATGAAAAAACATCACGAGAGGGAAAACAGAAATCTAAATTATTAAAGAAGGAAAAAAGCGAAAAGAAATAAATAAACTGACACCATCCTCCTCCTTCAATAATTAATAATTGAAAATAGAAAGCAATACTTGAAAAGCTGACGACTTTTAGTAAACATAAGGGGACAACAAGACCCCAAACAGATTCATAATGAGAGAAACAAAATCATGGAAAATACTACTAGCATTAGAAGAATGTGGCAGAAAGTAACTAAATACTCCACACTTCTAGTAAGGAAACACTGTTGGACTAAAACCAACGTGCAAATCGTTTGTGACTAAAACCCAAAAGTCATGACAAACAAAACCTCCTCACTAAAAACAAATAAAATCCCAGGAAAGGGATTACGAACTTCATGATGTAATGGGACTATAACCCACACCAAAAAGAATAGCGTATAATTAGGGAAAATGGGACTCGGAACCCACACCCATCCCAAGACAAGACAGGGATAAACCAATAATAGGAAGAAGTAATGGGACTGAAACCCATACCAAAAAGTAATGCGTAAACAAGGGAACATGGGACTTGGAACCCACACCCATCCCAAGACAGGGATAAACAAAATACAAGTAGAGGTAATGGGACTCAAACCCACACCAAAATGAAATGCAAGAACAGGGGAAGATGGGACTTGGGACCCACTCCCATCGCAAATTGAACAAGGGGTGAAGGGACTAAAACCCATCCCCATCCCAAAACAGGGATAAATACCGTGAAAGTGGGGTGACGGGACTAAAAACCCACCCCCAAAATTACAGAAAAAGGAAATCTGTTCCTTAAAGGAAATGGGGCTAAGTACCCAATCCTTTGTTAACCACAACTTTTAAGTTAACATTTCTGTAGAAAAACATAAGTAGTGTACAAATACATTTACAGGTTTAATAAAACGTTTCACTGTAAATATTTCCTAAAACATAAAACAAAAGCATAAACTGACAGAGGTGTGCCTGTCACCGGAAAGAGGAAGACAGGCAGGTTTAAAGTACAAAACATGCTTATAAATTAACCACAGTCAAAGGTGTGCCTGTCACTGGGGTGAAAATACAGACGTTAGAGTCAGTTAGCCAATTTGTAGAAAAAAATTCCCAAAATGGTACATTGCAGCATGAGGTGAAGCTCTGACTGGAAAAAAAAAAGGTATTTGCAGCAAGTGGAAATGTTTTGAATTTTACTTTGCAGCATGAGATGTCGACAAAATAGCGAATGATATTTGAGAGAACTCAGCAAAGAAACTGGGAGCAAAGCACAGTGTCAAAGACTATAAAAACAGATCAACACAACCGAAGTCATAAAAGATGGAGAATCCGGAGCTGCAGGTACTGTAACAGCGTAATCCTACCTTGCGGACGGCCATTTCGAGGATTTTTCCATTGTTTGGCAACGCTGCTACCACAACAATAAAAGCAATGCTGCCCGCTCTTCGTTGCTGCTGGTCCGCTCTTCGCTGCTGTTGGGTTACACAAAGACTCAATTAAAACACGCGTCATTTTGGCAACGGGCAACGCCGTACACACAAACACGAAATTGGCGCAATGTACCCACTCTGCATCTTCAGCTCTTCACAGTAAACGCAGCCAGAAAGGAATTGATCACAAAGACACTGTCAGTGGTGTTACACCACTTCCTCATAATGACGAACGACTGCGTTTCTAAAAACTGACACGTTGCCATGGTAAAGATGGCAGCACGCTCATAACGTAGCTCCGGCCGTGCTGACGTTTCAAGAAACATGACGCATCCTGTTCGCTGAACCCTCCTGTAAGGTTCGATTGCGTCACCATAACAAACAGGCAGAAGAGAAGAAAGGAGTTCCTCACCAACGGAAAAACGGGCTCCAAGTAGCAGTTAGCCTCATGACTTAAACAGGTACATTACGTTATTCGACGTTTACAGCGTCTCTCTGCAAAATTAAAGTGCACTTTACTTCCACTAAGCAACAGAAAGTACGGCCATAGAATTGCATAGGCAGCTTGAGAGATGATTTTATATGCAGAAACCATGTTTAAGATGACTTTACAACACGTTTTTTTTTAGGGCTGCCTGGTGTGTTCGGTACTGGTGGGCAAAGATGCACAGAGTCAAAATGAATTTCTTTGTTTTCTTTAAAAATAGACAGATTTCGTTTTTAACTTTGCTTTGTTAGAGGCTTGAAAATCTTTTTCTGTTGCACTTAACTAAATATCCTTGAAGAAAACATACAGACACAGCTCACCTGCATTAGGGCTGTCCGTTGTGATGGACTCTGATGGGGCAGGCAGGTAGCAGTTGGTCTGGTTACTTGATAAGAATCTTTTATCTTGAGGTGTGTGCTTCTTAATCAGCTTGATCATCATTTCTTTTCATTTAGTTGCGTTTTAAGTTGCTGCTTTATCTTTCAAGAAGGTAAATTGTTGCTTGACAGTTGTAAATAGCTTACTTGTTAGACTTCAGATGCACTTCATCCTTTAAAGTTGTAGGTTTGTTGATTCATCGTCGCCAAAATGTGGTGGGTATATCCCACAGGTTCTGGTGTAGATATGTAGACACCGTAGACCACATCAGGTATTTGTAGAAGATGTTTATTAAGTAGAAGTTATAGTCAAGATTACAGCCCCATCAGGAGCAGCCTACTGGCCGCTCAGCCCATCCTTAACTGTAGCTCTGATGCATCCAACATTCCACCCACATTAGGATTCTAATAAGAATACACACACACTGGGCTGAGCAGCTGGATACAAGTACATAAATATAATATGAGAATACTACAAAGTACCGCCATGCCAGCATTTGCAAATGATTCCGAAGGGACACTCGACTATGCGCAGCAATATCAACAGCCATAAGGACACAGGACAGAAAACAATCTACTACATATGTAGCGCAACGGGTAGTATTCAAAGTATGAACCGTTTCGATAATTTCAAGCTTGAAAAACCTATAATCTATCTATATAGGTAGGTTTAAAATCCGTCACAAATGTCAACCAGAAACAGCCGTGAGGACGCTGTGTACTGATACAAGCACTACACTAGCGTCTCAATGTTTTAGACCACACGTCAGGTGCGCCATGTAACGGGGATTCTGCTTATGCACAGAACTATGCACAGGAAACCAGGACCTCAGTGAATTGTGGTGTACCAAAACACTCACCTCAGTATCCAGAACCCTTATCCGACTAACATCAGTGTCTCATTCGGTCTCCGTATTACAGCGAAGCTCCCAATGATTAGACAACCCAGAACAAACAACTTAGATCACTCTCAGGAATGGTGGGAATCAAGAACACTCTTTCGTATTTATTCTCATACCAGTTCCCAACAGGAGTAAATAGAGACACGATAAAGTTTAAATTGTTTATTTTAACTACGTGCTCTAAGGAGCAGTAGTTTGGCTAACATAAGCAGGCATTTAATTAGCAGTAAAATAATTAGAATTGTTACAATTCCACAAAACACAAAGGGAAAAATCATATTATAATGATAGTGGAAACTGGTTCTTTGAGGCCTGATATGCGACCATCCCCATGCAGGTGTCTAGGTATTATAAAAAAGAAGGTCTCTAAGGCATGAACAGGGAACCCCATACCTCTATGATCAGCAAAGATATATCACATCTCAGGATCTGAAAAGCTCTCTGCTACTAGAAACAATATTCTTCTAAGTGCCTGAATCATGCATGCAATGTTATATTGAAGGCACTTGAATTTCAGTTGAGTGCAGCTGTGTGCTTGGTATGTCTAGAGTGTGGGCCGATCAACCTGAACTACAGCATACCTTTGTTATTCTGACCTTGACGACGTCTAAACTTAGTGTACAGACTGAAACTACTGTGTAACGTGAAAGGGTGAAAAACATACCAATCTCATGGGAAGCAAAGGTAAGCAGTCTACAATAACAGTTACTTAAGGTGTTGTGCGCAAAAGCTGCAAAAGTGACAACATGGCCTTTAACTTCTAACACGGTCATGCTAACATATGAATGAGTGGACGCAGAGCTTCTTCCACACCACAAGAGATGTACTTATACAGAGGATAGACATGCACACAAGGTATGGGTGTTGTGTTGTTTTATTGCAGAAACTGTGCTTAGGTGCATTTTGCACAGAAAATTCACAAAGGACTGTCACATTGTGACGTGCTCAGGTGAAGAAATTGTTTATGATTCAGTTCCTTCGGGCAGTTCCTGCAGCAGAAACTGTGGGGTGTGTAGCATCAGCCTCCTCTTCTTCATCATCCTCAGCATCGTCCGGTGCATCTGGCACTTGGATCAATGGGGCATTGGTGTGTAGACATATATTGTGCAACACACAGCATGGCATGATTATCTTGCACACTATCCGGGCTGTACAACAGTCTTCCACCTGTGATGTCAAGGCACCCGAAACGTGACTTTAGCATGCAAAAGGGCACTTCACAATGGCCCTGGTGTGTCCAAGGACAAATTTATACTGCCTCTGGGCTTGGGTGTTTGTGACTCGGAGTGGTGTCATCAGCCATGGGGAGAGTGCATATCTTGGATCACCTGAAACATATAATTGAGAGATGTGTCCATTAGTAGTTGTGCTTTGCTGTGTGTGCAGTGTTTCTATATTGTGGTGTGTGATTTGTGCTACTTTGGAAGTCAGGTCAGCCATGTGTAGCTTCAGACAATTGCCCAGCATCAATGCAAGTTACATTGCTTCACAGCTGCTCATCCCTCTCCACTAGCCTATTTTATTGTGGGCGCTGTGCAGTTGCATCACTGGCACTCCAACGGCGTGCCACAGGCAAGCCCGTCTGCGCCCGTCTGCGAGTTAAATGCAAACAGCAGCAGGGACCCTGGATCTCCTAATGTCTAGCGCTACTACTCACCCGCCCTCCTCACAGTCAATGCCAGGAGTACGTACAACTGCCACTAGGCCACACCAGACACAATTCACATCCAGTTTTCCTGCTGCCGCTGCCACCAGAACTTCACCACCACACAGCACCTGCACTTCCTGATCCAGACCAGCCAAAAAGCAGCACTGCACGGCACCCTCGCCTTCAGAGCCCTCGGAGGCCGGGCCGCTTCGCCCACACCATCAACATCATTCTCACCACGTCATCTACTCCATTGACTACGTACTAATTTCAGACCTGAGCTTCCACCTCACAAACTACAACAACTCCAACTCCAGTACCCTCTGGCCAAAGCTCGCAAACATCGGACTGAACCAACTCTTCACCCCACTGACCCACAAGGCAGGACACACCCTAGACCCCATCTTTGCATATGGAAACAGCATCCACTTCATCCACACCACTCAACCCTCAAGGACTGACCACCCCTGCTCGCACTTCCTTGTCGAGAAACCCAAGCCACCCAAACCCACAGCCTGCGCCACACAAAGGAACTGGAGCTGAGTCACAGAGGAGCTTCTCCACTCCACCATCAACGTCAACACCCACACCGCTGCAGCCAACACCAACGGCACTGCCAGGGATTTTCACACATGGATCTCCAACTGCCCATACAAACTTGCCCCGCTATGCAACTCCAACATACAACACCCAAGAAAAGCCACCTCGGTCACCACCGACGCTTGGAGAAGAACTGGAGCAACATCAAGACACCCAAAAACACCCATTGGCGAACAAGCCCCGGTGGTCCACAATTGCCTGCAGATTGATGGAATGTGTGTGATTCCTGTTGCGGTATATGTGTGCAGTGTCTGCAGGAGGCACAAGTAGGACATATGTGCAGTCAATTGCACCCAACACCTGCGGGAGGCCAGCAGTGGCATAAAAGCCTTGCTTGGTCTCAAGCTGTTCCTGTACAGTGTTGGGGGAGCGTAGGTGCTGGGGTTTCAGGCTGAAGATCCCATCCAAGACAATTGGGAGGAACCTTGATAAGGCGGACTGTGAGACTCCCCCAACTCTGGCAGTTATTGGTTGGAAGGTACCAGAGGTCAACATGTGCAGCACTGCCAGCAGCTTTGTCTGCGGAAGGATGTTGGTTCTCCGCTCTGTTGGTGCCTACAGCCTGGGGGCTATCTAGGTCAGGATGTGGAGGATGACTTACCTTTCGAGCCTGTAGTGGGCAATCACATGCTCTGGCGTTAGGTCTCTGAGGGTGAGGCGTGTGCGATGGACCTGCTGTCTTCTTCGGCGCTGCCTCCGTGGTGGTACTGGGGGCAGTGGAAGTGGGAGAGGTGTGGCGCCGCGGCCAGGGCGACTGACGCTGGAATCTGGGGATCAGGGTTCGATCCCCGGCTCCGGCGGCAGGTTAGCCCAGCACCATGCGACTCTGGGCAATAGCTTGCTTAATCTTCCCGACGGCCCCCCAGCGCCTAGAGACCCTAACGGGTGATTGTGCGCTATACAAATGTGGATTATTAGTGGCAGTGACGGTGGTTGTTGTGGCCTTCTTGGTGCTCCAAGCTGCATGACTAGTACCTCCATGGCATCAGTGGGTCGTCAAATGAGTCTCTGGGCTAGTCTCCCTTATGTACTGTTCTTTCTCACCATTTTTAAGACCTCCTTTTTTCTGGTCCTAAGTCCCAGCCACTAACGGGCTTTAGCGGCTGTTTTCTGAATGTATCACGGGCCCAGGTGATCATTGTAAATATTGCGAAGTGGGGTTAGCATGTGTTTTTACACGGGAACGCCTACCTTGCATCTCATTAATGATAGTTATCGTAAACATAAGTGGCGATGGTGAAAACGTACTGTTTTAGGTGAAAAAAAAAGAAAAGAAAACGTGCGGTTTCGCCAGAAATCTGTCGCTAATGGCTATTAGTGGCAGCTTGTAAATACGGCGATAAAAATATCACTGCATTAGCGGCGGAAAAGTGCAGGTAGCGTGGCGTTAACTCCTTGTACATATGCCCCAAAGTAGCATAGGTAATTTTAATGTCAGGTCCTTTAAAGACAATAATAATTGTCAATCCAGCTAAAAAACTCCTTCAACACTACATCAACTTCGTAGAGAGATGAATACTTTGGACCTGAAAGCACTTTCAACCACACACTTCTTACCAATATTTTTACTACTTCACGTTGACTTACTGGTAAATCATCCACTAACTCATGGCCTGCTGAAATTGCTGACCTGCTTAAATTCTCTGAACTACAAGAACGCTCTCCTAAAAATACCTCTGTTAGATAATTTACTACATTCACCACAGAAGCTGGAATGGGATCCAAATCCCCCAATACACCAACATATCCATCTCGTCCATGCCAATCTATATATTTTGCCTGGAGCCCATGAACCTTTGATAAGTTTTGTAGCCTCTGACAATAAGCCTGACACCTGCCATGCTTTCCTGAATTCATCCAAGCCATCAACTATATTTGACAGTTCTGCACCAAATCGTGACATTCCCCTGCTTGATTCAGCAACAACCTCACACATCCTGTCAGTGGTGCACAGTCTAAATATCAAAGTTTAAATATCGACCTAGAATTATATTGAGTCAATAATATCGTAGGGACAGAATATCGATGTTAAGAATATCGTTGACCAGAATATCGACCTTAAGTTAAGTAATATCATTTTTTTTATATCGAAGTTAGTAATATCGAAGTAAGTAATAAAGTAAGTAAAAAATGTGCTGTTAATAATATCGATATTTACATTAGTGTTATGTATTTTAGTATGTATTTTATATGTATGTTTAAAAAATTTTGTAATGTATTTTAATTATTTCTAAATATACGTAGTAAATGTTTAGAAATTAGTAATTATTTTTAAAGTACATTTTTCATTTTAGTATCAGAGCATTATCCAACACTTTCCCTACGGTTGCACTCTCTGGAGTGGGAATAGTAATTTTTACCCACCCGCTATGAAACACTTTTCCTACGGTTGCACTCTCTGGAGTAGGAATAGTAATTTTAACCCCTACGCTATCCAACACTTTCACTACTGTTGCAATCACTGGAGTGGGAATAGTAATTTTCACCCCTACGCTATCCAAAACATTTCCTACTGTTGCACTCTCTGGAGTGGGAATAGTAATTTTTACCCACCCTCTGTCCAACACTTTCCCTACTGTTGCACTCTCTGGAGTGGAAATAGTAATTGTTACCCCTACCCTATCCAACACTTTCCCTACTGTTGTACTCTCTAGAGTGGAAATAGTAATTTTTACCCACCCGCTATCCAACACTTTTCCTACTGTTGCACTCTCTGGAGTGGGAATAGTAACTTTAACCCCTACGCTAGCCAACACTTTCCTTACTGTTGCACACACTGGAGTGGAAATAGTAATTTTACCCCTACGCTATCCAACACTTTCCTTACTGTTGCACTTCCTGGAGTGGGAATAGTAATTTTTACCCACCGCTATCCAACACTTTCCCTACTTTTGCACTCACTGGAGTAGGAATAGTCATTTTTACCCCTCCTCTATGCAACACTTTCCCTACTGTTGCACTCTCTGGGTTGGGAATAGTAATTTCTACCCTTACGCTATCTAGCACTTTCCCTAATGTTAAACACTCTGGAGTGGGAATAGTAATTTTTACCCAGCAGCTATCCAACACTTTTCCTACTATTGCACTCTCTGGAGTGGAAATAGTAAATGTTACCCCTACACTAACCAACATTTTCCCTACTGTTTCACTCTGTAGAGTAGGAATAGTCATTTTAATCCCTACGCTATGCAACAGTTTCCCTAATGTTGCACTCACTGGGGTGGGAATAGAAATTTTTTATCTATACGCTATCCAACATTTTCCTTAGTGTTGCACTGGTTTTAGTTGGAATAGTAATTTATTTACCTCTGCTATCTAATACTTTTTATATTATTTTTTTTTTGCTCCTCATCTCAACCATGGCTGGCCAGTTAGTACAGTGGACTGGGAAAATGTGATTTGAGAAAAAGACATGCTGTCTCAGTACAAGACTGGTAGGGGTTGATCGTAATTAAGGAGCGCCAGGACCCTACAGCCATGTCAGTTTCACAATTAATCACAGACCCTTATGTACTATTTGGATGATGCTTGCCATTAGCCAGATTCCACCATTGCTGTTACCACCGGTTGAGTGCGACATGGCTTCATAATCATTGGAACTGGGGAAACCCGGCTCTAATTAATGAGACCAATCGAGTTTCAACCAGAAAGCTCTTATTTCGGGTTTACCACCCCTGGAAAGATCCAATTTTGATATATGAAGCATGGAAGAACTCCAGTCTTGCAATGTCGGGGGGGAGGCCTCTTTCCAACGCCTGCAGATCTCCCGTCGAGCCACCAGCATTGAGTAGAACAAGAGGTTGTTGTTTGCACTATGTTTTTTGTCCATTACTCCAAAAATTGCAAGGCATAGATCTATTTTCACAGTGGTGCCTATAGAAGATGTTAATTTATTGCTTATTGATTGCCAGAAAGATGTTAAATGTGGGCAGTCATAAAACATATAAGCATCTGAGGCTGTGACCTGACCACAACGGCGGCAAACCACTGGTGTACCTGATGAGAATTTGGACAACCTCTGGGGGGAATAGTAAGCCCTATGAAGGGTAAAAAAGTGGTTTCTTCGCAGCCAGGCAGGTTTAACAATATCCCAGAGAACGTTACAAGATGTTAACCATAATTCATTTACATTTACTGCAGGAAATAGAGAACCCCACAACTGATGCGGAAGGTGGAATATTCTGTCTATCTCTTCTAAGATTAAATTGTAAAAGTGGGAAACCTCTTTAGTTTTTGGAGCGTTGTCAAGTAAGCAAGATTCTAGTTGACTGCTGCCTTCCAAAGGTCTTTGTGAACGACATGCAGGAGCTAATTTTTGTGCTTGCGCCCAACTTGAGATTTGAAGGAATTTAAGTCTAGAGAGATTAGGGCCTATCTTACTCACTAGATGTTCCCAGGTAAGCATTTCCCCCTCGAAACAGAAATCTCCCCAGGTTAAAATTCCAGCATCTTTTAGTGGGCTTGTCAATGCATCTTTAGTCCAGCCCGGAGGAGCAGGAAGATCCCATATAGGAGAACCGTTAAAATGGTAGCCTATTTTGGTAGTGGTTCTAAGGTTATACCAGGTTCTCGCTAGGCCTTGCAATACCTTCAACTTCATTTTCTTAAAAAATGTCGGGTCTCCAAACTTAAATAGAAATCCCATCTGGTTTAAACCTTCACATTTTAATAGTGTTGAGAACATAGAGCCAATACCCTGATTTGGTGGAGTTTTGAGTAGTATTCGGGCATGTGTCAGCTGGAAGGCCCAAGCATAGATCTGAATGTCAGGGCTGGCCAAACCCCCCTTCTCCCTACGACGCCTTAATTTATTTCACGAAATTCTTGCAATCTTGTTCCTCCATATAAATGAAGTGATGTCGCTCTGCATCTTTGCTATAATTTTTTTATCAAAGTAAAGTGGTAGACTGTTGAAAATAAAGGTCAACCTAGGTAAAATAGATATCTTAACTAAGTTGGATCGACCTAGGAGCGTTAATGGAAGATGTCTCCAAGAATTCATTAGTTTCTACTATCTTTCGCCACCAGAGTAAAATTTGTATGGGCAATCTGATTAATATCCTTTAGGATTTTTATGCCTAAATATCTCATGCTGTCACAAGGTTGTACTGGGAGTAGCGCTGTTGTGGTGTTCCATGCCATAATCTCCGTCTTTGTGGCATTAACTTCATAGCCAGAGATATTACCAAATTGTTGTGCTAAATTGATGACTGTCGGAAACGCTGTGCTGATATCTGAGGTTAAGATCATGAGATCTTTTTATATTATTTTTTATTAATGTAGTATATAATACATTTTTCAATTTGTTATATGTAGGTATTTCATTTTTATTTATATTATTGTGTATTGTATACAGATGTTTATATAATATATACAATATTTTTAAAAGGTATGTTGTTAAAATAATTTTTTTAAATTATTAGTAAGTATATATATTATATATTATATGGATATCTTTAATTTATTTTTACATTATGTATATATATATATATATATATTCACTCCAACACTTCTCACCAGCTGGTAGAAGGACAAAGGACACAGCAGGGGTATCACTGGGGATCAAAGGCTGCTTTATTAGATGAATTTCGGCAGACCGGTTTCAGCAAGTAGCTTTTCTCAATGCCAGCAGTCTCGGTAGCGTTTCCCACCAATTGTTTTTGAAGTGTAGCCCCTCCCAGTGGAATGAGGCTCACCTGCGCTGGATACATCTTTGCGCTGCGCAAATCCTGAGGACTACCAGTCCCACAATGCAGCGTTAGGGTGTCCAGTGCTGGTGGAGAAACGTGATGAAATTTAAAAGTTCACTCGCCATGTGTCCCCTTCTCTCGCCCATCAAGGCTAAACAGGCACCGGATTGGAGGCGCAAATCCAGTGACGGCGTCTCGTCAAGCAGTCTTGACCCGCCGTTTTCACAGCAGCTTCGGTGCGTTGCTGGCTTCGATGGAGGGTCACAGCTTAATCCGATACCTCGGTTACTCTTAAATGGTTCCCATGTATTCCTGTGACCTGCTTGTGTGAGAGGGTCCTCTGTGCGCACCACGGGCAGCGCGTATTTATTCACTCCAACACTTCTCACCAGCTGGTAGAAGGACAAAGGACACAGCAGGGGTATCATTGGGGATCAAAGGCTGCTTTATTAGATGAATTTCGGCAGACCGGTTTCAGCAAGTAGCTTTTCTCAATGCCAGCAGTCTCGGTAGCGTTTCCCACCAATTGTTTTTGAAGTGTAGCCCCTCCCAGTGGAATGAGGCTCACCTGCGCTGGATACATCTTCGCGCTGCGCAAATCCTGAGGACTACCAGTCCCACAATGCAGCGTTAGGGTGTCCAGTGCTGGTGGAGAAACGTGATGAAATTTAAAAGTTCACTCGCCATGTGTCCCCTTCTCTCGCCCATCAAGGCTAAACAGGCACCGGATTGGAGGCGCAAATCCAGTAACGGCGTCTCGTCAAGCAGTCTTGACCCGCCGTTTTCACAGCAGCTTCGGTGCGTTGCTGGCTTCGATGGAGGGTCACAGCTTAATCCGATACCTCGGTTACTCTCAAATGGTTCCCATATATTCCTGTGACCTGCTTGTGTGAGAGGGTCCTCTGTGCGCACCACGGGCAGCGCGTATTTATTCACTCCAACACTTCTCACCAGCTGGTAGAAGGACAAAGGACACAGCAGGGGTATCACTGGGGATCAAAGGCTGCTTTATTAGATGAATTTCGGCAGACCGGTTTCAGCAAGTAGCTTTTCTCAATGCCAGCAGTCTCGGTAGCGTTTCCCACCAATTGTTTTTGAAGTGTAGCCCCTCCCAGTGGAATGAGGCTCACCTGCGCTGGATACATCTTCGCGCTGCGCAAATCCTGAGGACTACCAGTCCCACAATGCAGCGTTAGGGTGTCCAGTGCTGGTGGAGAAACGTGATGAAATTTAAAAGTTCACTCGCCATGTGTCCCCTTCTCTCGCCCATCAAGGCTAAACAGGCACCGGATTGGAGGCGCAAATCCAGTGACGGCGTCTCGTCAAGCAGTCTTGACCCGCCGTTTTCACAGCAGCTTCGGTGCGTTGCTGGCTTCGATGGAGGGTCACAGCTTAATCCGATACATATATATATATATATATATATATATATATATTATATATATTTATAACTTTTAAACACACTTGTCAACGCATACCTTTCCATGGCAGACTCTCCGCCATGGAAAGGCATCCCATCACAGGCATAGTAATTTGCATAGGCACTGCCACCATATTGGGTCCCTTTTTTGCCCGGCCGGCAATCCGACAGGCGGAAAAGCGCCGGACGGTCTTTCCATCTGCTGCGGTGCCCCACCATACTTATATGGTGGGGTGAACAAGGAACATTTGGCGATGCGCCCGATATGCTAATTACCCCCTATGTTAGCAAAACTTGGCCACAGTCAGCTTACATTGACTTCCATTCAGAAAGAAATGTGCACATTCGTCTTACACGAACAAGCCTTTACACTTGCATGTCTCTGTGTACTTTTCCATTTCAGAAAAATCAGTTAAATAGAAGCTCTTGTCATGGTGTCTGCATAATGATACGGTACATATGTATGAATTTGCTCCTCATGAATAAGCTGTGCAAGAAATGTTACATTATTTTGTAACATTTAAGGCCCTTTGCCTGGCTTGAACATGATAGCCATTTATGCTCTGTTTTTAAAACGTTTTAATTTATAGGTTTTAATCATACAATACTGTAGTATCAAATACAAGTAAATATCACAGCATAGAGCTCTATAATTAATCAAATAGATAATATAGGCAATAATTCATAAAACAAACTCACTATAATATCAAGCATAGCAGCAGAAACCTCAACTACATAGTCAATCTGGAATAAGCTTATAATAAGCATAGTAAAAATACAACATAGAACTTAGTCATCCATCCTAATTGCTAGTGAGGCTACAACCCAAATGTGTGAGACATAATGTAGGCCAGCCTGGAGTACCACCAGATTAACCCAGATCTCAAATACCTCCCTGAGTTTTACACTCCTGACCCCTCTATCCACCTGGTAAGCAGCCCTTATCCTATGTACCAAGTGCTTTTTCCCAAACCCTTTAAGGTCATACAGGGGGACCTCCATGTTATAAATTGCTAGCAGCCTTGCTCTCCATATTGCAAAACTAGGAGGGACAGGGCTTAGCCAATGGTAAGTGATGCACAGCCGAGGGACTGCCATGGCCAGAAATAATAAATATGCCTCCCGACTCACTATTTCATTAATTTCCAAATTGTCATTCACCTCCAAAATAATCAATAGTGGAGTGATTTGCACCTGTACCCCAATAATTGATTCCAAAAACCTCCCATTCTCCCGCGATAATACATCTAATTTTGGACATGAAAAAACATATGTATACAATCCGCAAGCTGAACATCACACCTATTACATTTACCCCCAAAGGTGCCTCCCCATTTTGCAACCTTTACAGGAGTATGATATAGGCTACAAATTGTCATAAAATGCTGTTAAGAGGACCCTATTACATAATTCCAAGGACTCCTGAGTATAAGGTCCTTACACCCCTAATCTAGCTTCCCATTTAGAATTTTGAACCTCCACATCATCTGGTAACTCCTGTAACAATAACTCATATATAATACCAATTCTATTTTTTCGAGTAATTGCTTCAACCAAAGTGATCCTACCTACAGCCTTTAGATACTTCATGTTTTTCTGAAAAAAATCCCGAAGCTGTAAAAAGTTAACAAAATCACCTCTGGCCAATTACAGATTATTCCTGTAGTCCTAAAAAAGAACACAGTTGTTCATTGATGTACAGATCCCCATAGATATCACACCCCTCTGTGCCCATCTAGATGTTAATTGGTCTCGAAAAACTGATGGCAGGATTGATGTTTGGGAATGCCAACTGTCCATTTGACCTGTAGCTGAACTCTGTATGCTGCTTTTAAGACCTTAAACCATTTTTTGTATAGTAACTAGGTTCAAAATGTTTGCCCAGATAACCTTTAGCTTCACTCCCCAAAATCAGTTCATAATTAGTTGGAGTCTCTGCAATATTATTCTCAATCGGGTTTCCTATGAGTAAAATGCCCATATGTTGTAACATACATGCCCAGTAGTAGAGAGTAAAGCTGGCGACTGACCACCCCTCATGCAGCTTTGACAGAATCGTCTATTTGGCTGCCCTCCTAGGTCTTTGATACCCCCATAAAAATCAGACCCAAATAAGCTCTAAACTGGACAGCCATAATTTGTTAATTTCTAGTGGGATTGTCCAACCTAAAGATATATAAAACACCTTTAATAAGATGGTCATTTTAAGCACATTGTTCCTGCCATAGAGTGACAAGTGTAAAAGTTCCATTCTTTCCAGATCACGCTTGACATTACCCAATAACGGTGGTATGTTTAGTTCAACCATCTTACCCGGGGCGGCTGTTAGTTTCACCCCAAGATACACTGTCTCTGAGACTACCCATGGGTCCTCAAATCAAATTGAATGTTTAATGCGATTTTAAATCTCTTGCTTACACCAACCTTTAGGGACGCTCTGTGCTCGATTACTCGCCTGCACGCCTCGGTCCGACTCGGTGATTAACACCGTTGTGCGGAGGGCGGACAGGCAGAGCCAGAGACACTTCCGCCTTACTAGCGGTTAGCGCTTTAGCCTCCATAACAGCAAGGGCTACAAAAGCAGCAAGGAGCAGCGGCTCTGGGTGTTAAGTGGTGGACGGTGGCAGAGTCTTCCCTGGCACGCTTAGATGCTAGCTAGCGCTGTACAAAGCTAAGTCTCGATGAATTGAAATTGACTGCTGAAGCACGAGTGAAAACTTAATGTTTTATTTATAAAATTGATACGATTTTAAATATGAGTAAAATTGAATGTTTAATGCGATTTTAAATCTCTTACTTACACCAACCTTTAGGGACGCTCTGTGCTCGATTACTCGCCTGCACGCCTCGGTCCGACTCGGTGATTAACACCGTTGTGCGGAGGGCGGACAGGCAGAGCCAGAGACACTTCCGCCTTACGAGCGGTTAGCGCTCTAGCCTCCATAACAGCAAGGGCTACAAAACCCTCCCCTGGACCTAGCGCGCAGCGGTTGCGCGCAGGGGTGTGCCTAAGAAGTCACCTAAGAGGAGCCAAAGAGTAGGCCGTCTGCGCCCGTCCGCGACAGGACGGGGCTAGGAGCTATGCCCACCTATGTGGTATCTCTGGCTCGAGCACCATCCCGCGGGTAAGCTATACGTCAAGAGATTTAATAAGCTTATGGACCCCCGCTCAGCAGGGATGTTTAGGAGAGGTGGGAGATCCCCCAGTAGGCCCTTTTTCATGCCGATGTTGCCACTTTCAGGCTAATGCCGAGGAGAAAGACTATGAACAATGTCAGTCTATAATAGGGAAGACAGGGCCTGATCTGAGACTGGGTTACAGGAATATTTTGTGTAACATAAGATCACTGCCCAAACATCATGCAGAAGTCTGGGACCTTATTTCATCAGCTCAACCGGACTTATGTTTTTTAACCGAAACATGGTTAAAGCCCCATACTGTCCCAGCTATCACCTTGGGGATTCCACAGGGCTATCACATAGTTAGATTAGATCGCCCAGTGAAAATGGGTGGAGGCATAGCAATTGTGTATAGGAATGAACTACGATTGTCCATTCTAGAGGAACGTAGTACTCCAGAGTTAGAAATATTGATTTTTAAGATCGAAACATCTTGCAGAATGAGTCGTAAAGGGGCATTAGTCTATCGCCCGCCGGGCTCATGTGCCAACTTCTCCACTATATTGCTGGAAGCGCTGGCCAGCCATGTTAATCCGGGGAGTGACTTTTTGCTCCTTGGAGATTTTAATGTCCATAGTGAAATAACAGATTGTGGCGAGGCGCAGTCCTTATTGACTGATTTGGCACAATTGGGTCTTACTCTGATCAATAGTGGACCAACACATTTGGCAGGACATACTCTTGACCTTATTTTTTCGACTATACCGAAGGACATTAGCTGCTCTTCTCCCATACAAGTGAGTTGGACAGATCACTATATTATGGGATTTCGCACACCTAGGCCACAGAAAGTCTTAAAACAAATAATGACATTACCTAGCAGACGGAGACAATGGCATAAGGTCACTCCGGATGTCTTTCGGAAAAGGTTTGTGGAGCCCCCTGTCTGCTCCACGGATGGAGTGGATAGTGCCCTAGCTAAATTTGATCAAGCTATGCAGACAGCAGTGGATGTAATTGCTCTGATTAAAACCATTAAACCACGCCCCGCTCGGAAGCAGGAAGTGTGGTTTTCAGGGCATTTACGTTCCTTAAAACAGGCAGCCAGGAAATTGGAAAAAATATGGAGAACATCCCATAGAGAGGATGACAGGAATCTCTATTGGTCGGCCCTTTCTATTTACCATAAAGCCATTCGACTGGCACGCAGGACTGATATTGCGTCCCTTCTGTCATGTGCAGGAAATGCCCCTAGGGTACTGTACCAAATTGTGCAGTCTTTTGTCAAGCCAGCAGCTTGTGAAAGTCCAGAGCTGACGTCACAGCCATTATGTGACGAAGTAGCACAGTTCTTCACCAGTAAGATTGATAAGATTTATGATAACATCATTGGTGCTAATCTAGCGGCCACAGGGGGTGTGGTAATGCCACAGGGACCAACAAGCCTCCCTTCATGCTCTCTTAGCACATTCCCTTCTATCTCTCTAGAAGAGGTAGAGGCATATATCAAACAAATTAGGAGTGGAAGTCCATTGAACGTTATTCCAGCAAGAATAATGTCAATTGTTGGGAATATATTGTCCCCCGGCATTCAAAGAATAGTGAATCTTTCCTTGGCAAGTGGGCAGGTGCCTAGAGAATGGAAAGAGCATCGGTCAGACCGATCAGGAAAAATTCTATTATTCCATGGACTGATCTGTCTAATTTAAGACCGATATCTCTACTCCCTTTTATGGGAAAACTAGCTGAAAAACATATGAATAGGCACTTATCCAACTTCTTGGAGCAGACCAACTGCTTGGATCACTCCCAGTTTGGCTTTAGGCCAAAACATGGTACAGAGACAGCGCTACTATCAATAACAGATGATTTCCACAGATATCAAAGATAGAGGCTTTTCCGTTGTTCTGGTGCTGCTAGATCTGTCAGCAGCGTTCGATACTGTTTCTCACAGTATTTTACTCGAACGATGTGCTGAAATTGGGCTAAAGAACACGGCTTTAGCTTGGCTAAAAAGCTTTCTATCGAACCGGACACAATCGGTTAATATGGGCGCATTTCGCTCTGCTGAAAGGGAGATTGCCAAGGGGGTGCCACGGGGCTCTTGTTTGAGCCCGACTCTTTTTAACATCTATGTGGCCCCCCTGGCAAATATCCTGAGAGAGTTTGGCTTCATCCCCGTATCTTACGCGGATGATACCCAGCTACTGTATCCTTTCAGACATCTCACGCTTCCTTTTCTAATGGCATGAAGGCAGTAGCCAAATGGATGTCAACAAACTGCCTTCAATGCAATGTAGGGAAGACAGAGGTTCTGCTTTTTGGAGAAGCAAAGATTCTGTGGACCCCAGATTGGTGGCCGCATGATCTCGGGCCAGTACCTGAACCCAAACTGGTTGTGAAAAATGTTGGGTTACGCCTGGATCAAGATCTTTCTCTGAAGCAGCATGCCAATGTAGTGGTAGGCACCTGCTTTCATGTGATCGGTCTTCTTCGAAAAGTCTTCCCCTTGCTGCCAGATGTCACCAGGAAAACCTTGGTACAGGCTCTGATTCTTAGTCGTTTAGACTATTGTAATGGGCTCCTGCTGTCAGCCAACGACGGGGTTAAAGCCAAACTCCAAGTAGTGCAGAATACGGCAGCAAGGCTGGTTTTAAATGCCCCTCCAAGAACGCCATCCAAACCACTTCTGGATAAGTTACATTGGCTTCCTGTGTGGAAGAGGGTGATATTCAAGACCTGCTGCCTTATTCATAAGAATCTGAATGGACTAGGGCCAGCAAACTGGACGGACAAATTTGTCCCTTACCTTCCGCTGCGATCTCTTAGGTCTAGTAACCAGCTGCTCTTGACAGTGCCAGTTGCCAAGAAAGTGAGACAGGGTGGCAGGGCTTTGTCTGTAGTCGGTCCCACTTTGTGGAATGGATTACCCCTGCAACTCAGGAAATGTACAGAACATTTGAGTTTGAGGAAACAACTTAAGACCTTTTTGTTTCAATCATAAATTATTTCCTCTGGACTTGCTTATAGTGCTTTTTAGGTCATAGGCGCAGAGATACTCCTTCGGGAGTTGATTTGAGCGCGTTATAAACCAATAAATAAATAAATAAATATTCCCTCTGTGCATACAATATGCATTTTACTTTCATTCAGTTTGTACCCCGAACATTGACTAAACTGACTGTATACAAATTCAATCTCCGGGAGTGCCATGGATGGATCGGTAGTAAGGACGGCTATATTGTTTGCATAGGTAACGGCTCTATATTTCACCTGATTAACAACAACAGGCTTTATACAGGTGCTCTTCTCCAGTTTTTCTAAAAATAGGTCAATATAAATAGAGCAAATACCAATAGGTAACACGGGCGCCCTTGTCTTGGACTCCTTGAGATGGTAATACCTTCAGATTCTTGTACTATTATCCGAAGAAAGGCTCTGTGTGCCTAATTGCCTTAATACATTTATCACTGAAACTCTTCCATTGTAACACTGCCCACAAAAATTGCTGGGACACATGGTCAAACATATTTTCAGGGTCTATTGGGATGAGACCAAGTGGTGACCCTTTGGCTTGAACCATATTGAATAGTGTAATGACCCTACGCACATGGTCTGTTGTGCTCCTTCCAAGGATAAAACCATGTTGGTGGGGTGACACTAAGGGGGCAATAACGTTCCCTAACCTATTAGCCAATACCTTGGCATAGATTTTGCTATCACAGTTAATTAGGGAAATTGGCCTGTATGATCTTGGCAATGCAGCAGTTTTTCCTTTTTTCTTAAAAACAATGATGCTGGTAGTTTCCCATGAAGTTGGAATTATACCTGCTTGAGCCTTCAGGGAAGGTAATAACATATCTTGTTGGATGTCTTAAAAAAAGAGACTGAAAAATCAAGGCCAGAGGCCTTCCCTGCTGCTAAAGAACACATTGATTCAAGAGTTTTCAGCATAGCTTCTTCTTTCTTATTAACCTTAGCAACATCTAGATGTCTGAAAAACTCCCCATACCCAACCTCAAGGGGAACTACCACTACAGTATATAGCGTTTCATAAAATTCCCTGAAGATCCTGAGAATATCCTTTGGGGGCTCAAATACCTGCCCAGTGTTATCCTTTATAGCCAATATTTGATTTGCAACTTCTTTCTGTTGATTTAACTTGGCCAACAACCACACCTTGTTTTCAGCATATTCATAGCATTCTGATTTGTACTAATGAAATTTAGTTGCCACCTCAGACCGAAATGCCTATTATATTTAGATTTTAATATCGATATCTGCTGCTGTGGATCCTGGGCGTTCATCCCCCTGGCAAGCCTTCGAATAAGTACGACTTCTAGTAGGGCCAGCTGATCAAATAGCCCCCGAATCTCACCCTGTTTCATCTTCTGCTGATGGTGGGAAAAACTGAGGGTTCCCCCCTAATACCAGCTTTAAAAATAAAACAAATCAAGCCTGTCAAAGCTGTCCACCAGTTAATCCCTAAAAACTCTACAACCCATTTGGATATATAATCCCTGTAAAGGGGATCTAACAAAAGTTTCCTCTCGAAGGTCCAAGGTTTCTTGTGACTTCCTATACCCATAACTGGAATATCCAGTACAAGGGATTGTGGTCCGACATTGCCCTGGGATAGCTTTCAATCCCCACCTGTCTGGTCAGAATAGTGAAAAATAGTCTAGCCAAACTAATTTATTGTGCGGGGTGGAATACAAAGTAAAGCCTGGGGTCTTGAATTTTGCCCAAACATCCACCAGGCCAGGATCCTTTCACAACCGTTGAAGAGCCTGGTTTCTTCCCGGAATATCGTTGATTTCCACTCAGCTCATAATGTACAGGTCATCATGTACATCTACATGGATATTTAAAACCCCAAAATGAGGGTGTGTGGCCATAAGACCAACTCCACATTAAAAAAATCAAACACACCTGCCTTATCAATGTTGGAGTCATATATTGAGCAGAACGCAAACTGGGCACTCCCAACCCCACACTCAACAATTACCCATTGGCCAAATGTGTCTCCCATTACCCGTTTAGAGTAGCACATAGTTTTATTTGCTAATATCGCCACTACCCTTGATGTAAACCTTGACTTGTGCAAGCCAATAATGACAAACACAGATCTTTTAACCACACCTGCTTAAACTGCTTATCCTACGGAATATGAGCCACCTGTAGACAGACCAAATCTTCCTTCAGAAACTTTAAGCCCAGTGTAACCCTGCATTTCTTATTCCTGTCATTAAGACCAGATATGTTAATAGTGCTAACACATATTTTACCCCCAACCATTACTTACATGTGAACACATTGCCGATCACTGCTGCTAGAACTAATATTCATTACAATCACATTAATCACAAACCATAACTTCCTAGATAACATAATTTGTCCACTGTGATACTTTTTTCGATATTTTTGCACTTACCTTTTTAAGTATAGGTTGTCAATATTTTTGTAGTAGATATTTATGTCTTGATAATGTTGTAGGTCAATATTTTATCAGTTACCCTCTCGTCCTGACTATTTAAATTAATTAAAGCACTGTCTCTCTCGTGGCTGTCATCACCCAACCAGTCAGAGTGTCTGATAATGAGAAAACCTCAACCCCTGAATCAATAAATATCCAAACACCCTTTGGAGATGACACTAGCAGGACTGTGCTGTAGCTGGGGTTTCTGCACATTGCCCTCTCTCGTTTTCCAATCAGAATTTAATTCTGTAGTCAGGACCAGGGGCGTAACACAGGCCCCCCGCAGCCCCCCAACTCTCCAGGGGGCCCCTCACTCATTGGAGCCAGCCAGCAAGCCTCTTTAAGGCTTCGAATCATGAATTAAATGCTGCACACGCCGCCCAAGGCCAGGCGGCCTCTTCATTTGGTGCGCACGTCCGGGCCCCTCTGGGGCTCTTCCGCGTATAATGTGAGAATATTAAGCTCCGGACACCTCGAGGTGAGCCCAGAAGAAAGAGGAGTCAGTCAATGCTAGGAGATCTTTGGAAGGGGGCGAAGCGCCTGCGGCCTCTGCTTCCAATCTCCCCCCGGCCTCCGGCCTCCGGCCTCCGGCGAAAAGCAGCACCCCCTCATCCCATCGGAGTAGGTACTGTGGGGGCAGAGGGCATGAGCTTGTAACCTCTAGGGCGGTGCGACCAGTGCCACCGCACCGGGTGCTGGCTTGCTGGGAGCACCCTGTATGCAGTTTGTATTGTTTTTATAGCACCTGCTGCCGCTTTCCTTTCCTCCGGCAATTACCGGGCCTAACAAAACTGCCAAGTTAACTCTTGTAACTAATGTTCTACCTACCTGGAGAGAGATAGCTGTGTCCCGGTTCAGCATGCAAGGCAGGGAGTCCCCGAGACGGCAGGTTTTACCGAGTAGGACATATGCAGCCTGATCCTCCACCCACGGTGAGTGCTTGTCTGGTACTTTACGCTGCCCTTGCACGCTGAGCTGTGCCGTGCATGCCCAGGGAGGGACGCTCCTGGTTCCATTGTTCTTGGTGTCTGTCGATGGGAAGGTGTCACCCACTGCAGACATTGTTTATTGTGCCTAGCATGTTTACTGGAAGCCCCGCTGTTTACAACGCTCTCAATGCGCATGCAGTCCCAAACATCGGAGTGCTTAAGTCAAACATTTTTCTTTGTTCGACTTGCTGAATGGGAGTGTGCTTGTCAAACCGTTTCCCCCTTGGATTTGTCACCCCTGCCTTTTAAATTTACCGTTGTGTGGTTGCCTGTCAACGTTCCTGTCGAAAATGCACGTAATCTAACCCTGTGAAAAATCCCTTATCTGGGTTTTCAAAGATGCCTCCTACGTCTAACAGGCCTGCTTAGCTAAACTACCCTTCTGTGCTTTCACTTCAGAGCTGCCTGCAGTCGGTGGCTGGGTGCTGCTTGTGTCGCAGAACGGATTGTAGTAAGGGCCTGGCAGTGATCTGTTGCGTCGAAGAGCAAACTAGTGGATTTCAGCCGTGAAGGGAGTATCAAGGAAACGCGGGTGGACGTTAATGTCAGAGTTTTTCTTAATTTGAAAAGTCGACATTCAATTTATGAATCTTTCTCTGTTTTATACGTTATTTTCTGCCTTGTTCCCAGAGTGAATTGATTGGTGCCCTTCCCTGTGCTAGAAGGCTTAATTGTATATTATGATTATTTTGCACAATTTGTTTCCCCTTTTCACAATTTGTTTTGCAAACTATGCAGCTTTTTGTCTTCTCACGTGTTTATATGGCCTTTAACATGTCAGTTATTTGTACTTCAGCGGTACTAGCTTCTGGAGATTACCATGCCCTCCCCCTGACCATCCCCCCTTCCCGAATTTAAGTGTCTCCTATGCCCGCACAGACAGACAGCAGGACATGCAGCCACCTAAACCGATTGCGAATGGACTCAAAAGCAGGGAATCTGCATCTTGTTTGTTGCACTCTGCTCTGACGGACATCCAGCAGGTGCTTAGAAGCGTACATGTACATACCATGCCGTGTCCTAAGAGACTTGCGTGCACGAGGAAGGGCTTTGTTGTGCAAGGTGTCAGCCTGAAAGAGTTCTGTAAACTGGAAGACAGTTCTGCTGTCCAATAACAATGTTGTTATCCCTCTACAACCTATGGCGTAACCCTGCTGTACTGGTGCGAGTTAGTGGGATCTAGCAATCTGTTGTCTCAGGCGCAGTGAAACCTAGTGCACCAGTTTGTTGCAGTCCTGCCAAGTACCACTCATCAGGCGATTTGCATGGCAAACTCTAATGCTTGCACTTATGCAAAAAACGACCTAAAAGTGTTAGACTAAGGATGCGTAGCACTTGGCAGGGCTGATACTCTGAAACTGTTAGACAAAGATGACCCATACACTGGCATTTCAGAGCTCCCAGGTACAACAACGTATGCCCAGTGAACCACATACAGAGTGTACTCAGGATGAAAATGGGAGCCTTCCCTATTGCATTTCATTCTGTTAAGTGTTGTCACAAACAGGACCAGAGCACAAGGAAGCTGAGAGCAGCTGGGCTTGACATCACACCTGGCTAGAGGGGCAGTCTGAGGAAAACCTGACAACCTATGGTGAAAAAATATCACCAGTGGAATGTCTTGTATACTTCGCACTTCCCCAGGAATTTATGAATACTTGATTGCAGTCTACCTCTAAACCAGGCCCCTAAGCTGCTGGCCGAAAGTGTACTAAGACAGTATCCATCCTTCTATTGTAGTTACAAGTCAGGAAACTCTTGATACCTTCTCTCGCTCCATCCTTTCCTTTGTCCCGTTATCTCCTTCCTCTTCAGTTTTAATTCCCATCCTCCTCTTCTCATTATCACCCCATCCTCCTACCTTCACTCTCGCTTTCCCTTTTTCTCATTTTCCCTCTTCCTTCATCTCCTTCTCTTGATCCTTCCTACCTTTAATCTTCTTCCTCTTGTCTCTCCTGCCTTTCTTCTTTTCTCCCAGTCACTTTGATCACTTTGCTTTAGTACCTCCCATTTCCTCCTTCTTGTCTCACATTTCTTACTTCTGTTTGTCTGTCTTCCTCTCGTTACCCTATTCCATCTATATTCTAACCTCTTTTCTGTCTCAGTTCTTTTGTCTTTCTCAAAGCCTCTTCATCCGCCTTTTATTCCTACCTATCACAAATCCTCCTTTTTCCTCTATTCCTACCTACCTGCCACACCCTCTCCTGGTTACTCCCTCTCTTTTACCCTTTCATTTCTGCGTTTGTCCTTCTCTTTCCTCCAATCTCACCTGCTCCCCTTCTTTTTCCTGTCTCTTTCCCTCTCTCACATCTCTCCTCCTTTTGTCTACTTCTTCCCCCTCTCACCGCTCTCCCTACTCCCATTGTCTCCCTCCTTCTCTCTCTCCTCTCCCTGCTCCTGTTGTTTCTCTTCTTCCTCATCCTTGACAGTCTGTGCGCTGTGCAGTCAGCTGAGACTGTGGGACACTTAGGCAGCTGAGATGCCTCAGTGTGTAACTTGTTCATGTTGGGCTCTCACACATCCTTCCTGTTGGGCCGGGTCCCATGTGGACAGAGAGACCATTTCTGGTGCTTTTTAGCAGTTTTAAGATCTTCTTGGAGTTTCTCGATGCGGATCACCACACTGAAATGTGTTAGTCTAACTCCCGAAGCATGGTACTTGGCAGAGCTGGAGATTGGAGTTTTGTATAGTTGATGTTTTGACTTATGTCAAGGTAGTGCAGAGGGTTAACATGCCTGCTGCAAAAAACGTGTACAATGTACATTACAGAGTGCATATAATGTAAATAGATCAACAGGTTACAGCTTTTAGAAGCGACATCCTTTTGTTCTTTGCGATTGATAACTTAAAGTCCTAATATAGAACAATGAGGTAATAACTTTCATCATAGAGCTGCATACACACTGCAAAGTATACATTAGAACATACATTAATGTTACAAAAAGAGTTATTTTTATTAAAGAAAACTCCCAACTATGCTGTTTCTTTTTCGAATCTGAGTTTGTGCTTCTCCACACCAAGCACTCCTAAACTATACGGCCTACCAGTATGGATGACACATGACCACTGTTCCCAGCAATGTGCGCGAGAGCGCGGGCGCGCACGTCTTTCACTCACAGCGCGCAGTGGCTTTGAAGTGCGCACACAGAGCACACCCATCCCCCTAGAGGCAAGTATTCCTGTTGATCGACGCGCCCTGTAGACGGGCGCTGCGATCAACAGGAGCACTTTAACAAAAGAAGACCATCTGCCCCCAGCTGCGCTGCATTAAGTAAGGGAATGCTTGCTATTAACAAAAGGCATGCAGCAAGCCTAAAAGCACAACATGTGCTTTCACAATCACAGATGCAGACCGAGACACAACACAGTCTAAAGTACTGTGAAGTTCTAGTAAGTACTTGTGACGCAAGCGGGCAGCAGGCGAATGAAATGGGCCCCTGCTGTTAATGAACTCCGCTCTTTGCTGCCGGTGCGGGCATGAATCCTGCTAATTTGCGAGCGACCAACCCAGTTAGCCCCAGACAGCGCCGATGTTATTATAACACCCTGACTTCCTGGGGCGGCCAGAGTGGTTCATTCACGGCCCCAGAGCACTGGGAACAAGTATGATTTTTCTATGACTAAATCCCGTAATTTCGAGTAAGTGTGTGCTAAGTACTGGAGTCAGTGAGGGGCGTACGATAATAGTTGCTGTCGGTAATCAAGTTGCAACTCTGTTTCTCAGCTTGCCTTCCGACCTCCAAGTTCCACACACTCACACACAAGTCACACCCACACACAGACTTGCATGTAGCGGCCATCAGTGAAACACACTTTTCGAAAGTTTTCATGTTAATTGCAGCCCGTGTATTAGCATGTCGGACGCTGCAATTAAACAGTAAACTTTCAAAAAGGCACGCAGTCTGCTGCACTCTATTACCAAAAGGTATGCAGCAAGCCTAAAAGGACGATGTCTGCTTTCACAATCACTAATATATGTTAGTGAGTGTGAAAGCACACAGGGTGCTTCTGAACTCGCTGCATGCCTCGTACCAGTCACAAATATCTGTATGTGTCACATTTTTGTTGTTTGATTATTGCAGTTTTATATTTCTCCAACTTAAGTGATTTGCACAGGATCACAGGTTGTTGAGCCACGCTGAGACACGAACCAGGTTCCCCAGGTCCAAAGTAGGTAGCTCTTAGCCCTTATGCTGCATTCTCTTCACAAAAGGGCCCTTGTTTACCTGTATGGCCAAAGGAACGTCGTCCTAAGAGAACAGAACAGAAGGACAAAATGACTGGTGAAAATTAAGATCAGATTGAAGGAATTTATTGACTGAAACTGTGACTAGTTCATCTGTATTAATTCAGCAACTATTGTATATTTAAATAAAAGAGGCCTTACCCTCTTTTGTCTGGGTAAGGGAAGTCCCCACTTACATCAGACTGCCCCATACTTTTCAAGTGGGAGTACACATCGGCTGTTACACCCTGCAGGGCAGGTCCCTCATGTGAGCATTTTTTTACTTTTCTTCTATACTATATGGAGTGATTCAGCGCCTCGTGCGAGCATCTTCGTCACTTCCGCTTTCTTTGGTGCATGTTTATACTCTATTCATGAAAAGTTCTAGGGGCACAAGGAGAGCACACCAGGCGGTGCACACTTGGCTGAAAGTTGTGCACACAATTGTAAACCTGCTGCCCCTGGTGAAGCATCTCTTAGAGTCACGGTGCCCACTTTTCATATTGTCATCATTACGGTTCTTGGCATGCATCCGTGTCGGCACCACAGCTTATCCATAGTCCGTTCTCGGGCCACAAGGAGGCACCATGCACCACAGCTTGTCATGCATCTCACCAACTAATTGAATAGCATCGAAGATGTACCATTTGTCTCAGGGGCAGAACTGGAAGCTTCTTTTCCATGATCAGTCTCTACCCTAATGTTGACTGAGTGTTTTTAGGTGTCGGACTCTGCGCTTTCAAATTAATTTCATATTTCCCTATACTAATTCCCCACTAATCCTGTTTGGGTTCCAGAGTAGCGTGCTACTCACAATCAAGCAGGAATCCCCATGTCAGAACCCGGTCACTGCACACCCACGTGCGGTCCGGTTTTTGACGCACATAGCCTTGGCTGCAGCGCACAGAGACCTTACACTGCCGCACACAGAGGAAAAAAATTAGAGGGAACATTGCACATGACTCCTACACTTTTAGTCCTTTGGCTTATGCAACATTTCCTATAAGCTGGTTTACAAACCTATGTTTGATTGTCTCTGTGTAATGTGTGTGTGATGCTAAAAGCTCTGACATCCTTTACTGGTATGAATGGCGCTGTATAACTAATTCAGTGCATCTGAGATAGAGTAGTTAGGGAGATTTGGTCACTGTTAAAGGGTGCTAGTGAGAGATACCCATGGTGGAGGTGGTCATGGGGGGGGTTGCCACCTAACATTGCTGTACTGGGCACCACCAGCGGTAAAGCCGGCCCTGTCCAGTGGTCTGGAGGAAACCGTGCGCCTCTGGGAGGCGAAAACCGCCGCTGTGAAGGCCTGGATCCGTAGCTGCCTCGCTCCCCCTGACTAAAGCTGTCACAGAGCTGGGCATGTCCGTGCACATCTGTAGGCCCCTAACACCAGCAGAAGACTGAAAAGCAGAAGAGAATAGTCAAGTCCTCTGCCAGATCATCGGTAAATTTGGTTCCTCTGGACTGGCCCCCTGGATCAGCAGCCATGGCCCCTAGGCAGAAATCTTTGCCGCTTGGGCAGGCCCACGTTTAACAACTCATCTGCCCTCCACGTGTGTTTGGAGGGCAGCGGGGGCACAGGCTTGTGTCTGGGGATTAAAAGACATAGCTAACAAGTTTAACAGACTCAGCTCACCATTGACTGCAGCACCATCTGAGTCACCCCCTCAGTCCAGAGAAAGAGGCTTGGAACCTGCCTACCTGTGTGACGCCAGCAGGGCCAAAGAGTCAAGCACTGCGCAACATTTGAGACACATGCAGTGTAGCATCCAACATGTCCCATCAGTGGGTAAGTAGCCAGGCCAAAAGGGACATCTAACTGGTTAGAGTGATGTCTCTTTGGAGAAGTGTAATTTGGTATTTACCTATGAGAAGGAAGAGTTTGGATGTAATTGTCAGCCCTATGGTAAAGTGTACAGAGTCAAACATGGCCAGGCATTGTGATTTATCCATAGTAGTGCACGCAGTTGCAGTGGAGCAGGTGTAACATTTAGGATGTGTAGAGATTGTGCAAGTGTATAGAGGCCTTTTCGAGGAGAGTCTATTAGTGACTTTCCATTCCAGGTGTTTTTGTAGCAGTTTCAAGATCTCTTTAAAGCTTCTCATTGCTCAAGTGTCATTTCTAATATTTCTTTCCATACACTTGTTGCTTTATTTTGCTTGCTAAAAATGTCACTCGTACTCGTTGAATGTCACTCATAATTACACAGAAAGTATGAAAATGTCACACATGGCGATCTGAAACCTTGGCCGCTATGAAGGCTATTCATCTCGGCCGCTGGCTACGCCGGTGCTGGGCATGTAGCGGCGTGCCAACTGGGCCGTGGACCACTTGATTCAGGGTAATAGTTTGTTGGGGCCTTGTGGTAAATAAATAAATAATACCTCTATTTTTGACTGGATATAACAATAACAGATAGCTCAATAAATAAGAGTCAAGATTCGAGGTAGTAGGAGTTTGCAGGTTTAATACAGCATAAAGGACAGGAACAGGACAACCTGCACGGGCAAGATCTGGGATGGCTAGCCAACAGGGGGGCCCCGACAGCTGTCGGGCAGGAGCTGGAATGAGCGCGCTGGCTTTTAATAACAGTACACAAGTATATATAGTTAAAACAATTGCATTACAATACATACAGTAGGCGTAACAGTGGGCAGGGCCTGTAGCAGTCGCGAAAGATAAGGCAGAAAGTAGGTGTAACAAGAGGCGTGAACATAGACATGTGATGTAAACGTAACGGAATATGTCATAAATGGGGCGGAAACATGGAGGGGGCTACCTAAGGAGTCGGGACCTCTAACCTAGTGGTGCGCGCAAGCTGGCAATGACGTGTTACTAGGGAGAAGCTGGGGGCTATGACTTCTGCGCTAGAAGAAGAGACTGAAGTCTGGAGAGTCAGAGCGACATGTACCTAAACACTATCTAGTATCTGGTGTTTAGAGAACATGTTGATAGAATCCAAAAGTTATCAGGGCAAAGGCTAACAGACACTAAGACTGGTGCATGCATTATTCTACATGTAGTGTGTGTTGAGGAATATTAAATGACCATAAATACAGTATTTCTCTTACATGGAGACGTAAAGGCTAGACGATGACTGAAACTATTGATGCGATTCAGTAGCTTAGGAATGCAGAGAAGGAGGGCTGGACTGATAACTAGAATCATAACATACTCTTGGCAGACTGGAGGCAGGGCCAGGCCGAGCCGGGCACTGTGAGGCAGGAAGTAAGTGAAGGGTCAGGGATATAGGTGGGGGCTGTATCGCTCCTCAGCGAGGGTTCAGAAAACAGGAGCTGAATCTGAGTCCGGGCCCTTTTGAGGCCTAGAAACGGGGACTTTTCAATGAAATAACGTGCACACTGAGAAACGTGGCAATGTAGCTTTACATAGGCCTAATACTCGTAGCTTTCACGAGAACTGGAAACTGGCATACTAGAGATGGACACAACTGTAATTGCGTCTTTAATCGATCATGGGGAATACATATGCATATTAATCATGCACATACAACATAGGATGGAGGACACGTAGGGACACAGAACATGGCAAAATTTACTTTTCCACATTCCCTCCTTGTCACTACGTTTCCATCAGGAAACATCAATATTCATGATACCATCTATCATTTCATACAGTATCATTTGCTCGTCTCGAATTTTCTTGGAACGGGATCTAGGACGGGACTTGGGACTAGGAATACAAGAGGTAGCACAAATGCCGCAAATCGCAGGGCCACATTGTATACAGAGGCAGCAACTGAATATGATCGCTACTGCAATACCTAGAAAGGACAATACTTTCCATCCCCAGGCAGAAATTATACTCCAAAACCAACCGGACCATGTCCAGGTGCCTGGATTCTGGTGTAACTGATGGGCAATTTTATGAAGTCTGGTTATAGCTGAATAAACAGACGGCGCGTTATTAGGAATGAAAATGCAGCAACTAGATCCGATGACTCTACATGCTCCTCCACTATCGGCCAGTATGACGTCAAGAACGAGACGATTTTGGAGCACGACAAATCTCATAGCAGATTGCTCTTCGGTTAAGTTACCTAGAGCAGAGGTAGTCTCATTCACTACTGCTTCAAGGGTTCTGGTTAACCTACGGATTAACTTACTATTCTGGATAGGTCCTATAAAGAAGAAGAAACCTCTATTGAAATCTGTATACTGTTCTAGAGCAGTTTCAGTTTGATCGACAATCGGGTGCTCGATCTCCCTTCTATGTCTAATGTGTACTAGATGTGTGTTTCTGTGATAATCAGATGGGGCTAGAAAAACTGGTGGCAGTAGGAAGGCAATGTAACAGGTTCCCTCCCAATCGAGGGGCAGACGAACATATGCGGTCTGACCACAAACAAAATAAGAATGACGTGAAGCTTTGAAAATAGATTTCCCACTGTCACTATACTTGACAATAGTAGTACAATCACTATGTCCTACATGTACGGAACCATTCTTTCTGACACATAATTCGCCTTTGACTGGTAGTACTGAAATAGCGGGTAAGTCTGGAGTAGGATCAGACTGAACATTCAGGACCATGAATTTCGAAGAATAATTACCTAAATTATAAACTTCATTTTCTAGATCTAACCCTGTTCTGTGGGGAAGACCTTGCTTGTCTGGAAAACATGTACTATTCAGAAGGGACATATCAGTTGAGGATGACGTTAACGTGGACCATGCTCCACACGAACCATTATGTGAAAACGGATAAGGAAAGAGTGGCAGAACTCCCTTCGGTGTCTGGAAAGGGGGGAGTCGACCACACACCCAACAATTAGTGGCATTGCTGGTCTGGTGTGAATAATGTAACATACGGATGAATGAATTGTTGCGCATAGCAAGACGATAGGATAGTTCGTGAGGAGGCAGATCACTAAACGTGTGCTCTACTGTAGCATTAGAAGACTTATTTACATGAGAAATTGGAAAACATAAATGAAATGCATAACTCGTGCAGGTAACCATCAAGCTTAAAAACAATATAAAACTTAGAAAAACGATACATCGGATTGAGTTTTGACTAACTCTCTCACTATGGGGGTCTATTTCATACATGTCAGATACCTGTCTAACCGTTTCACCCAGGGGGACTTAGACAATTAAACTGGCTGACTTATTTTACTAGACCGGAGCTTACTTTTATACTCCTGCTGTGGAGTTTTCTCTAACAGGGGAGGCTTGGTATCAATGTCATTTGCGGGACAGTCCTTAAGAATAGTTTCTTGGCAGTCTTTAAAATCTTGACAATCCTTGGAAATGTTCTTGGAAACAGTTTTTAGTCCGTGAAATTTCTTGACGTGTGACAGGTGCACCCACCCCTTCCTGCCTTCCAACTTGACGGCAGTACGGGTGGTCAGGAGGACTAACTTCGGCTCCTTCCAGCGAGGCTCCAGCGGACTCGAACGATCAAAATTCCGGACGAGAACCAAGCTTCCTGGAACAATTTCATGCGGTTTCACCTCGGTATTGTCTGGAAATGCGGCGGCAACCTGTGAACGACAAGAGTGTAGGGCAGACATCAAGGAAGCTAGGTAATCTGTCAACATATTACTGGAAACATCGGTAATACTTCGGGGTCTGGGTGTACCCCACACGTTCGGGGGGCGGCCGAATACGACCTCATAAGGGGACAGACCTGATCTGGAATGTGCGACCATGCGCATATAAAATAGGGCGACTGGCAGAGCTACTAGCCAGTCTACACCTTTCTCTTTACAAACTTTGGCGATGCGGATTTTTAGGGTCTGGTTATGTCTCTCTACGAGACCTGCTGCTTCAGGATGGCGTACACAATGGAACTTCCACTGGTACCCTAGTAAAAGGGAAACGTGCTTCATGAGTTCAGATGAGAATGGCTGGCCGTTATCAGAATATACGACCCTGGGGAGTCCATAACGGGGGAAATATTCACGAACCAACTGCTTGGCAGTGGTCGCGGCTGTGTAATCTGGGACTGGATATGCTTCTGTCCACCTGGACAAAGCGCATACAACTACAAGGACATACTTGAAACCTCGACATCGCTCCATCTGAATATAATCCATCTGGAGGACTTCAAAAGGGTGGTCAGGGGGTTGGAACCCACCTTGTTCCACCGGGACACTTTTACCTGGATTGAACTGGCAACATATCATACAGGTACGGACTTTATGCTTGGCTGCAGCTCGTAAATGCTTGTTGGACCAAATGTTCTGGATACTGTCTATCATGGCTTTTTCTCCTAGGTGTGCAGGACTATGTGCGGTATTAATAATGACTTGAACCATAGAGTCGGGGAGAAACCATGTGGCTTTTCCCTTCGTCACCCATCCCTGATCTGTCTGGACCCCTCCTTGTTCGGACCATTTCTTGATTTCTTCGGGAGTAGCATGTAACTGGATATCTATGACATCTTGAGTAGGGTCCTTAACTGTCATACAAGTAGTCTGTTCTAGAGTGGATGTCGGTGTCTTGTTAACTGGTATGTCTGGTGTCTGTGCTGTAAGCTTGGCTGTTCGATCTGCTAGATCATTACCTTGAGAAATAATGTCAGTAACTTTCGTATGTGCTTTGCATTTCATGATAGCGATAGCTGTTGGTAAATGTATTGCATCTAACAGAGCTTGAATAAGGAGACCATGCTGAATCTTGGTTCCATGAGAAGTCATGAAACCTCTCTCCTGCCAGAGCACTCCGAAGTCTTGTACAACTCCGAATGCGTAGCGTGAATCTGTGTAAATATTAACTTTCAGGTTCTTGGCATGTATGCAGGCTTGAGTCAGAGCAACTAGCTCTGCTGCTTGAGCAGACAGGGTGTCAATACGGTGTGTTTCAATAACTTCAGTGTCAGTAGTCACTGCATACGCGGCTACTAGTTCTCCTGTACTGGTTCTCATACATGAACCATCCACATAAAGTGTCAGGTCGGGATCAGGTAAGGCAATGTCTGTCAGATCTTGTCTTGGCTTTGTCATAGTGTTAACAACTTCCACACAGTCATGTGTGGCAGGATTTGAAGTAACTGACGGTAACAGTGTAGCAGGATTTAGAACGTTGCAGCGTCTGATTTCTATGTGTGGCTGGAACAGTGTCAATTCATAACCTGTTAAACGTGCAATTGTCAAGTGCTGAGTCTGTGTTCGGTTTAAAAGAACTTCCACGGAGTGTGGAACTTGTACTGTCAGGGAGTGTCCTAATACTATTGAATCACTTTGTCTGATCGCTAGTGCTGTGGCTGCAACTGACTTGAGGCACGCAGGCAGAGCCTGGGCTACTGGATCTAGTGTGCTCGAAAAATAAGCACAGGGCTTGTATTGTCCTGCTTGATCTTGTGTGAGAACAGATAATGCTGTACCATCGCGTTCTGTGACAAAAAGCGTAAAAGGCTTACTGTAGTTCGGTGTAGCTAGAACAGGAGCTTGGCATAAGGCTTTCTTTAATTCATTGAAACTAAGTGTATGTTCAGATGTCCAAGGGAGAACAGTCGTTACGGCTGCCTCCTGTGTCGTTAACTGTATCAGTGGCTTGGCTAGAAATGCACACTGAGGAATCCATTGTCTGCAATAAGAAGTGAGGCCGATAAAAGCACGTACCTCCTTCTGGGTCTTGGGCTGAGGAAGACTCGCTATTAACTGGATACGATCGGGTGTCAACTGCCTACCCCACTTGGACAGTAAGTGGCCTAAGTAGATCACTTGCTGGACACAGAATTGAAGCTTCGAAGGGGACACCTTGTGCCCCATCTCGGCTAGAAAATACAGGACTGTAAGTGATGCTCGCTCGCAAGCACGTTCAGAACGGGCTGTGATCAGTAGATCATCGACATACTGGAGCAGGGCAGTGTCAGTTGGCATGTGAATGTTGTCTAGTTGTCTCTTAAGTGCTTGACTGTAGATGCTAGGACTTTCTGTGAAACCTTGAGGAGCTCGTGTGAATTTATAGCTCCTTCCATTTAAACAGAATCCGAAAAGGTACTGGCTGTCTGGATGAATGGGGACACTGAAAAATGCGTTTTTGAGGTCTATGACTGTGAAAAATGTAGCCTCAGAATCAATGGCTGTCAATAGAGATGAGATATCTGGAACAACTGGATACTGGGGAATGATACATTTATTGAGTTCTCGAAGGTCAATCACTAATCGATATACTGGGGGTGCATTTGGATCAGTACGTTTCATGACTGGAATGATAGGAGAATTACATACATTGGAGTCAGTTTCTACAACTACTCCTTGAGCAATGAGCTCGTCAATAATTTTGGATAAGGCTGCTACAGCCTCAGGTGGCAATCTGTACTGTCTGATTCTTGGCAGGACTATACCTTGCTTGAGAGTCACACGATGGGGTGTGATTTGCATAAAACCAACATCAGTTGGACCTTGCGCCCATAGATGTTGTTCGACATTTGACAGTCTCGGATCAAAATCTCGTAAAACATAGTGACCCTTGAAGTCACGTAAAAACAAACGTATCCCCTCTGGGGAACAGCAAATAACTGCACCTAATTCTTTCAGTGTCTTAATGCCTAACAAATTTTCTGGACATGACTTCGTAAGCAATAGATCAGTAGTTCGGGACAATGGACCTACTTCTAGAGTAACTGGCTTTGATATCTCGTTAACAATTGGCTTTCCTGAAAATCCAAGGGAAACATTTCTAGAGCCTGAGAGCGGAGCCCCTGGAACCTCGTCGTGACTAATAGTCGTCCTACTTGCCCCTGTATCAATCAGAAACTTTCTGTCTTTCCCTAATACTTGACTATGAACATAGGGACCTTCTTGATCTACAGGAATCTCGATGAGAGGCAAGCCTACCTCCCTCTCTAGGCTGTTTCATGAATACGCTTGATACTCTGGATACTCGGACTGTGCATACTGGTACATCTGCTGTGTAACATGCTGTGTTGCAGCAATAGGCTGCGGTGCTGGAACTGTCTGTTGTGCATTCTGTGGCTGAGAAGTCTGTGAAACTTGTTCTTGTCTAGGCGGACGTGGTCTTTCTTTAGTCTTACCAGTGGCTATGTTGTGTTTCAGAACTGCACACTCGTTTATAAAATGACCTGGCTGTTTACAATAATTGCATGTCCCTTTAACGGGAGCTGCAGGATGACTGGCTTGATTCGGACCCCTCTTCTGACTGTCTTGAGGAACAGATTGTGCAACTAGTACTTTCATTTTCGTGTCTTTCATACGTCTTCTCTCGTGTTCTTGCTCTTCTCTGATTCTATTCTGGTGATACTGGAGCATCTGTAACATCTGGGACGGAGTACTAGCTTGCCATGTACTTTCGACTTTCAAAACTCTATTTCTAACTTGTGGATTTGAATTCTCGACTAGTTTAGTAACAAAAAGATGAGGGTATGACTCACTACTCGTCTTCAAACCACTGTTTATTATAAAACATTTCTCAAATCTAGAATAAAAATCACTAGTGTCTTCGTCTTGTTTCTGTTTACAGGCTGAGATTGCATCCCAGTCTTCCTTTTTCGTGGCTAATAATCTAGGTAAAACTTGTATTAATAATTCTGGTAATTCTTTACATTTGTCTCCAAGACCGGTACCTGGTACTCGTATCTTATCTTCAGCTTCTAGAGCTGTCCAATCGATCTTTTTCTCTCCCACCTCCCAATCCTTTTCCTTGAGTTTTTCGTATATGCCCGCAGGCAACAGGACTTTTAACATTTTAATAATATCTGGATACGTGTATTCTCCCATACGGAGCATGTCTTTTAATTCTCGGTGGAACCCTGCTGGATCTTTGTCGTGACAGGGAATTAATTTCTTCATCTCTAAGAGTTCCATCTTGGTAACTGGGGTGTAAACAAATACTCGTTGCATTTCACCACCCGTTGTCCTCACTGGGTGTACTTCTCGTAACGGATGCTGTCTGTCTATGTAAAACGGTTTACTTTCTGGAGGTGAGACATGAACAAAATGCGGATTCAGAAACGTTCTATATTTGTGGCGCTGTTCTAGAATGACGCTAATTAAATCGGTACCTAAACCTTTCCATCTATACTGGAGTAGCTCGTTCAGGATATCATGTAACGGACCTGGATCAGAATGTTGACCCTCATACAGTGTAATGAGGTGTTGGATCATATACATACCCACCAGTCGTTGCTCGGCTGGGGGCAGTTTCAGAAACATTTGTGCCACTATTTCGTCTGGAAAAGTGGTAGAATCAGTAATCCATCGGACTGCTGATCGGGCTAGTTCTTGTTCATGCATGGTACTTAATTCACTATAACCGATTCGTGATTTCAGAATGTGATCGGTAGCTTGAAATACTTGTTCTAGAGAACCTTGTTCTGGTGCTGGAGGAGGAAAAACTTTCTTGTGTTCTAGGCGTGAATGTCGGTCTGGAATTCTAGATTTACCCACATACGCTATTCTGGCGGGATTCTCGTCGTCTACCTCTTCAGTAGAAGAGTCATTTTCTTTCTCACTTCCTAGAGCTTCTTTGCGTTGTTCGTGTAACCTTATTATTTCTTTACGTATTTTCTTGTACATACTCTCTATACTATTGAGTGTCTTGTGCTTACCCTCGGCTATATTATCACTCCACTTTGTCAGAATTTTCATTTCGGTCGGATCTTTAGTCGGGGAATCTTGTTCCCTAATTAAACAATTGATCAGAAACTTTAATAGCATAAACTGGATCTCAGATTTCCTGAGAGACATGACTTCAGCAATACTTTCTGGATCTTGTCCTGTACGAATGAAACGATACATTCTGTCTAGATCTTCTTTCATATTCGGTAGGGTGACCAAATACTCGGACACCTGCCTTATACGTACGGAATATATAACCATACTGTCCTCGCCTGGGACTGGATCATAACAGCATTCAGTAAGAAGTCGCCTGATTTCTGCAATAGTCTTATATTTGGGCGTACGCTGTAACGCACGTTCATGTAACTCGACTGCTCCTAAACGTCTACTTGGAGGCAGGGTACCAGGAGGACCTCCTCCCGCGGCCCCTATACTGGAATCGTCGACTGATACTCTTCGTGCTGGCAGAGTGACTGATGTGGCGGGAATTTGTACTACGGGCTGGACCGGGGGTACCGTAACAGGTGTTGTAACAGGTGCCCCGGTGGCTGGAGGACCATGAATTACATTATTTACAGGAGCTGGTGGAACAGGATTTGCATATTCTGGGACTGTGTCGTCCAAATAGGACGAGAGAAAAATATCAGCTGCGGTCTGTTTGTGACGTAGCTTGGTCGGAACTAAGGGTGGCGGAAAATTACTGGATGCCTCCGGGGTTGCTTTTGGCAAGCCCTCGGCAAGAAGAGGATACATACCCTTAATGAGGGCATTCCTCTGTCTGGCTGACTGTTCGGTTTTAACTCGTTCACCTATTTCGATTAGTTCCCTTTCTTGGGCTTTTTCTAAGGATTCTCGACTTAATTCTGACTTTCTGATTTCTTTTTCGGTTCTTTTATGAGATTCTTTGCGCCATAACTCGATGGCATCTTTCTGTGACTGTCTGGCTTTCTTTTTCCATAATGCTTCTTCTACTCGCATGATGCACTCGGCATCCCATGTACCCGATACGGGCCATCTATATTTCTCTTCTAACTGTTTGGTGTACTCCACCCACAAGTCTAGATACAATATGGCACTTATGCCATGCTTTTGATACATAAAATGACCTGGACTGTCCCTAGGCGGGACAGGAACTGCTTCTTCTAACAGACCTTTTCTAGTTTTTAACTGACGTAACTTGGAAAACAAAGGCATGACTGAACTGTAGTCTAGACACAATACAATACACAATGAACACAATAATTACACCACTTTCATACCACGACATTGAAATACATGAATGACATTTAAAATAACAGTTTTGACAAAATACTACCTGGAATACTGAAAACAGAATACATGAATTTCTCGAAAACAGAACGGACTAGAACAGAAACTAGATGCACTGCTAAAACAGTACGAAACTTACCGGTCTCATAAAGAGACACGTCAGGACCCGCATCCACCTAAGTGGACACTTCGTGTTGGATCTGTGTACCCAAACCCACGGACCAGAGACAATGCAATTGACCCTGTCTAGATACTACCCCAGCAACGGTACTCACCGGGCAGCAAGAACGGAAGGCCTCGGACTGGACTGGACTGCTACGACGCCGGACGGACGAACTTCGGACTTCTGTTACGGGTGGGCCTCCGGATACCTCGGACCTTGGACTCTCGGCTTGGGCTCTGGTCGGGACTCGCCGCGTTCCTCCACCGCCTCGTCTGGATGCTGGACCGCAACCTCCGTCTCCTCCGTGGGCCTGAGGGATACTTGAAGCAGAAATATCTGCACGTGCACGGTATGGTTCCGTCATGGCTGCAGAGGATCAGGGGGCTTGCGTGGCTTCACCGGCGCGTGGGGAAAGGGCAAGTCCCTATTCGGGCGCCATTATGTGGTAAATAAATAAATAATACCTCTATTTTTTACTGGATATAACAATAACAGATAGCTCAATAAATAAGAGTCAAGATTCGAGGTAGTAGGAGTTTGCAGGTTTAATACAGCATAAAGGACAGGAACAGGACAACCTGCACGGGCAAGATCTGGGATGGCTAGCCAACAGGGGGGCCCCGACAGCTGTCGGGCAGGAGCTGGAATGAGCGCGCTGGCTTTTAATAACAGTACACAAGTATATATAGTTAAAACAATTGCATTACAATACATACAGTAGGCGTAACAGTGGGCAGGGCCTGTAGCAGTCGCGAAAGATAAGGCAGAAAGTAGGTGTAACAAGAGGCGTGAACATAGACATGTGATGTAAACGTAACGGAATATGTCATAAATGGGGCGGAAACATGGAGGGGGCTACCTAAGGAGCCGGGACCTCTAACCTAGTGGTGCGCGCAAGCTGGCAATGACGTGTTACTAGGGAGAAGCTGGGGGGTTTAACTTCTGCACTAGAAGAAGAGACTGAAGTCTGGAGAGTCAGAGCGACATGTACCTAAACACTATCTAGTATCTGGTGTTTAGAGAACATGTTGATAGAATCCAAAAGTTATCAGGGCAAAGGCTAACAGACACTAAGACTGGTGCATGCATTATTCTACATGTAGTGTGTGTTGAGGAATATTAAATGACCATAAATACAGTATTTCTCTTACATGGAGACGTAAAGGCTAGACGATGACTGAAACTATTGATGCGATTCAGTAGCTTAGGAATGCAGAGAAGGAGGGCTGGACTGATAACTAGAATCATAACATACTCTTGGCAGACTGGAGGCAGGGCCAGGCCGAGCCGGGCACTGTGAGGCAGGAAGTAAGTGAAGGGTCAGGGATATAGGTGGGGGCTGTATCGCTCCTCAGCGAGGGTTCCGAAAACAGGAGCTGAATCTGAGTCCGGGCCCTTTTGAGGCCTAGAAACGGGGACTTTTCAATGAAATAACGTGCACACTGAGAAACGTGGCAATGTAGCTTTACATAGGCCTAATACTCGTAGCTTTCACGAGAACTGGAAACTGGCATACTAGAGATGGACACAACTGTAATTGCGTCTTTAATCGATCATGGGGAATACATATGCATATTAATCATGCACATACAACATAGGATGGAGGACACGTAGGGACACAGAACATGGCAAAATTTACTTTTCCACAGCCTCACACATCCTGTTAGGGTGGCCTAGTCGTGAAGGGCACTACCTTAATGCCCTTTCATTTCGAGCGCTGTGCAGCAGCTAAGTTAAGAGTTTCTCATTGCTCAGATGGGTGTCATTTCTGCTATTTGTGTTTTCCTCGTCTTCATCCCTTGCATTTGCTTGTGAGAAAGTGTCACTCATATTTGTGGAAATATCACTCCCAATTACACTGAAGATATGAAAATGTCACACATAGCAATCTAAAATCTTCGCAGCTATGCCCCCACCAGCCACTGTTTTCCAGCCTCCAGGGGCCCCAACAGCGCTGTAGTACACACAGGCAGCACTACACTCTCTCGCCGGCGTTGGTTGTACCAGTGAGTTGCCTCATAACAGTCCTACCTCATAAATTAAATGGTGCGTGCTGCATACTGTGGGTGCAGTTGACCTGTGCTTCCAGGCCCAGAAGCAAGGGTTATTGAAGGCAACTGCCTCGAGGCCAGAGACCATTTGCATATTTGCATACCTTTGTAAACTGGTTACAGAGGCTTAGGTTTTTTTCTGTTCCAGTACCCCCTGGGCCCCCACTCTGCCTATTCCTTGTATTTGAAATGTACATTTACTGCTGTAGTGTGAGAATGCATTTCATGAAAAGGAATATAAAGTAGGGTTGCCAAAAGAAAAATGCCAGCAATGTGTTTAAAGAGCCTGGAAAGACCTCATCTTGGCACGAAATAGGGTTATAAATAAAAAAGTATGTATTAATTTGTAATGTGACTTTTCTGACTTTGTTCCCTTTAATTATCAGTCATGGATCTCATCATTGAAGCAGCCCTAGAACACAATTAAAGTGCATTCTCTTTATATTTGCTGTTCGAAGTATGCACAGAAAAGTGCTGATTATACAGCTTTAGGTGACTGCTTATTTTTGTCGGTGGGGCAAAGTGGTAGGTGGTGAGCCGGGCCGCTGGGGGGGGCCCCCTCATTGTGCTTTGCAGGGGGGCCCCCTCAAGTTTCATTACGCCACTGGTCAGGACTCGAGAAAAAGCCTCCCCCTTCCACCATTTCAGAACCGTTTCCCCCAGTTATTGCCATTAATATTGTACCTTGCGAGATGAGAGGCTCCACTTGCTCCCTTAAACCTCCAGCCAGCATAACTTGCTTCCCTGACGGTAATATTCCCTTCCTCCCTCTGGAAGGGTCTGTTCCACCACATTAAGCCCCTCAGATTCCTTGCTCACCTGGTGGGCTGAGCCCGCTGTGGCTTCAGAGGCGTTTGCCACATCTGAATCCGATTTCGAAGCCTCGGCTTGCATGGGCTTTTAAAACATATTTGCCCAGGGTCCTACGGCCCCTTCCGCTGCAGCCTCCGCTACCTTTGGCTCCGGGCTCCTCTTCTCCAAGACTTCTTTTGCCCCAATGTGACCCAATTTTCATAGGGCTGGCTCCGGTCGTGTTGGGCCGCAGCTCTTTAAAGCGTTTTCGGCGAAGGCATTGCTGAACCGCTTTGTCCACTGTAAGCTAGCAGCACCAGCTGCTTAGCGGGTTGCTAGCAATCCACGCCGCTTCCAGGTGTGATAAGCCGTGAATAAATCCCTTTATGCAAAAAGCCAGACAACCAACGAGGCGCTGGCAAAGCTGATCTGCCTGACCTCATCTCCCATCTGCATTTGCTGAGGAAATAGCGTTTAGAGCAATGGACTGGCTATACAGGAGGACAGAAACAGCCGTCCTCAAGCAGCCACCATCTTGTCTCATCCAACCCATTTATGCTTTAAATATATTATTGTTTGTTAAGATACTTAACACACTAACTTTTATTTTATTGCCTTTGCAGCAAAGCAAATGTTTACTAGATGTAATTTATTTAATATATCTTTTGTATTTGAACAGTCATTGTTAAATCAGTAGTTTCTGTGTTAATCCAGCCTTACTGTGTCATTCAAACAATGTAAAAGAGTGTCGCTCTCTGCCTAAAACTCTACAAAAGATTATGTTTTGGGGGAATGGCCAGTATTTTGGCTTACTTCTTCGGGAGCAGAGTATATGCTAATCTTACTCACTTTATACTTTAAAGGAGTTTTCCTACCTTCCTAACTGTTCAGACTCTGCGCTAGTCTTTATACTTGGACTTTCTTTGTCTTTTAAATTGAGGCAAACTCTATGTTAGTACTCTTGCTGAACTATATTTTCGTTTTGTCTATTTGCTTTATTTGGATGTAGTCCTTATGTTGATCCTCTTGCATTATTTAATTTTGATTTAATTGATGATTCCCATAAATATGAATATCACATTTTTTGCCTTCTATAATGATCTTCAATTTGAGTAAAACTTTATGATTGTGAGTTAAATTCATGTCTTGTACAGATTTTAATAATTGGTAATTGGATTTAGTCTTATGAAGACGTGATTTCTTACAAAGAAATTAGGCAGCTCCGTTCCTGTGAATAAATCCTTTATTTATTTAGCGTGTCAACAGTATCAGCAAGAGGACTGGAGGAGCAGCAGTGTTTTAAAAAGCTAAAGCTGAAAGGACTGCTATATTTTTCAAACACTAGAATTTCACAGTATTTACTTGTGGTCTCCTAGTTAAACAAGCATTAGAAATGCAATCGGGCTCGGATTTATTTGAGTTTGAGCTAATGGCATTGTAAATGCCAATGTATTGTTGCTATGTGTTATGGAGTGTGTTCATGTGGTGTGTACTGCCAGTGATCTCCTTGTGAGTGTGAGAATATTGCACCGTTACTGCCTGTGATGTCCTTCTTGTGAGTGTGAGAAGCTTGCACCTCTGCTGCCTGTGGTCTCCTTGTGAGTGTAAGAAGCTTGCACTGCTGCTGCCTGTGATGTCGTTCTTGTGAGTGGGAGAAGATTGCACCTCAGCTGCCTGTGGTCTCCTTGTGAGTGTAAGAAGCTTGCACAGCTGCTGCCTGTGATGTCCTACTCACTACTCTACTCTACTCACTACTCTGCACTCACTACTCACTACTCTACTCACTACTCTACTCACTACTCTACTCACTACTCTACTCACTACTCTACTCACTACTCTGCACTCACTACTCTGCACTCACTACTCTGCACTCACTACTCTGCACTCACTACTCTGTACTCACTACTCTGCACTCACTACTCTACTCACTACTCTGCACTCACTACTCTACTCACTACTCTACTCACTACTCTACTCACTACTCTACTCACTACTCTACTCACTACTCTGCACTCACTACTCACTACTCTACTCACTACTCACTACTCTACTCACTACTCTACTCACTACTCTACTCACTACTCACTACTCTACTTTCTACTCACTACTCTACTCACTACTCTACTCACTACTCTGCACTCACTACTCACTACTCTGCACTCACTACTCTACTCACTACTCACTACTCTGCACTCACTACTCACTACTCTACTCACTACTCACTACTCTACTCACTACTCACTACTCTGCACTCACTACTCACTACTCTGCACTCACTACTCACTACTCTGCACTCACTACTCTACTCACTACTCTGCACTCACTACTTTTGATAAAAGTGCTAATTATGAGGCAGATTATGTGGCCAATGTGGCAAGTTCATAATTATGCTGTAAACCCTGAGTGTAAGAAGCTTGCACTGCTGCTGCCTGTGATGTCGTTCTTGTGAGTGGGAGAAGATTGCACCTCAGCTGCCTGTGGTCTCCTTGTGAGTGTAAGAAGCTTGCACAGCTGCTGCCTGTGATGTCCTACTCACTACTCTACTCTACTCACTACTCTGCACTCACTACTCACTACTCTACTCACTACTCTACTCACTACTCTACTCACTACTCTACTCACTACTCTACTCACTACTCTGCACTCACTACTCTGCACTCACTACTCTGCACTCACTACTCTGCACTCACTACTCTGTACTCACTACTCTGCACTCACTACTCTACTCACTACTCTGCACTCACTACTCTACTCACTACTCTACTCACTACTCTACTCACTACTCTACTCACTACTCTACTCACTACTCTGCACTCACTACTCACTACTCTACTCACTACTCACTACTCTACTCACTACTCTACTCACTACTCTACTCACTACTCACTACTCTACTTTCTACTCACTACTCTACTCACTACTCTACTCACTACTCTGCACTCACTACTCACTACTCTGCACTCACTACTCTACTCACTACTCACTACTCTGCACTCACTACTCACTACTCTACTCACTACTCACTACTCTACTCACTACTCACTACTCTGCACTCACTACTCACTACTCTGCACTCACTACTCACTACTCTGCACTCACTACTCTACTCACTACTCTGCACTCACTACTTTTGATAAAAGTGCTAATTATGAGGCAGATTATGTGGCCAATGTGGCAAGTTCATAATTATGCTGTAAACCCTGCATCCAAAGTGACAGAATTGCATATTTTTCTGACCCTCGCAATTTTCTATTGCTTTATTAACATGCCATTTGTGAAAGGCAAACAAAACGTGAACATTCTAGTTTCAAACAGTGTCCATAGTTAGCCGCACACTTGAACGAACAACTCCAACAATGCCTCCCTTCTGGGAACAGAACTTGTTTTTGACAGTGCAAACTGTACCTTTTATTTTAGTAAAAATTATACACCCCTCTCTATATAATGAAGGACTGTTCTGTCATTTTACTGCGAGCAACCAAACGACATAGTCCACTATGTTAATTACTATGTTCAATGTAAAAAAATCTGTTTGGAAAAATGAAAAAACATATTTTGAAGCGTGACTTATGTACCAAAAGCGTGAAGAAGAGTGACACGTGGAGTTGATTCATATCTGTAGACCAGAGTGAAGATGTCTGATTCTGATGCAAAACTAGCATGTTATGTGTGTAGCAGAAGTAGCATCTCCGACCCCAATAACACAACAAACACCGCTCACCTATCAAACCGCGCGTGACATGCAGGCAGTCAGCTGTCTGTTGATTCCTCTTTGAGGTTGGTGTCACGCATTTACAGCAGCAGGCCGAGTCATCCATGTCGTGTTCGTTTTATCCCGAGGAACCCACCTTCGCCGTTTCGGGGGCTTTGTGTACTGTCCACACTTGTTTTTACAGCCCTACAGACGGACAACATAAAGATACCAAGCCTGCAGTATCTCCTTTCAACAGAACATCAGTTAAGATAACTCACAGGGTAATGCGCCCCCTGCAGCGCACTGCAGGTGACACGAAGGTTCTGCTTTTGCAGGGATAAACTGCCTGAATGCAATTCAGTTGAAAAAGTGGTTAAGTGACATTTCATTTCCATCACTGGCAAACGGCAAATTCAACGAAAGTAACTCGACATAAAAACACGTCATTGTTTTTCTCCTCTTACACATCGCACACGTATCTCTCCTTTTTGGAGCAGTGCAATAGTGTTTGATGCTTCCTCGCTGTGGTGTCTTAGGAAGCCCATATTCACAGTAAATATAGTGCATTTTCAAAATAAAGAGTCGTGTCACTGGCACGTGCATGTAATGTGACTCAGCAGATTAACCGCTCCCTGCTGTGACCTGCTGTCATGCTTCAGATGTCTGTTGATCGAGTACATTTACTCCATTGAATTGCGAGTTATAGGCTTTACTATGTCCTATACATAACAGAAATCACAGGTTGTTACCGCGTCAGTGTTTTGTTATTTTTTTAGTGAATGGTTTCAGTTTTCACAGATAGACTTTTAATGATTTAATTAAATCGTATTTAAACAACCCTGATTTTAAAAAGCGCTGCATATAACGAATGTTCCTTTTAATCCTATTTACTGTTCTATTTTTTTATCACATTTTATGGTTAATGACTGCGTCTGCTCTATGTAAAAAATGCAATATGTTATTTCCTCGAGTAATGTTGCAAAGAATTCGTGTATTTTTCTTCTCTTTCCCAAAATTGTTACTTTCACATCGTCATCAGATTCTCGCACAAACTCTCTACCCGTAGATATTAGCTTTTGCATTGCTGACTTTAAGCACATTTTCAAAAGAAAGTTATTTAAAAATATATATATATATATAGGCACAGATTATTTCGGCTGGAGTAAAATGTTAAACGGCAATCGCTTCAATTAAGAACAGTCTAGGAAATCACCCGCCTTCACTACGGGTAAGTCCCCTAGATGAAATCATTTTTGGTAGTTTTATATTGCACGATTCGACTCGAAGGTATTAGGTCGCTTTACAACAGCACCAGTTGCTTTAACACAAGGACACATTATTATTTATTTATGTATAAATTTATTTTTGGAGGGACGGGGACATTAAGTGATTTGCCTAGAATCACAGGAAGTTGAAGAGACGCCGAGACTCGATTATCGTTCCCTAGTCCCAAACTCGAAGCTCTGTCTGTAGATCCACGTTCTCTCCCCTAGACTTGTACTTTGGGTATTTTTATCTAACGGAGGCTGTAGTGATGGTTCATGTTTCCGAAGTCTTGGCAGGGAATGGACGGCTCGAAACACCTGGAAGGTGTAAATAAGAGGCAGGGTAAACATTTCACGTCTGAACACATGACAGACCCACAGGGCTGAGCTCGCTGCATTTCTCGGCTGGAAAAGCAGAAATCTGCAGGAAACAAGAATCGATAAATCAGGTGGTGACCCTACGCTCATAAACATGTCTTTTTTATAAACCAAAAATGTGAGATACGGTCTCCGCCCAGTGCAGGGTGAACAGACAGGGGTTTGATTTGGTCAAAAAAACGCCGAAGACAGTCATGCACACAAAAGCGAATCCCAGGGCTAGGTAGCATGCCAGTAAACCCGACATGTACACTTTTAACCCCTTCCATCAGAGTTGCAGTCTCTTCAACCACAGCAAACCAAACACAAGTTCTAACAGAGCTTTAATTCTTACTGCCAAGATTTACAAACCTCTCTGTTTGAAATGCTTCATAAAAAAGGCATGTCCCTTTGCAGCGCTTAATGCTAGCTGACCCGCATCTAGGCGCCACAATGATTGGCGCATATGAATCAAGAAACCGAAGTCATTTTAAGTGAGGGAGTCACAGCTCGAAAAACAACGTGTCTCGCAAGTTAGAAACGAAACCCGCACAGAAATGTACGCACAATATTGGAGCCGGCTTGCACTGATATATTGAAATTGCATTTATATAGCGCTTCCTATTTGGCAGCATTTTGAAACTCCTGTGCAAGCTGATTCAGATTGCACTGCGCCCTTAAAGCACCCCTAGCTCACAAGGTGCCATGCTACAATAGGTAAGCTGTTTTTTTTACCTTTACATATTGTCTTGTCTTCTTTCAAACAATTCCTAGTGCTACGCGTTAACAACAATCTGTAGACATGTTTTTTACTACCTCAGACCTAAGTTCCTGTTACTCATTTTATGTCGTTGATACATTTCGAAAAGGATGCTGGTTTCTTTGGAACGTTTGCAAGTTGCAACTAATAGAACAATGCATTCAGAACTGTGTAGGCAGCTCAGGAGAATAGTGTACCTGCTGCAGAATTCCGTATGAAGATTCAAGCCTTCATGCTTCTGAGGTCGATAAAATCGAGTGTCCCTGATTTATAAACCAGCGCTTCTCCGTTGAACAGCGAGCGCTGGTAGTCACAAGGCAAAGACAACCGATTAATAAAATGAAAATCAGTATTTATTGTCAATAGCTGACTAATACCCCTTCGTGCATGAGTGTGGGTTAAATATGTGTACATTGAATTCGATACTAAGCCTCTGGGATGGGTGGGAACAAATCGACATGCTCGCCGAACGCAAGATTTATCCCCCTGACAGCTCCTCGGCACTGGAACAGTAAAACTCCAAATGAAAGAAGCAAGCTGCCGAAACCGCGATAAACCCATTCATCCCCTGAATAAATATGCTCGGACTTGCACCCACCCACAGGAGGCGCAAACAAACACCGAGGCCCTTAAAACCACTTTTAAAGCTGCACGACCTCCACCGCTTCCCGCCCGGTGCGCGTGCCAACTGTAACATGATGCCACGGCCATGTGTGTGTGTGTTTATGACTTTTTGTATGCAATGCCATGGTGAACGCGCTCGCACCATCTGGATTGCATTACACGGGCACTCTGACAGCTCCTAATTAAGATTAATCACTCGGCCGTGCTCGTTCGCGCACACAATATGCCACATCGGCCACGCGTAAATTACTTATAGCCTATCAGGTCAACGCTACAAAAAAAACAGCACAGCGAAGACGAATCACTAGGCAGATACCAGAAAACACTAAGGAATGTGCCTGGAAAGAGCCCTTTCTGAATTCCTTCTTCTTTTGAACGCATAAGATCTCGGGAAGCTCCGCCTCCCCACTTCGTGGAGGCGGAGGCCCGAGCCCTAAAAAACTTGGTTCAATGACTAAAGAATGTGGTGATGAAGAGCTGGGCTTGGAGAGCAATAAATACTACTCTTAATAAAAATTACTGTTAATAAATTGCCTCATTCAGAACAACAAAATTCACAATTGGAATGCTTCACAAATGCCTAGAGATCATTTTTTTAAGGGTAAATTGTGGCTACTCATAAGAAATAAGCATGCAGAATAATCATACTGAAATGACTATTATGTTTCTTGGACAATGATATTTGTTAATATGGAGACTCATTTCTTTTTCTTTTTGCTAGGTTACTGTGATTGGATTCATAATCGACAATGTAGCGGCTGATCATAAAGCATTGCCCTATTTAATTCCTATTCTTCTCAGTGTTTTTCTACCAGTCCTTCCATTACTTGCCTGCATAATACGTGTAGATGTAAGTTACTGTTTCAATAACTGTACAAGCGATTTTGGCTTTCCTATGTTATCTAACAGAGATTTGCTTAGCATTACAGTGGCATTAGTTGGCCTCACAGTGTAGTTTGACTTCTGGTACTTTAAAGGCTCAGTTTTTAGAGTTAAAAAGACAGACCATTCATGAGTTGGATTGTCACATGTGTGTTAAAATGGCTAGTGTGTGTTGTCTGAGGTCTTTATCCATTCAGGAACATGCAATCGAGGAGGACTGGTGTATGCACTGCCTTATTCAAGTGTTGGTTTAGTATTTTATGTCATGTCAAGATGTGGTATATTGTTTTATGAACAGAGCAGTGCTGTTGCAAACTCAGTGAGGTCTAAATGTAGTGTGTGTGTGCTCCTTATTAAGCCAATCTGTTCTTTGGAGGGCTGTGATTGTTTGTTGCTATGGATACTGTTGTTGTGGTCTTGGTGATGCCAAACTCAATGGGATTTCTGAGCGATATTGCCTCTGACCTTTGAAAGATGTGTGTGCTTTGCTTTGGCTAGTGTGCTCTGTTGGGGGGTTGTTTTTGTATTTTAGTGCTGCAGCTGAAACTGTTATATTTGGAATATCTGAGCTGTGTTAGACTAGTGTCCAATGTCCTGTTTTGCCTGACCTGGAAGGCACACGATGTTTAATTATAGTCAGCGAATTAGAATAGAAAATAGCATTACTTCCCTGCTTTTCATGATCTATATGTAATATATGTATCTATCCATAACGAATGTGTTCATGTAATTTGAGTGTTTTCTGTCACACCAACATCATCATTCTGAGTCAGTTTCAAATCTGATTTCGGCTGGTAAAAGGAGTCACTCACTGGCTGAATCGATATTACAAGTGATGCAGTGCTGGGCCAATCCTCTTACCATTGCTTAGCCAATAAATCTTTTCTCGCCGACTGAGAGGTGAAGGAGTTAGTATTGATTCAAGCAATTTAAATGCCAGTGCAACCCAGTTGGTTACCCATTAAGGACCAGAAATCAGTGACTATAGTTAAGAATGTTAATACAAGTTAGCAGTTAGGTTAAGATAAACAAATCTTTGTACCATGCTAACAACCGGATGACCCAACCTCCCAAAGAAGTTTAGGCGTAACAGTATAAGACAAATAAGAAGTTCAGTTACAGCAATGCAAACGATTAACAACAGAATTTGCTGCTCAGAAAAGAGTTTTTGACTATCTCTTCTATACAGGAGTGAAGTCTAAAATAATCTAAGTCAAAGTCCACTATAGGGAGGATAGCTCAATAAACTAAAGGGATCTAAAAAATCAGGGAAATGCTGAAAAATACGAAAAATGCAGGGAAGTGGGGGAAGGTGTCAGCATTTCAGAAGCTCGGTCAAGGGTATTCTTGGCACAAGGAAATAAGAGTTAGCCTAAGCCACACTCAGTAAAACAATCAAAGGGAAAGCAAAGAGGTCTGCGGCTCTCAAAGTCCAAAGGAAAGAAGCGTAACCTCAGAAAGTGTGAACAACAGTTATTTCCACGAGAATCTCCTGGTTTACCTGAGGCTCATTGGAACAGTAATAAATGGAAACTTTCAGTTAATGCTCTGGCTTTCCATGTTACTTGTCAATGTCATTTTCTCAGGCTCTCTCTCTATCATTAGTATAGTGTTGTATCTATTCTCAAACTAAACAAACCATGTGAACGTTCCTGCAAGGAAAAGACATGCAAGCAGAAAATGGAAATCAGCAAACGTGGGGGCAGATTTACAAGCCCCCTGCGCCACCAGTACGTCACTTTTCGTGATGTACTGGTGGTGCAGGGGGATCCTCCATATTTACAAGGAGAGGAAACGCCACCCTGCGTGACTTTTTCTCTCCTTGTAAATACGGCCCCTTCACACGCAACACTTTGCGTTGAAGGGGCATTCATTGGGTGTTGCTGTGGGTGTTCCCATGCAACACCCATGGAACAAGACACACGCGTGTGAATGCTACGCCACCCTAGAGGTGGTGTAGCGAGGCGCAACGAGGAGAAATGTTTTCAATTCTCATTGTTTTTTCCTCTTTCAATGTGTGCTGCATTCTACAGCAGTATTGAAAGAGGAAAATGCCAGTGGTGATTGTTTTTGTGCAGAAAAGTGCCCCTTCCTGCACAAAAACAATCTCCCCACAACACAAGCATCCTTGCACCATGGTGCAAGGGTGCCTGCGCCAGCGCATGGCTGCAGTTTGTGCGCAGAGGGAAGCACAGAAATGCGACATATTCTTGTAAATATGTGACATCCCTGTGCTTTGGAAGTGCCATAGCGTGGTGCAGCCAAAGGGCTTGCGGTGCCATGCGGCAGCACTTCCTCGTAGATCTGCCCCGTGAAGAATTAAATCAATTGGGCACATTTAATATGCATGTGCGCATTCAACATACAAAAAAATGTAAAATGTCAGTACATTAGATTCATATTACATGTAGCATACAGTTAAAATCTTAAATCGTGTGCATAAGTATCACTGAGAACTACAGTATATATGCTAATGGTGAAACGTTAGTGCATACATTTCATAAATCCTTTGCTGTTTCAAAGGTAAATACATTTTAATAGTGTAATTATGGTTTCTATTCAATCACCTAAACAGTAAATGCTCATTCAGTACAGTTAAGGCACACTGTGCATATATGAATTCTGAAATTCTACAGTGAATGCACTTCAATAAAGACGTCAAGTGCAACACTTTACATTAATATTGTTAGGGTATGCAGAGAACATGTAATAACAGCACATTTATATTGCGTATTTGTGACGTGTAGGTGTGGAGCAAAAATGATGTTGCTCCACAAGTGAGGTGGAAAAACCACTTTAGTGTTACAGTGTAACTTTAACTGATACCCGTGCTAGTTCTACAATCAAAGATTGGGGCCCTTTTTGCCCTAGTTCTTGGATTAAAGTCAAATATTTGATACTCTGGCTAAACACAAGAAACCACTACAAAGAAGAGTTTTAACAAACATTTATTAACTTAGTAATGTTATGATGTAATAAAGGACATTCTGCACATATTTCATGAGCAATAAAATATAAAGCTAGTATAATAAAAAATGGATCCCAAGACATCAGTTTGCGTTTGGTATGGGAGATTCACAGCCCAATGGGATCATTTTACCACAGAGCAGCTTGGCAATTGTAGGGTGCTTTTACCCAGTGTTTAATTGAAGCCAGTTTTTGCCGGTGGGGCTCACCAGCAGTCATTTTGGAGACCGGCACTTATTTTTGCTCATTGCACATTTCCAGAGAACAAAAGAGTGAAAACGCAAAAAAGGGGAAAGAAGAGAGAGTAAAAGAGAAAAAATGTCAAAACAAGGAGAAAGAAGAAACCTGCAGGAGAGAGATTAACAGGAAGGGAGCATTTGGTAGTCAATTAAAGAGATATGAGATGGATTCCCATCTCTGCAGCCTTGGTATTCGGCGCATCCGTAATGACTGATGACCGCCAGCCTCTGAGCAGAGCTTTGGGCACCAGCACTAATTCTCTTAGAAATTAAGCACTGATTTTACCCATGTCGGTATGAAAATCTCAACAAAATGCTAAAAATGCAGCCTTAAATATCTAAAACCTGGCATTAATTCCATCTAGATCCTGGCTGTACTTTCCCCAAAACATGATGCTGTCTCACTGGTGACATGACTTTAATGCAAGCAGGTTTACAATGTACCTTTTCATTCCATCCAGAAGGATTGGAAAAAGACGCCCCTTTCCCCAGGCAGCGTACGGTATGCGCGAATCTACAGATTTTGTGAGCCTTCAGCACTATTCTCAGCACTCTACTTTCTTCCTCCCACAACATTTTTTCTGATTTCACAATGGATTAAATACCAAGTAGCACATATTACAATTTCAGCTTTCATATTCTGCTCTGTTCTCAATAAACAGTGCTTAATTTGAGCCGGTGGTTGCAGGTGAGGCCCACAGCACTTATTTATGATGACTGCCCCTTCTTTTTCATCACACTTTGCCCGATAGCAAGAGAGAGAAAAACTCACAAAGGGGAGAGAATGAGGAAGAGAGAGATGTACATAATCAAATCAAGGGAGGAATGGGGCGGGGGGTGTCTGGTGGTGGATTAAAGACTTATGCGATGGATAAAGACTACATGGTATTGGTATTTTGCACCCCAGCATTCAATTGTGCTGGTTGTGGATTTCTAGCAAACCTTTGGCCCACAGCACTTAGGGACCTATATACAACCCCTATCGCCATGTCGATAGGGGCTTTGCTATATTTACAAGGCAGTGTTAAGCCACTTAACATGCCTTAACTTTGCCTTGTAAATAAAGCCCCCTTTCACGCTATGCTTAGCATGAAAGGGGTGGGCAGTGGGTGTTGCACCGCAATACCCTTTGATTTTGACGCTGCCCCCTATTTACAAGGGCAGCGTAAATTGGAGGCATTGCCAAAATTAAGACCAGGGAATATCTGGTCTTAAATTGGCGAAACAAGGGGAAATGCTTTATTTCTCCTCGTTTTTGATTTTCCATATGTGCTGCCTTGTGAAACACACATGCATTGTTTATTTGTAGGAAGGTGTCCCTTCCTGCACATAAACAATCCTTAAAAAAATGACGTTTTGTAGCTTCCATGTGTGCTGCATTAAGCAGCACACATAGAAGTACAAGACAGCATTTAAAGATTGTTTATATGCAGAAAGGGACACCTGCCTATACATAAACAATCTTCCGCTGCACGCAGACACCCTTGCACTATGGCGCAAGGTGCCTGCATTGGTGCTAGGCTGCTAAGTGTAGCACCAGCGCAGAGGGAAACGCAAGGCTGCACCATTCCCTTGTAAATATGGTGCAGCCGTATATTTGTGAAATGGAGGAGTGAGGCGTTAAGCCATGATGGCTAATGCCTCACTCTGCCACTTCTTTGCAAATATCCCCCTTAATACTTTGCAAATTCAGCATTGAATGCACACAACTTCTTCCAAATAGTTACCTCTTTATTGCTATAGCTCCTGAGACACTTAGGGGCATATTCATAAGAAGCTATCACCAAATTAATGGCACTTTAGCGCAGCCAAGTCATGATAAATATACATCCCCCTTCACAAGCCTGTGCAAATAGCCCATATCACCATTTTTCAGGCGATAGCAGCTGCAAAAAACATCGCCAAGGATGAACCCGACAACTATCGCTAATGAGATGCAATGTAGGCATTCCCGATCAAAAAGCTGCAACAATACCACTCCTCAACATTCACAACAACCAGACAGAACTGTGAGAAGGTGCGTTAGCAGCAGGAAATAACACCTGCTCTGACCTGGTGTAAAGTCGGGCCACAGCCTGCACCACAAAAGGGAGCACAGCCCAGAGCCACACATAAAGAACAACAGAAGCCCCCGAGCAACTGAAAATGCAGCAATGACACCCACAGAGGGCCACAACACCCACCAACACCACAACCAGGCCTGCAACCCTCCCCCGTGCCCACCCCAACCCAGGACTAAGAAACTGCACACCAACACCATGAATCACAAAACAAATATCTTGCCTGATGTCGCCAAGCAGGAAAATCAATATACATGCGTGGCCAGAAAATTGAGAATCAGTCATACAGCAATGCAATCACCAACACAAAACACCATACAAAAAAAGCCAAAACAACCATTCGGATGAGTCCTAGCGGGTCCTCAATGGACAATCCATAGGACACAGCCTGGAAGACTAAATCCAAGAGAAGAAGGTGTGCCATGCACCCAACAAAAGAAAGAGAGGGAGAGAGACGGAGTGAGATTGCACAAGCAGCGCAAGGCATCGTAGGGCACCTGGCTCCACATGCCAACATGTGGGTGTATCGCCATCTGTACACCCTGAGCCCAAGGCTGTGTCCCAATCTCATCCCCAAAGCCACATCACATTCCGAAAATGCACGTAGTAGTCAGACAAACATCAGGGATGAAAGCTCCATTGTTCCAATGCAGAAGGCAGGAGGACAACTGCAGCTCTGACCTTGGTTCAGAACGTGCCTGGAACACCCTGAGAGAGATGCCATGGCAGATAGGGATGACTCCCACACCACGCATTGCGCAAATGAACTATCCGACTCATCCACACCCCTCACACAGAAGCCCCTGCCTGAAGTACCCCCGCATGGGATGCGCTTGACATTCACGGAAACAGCAACCCATTCCCTCCAACGTTGCACACACATTTGAATCATTGCTCAGAGCTGGGGCGTATCCTCCACACAACTGCCGCAATTCAGAAGAGAGCCAGTTCCACGAGACGCACCAATGCAATGGCAGGCCATACCGGGCACATGCACAACCCCCATCATGTGGAACAATACCGTGCACGTATGCTGCATTTACTGGGAGCTGTGCTACTGGCAGTGCTGTGGATCAGTTACCGGATGAGCTTCTGCATTGCCTATGTCACCTGCGTCCAGCCCTGGTGCCACTGCCGAACATGCACATTTGAGTGTCCCATGGATGTCTTCCTATCCAATACAACTGTAGACAAATTGGACTATGACTTGTGTCCGTGCCCCCTGTTGGATCACGAACAGGAGTGTAACTGAGACAGACATGCATGGGATGCCTTGACTTACTATGTATGTATTGGGAAGGTCGGACTGGCCGTTGCAGGCACCGGGCATTTCCCTGGTTGGCCGCTAGGGTGGTGGCCAGTTTTGGGCACCTGGAGAAGCCGTTTTTGTCACCGGGGCTCAGCAATTACGGCCCCCTGTAACAAAATCGTCCGAAACCGGCCCTCGCAAACTGCTCAGCTGCACCCTCCTCACCTGGGGGGATGGCTGAGCAGTTTGCCAGGGCCGGTTTCGGTTCCCAGTTCGGCCTTGTGTATTGGCAGGTGTGCATGGGAGATTGCACAATTCCTTGTGTGCAGTGACCACATAGAGGCACTCCCCTATTGGGCTGTGTTGCGAATTGCCTAGACCAGTTAATGGATTGGCTCACCCTGGTGTTCCTTGAACACAACAACGACTTACTATTGGAACATATTGCATATTAAGCTGCACAGGCATTCATGGACGAGTAACTACATTCCTGCAGCTATATCCAATTGTTACCCACAGCACAGGTCCCAACAATTTGTTGTATTGGGGGAATTGCTCACATATCTCACCACAACAGAGGACACGTCTGCCTTCATCTGGACTCTGGATGCATGTGCATGGAAAACGTTTGTGTACACACACCTATGCAATGTGATGCAGGTCCATGGTCAGAGCAACACAGTGTCGTTTGGCAACATTGCCAATTCAGACACACTGCTGGGGGAGAGCACACACATGACAATGAAGCATGACTTGTAAACCTGTCGGACCCTTTCACCTGATCACTGTCAGTAGAGCAGACAATTGGCGCACTCCGGTGGCAGAGCAATATGCAGATCCCATGGGCAGTGACTCGTGCCCCCTCACATGGGGCAATGGGCAGACGTCAAAAACACATGACTCATCCAGCAAGGCAAGGTGGGCTGGGAGCGTTGCCATCAGTGATGATTGTTGTCCATTTTTGCACCACCATTTTCTGAACCTCGACATGTAACCATGCTGCGTGTAAGTGTCTTAAGCATGTCCCTGGCTGTTGTGGCCATTGCCTCGTCTGTACTGACACGCACATGCCAATAAAGTCTATGCCACTCCACTGGTGTCTAACTGTAAGGTGTGTTGTTTTGATTGTCCAGTCGTGTGCCACAATGAGAATCGTCCCTACACAGGGAGGAACTGGTTGACACATGTGCAATGGAGGTTTGTCCCTTTTACAAGCTCAATCTCTGTGAGCCAGACATTGTTTTGGGATAGGTGCTGGCCGACATGTGCACTTGTGTGACTTCAGCAATGTGAGTATGGTGTTCAACCTCTCACCATGTGGAACTATGTCATATATCATAACAGACTGTGTCCACACAGATGTCTGTAAGTAGGTATGTGACGTGACGTTCTGTTGTCACATGTGATGTAGGACATCACTCTTGGCCTGCTACTGATTTGGTCACTCCTACACACAGCCCTATTCAACACATGGACTTGTGCCTACGTTGGGGGGTCGTGAGATTGTTGTTTATGTGCAATGGGGACACAGCTAGTACTCACCTTCGCAGTCATCCAATTGGTCATGTGTCTCAGGGATACACATGCGCATAGATGTCAGTTACCAGAGTGTACCTTCATGTGCAATCATTGTACCTACATCCAGCCATACTTCCATATGAGAGTGAACATAGTAATGACACATCTGTGTGATTTAGAATGTTTTATTCACATTCAGGTGATTGACGGAGCTGGAGCTGTACATGGCCATCCAAGCCCACATCACATGGAAGACCAGTGGTGGGCCAACCAGTGTCCTTTGGGAATTGAAATGTGATTAGGAAGAGGGAGAGTGCAGTCTTCAGTAGGATTGCTGTGTAATTCGGAGTCCGTTTTGGGGTTTGGGTTAATGTTGCAGAGTGTTCCGGGGGTCAGTAGGAGGTATTGCCAGGGCATGATGCATAGGTCATAACAAGGCCTCCTCCCTCACACAGTAATTTCCATCCTCTTCTTACTCCCCTGATACGCGTTCTGTGTTCGGTGTGTGGCGGGGTGATGGCTGCATCACTGTTTGCCACTGACACAAAAGACTGCGAAGGTGATGGAGCAGCATCACTGTGTGCCACAGAGACATCAGGGGTCGGAGCTGTGTCTGTCAATGTTCCCGCTGCAGTCATCTGAGAATGGCTCAGAGGCAGCAAAGGCTGTCCATTATCCGTTGGAGGGTGTCTTGACATATGTGCAGGTTGTCCTCTTCATCATCAATGATGGGAAGTTTGGTGTGCCCTGCAGGAGTTGTTGTTTGTCCATCTGCAATGTGAAAGGGGAGATGCAGGTTAACACATGTATGTTGAAGATTTGCAGATGTTTACTTTCAGACTGCATGCCAATGTACAATGTGACTGTTTTGGTGGAGCTGGCTATTTGATGGCAGTCAGTGTATTTTTCAACCACATGATGGATGTGTGGTAGTACCCATGCATTATCATCACACAGTGACAGACAAAGTCAGATGTGAGTGGATAGTTACTGAACCTGTTGTGAGCCCTCTCCAATGGTGTTGGTGTTGCACTTTGTACAACATTGCCGTCATTGCCGATGTTCTGTGATTGCTATGTGTGTGTGCTGCATTGTGGGGGAGTTGCCCCTGCAGCTCTGATTTCGTTTAGAATTCTCCCTTTGAGGCAGAGCGCCTTTGAATTGTGTGTATTTTGGGGCCTGATTTGTTTTTGACTTGGGTCATATCTGCTCTTGGACAGATTTTGTGGCCTGGTGCATTGTTCGTCTGCTACGTGTATTGTACGTCATGGCTTGTGTGTGCATGTGGACATGTCAGAGTATGAACTGCTCCTTTACGTATGTGAGCCACTCTGGGCTACCTCCATGTCGATTCATGGGCCATCTCATGTTTTTGGGCTGCTGACATGCTATCGGCATGCAGTGTTACTTGCATAGTCAGTGTGGGTCACAAAGCTGCTGCTTTGCTGGATTTAGAACCTGTGCATGGGTCGGTTGTGATATTGGTGATATGGAGGAGGGCCCCTTTGTGCTCATTGTGGACGGGGGCCTACTTGGCATTCTTTGTGTGCTGCAGTGTGCCAAAGCTATCAGTGACATGTTCCACGATCTTTGTGGGTGTGCAGAGTGCTGCACATATTTGTGCATTGTTGGAACTGGCCCTTCTTGCAGGATCATCCCCAAACTTTTTGCTTCTCCCTCCCCTATTTTTCCTGACCCGTGGCTGTTGGCAATAGGACTCTGCGCACTTTACCACTGCTGATCAGTGCTAAAGTGCATATGCTCTCTGTTTAAATTGTTATTGTGATTGGATATACATGATTGGCATATTTGTATCACCATGAAGTCCCTAGTAAAGTGCACTGGGTGTGCCAGGGCTGGTGATGACAAATGCTACTAGTGGGCCTGCAGCACTGATTGTGCCACCCACATGAGTAGCCCCAAAATGGTGTCTCAGGCCTGCCACCGCAGTGCCTGTGTGCAATCTGTGAACTGCCATGTCCTCCTGGTCAGTGTCCCCACTGACCAGGCCCAACCCTTCCCTTTTTGTGCACATTGGTCACCCCTATGGAAGGCCCAAGGTACCCCCTTGGGCAGGGTGCAGTGTATGTGAAAGGTAGAGCATGTACTTGTGCAGGTGACATGCTCTGGTAGTGAATTACAGCCATTTTCGTTTTTCACTGCTGCAAGGCTATCTTGTTCCATAGGCTATCATGGGGGATGCTGGCTACAGTGGCTACCAGCATTTCTTCCCATAGGAACAAGATAGGACATAAAAGTCTGGTATCCCTGAACTCAGAATTTAATAACACATCTTTTAGGAAAGGTTGTTTTTAAATCCTGTGTTTGAGAACAGCGCTTTTAGAAAGTTGCTGTTCTCTTGTCTAACCTTTCTGTGTGCCTTGGCCTGTTTGTGTATTGATTGTCTGGTTTGAGAGTGACAGGGGCTGGGGATTCCCCAGGATGCTGGCTGAGTCAGCCCTAGGCTGAATGACTAAATTTGCAACTTGAGTGGTGGGAGGAGTTAGCACCTGGGCCTGAATAGGACTGTGCCCGCCCCCCACAGTGCTGGCTCCACCCCCTGTTGTGCGTCTGATGTCTCTGCCCTGCACTGTGAAAGGAGAGAAGGAATCATGTCAACAAAGCGCTCCAGGGCTGTGCCTGCCTTCCACAATGCTGGCTCCACCTCCTGCTGGGCGGATGACGACCCTGCCCCTCACTCTGAAAGGAAAGGAGAAGCCAGGTAAACAAAGTGCTCAAGCAACACCCAGAACTGGTTCAGACCGGGCTCAGGGCCCACTTGCACAAAGAGAACAAAGACTTTTAGGGGTATAAGTACAGGACTCCTGGCAACAGAAAATTCGATCATCCTGGAATCAAGAAAGAACCTCTGCCAAGGAGAAAGCTGATACTGAAGAAGGAAGACTGTCCTGCTGTTGCTCTACTGGACTGACCTGTTGCTTTGCTGCCAAGGAGAGGGGAAGGACTTGGCTGTTGTGCTGTGTCCCCTGTCTCGAAGGAATCTCCAAGGGCCTGAGAAGAGCTGGCTCCGTGTTCTGAAGTCCCAGGAACAAAAGGACTTCACCCCCAGCTTCCCTGAACTCTGCTGAGAGAGTTCTGTCCTTCCTAGAGTGCTTGATCCAGTTGTGGGGCCTCTGGAAGTTGTACCTGTGCTGGGAAGCTTGAAACTAAGCTTGAGAGACTTTTGCAATTGAAAAGTTATCGCATCGCTCGCTGCGGAGCGCATCCCCGACAGTGCGAGGAAATTCCTGCCGCTACGAAGGCCGAGATCGTCGCAGCGCCTGTTGCCGCTGCCTGAGCCGTCTCAGCCTTCGTTTGCGGGACGCACCAGACCGGTGCGGGAAAGTCTAACATCGCTGCGAGTGTCGTCACAGAGCCTGTCGTCGCTGGGTGAGATCGCCGCACCGCTTGCTTGCGGACCGCGTCACGTCGCTGCGAGTGTCGTCGCAGAAACCATCGCGTTGAGGAGCTGCGAGAGAGAAGATCACCGCTGGTCCGCGCATCGTCACCCCGGAGATCGTCGCAACTCCAAAGATCGTCGCATCGTGCCTTTTGCGAGAACAAACTTCCTACGGAATCCATACAAGTGGCCTTCCTCCCCATACAGACCGGATTTGTCGCAACACGCCCGCTGCTGCAGCGGGGCTGTCGCAAACGCCTCCCAGGGTCTCAGGAGCAACGCATCGCTTGTTTTCCACCGCACCAGCTTCTGCTTTTGGAACTTTGTCGCAACTAAAAGGTACTGTGAGTAAACGTGACGCAACTGTGAACTTTTCACGCATCTTTGAAGAATTTTATCGCAAACCTTAAGAACTCTTTTGAAACCATATTTTTGAACTGTGTATGTTGGATTTTTGTCGGTTTGGCCTTGTGTAGTTTAGATTAAATACCTTTATTTTTCTAAACTGTTGTGGAGTCAGTTTGTGGTGTTTTCACTGTATTACTGTGAGTGTTGGTACAAATACTTTACACATTGCCTCTGGTTAGCCTAGACTGCTCGTGCCAAGCTACCTAGAGGGTGAGCAGGGGTTATCTCAGAGGGTTTCCTCCTTACCCTGACTAGAAGCAAGGGTCCCTATATGGACAGTGGTACCTACCTCTGCCAACTAGAGACCCCCAGTTCTAACATGTATGTATGCCATTGTGCCCATCTCCCCCCATCCCTGGTGCTTACTCACCCTGTTGCTGTTGGGTCAGGCTGCATCCTGCTGTGGCCAGGCCCCCAATTCCTGCCATCATCTCCACACTGCTGACTGTGGCCACTATTTCCTCCAGCTCATCCAGCTTCTCCTGTGTCGCAGGACTCCCACCTCCAGTCTCCCTTGCTGCCTTCCTGTTGGTGAAGAGCTTCTCCTTGGTTTGGCTGTACACTTCATGCCAGCGCCTCTTGACCTCCTCGACACTCCGACTGCATTTACGTTGGTGAGGATGGCCTGCCATATTTCCGTTTGCATTGCCAGTGCCGCAGTGGAGGTGCCAAACAGTTGTTGATGGTGTTCTATCACCTCCGTGACAATGATCCAGTCTTCTTGCGAACTAAACCCTGTCTTCCTCTTCCTCTTGTACTTGCCCTTCCCTGAACACGGGGTTCCTGGCAGGACCTCCGTGGGGCTTGTGGAGTTCAGCTTGTCCTCTGCACTCAGTCCGGATGCATCCATGGTGCGACGCAGTTTGAATTGTTTTTTTTCTTTTATAGTGCATTTTCCCACCAGACGCGTGGGATTTGCAGGCATGTGGCTGGTTTTCGCTGATTTTTGTACCACGATTGGCCACATCAAATGTTTTTTTGCGTTCGCGTTTCGCATTTTTGCGGCATGGCATTGATTTTCATGCAGACAATTGATGCGTTATCTGGTGACCATCGCATGCTACTGCCCCGTTTTGAATTCCATGTTAACACGGGGTTATTTTCCCGTGAGAGACTGTGATGTTCAAAGTTGCATTACGCTACTCTTGTGGTAGTTATCACACATTCTTGAGAATATACCCCTAAGTTTGTTAACGGAAAATGAATGAAATTAACTCTGCTTCTGAACACCCAAGTCAGTTTCAGGCATCATCCCTGCACACCCACATTCCTAATGTTCCCCACACCCAGGAATTTCATGAGCAATAAAATAATAAAATCAGCAGGTGTATAATGGCTGAAAAATGAGAAATTACTGCAGGAATTGAATACGAACTATGATTCCCCTAGTTTTTCATAATTTCTCATGGCGCAGCTCTTATTACTGTGGTATCCCCACACATCAGATTTATGAATCTGTATTATCGGTATAGCGAGGTGAGGAGCACTGCGTTCATATTCTATGGCCACTCAGAAAAGTAGGTGCAAATCCTAAGTTCCATAATGGAGATCAGAGATGTATGCATGCAGATGGGTTCAAACTGGGAACAATGGAGTAATACCGTGGTCAGGCAACAATGCATGGAACATGCTTGAAATTATATTTTTCTAGACATTCAATTAACTCCTTTTATGGTGTTTGAATCAGAAAAGCATGCACAAATATAATCCTGAAAAAACACAGGCGTAATTGTTTTTCCAGGGTCGGAGAGGAAACACAGAATACATATGTTTAATGAGGGCCTACGGAGAAGGGTATGTTCTTGGGGAAACCTATTTTCGGTTTAGCAGTTACTCAGTCCAAATCACATATCAGATGCACTTACTCATGAGAATTGTCATCCCTTTGGACAATCCTAATAAGTTCGTAGGCAAACGTGCAAGGAGACGAGGCTTACCACTGGTTATAGGCCGATGGTGGAGACACCATACTCCGGGGCGTAACGAAGGCTCCAGCGGGGACCCACTCAGCCCTTAAGCCATGCCATTACATGCCTTGCAAAATGTGTGCAATTGCATTGAATAAGAAATAGTTAAACACTCGGAAAAGCCACTCTTCTTTTTTGAGCCAGCCCCAGCAGCGAAGTGGGGCGCAAATCTATCAGAAGGCCCCCATTGAGACTAAGACCAATGAATGTCTGTGTGATCTGGGAGACGCTGGGCCCCTCATGACATACTGCAGGGGGTCCTATCATTTTGCATTACGACACTAACCATACTCCAAACTCCCCCACGCTGAATACATTTCACATATGGTGAGGGTGACACTATACATCTTGTCTGTGTGGCCTAGCAGAAGGCAATACCGACACTTGATCTCTTGCAGTGCCTGAAGAGGTGAAAGAGATTGTATAAGCCAGTCATCTAAATAAGCGTAAACTCATAGCCCCCATTAGAGAAAATCAGTAGTGGTGCCAGCACCTTTATGGAGAACCTCAGTGACGGTCAGCCGCCTGGTAACTTGCCCATTTTTACTGGAAGTCTTCAAAACTTCTGAGAATATCAGAACATAAAGTGAGCTCTTCTGTGTGGACGGATGTTAGAAACTCTTGTTGCACAAGTGGTAGAACGATCTCCAGACGGAAACACTGAATCCCCTTCTCCTCTGTGCAGTAGAACCCCTCATCTCAGTCCTAAAGAGAAGTTAGAGTTATTGCACTTTTTTCAGTATCATGGGCAATGTTGCAAAACCACTCCTGACTGAAAACAATTGAGAGAAATCCATGCAGAGTCCAGTGTTCATTCATATGAAGCTGACCCTGCCTGATCCTGGGGAGAACACTTTGCCCCTCAGCAATGCTTCTCAGGGTGTGGACAGAAAACATCACAATCAATCCTGGCAGATTTTACATAATGTTCTATTCAGCTACCAGGCTTAATCACATGGAGAGGCCTGGTCCGGAGGACAGGTCTCGTGGTTGGATAGCATCTGGTGCAGTGTCAGACACAAGATGTAGTCACGTTGTTGCACCAACCCATCAGAGAACTTCTATGAATTAGACACTAGCCAGAAGGACCCGAAGTGCGTCAGATTGACCCAGCGTGAGCAGCAAATCAGGGACATATACTCATGTACCGTTAATAATGTAAAATCCAATCATCAGGCCCATTTCACACACAAACACAGTCCCTAAATATTTGCACTAGAAAGGTTTTCATTTCTTCTGAGAATTCTTATTATATAGGTCTTGACATTTATCATTCTAACTAATTAGACCTGTATTTCAACTCTCTTCCTTAGGTCGATAGACCACTAGTTGAGAAGTTGATGGCATTAATATGACTAACTAATTTACAGTTTATTAAATGATCACAGACTCAAATGGAATATTTTAAAACTGTATCTCATACTAATAGGTAAATCCTTATGGTTTTATTTAATGAATACAGTGCCAAGCCAGAAATTCTGAACAAAATACTTGAATACAGAAATTTAAAGTGTTCGAAGACATTCAATTGAAACAATACACTGAGGAATAGATAGATGAAGAGACAAAAGTTTCAGGGAGAAAGATGCACTTGCAAATCATTAAAATTGCAATGAGTTAATTAATATACATTACCTAATGAGTTATTAAAAGAAAACTATCCCCGGGGCCACCGGGAATAGTGGGGGTTCCCCAACATAGGGTCAGAGGAACAAAGATCAGGACAGGATTCTAGACAGTAATGGACTGGAACAGCTAGCACTATCTGGGTACTGACGCCCTCAACAAAAGTCCCTCTCTCCTCATCCAAGATTCTTCTGCAAGACCAAGGATCTACCTACCTCCCCTTCCAGAGGTACCCCAATTACAGCATGTCCGTCCCATTATCTCAGAAAGTCATTCACGGATTGGTCAGGCATGAGGGTATCTGCATCTTACCACTAATTGTCATACTGAACCCATCCCTATGACATTAGTCCCTGTTTGCAACAATATATATTTTTGAAACAATGAAACATTAATTTCTCACGCTGAATACCCGGTCCCACGGTTGGGACTCAGGTTGGCAGTCATCCACTCAGTCATCAGTGTCCCGACCTTGACACTGGAACAGCCTCTTTCGCCACTTAGCAAATTTTACCGCATGCTCTTCTCTTCACTGCGGCTGCGCAAGGCGGGCATATTTTAATGAGGACAACCTTTGGTTTGGGCCTTTCTATTCACTATGATAAAACATACAAAAACAGTCATTAATTAAGTGAAATGATGATTTAATCAATTAACTACCCTCCATATTGTTTTCCTGTATTAGGCTCTTTGCAAAAGCATTAGTTTTGAGTGCGATTAATGTATTAATTTAAAAATATGCACAATACAATACCTTTAATTCAAGAAATGTTATGGTTTTTGTTAATGCTTACATCAAATTTATGCATTTAATGTTTTTCACGTTCCTAGTCATATTAATTCACTTATGCGCAATGCAATTTTCACACATAGGATAGTTTATAATTCTAATGATGTTAATTATGTTATGGGGATGTAATTTGACTGGGTTGAATTTTTGCAACCCTGCTCCATCAATCCCCCCTTTGATGGCTTTAGCCATCAAAAATACCCACCATACCATGTGCCATCTTTTGATCTAATTTCACAGATTAGTGCATTTCTCGCATCTTACTTTCTTATTTAGATCTTTGAAAGTCTCTTAATATTTTCCTTTCATGTCTTCTAATTCTATCTCATCTATTTTCCATTTTCTTGCTTTCCCCCTGTTATTTAATTCTGTTACTATTCTTTTTCTCTCATGGTTTCACTTACAACATTCATAGGTTATCAATATCATCAATATTTTTAAAACTACAGTGAATAATGGTATGACTATCCTTCCTAATAGTGTACTACCAAATGTTATGAACCATTTATTTACACATGAAATACCTTTATTAATTATTTCCGATGTACCATCAACCTCTAATTGGGTTACTTTTTCATGCAATTTCGTAATATTTTTAACATACCCTTCAATGCCTTTGCTTTTATCAGGTATGTACGTGCAGCAATGTTGTATCTGCAACATTCCACAGACTCCTCTCTCTTTAGCTTAATTGCAAGCATTTCAGTATTTATCATCAAAAATCCTCCAGCGGTATCTGTGGATAATCTCTCAACCACTGTAGACAGTTTCCGAATTTTGTGTGCTTTCAAAGTAACTCCAATTGTGATATTAGCGCAACAAATATGTTACCTACTATTTCTGGAAAGCTTGTGCGGTTCATGTGTGTTAATCCCTGTTTGATTTCTGTGGTTCTATGAGTCTTTTTGTTCAAATGATACACCTTTGGAATGACAAAGCATGTTCCATACCAATGATCAGGTAATTTGTTATATGCTTTTCTACCGAACACTATGTATATTTCAGGAAAAACTGGATCATGTCCTCCTTTAAATCCCCATCCACCTGTAATTTCAAAGGTGTGTTCACACTCACTAGAACCAAGGAACATTTTATTGTAAGCGGTTGGTTTTCTATATATACATATTTTCCCTTTCTGGGACCAATCTAGTGACATTGCAGCATGTGCTTCACCCTTTTCATAAATCCCTTCCTTGTGCTCCCACGGTGGCGTTTGTTCCTTATGTTCAATAGCTTTCTTTTGGAGATGTTCTCTTCTTTCAACTAGGTTGACAAACAACTTCTCTTCATGCTGCATTTTGCATGTTAGGTTGTGTATATATGCGTACTCTAAGTCTAACAACCTAGTGAGGTGGAAAAATTCTCCCATATACCTTGTATTCTTAAAAGTATGACCTGGATTAAAATGTTTAAGAACAGGAATGTGTGAAAATACTAAATGAACATCAGAGTAGTGGGACTCTAGTTTACCATGTACATAGAAAAGACTTGTAAGAATGCTGCAGGATATGCCAAATGTTAATGGAAGGTGGTGATACGTCACCCCTTTTGAGATGAAAGAAGGTAACTGCATGCACACATAAGTCACTGAGTAGTTTAGAAAAGGCATTTAGTGAAAAATCATTTACTGATTTGTCATTATGTAACATATGGTAATCTATTTGAGCTAGGTCAGTGTTAGGGAGTCCTTTAGTAACATCTCGTAACTCTCCATTCATACCATTGTTAAGATGATTTCCAGTTGTATTTATCATGAGTAGTTTTAGTAAGACTGTGAGTAAAAACCATAAGAGTGTCTGGAAACAAACACTACATAGACAATCTTTTATACACGTATGCTTTAGTCTAGATTTTGGATATTCAGTCACTTCTACTTCAGCCATTTTTATCTAGAAATCTTCTAAACATAAAATTCTTTAACTCTAGCCATGGAAGGGGACACAAATTCTCTAGGAAAGAAATGCAATCCCACGCTTAATATAAGCCCGTTTTCAACTGTTGGGCTTTGTAGTCTCTTTTTATTACAGGTCTCCTTTATGATGAGCTCAATATTTTAATTTTCATAATCTCCTTTAGGGTGGTCTCAGATCATTTTCATCACTTTCCTCTGTGTCAGACTTCTCTCCTTCCTCACTTGAGCTAGTGTATTCTATTTCTTCTGATAACACATATGTCACCTCTGGTGCTAAGTATTTCTGATTTGAGACCTTTCCTCTCCTTGTCCTTATAACTAATTCTTCCCCTAACTCTTCTTGTCCTGCTTGACTGGGGACTTCATTAATCTGATCTAGTTGTCCTCTTGTTCTTTTCCTGATTAAAGTACATTTCAGCCTTTTGACACCACCTGGCCAATTGTCTCCTTTTCTTGCTCTCTTTGCTTGAAGTCTTTATTTTCTTTCCCTGTCTTTCTCTCAAAGTATTTTGCTTGCCCTTTTATTTACCTGTCTCTCTTCCTCATCTGCAGTGTCCTTGTCCTTTTCATGGACTTGCCCTTCTTCAGTTGTTTATATATCACCTACAGTGTTTTCACTATCGGACCTTTCTTCAATCACTTCTCCTGCACCTACAATGTCTTCACTAACTTCCCCTTCCTCAGTGACCTGGTCTGCTTCAGTGACTTGTTCTTCACTGATTTGCTCCTCACTTTCCCTTACAGGTACAGTTTCACTGATGTCCCTTTCATTTATCTCAACAGCAGTTTTGCAAGACCCAGTGTCTGGTGCCCACTCTACTTGACTTGTGCTTGGCCGTTCGTCATCTATTTATATTTCAGAATCTACTGCCCTAGATTCTTCTACTTCATGCACCTGACCCTCTGGTTCTGGTCTCTGGTTTACTTGTTGCGGGTCAATTGGTCTTTCAAGGGGACTTGGGACTCGTCTTGTGTTGCTCCAATTGGGCAACACTCCACACTTTACTGCTGTAGTCGTCACCAATATGATCTCATGAGGTTTACTCCATCTGGGTGCTAAACACGATGATCTGGTGTGCTTTTGATAATTACCCAATCGCCTGGATTCAGATCATGTGCTGCGTTTGGTTGGTCTGTGTACGCATCTTCTCCAACCTGATGAAACACAGAACGCACCACATCAGCTAGTCCTTTGCAATAGTCTATAAGTAGATCATCAGATATATTCATTAGTTTATTAGCTGGTAATAGTGCTTGTCTCGTGGCTCATCCCATAAGGATTTCATGGGAACTTAACCCTATCTTTTTGTCGGGGATACTTCTGAGACTCATCAATACTAATGGTAAAGCATCAGGCCATTTCAGTTTTGCGAACTGACACACCCGTTCCCAGCCTGTTTTTTTTATAGTACCATTGATCTGCTCAACAATACCTGAAGCCTCTGGTCTGTAAGCTCAATGCAGTTTATGTTAAATTTTCAATGTTTCACAGAGCAATTGCATTATTTCATTCTTGAAATGGGATCCTCTATCTGACTCCAAAGTGACTGGAAATCCAAATCTAGGTATCAATTCTCTCAATAACAGTTTAGCGACTGTCATGCTATCATTTCTTCTTGTTGGGTAGGCTTCCACCCATCGAGAGAACAAAGAGACTATGACTAGGACATACTTCAAACCACTGCATGGTGGCAACTTGATGAAGTCAATCTGTAGCCTCGTAAAAGATCCTTCTGCCTTTCCAATTCGTAATATAACAACAGTTTTCCTGCTTGAATTTTGCTGCCGACAAATGTCACAATGCTGACACAAACTTTCTGCAACCATTCTAAAACGAGGATTATATCATGTTGTCTGAAGAGTCTGATCATGGCATCTCTTCCAACATGAAAGACTCCATGGTATACCCTTGCCATCTGAGAGAGAAAGCTGTCTGGCATGACTGGTCTTCTATCATCATAATAAACCCACACTTCATGTTCTGGTCTTCTGACAGAACCTGAACTTTTCCACATTTGTTTTTCATCCTCCTCTGCTTCTTCGTGTAACTATCTAACTTCCTCCCAAGTTTCGTAAGAGGTGGAAAACAATAGATGGCACATAGTCTCCTCCTTTGCCATTTTTTATGTTCAATGACATTGTATGCCTTGCTCAAAATGTGGCTATCAAATCGGCATATCTGTTTCCCTGGGTGACATAATTGTCACCTGCTTTGTGTGCAGAAAATGTTACTACTGCAATATTCTTGGGTATCTGTAAAGCCTCAAGGAGTTCTTTCACATTCTTACTGTTCTTAATAGGAGAACCTGAGGAAGTCAAGAATCCCCTTTGCATCCATAACTGACCAAAGTCATGCACAATGCTACAACCATACTGACTGTCATTAAAAATTTCGATTCTCAATCTTTTTCCTTATATACAAGCTTTAGTAAGAGCTATGAGCTCAGCAACTTGTGTAGACTTGACTCCTTTCAAACAGGATGCTTCTATTACAGTAGCGATAGTGCATAGAGCATAAACTGCACTCAGTTCACCCATTTCATTTCTCATAAATGATTCATCAACGAACAATACACCATCTGATTCCTCTAGAGATGCATCTCTTATGTTGGGCCTTGGCTTCGTGCACCATTCTGTCGCATCCAATCAAATAATGTACTGGCTCATATTTGACTTCTTCACATGCGCAATTTGGTAATAATGTTGCAGGATTCACCATAGTGCATCTCACAGTTTCACATTTTCAGCTTCCAAAATCACTCTTTCATTTCTACTAAGCCGACTGAGTCAAATGGTGAGTGCGGGTAGGCGTCAACAATATTTCAACTGAATGTGGTTCATATCCTTAAACAGCATATCCCATCACAATTACTTCACTTTGTTCCAGACTCACACAAGTAGCAGCTACTGCTTTCATACATCCAGGCAATGCAGCGGCCACTGGATCCAGTGTGGCAGAAAAATAAGCCACTGGTCTTCTTGCCATTCCTTGTCTCTGAGTTAACACAGAAAGTGCATATCCATCTCTCTCACAGCAGGATAATGCAAACTCTTTGGTGTAATCAGGCATTCCCAAGGCAGGTGCTTGACACAAACTTCTTTTCAATGACATAAAAGCCTGCAAACTTTCTTCATCTAAAATGAATGGATCTTTCACATAATTTTTAGTCCATTTCTTTAGAGGTTTGGCAATCAGTGAAAAACCACTGATCCACAGTCTGCAGTATCCAACCATTCCCAAAAACATCTGTACTTCCTTCTGTATCTGGTACAGAATTACTGCTGGGTTTTGTACTATAGGACAACAGGATACAACAATTGTATTAATTTTCTAAGGTCCTGAACTATTCTGTACCTTCCGTTTGGATTTTTAAGTCCCATAATAGGTGAATTACATGGACTGCTTAGTTTTTCTTTCAGGATCCCTTGCCCAATCATTTGATCAATGTCAGGAATAATTCCTGCATTACTTCCGGACTCATTTTGCACTGCGGAGTATTAGGATAGTTTGCACCTTCTTTTACTGTGATCTGAAGTGGATCTACATTTCTCATCAGACCAATATCTTGTCCTGTAAAATCCCGTTCGTCTGATCGTACTAATATTCTTAATTCTTCAGGCACACTTTCTTCAGTGAGGAGTGAATATAACTCATTCACTTCAGTCCCTTGCTTTGCTAACATCATTTTCTATTCCACATCCTCATCAGGGGTCTGAAAGGCAATACCATCTGGGGTACAATAGATAGTACAGTTCATCTTACACAGTGAATATCTTCCCAAGAGATTTACTGGACTTGAATCGCATACCACAAATCAATGCATGCCTTTAATTTGACCAGTTTGCACTTTTATGGGTTTTGTTGCTGAAGTACTGATATGCGTATTAGAAACTCCTACAACTTGGATACTTTCTCCCGAGAGAAGGTTTGGAATGTCTGCTGCTCTCACAGTAGAACGGGTAGCACCAGTGTCCATTAGAAATGTAAGATCATTTCCTTCCACCTTTCCACCAATAAATGGACCTGACTGATCTACCTCCAGAGTAGCGTCAAGCATGCACTCTTCCTCCCCCCTCAGGCACCGTCATTGTGATATCTCCGAATCTCTCTTAGTGTATCGCAACATATACTGTTTACCAATGTGGTCTTCTCCATAAAATCCTGTGTTGGCACTGTATCTTTGCACACATACACAATTGAGCATAGGAGCTTGTGGCACCAGTAACTGTGGAGTAACTAAACTGCTGCAGTTACTGCTGGTTCACACCCACCTCATTCTGCATCTGTGGATTTAAATTTCGAATTTCTGCATTATTTTTCTGAACAGATCTACAGTTGTTTCTCCAATGTCTAATCTTTCCGCACGCATGAGAAGGAAATTTCTTTTTCGCTTCATCCCTACTTATTTTACCCTTTGTTGTATTACTATTATTTTGAGTATACTGTTTCTGACCATTCGCAACAATTTTTCTATTGGCTTTTTGTTGCTCTACTACTATTACTTGTGCCCACATTACCTTTTCTTTTAGCTTTTTATGTTTGGAATTATTTTATCACTGCAGTATTTTGCATCCCACAGAATTTCATACACTGGCCTACTCTTCCAGCATATCAGATGCTGCTGAATCATTTGGCTAACTTCAGCTCTTAAACCATACACACATCGATACACAAAGTGACTCATATCCTTACAGACAATATTTTCAAATCCACTAAATTGCATAAACATCTGTAACAACCTTTCATAGTAGGCGTGTACTGACTCTTTAGGTTCTTGGTTTGTTCTGTCTATTTTCACCCAGTCTGTTTCTTATGGTGGGATTTTTCCCTTCAAGTAAGTGATTTCTTGATTATACTTTTTCATTACCTCTTCGGAAGGTGCACCTGTTTTCTCATCTCCAGGGTATTCTTCCACTGGCCAATCCACAGTAATCTTACATTCTGTCCATACATCAGTCAGAACTACAATTTCAAACAATCCATCCAAATCTTTCAAAAGCACTTTTGAAACCTTTATGAATCTTTAAACTGATTTTTCTCTCAATTGAGGGAAATCATTTGTAAAAGACAATATATCCTGTCGTGTCCAAGGTACATGAACATATCCACCACCTGGAACTTCTCTCATTGGGTATCCATTCTCAACTAGTTTTACCTCTCTCACCGGGAATAAAGTCATATTTTTATCTGCTGTCTCCTCTTTCTTCTTTGTCCATCTACCTTTGCACCGTTCCACATCTCCACATTTCTTTAAAATGGTCATCAACTCTTTCACTTGCAACCTTTTACCAGATAGATTCAATCTCTCTAAATCTTTGTCCGTAAAATCCAGCCTATATGTTTTATGCAATAATTTAGATTTGCTTACATATATTCCCATTTCACTAGCAGTCTCCATTAGCTTTTCATGTAAATTCTTTGCTTTCCATGTAATACTTTAAAAGAAAAACAACAACTCCTCTTCTTGATAAATGCTCAAACGTTCTAGACTTATTGTGTACCAACAATCATTTCTTTTAGATCCACTTTTAATTATGCCACATCTATTAGTTGAGTCTTGGGCTTTCTCTTTTCTAACCATTCTACCCATTCTTCTAAATCATCAAATGAGTGATTTTGTTGAATTCTCAGTTGCTGAGGTTACTTTTGGTTCTAATCTTTTTGGTTCTAGCTGTGTACTTCTTCTAGGAGTTCCAGGCATTAGTCTTCTCTCTGGAAAATCTAATTGTGCACTTCTAGGAGGTTCAGTCGTCAGTCTTCTTTCAGGTAAATCTAGCAATGGAGTATGTGGACTCATGAGTTCACTATGTTTACTCCCTACTCCCACCTCCTTCCTAACATTGTTAAATGAGTCAATTAAGGCATGCGTTCTTATTATTATTTGATTTTCTCCATACAATGGAACTATAGGTCCAATTGTTAGTGGTACTGTTAATGCTTCAGCATTTAAATTTATCCGATGCAATCTCTGGGTTAAATCTTCTTTGTCTTTTTCCTGTATGTCTGTCCCATTCTCCTGTACTGTTCTAGTTATAGGGGATGCTGCACTTATTTGGTAACTTACGGTAGCTCCTTTAAAGGGTGCATTGGAATTATTTCATTTGGGGTTTCCGTTTATGGCGAAGGCCTTTTAATCAGTATATCATTCAACAATTCATCATCCGATTCACTTGCATTGTAACCAAATCCTAATGGCTTAAGATGTCTCTTTTTCTCATCACATTTACCTCCTGTCTGATCCTCTGCAACACAGGATACAATCCCTCTGATATCACTGCTCTTCTCCATCTTTTCATTTTATCCTCATGCTTTTCATTTGCAAATCCATACATTCATTTCCTACCTCCAGTACCTCCCCTATATCTTTCTCTCTCAAATATTTCTTGTTCCCATTCTTCCGATGCCTCATTCAGAGTAGGTCTAGGTTGGGGCTTCAATAAGCTCATTCGATTTCTCAAATTCTGTACAACCTGCATATTAATTGATATATGCTCTGTATAGGTCGGGGTCGGGGTCCGGTTCAGAGGAATCTTGCAGGTTGACAAGCGGGTTGTGAGCGCAGAGGGCGATGTGCCAAGCGCGCTCCAATCCTCCTCCCGAGACCCATGGTGCTAGTAGCGCCCTGTTTTAAAGTGCTGATACACCCCTGAATTTTTGGTTTTTTTTGGAATGAGCAATTGCTCTTCTAATTTTTAAGCACTTTTTTCACTTTTCTTTTTTCACTTACACGTCCCCAGGTCAGGGTGGACTATTAGAGTGTCCATACCGCCGGGGTATAGTCCTGAAGAATGCCATGGTGAATATATACCACAGATAAGGCAGAAACATGTTGACTGATTTTAAAACTTGTGGTATTTAGCTGAATTTAATCAAAATCCTAAAAACCTTGGCCTTTAAATTCAGACACATATACCACTTACACGTGTCTTAGGGATCATTCATTAAAAGTTTTTCCGATACCCTCAGTCACTTTTAATTTAGCAATTTCCACAACACGTCCTCCCCACACGACCAGCTCCGCAGTATTTTTGGCGTCGCAGCACACCGAAGAGACACTCGGTCTCTTCGGTGGGGCCCGATGATGAAGCATGACACTGACCAGGTCGGTGTGTGAGGGCTTTCCTACTCAAACGGAGTGACTGTGATTAATATTACCCACTTATCTCCTTGCTCAAATATCTGGTAGCTTTGTGTGTGACCGGACCTCTCTTCTTTTGTTGTTTGATACTTAACTGGGGTGTAAGAGAGTGTCTCTGACCTTCCCTACCTCTCTCGTTGTTGATATATAGGCCAAAACACCATCATCATTTGTATATTCCTTCAAATTCTCTAGCCATGTACATGTATGATAAACATGCTCCAACATTATATAAGAAGCTGGGGTATTTGGAGGCGGAATTAGAATTCCTTCTCTAATCTTAATCGGTTTGTCCTTTTAAAGAAACCCTTTACTTTTTCCATAAATGTCATCTTCCTTTGCACTTTGTACCATACATAAGCCATAGTCATTCACTTAAATGCTTTGTCTCTCTATTCACTTTGCTCTTAGCAATGTATGTCCAATCACAGTGCGTTTTACACCAACACTCCAATCACTGCTATTTACGTCTCAACAATCTTATCCATTGCCTAAACTGCTTTCAGTAAATCAGCCAATCACCAATCCTTTCAGTCCGTTTTTTTGTCCAATACCATCGCGGCTCATTGAGACGTCAGTTTCTGCTCCTGTTACTGACCCTCTCTTTACAATTAAGTCTTTGTTACACACCCACCGCCTTGTCCAATACCAGCGCAGCTCTTTGTGACGTCTGTGTCACTCCTTCCAACAGCCCCTCCTTTACAAAACCTTACGGTAACAATTCTCAAAAATGTGTTTAAGTGCAAAATACTATTAGTAATGACGTGAAAACAATGCTACTTGCCTGTTTAACTAAATAAAGAGATAGTCTTCACTTTTTTCAAGAAATTTCTTTTTCTAGACAGCTAAGAATAATGATCAGCGTTAATTTACCTTTCTATCAAACTCCGGGAGGACCTAAAACTCCTCTATAAATAAGGCCAAAGTTTCATAGGAAAACCTTTCTTAATCCCATTGCTCCCCTAGGGATAAGGCCAGAGTTTTTCCAAAGTGGACCCTTCGCTATTCCAAAACACTCTTCTTTCACACTAAATAATTCCCTAAATATAATACCGACAGCCCTTCCTAGCTTTTCGATATTATTACAACAGGCAAAGTAACTTCTGCAGTATGATTTTTTAATCCACACTCTTCTAAATTCCGTTCCCGGGATTCCCAGGTATATCCTGTACCTGTGCTTCCAGACAATATAAACCAAACCACCAACTTTTCATTTAAGAACATATAATCACAAATCAATTGATACCAAACTAATCAATAGAACCATCCTCTGCTACCAGAAAAGTGATCCAGCGAGAGCAGCAAATCAGGGACATAAACTCATATACTGTATATAATGTAAAATTCAATCAATGGGCCCATTTCACATACACCCACAGTCCCTAAATATTTGCGCTAGAAAGGTTTTAATTTCTTCTGAGATTTCTTATTATATAGGTCTTGACATTTATCCTTCTAACTAATTAGACCTGTATTTCAACTCTCTTCCTTAGGTCGATAGACCACTAGTTGAGAAGTTGATGGCATTAATATGACTAACTAATGTACAGTTAATTAAATTATCACAGACCCAAATGGAATATTTTAAAACTTTATGTCGTATTAATAGGTAAATCCTTATGGGTTTATTTAATTAATACAGTGCCAAACCAAAAATTCTGAGAAAATACTTCAGTACAGAAATGTAAAGTGTCCGGAGACATTCAATTTAAACAATACACTGAGGAGTGGATAGATGAAGAGACAACAGTTTCAGGGAGAAATATGCATTTGCAAATCATTAAAATTGCAATGAGTTAATTAATATACATTACCTAATGAGTTATTAAAAGAAACTATCCCAGTGGCCACCAGGAACAGTGGGTGTTCCCCAGCGTAGGGTCAGAGGAACAAAGATCAGGACAGGATTCTAGAGCGGAACGGATTGAAACAGCTAGCACTCTCTGGATACCGATGCCCCACAACGAAAGACCCTCTCTCCTTGTGTAGGATTCTTCCGCAAGACCAAGGATCTACCTACACTCCCTTCCAGAGGTACCCCAATTATACACTCAAATAAGCATGTCCGTCCCATTAATGTTAACAATATCTCAAAAAGTCGTTCATGGATTGTTCAGGCATAGGGCTGTCTGCATCTTACCTCTAATTTTCATACTAAACCCATCCCTATGACATTTGTCCCTGTTTGCACCAATATATATTTTTCAAACAATAAAACATAAATTTTGTCATGCTGAATACCCGGTCCCACGGACCTTATTCGCGCCTACGCAGAAGCCAACAGCTTTTACAACCAACAAATTCAAATACTGCTGACACAAATGATTAGTGATCAAGCCAACAGCACCGACAAATTCAGTTGCATGTCAGCAGAATTTGAATTTGTTGGTGGTGTTGGCTTGACCGCTAATCAGTTTTGTGTCAGCAGTATTTGATTAGCGCTCAAGCCAACACCACCAACAAATCTAAATCCTGCTGACATAAAACGTATTAGTGATCAAGCCAACACCACGCCAAATTTAAATCCTGCTGACATAAAACTGATTATCAAGCCAACACCACCGACAAATTCAAATACTGCTGACACAAAACATTTGACGTTACCCAGCGCCTGAGGTTCATAATCTTGTGCTGCTGGGCACTTGCTTCGCACACCTCCTCCTCACCCAGTCTTCTCCGATTCCTAACTTTCCTGTTACTCTCTCGAGCCTCACTTCTCCCCTCTTGTTATCTCTCTTTTGTCTCTTTCCTGTCTCACTCGCTCTCTATCAAACCTTCTTTCCCGTTACTACTGTTTTTTTGTTCCCTAAGTTACTTTGCATTGTCCCTTCCCCCATAGTCCTCTTTCTTCTCTCTCACCTGCTTTCCATCTCTTTACATGTTTTATCTCACCGTTTCTTTACCTGCGCCATGTTCCCTGCTCCCTTCTTGAATGCAATAAGTTTGTCTCCTTTGCCGTACCTCTTTTTCCTTGACCCCTTCTTTCCACGCGTTTTCTCTTTCCGCTCACCCTGATGTGTCTTCCCTTTCATGTCCCACCTCCTGTCAGGACAGACAGACCCTTTCATAGATGTAAAGAGACTGGCCCCGTCAGCCACAGATGCCCCGTATTATCCGCCTGGCTGGCAGCTCACAGTTGTTTCAAATTTTTTGGATGAAAAACAGCTGAGAGTTGAAATGGGAAAGAGAAAGTGATGGTTATTACGGGCCAGACTGGGTAGCACTTGTCCCCTCCTCCCTCGTGCTCTCACTCACTTGCTCCCCTAACCTCTCTTCCTCTCGCAAGGGAATCGATTGAAAGAGAAAGGGAAAAGTTTCAATTGTACCCGAAATTATAGATTTTTTTCTTGAGAAATTCAACTAAAGTTATGCAGAATGAGACTTTTAGCACTAAATGTGGTTTGCTGTTAACCGCATGCGTGCGGCATGATTCCCCCCCGTACGCTGGATTTTGCGAAAGCGCACTTTGCATGACGAGCTGGGCTCGTCATGAGCGTGGCAGGAGGCTACCTCATGACGAGCCCAGCTCGTCATGAGCGTCGAAGGGGTTAAATCACAATTATTTTCAAGCCATACGTCGCATACAAATGTCACAGCATTGTCAGTAGACTGGTTAGAGAAGATTGATCCTGTCACAATGATAAACAAGCATTGGCATAGCCAATAGTCCTTTGGGACCTTATAAATGTTTAGCCATGCAACAGTTGATGTTGTTGCAGGACGGATAGTGTGCTGCATAACTAAATACTTATAAGGCTCCAAAAGCGAGACCTATTGGCTATGCCAATGCTTGTTTTATCTTGTGCTGTAAAGATGTGCTTGAAGTGGATCATAATTTTGAAATGTCACGCAAAGCTAGATAAAATTGAGCAAAGTAAATATGAGTTTAAAAAAAGTTGAAATAGCTTTTAAAAGTGTTTATATCATTTAAGATTCAGTGACACTACCCGGTGAAAGCAGTGCCCCGTTTGCGCTAGAAAATACGATTTGTCGGACTTCTTTCATTTTGCAAAAATATATAAATTTGCAGTTTTTCACTTAAGAATGAATATTTCATGTACTCTTATTTACGACTGCTTTTCTGCTTTGTGACTTTTACTGTATGTTTCTTTCTCTTGCAGCACAACGAGGGTTTTGAAGTGGAAACGTTCACCCGCGTGAGGCAGTCAATCATCTTACCTATCGTGGTTGTAGCAAGTTTTTTCTTTAATTTACTATTAACAATGTTTGCTACTTTGGCAGCTTTGTTTACTATAGAAATATTAACATGTTATATATCGGAGTGGAAAGGTCATTTCCATAAGTGGAAGAATTTATATATATATATATATATATATATATATATATATATATATATATATATATATATATATATATATAAAACAAGCAGTGGCAAACACAATAGTTTTCGCCAATGTGATAACAGGTACAATTTTTTGTAAGCTTTAGCTTGGTGAGCAAACACCAAATGCAGCCGACAATGTTCACCAACCATATCTTAACCCTTTAATACATTTAGGCAAAGCCTGTTTTGATGCGGTTGCGACTTGGAGAGTGGAAAGGATGTGCGCAACTTTATTTTAGTGTAAATAGCATTCTGCATGAAGTAAACATCCAACATACAGTTGAGGTGTGCAGTCACTGGGAGATTAGATGAGCAGCGTAAATCAAAAATACAATCACATGCACCCATAAATAAAAATCTCCAACGCCCGGGAGTTTGGCGCCTAACATAGAATACATTTTTTTAGGTTACCGCACAAAAATAAAAGCAAATCTGTGCTTAACAAATTCCTTGCCATTGCTGAATATATTCATTCTTATTGTGTTAGATTATGATATACGAAAGTTAGACGTGCAACGGGCAGCCATTTGTAGAATTGGTGATTTAATAATTTTAAGGTGTTCTTGTGTAAAATAACTGGTTGTAAAGTGAAACATTTTAATAGCTTTGGGTGGTGTCGGTATATTAAACTGCACCAATGCGAAAAGTAGGGTTGTGCGGAGGTGATTTGACACTAAAATAAAAATTTGAAAAACATATTTTTATACGGTTGCGATTTGGGGGTGGAGAGGATGTGTGCAATGGTAGTTTAGCAGTGGAAAAGTAGGGAGACGGCCAACATATAGTAAATGTTTGCAGCCGTGGTGAGATTAGGTGAAATGCGGAGGATAGGCATGTATTTATATGTAGAGCCATAATTAACAAGCAAGAAACTCCACACGCGCACACTTGAAGAACATGCACACAAGCACAGAAGCGCTGGTTTTACAAGTTTTAATCAAATCTAAAGAGTACCAATATTGGCAGGAGGTGGGAAAACAAGTTTTAACTATTTGCAATAGGCAGCATCACGTGCTACTGATAGATGGGAAGAATATAATGCAAAGCAGAGGGAGCAACTACTAGCAGGCCATGTATGATTAGAGATGACAGCGAGAGGGAGAGACAATGCCGCAGACGTGCGGGTGCTGAGAAAGCACGTGAATGGACTGATGCATGAGTGGCTGGTTGTATGGATGGATGATATATGGGTTGCTCAATGAGGTTTGGGTGGATAAATGGATGTATGCGTTTTCTGTTTGTCGGTAGGTGGATGCATTGATGAATTTGTGATTATTTTGGATGGATTATTTTGGGTGGATGGATGAATAGATGGATTTGTAAGGTCTAGGATGCTTGCTGAATGCATGAAAGAAGATGGTCGGACTATATATAGGTAGTAATAAAGACACAGATGCAGCTAAATAGTTCTGTGAGTTAAGCACCTTTCTAACATCTGTGTGTTGGTAACATTTCCCTCATCCATCCTAGATTTCTATAATGCATAATATTGCAAATGATTATATTAATGTTTGATAATTACAGTGCCCCAGAAAGGCAGTTTTGAATGTTGAAGGCGCTATATAACAGTAAGTTCCCACAGAACTAGATGGTTGACTGCCTAGAGAGAGGCAGGTTCAGTGATTTCGGTCTCGGTCGCAGAAATGTCATCTAACTCAATCATGACACAGAAGAGGTGATGTATCCTCCAGTGGCGACATTCCTGAAGCCTTACATGCAGCTGCTGCTTTCTTTTGGGAAACGGTCTTTACTACCCGATTTTTTTATTGCAGTGGCTTTACCGCCTATTTATTACTGCACAAGTTTTTACCCTTTATAGGCCTTTAACACAGATGACTTTACCACTCATTTAAGGTAAGTATGGGGGTTTGGGGGTCTCCTCCAAAAGATACAAATTAAATAAATAAATAAATATAGCCCCTGAAACCTCTGTTTTTTCAGTTAATTTCTAAGGATTTTTAAATGCTAATTTCTAACTATAACTAGAGCTCCCGGTTTTATGGTATTTATTTTTTTGCCATTTCCGTCTGTATTTATCCATATTTATTTTTTGGGCATTTTTTCTGTATTTATCCACATTTATTTTTGCCGCAAGCAAAAGACGCTGCCACAGCTAGTATTTTTACGCATTTATTTAAATTGACAGTGCACACCAGCGCCCGGTTGTTATTGGTCAACACAATACATTCATCTGAAAACTTTCCCATTGTAGTACAAGCACATGTGCATTTCAAGAGACTTTGCGGACATTGAGACTCTTTCTATTTTGTTAATGAAAAGAAGACCACCCCATAATAAGTTAATGAGAAACACGTCTAACTACTCGGTCAGACAGTGAGTGTGGTGGCGGGGGTGGGGGTCGGGGAAGTCATCCTACTATGGGATAAGTTCAATTTAAAAAATAAATAAAACCATTTATCTTGCGCCCGCCACATCGCCAAGAAGGCGATGCGGCGAGCGCAAGGTAAGTGTTTTTATTTTTGTAATTTAATTTATCCCATCATGTCTACTTCCCTGACCCTCGCCCCACCTCTCTTACCTGTGATGGCCGGGACCCGAGACCATAATCCATGTGTTTATAACCAACCAGAGGGGATCGCAAATTTCAACCAGCATAATATTAATCTGGCAGGTCATTCTGCCACCCCCTGCAATTATTTTGTGAACTGACTGATCTGTGCATAGGTAGATTCTCAAAATAAAATAGTGGACGCAAAAAGTCAGTACTCAGTTTGTGACTGTGTTTTATGTCCATTAAATAGTACTAGTCTGCTTATTTGGAATTTATCACAATGATGTCTGTGATGGTGGAGCTGGGAAGCCTTAGATCGATGGCCCCAAGGAAATCGGGCTGCTGGTCTAAATTTATCTGTGAGACCGCTCGCCCTATTTAGAGTGGCTCAGCCAAACTCGAGCCGCCGCCCCCCTGCAAAGTGCTTAAAGGGGCCCCCATACTCCGGACCGAGTCATGAGCACTCAGCTGCCACCCGTGCACAGCGCTTGAGGGGGGCCCCATGGAGCTCTGGGCCCCCCACTTCCCAGGGTCTGTGTGGGGGGTGTTACCCCACTGCCTAAGGGGATGGGCATTCTAATGTATATTTTTCCTGTTTGCAACTGCCGGAAAAGTCCTGCGGTACTAAAAAGGAAAGCAAAATAATGACCCCCAAATGCATGCTTCCCAGTGTAGAAAGTGCAGCCCACGTACATTGGTAGTTTTTAATGGCGGCGGGCTGGCGCAGACCAAATCCGAGCGGCGGAGTCCAGGAGATGCCGAACAGGAAGGCGGTTAAAATAAAGGGCTAAAGTTCCCAGGGAGGGGCTGAAGTTGTTATCACGCCCATAGAGTGACGCTTTGCTAGGACCAGGATTGGCTCAGGGTCACCGGCGTCACTAGAAGACCCTGAGCCAATAGGTCCACACCACAGCACGTCACTGGAAGGCATTTCCAGTATCAGAACAGCGGTGTGGCATGGAAACAAAGAAACACTGCAGTGCACCAAGCGCGCCAAATTTACTCGTATTTTTTCGTTTATATATATAAATACAGACAAAGGAAAACTTGTTTCCCGTCTGTATTTATATGTATAAATCCGTAAAAACGGCATACCGGGAGCCCTAACTATAACGTGCCTGAAACCTATGGTTTTCTCTGTGAATTTCAACGTTTTTTAAAATGCTAATTTCTAACTATAACATGCCTGAAACATATGGTTTTTAGTTAATTTCAATGTTTTTTTAAATGCTAATTTTTAACTATACCGTGTCTGAAACCTATGGTTTTTTAAGTGAATTTTTAAGGTTTTTTAAATGCTAGTTTTTAACTATGCCTACAGAGGTAGGACTTGTGAAGAAAGTAGAAAAAACGCACAGAAAGAAGCAAAAGAAATGCAGAAAGAAGCAACAGAAGTCCACAAAGACGAAGAAAAGTGCAGGAAAAAGCAAGACATGTGCAGAAAGAACCAACAGAGGAGCAGAAAGAGGCCTTGTTGCAAAATCATCCTGTGCCCAAAACTTTTTCAGACGGGTACTGGTGGTAACTGACTCTGACTAACCAGGCCTAGAGCCAGTGCTATGCTAAAAGACACTTATAATACAGTGAAAATACCTACATACACTAGGGGACACTATGCATTGGGGTACCCCTGTGATTAGCATGACCTCCTCTGTAAGGCCCTAGTACATAATAGGGCAGGGGGATTAAAACTACCTCTAAGTCAGAGGTGCAGCAATATGCGTCTGCAGAGTGGTGGAGAAAGGGTGCTGGGTGTCCAACCAATGTTCAGGAATTCCGCTGCCTAGGACTTACAGGAGGTACCAGGAGGGATTCTTGGCCCCCAAACTCCCTCAGGACTAAATTGAACTTCATTCCCCATCCCATAGTCTACCACGAGGTACTTTTGCAGAGTGGTAGAGAAAGGGGGCCATGGCCTCTGAAGACGTCTTAGCAATCACACTGTGTGGGACTTACTGGAGGTAACAAGAGGGGTAGTTGGCCCTCAAGATATCCTTGGGGCCAACTTCCCAAACTATTACATCCAGTCAGTCCCACACAACAGCACTGGTAAGTACTCGTACCAGACCATGCCCACTTTGCCCACCACTCTACAAACGCACTCCCTGGTGCGCTCTTGGATGGGGATTGAAGTCCCCTCTACTGCTGGGAGTCCTTTAGGGACCAACTAGCCTACCTTTTACCTCCAGTAAGCCCCACACAGTGGAATTGGTGAGAGGTAGACAAACGCCATGCCCCCTTTCTCCACCACTCTGCAAACGCACCCCCTGGCGTGTTGTAAGTTGGGGGATTAAGTCCCCTTGAATCCTGAGGGTCCCTGGGGTCCAACTAGCCCACCAGGCACCTCCAGTAAGTGCCACAGATATGCATTGCAGAGAGGTGTAAAAGGAGGCTTGGCCTGGACCACCTCTCTGCAACGCAGCGCAGTGGCGCTTACTGGAGGTACATGGTGGGCTAGTTGGCCCCCAGGGACCCTCAGGATTAAAGCGGAATTAATTCCCCACCTTAAAACGCGCCACAGGGCATGCTTGCACACATGTCACCTCAGGACCGCCCCTCCCTTCACCACTGTGCAAATGCACCTCGTGGCGCGTTTTAAGTTGGGGGATTAAGTCCCCTTGAATCCTGGGGGTCCCTGGGGTCCAACTAGACCATCAAGTACCTCCAATAAGCACCACAGAGCTGCTTTGCAGAGAGGTGTAAAAAGGGGCGTGGCCTGGACCACCTCTCTGCAACGCAGTGCAGTGGTGCTTACTGGAGGTACCTAGTGGGCTAGTTGTCCCCCAGGGACCCTCAGGATTGAAGAGAAATAATTCCCCAACTTAAAATGCGCCACAGGGCATGTTTGCACACATGTCGCCACAGAGCAGCGTTGCAGAGAGCTGTAAAAGGAACGTGGCCTAGACCACCTCTCTCTGTAACGCAGCCCTGTGGCGCTTACTGGAGGTACCTGGTGGGCTAGTTATCCCCTAGGGACCCTCCTTATTCAAGGGGAATTCATTCCTCAACTTTCAACGCGCCAGGGGCACGTTTGCTGAGTGTTGCAGGGAGGGGGGGGGCCTAGCCATGATGCCGGCTTTGAAAATAAAAAATGTTAAGAAGGGGGGCTGTGTGCCCCCCCGTCCCTTGCCTTTTTTTGTGCCCTGGGGACCCAACCCCCAGGACCTGGCCCCCTTTTTAAAAAAAATGTAAATGGGAGGAGGGCCGTGTGGGCCCCCCTCCAGTGGCAAATTCCGGCCCCGGAGGACTCCATCCCCCGGGGCATGGCCACACATAGTGTTTTTATAGGAAAGGGGGCTGCATGGCCCCCCTCCTGAGGCCTCTATTGGCCATGGGAACCCCATTCCATGGGGCCCACCTTTGTTTAATAATTCTTTTTTTCGGGAGGGGGCCACATGGCCCCCCCCTCCCGGGCTACTTCTGACCCCATGGACCCCATCCCGAGGGCCTGGCCATCCTTTTTTACTATTTTTTTAAGGGGGGAGGCAGCGTGGCCACCCTCCTCAGGCCAAAAATGGCCCCGGGGAACCCATCCCCCGGGGCCTGGACTCTCCTTTTGAAAAAAAATGTTTTATACACAGTGGAGGTGGGCTGCATGGCCCACCTCCCGGGCCATTTTTGGCCCTGGGGACCCCATCCCCCGGGGCCTGGCCTCTTCGTTGGGGACCGTGGGGGGAGCCCCAATGCCCCCACGATCCCTGCTGGCTCCCCTCATCCTGCGGCAGCCAACATTGCTTTTCCACATGGGAACCTGCTGACATGCAGCTCCCCGTGTGGGAAAGCAATGTAATTTAATTTTTGCGCTTTCAAAACCCAAATCACAGTTTGCTATGACAGGGCGGGAGACCCCCAGGCCTCCGGGACCACCACCTCCCTGGAACTTTACATACATCTGGGAGGCGGGCTGCACGGCCCCTTCCTGGCCCTGGGGAATACCACCCCCCAGGCAAGGCTCCTGCCATGTCCCGGGGTGCCCACCCCGCGACATTGCTATGGCCTTGCTCCCTCCCTGCCATAGCAAACACTGCTTTGCTTCCTTGAAGCAAGAGCAGGTTTCCTGCTCTTGCTTCAACGAAGCAAAGCAGAATTGCTTTTGGGCAAGGGGAGCTCCATGTAAGCAGTCCCCCTTGCCCAAAAGCAATGCTGGCTCCCGCAGGAGGCGGGGAGCTGGCAGAGACCATGGGGGCATTGGGGCTCCCCCCACGGTCCCCAGTGTTGAGGGCCGGCCCGGGAAATGGGGCCCCCGGGGCCTGAAGTGGCCCTGCAGGGGGGCCACTCGGCTCCCCTCCCCTTTAATTAAAAAAACAACAACAAAAAAACAGAAGGCTGGCCATGGGGGGATCGGGTCCCGGGGGAAATAAATGGCCTGAGGAGGGAGGCCACACGGCCCCCCTCCATCATTTAAAAAAAAAAAAAGAAGCCTGTGCATGCCCCGGGGGATGGGGTCCCCGGGGCGAAATTGGTCTTGGATGGGTGGCCTCATGGCGCCCTTCCTGTTTTCTTTTTTTTTTAAATGTGGCAGGCCCTGGGGGATGGGGTCCCCAGGGCCTAAAAAAGATACAAAAGAAGAAAGGGTGCCACACAGCCCCCCTTCTAACAAATTAAAAACAAAAAAAAAGACGGCATCCCGCCTGGGGCCCTGCCTCCTCCCTGCACCACTCTGTTGGGGAATTAAGTCCCCTTGAATACTGAGGGTCCCTGGGAATCACACACAGCTGGATTGCAGAGAGGTGGTCCAAGGCCATGCCCCTTTTTACACCACTCTGTAAACACGCCTCTTGGCGCACTGCTGGCAGGGCGATGAGGTCCTCTTGTGTTCTGAGGATCTCAGGACACAAGTGGACTTCATCCCCCGAGCAGCAGTGCGTCAGTAGGCGGATTTGCAGAGTGGTGTAAAAAGGGTGTGTGGCCTCGGACCACTCTCAGCAATCCAGTTGTGTGGGGCTTACTGGAGGTACCTGGTGGGCTAGTTTGCCCCCAGGGACCATCAGGATTCAAAGGGACTTAATCCCCCAACCCAGAATGCACCAGGAGGCACGTCTGCAGAGTGGTGGAGAAAGGGGGCGTGGCCTGTGTCCACATCTCAGCTATCCCACTATCTGGGGCATACTGGAGGTATCAGGTAGGGTAGTTGGCCCCCTAAGGACCCCCAGCAGTGAAGAGAACTTTAATCCCCATCCAAGAGCACACCAGGAAGTGCGTTTGCAGAGTGGTGGGGAAAGGGGGCGTGGCCTGGTAGGAGAATTTAGCAATCCTGGTGTGTTGGACTCACTGGAGGTAATAAGAGGGGTAGTTAGCCCCCAAGGTTGACCTTGGCGCCAACTACCCCTCCTGTTACCTCCAGTAAATCCCACACAGTGGGATTGCTAAGAGGTGTTCGGAGACCACACTCACTTTTCTCCATCACTCTGCAAATGCGACTGCCATGTTATAGTTAGAAATTAGCATTTAAAAAAACTTAGAAATTTACTGAAAAAACATAGGTTTCAGGGACTTTATAGGGTAAACAACATTTACAACGCAACTTTTACAACGCACTACCATTACAACGCATTTTTTACAACGCAAAAACTTTTACAACGCATACCATTACAACGCATGTTTTTACAACGCAAGTACTTTTACAACGCATGCCATTACAACGTAAGTATTGGTAAGTATATAATTATATTTAATATTTTATATGTTTTTTTTTTTTTTACGTTTTCAGCTTTTGGGTAAAGGGGTATTTTTAGGGTTTAGGGTCAGTTTTCAGTTTTTGGGTAAAGGGGTATTTTTAGGGTTTAGGGTCAGTTTTCAGTTTTTGGGTAAAGGGGTATTTTTAGGGTTCAGGGTCAGTTTTCAGTTTTTGGGTAAAGGGGTATTTTTAGGGTTCAGGGTCAGTTTTCAGTTTTTGGGTAAAGGGGTATTTTTAGGATTCAGGGTCAGTTTTCAGTTTTTGGGTAAAGGGGTATTTTTAGGGTTCAGGGTCAGTTTTCAGTTTTTGGGTAAAGGGGTATTTTTAGGGTTCAGGGTCAGTTTTCAGTTTTTGGGTAAAGGGGTATTTTTAGGGTTCAGGGTCAGTTTTCAGTTTTTGGGTAAAGGGGTATTTTTAGGGTTCAGGGTCAGTTTTCAGTTTTTGGGTAAAGGGGTATTTTTAGGGTTCAGGGTCAGTTTTCAGTTTTTGGGTAAAGGGGTATTTTTAGGGTTCAGGGTCAGTTTTCAGTTTTTGGGTAAAGGGGTATTTTTAGGGTTCAGGGTCAGTTTTCAGTTTTTGGGTAAAGGGGTATTTTTAGGGTTCAGGGTTAGTTTTCAGTTTTTGGGTACAGGGGTATTTTTAGGGTTCAGGGACAGTTTTGGGTTTATGGGATACAGGGGTATTTTTTGGGTTCAGGGACAGTTTTGGGTTTTTGGGGTACAGGGGTATTTTTAGGTTTCTGGGTTAATTTGGGTTTTGGGGGTACAGGGGTACAGGGTAAAAAAATTAAATTAAATAAATTAAATTAAATTAAATTATATTAATTACAATTAATTTAAAAAATATATATTATATACTTACCAATACTTACGTTGTAATGGCATGCGTTGTAAAAGTACTTGCGTTGTAAAAACATGCGTTGTAATGGTATGCGTTGTAAAAGTTTTTGCGTTGTAAAAAATGCGTTGTAACGGTATGCGTTGTAAAAGTATGCCTTGTAACATCATACATCCCTTTATAGTTAGAAATTAGCATTTAAAATACCTTAGAAATTCACTGAAAATACTATAGGTTTCAGGGACTTTATAGTTAGAAATTAGCATTTAAAAAACCTTAGAAATTCACTGAAAAAACATAGGTTTCAGGGACGTTATATTTAGTTGGACATTTCACTCGTATAATACCAGAGAAATTCGGCTGTTATAGTTAGTAGAGCTAACTATAACTCGCGACTCCGCAATGTACTGCTGATTACATCACATATTACATCACTCATGACATTGAAATCACTCATGACATCATTGATGACATCACTGATTACATCATCCAGTGACTGAGTGCTTCTAAAAAGTTCAAGAATGTTATATCTATAAATGCCAAGGTGTATTGAAGAATGAGTGGGTGTATGAGTGTCTGAATGGATGATTTAGTGGGTCCGTGACTGACGTATAAGTGAGTGATTAAACGTGTCTATGTGAATTCATGGGTGAATGATTATTCTGTGTGAGTGTCTTTATCAGTCTGCCAGTTGGTGTGTAAGTGCATGGGTTGGTCAGCATGTGTGCCAGGTAGAGCATGGGACACTCATCTCTAGAACATGCTTAGAGACAATCTCTAAAAAAGAAAATGACAGTATATTTAATAGGGCATGTTCAGGCATAGGATTTTAAAAAAACATAAGGCACCCATTCAAAAGTCAAACGCACGTAAGCCCGATCCTAAATCATAAAACAGCAATTACTACTACATGTCCAGACAAAAAACAGTGCAGAACCCTCATAAAAGATAAAATACTAATGTGTCCTCGACTGACTGTATGAATTTAATGGTTTGAGTTGCATGTCACATATCAATGGATTACTATTTAATAGTGTATATCTGACTCCATGTACCACCTATTATTGTATAGTAAGGAACTAATCTAATGCGTTTTAGGCTTTATTGGTATCAATGAAATGGAAATGTTGTATATTGTTACACAATGGAATAATAGCTGTTTTTAAAGTAGTATCAGAGGTGACTACATGTGACCGCACAGACACTTGAGCAGGCATAATATATTAAACTTAATATGCTCGCGCAAGATGCTGAATACTAACTTTGGACACCGAAAACATGAGTTTCATAGATAAACCTCCAGGATATGAAGAGAGTAAGATGTGAGATATGGTGAGATAAGTGCTTGATACTGATACTTATTTCTCTTACGTTGAATTGTGGGTGCCTACACTCTATTTTATAGGTTATGTTGAGAGTGGTGCTAGACATAAGCTCACTCTGAACGTACAATCTTTTCAGATGTGTTGAGAACATTTGTTGTGAAATTGGCAAGTGTTTTGTTGTGTTACTGCTCTATGATTGAAGAAGGACCTCCTAAGTATCTCACAATGGTCATAATATGATATGCACCACTCAAGTTAGTGCTGCTGAATATGAGATTTTTTTATATCCACTTCCTCGCAGGTGCTTGAAACCTATTGTTAAAATACAACAATAAATGGCGTGTCCGAATGACCAGACTGTCCCCTAGAGCACCCACATAGTTTGTCCCATGTTGTAACCACAGACTAATCATGCCAATATAGTATTTCACCTTTTAGCGACGACGCTGAAAGAAAGCAATTTTTGTAACTCTGTGCAAGAAAACTACATGGATGAGAAGATCTAACATGACCCCAGTGGCGGCCGCCACAAAACGAAGGTGGGGGCATACCGGGGAACAGGAAATTTAGAGTACATCAATAATAAAATTGGTGCTTCTGTCCCGGCAGTCACTGGGAAAGCACAGGCTCCAGACCTGATCCAGATGCTGCTCTGATGCTATGAGAGCAGATCCAGGATTGGTCTGAGTGGCCTGGTCTGCCACTCAGTTAGTGCCTGGGGGCCTGCAGCTTTTCTACAACCCAGCTATGCAACACAGCTGGGTAGTACTAAGACAGTTGGCCAAACTGACATGCGCACTTCTAAGTGCCCACCACTCCTCCCTGTCATGACCCAGCCCAGCCCCGCCCTACAAACGTAGGCCTCAGCCAAAGCCAGTCAAGAAAATATATAACAATATTATTTTGTTATCATTTGATTTTTTCTGTGACTGACTCTGATGAGAGGGGTGATGCTCCTGTCTCATTAACGAGGAGCCGCCCCTGAATGACCCCTGCCTTGCGACAGCTGCTACGAGCATATCGGCCTATTCTCTCTGACACCACACATCACATCACTTTGAGCTTGGTGGCAGAAGAATGGTCAACGAAGAACCGTCATTTAATAATATATTGTTTCCTGACCAACTAATCACTGGCTTCCTGTATCACACAGAGACTCTTCTCAAAAAGGCATTAGGGTGTCAAGCACCGTGAGGATAAGTGTGGGGGCAAGAGGAAGGGCGAGAAGGAACAGCTAGTTATATAATACTGGAGTAATATGATCCTATGAACACCTAAGTAGAGAAAACTTTTAAACTGTTACCTCTCTAAAGACACCATTTGTTATATTTTAATTGAATACAATTAAGAGATAAAAACTAGTTGAGATTAAGAACCAGGTTTAATAGTCTGCTTTAAAGAAGCATTGGCAACACGAATGGGTCTTTTTTGGTTTGTAAACATGTCAAAGGCACGTTGGGGGAATTGTTTAGTAACTTTTGGGCAAGTAGGGGCATACTTAAAAGCAAGCAGCATATCTGTGCATCCGATTTTCAAGTTGATACAAACATTACAAATGAAAGGCAGCACCACAAGCGGAAAGCACTTCGAGTTAGCATCATAATATAATTTTAAAAGTGTGATCTAGGCTAATTAGAAACGGTAGCAATTTTCATTACAGAAGGGCACTTTGAAAACCCAACCCAAATATAAATATGTGGCACCCAGAAGCAGGCCTTTAATAGCTGCTGTATTAATAATACAGTGACGCCAGTCTGGGGCTTGAGTTATGCAGAAATGTGATTTAAAAGCACCATGGCGCATATTCACAAGAAAAGTGCTGAAACGTGTTGTTAAGCTAAGAAGGCTAACGACACGCTCCGTCACTTTAGAAATGCAGGGCTGCACCATATTTACAAGAATGTGGTGCAGCCCTGCATTTCCTCCTGCATTGGTGCTAAATTTAGCTACGTATTGTGATTGTTTATGTGCTGGAATGTGTCCCTTCCTGCACATAAACAATCATTGGCATTTTGCTGTTTCCATGTGTGCTGCACACATAGAAAGAGAAAACATGAGGATAAATTAAACATTTCTCCTCGTTGTGCAAGGGTAAGACCAGGTTTTCCCTGGTCTTAATTTTGGTGCTGCACCATATTTACGCCACTCTTGGAAATATGGGACAGCATCAAAATCAATGGGTGTTGTGATGGAACGCCCACTGGAACGCCCATAGCCCTCCTCTTTCACGCTAAGTATAGCGTGATAGGATGCCTTATAACAATAACGCTGCCTTGTAAATAAGGAGAAGCCCCTATCACCACCACAATGTCCAAAAAAAAGTGAAATTGTGGTGGCGATAGGGGTTTGTAAATATGCCCCCATATCTGTGCATTCTACCTCTGTGGGAAAGAAACACTGCAAATGAAAGTAGCCGTAAAGGCAGAAAGTGCATCAGGTTAATATCATGATGCATATTTACAAGTGCAGTACATGCCAAGTAGAAACAGTGCCACTTTCGTTACTGAGACTCATGAAAACACAAAACGCTCTGTGAAAACACTATTAAAATATGTTGCATCCACGTGCACTTCAGAACTAATCGTCGTTATCATCCTACAATTGTTTCATGAGTCATACCTAAAAGCACCATCTTAGTACATTTGATTTCCATGCACAAACACACAATGCTAACACGATGTGCTTTTAAAAGTGAAATGCATGTAATTTAGGGCCATATGTACGGACACATTTTTCCATAGACAGAATGGGTAAAACCCTTTGATACATCAGGCCCATAGTGTGCTGCAGTGTAGTGTACTGAGTGTGCCGTTCAACAATTCCGTTACAAATGCTGCACCTACAAGCATCCTTTCATAGCTGATTTTGTCATCAATCTACGGCAGCACCTGACCCGACTTTTAAGTGTAAGAAACATAATACCCAAAAGCACCATTTCATGCTGTAGCTGATCCCCATAGCAAACGAAAAGCACACGTAGCAAGGGCAAGAAAGCAGTCAAAACCCAAACCACTGACTGGATAAAAAAAAAAGCAAAACCTCTCAGTCACTCTGCATGGAGGCGATTCACCAAAATTCCAGGGGTAGAGGAACCTGCATAGCAGCCCTCTAAACTTATTGATATTAAAAGAAGTGACATCATATGACTCTTGACACTGAATGGTACCAGGAAGTCATGTGACTTGACCTTTACCCAGATGGTATCACAATAATTGACATCACTGATGTGTCATTATTGTAAAAATAGAACTCTAATGTCTCTTTTGGATCTATGTATATTAGGGTGTTGACATAACCTTTGAAAGTGGTGGGATGTACTACAATACCTGCCCTAAATTGTATTGAGCATAGTGAATAAACCAGAGCTTTTTTTAATGGATTCGGGGATAAGGGTTTCTCCCCACAAGAAAATTAGAACAAATGGGTCAAGGGGTGCATTTTAAAGCAACCTTTTCACATAAAACTGCTACAAACCCGTGGGCTATGAAATGTCTTTTCATGATGTGCCAAGCCAATGAAACTGGGCATTCCACAGGCGTTGCCTCCACTTTTTTTCATAATTTTCTACGGGTGCCCTTTTATACCAACAATTACAGATAATTTTCGAGTCCTGATATTTTCTACTAATGTTAGCTATGTAACATGGTGACCCTTATGTTAAAATGAATCTCTGGTATGATATAGCCAGCATTTTGTTGTGTTTGTCCCCCTACTGTATGCCACAGCCATCATGCTTTATGCCAAGAATCATCTCCAACATGCTAGCACTATTTTGCCATGTCCCATACCAAGAATTACATCCAGGATCCCTACTCCAGCCTTTTACCATGGATGTGTCGTATATCAAGCATTATCTCTAGTATGCCAGGTCCCTGTCTGTTAATAACTGCCCCCAGTATGCCCAAACCATTATTTTGCAAGGGCCACAAAGCACACACGCAAGTGCAGCTCCTCATTGTCTCTCATTCTAATTTACATTCACTAACTCACAATCCTTTCCACCTCCTCACTCATACTCAATCATTCTCAGTCAATTGCACTCAATTTTACACATTGTCAATCATTCGTACACTGATTAACTCGCAGTTACTTGTTCACACTGACTTTTTCTTTTTGCTGTTTTATTTAATGCAAACTCATATTTAATGTAAATAATTTTAAACTATTGTGTAAAGCTGTTCTTTGAAACCTAATGGTGGATGAAGAGAGTCATACAAGTGCTTCGTTATTGGTCTCTTAGGACCATTTATACATTCCACAAGGCACCTTAGAAAGGAAGTTCTCCTTATCTCAGGGGATTGCATATTTTTACAATATGCCATGTTGTATTCCAAACATGAAACAGCAGTAGGTTGCTACTAGTGGCACAACTGGTATTGAGGGTGTGCGTAAATTGTGCTTAATAGTCATCTTAAGCAATAGCTGTATAGTACTCTCCTCTGTCAAAAGGTCAGACTTGCGAAGAATGAGAGCCTATCTTGGGAAGCAGCGGTGTGATGGATTGTAGCGCCTGAAGTCAAAAAGTAGCCACAAAATCTAACATTTTGTACCTTTTAAGTTTAAAGAATAAAGTTTATTATACAGAATATGTTACAACACCAATCATAAAAAGTGACCATGCAGTTAGAATAACTAAAAGCAATCCACGTAAGAGAGGTAGAAAAGCGGGAAATATACATAAAATTCACATGAAGTATTGTCTGATTGCAAACATAAGATAAGTAATACAAAATGCAGTTAAAAGTATATATGAGAAATATAATATGATTAGGAGTGGGAAATCAGGGAGGTTGGAGAACGTCTTGAGCATTAGGTGAGGGGGCAAAAGACAAAAGTGCAGAATTATCAAGGAAATGTGTAACTTGTGTCCAAAGGTCCTTTTGTTTTAGAACAAGGAATAAAGGATGCATATATGCAGTGTCTAATCGATGACTATAAGAATATAGTCTTTCCAATTTTGAGTAATTTGCTGAAGAACAATTGCTAATAATAAGTCGAATATTTCTACATTTGATGAAATATTTACCCATGTATCAGATACACTTCCTAAAACACATTTGACATAGAGTAAGGTACAGTACAATGAAATATAGAATTAATCTGATTCGAAACTTGTATCCAAAAAGCAGAAACGGAGGAACATATGTTTAGTAAGTCATCTTGTTGTGATGAACAAGTCCAGCAAGGATCCGGAATATCTGGGTTATGTAGGAATTCTTCTGTCATAAACAGCCTATTGTATATGCACAGTGTTTGGTGCTCGGGAGGATTTCCTGATTTTGGTCTAAATGTCTTTCCAAGTTGATATGGGTAAAGTGACGAAAAGTCCCCTCTCCCACGCTGATTCCGTACTAGATTTAGGTCTATTAGTAGAAATACATTGTAAATGTATGTAAATAGTGGAAAAATAACCGAAAGAGTATACTGTGGTGTTGGAGTAGGTGTGGAAGTTGATTAGAAATGAGTGTATGCTAAAAAAATAACGTAGTGTAAAGTAAAAAAATCTGTTTTGAAAGGTAGATGGCAAGCCAAATAGTAATTGGGCTTGTGAAAAGGACATATGAGAGTCCTGTGGAAACATTTGGTTAGCCCAGATTAGACCTCTGGACCTCCACGTTTGCCAGTAAATTCGCCTGTTGTTCACCAGAATATGTTGGTTGTACTAAATAGCAGAATCCAAAAAGGTACTCAAGTCGGTGGGAGAATATGATTTGACTGAAGGTAATAATTCATTAGTTTTCCTGAATATTAAGGTTTGAGTGTGAAATTTAAGTATTTGTGAAAGGAAAAAGGTGTAAAAACACACGTTCAAGATCTATCCATAATGGAGTTTTAGGCAAGGTAGAATCAATCCAATGCACAGATTGCTTTAATAAGAAATATTTGTGATAATTAGAGGAATCAGGCAAATGTACTCAGCATTCAACATTGGGTTGTTACAGTTTGAGCAAAAATATTTGAGTTTTTTTATTATTACAAAGAAAAGAAGATACAATTAAATATATTTTCATATATGACTTAAGAGGAATATTGAGGGGAATATTTGAAATAGTGAAAAGAATTTTAGGAACCAATATCATCTTGATAGTGTCTAATCGACCCCACCAAAACATACGCAGAGGATGCCATCTCCTAGTCAATAGGGATATTTTGTTTATACAAGTATTGATATTTATAGAAATATATGCGCTTAAAGATTGGGTGAATTGGAGGCTAAAATATGTAAGTTGTTTAGCTTGCCAATTAAAATTAGAGGAGGACAAATAATGCTTAAAAGGGAATTTGTTCAGGGGTAAAATTTCACATTTGTCATAGTTCAATTTATAGCCGGATGCTAGAGCATAAGAAGCGACTTCTGAAGCAAAATCAGGGATAGAAGAAAGATGTTGTGATATATAAAACCAAAATACCACCACTGGGTCTGGGCTCCCAATAGCACAGCTTAACCACAAGCTACTGATAAACAACAGAGGATGCTAGTGCTAGTCAATTAAACACAAAAACCTTTTTTACCCAAAAACATTGGAATCAAACCAAATGTTTTTTATTTTTAATTTCTTTTTAGTTTATTTGATTTACACAGTATTATTTTTTCACGGATTATTATGTTTCATTTGTCAAACTTTACAATTTTTTGGACCTTATGTACAAAACCTAAACATAAATATTTCAGAAACAAATTCCCAACAAAATCATTCAAACTTTCAAGCATACTCCACTCATACCATTACAGATAAAATACAGCTGGAATTATAGTGTTCACAGCAACGCCATATGACATCTATTGTATCAGAAGAGAGGTTTGAATTTATTATATAATCCTTTAATTTGTTCAATCTTTTTTTCAATGGCTATTAACAGTCTACGCGTTTCGAACTCGTGTTTATTTATGGAGTTCTCATCAGGACCATAGTCTCTTATAAATCAGAGCATGGGGGAATGGCAGTGTCCCCGACGTAAAATCTATTTTTTCCACGATAAGCAGGGGTCTAGGTCTTGATACTTTACGCCACGTGTACACCAAGGGAAGAACGAATTCAACGCTCGGTGCCCCGACCTGTTAAGGCGGGAGCATTGGACCTCGACATCAGAAGTGAGCAGCCGAGAACCAGTGAAAGGCTGCATAAAGTACCAACCGTTCACAAAATTAAAAGAAAGCCTTCTCGGCATCTTAGGCAATGGCAGATATTGATTCAAACATGTCCACAGATTTTCAAATGATATTAAAGAACAGAAGAGTGTTATCGGAAAGGTATCTGCCCTTGACAAAATCTGATTGCTCTTTCCCAAAGGATCTGGAAGAGGAGACTCTAAACTAAAAGCTAGTGTTTTAAAAAAAATCTTGTAGTCCAGGTTAACAAGGGAAATGGGTCTATAGTTGGTGCATTATTGTGAGTCTTTCCTTTCTTTTGGGATGAGGCAAATAAGAGCATCAAGAAAAAAACCGGATGAGGGGGAAGAATCAATGAAAGAGTGAATAAGGTAAGTAATTTGGGAAACTGAAAATAGAATTCAGCTGTAAAACCGCCTGGCCCCGGATCTTTTTCTTTTTTGAGAGAAAGCAATGCAAAATGAAGTTCTGTATGTTGTTATATCTTTTTCTAAAGATGAAAAATCTAATATTTTGGATAAGTTCTATTTTTGAACACATGACAAATACTGGAGAATATCTTGATCAGCGGGATTAAGTTTCCTTTGTGTATAAAATAGTAAAGAATTTTTTACATTGAGCTAAAATGTCAGCATCTTTATGATGAACTGTGCCTACGTCACCCTTAATTGTTTCAATGAGTAATTTATTTTGTTTGATTTTAAGGTAGTTTGCTAATAATTTCACAAATTTTGACCCCCATAATACTTAGCACTGGATTTAAGAAGATAAGACACCACATTTTCAATAGAAACCTTATTAAATTTAAGCTATGCATGAATAGTTGTTGCATAGAATGTTGTGTGCAAGAGGTATAATAAGAATATTCAAGGCATTGAATTTCATCCAGAATTTGTTTAGACTGTGAGCGAGAGAGTTTTCTTTTCCTAGAGACAAAGTTAATTATGAAATCTCGGGCTGAAGCTTTGAAAGCATCCGATACGGTATGAAAAGGCACTCCCTCTTTTTGGTTAAATTTTCATGGAAAAGGAAATGCAGGAGGAGGTAAAAGCAGAGTCCAACAGTAGAGAATTATTAAATCTCTATCTTTTGGGAGAGGAAAGAGTAGGTAAAAGATCTAAATGCACAGAAACTTGAGCATGATCAGAACTTAAAATGGAGCCGATATCTGCTGAGTGTAAGGATTGAGTAAGCTGATGAGAGATGACAAAGTAATCTCTTTGTGATTGTGTCTGGTGCACTGGAGAAAAATAGGTGTACTCCCTCACAGTGGGATTGCATAATCGCCAAGCATCAGTTAGGTGATGTTATTGGATAGTACGCACAAAAGATTTTTGCTTTTTTGCGGTTTGTTCAGGATGTAATGGGATGAGGAGTGCCTATTCAGAAATAGGTCAACAGGTAAGTTAAAGTCGCCTGCAAAAAACAAGATTATCATCTGGATATTGTAAGAGCTTCTGTGAGATAAAGGGCCAAAAATTACTGTCAGGGGCATTAGGCCCATAAACATTAAAAAAGTACAATTGGAAACATGCCAATGCATTGTTTGAGCAATAGCCATCATCCTTCTACACCAATTTCTTGGGACACCAGTTGACTCTTTAACGATTTGTGACATAAGATCATAGCACCATGTTTTTTCCCGCTGCAAGGCAAGGAGAATACCTTGCCCAACCACCCTTTCCGTAGTTTCAAAGATTCATTTTCTGAGAGATGAGATTTCTGCAACAAAGCTATGTGAGCATTAAGCTTTGAAGGTTAGAACTCATTGTCTTTTGATTGGGGAGCTCAACCCTCTGACGTTCTAAAAAACCATTGTCAAAACCATTGAGATGCAACATGAGGAAAGGTACAATCAGACATCATGTAAAAAGGAATAAAAAGGAACAATATGGAAGGAGAGAAGATTAGCATCAAGATAAAGAAATAAAAATGGAGGAAGCCAGAAAGATAAAGGGAAGATAAAAGAAAGGGAAGGAAATGACAACAAAAAGAAGATAAAGGGAGAAAAGTATTGAGCAATCAGTAAGAGGAAAAAGGAGGATGACCAAAAAAGGGACAAAAAAGGGGAACAAACTTAATAATACTTTGATGAGAGTGAGGGGGGAGATGACATGGAAAAGTCGACACGTCTGGACCTCAAAGGGAAACAATGCGCAGGAAGGGTGGTAAGTTAGGGAACGGAAGTCAAGACACTCACGACATGGGAACACCTCCTGCAATAAAATAGAAAATAATAAAAGCATTAGTTAACCTGAATAACTCTGTCTTGCAAATAGGACAATTGCCGAAGATAAAACAAGAGAAAAATGATGAAGAATACATCAGTACTAGATGAGCAGCCAACTATAAATAAAGAATACGTGAGAAAAACTGTCAAATTTATTTCAACATATTAGAAGATGAGGCAATGTTCATACGCCCTGCTTTGCATGCTGCAAGAAAAACCTTTAGATTAGAAGGGACTTCATAGGACATTGTCTTGTTGTTGTAAGTGACTTTAAAAAGGCAAAGATGAACAAGTCTAAAACGTGCTCCAAGAGAACAGAGAGTTGGTCTCATGCTCAAAAATTCTCTTAGTCGATCAGCTGTACTTTTAGTATAGTCTTGGGAAAAGTATATATGAGACAATGAGACTTGTTTAAGATGCCTAGCTGCAGAAACAACTTGCATAAGTTCAGTGTATTCCAAAAAGTACAAAATAACTCCTCTAGGCCTTTTCGAAGTTGTAGGAATCGAGACAGGATTGCCTAACCTATGCGCCTGCTGGATATTTAGTGGCATATCTGTTGACAAACAAAGTAACTGAGGTAAAAAAGAGTTGGAAAGCAAAATTGGATTTTACCCCTTGGTCACCTCAGGAAGACCATAAATACAAAGGTTATTCCTTCAATTGCGATTTGCAAGATCTTTGACTTGTTTCTGCAAGGTAACAACCTGCACCTGAACAAAATTTATTGTGATGGAAGTTTTGTTCAGAGAAGTAATTTGCTGCTCTGCCATAGATATTCATTACTCCATATCTGACCACCTAAGGCTAAGAGACTGTATGTAACCTAGCATTAGTCATCTCCATAAACGGGTGTAATGCCCTTAATTCTTCCAATAAGATGTCCAATGAGGTTGCAGGAGGGGATTTCGAGGGAGATGGCGGGTGCTTTTTCAATCGCCTAATTGATGCTTTACCAGGTATGTGCTGTGCAAGAGTAGTGACTGTGGTGGAAGAGGAGGTAGAGGCAGAACCCTTGTGCGCAGATGAATAATCCTTTGTAATATATTTGAAAGTGCAAAAGAGTGTTTGAGCAGTTAGCCTGAGGAAGAATGTAGGGGTCGTTTGAAAATGTTTGTTCTGCCCATAAGCTAAAGCTGCCATCAGAATGGTTGGAACTGCAGAATATCACAAATACGGACATTATAGGCAGGCACAAAACCAAAAAAAACAGCCTAGATAACTGTAGGTATGGACGTGTATCAGGAAAAGTTCATCATTAATCCTGACAAGTTGTCAAAAGGTCAAACCAACTTCAAGAAATATACTCCATTGAGTGTATTTGAAAATAGCCTTTGGCTGAATATCAAAGGAATTATCTCCTGGTGCCAGTTAGTCATATAATGTCATATCATAACCATATAATAATACAGTCTCAAACATTCACCACTGTGTGCTGAAAGATTACCTCTGGCTGTGTGACCAAAGAATTCCTCTCATTGCAGTGCAATATGTAGAATTAGTAGAACAAGCAGGGTCAGCGTTTGCACTCCGTTCTGAGAACAAAATGGTGGGCGCTTCTGAGGAGAAAAAGTGTACCACCGATAACACCAGAAACGTGCCCTCCAGAGGGCTAAAAAGAGGATGTGCAGCAGCTACTACACTTTAGCGTTTGTTTGCATGATTTAAAAAGTATCCGTGTATCTGTGTCTCTGGAGGCAGTGTCTTCCCTCAGAGGTTCACAGAAATGCCCCCATCTTCACGGCACGTCAAGCCATGTCCCATATTTTGGATCTTGAAATGAAAGTGGTGCCGAGATCAATAGAGAGGATCTGTAGGGTGAATATGAAGACTGTGTGGATTAGTAACAATCTAGTTTGGTGCATCATGAGTCTTAGAGATGCAAAAGGCATTGTAAGATGGCTGCAGATGTCGCACTAGAGGTGGTGAGCCAATAACGGCGCTGCCGAGGCTCGAGCAAGATTCTGGCTTTCAATCAGCTCAAGGTCCAAACATGAATGGATCATTCTTGTATTTTCTGCCCTCACACCTTCAGGCGCAATATTCTCCAAGTCAGGACAACTTGATATGTGGGGGAAGCCATCTGAAAGCAAAAATGCTTGCAGCAGGCCACTCTCGTTCTACAGTGTGATGGCTGATGCTGAACTGGCTCCCAATAAAAACAGGGTAAAAATAAAACAAGGATGGCATGAGAGGTAAAGGGAGCACTAGAGCAGGCTCTGATTGAGTGCGATACTAATAAACAAACAACAAACCGTTCTGACAGAGATAGCACCAGAGGACAACTGACGGGTAGATAGCAGGGACATAAACAACAAAGGTAGGGAGCATCACAATGGACAGTGGGAGGAGGGCGCGCAGGGAACAAGCAATGCAGCGGTGGGAGACAGAGAGCAAACACATGTGCTCTTCTAAAGTACATCTAAAAGTGAAAGCGAGGGACTACGGGAAAGTTTTTAAAAAAACGCACAACCTAGTCCAGAAAAGGCACACCAAAAGCCCTGGAAAAAGTGCCTCTGCCTTGGAAGAAACATCGCTGCCTCTCCCGATCGGATTAGCGCCCATCATGTAATGTGATGCCCAGTAGTCTAATTATTGAAGTTTCCTTCCTTGTATGTCTGTGCCCCCAGAAGTGTTTGTATTTCTGTGCTTCCTGGGAAACTGTAAGGAGACGTGTGCAAACACCTCAGATATTTTAGGATATAGTGAGATACTTTTCTAAAGGTTTAACTCCCATCCTCAAAAACATGCAGCTACCAAACACGCTTAAGATGCATGTCACTACAACGAGACGTTGGACAAACAAACAAGCACACTTGAAATGTGTGCGGCCCTGATAGTTTAGGTAAAGGGAGAAGTACAAAAAAAAGTTTGACAAAAACGGATGAACAGGAGAACTTGGGCCATGGGCTACTGATAAAAAGAGCTCACGAAGAGCAACAGGAAATAGTATGCTACAACCAATAGACATGAAGGAAAAATAAGTGGCAAGCATGCGAAAAAATAAAAAGCAAGGGTGGGATGTAAGCCCCTTTTAAGATTTATGTTCAATACAATAGATTTTGGGTCAAAACATGACATTTGGCTCAGGGCAGCTGTGAGAAAACTTCTAAAATATGATGCGACTCATAAATGTGGGAGGTACATATATCAAGTGAAATATACTATAAGTCTGTGGCGATATTACCTTGTGAATTCCTTTATTATCCATGCAAATATATTAGGATAATTAATTTTCATTAGACCATCCATGCATTTATTTGACGAAAAAGGGTTTTGTGCAGTTCTAACATGTAGGTTGGGTCTGTTGGCCCTTTGGAGTAAAGCATTCATTACAGGAATCGGCGTTGACCTCATGGTCATAAGTTCAAATCAAGATTGATCTATTCTGCCTTTCATCCTTCTGAAGACTACAAAATAATTATGTCTGTGTAAAATAACACTTAAAATCTATTATTCAGCACCAAAATGCCCCTAAGTGTAAACATGACCTTAAGGGCCTCTTGAAAATGATGTAAGGAAATGTTATTAATAGTTTATTGCGTCTTGATCACCCTTTGCCTGGTGCATCACCGGAGGTTCTGTTGACCCAGTGATGATATCTGTACTCATTAACTGGCTGGTGTCAGTGTCAATTTGATTGGGGCCACAGGGCAGACAGTGCCCCATCTGGGCCCTAATTGTGGTGTTTGAAGTCACTTGTCACTAGTGTCCTGGGGTCCATCCTACTATGGCTCTACAAACCGGGACAAACCATTTTTGTACTTAACTGTCATGGTAGCAAGGTAGATCACCCACCAGTTTCTTAAGAAGGTAGTGTGGATAACCGGAGCTCAGACCTCAAACAACGGACCCCGAAATGTATTATAAAGACAAGTGCTTATTTTTAATGGGAAAATAAAGTAATTTAATCACACAGTAAAACTAAATACTACAAAACACAATAAGAATAGAATACAGGGTTGTAATAAGTTGCATCCAACAGTCAAGCACCACACTCCCCTTCTCCCTATCTCCCCTTCCTTTCTTGCTATCATTGCGTTTCTGTCTCTGCAGTTCCCATTGCTAAATAAAGTAGGCAAGGCTTAGGGACAGGTGCAGCTAATTCAAAGCAGTCCCATTCATTAGAGAAACAACTTGGCCCAATTTATTTTTAATCCTTAATTATAAAGGCTTAAACAGTGCAATATTCTTGCCTGCGTGTAATAATAATAATAATCCACATTTATAAAGCGCACAATCACCCGTAAGGGTCTCTAGGCGCTGGGGGCCGTCGGGAAGATTAAGCAAGCTATTGCCCAGAGTCACATGGTGCTCGGCTAACCTGCCGCCGGAGCCGGGGATCGAACCGTGATCCCCAGATTCCAGCGTCAGTCGCCCTGGCCGCGGTGCCACACCTCTCCCTGTGTGAGTCTAGGTTACTGTTGGTGAGCTAAGCCCCATTTTACCTGCTCTTGGTTGCATTTCAGCCATACCAATCTTTGGTTTCCTTTTAGCTGGCTGCAAACTAGTGATTGGACATAGCAGTTGGACAGGTTTCTTCATGATAATATTTCTTTGGGTGGTGTGACCTACATGCTAATCCTGGCTTCCCACTTTGATATCAGTTTGACTTCAGTTTTTCACAGCGAGAAAGCAGGAGTACCAACATCTCAAGCCCACACCAGACTGTTGGGCGAATCAGGAATTTTGATCTGTGGCAATCGTGAAACAGTTCACTTGAGAAATGTTCACGAAGACTGATTTCCATCATTCATCTGACTGATTTCCATTATCCATCTGCACAGGAAGGGACATCACTGGTTTCTCTGAAAAGAAGAAACCAAGCAGGAGGAGATATTTGCATCTTCCGTCTGCACAGGAAGTGACATCACTTGATTTCCCCTCAAATCTTTCATCTTTGCAGGAAGTGACATGACTGTTTTCCCACCAAAACGAGCATTAAAAGAAGCCAAGCCAAGCCAAGCATCTCCATCATCCATCGGCACAGGAAGCGCTGTCACTGGATTTCCCATCGTCCATCTACACAGGAAGTGGCACCACTGGTTTCCTACAAAAACTCCCTTTAAAGGAAAAAGCCAAGCAACAGAAGTCATTTCCAACATCCTTTTGCACAGGAAGTGACATCACTGGATTTACCATCGCCCATCTACACAGGAAGTGGCACCACTGGTTTCCCACCAAAACTCTCTTTTAAAGAAGTCATTTCCAACATCCTTCTGCACAGGAAGTGACATCACTGGATTTACCATCATCCAACTGCACAGAATGTGACAACACTCCTATTCCCTGCCAGGACCTACTTAATAGCTGCCACAGGATAGACACATAGCAGGCACACCAAAGGTATGCCTGTCTGTGCCCATTCACACCTCAACCACGCTCAATGCCAGGAAACCCTGGTCCTCTACCCTCCCACTCCTACCATAATGTGACCCTCGCCACCCTCAACCCTGGGTGTTGATCCATATGCTGCTACCTCACTGCACCACACTACACCAAGGGAGCATTATCTTGCACTCCCTGCAAGTTTTCATTCTCTTATCCACACCCAAGACTCACCGCACCAACAGCATTCAACACCCCAGTCTAGAAACCTAGAACCTGCTGCACAACAATACTCCCAACCTGCTTTTCCCCTTGGAAACATTGCTGAATTCTGGTTAGCACCTGATATCGCAACAGTCATCTCCCCCTGGCTACGAGATTGCCAGGCAAGATAGATTTCACAGTCCCACAGACGGAATTGCCATCATCCATAAGAACACCATCAACTGCACCAAATCCCTGGACATGTTATTCTCCAACATGGAACACCTGTTGTCAAACTCAATATCACACCCAACTTCACATTAAATGGCACTCTCATCAACAGACCACCAGGACCTCGCACCAACCTCACCAACACCATCATGGACTTTGTCGCACCACTCACCCTTGATGCTAGCAATTACTCATAGTCTGAGACCAGAACTTCCTCCTAGAAGATCACACTGATCTCAACTCAAGAGCATTCATTAAAGACCTTGGAAGCTTGAGCCTCACCCAGTGAGTAAAGGGACCTACCCATGCTGCCAGACACCTCATTGACCCTATTATAACAAACATTAGCAACATCTGAGTCACCAACATCAGCAACATCCGAGTTGATGTGTGGAGAATGAGCCAGACTGGGGCATATTCAAATCCACCCTAAGATGCTACCACCAACAGATCCAGACGTCCAAATGTGCCGCTCTGGAAGAACGCATCTATGCCATCATCATCAGAGGAAAAAAAATCTTCACCATTGTGAAAGATTCTACCATTACATCGGCTGCCTCCAACTCAATCACCCTCTCTCAAGACCTCTGCAACAATCTCTCTTAATTCTTCAGCCACAAAATTGTTAGATTTGGGGGTCTCTAGTTGGCACAGATAGGTACTTGTGACAAGTAGGGACCCTCTCCTGTAGTCAGGACAAGGCGATTACACTCCTAAAATAACCCCTGCTTACCCTCTAAGTTGCGTGGCGCGAGCAGTCAAGGCTTACTTCAGAGGCGTTGTAAGTTAAGCAGTTGTGAACACATACAGTAACCCAGTGACAATACTACAATTGGATACCACACAGATTTTATATAAAAAAAGAAGACTTTATATAGAGTTACCACAAGACCATAAACTATGATTACTTTAAGATGGTAGATTTAAGCTTAGTTCAATTCAGTTCTTAGATGCAACACTCTGCGTCAATGTACCTTAAGTTGCGCTGCGCTGCGCTTCCACGACAAGCAATGTCGCAGCGATGGGAAATGCGGCAAAGTCAGGTGCAAAGAAATAAAGACGTAAAGATCTTCCAGATGCGGCACGCTTCTCGGGGATGCGAGAAGTTCTCGGTTCGATGCGTGGACTGCAGCGCCGACACCCTTACGATGTGTCGGCAACAGCTCCAGCGGCAACGCACTTCTCCCACGATGCCTGAAGCTTCCGCTTGATGCGACAACTAAAGCGGCGACATCCAAGATGTGACAGCAGCAGCTCCAACGGCAGCGTGCTTCTTGGAGATGCGAGGTGCTCTTGGTCGATGCGGTGCAATGCGACAGTTCCAGCGGCACCACCCTTCTTCGGAGTTGCAACGGCAGGCACAGCGACGGCGACACGCTCCGACCTCGTTGCGAGATTCTTCTCCTGATGCGGTGCGGTGCGACAGCTCCAGCGGCGGCACCCTCCTTCTTCGAAGTTGCGATGGCAGCAGCAGCGACGGCGACACGCTTCCTCTTCGTTGCAGCACGCTTCTCTCTGATGCGGTGCAGTGCGACAGTTTCAGCGGCGACACCCTCCTTCAGAGTTGCGACGGCACTCACAGCGACGGCGACAGGTTTCTTCTCGTTGAGTCGCTCTTCCAGCTCCTTTGCACACGCAGTTCCTCAGAAGGCCCAAAACAGCAGCAGGCACTTCCACAAGAACTCTGGGGAGCTGGGGGGGAAGTCTGTTGTCCCAAGAGGCAAGCTCTTCTCCAAGCCCAAGTTGAAAGCAAAGTACACAAAGTTCCTTTCTCCTTCCTTTGGCAGTAAGGCAACCACTGCAGGACAATCCCCCAAGCAGCACTTCAGCTTGGGAATAATCTCTCCTCATTTTCTTCAGGTTCCTCTCCTCAGTAAAGGTTTCTTCTTGTAGTCCAAATTGATCTAATTTCATGGAATCAGGGTCCCAATATTTATACCCCAAAATCCTTTGTTCTCTGAGGGGAGAGGGGCCTTTGTCCAGTCCAAACCAGTTCTGAAGCACTCTGTTTACCAGACTTCTCCTTTCCTTTCACAGTGCAGGGCAGGCACATCGGACGCCCCACAGGAGGTGGAGCCAGCATTGTGAAAGGCAAGTACAGTCCTGGAGCACTTTGTTTACAGGACTCCTTCTCTTTTTTCAGTGTGTTGCGGGCAGAGACATCAGCCGCTCCCAAGGGGGCGGAGCCAGCATTGTGGAAGGCAGGCACAGCCCTATTCAAGGTTCAGGTGCAACTCCTCCCTCCCATCTAGATGCAGATCTCTCTATTCACCACTGGGTGACTCAGCCTGTCTCCTGGAATTAATCAGCCCTGTCACTCAAAAAACCAGACATAGGAATACACAATCTAGCAGAGGCATGTTTGAATGGTTAGACGAGCAAATACCTACTTTCTAAAAGTGGTATTTGCATACACAGAATATTAAAATAACCTTCACTAAAATATGTATTTTATTATTCTGAGTTCAGGCATACTAAACTCGAATGTCTACCATGTTCTCTGAGACAGTTAGGATTATAAACTGTAATAACTCTAACAGCCCATTCTGGCCTATGGAGAGCAGGTAGCCTTGCAATAGTGAAAAACTAAAATGGCTGTAATTCACTATTAGGACATGCCACACACATCCGGGCGTGTCCTACCTTATCCTTACAATGCACCCTGCCCTTTGGCCTACCATAGGGTTGACTGATATGAAGAACAGGGAAGGTTTAGGGACTGGGAAGTGGGTGCACTTGCCCAGTCAGCATTACAGTACCAGACTGCACACAGGATCTGTAATGGCAGACCTTAGACACATTTTACAAGGCTGCTTCTGTGGGTGGCACAACCAGTGCTGCAGGCCCACCAGTAGTATTTGGATTTACACACCCTGGGCATACTCTGTGCACTAGACTAGGGTCTGACAAGTAAACCAAATAACCAAACATGGAATCACTGATTAACACATCAATTTACAATAGGGAGCACTTGCACTGTGGCACTGGATAGCAGTGGCACAGTGCCCAAAGCATCTAATACCAGCAAACATACATGAGGCAACAGCAAAAATGGAAGGGAAACCCAGGCTAATGGTGCCAGGTCTAACAAAAAACAACACGATTTACAGCAACTTCAGCCTGCAACCAGAAGGACAGACGCCTCCCAATCTTATCCAAAGAGCCAATGCTAACCACATGGCCCATCACTCCAGAAAGAAATTGCTGTCAGCAATTAGTCCATCCATTCAGGGGCCCCATCAGATGCCTGTCTCCACCACACTAACTCCAGAGGACTGTGACCCATCAGCTCTATGCTCGCGTCCATTCTGGATGACTACACCTCCACCATGACCTTCTCAGATGCTTCGAAACATGCAACTGTTTTCCCATTGCTGAAGGTACCCTCTGTGGACTCTTCAATGCTTGCCAACTACAGACCGATCTCCCTTTTATGATTCCCATCCAAGGTCTTAGAGAAAATCATCAAGAGACACCTCACCAAATACTTCATCAACCACCAACTACTTGACACCACCCAGTCTGGTTTCAGACCCAACCACATCAAAGAAACTGCCCTCATTGCTGCAACGGATAACAGCCACATGACTCTGGACAGAGGAAACACGGCAGCCCTCATCCTCCTTGGCCTTTCTGTAGCATTTGACACAGTCCCCTACCCCATCGTCATCCAATGCCTACATAACACTTCAATCCAAGGGTATGCACTCCGATTGATCTGTTCCTTTCTGACTAGAAAGACGCAGTCAGTCAGCCTGCCACCGTGCACCTCAGACCCCCGCGACCTTAACTACGGAGTTCCACAAGGATTCTCTCCGAGTCTGACAATCTTCAGTGTACATATGATCCCTCTAACCAGCATCATCCATTTTCTCAATATGAATATCCTCTTTTACGCCGATGACACACAACTCAATCTCTCCCTCCCAGACAAGACACCCAGTACTCAAATCATGTTCAGTGCTTACATTACTGAAATCAACCACTGGATGAAGACCTACTGTCTAAAGCTGAACACCAACAAGAGCAAAATCATGATCTTCGGCAAGCTCACATCACTGTGGAACTCCAGTTGGTGGCCAATAGAGCTGGGATTGACACACACCCCCACCACCGATGAAAAGAACCTCAGGATCATCATCAACAGCAAACTCAATATGACCGCTAAAGTCAATGCTATCACCCGTATGCTTCCATACCCTGACGATGCTGAAGAAGATTTTCTACAGGCTCCCAAACGGCACCTGGAAAACTGTCATGAACACCCAGGTCACAAGCATGCTGGACTATGGGAACACCCTCTATGCTGGGATCAACAAAAAACTCACCAGGAGGCTGCAAACAATTCAGAACTGTACAGCCAGAATCACTCTCAACCTCCCAAGCTGCTCTCACATCACATCACACCTGAAAGATCTCCACTGGATCCCCATTCACAAAAAAGCATTATTCAAATTTCTAACCCACACTTTGAAGGCACTACATAACACCGAACAGCATGCCTCAACAATTGCATCTGCTTTCACAAACCTTCTGGACACCTCCACTCATCCAGATTCCTTCTTGCACAAATCCCATGCATACAGAAAAACAGATCTGGTGCTGGAGCCTTCTACTACATTGCTCCTAAAGCATGGATTGACCTGCTCCTACACATCAGAGCTTGAATTACGCAAGAAGCTGAAGACTTGGCTTTTCACTCATGGCTTGATCTTTGCTCATCAGCTTCTTCTGGGAACGTGGTAGACCCTATTCTTAGGCAGTCTTAACACCAGCAGGGCCAGGTATACTCCCTCCCTCTCAGATGCTGCAGGTTTGAAGGCTCTTTAAGTGTATTATATGAAATTGGGTTACTGGTTGAGGTGGCTGATACCTTCCTCAAGCAGCAACCACAAAACCTGTAAGATTGAGACATAAGCACACCCCAAAATACCTTGTGCTCAACCCTCTGGTCGCTTGGCTCAGAGTCAGCCTTAGCCTAGAGTCAATGTCTAAATTATTAGTTCAGCTCTTCAAACAATAATAAATTGAAACACAACACAAGGAAAATCCCACACCAATTTAGAAAAATAGAACACAATTTAATAAATAAAACAAGACCAAAACAACAAAACTCCAATCAGCAGAACCAGAGTCCTGAATTTGTAAAGATGTAAGTTTAAAATAGTGCCAAGAAGCACAGAGTACCAACATCAGCTATCTGTTCGTGCAAGGCTGGGAGAAAGTCACAAGTTCATGACAACCACATTGGAGTGCGGGTCAGATACAGGTAACAGGTTAGTCTAGCTGAAAAGTTACCTTCTCTGTCCAGCACAAAGAGTCTCGTTCACGATGGAGGGTGGCCGTGAGGAGCAGAGGAGCCTTTTGGTCAGTCACCAAAGCAGTGCGAAAAGCAGGCTGGGTATCACAGCTGGCTGTCGCTGTAGTGCGAACATCCTGTTGTTGTCGCACGCTGTCAAGCTGGAGCTTCACTCTGGCACTCTCCTCAATAGGACAATGATGTAGCAAAGCGTCAGGCTGACGGAACTTGACTTTCCAGGCTATGTGAGTGACAAGGATTCAGTGCCTACGGTCCTCTTTGTAGTTGCAAAAACTTACATTCAGCCTCTCTAAGGCCACACCAAGGGTCCAGGACCTGAGGGGCACCACTTGGGGGTCAGAGACTTGCTCTAGCTGCATCTGGGTGGTTGTGCAGTTGTTTGGTAGCCTGTTTATCTCCCTGTGGCTGAGAACAGAAGACCAGGAGACTAGCTAATGGAGTCACTCTGGGAGTCCTGGATTCAGGTGCAGGTCGAAATCCCTCTGACTCAGGCTGGAGGGCAACAATCCAGCAAGGCAGTAGTCCAGCAAGTCAGTAATCCAGAAGGGCAGTAGGCCAGAAGTGGCAGTCTTTTCAGCAGCACAGCAGTCCTTCTTCCGTGTAGAGTTTCCACATGTGCAGAAATGCACTGAAGAGTTGGGGTCCGAGGTCCAATTTTTATACCTGGTGCCCTATTGGAAGTGGACAAATCTTCTAGAGGTTTCCACCTACCTGAAGTGTCAGGCATTCCCTTCCTCCCTGTTCCTGGCACCAGAATCTCAGGGGTCACAATAGACTGAAGATAAGCCCTAAGCAGATATTTTGTGATGTACAAGTGTGGTAGGTTACAGCTCTCCCCCCTCGTTAACTCAGAGTTGCTCATCCAGCCGCACCTATCTTTCCTTAGACTCACTGTCTGGGAGTAATACACAACACAAAGACCAACTGCCATCTACAGTTTAGTGTTCGGGTCAGTGTTCCACACTAGAACATTGTGCCAGTGCATCAAGTTCCTTGTTTGAATTATTAATGGGTTGACATTCCATAGAATGTTGGTAGTGTTTGAATGTGAAGGCGACTTTGGGCAGTTGGAGGCAGGGTGCCTTTGAGCAGCCTGTGGTGGTTCAGCGCTTTAAGTACTTACCTAATAAACTCAGTTTCCTCTCACCGTTGGTGATAGTTTTCATCATTATATGTGGTGACAAAGAGAGCAGAGCCACGCCAAACAAGATGAACCTGCTTATGCACCAGCTGGTGTTCCCTGCCACGATTGAGTTTACACCATGTGGCTCTGAGCATCGAGCCAGTTGAGGATTGAAGAGTTCTTGGCATCTGCCCGATGAGGGACAGATCATGTTGTAGCACATAAATATTTAAAATTGTGCCGTTATTATGCTCTCCTGTGTGCATATGCAATGAGCATTTTGAGCAGAATCAGGCCTCTGACTTGGTGTTCAAATTGGCGTTACAAGGGCAATCGCTGTTTGGAAGATTTACGGCACCATGCTCAGGTGGCCATTTTGAAGGATTGGGAAGCAGTCATGTACTAGCATTGTATGTACGTCATGTCATTAGCAAGCCCTATTGCACACAAAAAAAGATTCATGGCCGCACGCTCTGACAGCCATTTTAAGGAATTAGGATGCACTCAATGCAGTAGCTTTGAGTGCACGTTATAACTCAAATTGTGTGTATGTCGTGACTGTAACAACTGCAATCAACCAAAGAAGTTGTCATGCTAACATGCTCTGGCAGCTGTTTTAAGGCATTGAGACACGTGCACCTTTTATTGGTCATTTAAGTATTTTCAACGGTCTTCAGACCAGCCTGTTTCAGTGTCATTTCCCAGTGACAGGCACACCTGTAAAGATCAGTTCTCAGCACAGTGACAGGCACACCAGAAACCACATGAAGGCAACGCTTTTTGGTGAGTTTTTTAGGCATTAAGCATATTACCATTTTGCACACTGGAGCGTTATTGGCTGCTCCCATAGGCAAACACTTGAAAATTGTTCTGATTCTACTGCAAGCCTGCAGTAAAATTATTTTTGGGTTTTCCATTTCTTTTACTTTCAACCTAGGGTTTTACAGATCAGGTAATGTGATAGTCATCTGACAGTCAAGTGTGGCCAATTGTAAATGTATGGTAGGGTATGTATGGTCTTTTGTCATCAACACAATCAGATATCTTTTTTTTATTTGTATGATTTTCTAAAATATTCCTTATTGAACTTGTGCATTGTAACCCAACATGCAGTCGACTGACCTGCCTCCGCCTTTCCTGGATACACCGGGTGAGCCACCTTTCCCTTGGAGACAGTGGTTTGACGCTTATGAAATGTATTTGGATGCTATTGGTACATCTAGGTTCAGACCATAACAGAATTCTTTTTTTACTTCTTCACTCTCTTATATTTGAAGGAAGATCCATGTTTAATCACTTGCATCAAGTTGATATAATGGAAGGAGAGGATATCGATAAATTTCAGGAGGCAGTAACAAACTCATTAACTCATTACCAGGTTTGATGTTCCTCCTAGCCCAGTAGTTTCGAGACACACATTTTTCAAGAGAGTTCAGAGAACAAATTAGGATGTTGACACAAACATATCTGTGATACGCAGACTAGTGGTGGAATGCCTATTTGAAAACCAGTGAGCAGCTGATACATGATCACTTCGTTAGTCAATGCACAGAGAGAACACTAAGGCAAAAGCTTCTTTCCATGGGTAATCCTTCATTTGCTGATGCTAGCTGTATCTCAAAAAGTATCAAAACATCCACCAAATCTGCTTTAGAACTTGACGACAGATCCGGCAAACATATACATCCTGTGCAAAGCAAGGAAGATGTTTGGAGAGGAAAAAAGACTTCTTCAACAAATTCTTCTGGTCAACACAACATGTTTTTGAACATCCTAATGTATGTTTCAGATATCGAAAGCAGTCTCATACAAAAGGGGTCAATCCATCCACAGCAAAAAATGAAAAATGTAGACTTTGTAGCAGAATTGGTCACTTTGCAAAACTATGTCAAAGTGTCAAGCCAGAAGACCGGGAATGTAGCAGCTGTATGTAATGATAAAGAAAATTAGGTGGATGATTTGATCAGTGAAGCTCAAGATATGGTCCTTGTAGTGAGTGAGTGTGATGTGCATAAAGGAGACCAGAAAGACTGTGTAGATCCCTATATAAATATTTGTGTTGGGGACAATGTTTTAAGATTGTTCATTGATTCTGGCGCAAGAATTACCATGATCACACAAGAGCGTTTTCAACAACCATGGGCTAATCGAGTGCTATTGCCACCAGGCTGATCATCAGATTCTTACGAGGAATGCAAAATAGAGCTATAGTGGTATTTTGAAGACATTCTGACACTCAAAGAGAGGTGTATTCAAGGCAAAATGTATGTTGCTGTTAAAGGGTTAAACATACTTGGGTGGTTTCATCAATGACTATTCTGAATGATGTTGCGGCCTGGAGCAAGAGAACAACTGGCAGTTGTACGTAACAGCAGTTTAGTCAAGGAGCTACTTAACCAATTTCCTAGTGTATTTTCAGGTGAACTTGGGAAAATAAAAGGGTTTAAGCATAAAATAATAACTAAAGATGTGCTATACCCATAAGACACAAATTGAGGGTGGTACCTTTGAGTGTCAGGGCTGACTTTGAAAAGTAACTTGAGATGTTGTCTAAGAAAGGTATAATCGAACCTGTGTAATCCTCAAATTGGCTTTCTCCTTTAGTGTTTGCTCGGGAAAAAACAGAGAGTTAGGGTCTATGTCGATCACCGTGTTCTCAATAGATAGATATGGATTGATTCTTACCCTCTTCCTAAAATTATTGACATTTTGTCATCCATCCCAGGAGCAAAGTATTTCACTAAACTAGATTTAGCATTGACATACCACCAGAAAGAATTGGAATAGGAATCCCGTCATCTTACAGCTTTTGTTTCCCTTAGGGTACCCATCAGAAATGCTGCATGGCATTTGGGCTAGCGTCGGGTGCTTTGGTATTCCAATGGATGATGTCTATCATACATAAAGGCATAGCCAACATAACCATCTTATAAGATGATGTGTTGATACATGCTCAAGACCGCCTTATACACAATGCTATACTCAAATGAGTAATCACGATTTTCAGGGATGGGGAGTTGTGTTAAAAATGAACAAGTGAGAATTCCTAAAAGATTCACTTGAATATCTGGGCCAAGTGATCTTATGTGTTGAATGTGAGAAGTTCGCCTGGTATATGCTGTTCACTAGTTATAGTGGGCACCTTGTACCAGTCCAAACAACCCCTTATTGATGATAGGTTAAAGACAACCTTTATTGAAAGCTATCCTAGTGGTAGCTATTGATAGCAGCCTTCAGGCTAAGTCTTGAAGGAATGTAACAGCTTGTTTTACCAGTCTATAATCTCTTTACTGACCAAATGAAAAGAGATACACACAAGGTATATATAAAATATATGTATTTATTCTAAAACACACACCCCTTGTATCTTTATGAGGTTAGAAGTCGAAGTACACAAGTTACAAGTCAAATATTCACAGTAAATAGCACAATATACGTTAAGGTCCTAGGGGCGTACCAAACCATATATCAATAAAGTGGTATAAGAACCACAACTTTGCTAGACACAAGGCCTAGAGCCTGTAGAAGTGCTTGGACCCCAAGGAACCACCCAAGGTAGTGACAAAGGAACCCACGGGGGACGCGGGCAGTGTGAGAACACAGCCGTGAATCGGTGTTATCGTCTACGGTGAAAGGCGTGGTTGGAATTTTTAAGAAAAGGACACTTCGGTGAGGACTTTCAGTTAATCCCTTTAAACTTAAGAGTTTCTAACACCCACGGGAGCACCGTAGTACTCGAGTTACCACACCCAGGGAAACCGGGTGTATACGTGTGAAATGGTGTCGGGAATCATCGTCGTTTTCAATGGCGATCTTCTGAAAAGTGCTGCTGCCGTGAAGAAGGAAAGTGTCTGTTGCGATCCGAGCCTGGATCGGGAAAGTAGAAGACCTGAAAGCAGAGGGGACAGAGTCTGGGCACTAGCCAGGGGCACGATAGGCAAATGCCCACCGATGTCAGGTGCTTCAGGTGTGATGAGGGGAAGCTTGTCTCTTCAGCCACGAGGACAAGGAGGCATCGAGGATGACCAGGAGCTGGATTTGAGCTGTCCCACAAAGGATGTTGAGTGCTGCAGCATTGGTACCCCGATTGGACACAGCGAACCTTGGCAACAGCAACCCCCTGCAGAACGAGAACAAAGGCTTCGGTGCGGACCAGCGAGGTCTGAGGGACTCACCCAGCAAGGGCGAGTCAGGGCACGTCTGGAGCAACCAGTGAAGCCCAAGAAAAATCAGTGTTACCTTCTTGGGGACCCACTAGTCAATGGACCAGGGATCGCGAAGGAGCCTCGAGAGGAATCACGCAACACCAACCCACTAGTCACTCGGGATGGATAGGCCAGCTGTCTTTGGTGGAAAAGCTGCTCGGGGCGGGGACTACAAGTAGCCTAAAGCACAGCCTCAGGAGACGTCGAGAAACTGATGCACTTGCAAATGCTTACGGTGTCCAGGAATTGCGGTTCCACGGTTCCCACGAGGGCTACGGTTCTCAGCCTTGCTGGGGCCTCGTGTCCGCCTCTGGGAAGTTTGGAAATCCTCTTCCTGTGTTGCACATTCTTCGGAGTCCGGCGGGAGCTTCAGAGATGCAAACCGTTGAGATGCGAGTTTGGTGCCTGCCTTGCAGGGGAGTAACTCCTTTACTCCAAGGGAGATTCTTCAGTTATCTAGCGTTTAACAGATCGTCAAAGGTCCAGGATTCAGTTGCAGAGTTACGTCCAGGAATATCTAAAGTCCTAAGGACTGGGGTACCTACTTTATACCCAAGGAAGAGGTTGGACCAACTCAGGGGACCCACCTATTGGAGGGTTTGGAAAGAGCGGTGGCTACACCCATTTCCTTTGTCCAGTTTCGTGCCAGAGCAGGGGCTGGTAGCCCCTGGGACCGGTTTGAACTGGACTATACACAGGGACACCAAATGTGCCCCCGTGCAGACTTCAAAGCGCTCCTGGAGTGCTCTGACCCAGCCCCAATACACTAAAGCCTGTCTGGGAGGTGGCATCACCTCCTGTGACAGGAAACCTATTGTCCAGGCCTCCCCTGCTGGAGTTTCAGTCAGCAGCAGGAGGCCAGACTCGTGTCTGCGGCAGCGGCATCCATTTTGTGATACCAGGGCTTTAGAAATTTGGTACCGGGTATACCGGTGCTGTCATGTCTCTCCCACTAGAAGGGTGGGATCATACTCCCACATCCCACATCAGTTACTGGTGTAGGGGTATGAATCCAAGGTGTTTGACACCAAACACGACATGTTTCCGTGCAACCATCCCAAAGTTAGCATTTACCGCAAGGTTATAATGCACTGAAGTGTATATGGTCAAGCTGAACCAACAACAGCTTCAGAGAACAGACTCTGAACGCTGTAGAGGGGCTCTGCTCATGCAGGGGCACCCTCTCCCATGAAAACCAAGCACTCTGCCTTCAGGATTGATGAAGCCTGCCATAGGGGTGACTTATAGGTTTATATGTGTGTGTATGTATAGTGATACAGGTAACCTCAGTAAGGGGTGCATGCACCACCTTACCCAGGCTGCAGTAGCAGACCTGTGGTGCCATTTTGGATGCTTTCCCAGGGGTGGCATAATACATGCTTCATTCCCTGGTAGGCCTCTGGGGTACCTATGCACTTGGTACATAGGGTACCATATACTAGGGACTGATAAGGGTACCTCAGGATCCAATCTGGAGTGTACCTAAAGTACATGGAAACCATTTTAGAGAGGAAGCAGCTAGACTGGGGTCCTGATTAGCAGGGCCCCAGCCAGACTAAAGGAAAAAAACTGTATACATCAGCAAAAAAAAATTGGAGGGTAACCATAAGAGGCAGATCCTACTCTCCTACAATGAAGTTAGACCTAAACCAGGATTGATCAGTATTATTGTTGCAGCAAAACCTCCTGTTGACAAGGTGGGCGTCAAGGCTTTTTTTTTAACTCTGTCAATTTTGTTCACAAGTTATCCCAAGTTTTGCATCCAGAGTTAGCGACATTTTAAATGTATATAGGGCCAGAGTAGATTTTTTGTGGGGGGAGGACTGGGAAGCAGCATTTAAAAACATCATGCATAAATCGACAAGTGTCGAGGATCTCAAACCCTATGACCGTGCCCCTAAATTGTATTGTTGATGCCAGAAGTTTTGGGTTGGGTGCTGTGATATCACAGAGGAAAGGAGATGAGGAATTCACCATTGGCTTTGCCTCAAGGGTCCTCCATGATGCTGAAGTGCATTATTCGGTTATTGAGAAGGAGTTATTGCCATGCTGGTGAGCCACTGAAAAGTATAAATGTTATCTGTGGGGAAGGTGCTTTGTACTCCAAACTGATCTTGAGCCCTTGGTTTCCATTGTAAGTGGTACTAATCCTAAAACCAATACTCCTAGATTGGCTAGATTTGCATCACATTTGCTCCAATTCCTATCTGACGTTCTACACATTTCAGGGGGACAGGGGGGTGGATGTAAGAGCAGATTTTCTTTCATGGTTCTCTATCAAAGGGAATGACCAGGAAGGTGTTGTTTCTGATGTGGAAAGCTGTTTAATTGCTGCTATGGAAGTTGAAAAAAAAGTTGTCAGTTTTCTGAGATGGCATGGAAGGCTGCCACTGTTGAGGTTGATGGCTTTAAGACTGTAATGATGTACATCAAGGAGGGTTGGCTTAGAAAGAGAGACTTTGATCCTCGTGTCGAACCTTTCTGTGAGATATCTGAGGAGCTGTCTATAAAAGATGGGTTAAATCATGAGGTCTGATAAACTGATTAGCTGATTCCTCCTGTTGAAATTTGAAATGATAAGTTTGAAATCGAACCCTAATGCGCATGCGCGGTAACAGCGCACTACAACGCGCACGCGCATGCGCATGCGCAGCCTGTCACCACCACCATGACCAGCGCTTGCGAGCGCATTGACTCAATATCTCGAGTCTTTTTACCCTTTCCTCGCTAACACAGGTGCCAGCAATTTAACAATCTGCTTACAATATAAAAAGCTCACTCCCATGGCCATTCACTACCGGTGCAGCGAAGGAGGCAGTACAGGTCCACGGCAGGCTCTGACCAAGAACTCAGTGAGTACCATGAAGGTTCTACATTTCTGGTAAGCGTTTTTCTCCCCTACAGGTCTCTCTCTCTCTCAGAAACTGTGGCAAAACCTGTGTTTTTAATCCACAGGGTCAACCCATGCCACTTCTCAAACCATGAAGTAGCCCCTTTGACTAACTAGCGTAAGATTGAACCCTTATGTTTTTCTTTTGTACCACTGTGCACTAATATGTACAATTCGTGTTTTAGCCACCCCACTACCGTAATCAAGTGCGAACCCCACCCTAATGGTACCACCAGTGCCATTACACTCTAGCCGCTCATAGCCAGCACCTACACCGCTATAGAGCCGGCAACCAACTGTATACATATTATACAGCCAAGTGACTCTAACCTTTTTCCATGTATGTTTTGTCTCTGTCCTATATGTTATATGTATAGGTGTTTTCTTGAGATGGGAATTCCCCACTCACACATAGAAAAACACTTTAGGGCGTGTATACACATAGTCTGGATATACACTCACTAGTTTTAACTGCACACACCTTCTTATCTTTTTTACCCGTCCTGAAGAAAGCCAGCATAGTAATAAGGCACTGGCTGAAACATGTTGACACTCCCCAGGATGTGGGAGGTCGTAACTCGCCTCTAACATCCAATAGCCTTATTTTTAACCGCTGACGGTGACCCAGCTATTAAAGTGTATCTGCCCTCGGGCACTGGGATCGCCGCCAAGCCGTTTTAAATTCACAATCCTTAACAGTCTTCACCGCACACACAGCGACATACCTGCTCCGCTGTCTTCAGGCGTCGAAGCACACCCGGGACACGCTAGGTGTCACTGGGTGGGCCCGATGATGAAGCATGCCACCAACTAGGTTGGTGGGTGAGGGCTTTATGAGCACACCTACCAGGTGCCACAAACCGTTGACAAAGCATACTTGAGTCCCTGATAAATTTAATACAATTTATTTTCTTTTGATTATTTAGCTAGTCCATTTTTGATTTATTGACATATAATCGGGGGATAAGGACTAGCTTTCTGGTCCTCTCTCTCCCTCTTGATACACGCAAGTTTGAAAAAGGCTCATGAAGGACATTTAGGAGCCATACCACAAAAAGGAGGATGCCCAGTCAAGGAAGTGTGTGCTGTAGTACAGAAAGCTAAGGTAAGAGAAAGCGACATACTATGTGTGAAGAGTCATATCTGGCTGAGAAATTCCCATCTGACCACCCTTATTTTGGCGGAGTATCGTCATGTGGGAGTTGTAGTATGATCTCAATATCACCCAGACCATCAGATGACGGTACGGATATGGATCTTCAAGAAACTCTAGCCAAGATAATGCTCGAAGAGTGGAAAAAATGAGGTGCAGTGCTTAAGTGAAAGTGATGATTAAAATTAACTAACTAGACAAAAAGTATGTTTATTAGAGATTGTCTAGGTGTCAAGGTTAAAAACACGCCCTGTAGTGGAAATTAATAACTACAAAGTGGCGCTGTGCAGAATGGTCGACAAGTTTCAGCCTGTTGGATGAATTATCCGGCTTTCTTCAGGACCCAATGGTGAAATTAGCTACTGCAAAATTACATAGTGTAGTGAAATAAACAATAATACTTTACAGTACAGTAGTCTCAGAGGACCTTGGAGCCCCAATGTGTCCTTGAGATATACGTATTTCTGTTCCTGTTGATAAAAAACAATAGCAATTCACAACAAACATATATAGCCACTCAAAACAAAGAAACTGTAAACACAACACACAGGCGTCAGTTATAACCAGCGCCAGATAAAGAGTATTAAATCTCTTCTACAGAGAGGTATTAGCCTCCACTGAGATACTCACTAACCCTGGGCGTCCGAATCGGCTACGCCCACGGAGTAGGCGTAGTGTTGCCTTCTACCCATTTTGCGTAGACAGCGTAGCCGGCAACACTACGCCCACTCCGTGTGCGTAGCCGAGTCGGCCGCCACCCGCCTCCCTCCCGCCCTCCCCTACATACATTATTTAAGCAACTAACCTTAATAAAACAATTTTAAAGCACTTACCGTGTCCGGTGTTCGCCTGGGGCTCCCTTCTTGGAATAGGGTCCCTTCTGGATACCAATGCGCATGCGCGGCCGCCCGCGCATGCGCATTAGTATCCAGGACGACGCTATTTCAAGAGGGAGCCCCGGACGAGCCCCGGACACGGTAAGTGCTTTAAAATTGTTTTATTAAGGTTAGTTGCTTAAATAACGTATGTAGGGGAGAGCGGGAGGGAGGTGCGTAGTGGGGCTACGCGGAGTGCGGGAGTGGGCGTAGCTTCTCGCCCACTCCGCGTAGCTCCGCGGAGCCCCACTACGCCCACTACGCCCAGGGTAAATACTCACCCAGCTCTGTGTGGGAGAAGACCTCACCACACCCGGCAACCTACTCGGGAAATTGAGGCCCCGCTCTAGTATGCAAAAGAACAATAAGGACACACATTAGATCAAAGCTTTGTGTCCCGCTCAATGGCACTGCATAAAAAACCTGGTTCACAGAGTGCTAGACCCCAACCCATCAGAACCATGACCAACTCACACAGGGTAAGCATAGTGTCCCATTTGTTAATGTTATTGTTGGAAGCAATGTAAATAAAGAATAATGATAACAACCCTATTCTGCTCTTACTATTTACAAGAAGTGAAGCGTTAGGCAGGGGGGTAGATTTAGTAAAAATACCTGGGAGAGCTTCAGAAGAGATGTCAGATAACGTTAAGCTGAACGATTATCAGACCATAGAGGGAAGACAGTTCCTTCTCTATAAACAGCTCAAACTTGCCCGACAATAACCCCTGAATGGCTCACCTGTCCGTCGGTACCCCTCTCAGTCATCCAAGAGGAAGTGGAGGTACCGACTGGACAGTCATAGGTGTATTTATACTGTCGTTGATTGGACTAATCGCCTGTTAGGACGACCAATTAGTGTCTAAGGAGGCGCGTTACCGTTCGCGCATGTGTGGCAGACACTACTCTCTGCGCCGTGGTGCGCGTGTATTAAATGGCACCAATGACAATGTGCTTAAAAAGAAAGGGCCGCACATGCGCCAAGGAACAGCGCTGTGGTTGTCCTGCTATGCGCATGGGCAGTGCGCGTGTAACCACCAAGTACGATTACAGAGGGAACCGCACATGCGCCAACGATCTGCGCTTCTGCTCCAGTACGCACATGAGCAGTGTGCGCTCGTGTTTGTTCGAGATAGTAGGCGCTGGATATTCATCCGCGCATGGGCAATGGCGATTTCTCGCCTGTGTTGGTTAAACAGTATTTAAATAGAAAGCTAAATTGCTACACATATAAGCGGCAGTGGAATAATATATTCTCCTGTGTGGAAGTAAAAAAAGGGGGGGGAGAAAATGCTTATGAGTATAACAAGATCCTCTAAAAATCATAGCCAGCAAGGTGTAAACAGGTATGCTTGCTATCATCAGGTTGATTGCTCTTAGAGATAAAGGAAAGACAAACTATAAAGCCGAGGAAGAGAAGCATATTGGCACAGCTATACAAAGGCTAATAGTTATTGTATTTATGATCAAAAGAAGATGCATACCCTAAGATCATGGGTTTAGGAGGTACAACTGTATGTTAATACAGTTTAGAGGGAAACCCAGGGATAGCATCGTTCAATCCTTGTGTATCACATTGAAGTTTATAAATCCACTTCTGTTCTTTCAAAAATAGAAATTTAGAAACATCACTGATATGTGGTGGAACAAACGGATGTTCTAAGATTACCCACCGCAACTCCTCAGCCTTATGTTTCATGGAAAGGAAGTGGTTGGTAAGGCACGTGGACTGTTTCTGGCGTCTGATGGTGCTCCTATGTTCGCTGATTCAAACTTTCATTTTGCGAGTAGTGTGCCCAACATACTTGAGTGAACACGGACAAGTTATCAAGTATATCACACCTTCAGTGTTACAATTTGCGTGTTTCTTGAGCAACCACGGTCTTGTAGTGCCTATGTCAACTTGGTCTGACTTGTAAGTTTGTGGACATGCGTTGCAGGATCCACAAGGGAATCGCGTAGGTTTGGTGCTCTTTTGAACGAAAACAGAGGTAGAGGCACTCCAGTTTGTGCCACATTCAAAATATTCCAGTGCCTTCTGACAATTTTCTGAATTTTATTTGAGAGGGTACTGAAAGTGCTAACAAAGGTGAGCCTCTCTAGTGGTGGTTTTTCAGATTTTTTCTCCAAGAGGGCCTCACGATTATTACTGGAGGCTCGTTTCCATGCCTTTTTTACAAGCAACTTAGGATATTTCCTCTCCTGAAGCTGTGTAGATAGTTGCACAGCATGTTTCTCAAAAAGTGGTCGAGATGAGCAATTTCTACGCACTCGCAGAAACTGTCCCACAGGTAAATTCTCGCGCAGAGACCGAGGGTGATGACTATTGAATACAAGTAATGAGTTTCTTGACATAGGTTTTTTATAAAGTTCACTCTCAAGTTTGCCATCGCTGGGAAAGATAGAGATATCCAGAAATGACAGCCGTTGTTTGCTGAATTCTACAGTAAACTTGAGGAAGCGATTCTGCGCATTGAGCCAAGTATGGAATGCTTCAATATCAGCTGGAGTGCCCCGCCATATCACCAAAATATCATCAATGTATCTCTTCCATAGCAACACCTGATGGTAGTAAGGGTTGCTATGGTTGAGTACATGATCCTGTTCAAATTGGTGAACATAGAGATTGGCGAGGCTGGGGGCAAAAATGCTCCCCATCGAAGTCCCTGAGGTCTGGAGGTAGATTTGGTCCTCAAATCTAAAATAGTTATCTGTCATTGCCAGTCTGGCACACTCCATAACGAAGTTGACAGGAGTAATACTATTAAGATCTCGGGCATCTAGAAGTGATCTTATAGCCTCTAGGGTTTCATCCTGCGGAATGCAGGTGTATAGTGACTCAACGTCAAAACTAACCAGGAGGTCAGTCTCAACGTTGAAGTGCACTTCTGGTAACAGCCTGAGGACATCAGCTGTATCTTGCAGGTATGTTGGCATTTCCTTGACTATTGGCCTGAGAAAGAAATCCACAAAGGTGGATAATGGTTCCAAAAGGGAACCAATTCCTGAAATGATCGGTCGTCTAGGGGGTGGCCTGGTAGCCTTATGAATTTTAGGTAGGCAATAGAAACCTGGCATCACAGGATTGGAGGATACGAGGAATAATGCTTCCTGAGGCGTAATCCACCCTTCCGCATTGCCTTCATCAACCAGAGTTTTGATCTCTGTAAGTAACCTGGAGGTAGGCTCATTTGATAGGCGCTGGTAGAATTGTTGGTCATTCAATTGTCTCAGACACTCCTGTCGGTAAGTTGTCATATCCATAACCACCGTGGCATCGCCCTTGTCTGCCGGTTTAATTATAATAGATGGATCCGAAGATAGAGTGGTGAGAGCATCTGTTTATCTACTTTCATGTGACATCTGTTTAAAGTACCAAACTCCTCTCTACACAATTCCACTCAATGCTACTTCACTATACGCTAATCCAAAGCACTCTACACCACTCCACTGTATGCTGTTCAACTCTATGATACTCCATTCTACGCCACTCGACTCTACGCTACTCCACTCTAAGTTTTTTATATTTGTTATTGATTTTCAAACAACCAACGCCAGTGAGCAGCAATAGCACATCAAATATGACAGCATAATATATCACAAGCAACTTCTCACTGTGTACCCCGCCCATATCCCTCCCCCGCCACCGGTGTGCTTCAAGAGCATGGTCTATTAACAATTAGGGTGTATCAGAATCCAATACAATAGTAATTTTGAACAACAGTAGTGCAGTACAGGACTTAGATGCACTTTTAAAAGATCACAATTTGTCTCACTTATCGTACCCTGATTCATACTCCTTATATCAAAGTGTCAGTTGGATCTCGCCGGTTCTCCAAGTCTGAACCCTCCACTGAATCTGACTCTGGGGCCTGCAATATTGCAACTAAGGCCTCCCACGCCCTTGCTGCCTCCTGTGCCTTGTCATTATAAGTACGTAGGGCCTGTTGCAGCCTAAGTGTACCTTCACTCTGTGCCCACTTGAGCAATTCCGCCTGCCATCTCCCTACCCCTGGCCCCCTCGTCGACTTCCAATGCATTGTGATTTCCCTCTTGGCTAATACGAGGCCCAGGTCTATAAATTTACGTGTCACTTTCGTTTTAGCTGTATGTGGGAACCAGTGCAGCAAACAAGTGCCCAGGTCAAGTTCGATTGTACGATCAGTTATATTACACAGCAGTTCCAGCACATCTTTCCAATACGTTCCAAAGCTCGTACATCCCCACATTATATGCTGGAAGTCGGCTCCCTCCAAACTACATCTCGGGCACTGAGCGGTCACCGCATTGTAATATTGATTAAGCTTGGCTGGTGTCAAATATACTCTGTGAAGGACATATAATTGTATCAATTGAAATCTAGCATTTCTCGTGCTCTTCCAGGCTCTACTAACCAACTGGGCCCAAGTTTTTTCAGGGATTTCCCTGCCAAGGTCCATTTCCCATTTCTCCTGCAACGTGCACAATGGTTCCAGAGCCTCAGTCAGCATGCGCCTGTAAAGGCACGTAATAGCTTTAACAGTTCCCACCGCCATTACCACATACTGGCACACACTTGAAGTCCGCAGCTCCGACAGACCTATCCCCCAGTAGCGCCGCATAGCTGAAATAGGCGGTGAGTGCAGCAAATAATACCCCCGCGGAAGATCGTATTTATGTTGAAGGGCCTGAAATGTCAACAGGGTTTCATTTTCGTAGAGGTCTCCCAGCACTTGTATTCCCAATCCTCCCAGTTAGCCAGTGCCGTCCAATCCCCGCCATGTGGAAAAGCCATGCACATACCCAGTGGTATCTCCGGAGCATACAGGCGAGTGAATCCAGCCCGCCGCTGGCTCTGATTCCAGCACAACCGCAGCATCCTCTCTTCAACAGTGAGCGGCTCAAGACGCATCTTCTGCTGAAGCACTATAAAGGACAAAATATAGCGTGGGATCCATCGACCTTCAGGTCCATCCGGGCCCCTGAAATCCCGAGCTACAGCTTGGATGAGCCACTGTAATTGTGCTGCTAAATAGTGCCACTCGAAATCCGGAACTGCAAGTCCCATTAGCTTTCAGCCACACCATTGTGGCCATAGCAACCCGCCGTCTGCCCGACCCCCAAATAAATCCTACAGCCATAGAGCGGAGCTGATAAAAGATGGCGCCCGGCACCCAGATCGCCACCGTCTTAAAAAAATACAACAAGCGCGGGAGCACTACCATCTTCAGGAGCGCCACCCGACCCGCTATCAATAACGGCAACGTACTCCAAAATTACCCTCCAACAAATCCTCGGGGGAATTATAAACGTTGGTGCCTAGATAAGGTAAAGAGTGGGGCTCCCACCTAATGCCCACCACCTGCGAAGAGTTCAGTACAGCCGGCGCCACCGGAAACAAGCAGGTCTTTGCCCAGTTCACCCCAGCCCTGAGTACTGCCCAAACACATGGAGCAAGTGTCGCGCACCCTCCAAAACCGCTTCCATGTTTGCGAAAAAGACCAAGTCATATGCATAGAGGGAGATAAACTGCATGTCCCCGAGGAGGCAAAAACCTGGATAATGCCTCCCCATCCGGGCATGGGAGGCCAGGGGTTCAATGGCCAAGGCAAACAACAACGGGGAATGCGGACATCCCAGTCACGTGCCCCTCCCCACCTGGCAGGCTGACAAGATCGCCACACCCATCCGCACCCGAGCCGTCGCTGACTTATAAATGAGTTTCGTCCACCCTACAAAGGAGTCCCCAAGCCCGAACTCGTGCAGGATCCGGTACAAATATGGCCATTCTAGGCTGTCGAACGCCTTCTCAATGTCAACTGAGAGAACCACCGTGGCAGGGGTCTCACTATGGTCCTCTCCCGAAATCCGCAGAAGGCGGCCGTACATTAGTTGCGGTTTTGCGCTTTGGAAAAAAGCCCGCCTGGTCAGAAAGGACCAGTTGTGTCGTATAAGGAAGCAGCCGGGTCGCGAGAATCCTACTCAAAATCTTATAGTCAGTCGTTAACATTGATAATGGGCGGTAGGCTGACCTAGACAAAGAGTCCTTACCTGGTTTCAACAACGGGATAATGATAGCCTCGCCACTTGAATCTGGCAGTCTCCCTAAATCCCAGGCTTCCTGATAGACTGCCAGCAATTTGGGGGCCAGGATATCGACATACGTTGATTAAAATTCAATTGGTAGCACATCTACAACTGGGGTTTTCTTACACGCCATATGTTTTATTGCGCTACGTATTTCCCCTATATTGATCTCCTGCCCCAACACGTCTCCCTGATCGTCCTCATGACGCGGCAGTCGTATCTCAGCCAGGAATTCATTCAGTCCATAACATGCACCCTGCAACCTGCTCTTGTACAGGTCCGCATAGAATGCCAAGCACATCCCGTTAATCCCTTGTTGAGTATGTTCTGATACACCCGCTGGGGTGGTCAAAGCCTGGTGGTCTGTGCTGGCCAGCCATGCCAAGAGGGAACCCACCTTATCTCCCTCCGCGTGTGCCCGCACCAGATACTCTTTGTGGTCAAAGCAGTGCAACCTTTCTACCTGTGCCGCTACTCCCTCTCTCGCAGCTAATACTTCGGCCTGTGCTCCCGGGTCCTCAGGGTGGGCCCTCTCTGTCCTACGCAGCCGCAGTTTCTCCCTTTCTATATCATGCAACAGCGTCCTCCGCACTCCTGCAGTTTTGGCAACACATAAGCCCCGCACCACCACCTTAAAGGCATCCCATTCCAGGGCCAGGGTCGAGGCCGTCCCTTCATTCTCGAGGAAATAATGTTCTATACCCTCCTGCACCTCTGTGCGGAACACCAGGTCTTGCAAAGCCTCTGGGCGCAACCGCCAGGTAGGGATTGCAGACCGTCCCCGAGACCACAGCAGTGCCAAGAGTAGCGGGTTATGATCCAATATCGTCCTCACCAGGTACTCACTATGGCGGACCAGTGCGTGGACGTTCGGGGAACACACACCGCATCTAGCAGCACATGCAAGTCATGTAGCACAGAATAATAAGAATAGTCCCGCTCGACCATGTGCTGCACTCACCATGTATCTATCAGCCACCACTCAGTCTGCTAATCACTCCAGAGTTTCGAAAGCTTATGTATTGGTGCCTGAGGCAACAGTGGATGTGACCTATCCATTTCAGTATCTGTGACTGAGTTGAAATCGCCCCCCAAGATCACTGAACCAATCAGAAACTACGCCAGTTTCCCTGATAACTGAGCAAAATAAGACTTCTGTTCCACATTAGGGGCATACACACTGCACAATGTAACGTCTCTCCCATCCAATCTCCCCATAACAGCCACAAACCTCCCTTCAGGCCTCTACACTCCACTGTACAAAACTCACCTCCAATCTACGCCACTTTCCAACACTCAACAGCACACCACTTGATTGTGCTGTGCAAGAAGCCATTTCATATTATTACAGTTTACTTGACATTACAATACGCCTGTCCACTGTTGTGCAGTCCACACCACTGTATTATACAACACACCACTGCATTCTATGACACTTTAATCCACTGCACGGTACACCACTCCACTCTACTCCATTGTAGGACGCCCTTCTCGAAACTGCTGTACAACCCTCCACTTAATAATACCCCAATTAAAACCACTGGACTCTGCAATTTGAAACTCATTTTTATTAAAACAAATTAAAATTTTTAAAAAAAACATGGTTTGATATAATTAGGAAAACTTTCTTTATTCTTTGTGTACAAACCAAACTAAACAAACATTAGAATGTGTAAAGTTATATTTAACCTTTAATTTATCATTTACGCTCCACCTTTAAATTATTTATTTATTCTTTTCATACAAACCAAACTTAAACTACACCAAGGTAAAACATTTTTTAAATTATATTTTTCTCTTAAAGGTTTTAATTATTTAAGCAATACTATCAAATCATTATAACTCACGCACCATCATACAAAGAGTATTAAACTCTGTAGGTAGCTACAATACATTAACTATAACTCAAGCCTTCTCCATGGACTGGTAATGCCCTTTGATGTTATATAATTTAAGCTTAACTTAAATTAAAATTTAAACTAATATTATAGCATTTACTTCTGATACAACACTAATGATATCGCAAATCATATCATTTGTGAGAATACAGTGCATGGTAGGGTGCCATCTCATAGTTAATGTATTGTGGCTACCAGGTTCAATGCACTGTTTTCCCATTAAGGTTTACACTATGGCCTCTGATGGGTCCTCTAAAGAAAGAACTTTATGAAGGGCATTTTGAGCTTCCTGCGAATGTACAGGAATAGGAAGAGAGAAGAAGACATGGGACAGATCCTGGTGCAAACTGCTACTTGCAGGACAATACCATTTCCAATAATACTTGGCAAATTCCTGGGCCAACTGCCTCTGAAGCCCACTGTCAGAGGCGGTGGTGAATGTACTATAAATAGTGTGACAGTTTTCCATATAAGGAGCCCTATATCATGACATATTTACCTAGCCTATCAGACTAAGTATGAGTAATTAGGAATGAGGCTCTACCTCCTCGATCTTCTGCACATTTTGCTGCATTATGAGGTTATCAGGATGAATTATAGTTCTTTTCAGCTTTTAGATGCCTGTTAGGTGACAGTGCACTTTACAAGTGCCGAAATAAAATAAAAAATAAATGTTATTTAGCAGCAAATTTTCCACAAAAAGCATTTGAAACAAGACTAATGCCCTCCCACCAATCAGGTCTCTCTTAGCTCGAGTCTCTGTTATTATACATTAAAATGGTTCTGATGCAGAGGTGTCATATGTATGAATTAACTGCAATAAACCTCATAGTGAGCTGCAACCAATCCCATCAAAATACTTTTCCACATACTACTGACATTGAAATATCTGTTGTTAAACATAAGGCAGCAAATAATTCTCAGGGTGAAGGTACAGTCAATATGATTGCCCCATCAGGAAACCCACCCAATGCCACGTCAACATGTAAGCAATTCAAGCACTAAAGGCCTCATTTATGAGAAGTGACCCATCGCTCCGTGAAAGCAGCGATGCGTCACTTCTCAGTGCGCCCTCCTTACGACAGGATGGATGTTTTTTTTTACCATATGACGTATTATGTCACAAGGAGTTACAGATACGTCAGTATTCCTGACGTATCTGCAGGCGCAAAAGTGACACATTGCTGGAGTGTGTCACAAAAGTGACGCACCTCCAGCAATGTGTCCTTTCGCATGGGGCAGGCCCCATGTGAAAGTGCCTGATTCAGTCTTATGCCTGCTGTGAGGCAGTCGTGCCCTAGGAGTGGTGCAGTGAAATCTCATAGATTAGCCTGCGTCACTACTACAAGGCTTACTTACGTGCGGATGCCCACCCTGCATACATTATACCTGACGCAGGTATAATGTAGCGCAGGGGTTTACAAAGTGACGCATCTGCCTACGTGCGTCACTTTGTAAATAGGCTGCACCAGGGACCATGTTTTACGCTGGCGATGCGTCACAAAAAGTGACGCAATGGTAGCCCAATTCTGTCCCGAGGCCCCATAAATAAGGCCCTAAATATGCTTTATGAAAGGTACTGCTCCTAGTGTCCCACAAAACTCAGAGGGTCTTGGAAACCAACTGCCAGGGCCATCTAACAAATTGCTTTAGTTCTACCTGAGTAGGCCAACATCCAGCCCCACCTCATCTATTCTGGTTTTTGGTGCCCTTTTAGTCAAATGGATGGCCTGAAGCATTATTTCAGTGGAGATCTGGACAGGTAAGTGTCCAGGTACAACCACGCAGGAAGTTTCACAAATTTAGTTGGCACAGTCGGTAAATTAATTTGTCATGCTTGCCATTGTTTGTATTATTTTCTGCCAAGTAAAGAGTTATTTTTGTACTGGGTATTAAAAGGATAAGTTATATGGTTGAGTCCAGTCCCTAACATCTTTCCTGATCTACCAGTACCACCACAATCACTGGCATGACAAACTAGGGGATGAGACAAATGGCATCCTGGGGCCAACTGCAATTGATTTCAGCCATTGGTAGGTACGTGGGGGTTGTACCGTGTCAGTCAGGCCAGAGGGCTCCATCAACACAGTTTGCAAGGGTCTCTTTTTGAGAGGTTCCACAACTTTTTGTAAAGGCCAGATCAATCCTGCATTCCCAATATATGGTCGAGACTCATCACCCTCGAAGGCCAATCGATGCCTGATCATTTGATGGGGAAGTCACGAGCAGCCAGCCGGTGGTCCATATCTCAGGCCCACATTTAGCTATACCAAAAAGTTTTGGCCACAGATTCAGAGAGGGACAACCTCCCACCAATTGCTCATCCTCAGATTTTTGCACAGGGCTAGGGCATGTCTGTGTTTCAAAGCCAGGAGGGTGTATAAAGATTCATGGGCATAGGTCAAAGTTCGATCAGACAGTGTTCATCATCTTGGCCTGCTTACCATGCCCTCTTAAAAACAGCTATTCTTGAGAATGTATAATTAATGTACGCTATTCAATGGAATACATTCTTCACCATGCAACTTATAGTCCTAGATCATAATTTCCCTTAAGGATTGATTAATCAAGGTATAATTTCTGTATTCTTGTTCAGATATCTGGAGTGTAAGAAATTGGGTTATTGGTTGAGAGGGGTGGATTCGCCAATTAGACAACAACCACAATCCTTGTTAGGGTAAACCACAAAAGTTGCTAAATTAACCTGTGCTTAACCCTCTAGTAGCTTGGCACAAAAGCAGTCAGGCTTACCTTAAAGGAAATGTGTAAAGTATTTATGCAGCACACAAACAGTTATATAGTGAAAACACAACACCAGAAAAATCCTAAGCTAAACAATAGGGTAACTCTTAATGAATAATATGATACCCGGACTATAAAAGTCCAATCAGTAGAACAGGAGATATTCAGTTTTTAAGTTTTTAGGGAAAAAAGCGCCTAAAAACACAAAGTGACACTCGTGGTCATCTGGTCACACTAGGCTGGGGGGAATCACAAGATCAGGCCAACTGCGATGGAGCGCCACAGATGTTGGTGGCTGTAGCGCGAGGAGCTAGTTTGGTGTCACGGACAGTCGTTGCTGCAGCTTCACATTGACGTTCGCCGTGGACAGCCGCTGTCCACACAAAGAAGGAATTTCACTGTTACCTCATGTCCGTGATCATCATGGGCTGCAGAGTCTTAGTGCAAATGGTTCATTTATGGTTGCAAGGAGCTCAACTTTCAAGATTTTCACTTTTACTTCAGAAGGAGTACACTATGATAACAGCCAAGCGTCCAGGAGCTGGAGAGGCACCTCATGGGGATCAGTGGCTAACCTCAGTAGAGGCCAGCAGGGCTCAGGTAGATCCATGCAGGTCCAGTTGCAGCATGTCAGTTGGCCAGTTGCAGGGAGGCCTCTTAAGCTTGTTGTGTCCCCGTAGGAGGACACAGGAGGTCATCCAACTGACCCTTGGAGTCACTCTGGTTAGCCTGGAAAAATGGCAAGCCGGTTTAGTCTTCCTACAGAGACAGAAAGGCAGTCCTTCAAGCAGAAGCACAGTCACCTGGCAGCAGGACAGTCCTTCTTCTGCAACTTCCACAGGTACTGGAATGTTCTGATCAGTAGCTCTGGAGGTCCACTATTTATGCACAAACAAAAGGATTCTATCAATGTGTAGTTGCTAGAAATTTTTATATTTTGGTTTTGTGACTAGTGGAATAATTGGCTCTCTCTTATGGTGGTAAAGATGAGAGCACAATGTGCTTGTTAAAATACCCCTCACACACTAAAAAAATCCAATAGTGTCATGCTTCATCATTGGGGTCTTCCCGTCCCTCTACGGGGCGGGGCGTGCTACGGCCTGACGGACTACGCGGGAGCACTAGTAATGTGACAAGGCTATGTGATGGTGCAAAGTGAATGGTGTCAGTGAAGTGTAGGGACCTAGTAATGTGTGGGAATAAAAAAAAGCTAAAAATCCTCTGGCTAGTGGAAAAAAACAATTTATTCACTTCCCTAGCTGGGGACGTTAAGAAGGGGGTTTTGGGGTAGAGCGAATAGCTACTACCTGGTCTACATGTTTCGTAAGCAGTCCCCTACTGCTTACTCATCAGGACCTTCTAGTGGCCCCTACTAGGAGTTTGCTCAGTTGCTAAGTATAGTAAGCCTGTCGTCCTAAAAACTAGCAGTAAAAATCAACTGTTAGTTTTAGCTTCAGGGCATGAGCTGGCCCAAGGGAAGCGAAAAAATATCAAAAGCGATGACCTAAATTGGTCTCTGTAAGAAAAGGGAGAAAAAAGAGAGAAGCACAAATCTTTACCATTGTAACTGTGATTTGTCTATAGACACAACATATAAGTGGCGCCACAAGTCCCACGGGTCATTCATATTTTGCCCATCTCATAAAGAATGTATTTAAAACTTTATGGACAGAGTGATGGTTCAATCTGCCATCCCCTGCACGTTCGTGTCTGTTCCGAACATATTGTTGCCCCGCATAATTGAGGCGGATTCAAATTAACTCACACACACATTCATAACTCAATGCACCCATCGGCACCACACGAGGTTAAAAAAAGAGAGACCCGTTTTTTCGATTCGATTTCGCAACCGATAATAATGTCTTCTGTTTCAATACCAAAAGAGGTAGTCATTAAAAAACCCCATGACGCACACACAAATTGTTATATAGACTGCCATACATACTGCTGAGGCGGTTAGGATATGCCTCATGAGCTGGCAGTCGGTAGGTGTGTCACCGCGGTAATCTGGAAAGAAAGAAAACCGCGCCCATAGCGTCACAACACACACACACATTTCAATGTTATCCCCTGTCTCTTAGACCAGGTGTTTAGAGACCTTGGCAAAGTCTAGTACTTACAATAGCCGCGTAAGGATACTACCTTACTCCTACCCGTCCTGCCGCTCTGGAGAGTGCTCGCGTCTGGAGACCGGTGAACATTTAAGCTTCCCTGAGCGCTGGTCACGCGTTAGAAGACTAGCGCGCTAACCTAAGATGGCCGCCCCCGATGGAACACGGGGTGTGCAAATATCGGAAGTCTGTCTTCCATGTCTAATTCGTTTCTCAATAAGCATTTTGTCTGAATTGAAAATGTTATTAATATTTACAAATTTGAGCTCAAAGGTCCTGCTTGTTAGTTTGTATTATTAGACCCTTATCCTAATGATGCGAGAAGGCTCACACAAGGACCATCTCAACAATGCTGCCAGCTGCTTAAAGTCCCGAGGGGTCAATAAGGTGGTTCTTGGTGGCAATGGTCCAGAATGTTTTACAATGTCACTGGAATATTATTTAGTATCCACTGAATCACGGTAGCGGCTATTAACCAGGTACTGAGTGCCACTACCAATTTAAATCAATTTCTTAGTAGCTAAGGTTAAGTAAATCACAGACAATTTTGTCCTTCATTGGTCTTTACAGGGTGAGCAAAGATTGTGTGTGTGGCCCAGGGGGCTGGTGCTTAGCAGAAGGGGAGTAGGATGGTCTACAGCTGACCCCACGGTATTTCATCGTTCAACCCGTGTTTGTTTGACTGGACACGAAAAACCCATCTTTGTTCCTTTTCCAGTAGGTATTTCTCGTGGTCAATCTGCTCGATCACTGTCCAGGCTATGTCCTCAGGTTTGTGCCCACTTTCAAGGAAGTGGTTGGTTAGTTTCGTGCTTGACTTTTTGCACTTGATAGTACTTTTGTGTTCGCCTGTTACAGTTGCTGAAGCTTCTCTGCTCCCAACTAGCAGTAAAAATCAACTGTTAGTTTTAGCTTCAGGGCATGAGCTGGCCCAAGGAGCCAGAGCCTGCTCGAAGAGAAAGTAAAAAAAAGTGGAAATACAGAGACCAATATGTATCACTACATATAACACTAACTCTGACCAAGTTACCAAAATCATTAACAAGAATTGGAAAATTCTGAATAGTGGTGGTCTCGACATTCCAAAACCCATGTTCTCTCACAAAAGAGCTCAAAGTGTAAGAGACATACTGGTACATACCAGACCGAAGGAGGCTAAGACCACAGGTAACTCCAGCTTTGTACAAGGACACTACCCATGTGGTGGATGCAAGGTATGCTGTCTTACCAAGAAAAGCAAAAAATTGACTTTCAAAAATGGAACTACATGGGAGCAGAGAAGCTTCAGCAACTGTAACAGTTCGAATGTCGTCTACATGATCACCTGCCCTTGCAATCTCGAGTATATTGGCATGACAAGCAGGGCTGTGAAAATAAGAATAGGCGAACACAAAAGTACTATCAAGTGCAAAAAGTCAAGCACGAAACTAACCAACCACTTCCTTGAAAGTGGGCACAAACCTGAGGACATAGCCTGGACAGTGATCGAGCAGATTGACCACGAGAAATACCTACTGGAAAAGGAACAAAGATGGGTTTTTCGTGTCCAGTCAAACAAACACGGGTTGAACGATGAAATACCGTGGGGTCAGCTGTAGACCATCCTACTCCCCTTCTGCTAAGCACCAGCCCCCTGGGCCACACACACAATCTTTGCTCACCCTGTAAAGACCAATGAAGGACAAAATTGTCTGTGATTTACTTAACCTTAGCTACTAAGAAATTGATTTAAATTGGTAGTGGCACTCAGTACCTGGTTAATAGCCGCTACCGTGATTCAGTGGATACTAAATAATATTCCAGTGACATTGTAAAACATTCTGGACCATTGCCACCAAGAACCACCTTATTGACCTCTCGGGACTTTAAGCAGCTGGCAGCATTGTTGAGATGGTCCTTGTGTGAGCCTTCTCGCATCATTAGGATAAGGGTCTAATAATACAAACTAACAAGCAGGACCTTTGAGCTCAAATTTGTAAATATTAATAACATTTTCAATTCAGACAAAATGCTTATTGAGAAACGAATTAGACATGGAAGACAGACTTCCGATATTTGCACACCCCGTGTTCCATCGGGGGCGGCCATCTTAGGTTAGCGCGCTAGTCTTCTAACGCGTGACCAGCGCTCAGGGAAGCTTAAATGTTCACCGGTCTCCAGACGCGAGCACTCTCCAGAGCGGCAGGACGGGTAGGAGTAAGGTAGTATCCTTACGCGGCTATTGTAAGTACTAGACTTTGCCAAGGTCTCTAAACACCTGGTCTAAGAGACAGGGGATAACATTGAAATGTGTGTGTGTGTTGTGACGCTATGGGCGCGGTTTTCTTTCTTTCCAGATTACCGCGGTGACACACCTACCGACTGCCAGCTCATGAGGCATATCCTAACCGCCTCAGCAGTATGTATGGCAGTCTATATAACAATTTGCGTGTGCGTCATGGGGTTTTTTAATGACTACCTCTTTTGGTATTGAAACAGAAGACATTATTATCGGTTGCGAAATCGAATTGAAAAAACGGGTCTCTCCTTTTTTTAACCTCGTGTGGTGCCGATGGGTGCATTGAGTTATGAATGTGTGTGTGAGTTAATTTGAATCCGCCTCAATTATGCGGGGCAACAATATGTTCGGAACAGACACGAACGTGCAGGGGATGGCAGATTGAACCATCACTCTGTCCATAAAGTTTTAAATACATTCTTTATGAGATGGGTAAAATATGAATGACCCGTGGGACTTGTGGCGCCACTTATATGTTGTGTCTATAGACAAATCACAGTTACAATGGTAAAGATTTGTGCTTCTCTCTTTTTTCTCCCTTTTCTTACAGAGACCAATTTAGGTCATCGCTTTTGATATTTTTTCGCTTCCCTTGGGCCAGCTCATGCCCTGAAGCTAAAACTAACAGTTGATTTTTACCTACTGCTAGTTTTTAGGACGACAGGCTTACTATACTTAGCAACTGAGCAAACTCCTAGTAGGGGCCACTAGAAGGTCCTGATGAGTAAGCAGTAGGGGACTGCTTACGAAACATGTAGACCAGGTAGTAGCTATTCGCTCTACCCCAAAACCCCCTTCTTAACGTCCCCAGCTAGGGAAGTGAATAAATTGTTTTTTTCCACTAGCCAGAGGATTTTTAGCTTTTTTTTATTCCCACACATTACTAGGTCCCTACACTTCACTGACACCATTCACTTTGCACCATCACATAGCCTTGTCACATTACTAGTGCTCCCGCGTAGTCCGTCAGGTCGTAGCACGCCCCGCCCCGTAGAGGGACGGGAAGACCCCAATGATGAAGCATGACACTATTGGATTTTTTTAGTGTGTGAGGGGTATTTTAACAAGCACATTGTGCTCTCATCTTTACCACCATAAGAGAGAGCCAATTATTCCACTAGTCACAAAACCAAAATATAAAAATTTCTAGCAACTACACATTGATAGAATCCTTTTGTTTGTGCATATCTGACCGGAGGGTGATTCTGTCAACACCTCTTCGCTTCCTCTTGTGTTTTGGTCCACTATTTATACCTGGTACCTGCAATGAATGATAAAATATATCTTTTAGTGAAATTGGTTTTAACATTCTGTGTTTGAAAATACCACTTTTAGAAAGTAGGTGTTTTATTGTCTAACCATCCAAGCCTGCCTCTGCTGAGCTCTGTATTCCTTGTCTGGAGTTTGAGTGACAGGGGCTGGGGAATTCCAGGGGACTGGGGAATTCCCAGAGATAAGGTAAGTCAGCACAGGGCTGAATAGAGAAATCTCCATGTAGATGGGTGGGAACAGTTGCACCTGGGACCTGAATAGGGCTGTGCTTTCCCTCCACAATGCTGGCTCCACCTCCTGTGATGTGTCTGATGTCTCTGTCCTGCATTGTGAAAGGAAAGAAGGAGTAATGTCAACAAAGTGCTCCAGGACTGACCAGAGCTGGTTTGGACTAGGCAAAGGCCTCTCTGCCTTCAGAGAACAAAGAGAAACTGTGTAAAAAAGGGGATCCAGACCCCAGGACTTTAGATCACTTTGGAAAACAAGAAGAAACCTTTGCCGAGGAGAGGAACCAGAAGAAGCTGAGGAGAAACTATCCCTGAAACTGGGGGATTGGCTTGCAGTGGTTGCCTGACTGCCAAAGAAAGGAGAAAGGACTTTGTGTGCACTTTATTCAACTTGCGAGGGATCTATAAGGGCTTGAGAAAAGAGTTTGCCTCCTGCTGAAGTCTCAGGGACAACAGACTTCAACCACCAGCTCCCCAAGAGTCCTTTGGAAGTACCTGCAGCTGTATTTGGGCCTTCTGAGGGACTGCGTGTTGCAAGGAGCTGGAAGTGCGACTCATGGAGAAGAAGCGTGTCGCCGTCGCAGCTGCTGCCGTCACATCACTGAACTAGGGTGTCGCTGCTGTTGCTGTAGCATTGCACCACATCACAAGAAACGTCTTGCAACACAGAAGAAGAGTGTCGCCGTTGCAGCTGCTGCTGTCACATCACTTAACTAGGGTGTCGCCGCTGTAGCTATTGCATTACACCACATCACAAGAAGAACCTCGCATTCACAGAGAAGTGTGCCGCCGTCGCAACCGCTGTCATCGCATCACTGAACAAGGGTGTCATAACTGCAACTGACGCATAGAGCGGAAGCGTCTCGCATCATCGGAGGAGAGTGTCGCCGCCAAAGCCGCTGTCGTTGCATCACTGAACAAGGGTGTCGCCACTGCAGCTGTCGCATCGTGTCGAGATGTCTTGCAACATCGGAGAAGCGTATTGCATCACGAAGAAGACAATGTCTTTATTTCTTTGCACCAGATCTTCAACGCATCACCGTCCTTGCAACACTTTCGTTGTAGAAGCGTTACGCATCTTAAGGTACATTGAACTCAAAGTGTCGCATTTACCATCTAAAGAGAACTAAGCTAATTCTACCATTTTTAAAGTACAGAATTGTAGATTTTTGTCGTTTGTGGTCTTGAGTTACATCTATATAAAAGAATACGTATTTTTAATATACATCTGGTGTGGTGTCCATCTGTAGTGTTGTCACTTGATTACTGTATGTGTTCATAAATGCTTTACACACTGCCTCTGAAATAAGCCTGTCTGCTTGTGCCAAGCTATCAAGGGGGTGAGCAGAGGTTATTTTAGGAGTGTACCCCCTTACCCTGACTAGACGCAAGGGTCCCTATTTGGACAAAGGTACCTACCTCTGCCAACTAGAGACCCCCAGATCTAACACACAACAAGATGAACGACAGAGTGCTGAAACTTTTCAAACATTCAGGCTAGCTTGAATCCAGTGGCACAGCAATCGTTAAATAGGGCCTAGGTCTATAACTAAGGAAGTCATTTAAAGTTGGGCAAAAAGCTAGGTGCTGAAGTCCATTGTGCAAATGCCATTGTGCAAATGATACTTGTGTCAGGTGTGTGTCTAGTTTTGTGCCTATGGATACATCACCAACCATAAAAAATGGAGAGTGCTATGCACAACTAGCAATTGCTCCCACAGTTACCATCTGCTGAAATCTACTGTTAAGTGTGAGTGAAATAGGTGAGCAAAAACTATCTTGTTAGAAATAGAGGGTGGAGTTGAATGGAACTACAGAACCGCAATAAAGCAGAATGTATGGAATGCCATTGAGGTGTGAAAGCATCTGTTTAGCAAGGTCTGGCAGCTCAGTGGACTAATGCATCCACTCCAGGGATCTGTGTTTGATCCAATGATCACTGGTTCAAACTCCAGTAGGTCCACTGGGACCTTCCGAAGTAGCTAATATGAAAAACTATTGTATTCGGTAACAGTAAACGCCCATTATCTGGCAATAGCACCTGGAGACATCACAGGTGTGAACATGCACTGCACAAATACACCTATTATGTTATATTATCTCTTTGCTTCTGTGACTCCATGTAGTACAACTTTGGGGTTTTAAGATAATGGCAAACTTATTGTGTGCCACTAGAGTCCCATGTTTGCTATTAATAGTGCTAAAGGCTTTTTTTCTTGTTATTTTTTCTAGCCTTACCTGCATTGCATCATATTCCTTCTACTTCTGAGGTGTCTGGAGATGAGATATGGAAAGAAACTATTCAAGGGAGATCCTGTTTTCAGGTTTGTTCAGTAAAATGTACTTGAAAGACTAGATTTCATGGAAAGTTTAATGAAAAAGTTGCAACTATTATGTTGTCATGCTTATTTGTTTGGTGAGAAATTTTCTTTAAGGCATATTATTATGGATTTGCACAGCACCAATATTGCCTGGAGGGACCAGTGGTAGAAGTACACAAGCAAAGCAATGCAAAAACATAAAAGCAATCAAACAAATAGGCCTAAGCCCGCTAGCACTGCCTGGAAGAGCCTATCTACCTGGCGTTTGGACTCCCCGATCTGGGATAGCCCCGCCGCCCCAGAGATACCGACTCGTGGGGCGGGGTAGAGGATGTGCCTTGTGGTGACCCTGGTGCCGGGTGGGGAGTGGCCTCCCTAGCGATTGTTCTGGAGTTCCGCCTCACTCATGGCAGTGAGTGCACCGGTGAGCCCCTGACTGACCCAGCCTCAATGTTTGCCTTTTGCTGCTGTGGCAGTGGTCCAGGGGTGAATTAGTGGCGGTTGCGGCCCTGTGGGACTGGAAGCCTTATAGACACTTGATTGCGATGCCTGGAGCCCTACGCACCTGCGGCTACCACCGCGCTCCCTGGTGAGGGGAAGACGTAAGCTGAATAGACACTGCACCCTCTGGCTGGCTGCCTGCAGCCATTCTCTAACTAGGTGGACTTGAGGAATTTACGGCTGGGCCATGAGGCGGAGCTCCTGAGCATGTGGCCGGGTGGGGGCACCGGTGACCCTGGTGGATCGCAGACCGGTGAGGAGTGATCAGGGGTGGAAGATTTTGGCCCTGACTGGTGAGCCTTTACATCTTCTTTTCATGCCCTTCCCTTCTGCATGCGTGCTTCAATATTTGAACTGCCTGATGGAACTGTCAAAGTTGTGGTGGTTTACACCCTTGGAAGATGATCTCCAGCCTCAGTAGCAAAGGCTTCCTGCTGCTGTGCTTTGTTGTGGGGTCTACAGGCCCTATTGCGATAGCCTCTTTAGAACTGGGTGAGGAGGCCTTGGGCCCTTGGGTGAAGTGTGTGACACCCTCCTTCTCTCCCTGGGGACGCCTGACATACAAGTTGAGGACGCCTGTTGTACCTCTTCTGAAGAATTTGTTCCTTGGCACTTGAGGGCTTCCACCACCGGGCTTGTTGGAAAGTGCTCCCAACTACATATTTGGGAGACCCACGTTAGCAGTCTGTCCCGAACAGGGAGCGGCATTCGTTCTACAAAGTGCCTTGGCATATTTCCTCCTCCTTGAAACTTTGCCTGGATACTCAAACACTTTGCCATATCCCTACCCCCCTGCCATGCCCCATGGCATATCCAACAGGGCCACATCTGGTACTGTAGCTAAACGTTTATCAGTTGCCTCCCTCTGAAGTAAAGTGACTAACTACATCGTCAATGGAGTCATCTACAGAGGTAGCAGTGTCCTCTTCTGGGACAACGCCATCTCTACCTATTACTCAAGCTTATATGGATAACTTTCTTCGGGAACTTCGAATGGAGATAGGTTCCCTCAAGTCTAAATTCAAGGTGTACCTACATGAGATTTGGAGGGATGTGGAAGGGCTCTGCAAATGGGTCAATGATATGAAACAAACTCTGGACTCTTGCACAGAACACTTCGAGCCCCAGTGGCGTCGGATGGCAACCCTCTAAGACCACCAAATAGTCATTCAGTTAAAGCATGAAGATACTGAAAACCGCAGTCAGCAAAAAAACATTCGTATCAGGGGCATTCTGAAGGGCATGAAGGGTTTGGATATCATGGCCTTTATGGAAGATCAGCTCCATGTCATCCGGGGGGACCCAGAGGTCTCCCCCTGGTTTTAAATAGGGCACATCGAGTGGGAGTGACACCAGATCGACCAGACTTTCCTCCTGGCATTCTCATGCGAGTGTAATACTTTGTAGAGAAATAGACAATACTACAGGCCTCTAAAAGAAAGTCGGACCAGGTTATAAGGAGCATACCATCCAGCTGTTCCAGGATCTGGCGTCCACCACTCTGCGATGATGTAGGGAATTCGGGCCAGTCACAGCAAGCTTTAAGACCTTGCATTTGTTACAAATGGGGACATCCCTTTGCTATTATCTTGGAGTGGGAGGGTAAACACAAGACTATACAATTGCTGAGGGAAGCCTTGCAGCTTCTGAACATTTCTCTGACCTCTGAGGGGGCCACGCCATCCTCTCCCGGCTCCCCTACTCGTCCGGTGCCTCACAGGGACTACTGTGCCTCCTAAGAATGCCTCCAAGCGCAACAGGGATCTTATGCCTAATGAAGCCAAGAGAGACTCTATTTAGCACCTTCGCAACATGAAGAAGCCCCCTGTCCTTCATTTTACGGTTTTGGAGTTAAACTGAAATGCTTTACTCGCCGAGTGCACTAGAGATGGTTGTGTCCTAGAGATGTCTATCCCTACAAGAACAGTCTTTGCGCTTAAGGGACATGTCCCCAAGGGGCGATATCAGTGCCGGCTCTCCCATGTTTCAAGGGAGGGCACGGCTGGATCCTGCCTGGACAACGTGTTGCATGCCCTGAACTGCTCTTTTTTACCCCCCTTACAGCTCCCCTATAGACGCTGCTCCACATTGGGTAATATAATAGCATATTGCTGGTTCTGACACTCATAGGTCCTCGAGTCAGGAGATCCTTGGGGATGCAGCTGCCATCGACCCGTACCACAGACCCAGATTTTGGAGGAGTGACACTCCCAGTATGGGCAACGCTGTTTGGCATTGGCTCTGCCCAGTTCTGAGTCAATTGTTGAGGCCTAGTTGGCCTATTACTTATGTTTACTTTTACACGCATATTTTCTCTCTTAGGTTATCAGACATTTCTGGGGACCACTCTCTCGACTTTCCATTGTACCTATCGCAGCACACACAGCATATATTCCTCTGATACACTGTAGATGGCCTAACCCTCCCTATTTACCCCTGGCCCTCCCCCACTCCTCCTCACTCATTGTCTCTCTCCTCTACTGGAACACTCTACATATCTGTTTTATGGGTGCATATCTGTTTTATGGGCATACTTCTCAATCCATACCTATGATCACTGATTCCGGTGTCAAAATCCTCACCCTCAATGTGCGGGGACTTAACTTGCCAAACAAAAGAAAACAAGCATGGCGCAATCTACTTTAGCAGAATGCTGATGTTATTTTCCTCCAAGAGACCCACCTTCTCCGACAACATACTCCACGCATGACACATCCTGCATACCCCTTCTGCTATTGGGCATATGCCTCAACTAAGACAGCTGACGTTGCCATCTTTTGCAAGGCCACTTTTTGTTCTGGGTTCTCGGGGGTGGTATGGGATGAGGAGGGTTGCTTTTTGAAATTAAGATGCCAACTGCGCACCCTCTTATAAATGTCTATGCACCTAATCAGGCTCAAGATGTTTATCTTAGGAGCTTGCTCAAAGATCAGTTATCAGGGGAGGGGGTATGTGGTTTTTGGGGGAGACCTTAATTTGGTGTGGGACCCTGGCCTCGATCGTAGCACAGTGTCTTTTCAAGGAACAGGTGCTTTGTCTGCGACCCTTAAATGAGACATCTTTGACATGGGCTTGATTGATGCGTAGCAAAACCACCACCCAGACGGCCAGGATTTTTCCTTCTTTTCACACGTACACCAGTCCTATTCGCACATTGATTATCTCTTTCTCATTCCTTCCTGACTGCCCAATCTTAAACTGCCCTGATATCGGATATTCCAATATCCGATCATGCACATTTAGAGCTTGCTTTAGAGCCCTTTGCCATTATTGCGTGATACAGTGGATTTAGAGGACATCAGAAAAGCAATAGCTAACTATTTTGAATCTAACTCACACCCTGATATTTCAGCCCATACCCTTTGGGACAGATTCAATCCTACCATTCTAGGAGCCATTTCCACAATATCTATTGCTCAGACGAGAGAGGCCAGGCTGGTGGAGATGGGCCTTGCAGCTGTCATTAAGGAACTTGAATGCCCCATCAAGGTGCAATAAATGGCATCTAGCATTGTTGAGGGGCCAGTTACGGGCACATCATACTAACAAGGTGTAACGCCACTTACAGGCACTTAAGCAAAGATACTATGAGAGGGGATAAGGTGGGAGCTCTCCTGGCACTAAAGCTTCGGCAACAGCGAACCCGCACTCATATTCCTGGTCTTCGGACTGCAGATGCCACCTGGGCAACCTCAGGAGCGGCCAAACAGCAGACATTCCATGACTATTACCACAACCTTTACAATGGCGAGGACGTCCCTCAGGGGGCCATTGGCAGCTATCTTGCAGGATGCAGGAGGGATGCTTTGGATCAGGTACACTCTGAGGCACTTGAGGCACCCATCTCTTTAGATGAGCTTCAACTCGCTCTGAAGGCCCTTCCCCTGGGCAAGACCCAGGGCCCCAATGGTCTCCCGGTATATTTTTATCATAAGTTTTACCTCAATTACAGGAGAGTTTACTTGCATTTTTAACACTTTCCCAGCTTTTTTGGCATTACCCCCACTATGTTGGAGGCAGACATAGCACTTTTAAATACTGAGGCCAAGCTCTACACTAAAATCTTAGTAAATAGACTGGAACCTTATCTTCTGGGCCTTATCGACCCAGACCCGGTTGGCTTTATTCATAATAGACAGGGGGTAGATAACGTACACCAGCTGATGCACCTGGTGAAAAAATTTCACCGCCATCCTATCCCATCTTGCCTTTTCTCCCTTGATGCGGAGAAGGAATTCAACAGGGTCAATTGGCCTTTTCTAAAGGCAGTCCTCAGCAGTATAGGCATTGGGCCTTCGTTGACTATAAGAATCATTGCCTCTTACACCTCTCCCAGTGCCAGGATCTGAGTGAAGGAGGTTTATCCCAAACAATCGATTCGTCTGTGTAGTTGAACCCCTTGCGATTGTGATTCAACAGTCAGAAGACATTGTGGGGGGAATCTCCAAAATTTCCTTGTATACAGATTACCTCATATTGACTCTTGACTATCCTGAGTCCTCCCTCTCGGCATTAGTACAGGCATTGACCACCTTTGAAAGGGTTTCAGACTTCAAAATTAATATGGCTAAATCCCAAGCCTTGAATCTAACCATGCCCTCCGCAGCCTTATTAGTGATACAATCTCTCAATCTCTTTCCAGTGGGGACCTCGCTCTATCAATACTTAGGCTTCAACCTGACGCCCGCCCTAACTACATGGAAGACAGCTAATTGGCTAGAATATCGGAAAAACATTCCTGAAGACAGCTGCCGGTTATCATGCCGTCATTCTGAGTGACTTCTATGTCCACGCCTATATTGTGAAGTGGGTATTCGATTAGCCTCCAAGTCAACTGAGAGCCTGACCTTGGGGCGGTACAGACTTCAAACCTGTCTTATTATATGGATGGTGCGTGATTACGCTTTACCCCATTCAGATTGTAAATTGGGGATTCAATTAGCCTCCACCTTTACCGAGAGTCTAACCTTGGGCTGATACGGACTTCAACCATACTTAGTATGTGGATGGTGAGTGAACACGCCTTACACTATTCAGCCATTTTAACTGGGATCAGATCTGATTTTCCCTATATCTGACTCACATACCGGGACATCTCTGATGTGCAATTATTGATTGCTGCAGTAATAAGTCTACTCCATGCCCTGACGTAGTTCCTTTTACACAAAGGAATGAAAGGGGTTGACTGTGTGCTAGTCTTTTAAAACTATGTTTCGAATAAAGAAGATTGATGAACCTAACCTACTCGCTTGGATATTTCTTCCACTTCAAAGAATCCTGAAAACCTTTGTCGGTGGAAGCCACTTTAGGTTTCCTGGCTTGGTCGCCTAAACACAGTAAAGATGCCTACCTCCCCAAGATCCTTTACCACTTCCAGACTCTGACCACTCCTTCAGCGCGATATACGTTCCGTCATTTGGGGGGATAAGAGTCCTCAATTTTCAAACTCGATATTGATGCATCCCCGGGACAAGGGGGGATTTGGGATTCCCTAACCTTTTCAAGTATCATTGTGCAGCTCACTTACGATTTATTTCTGAGTGGGTTGTAAGGGAAAGCGAAAAGCACTGGTTCCACATGGACCGTGCCGTGGCTTGTCGACCCATTTGGGCTTTTGCCTGGCTCCCTAAACATGCGGGCCACAGAGTGCTTATATTACCGTCCCTACGAAAACTGTCTTGGAAATATGGTCTATGGTGGTTTTGAAATTAGGTCTTACCACCTTCCCCTCACCCAATACTCTTCTGGAGTAGAAGCCAGAATTTTCCCCGTCCTTATAACTATACTCTTTTCATCATTGGAGTGCGTGTGGGCATGACAGAGGCTCACTCTGTGCTCACACATGGTGTAGGCATGACACAGGCTCACCCTGTGCTCACACACAGATGGTATGACACCGGCTCAACTTCTGCTCACACACAGAGCAAGCATGTCACAGGCTCAGCCTGTGCTCACACACGATGGGGACTGACACAGGCTCAGCCTGTGCTCACACACAAAGGAGGCATGACACAGGCTAAGCCTGTGTGCACACACAGAGTGGGTATGACAAAGGCTTATCCTGTGCTCACACACGGAAGGGAAATGACACCGGCTCACCCTCTCCTCACACTCACGGAGGAATGCCAAAGGCTCAGCCTGTGCTCAAACATGTGGGGGACAAGACACAGGTCAACCCTGTGCTCACACACGATGGGGCATTTCACAGGCTCACCCTGTGGTCAACACAGGGGCATGACACAGGCTCACCCTTTGCTCACACTTGAAGGAGCATGACACAGGCACATCATCGGGAGGAGAGACGGACACAGTTAGGTGCTATGGCGGAAAGTGCACCTTGATGCAAGTCTGACTAAAGGGGCTTTCCCTCCATTCCTACTCCCATGGAGCATATAGGTTGAGGCTCTTGGGATGAGTGGGAGCCCTCCGAAGTGAAGAGTGACAAAGGTCAACCCACCAAGTGGTACCTCCTTACCACAAGGTTGGTAAGAACGGAGACTTTCATACCTTTAGAGTTCAGTTTGAGGGCGAATCCTTTAAAACGTTTGTCCAATGCCGGCAGGAATTTTGCCTTCCTGTAGCTACTAAGTTCCAGTATATTCAACTCTTCCATTGGACTCTCTCCCCACCCAGTGCAAAGGAAGCCATGTGCCAGTTCATTGCCTTTGAGACCATGGTCTGGTCATTTGATGGAACTCGGGGGCTGTTCTCCAGCACTCCTCCCCTTCCAACCCACACCCTTATCAAATACAATGGCACAGAGAGGTTGGTGAGGTTATAACCACAAAACAATGGGAATAACTTTGGTGAGATATCCCTTGAATACACAAATGCATACCACAACATGAGTTGGCATACAAGGTAGTGACACGCTGGTATCTCACACCCAATTGCTTATACTCTATTTCCCTGCTTCCTCACCACTATGCTGTCGTTGTGGGACTGTTCCAGGGGACGTTGTACACATATAGTGGATCTGCCCAATATTGCAATTGTTTGCAAAGAATTTCTTAATCGTATAAAGAATTTCTTAATCATATAACGGAGACTCCCAGAGTCTTATTTGACTATTTTTCTAGGCATGCAGCCCCACTCTTGCAAGCCGTGACCCATGCAAAATGGCACCTAATTAGTCACATCCTAAGGGCGGCCAAGCAACTAGTGCTTCACACTGGAAAAAATGGCATGCTCCTCCAATAGCTCATTGACTTACACATATGTGGCAGGTCCTCGCAACAGAACTCCACCCATACGGAAAAGAAACTCACCCACATTTGGCAGCCCCTCATACTTTATTTCTCATCTCCTAGGCTTAAGGCTCTCCAGCTTTTTGATTAAGCCTCTATGCCTTGTCTGAACAGCTTGTCCCTGCCCCCGCCTTACACACTCCCCTTATAGCTCCCCATGGGAAAACCTCTCGCAACAGATGACTGTCTTTATCCTAAATGCTAACTTCCCCTTTCCATGCATGTTTTTATTTTCCTTTTCTGTTGTATTGTTGAATGTTTTCTTTTTCATTATTTCTGATCATATTATCTTAATTATTCACAAGGTCCTGGAGGCCCTTGGCTACCTTGTCATAATAATGGGATGTAAAGTACTTGTATATCAAAACTGTTAATAAAGATATATAACAAAAAAAATCAAAGTTTGAGGCCGACCGCGATGGAGCCCTTGAAGAACTGTAATCTTCATTCTCAGGGAATACTTACTAATAAAAAGAGAACTTGCACAGAAGCTGAAAATATGAAAAGACATCTTTATTAAATTTTAATAAGTGAGGCCACGTCACACAGAAGCCGTAGCAACTGAATGAGGTAGTCTGAGGAATACAGAGAACAGAGGCCTTATATATGTTTAGGAATACAAAACTCAGCATAAAAGAAAGGGGCAGTCCTTGCTTTTGCAAGCATGCAAAATGCCTAACATTCCTTCTTACACAAGCCGGCCAAACCCATAATAAAAGACCACAACCCATATCGTAAACAGGTCATAAGAGAAGGAACAGACACAGATGAGAAGTAGGATAAGGGGTGTGTATGTGCATACCAAACTTTACAATCTCCTGTGCTCTGATCCTTAATCTTGATCAGCTACTGGGCAAGGAACTGGCCTAACAAGGTCAGCTTCAGGCAACAGGGTCAGTTCATTCAGGTCATCTAAAAGTCAGCTAAAGTCATCGGCCTATGTGAGGTCAACCACAAAATGGCTGCCATGCACAAAATGGAACCCAAGGGTTCAGAACGAAATCTTCAAATACACAGTGAATCCATCGGTGTAACATGACGAAAACACTCATAGTTGCTGAGCTCACTGTTTACGGTTCGCTGTTACCAAACTCGTAACAGAACCACGACCTTTATGACCTAGGTTCAGAATTCACGGAACCTCAGCCCTCCTTTTGCCCTTACATAGGCAATAACCTAAACTCACGTCAATCTGAATCCAGGTCTATATTCATCAGATCATCAAGATGTTGCTGGAGCATAATCCTATTACTTAGCAACTCTCTTCGGGACAGGTCTCCTTACACACGTAGTAGCACAAAGGCTGCATATGGCAGGACAAAATAGGGAATACCTCTATCTGTGGTATGTGGCATAAGACCACACACCCAACAATTAGTGATGTTCACTACTAACTGGTGTTGATGCAGAAGCTGTACAAAGGAATTATTAATAAACTCTGACCTCCTAACCAGTTCATGTTCAGATAAAATATGGAAAGAATGCGAAGAAGTAGTAGTAGGAAGAGACATAGATTGGGAGGTGGGTACAAATGTTAATGGGTAGCAAAAACAATCCCACCCATCAGAGACAACATTATGCTTAAAAACACTAGAAAACACATTTTTAAGAATATATAGACAACAGGAGAAAGTAATGACCACTATTACAAACAAAAGCATCATTTTTCACAACTCTAAGCAGAAAGTAAATCACAAAACTATCTAGCAAAACTTTTTTATGGTTCCTATGCATCTCAGCAACTCACTACATGTTCAGGTGAAACAGTGGCGATCCTCACCAATGCTCTCAGATGAAAAGGGATACTCTTCCACAGAGAATGGACTTTATTCCACTTTTACCAAACAGAATACCACCCTAAAACAATGCCAGCAAAACAGCAAAAATTTGTCTCCAAACACCCATTTTATGCAATTGCACGGGAAATACCCAGAGTCCGTCCAAGCCTCTCCGGCAGGCTTCTATTGTTCATCAAAATCCTCTTCTGTTGTTTTCTTCCGCATGGGCCTCTTCGTTCAGGCCTTTCATGAAAATGGTCCTTCTCAGTATCCGCTGGAGTGCCCTCCTGGCAAACACTCGCAGCTTATTTGAAAGTCTCAATGTCTCAAGGCAGTGCACCAATATCTCTTCTCTTCGACAGGCACTACAGATAGTGTGCTCTCCATTGATCAAGGGCACAGATCATCTCATGCAGACCCAAGTACTATTAATTAGGAAAGAGCAACAGGCTTTCATACTCAGCAACACTTTCAGACTCCAACAATCGCTTTTCAGTGTCAGAGGATGCTCGGGCTGCTCTTTCATGGGCACCAGAATGGAGTGCCTTTTGCCAATCTTGGATACTCCGGTGCACTGCACTTCGTTGGAGCAAAGGAAAAAAGCGGGGGGTGGCCAAAACTTAGGCCAAGGGGCTCAATGGACTGCCTACTGTCAGAGGTTGCCAGCAGATGACAGGTGAAAAACTAAAGCCTCGAAGCAACAAGGATCCTTCTCTTTTGCTCTTATGCACTGAAAGCTGGTTCTGTGATGTCCAATGCCGTCTGATGGAGCAAGTATGATTCTTTGGAGATATCACTGATGACACGCTGGCGATCACTGTGTGGGTGCCGGGACTTTTCATCTGTTAGCTGTCGCTAATGGGATTGTGGGTGAGTTCCGCAGGTTATTATTACTTAATCCCGCAGAACCTAGTGACGTAGGAAATGGCATAGTTGTTATTTTCCTTCAATTCAGTACAAAAACAGTTCATTTTAACAAAGGGACTGCAAGCAGGTGGCCTGCAATCTTCAAAGGAGTGGCTATACGCCATGGAACTATTGTGATCTAAAATACACTGTCATTCTCATAGAATACAAAGACAAAGGCAATAAGCAAAACAGTGCCTCTAATTTCTTCAATTGGGTTTCCATGTGAGAGCATATCCCCTACCATCTAAGGGTAGATAACTATAAGAGAATTTTATCTAAATGGATGTCCTCAAACATAGTGACATCGTCTAATGAGGTAAACAAATTTTTTCTATCAATGAACCAGTCTTGTTATACAAAAGGGATTTATACATAATATGGGGGTCTCTGGTACATTACTGCAATCTGGAAGTGTGAACCTAATACAATATTAACAAAAAGAAGGCTAACTGGTGAAAGGAATATGGAAAAGGGAAAATGGGACTAGGACACAGCTAACATCCCCAATTACTAGGGACGATGCAACATCAATCAGGGGAAAAATTAAGCCTTGTTTCCTTTATGGTGACTAATGTAATATAAAAATTAGGTCACCATGCACAAAAGTCACAGATCTATAATTTATCCTTACGTCCAATTCAGGATACATAATTTTCGGGCTGCCTGTTCCTTACAGGAAAGGGGGCAGTAATGTGACTGTAGGTGAAACCTTGTTTCCTGTATATCTTTTTCATTTTCCTTCAAATACCATTAAAGTCAAATTTGACATACACTGATGAAGTGTTGTCTGTCTTTCTGTGAAATTTAGTGTCAAAGCAAATCTACCCAACTGTTTGCAGGATACACATCGTCATGTATATCCCTTCACAACACAGGTAAACTTGTAATAGTATCATAAGCAGCAACATAAAACATAAAACATGCAAAAAAACGCACAAAACGGACATGTCAAGCCATCAGATATACTCGCTGTATATCAAGCACAAAAAAAGTATAGACAAAACAATAGCATATATAAATGAGCGGTGACGCATAATACCGTGTCAGGTTTAAAATCCTTACCCTCCTTTTTGACAATAGATCACCAATTAGTGGATATCTGCTGTCAAATACAACTTTCAGACACACAGAACCAGCAAGAACAATTCATGATAGAACCAAATAGACTAACATGAAAAACGCATGGACATTTCTTTCCAAAGGAGTTACGCAAGAAACACATCTCATTTCAACCAACCAAACTCACGTGTCTTGTCAGCCTTAAAATCCCCCAGAGCAATCCATGGATGATCTGTGAGCAGAAGCAAAAAGAAAAAATACACAACACACAAAAGAGAGACATTTCTCTTAACAAACAGACATCAATTATAACTTTTAATCAGAAGACAAAACAAAATACATATGAACAGACACAAAAATAAATTTCCATTACTTAACTGTTACCATCTTGTCGGTCACCTTGCAACATTAAGCTAAAACTAAAATTCTTTCGCTGACACTCCATATTAGCCTTGGGCCACAATTTAACTTTGAAAAATAATTCTTAATTGGCAAATCGTTCTCACTTAGGCATGTAGCCTTCAAAATTTGAATAAAGAGCTTCCTCTTATTTTCTGTCTAAAACTTAATGCAATGCCTCATTTTTGGTCAAATAAAAGCAACTAGCAGACATTATTTTTTAGAGGCAGAGATACAAATATATAATTTCTGCAGAGCATTTAGCATGTGTTGGGACTTTCAAAGAAACCTTTTTCATATTTTTCCCTTTGGAATTACGTTCTTTAATTTTGTGGAGAAACCAGAAACCCTTCCTTTTAGAGGCCTGTTTAGCATGGTCATTCTGCATTTCACAGAGACAAGTCCTAATTTAAAAGGTCACAAATGTCAACAAGACAGCCTCCTTCCATTGTTTACAGGAAAACTAAAGATAGCATCTTAGCGCAACTTGAGCAGCCTGTTCCGGATTCCTCCTAACCTGCAATATTTCACTCTATTTAAAACACATGTTATATATATTACTCCTGTTAGGGGCTATAATTTATTTCTATACTTATATTATTAAAACATTTACTGTGAATAATTCACAGAACATAAACACACATACCAGTTTTTAGAACAAATGCTTGTTTGCAATGGTACTCATTTCATTAACCTTAAATAGATGAAGGTCTCAGTTAGGTCCAGCCAAAGTTAAAAACCTTCAACCCTGATATTAAACTCAAACCTCTGCACCAGGCACATTGGCTCACTGAGCCATTAAACGCAACCCCAAATGGGAACAACCTGCAAATTTGTGTTTTATACCTAAATGTATGCATTTACTGAAGCCTAAAGCACTTTAAAGCTATTTTAAATGGCATAAATACCCAAATTCGACTTTGATGTTTGGGGCACTTAAAAATAAATATCCTATACTTGTGATACATATTAATCATCCTCAGAATGTTCTTTACAAATTACAGAGATTTTTAGTCAGACATCTCCCATGTAAATCTTTAGAAAAATGAGTTTTTTACGCCTGCGCTAAGTGAAATTCTATATGCTAATGTTCTCATCATGCGGTATAGCACAACTTAAATTAAATTTTAATGCTAGGATGTCATAGTATGAGCATTAAGCTTCATGAATAGTAAAAAACTAATTTTGTAGCACTTATTTTTTAATAATTATTTTTCATAATTAATATTTTTTTTAATAAACTCAAATATTTTTGATAATTCCACATATAAGAGCAAGCTGCATCCCTTGCCTATCCTTTTTAGACGCATTCATTTATAAGCCCAAGCACAGACGCCTAACTTGAAACATGACAAAATGTTTGCGCCATTTTTTTCTTTCTAAAAAAGACAATTTTATTTAGCAACAGACCCAAGAATATGCTTACAAAATGTTGCTTAATAGACTGAAAACATCAAGAAACACCACAAACAGACATTGAGCTCATTTCAGACATAAACAAAAAGGGGTGAAACACTCAGGACACACAATACGGCGCGCTTTTAGCCATGCATTTCATGAATAGAGCCAACGCTATTCACTTACAGAAATTGCACTAATGGGAAACCCACATAGACATTTAAACACACATTTAACCCACAAACCAATACTCAGAACAAAAATAAAGGACTGTTGTATAGCTCCTATATATCCTTATATCGTGTTAAGTTAGCATAGGTACATTTGAGATTTAAACGCCATTTTTCCTTTCTTGCAACTTCTGCACACGACCCTTAATTGTTGACTTAGCTTTCAACCTAGTGGTTTGCCGTGGTGTATGTGAGAATAATATGTTATTGCTCTGATATCAGTTTTGTTTGTTAAACCATGTCTGCACGGAGAGTGCTGAAGTTTCAGGAGCAACACGATATGAAATTGTTATGAGGTCTGATCTCCACGCCTTCATAGTCATAACACAAGTGCAGCCTTTGCCAACTTGGGGTTGAGGCGGGATTGATATTGCTTTGCACGAGAATTGTTAACACACTTGATGCGGTGCACATGCAGAGAGAGCTGGTGTATGCTGATGTGATTCCTTCATGCTAGGACACTAAGGTATGGGCCCGCCCTAAAACAACCCAAAGAGACCTTCTTAGCTAATAATATAATATATGTGTTAGGGAGGGTGAGATATAAGTGTTGTTAACTCTTATTCATTACAGCATGTTAACATGCTGTCACCATTCGCTTTTTATGTCTTAGTAACTATGCTGATAATTTTGATACTGATAATAAGTATACTTGTATTATCTAAGATACTGCGCCTGAGAAGACGGCATTAGTAAATAAACATTTCAAATGCACATGTGTCTTCTTTACTCCATGTTCTGGTTTGTAATGATAATATAACGAAAGAGTGTTCATGAGTCCCACGTACCCTGAGGTACTGTAAGTTCATGTTCTGGTTTGTCTAAACATTGGGAGTTTGATATGTCCAATGAGACACTGTAGCTAGCTCGGTAAGGGGTGAGTTGGTTGCTAAGGTAAGTTTTGGGACACCCTAATTTGCCGAGGTTCCACTCCTCTGTGCACAGTTCTGTGTGAGTACAGAAACCCTGCAACATGGCGCCCAACGTTTTCGGTGGTCTTAAATCATGACACTCGAGTAGTTTATCGTTCATGCCTTAACCCCTTCACATCCGTTTCCGGAAAACGGGGTGTCGGTGAAACCTACCTATTTTTTGAAATAGGTCTTTATTCAAGCTTGATTCTTTCTCAAACGGTTTCTTTGAATTACTACCCAGTTGTGCTACAAAGTATTCTTTGTGTGTTCTTGTTTCCAGTATTGACATGGCGGCGGTGGCTATTGCGCAGCATAGTCGCGTAGCGGTACGCAATCATCTTCAGACGTACCAAGTCCCAGTAGATGGGATGGCTGTGATTTTCGTGGTATGTGCAGATCCGGCGTTTCCTTACGAGTTGTTTTACTCTTGGGTTACGTTTCCGGCTGTGGACGCTAATTCTGGTTTGTTCCACTCCTACACCGCCTCGGATGTCCCGGCTGAATATACGCCGTACAGGGCATTGGAAATACCTATTGATCATTGGCAGCATCGAGTTTGGTTTGATGGCGCCCTCCCCCACTCTTTGTCCGCTGCGAGGTTAGGTCCACTCTCAATTCCGGGTACAAATTGGCCTGCGTTGGGTGGCTTTACCCCGCACCCGAATCACGGGGCTTGTACCCTGGCAGAAATTCGCAGGCTACATGTTGTTTCCATTTCCGTGATTCGTGCTTTAGTGCAATACATCGGTCGACATCTTCCTGGTGGTCCCCAGGGGGGTGCGGCCGCTCCCATGGAACGAGGCGGAATGCGTCTCAATCCAGTGATGGTTAATTCGGTTTTTGGTGCGCGTCCTGTTGACAACGATGACTTCCCATTCTGGCTAGCAGAGAAGTTTGATCAACTGGAGGCGGTTTTTCCGAATTCTACTCCTGCTGATAAACATAGAATGTTAACGATTACTCTACCGAAGGATATTACTCCTGAACTTGCTGACTGTGAAAGCTGGGGAAAAACTTTTGCGGCAGTTTATACGAGGTGCTTCGGCACCCCGTCTATGAATGCTCTGCCTGAAATCATTAGACGTGTTCAGAATGATCACGGTCCAGAGGCAGCGGTTGAATTGGGTATGCGCCTGTGTGGTTCTTTTGAGATTGTAAGTGATCTCATTCTCTCCAATGTTAAAGGAGATGCAGTTAACTTTCAGGTGTCGAATGCTTTGGCTGCTCTGCCCGATGCCGACAAACCCCGCCAGTTAGCAAAGATTGTGGTGGCCGCTTATAAGACAATTGGCCGCACAAGTAGAGGTCTGAAATATTTTCCAGTGAAGGATAAAAAACAACCTCAGGGACAATCTGCAGTGACAGATGTCCAGCCCAAGTCCAAAAAACAGAATTGGCCTAAAAAACAGACACAGGGGAAGCAGACTAGGCAAACTCAGGATTCTGTCCCTGCAATACAAGCTCCTGCGCCGGCAGACAGAGTTTATGATTTGCGCGATCGCGCGATGATTAAATCACCTGATCGTTTTCAGGGTTCTGATCAACGCTCTCCTCGTTCCTTTCAGGAAACATCGGCACAGAAGACCGGTGGTGGAGGAGGGGGTGGACGTGGACGTGGTGGCCAGCAAGGACGTGGTCAGTCCCGCCAGACAGACGGCGCAGTGAAGCAGGAGGATTCTACGCCTAAGCGTCCGCAGTTTGCGAAGAAGAAAGTCGCGGCCTTAACAGCGCATAGATATGCCACAGATAGTGAGAACGCGGCTTCGGAATCTGACGTGGGCTCTGACCTTGCTGGACAGCGCGGCGGAGATTACCATAGTCAGAGAGGCGCTCCGTCCACTACTGAGGGTGACAGCGACTGAAGTTTTTGTTGTTATAGAAACAGCCGATACGAGATTGGCTCCCCCTGAAAGACTTTTTGAAATTGTCCTGTTAATTGAAGGTGACATACAGCGTACTGTCAGAGGGGTATTTTGGGAGAACCTTTCGTCTACGTACAACATTTTGCTTTCCGAGGCTGACTGGCCCCCACCTTTTGTGCTCGCAGCGCCGCGAGGGGAGGAGGTAATCCTTCCCAGTTTCGCGCACACTGTCTCAACTGAGCATGCGCAGCATTTTGCAGAAGAGTGGGCTCGTGCTCTTGCACCGGCTCTCTACCGCAACCAATGTGGTTGGGACAAATTGTCCCCATGCCACGAAATTCCTTTGCGGTCTGAGCCGCAGCCTCAGCCTCAATATCCCATACGGCGTGAAGCTAAAGCGGCCGTCGCAGAAATCCTTGAACAATTGGAATATCAGGGAGTTATTGAAACGTGTGTGTCACCAATGAATAATCCCCTTTTTACTGTGACCTAACCTGACGGATCATATCGTTTGGTATTGGATTACCGGCATTTGAACTCGCATTGCCGTAACTGTGCAGTCCAGAATACTCACGGCTCTGCCCTAGTGGATAGTCTAGTGCGTAAGCGTTTCAAGACAACGCTTGACATTTCCAATGGTTTTCATGCCCACAGACTGGATGGCTTTAGCTCCCAATGGACAAGTTTTACGTCCGCTGGTGTGCAAAAATGCTTCCGGCGACTCCCAATGGGCTACAAAAATAGTCCTGGGGTCTTCACCTCCAGAATAGTCACACTATTGGAGGGAATCGATCCGGATGCATGTTCTTATGTGGATGATATTTATCTCACAGACGACGAAATTTGGATGCATCTGTGTCGAGTGAATTCCATAATTTGTACCTTTGCAGACATGGGTTACAAATTTAATTTTGCTAAATCGCACATTGCAGAACACACAGTGTTGTTTTTGGGCTATGAGCTCAACAATGAAGGTAGAGGTTTGGCTCCTCACTTCTTAGAGAAGTGCGCACAATTGCGCGCTCCAACAACACTGAAAAAATTACAATCTTTACTGGGCTTTTTGAATTTCGGCAGAACTTACATTCCGGATTATGCCCAGCGTATCAAGCCTTTGTATGCTTTGATACAACCAACTTTCTCAAAATCATGCTGGCTGCCTGAGCATTCAGCCATTTTGCAATCCTTGCAGGCTGATCTGCTCGCTTCTAAATATTTACTGACTCGTGATAACCACACCAACCTGGTAATAAGAATAATTCCCGGGACGGTGGGTTTCACATACCTCACTTTTAATGAAGGTGACACAGTACCTATCGCTTACAAGTCACACTTGTACACTTCGGCTGAGATGCGGTTTCCCACAGTGGAAAAAGTTTTAACTGCTGTACAGATGGCAATTCTAAAAGAACGAGCACTGTCTCAGGGGAAACGCATGCTAGTGGTAACACCCTGTCCTCATTTGGAGGCAGTCACGAAAGCCAGTGTACCAAATTCAAAGGCTTTGCACCCTCGGTGGATTCAGTAGGCTGCGTCATTGTCATCCACGGATGTCATGTTTATTTTTGACGCTTCCTTACGGTCGCAGGAGTACTTGCAGTATGAATTCGTTCATCCTGCTCCTCTGGCGATGCGACCTTTAGAGGACTTCCATTGCATCATTTACACTGATGGGTCGGCGCAGGTTGCGCATGGCTCTAAACATGCCTACGTTTCCGCATGCGCCATTGTGGTCGGTGCTATGTTGAATGATGAGTTCATTTCCAGGGAGGTACACACGTTGCCCCTGGGCGATTGCACCGCACAATTGGCAGAGCTTCGTGCTCTCTTACTAGCTTTGGAGTACGCAGATCCAAGTGTTACTACTCTAATTGTAAGTGATTCTTACTACTGTGTCCAATCTTACAATGAAAACTTGTTCTTTTGGATTCAAAATGATTTTCATGATTCCAAGGGTAGCACAATAAAACATAAAATGATCTGGGTTCGAGTGGCAGAGCTTAAGGCTATGTTGCCACTCGTTTATGTGATTCATACTCTCGGTCATCAGCGCGTAGGAGTTCACGCTGTTGGCAACTCGCTTGCTGATGAAGCAGCGAAATCAGCAGTATCTACATACTTAGTTGCAGCAGTTACTAGGTCTAAAACCAAGATTGATAGCGACATCTTGGCAGCGATTGCTGCCTCTGAGAAGGGAAGTAAACATCCTGCGGGATTCCCTTCGAAGTATAAATACCACTTAAGTCCCGAAAAGGTTCCTTTTGTGACAATTCCTGATGTTGGGGAACGGCTGATTCCCAACTCGGATCGCAGAACAGACTTGATTACAGCGGCTCATGAAGGTGTGGCGTCTGCGCATGCGGGCGTCTCAGCCACTGTAACGCAGCTACAACAACGTTTCTGGTGGCGGGGACTGTACAAACAGACGCGTGATTATGTCCTTCTTTGTGACATATGCCAGCAGATTAAACCTTCAACTGCTACGTGTCCGCCACAGACTCAGTTGTACATTTCTAATAAACCACTAGGCTGTGTTTATTTAGATCACTGCGGTCCTTTTTCATCTGATACTGCGTATAAGTACATCTTAGTAGCAGTTGACTCATGCACACGCTTTGTGTGGGTATGGCCACATCGCAGCGCTGATTCACGGACTGTCATTAGAGATTTGCGTATCTTTATAGGGATTTTTGCCTGTGGTACCTTCCATTCGGATCAGGGTCCGGCTTTCGCCTCTAAGGCGTATAAGGATGCCATGACTTCGATGGGGGTCCAAGTCAAGTTTTCGTCACCCTACAGACCTGAGGGTAATAGTATAGTTGAACGAATGAACCGTGATTTAAAGCAATCATTGACAGCCCGAGTTATAGGCACTGGCAGAAACTGGCTGGCTCACCTCTATGGCGTGCAGCGTGCTCTTAATAATCTCCCTAGAAGGTCTCTGGGTGGGCGGACCCCATACGAAATGCTCTTTGGCATCAAGATGTACGTCCCTGACCTTGACGGTCTAGACTCTGTGGTTCGCGCCACTTCCTTTGACGCAGATGAACATTGCAATGTTTTACAGAATCTACAAAAGACCAGAGACAGTCTTGCAAAGGAACATTTGCCCTCCACATCGGATGATGCGTTGCAGATCCCGGTAGTTGGCTGGCTACCCCAAGTTGGAGAACTGGTTCGAGAGAAGATCGACAACAAGAAAGAGTTTGGTCCCTCCTATCGAGCTCCAGTCCCAGTGCTTGGAGTGAAGGGTACAAGAACAGTCATTTTACCACCACTTCCAGGTCGTAAGGAAAACAGGTTTATTTCTATTGACAATGTCAAGATACACAGAGTGGCCGATTCTTCTTAGCATGACACCGGCTGTTTCCTGTCCTTCCATTGTGAGAAATTCAATTATGCCCACTGCCTCTAATATTGAACCTGAAGTGGCCATCGATGTTTTGTGTAAGAAGTGATTGCCATAATGTTGGTAACAGAACAATTCACCATAATTAGCAGATTCTAAATATAAATCCTCAGCATCAAAAGCAGCCTAGTATTTCAAATCAGAAAACAAACTTTCCACAGCATTAACATCCCAATCATCAGAACGAATGTTTTGTTTCACCACATCCCCCATATTAACTCTTAGTACATTAGGAACATTAACGACTTCCGTTGGGCCATGAATCTGAAAACGAACTGCATCCCACGCGATTCCATCCAGAACAGGCCATGCTGTGATGTTAACCAAAGTCAAGTCTCTTTTTAATCTGTGTGTAGAATGTGAAGAGGAAAGTGGGGCCAATGTTCCATTTAAATGAGTAATGCAAGTTCTCTCCTCGACATAGTGTCCATTCATAATCCGAAAAAAATAAAACACAAAACCAATTGACATAAAAAGGTAAACCGAAAAAAGGACCAGCCAAATGTATATCCAAGGAGGAATAAAAAAATGTTTTTTAAACAGGCTAGCATATACCGCAATTTGAGAGGGTTTTTTCGAGGCAAGGGAAGCAGAGTCAAATGAAAATCTGGATTCCGTGGCTAAACGAGCTTGCAGGTCAGGCATGGACAAATCAGTGGGGTACACAGACTGTACTTAAACCAAAGCATTTGTAAATATTAGTTGTAAGTCATATTTACAAGAAACGCTTCTCAATTGTGTTTTAAAAGACTGCAAAAACAGCCCAACAGACTGATGTATGTCCAAGAAGCGAAAATACACTCAATTCACTAGCTTTGGTTAGCAGAACACCAAACAAAATCATTCTGCATATCTTCTTTCATAAAACTGCGCAGAACAAAGGATCCTTGTTCTGTATTATGTCATATTTTAATTCCCTGGGGATACAAAATCACTAAGGAAGAAATATGTTTTTAAATCTAAACCTATTTAGATATTCCCTTTAGGGGAAGCCGGCTAATCCAAACGTATACAAAGTTGGCCAAAACAAAGCTCCAAATTTGCTAAGATCAGGCATCTTATAGCTCACTAATCTAGCTTCAAACTTCAAGGGGCTAGCTGTATCGATACACTCGTAAATATACAAGACCCTCGGTTTTTGAAAATTGCAATCTTCAAATAAAAACTAAGGACCAAACAAACTAAGAACCAAACTAAGGACCAAGAACCAATCAAACTAAGGACCAAAGAACCAAAAACTAAGGACTCAAAGAACCAAAGAACGAAGGACTGGGAGCGACCCACTTATACGTAACTCTTACTTTTACTAATCAAAAGGTTATCCAAATTCTAATACTCACGCCAAAAAGGTTCTCAGTCAGGAGTGACATCATGTGGAGGATCAAAATCAGGAATATCAGAAATATACTGGGCTGCAGAATCAAAAAATCTCCAGAATCCCTGTGCACAGAGTACCTCCTTAGTAGAATCCTGTTCTGTCCTCCTCAGTAGATTTCAGTCCTCTGACAAGATCACTCCCACAGAAAGTCACTTCTCTGATGAAGCCCACGTTGGCCGCGCAATTTGAAGAACTGTAATCTTCATTCTCACGGAATTCTTACTAATAAAAAGAGAACTTGGCACAGAAGCTGAAAATATGAAAAGACATCTTTATTAAATTTTAATGAGTGAGGCCACGTCACACAGAAGCCGTAGCAACTGAATGAGGTAGTCTGAGGAATACAGAGAACAGAGGCCTTATATATGTTTAGGAATACAAAACTCAGCATAAAAGAAAGGGGCAGTCCTTGCTTTTGCAAGCATGCAAAATGCCTAACATTCCTTCTTACACAAGCCGGCCAAACCCATAATAAAAGACCACAGCCCATATCGTAAACAGGTCATAAAAGAAGGAAAAGAAACAGATGAGAAGTAGGATAAGGGGTGTGTATTTGCATACCAAACTTTACAATCTCCTGTGCTCTGATCCTCAATCTTGATCAGCTACTGGGCAAGTAACTGGCCTAACAAGGTCAGCTTTAGGCAACAGGGTCAGTTCACTCAGGTCATCTAAAAGTCAGGTAAAGTAATCGGCCTATGTGAGGGCAACCACAAAATGGCTGCCATGCACAAAATGGAACCCAAGGGTTCAGAACGAAATCTTCAAATACACAGTGAATCCATCGGTGTAACATGACGAAAACACTCATACTTGCTGAGCTCACTGTTTACGGTTCGCTGTTACCAAAATCGTAACAGAACCACGACCTTTATGACCCAGGTTCAGAATTCACGGAACCTCACCCTGGTCAAATACACTAATCGGTAGGCCTTTGTCAAAATTTTTACCTTAGCACTTAGTCATTTTTCTGTAGCTTTTTATGTTGACATCGAGTGAGGCTCCTCGTCTGGCCAGATTCATATTGACATTGTTGGCTGGTTTTCTGCGAGGCCCTGGTCAAATCCTAGAAGTAAGGAGCTCTGGTGTTTTCAGCAGGACGCACCTGAACTCCAGGCAAGGTCGCAGTTGAAGGTCGCCGGCTTGACTCTTAACGTCAAGTCGGTCAGTTTATGAATTCTTTTTACCAAAAAGTTCTCAAACTTCACCAAACGTCTGGATCTTCTTCCAGAAGTTCTCTTTGAGTGTCCACACACGACTTCAGGGGTCTAGAATCTCTGAGATGGTCCTTGGGATGCTGGGGCTACAATTCCCACAATGCACCATGCCAAATCCTTAAACATCCACTGGAAGCACTTCAGGATGGGGACTTCTTGTTAGAGATGATGCACAAGGGTTCTGTTAACCTGTAGCTTGCAGGGAGCCAACTGCTTAATCCTTCTTGAAGCAAGGCAAAGTCTATGAGGCTTTAGTCCCAGAATGTGCAGCAGAGTGCAGACCTGTGGGGTGCAGAGCAGATTTCTAGCAGGGCAGTCCTTCTCCTTGTAGTTTCATGCAGCAGATCTGAGTTGCTTGGCAACTCTTCCATATTTATACTGTGTTTCTGGGATTCAAGCAGGAGGGGCGCCCCTGACCCATGGGATGCAGGGTGCCACCCAGGTGTAAGTCCACTTCCTCCAAAGTGTGGCATATTCTTGTCCCAGAAAGCACTATTCTCTCAAAATCCAAATAGAGAAATTCTCTACTTGGAAGTAAGACCAGGCAAATCCAACCCACTGTCATGGCCAAGATTCTCTAACACTCTCCTTCCATCCCTGTCCTTAATTTAATTACAAGAGCTCCTGTGTGGCTGGGGTGGCAGGATATGAGAGTGAGCCTGTGCTGTCCTAAAGTGTCATTAAACCTTTTTGGCCACCCCTCCTCCCTCCTGTCTCTGCAGTTTCAATTCTCCTCCCACTGGAAACCCATTGTCTCTCTAGCAGGCTACTTCACACCTCATTAAGACGGCTTGGCTCAGCCTCAAAAATGCTAGCAATCAAGAGAAAGCAGCAGGAAGGCTGCATTTTGGCTTGTAGAAAAGAAAGTTTAATAACTTATTTTCTGTAATCGTTATTATAAATGTAACAGTGGCAAGTTGTTGGATTTATCCTAACTATCATTGTAAGTCTTTGAATTACATTTTTAGCTCCTTCATAACTATATATTTACTTAAATAAAATATTCCCGTATTAGCCTTTGGTGCTAATTATCTACAATGGGGGAACATTAATTTGGCAGTTATTCCCTCACTAGGGCTTATTAAGCATATTATATAATGTCCCTGCTAATAGTTACATGGCACCCTACCCCTGGGGCACCTATGGGTGGGACCTTAGGGGTGACTTGTAGGTAAATATAAGGTAGATTACTGCGTTGGAAGACCCTTTAAATCCAAAGTAGAATTTGCTTATAATTGCATTTTTAAAGCAGCCCGTAAGGTAGGGCTGGCTTTTAAAATGACAGCAGGCATCCCAGTAGTGCACACTCTAGTGCAGGAATCCACTGGGCCTCTAAACCTTCCTGCCCTTTTATATACTAGGAATCTATGGATAGTCTAAATCCCCTTTCCTTCTTAAATACTAGGGACCTCCAGGGGTGTGTCATTGCCAATTGTAACTATACCTAATTACCATATACTTTTAATCAGAGATCAGAGCACAGATCCTGGTTCTGCATAGCAGAGCCCAAGGCACAATCAGAGTAAGAAAAGCAGCACCTAGTAGTCAAAAATGGGGGCACAAAGTGGGGGGAAACTGCAAACAGCTCCTGGTTTCTCACAGGTTTTTAAAATGCATGTTCGTCCTTTCGCTCCTTCTAATGTTTTCCTTTCCTTCAAGTTTGCAGGGATAGACCACATTTTCTGGCTATTTCTTCCTGTCATGCCCACATTTACGCCTAAAATGTAGACATACCTATGTAGAGTTCTCTTCTCCATCCATGAGAGATCTTTGCACATACTTATGTTAGTTGGATTAATGAGTATTTAAAGCAATCCTACAGGTATCCTATATATTCACTTACTCATAAATGTCCTCTGTGAACTAGGCCCATGGATGTATGTCATTACATCCCATACCAATACCACGCGTGCCATTACGCGGGTATTACTACGCGATATCAATGACAGCGACATGCCATTGCATCGCAACATTTTACCATGACTATGTTTTTATCTCGCATGCCATTACAACTCAACGGCATGCGTGGTAAAGCTATACTCAGGGTTAGTAAGTAAGTAAGTAAGTAAACTGAATTTCTAAAGCGCCTGGTTACACTAACAGTCTATCCCCGCGCTAGTGTGTAAACTCACATGCAACCCTAAGCGGCACAGCACCATCTGCTTTGACTCTAAAGGCATCCTTTTGGGAAGAGGTACGTTTTTAATTCCTTGCGAAACGCCGTTTCCGAGGTTTCCAAGCGCAGCTTACTGGGCAATCCATTCCACAGTCGGGCAGCCAGGAACCTGAATGACCTCCCCCCCATTCTGGCTCTTTTGACCTTGGGTACCTGTACAAGACCCGCCCCACTTGATCTTAATTGCTGCGTCGGGATATGTGGCACTAATAGATTTCGAAGAAAGGGGGCCTTTCCCCTGAATGATGCGATGGCTAACACATAAGCTCTTAAACGCTACCCGTTTTGTGACAGGCAGCCAGTGTAACGCCTCCAAAGCCCTAAGAGAAGACGCTCTCCTAGGCAGCAACAGGACCAGCTGTGCCGCTGCATGTTGAATCCGCTGTAGCCTTTGCAGACATCTCACGTTCGCCCCCAGATAGAGGGCATTGCCATAATCTAACCTGGAGGTAACCAGAGCATGGACCAATGACTTCCTAGCTGTTAAAGGAAGTAGGTCCAGAATCTTTCTTAGGCCCCGCAGGATACCAAAACATGCGCCCGCCACGCGGCTGGTATAGTAGTCAAACGAGATCCTGGAATCAATCCAGACCCCAAGATTCCTCACCTGATCACTAGGTACCGGGAGAGGCCCCAGAGTCTGAGGCCACCATGCCGACGTCGAGATAGAGGAAGTTTTCCCCACAATCAATACCTCGGTTTTATCACCGTTAAGTCTGAGGCAGTTATCAGCCATCCAGACCGCCAGTTCTTGAAGGCACGATGCGAAGTTGCTAGCGGCACTCTCAGCCGGCTGTGTCAAAGCCACAACCAGCTGAGTGTCATCAGCGTATGTTACCATCTCCGCACCATATTTTCCGGTGACCGCGGCCCACTGTGCCACATACAGATTGAAGAGAAGGGCTGAGGCTCGACCCCTGGGGTACCCCCTGCTTCAGGGCGATGGCATCTGAGCGAAAAGGGCCCCTGAGCCACTTGGAAGCTGCGTTCTTGAAGAAAAGACTCCAACCATTTCCACGCCAAGCCTGCCACTCCTACTCCTCAAAAGACACTGCAGCAAGGTGTGATGTGCCACAGTGTCAAAAGTGGCACTTAAATCCAGAAGAATAAGTGCCGCTGTCTGCCCTCCGTCCACATGTCTCCAGAGGCTTTCTGTAGAGAAAAGTAAGGCAGACTCCGTGGAGTGTTGAGCCCTAAAGCCCGATTGCGTGGGGTGGAACAGTTCATGCTTTTCAATGTGAGTAGTCAGCTGTACATTTACCGCCTTCTTAGCTAAAGTTTGCAAGTTAAGTGACTCTACCCTACCCCTGCACAACCCTCCCCCGACCCCCAGTCCTCTCCCTACAATAACACTACACTACCCTGCATGACCCCCTGATACTACCCTAAAACACTACACTAACACTACAACACTACCTTAAAACCCTAAAACACTACACTACACAAATACTACAACACTACCCTAAACCCTAAAACACTACACTGCCCCTACCCCCAGTCCGGACCCTACACTGAAACACTACCCTGCACAACCCCCCCCGACACTACCCTAAACCCTAAAACACTACGCTACACAACACTACACAAACTGGTGACGGACAGCTGTTCAGCAGCCCCCAGTAACTGCATGGCACAAAGAATGCTGATAGCAGAGAAATGGTGGGAGCATGACAGAATATTTCAGACACAGCTAGTGCCAGAATTAAAGTCCTCTTCTCAACAAACAACTGACACATTTTATAATTAATATTAGTACAAAATATCTTTGAAAAACACTAAAAAGTTCAAAAGGCTGCACGCAGATAGACAAATATATATTTATACTACTGACACAGTTAAAAATATCTTTGATTTCCGGGTGTGGAAGTTTCTTTAGAATTCTTTGAATCGTCCTTGAAATCCAACAGTATCATACTCTATACATGTGCAACACACCAACGGTCCATCAGAGTAGGAGTAAATTCTAGGCACAGGATATTATTGGAAACATTTTCTAAAATTTGTAAAGGCCTTCTGCACCATTTTAAATTATTTATTTTCATTTTATGATAATATAATTTTGAAATGGTACCAAACATATTGAACATCGAAGCAGAGTTCATGGGCTTTGAGTGGAGGTGGGTCATGTTAGCACTATTTAAGTTCAGTAATTCACTCATTCATACACTTACTCCAGCAAATCAAAAGCTGATTGGCATGCATGCTGGAATCACAGAAATTGTTGGTTGGCTAAGTCAGCACACTTCACGTGGTGGGGAATAGAAGAAATAGCTATTATGATTAGGGACCTTTCATGTCATTAGGTGGCCTTGCTCGCCCCTCTAAATATGGGTGTCCTAAATACTTCACAGTACTACCTGCCCCGGCAGAGTTATCATGAATAACTAAAACATATGGAAAGAATGATGCACCTGGCTTATAGATTCAGGGCTCTAGAAATGTTATTCATGTTACTGGTGGCCTATCATTATCTGTTTAGAACACTTTGGTAACAGAGCAAGTCAGAAATCAGGCAAAGCAAACTTTAAGATGTAGTTTTTTATCATTCACACAGGATTCCCCCAAAGAATGATAGGGTGTGCTCCAATCTTGATGAACCAGAGAGAGATGAAGAGAGCGTTGAAGATGAAAGAACTCGAGTCATGGAGATTGTCTCAGGCAAGCGAACCCAGGAGGTAAACACAAAAAATATATATGTTTAATAGGGGACATGCTAATAGAACCCCTTGCCCAGTACTCCTTCATAATTTAATTTGCAAACAATGTTTCAATGTGTCTTTTCCTTCAAATATTTTATAGGGGTATTTATTATTATTACATACAAGTCCAGCTCTAAATTATTTTGAGAAAAGCAGACAAAATGTGAGAGTATGTGTATGTTGTACCTCTCTGACAGAAAGCAATTGAGAGTTTGAAAGCCTTTTTTTCTTTGACCCATAATAGACAAAGAAGCAGCTGTTTTGTAACTTTGACTCGTATTCAGTCTCACTTCCTGCCCTACTATTTTTGTTTTTTCTCAGATTTGCTTTGTGACAATGTGGCAATTTATTGTGTGTGAGAAGCTGGTTTTGTATGTGGTGTACACTTATGTAAGTGGACAAACTGCACTGATCCAGGCAACCCTTATTGTGATTGTAGTGGTCTGAGACAACCTTGGAAAGCTTTCGAAGTGGTAGCTATGGAGAGCAGCCTACAGGCTTAGTCCAGAAGGAGTGTAAAGCAGCTTGTTTTACCAAAGCATAATCTTATTTGGTGTAGATTAAGTGAAAAAGAACCACACAGTGTATTTATAAAAATATGTATTTATTATGAGACACTCACTAACACATACAGATATCTCCTAACTGGAGATATACACAATACACACAATACTTTGCAATAGAAACAGATAAGTAGCACAAATACATAGTGGTCACCGGGGAGTGACCAAACCATATACTAAAACAGTGGTATGTGAACCACGACTCGAGTCAAGACTATATCCAGAAGATGTAGAAATGCTGGAGACCCAAGGAACCACCTGAGGTAAGGAGGTCGTGTGCAGAGTGGGAACACGACAGCAGGCTCAATGTAAGTCAATGGGTAAGGTGTGATTGCAATTTTAAGGAAGAATGACCCTTCCCATTGGACCCTGAAGAAACCTAGTGGAAGACAGAAGGTTTGAGAGCCACCCTACCTGTGGATACCCTAAAAACCAGGATACCTACACCAGGGAAGCCGGGTTCATAGGTGTGAAGTGTTGTCGGAAACCACTGTTGAACTCAATGGAAGACTTCAGGAAGATGCTGCTGCTGGAAAAGGTGAAAGTGTCTGGTTGAACTCAAAGGTGGATTCAAGATTAGAAGTACCTACAAGCAGAGAGGACAGAGTTAATGCCACTCAGGAGTGACCAGGAGGCACGGAAGACGAAATGCCCACCGATGTCGGTTGTTGCAGGAGAGATGACGGTGACCTTGGAGCTTCGGCTGTGAAGACCAAGCAATGCTGTGGAAGACCAGGAGCCATTCACGGGCTGTCCCATGTCGGATGTCGAGAGTTTAGGGTTCGGTGTCCGTTGGGAGCACCATCAAGTCTTGGCCACTGCAAACAAACGTGGAAATTGAAGGAAGTGCAGTGTTTGGGAACCAGCAAGGTCCAAGTGACTTGCCACAAGTAGGGGAGTCAGGCTAGGCCCTGAGCAATCAGGGGACCCCATGTAAATTGAAGGAGACCCTCAAGAGGACCCACTGGCTGGAGGCACTGGAGTTGCAAGCTCACCAGAGTTGCAAGCTCATGGTGTGATATGGTGAGAACGAAGATCTTGGTCACAGAAGATGCTTGAGGTTGGGGCTACTTGGAGCTCGAAGATCTTGGAGGAAGGAAGCCAACAAGCCTTGGCAATGGCAAGTCAACGCGGTGCACAGTGGTTCAGTTTCTGCGGCTCCTACAAGGTATACTGGCCTCAAACTCGGTGAGAGGACAGGGCAGGCCTCGAGGGATGTGAAGAGCCTCCACCTGTGTTGCTGATGCTTTCAGAGTTCATGGGAGCCCAGGAACAGCAGACCGGTCAGCTTAGTTGCAGTGCCTGCAGATGCAGGGAAGTGACTCCTTCACTTCAAGTAAGATTGCTTCAGGTGTCTTGGATGTCCACAGGCCTTGGAAGCTTCCTGTATGGAGCACAGGTACAGACGTTGCAGCAGACGAGCAGTGCGTTGAGAACAGGTGTCTTCTTAGTTGCAGTCTTGAGGCTCAAAGCGAAGTCCAGAGTGCCCAGACGGTCGATAAAAGAAGTGGTGTCTTGAAGTGAATCTTGTCCCACGATGAATCTAGGGACCCAGCTACAGGTAAGCCATTAAGTACCCTAAGGGAAGGGTTGGGACAATTCAGGAGAGGGGTCGGACAGTGGGGAGGACACTCCCATGTCCTTTGTCCAGTTTTGCGCCAGCTGGTTTGAACTGGACTATGAAAGGAGGGCACCAAATGTGCCCTTCTAGCAAACTGAGTGGCTCTGGTAAGTGCTCCCACCCAGCCCCAATACACTAAACCCTGTCTGGTAGGTGGTCACACCTCCCTGTGATAGGATACCTATTGTTCTTCCTTCCCCTGCTTGAGCTTGGCTCAGCAGCAGAGGGCAGAATCGTGTCTCTGGTTGGTAGCAGCCACATTGTGCTGTCCGGGTCTAGAAAACTGGTATCGGGAGCATTGAGGGCCTCCCGGAGGAGCTTTACAGTACAAGGAATCATACCTTCCACACCGTGATTCCAACATGTTTGATACCAAACATGATAGGGTTTGTTACAGTCAGTTTAGAGATGGTCATCGCAAAATGACGCATGGCCACTCTATGTATCGTAATGACTGATGCACTTACAACCCGGGAGAGTGGACTTCGAAGTTTTTAGGGATGTCCTGCTCATGCAGGGGCACCCTCACACTTATAAATGAGCAACCTGCCTTCAGGATTGAAAGGCCTGCTTTAGGGGTGACTTATAGGTTTTAAGCGCAGTGACCTTAGATATAGGGAAACCTATATCTGTCACAAGTCGTGCTAGCACCAGCTTACACAGGCTGCAATGGCAGGCCTGTAGTTACAGTTTGAGTTATCCCCATTGGTGGCATAAGACCCCTGGGGTATTTATGCACTGGGTATCTCAGTACCATATACCAGCGACTTACACAGGTACCCCAGTGTCCAATCTGGGATATACCTAAGTAACAATTTAGGGGAGAAAGCACAGCGACTGGGATCCTGATTAGCAGGATCCCAGATAGACTAGTCAGAACCAGTGACAGATCAGTGACAAAACATAAGGACAAATCCGTGCTGAGGAAACTAAAAGCATTTAGGATTTTATACTCAAAGTAAATAGAGAATCTCAGAGTTCCTGTGAAGGAAGGATAGAGGAGGCAGTGGTACAGGGTGAAAAACGTTTTCACAAGTTTGAAAACATTTCAATGGGAATTGTCTGCATCTTCAATCACAGTCGCATAATAACCAGTTTGGCTTTCCTGCATAGTTTCCTATAGGTTATAAACTTGCCATGGTTAGCTTATTTCTGAAAGTGGCATTTCCAATGACTTTCTAAGGTTTTGCAATGCCACTTGACTGCTATGTGGCTGTTGGTCTACCAGAGTGCACAAGGAGTCTTTCATAGTGAACAAATTTGGCTATGAAGGGCACTATGATCGTGTGGCTATAAGCCTGATATCAGGTCCCATAGTATCAGGGGTGGGAAGGATGCCTTAAACTCTGGCAAAGTTCTCATTGATGACTTTTGAATAGGAACAAGACAAAAGACCTAACAATAAGGAGAAAGGTTTAGCAAGGTGGTTGGTCCCAGGGGAGAACTATGGGAATAGTGCAGGAGTCTAGATTTTGTAAGGTGGAAATGTAATCATGATTGTTGCTAGCTTTATGAGCGGAGGAAGCCGACTCAGGACATGGTCTCAATTAGATTCTTGTTTACTGACCTGTTGCCCCAATCACGCCAAATTTTAAAATCTCCCAGAAATAAAAAGTTAGAAGATTGCTATCTTAACCGAGGAAAAAACTCAGAGTTCAAAATGTAGAATTAAGTGTATGGGCTAGGAGGCCGACAGAGAGACTATAGCGTTATAGCCTGCTGCTGAGGGCTATACCATTGTTTAAATTACCTGAACCCGTGGCAAGGGCCGATAACAAGGGAGAGGGTCTTCGCCAACCGGTATAGCCCTCAGCACAAGGGCTATAAGGCTATCAAATTAGTCCACCTACTAAGGGTTAAATATTCTAACTTTAAAAGGGAGATAATAAATGAAACATTGGAATGTTGGAGCAGAAGGCTTATACCAGCCATTATATGCTCAGAGCTACTCCATTGTCTTCAATAGAGCTCTCAACATTTCAATGTTCTAATATAGCTTAAGTACTACCGGCCATTAAAGGCCCACTCCACTGTCAAAGGCCAGAGCTGAAAGCGAGGGCCTTCAACAAGGGAGTGATCCTTTAATGGTAGGTAGAACCGGCTATGGAGGGCTCAAAGGCACTTAGAACCTTCTGCCCCTAGAGGGCAGAATGTTCTAATTTGTAAAACAAAGGCCTCGGGCTTCGTGAGGCCTTTTGTTCACAGCAACAGCAGTGAATACCTACATTGGAATGTTGGAGCTTCAGGCTTCTAATGGCCATTAGAAGCCCGGAGCACTCCATTGTTTTCAATGGAGCTCCCAAAATTACAATGTTCTAATACTATTTATGATAGATTTTGGAGAACTCTTCAGCCCGCATAAAAGGAGGAATATCTAAAGCTGGTAGTTGGAGAGAGGAAATGAAAATAATTAGTAACATCCTACTAACATCCTGCTAACACAAAAAGGCCTGTTGAGTCTGATGGCGTGATAACCGCAGGAGACTATGTAAAAAATGTAATTCACAATAAAACCTCCAAAATCTAGTTGTCTTCGACACCTCCACAAGCTTTCACTTTCATATAACAGAGCAATATTTATTTTTGAAAAATTAAAACAAATATTTTTTATTGGAGAACTGAAATAGTGCCATCTGTGTACTCCCTTGAATATTTTTCTTTATAACATCATTCCTTTTTATGCTCAATGAATGCCAATATTTATTCATAAGAAGACAAGTGATAATCAGATTATAGTCACTGACATCTTTTTTCCTGCACTGTATGTTATCTTCTTTGTTGTCTTGGTAAACGTTTTTAAATCTTCCTTTGGTATGACCTAGCCTACACAACTAATAATATTCTACCTCTTGAAATCTGCTTATGGGAATGCTTCAGGGTTTATCTTCACATAAGAAGCACCCGTTGTTAACATTTCCCCCTCATTTTTCCCACATTGCATCTGAAGTGGAGAATACTGGATATTCTATCTTGATCAGTTGTCTATATCACCTTAGTATTTATTTGTAATGAGTGTTCTACCATTGTGTATTCTAAAATTATTGATGACTGTATAAATTCAGGAAGTATTTTCAGCTTAGTCAATAAAGTAAGTTGCATTATACTTACATAGTTTTGTGGTTTCTTTAATCCTTTATTTAATTTGTGCCTCTTTTCAAGCAGTTCCTTGATCTGTTTTTTCCTGACATTTTCAGTGTTTGCAGTGGTTGGCATGGCTTGTCATTCAGTAAATCTGATTAGCAAGTAGTCTTTCTTTTCTTGTTGCTGTGCAAACTAAGGTAGACTAATGCATTTACAAAAATTGGGGCCTATTTGCAAAGGCATGTATGAGTATGTGAAGTAGTGCTACAGAAGAACTACTTCCAGTACTCAGAAATGCCATTGTGAATCAGCACTAAATGTCCAACTCTATAAGTGAAATGGGAAAGATGGCACTGTCCTTTCTTTTTTAACAAACTGAATATGAATATTCCCTGGATAGTCCAGTTCCCAATGATTTAGGACCAATTCACAAAGGCATTTAGGAATGCTGGAAGTACTCCCACATGAGTACTACTTCCCATACTCATTATTGCATTTGTGAATTGTCCCCATCATGTATAGTTTTAACAAAGTAATTTACAATATTAAGTTATATTTCTTTGCAATAATCTGGATCTGAGAACTTGCAAATGAAAGCTATAACTGGTGTGTCCACCATGATTTCATATTTCTTTACACTTTCTAGATTTACTCATCCATTATGCTCTTACTTTGGGGTCGATTCCGATTCGGGAAAAACCACTCCGAATAGCCGTTGCGGAGCGTTTTTCCCGTACGAATCGTACCCTGCAACGTCCCCGTACATACGATGAAGTACGATTCGTACCAGGAGCAGGACTCCATACAAATCGTACAAAGACCGTACGACTCTAATCTATGCACGATTCTCCCTCGGAAACCGCTATACGCAACATCCGTACGGTCCGTAGCAGGTTTTCCAGACACAGCAAGTACGATTCGTTTCGGGTAAGCACCGTACAACGCTTTTTTTACAGGATCCCAAAATGTCCGGAGAAGCAGAGTTCGCCACGAAACCCGTACGGTACGCCCCCCCCCCCGGTACGGTGAATACACTCCATGATCGCAGGGGTACGATGCGCACCCCTGCGATCATGGGGTGTACGCCCCGTACCCCATTATCGCAGGGGGACGCACCGTACCCCATGATCACAGGACGTACAGCCTGTGATAATGAGGTACGGTGCGTACACCTCATGATCACAGGGGTGCGCAACGTACCCCTGCGATCATTGGGTGTACGCACCGTACGGTGTGTATGTGATTGTGTGGTTGTCCACACGATTCGCCTTTACCGGACGTTGACAGTACGAATCGTGTGCTCATAACCCGGTCCGGATCGTACTCATTGGGTCGTACAGCATGTTTACGAATCGTACGGTTCACTGTGAGGGTCAGTGTTGTACGGTATCACCGCTCAATTCATACAGTTCGCGACGATTCGGACGGATTGACGAGATACGGATCGTGCTAAGCGATTCGGACGGACGAGTATGATTCGTACGGAGAGGACTCCAGATACGATTCGGACTGATGGTTTTTTTCCTGAATCGGAATCAACCCCTTTATGTCAGACCTATCTTTCCTAACAGTGCAAAAAAAAATTTTTAGGTAATTACTTTTGTATATTATAAATAAAATCATTTATGAGAACTTTATTTTTATATATTTTTTTTAGCAGAAGAACATAACTTAGTCTGTTTCTATGCAGGGGTATACATAAAGGGGTCGATTCCGATTCGGGAAAAAACACTCCGAATAGAGCGTTTTTTCCCGTACAAATTGTACCCTGCAACGTCCCTGTACGTACAATGAAGTACGATTCGTACCAGGAGCAGGATTTTGTACGAATCTTACAAAGACCGTACAACTCTAATCTCCACACGATTCTCCCTTGGAACCCGCTGTACACGACATCCATACAGTTCGAAGCAGGTTTTCCCGACCCAGCAAGTACGATTTGTGTCGGGTACGCACCGTACGACGCTTTTCTTACCGGAGCCCAAACCGTCCAGAGAAGCAGATTTCGCCTCGAAACCGGTACGGAAGGCCCCACCCCCCCGGCCGGGTACAGTGCGTACACCCCATGATCGCAGGGGTACGGTGCGCACTCCTGCGATCATGGGGTGTACCCCATTATCGAAGGGGTACAGTGCGTACCCCACGATCGCAGGGCGTACACCCTGTGATAATGGGGTACAGGGCGTACACCCCATGATTGCAGGGGTGCGCACCGTACCCCTGCGATCATGGGGTGTACGTATCGTACGGTGTGTATGTGATTTTGTGGTTGTCTGTACAATTCGCCCTTACCTGACGTGGACCGTACGAATCGCATCCTCATACCCCGGTCTGGATCGTACTCGTCGGGTTGTACATCATGTTTACGAATCGTATGGTTCACTGTGAGGGTCAGTGTTGTACGGCTTCACCCTTGCAATTCGTACAGTTTGCGACGATTCGGACAGATTGACGAGTTACGGATCGTACTATGCGATTCGGACGGACGGGTACGATTCGTACGGAGAGGGCTCCGGATACGATTCAAACTGAAGCTTTTTCTCCCGAATCAGAATCGACCCCAAAGTGTGACTGCTACCCAGAAGGGCATCTTGGAGCTGGGATCAAGAAGATACCAAAACAGCGGAAGAATGTTCATAGAGCAAAAAGACACTTTGTGAGATATTTTTTGTAGAATGAAGAGTTTGAGATATCCCCAAAGGTAAGAAGCAGAGACTTCCTGTGTTTGCTGGCGAAGAAACAGAAAGATCGACTGACCAGATCACTTTGCTTGAGAGAAGAATGGGATAAGGTGATTAGAAGAGAGCATTACAGGACGTAAATCTGAAATTTAGATTTGAGAGAAAGAGGTCCTTTCCTATGGATGGCATTATGAACTTAACAGAGGGACTGGAGCGAGCAAATTTAGGCAAACAAACAGACTCTAGGAAGGTGTAAAGCTGTTTGTTCAAAGCCTTCCCCAAAAGTTTAGTAGAGAAAGATAGAAGAGAGATAGGTCTAAAGTTTGTTGGGATTGTTTGGATCAGATGAATGCTTTTTCAATAGGTGGACAACTTGCACGTGTTTCCAAGCAGATAGAACAGAACTTGGGGTGTGCAAAATGAGCCTAATTTGTTTTTGCGTAATTATACAAAATAACAGCATAATTTTGCATACTTACGCGAAAAGCATGTCATGTTATATTTTGGCACAATCTGCATCCGCACATCATTTCTGAGTGCAAGGATGCATTTAAACAAGAGCACAGCAAATAGCTGTTGTTCCTGTGTGTTTGTGATAAGTGTTTACAAAACATTTGTGGTACATTTTAATTACACAAAATGACATGATGGCATTATTTTGAGAATTTCACATAACAAGTGTAACAACAAATTTGCTAAATTACATGAATTACGCCAGCGTAATTTGAATTTCACCGAGTCTAAAATAGAACAAGACCTTAAAGAAAGATTACAGCAATGCTTCAAGATGGTTGCAACAGAAACAATTGATGGATGGAATGTTGGACAATGCAAACATTCACCCGCAGTCACAAGGATCTGGGTTAAATCCATCATTTGTTTGCTCACCACACCACCTCAGTTTGGACCCAGCCATATGCAAATCAGTCTTGACCCTGTTCCTTGTGGGAACAGTCTAGCCCGAACTGCCAAGCCAGGTCCTCCCTGGGCCAGAAAGAAGCATCCTGGGACCGGTATCAGGACATCACCCTTCATCAGCCAGACTTGCTTGAATCCAGTGGTGTAGCGAGCACGGGTCCCACGTCTGGGCATACCCTTCTCACTTAGGGTGACATATGCAACAGAAACAATTGATGGACGGGATAATGGACTGCGCAACCATTCACCTCCAGTCAGAAGGATCTGGGTTAATTCCATTGTTCTTTTGCCCACTACGCCACCACAGTTTGGACACAGCCACATGCAAATCAGTCTTGGCCCTGTGCCTCATGGGAACAGCCCAGACCAAACTGGCAAGCCAGGTGCTCCCTGGACCGGAAACAAGCCTCCTTGGACCGGTTTTGGGGTATATCACCTTTCATCAGCCAGGCAAAAAGGCTTTTCCTAATGTATCAAACCGAACTTGCTATTTGGTAGCACATTATCGAATCACAATTTGGGTTTGCAACCTAAGAATAATTCACTGTTTGGAAGGGGCATGTTTAGGGCATCCCTTCCAAATACCAAATCGTAGCTGTATGTACTAATGTGTTTTGGACGAAATACGATTCGATAACATTTTACCACCAATTCATTGGTGGTAACACATCCGCAAATGAGTCCCCTTGGAACGCCTTCCCCTTTGAGAATGGTCCGTGGGACCACTGCCTGTTCTTAGAAAATAAATATTAAACTTTTAATTTTGTATTTTTAAACACATCTTATTTTTCTTTCAGGAAAACAGGATGGATTTTCTTTTTTAAATGATTTCTTCATTTAAAAGCAATCACAGACATGGCGGTGTGCTGACCCTAGCAGGCCACAGTCCCTGTGCTGACAGTGAATCCTAGTTGGTCACAAATTGCGTCCCACTGCGAATCAGTAATTTGCAAACGAGACCTGTTAGTACAAAGGTCGGGCAGAAAATTACCATGCTGGTTGCAAAAATACAGGCCGCAAATTGTGACTAGTATTTTGCAACCAGTTATTCGTACATCTAGTCCCAAAAGCATTAATCTTCAACCCCCTAAGATGCACTCATGTTGAAGCAATTATTGCTCATATAGGAAAAAACTAAATGTCTGTTGAGGATCTCCCAAGACTATTTTACAGACACTATAAAAGAGGCAAAGTCTTCTTGTAACAAAAAAATCTCAAGAGACCTCTCGGTGCAGTTCTCTTTTGCTGGTCCTGCATACTTCAAAGTAACTCATCAAGGCAAAACCAACTATTTTAGGGATCCAGAAGACTCAGAGATTTATAACGAATCTCATGGAGTTAGAGATGAAAACATGTCACCTTCAACAACCTATCCTACACTGCGTTCATAGAATTCAAATCCTTTTTTATTATCTTTACAGCTCTACGCACAAGACATAGCACATTTTCATTGTGGTTGCTAGATATAAGTTTGGAAGTTGCTTATCTCCAGGTTTCAATGATTTAACTCTCAACCAATTAGTAAATTCTTGTTATAGACGTTTCTCACTATCACCTGTTAGTGGCCCATTTACCGATCTTGTAACTGGCTGAAATCAACCTTTGGGTATTTCAGATTTTCTAAAATACCACAAGAGTTATTGAAAAAGCTGTTGCATTCTTAAACTAGTGACAATTAGGTGGTGTGATGCAATCTATTTATAGTCCACTCATGGCTTCTACTGTGTTGCAATTTTGGGCTTGGATTTTGGGTCTATCTGTTGAATTACTCTTCTCTGTTATGATACCCTGCACCCTCTCTCTTTCCTCTCCCTTCCTGCTCACTAATTGGGCTGGACAACCCCATGTGACCATTGACGTTTCAATGAGGTTCATGGTACTCTCCAACAAGGAAATGTCTCACATCTCTCCACCAAACTGCAGTGTACAGAATGACCTTCACCCCTGAAAAGAAAATATCAATATTATGAAAATCATTCTACTACAGAACATAAACAACTCAAGGGCTCATAATAATCATCACTCATATTCATGTAAAATAGCATAATGACCAACATTAAGATTCTATCCCTAAACCCTAATGTTTTCAAAAAAATCATGCCAAGCGCTAACAATTCCAAACCTATTGCCACAAATTAAAATGCAAATGTATTTTCCTCCAAGAGACTAAAATTGGTGTGGGGGAGGCTGTCCAAAACATACATAGATGGGTGGACCAATTTGCTTGCTCCCCCGCCATTAATAACATTTTCTTAGGAACTTGATTTAAAACAATTCTGGCCTGAAAATCATTGTATCAAAATATGACCAAGAGGGCAGATGGCTTCTCACAAGGATTCAAAAAGAGGACGCATAGCAACAACCTTTTGTTATCTTTGCCCTCAACGCAGACATGCCAGAAATCTGGATGCTGCTTAACAAAGAAAACTATCACAGTTTCCAAGAATAGAGGCAATCATGGGAGGGAATTTTAATATCATGGTATTGCACCTTGGATAGAACTTTTAATAGATTTTTTAAACCAAATCGATCTCAGTAAAATGATCAATATGTGTAAATATCATAACCTTAAAGAGGTGTTAATGCTACCCAACAGGTAAGGACCTCACTTTTTACTCTAAACCCTAGCACATCTTTTCAAACGTTTCAAGGATTGACTATGCCCTAATAGACAAGTCTACATTATAATCTCCTGCTCTACAAGTGAACCTATACTACATTTTTATCATGCATGGATCTTATTAACGTTTTTTATTTTACAGATACAATAAAGAATCATAACATTTGGAGAATGAATGGCATTCTTATAAAAGATCTTGCTCTGAGACTATCAAGAAAATAATCACAGAATTCTTAGAAAACAACACCAATACTTGATCTTCTTCTCAAATATTGTGGGCTGCCCTAAAATTAACAACAACAGGTGTCATGAATGGCCTTGTCTTTAGGAAGAACAGAAAAAGAAGTTGCTCTTTTAAAAACCAAATTGACACAAAAGAATTGAATTGCAGTTTCTTAACAACTCTCTAAAACATTATTACAGTATGATCATTAGAGCCAAAGCTCACCTACTTTTGACAAATGCCAAAGGATTATGATTATGGGCTCATGATAAAATGAGCAGACTGCTTTCCACCTACCTCAAACAAAATCAAACAAGAACAAATATACTACCTATGAGGGAGGTACTAGGCAATATAATTCACAACAAAAATGCCGTCCAGTTTTTTTTTTTAACATTCTACCACCAAATATCTCTATTCAATAACCTCCCTAGAAACTTTTCTAAATTACTTAAATTATCTCCTGATTCCTTCTTTAACACCAAACATGAGAGCAGAACTGTTGGAAACAGCCCTCTCTACAGGGTCACCACCCCAAACGTTTTCCCTTCCTCCTCCTATTTTTGCTTCATTTTTGCTCTTGTTGCCCTAAGGACTCTCTACACTTTGCTACTACTACCTAGTGCTAACGTGCTCATGCTCACTCCTCTAAACATAACATGCTTTAAATGATTTATACCCAACTGGCATATTTAATTTGCTTCTAATTCCCTTGCAGAGTGGTAAACCATATGCCATGGGGCTGTAAATTGAATGCTACCAATGGGCATGTAGCACTTATTGTGACCACTGATGCAACTCCTGTTAGGAGGTGTCCCCCTTGCGCACAGCGTGAAGTACCAGAGAGCTGGTTTAATGATGTGATGAAAAAATAAAAGGTTTTCAAACAGTAAAATGTGTTTGTCGATTCTTTTAATGACCAACCGTCATTATAGAAGTTCTTTTTGTTCAAACAGTCCTGAGTGTCCCCTTAAAACCTTTACTCTGTAAGAATAATCGCTTTGTTGAGAAATGGTATGCCATTCTCAACAAGTGCTCGCTTGATCTAAGCTTGTTGATCATTGAGGAGCTATCCAAAGCCCTGGAAGAACTCTCAACAGAAATCAACCTCATTAAAACTGAATTAACTAACACCATGGAAGCAACTGACTTCACTAAAGTTTTGGATGGCATCAATATACAATTAACCAAATACACTCAAGAAATCCAGGAGAAGAACTATGGCTCTGTAAAGTTGATGTAAAATCTCTGTACACCTCAATTCCCCATAACTTAGGCATAGAAGCTATTGAGCATGCTTTACTTGATTCAAACCTAGCAGCCAAATTACAAATCTTGTTGATGGAACTGCTCATGTTCACACTCTATCAGAGTTATTTCAAATGGAATGAAAATTGGTATCTACAGTTAATTCGCACTTCCATGGGCAATTGTGCAGCTCCAGTTTATGCCAACCTGTTTATGCACCACTTTGAGCAAAAACACATTTTGAACAAACTCACATGGCTAGAACATGGAAAGATCTTTCTTCGTTACATAGATGACATTTTCATACTGTGGTCAGGAACAGCGGACACACTCATGTAAATTTTACAACAACTCAATGACATTGATGACCGCATACAATTTACATGGGAGTACAGTCAACTTTCAATCAACTTCCTGGATGTTAAAGTTCTGCTAGAGCATGGAAAATTCTCCACTACCTTATACCGCAAAGAGACAGACCGTAACAGCATTTTGCACTACACGAGTTTCCACAGACCAATCTTAAGAACAACTTATCATTCTCTCAACTCTTGAGAGTAAAACGGATTGTTTCAGAACCCTCAGAATGTTCCAACCAAATCAATGACATTTAAAGATCGCGGATAATCTCCTGATATTTTGGAAAGTGCAAAAAACAGGTGTGATGCCTTCAACAGACAAGATCTTCTGTCTATGAAACATAAACAAGACATGAACCGCGTGGTAGTAGTCTCCAAATATTCAACCACAAGCAATAGATACCGCAACATCATCTTAAAACACTGGCCACTACTTAGCAGGGAACCTGATTTAAGAGGGCTCTTTGAAAACAAACCCATTTTCTCCTATACAAGAGGACCTAACCTAAAGGATCTGATGACGCGATCTGCTGGAGACTCCAACACAACCAGATACAAAGGCTTGGTACCATGCCATAATTGCAGCAATTGTCATACCTCTATACCAGGCAATAGCATTCATCATCCCATGAAAGGAACTACCATCAAATTGAAAGTCAACGCCACTTGTAACACCTCGAACGTTATATACTTACTCAAATGCCCCTGTGGCTTGTGTTATGTTGGGCATACAGAACGAAAAATACGCACCCGCATCTTGGAGCACAAAAGTAGCATCAGAACCAAGAATCTACTGTGGCAACACACTTCTTGGAGAAAAGACATAATGTCTCACAACTTCAATTTCTAATACTAGAAACCATACTGCAGGTCGAAGGTATCAACAACAAGAATAGACTTCTTCAAAGAGAGAACTTTTGGATACGTTACCTATGCACGATGCAACCTAACGGACTCGACGATAGGATGGAGTTTTCATGTTATTTATGATACATTAGCTGTGTATAGATCCTGAACATGGTTTATTTACTTTTCACTGCATCATCAATATTTGCTGTCTTGCGATATTTTCATGTGTAATTCTGCATTGTTATCTAGTTACACACTGTTACCGATTTTGGTAACCTGCATTGTTTCTCACATATCCTTATTCACACCTTGCACTTTCGCTTTGGATATCTTCTCTCCTCTTATCTAGTTCACTACATCCGCACTCCTCTCCTATATGGCGGTTCACTCTCGTTCCCGACACAGTCCTCTCTTTATGTTTACCGTTATACAGGGGCGTGTTTTCTCCTGATCGCCCGATCTAACTTTATTAATCTGGCGTCCAGCTTTCGCGACTAACCCCACCAGATACGCCAGGATACACCCTCGCGACACTCGTTAGCCTTTGCAGCCGATTGACCAGTAAGTACATCATTCCGAGGACACGCTGTTAAACGTTTACGCTATCGTTCATATTTCTTCACCTTTTAACTGACCCGTCGTTCCTTCATAGAAACTTCCTTTTCACCTGATGAAGATTCAACGAGACTCCTTACCGTATGTTTTCTGTTATACTTTGGCATCCATCATACACGCGGTCACATACGGGCTTTCACACTGACTTTTTATAAACTTCAAGCCGCCTGCACTTTACCTTTGGTTGTCACCATCGTCTCACCTCGCATCTAACAACAACGTTCAACACGCCTACGTTTATCGATTTTAGCATATTTTCACCGTGATTTTCTCAATTCATGTTGCACTTTTAGTCACGGCGCACACGTTTCTAGATGCCTGCCACCATTACCTCACCATCACATCACAGGTTGCTATTTGATATTTTATTGATACAAATGTTTACCTTTGGGATTCAACGGGTCTCGTAATTTACATCACCCCCAACCTCTAGAGTTCATGCACTATCATGATGTTTTTGGATTACCTTTTTACACGTATTGCTTTGAGACCACACGAGATACTACTTACTAAGACCAAGCATTATTCTTATTGTTTGTTCACAGATTGTTCCCCTGACGAAGGGCAGACGTTATGCCCGAAATGCATTGGGATTAATTCAAGAAGGATGTTTATATGATTTTGAAGCATCAAAATATATATTGAACTCTATGTACTTTATAACAGTGATGACTGTTTGAACAAAAGGAACTTCGATAATGACAATTGGTCATTAAAACAATCGACAAACAAATTTTACTGTGTGAAAACTTTTTATTTTTTCATCACATCATTAAACCAGCTCTCTGGTACTTCACTCTGTGCGCAACAGGAGTTGCATCAGTGATCATTTAGACAACACTTTTAGGAACAGAAAGTGAAGCCCCAGCAGCACGCGACACCTTTTTATTTACTCACATTGAACATTCCAGGTTGTGCGTGTCCCACCCATTTTCGTCAGCACTTATTGTGACACCAACCTAAGTAGCACTCTAAAACGTGTCCAAGGCCTGCCTTTGCAGCCCGAATGCAGTATCACACTGCCATGCCGATTGCCATTTTAAAACCCTTGCCAAGCCCTAAACTCTCCTTTTATTACAGATACATCGTCCCTAAGGTAGGCCTGTGTTAGCCTATAGGGCAGAGTGCTGTGTAATTAAAAGGTAGGACATGTACCTTTAAGTTTTATATTTCCTAGTAATGAAAAACTCCCAAATTCATTTTTCACTACAGTGAGGGCTACTCCTCCCGTAGGATATCATTGGAGATTCCATATTCTATTTGATAGACTGAAAATCCTAAATGAGAGGAGGTAGATATATCATGTTTGGTACCTATGAACTTGTAATGATAAACCCTCTTTAATGACAAAGTTGAATTTACTATTATAGGTTTGAGAATGCCACTGTTAGAAAGTTGTACAAAAGGGGGTGGTGATGGACGGAGCATCTGAACCAATCAAACACTCACACCCAGTCAAAAGATCTGGGTTTGATCCATCACCGTTCTTTAGCCCACTCTGCCACCCCAGTTCAGACATGGCTATATGCAAATCAGTCTGACCATGTGCCTCATGGGAACAGTCCAGCCCGAACTGCCAAGCCATGCCTTCCCTGGACCGGAAACAAGCTTCCGAGGACCGGTTTCTGGCATTACAGCTGTCTTCAGCCCGGCTTGCTTGAATCCAGTGGCAAAGTGAGTGGCATGACATTGTTCTGCATTCTGTCCATCAATTGTTGTTTTTGCATTTGTTACCCCGAGTGGGATGGGTATGCTCAGACGTGAGACCCATGCTCTCCACACCACTGGAGTCAAGCTATCCAGGCTGATGAAGGCTGAGAGCCAGAAACCGGTCCTTGGATGCTTGATTCCGGTCCAGGAAAGACATGGCTTGGCAGTTCGGGCTGGACTGTTCCCATGAGGCACAGGGTCAAGGCTGATTTGCATATAGCCATGTCTGACCTGGGGTGGTGTGGAGTGCAAAAAAAGATGGATTTAGGCCCAGATCTCTGTACTGGGGTGAATGTATGACATTGTTCTGCATTCTGTCCATCAATTGTTGTTTTTGCAACTGTTAGAAAGTTGGCATTTTCCTGCCCTTAGGGCCAGATGTACGACCATTTTTTCCATACGCAAACGGGAAACCGGCCCATTTGCGACCGCAAAAAAGCGCTCTGGCATGTACAAATGCTATTTTGCGTGTCGATGACTCGCAAAATAGGGTTTGCGTCCCTTTCTAATAGCGAGTCACAATGGAATGTACCATTGTTTTGTGACCGCATTTGCGGCAGCTAAAACACTTGCAGTTTACCACCTACTTCAACTAGGTGGTAAGCCACTCGCAAACTGGAAGGGTACCCAGGAGACAGCTTCCCCTTTGTGAGTGTGTACGAAAATATTTTTTAAGAGCAGGCAGTGGGCCCAGAGACCACTGCCTACTTTTAAAAAACTTAAACAGGAACATTTCATTTTTCTTTTTTAAATGCATCCCGTTTTCCTTTAAGAAAAATGGGCTGCATTTTAAAAGAAAACTGCTTTATTTAAAAAGCAGTCACAGGCATGGTAATCTGCCGACCCCAGCAGGTCACCATCCCTGGAAGTGCAAACTGTTCCTAATGGGGTCGCAAATAGCACCTGCTTCATGAATATTAATGAGGCAGGCAATTTGCGACCCCATTAGAAATCGCTAACAGTGTCTGAGACACTGTTGTACATTCCATTATGCGAGTCTGGCCCTTGGTCCTTTGTGCCTGCATCCTGTCTGGGGAAACATGCCTGGGTGTAGCTGACAGTTAGACTTTGTGAATTCCTCCCAGAAAGTCACACAATAGTGGGATTAGCTGAGCCTCAATGGGCCATTAACTGGCTTGATGGGTGGATGGAGCTAAGCACTGCCCCTCTTATACCTGAATTGGCTCTAAATTGGGCTTAATGATACTGTATTGCCATTGAAGCCTGCTTGGAGCCATGGCAGGGAAGGCAGGGAACTTCAGGAACCTCAAAGAATCTTTCCACAAACTTCTCTAACCTTCTACGAGCAGGGCACCAGGGTAAAAAAATAGGGCTCTCAGTTCTACACTTCAGTTCGCTACTGGACCTGTGGAAGGACTCTCAGAGGACTGCCTGCTGCTGTGACCTGCTGTTCACTCTGCCAGACATCTGCTGTACCTGGAAGGACTGTTTTCTTGCCTGAAGTATGCCATGAGCCCTCAGAGTCCAGCCCTGCTGTTTAACCCTGCTTCTATACCTGCACCCAGAACTACCAGAAGTGCCTTCAAAGGCTAATCTGCTGGCCTCCTATTCAGAGCCACAGGCTGCCGCCATCTTGAATCTGCACCTGGACCCAGCCTGAATGAGTCCCAAACCTCCAAGAGGTCTCCATACGCTCCTGGACCCTTGAGTGTGGTGCTAAAGGTGACCAAATATCTGTACTTTTATCTTTTAGGTTCTATTTTAAAAAAGGAATTTTAAATAGTTATAACTCCAATTCTACTGATTGGATTTGTGTTGCTTTGCTGTCTAATAATTTATTAACAAGGTCGACCTGCCTAAACTTTCGCCGCCTTAACAACTGGATAGAGGGCACCCGAAACCGGGATACGCTGCATGTAATTGTATCCCTAGACGCTGAAAAAGCATTTGACGTCATTCACTGGCCCTTCCTAAAACAGGTACTCAAGAGAATCAGCTTTGGGCTCCACTACAGAGCCTGGATTGAGTTACTATGCACAAAACCATGCGCCAGAGTACAGGTAAACTGAGCTATATCAGATGAATTCCCGATCAGAAGGGGTACAAGTCAGGGATGCCCGCTATCTCCACTATTATTCACACTAACACTGGAACCACTTGCACGCATAGTACGCACACACCCTGATATTACAGGTTTCCATGTGAAGGAGGAGATAACCAACGACGAGAGGATATCCCTTACCCGGATGACATCCTCTTATATGTTGCAAACCCGCGGCAAACACTTCCCAGCATATTTGAAAACTTTGAGACATATTGGATCCAGACGGGTTACAAAATAAACTGGGGGAAATCCAGTGTTTATATGGCAGGGCACGAGGTAGACCAGTAAAACATCCCAGGAAACCTGAAAATAACTAAAAACAGTTTTATAAACTTAGGGGCTCATTAGGATGGCGGTTGGAGGCACATCCACAATGCTGGCGGAAAACGCTCTTTTCCGCACTCCATCGGCGGTACTCACGTCCGCCGTATTACGATGGACATTGATTGCCCATTTCCTGTGCGCTGCGGTGTGTCTGGTTCCACCAGAAATCTCCGGCCGCCACCGGTGCAGACGGAGCCAATTGAGATGTACTGCCATGTGGATTGCGGTTAGGACTGCCGCTCATTTCACGATGCCTCAAACAGCCCATCACACCGCAGCGGAGAATCCTGCTACATGGGGATGGCGGTGGCAATACTGCGGATAGCTCCATGTGTCCCTGACCGCTGGGAAAACGGTGGTCATTGGCCTTTCCGCAGCAAAATCCACCCGCTGCAGACGTATTTTCAGCTTTTCCGACATTGACTCCTGGAATCCGACTGCCGCGGTTGGATTTTACTGCCGGGTCATCATAATCTGACCGCCGGTTTTCCCGCTGTACCAACGGGCAGGTAATTTCCACTGCCACGGCAGTCGGAATAGTTTTCCGACCACCATCCTAACCCCTTAGGCATTTATATTACCCTAGACAGAGAAAGGGGCATGCAACATAGCATTCACTTCCACTGACACTCCTAGGCAGAGCAGCCATGTACAAGAGGATAACACTACCATAACTTATGTACATACTTCAAAACACATATCAGAAACTGCCAGAGGAGGTATTCAACAAGATAGAGGAGGTGGTCCGAGAGTTCCTCTGGAAGGGTACAAGGTCAAGAGTACATTACAAAGAAATCGGTGTACAGTCATAATATCGAGTCAATTATTTCGACTGGACAGAATATCGAGTAAAAAATATAGAATGGACATAATATCGACTAGACATAATATAGACAACAAAAATATCGACTAGAGAAAATTAATATCGAATAGAATGGACATAATATCGAATCAAAAATATAGAATGGACATAATATCGACTAGACATAATATAGACAACAAAAATATCGAATTTAAGGTAAGTTAATAATAATTTTTATTTTTTGTGTAATATAAGTCTGTAGCGGGTTGTGGGTTTATAGGGGAATAGGGTGGGAAGTAATTTAATTCTAATTAATTAAATATGTTAATTTATTTATTGATATATATTTAGAATTAATTGTTAATTAATTATTAATTGGTAATTAATTAAAATATAATTGGTAATTAATTATAATTGATTAATTGATAAATATTTGAATTTTAGTAATTTATTTTCTGTAGCGGGTTGTGGGTTTATAGGGGAATAGGGTGGGAAGTAATTTAATTATAATTAATTAAATATGTTAATTTATTTATTGATAATAATTTAGAATTAATTGTTAATTAATTATTAATTGGTAATTAATTAAAATATAATTGGTAGTTAATTATAATTGATTAATTGATAAATATTTTAATTTTAGTAATTTATTTTCTGTAGCGGGTTGTGGGTTTATAGGGGAATAGGGTGGGAAGTAATTTAATTATAATTAATTAAATATGTTAATTTATTTATTGATATTTTTTAAAAATTAATTGTTAATTAATTATTAATTGGTAATTAATTAAAATATAATTGGTAATTAATTATAATTGATTAATTGATAAATATTTTAATTTTAGGGTTCAGGGTCAGTTTTCAGTTTTTGGGTAAAGGGGTATTTTTAGGGTTCAGGGTCAGTTTTCAGTTTTTGGGTAAAGGGGTATTTTTAGGGTTCAGGGTCAGTTTTCAGTTTTTGGGGTAAAGGGGTATTTTTAGGGTTCAGGGTCAGTTTTCAGTTTGTAGGTAAAGGGGTATTTTTAGGGTTCAGGGTCAGTTTTCAGTTTTTGGGTAAAGGGGTATTTTTAGGGTTCAGGGTCAGTTTTCAGTTTTTGGGTAAAGGGGTATTTTTAGGGTTCAGGGTCAGTTTTCAGTTTTTGGGGTAAAGGGGTATTTTTAGGGTTCAGGGTCAGTTTTCAGTTTGTAGGTAAAGGGGTATTTTTAGGGTTCAGGGTCAGTTTTCAGTTTTTGGGTAAAGGGGTATTTTTAGGGTTCAGGGTCAGTTTTCAGTTTTTGGGGTAAAGGGGTATTTTTAGGGTTCAGGGTCAGTTTTCAGTTTGTAGGTAAAGGGGTATTTTTAGGGTTCAGGGTCAGTTTTCAGTTTTTGGGTAAAGGGGTATTTTTAGGGTTCAGGGTCAGTTTTCAGTTTTCGGGTAAAGGGGTATTTTTAGGGTTCAGGGTCAGTTTTCAGTTTATGGGTAAAGGGGTATTTTTAGGGTTCAGGGTCAGTTTTGGGTTTTTGGGGTACAGGGGTACTTTGTAAAAATAAAGTAAAATTACATTTAAATTACATTTATTTAATAAAATTAAATTATATTAAATTATATTATAATATTTTTTATTAATTTATATTCAAATAATTATTATATACTTACCAATACTTATGTTGTAATGGTATGCGTTGTAAAGGTATATGCGTTGTAAAATCTTGCGTTGTAAATGTATGCGTTGTAAAAGTTTTTGCGTTGTAAAAGTTTTGTTGTAATGGTAGGCGTTGTAAAAGTATGCGTTGTAACGTCATACATCCCTGGAGTGGGAATAGTAATTTTAACCTCTACGCTATCCAGCGCTTTCCCTACTGTTGCACCCACTGGAGTGGGAGTAGTAAATTTTACCTCTACGCTATCCAACACTTTTGCTAATGTTGAACTCACTATAGTTGTAACAATAAATTTTAAACATTTTCTAAAATGTTATATATGTTTATTTAATAATATGTTTAAATATATATATATATATATATATATATATATATATATATATATATATATATATATATATATATATATATATATATATATATATGTGTGTGTGTGTGTAATTTTTGGTGATGTAATTTTTTTAATTAGATAAATTATTTATTAAAATTATATTTTTTTAATAATTATTTCTAAGTTTATATTAAATATATTTATTACTATATTAGTTTTAACTTACTTTTAAGACATTTTAAAAAATCGATATTTTGACAGTCTATATTTTTGTAAGTCGATATTTTGGAGTCGATATTTTGGTACTTACCTGTTTGAAGATAGGGAGTCGATATTTTGTCAATCGATATTTTTGACTCGATATTTGTGTATCTCGATATTTGTGTCGTCGATATTATGTCAGTGATCCAAAGAAATCAATACAAGGGAGGTATATCCCTTCCTAATATATAGAGCCTACTACCAGGTGGCCCACCACATTATCATCAATGACTCGGAACACACCCAGCCCACATATGCACTGGGATAAACCCAATTTAGCTTCCACTCCCACACTCACGACCTCTAAAAGACTACTTCCGGCTACGCAAGTGATGATAGAGGCCTGGAAAAGAGCAGAAAAAGAAATACACTGGGATAATAAGGTGACACGGGAGACTCCACTATGGGTTGGAAGACGGCTAAAGGAATTTGCAAAATTAGAAGGTTTCAAACTATGGGACATGCTGGGGAATTCAAAAATGGGAGACATATTGGAGGGAAGGGCTCTAGCCTCGTTTGACTTTCTAAACAAAGAATTCAAACTGTCTCAAACATAATACTGCAAATACCAACAGGTTACTGGAAATCACAGCAGATCGAACCTGAGACACTGCCTGAATATTCGCTGTTAGAGGGAAGATAACTCATGGGAGAAATAGGGAATAAGGCAATCTCCTGGACACACAAAACACTGATCATTAACCGACCAGACTCACTTGTAACCTTAAGGGCCAAATGGGAGGAAGAGCTAGGGCCCCTTGAAGATCTAGATTGCAAGACAGCACTGATGCACCCCAGGGACATAGCAATAAAAGCACGCCTCTGATTGATACAATTTAAAATCCTGCATAGGACATACAATGACAGAGGCTGGATGCATACATTTGGGAGGGCAGCTACACCAAATTGCCTTCGATGCCACACAGAAGTGGAACATACTTCCATATACATTGGCATTGTAGAGTAATCAGCACATACTGGACTTTCTTCACCCAAAAACCTAGCCGCCTACCAGAGACACCAATACCAACGGACCCCAATTACCTATTACTGGGAATACCCACAGAAATAGACCTACCCAGAACCAAGCTAATCTTCCTGAACCTGGGCATAATAATGGGAAAAAGAGACCTGGCAAAACTATGGGGTGCCTTGATTCCACTCACACTGCAGGAACGGGAAAAGGGAATGAACCTATACATGACAGCCGAAACAGAATGCCTGTACCACTGAATATACTTGGAAATGTTTGTACCAACTTGTAATCAGCGATGTTACATATGTATAATACTGATATACTTCTGTAGATTGCACCTTCAGCTATGTTTGTGTTAGTTATACAATGGTTGTATAAGAGAAAATAATAAAATATATATTTTTTAAAGAATAATTTATTAACATTTACTCTTTTTTTCTAAATTGGTTTGGGGATTATCATTGGTTTGTCTTTTCACTTTATTGCTGTTTGTGTTCTGCATGAATACTTTACACATTGCCTCTAAGTTAAGCCTGATTGCTTTTTGCGATGAACCTCCCAGGTTTAAGAACAGGTTGATTAAGTGACGTTTTGCAGCTCACCCGGCAAAGGATTGTGGCTGTTGCTTGATCAGGGCTCACTTCCCAGTCAACCAACAACCCAGTGTGTCACACTGGTGGCATCGGTGAGATTAAGACTTGGGTTTGTGCAGCACCATACAGGGATTTATGTTACACGAAAATACCAGATAAATAATTTGTCATCAGAGTGTTCTCTTTTTAAATTCTTCCATAGTTTTTCAATTGGCTATTTTCCCCCCTTTTCCAAATTCAAGCGCTTTCAACTTTGACACCCCTAGCAGGGCTGAGCTGCTGAAACCAATTTAGATCTACAGGTAGCCCTGAAGGCATTTCAGAAGGAGCTGAACAGTTGGGCCACCTCAGAAGAGGATGAGGTGGATGACAATAAGCAGAAGGAAGCACAAACAGAGGATGAGGAGGGAGATGGCCCATCCTAGAGCTATGAGTTGCCCCGCTCGACCCCAGCCGATGACCAGGATACATCAGATGACCACAATGGAACCGGTAGTGGTGTGTCTGCCAAGGGCCTGACCCCAGAGGACCTGGAGGACAGGAGAGCGGAGCGGAAACTCAAGCTGAAGCTGGAGGAATGAATGGAGGAGAAAAAGATCATGCTGGATGATGAACTCAGACTGAAGGAGCTGGGCATAATAGCCAGGCAATTGGAGTCTAGCTGTATTGGTGGCAGCAAATCAATAGTGTCTACTGGAGAGGTGAGATACCATATACCCAAAGACCTGGTGCCCAATTATGTGGTGGGAGATGATATAGATAAATATTTTTCATCCTATGAAGTATCCTTGATGGTACACAAGGTCCCAGAGGAGCACCAGGGGGGTAGCTTGTGGAGGTACATGCCCACGGTAAAGAGGGACACATGCTGACATTAGAAGTAGAGGACAAGACCAAGTATGCCTCTACTTGTGGAAAAATATAGGAGTCTCGGGAGCAAGACCTCTTAGTGAGTGGTATCCTAGCCATGATGGTAGATTAAGTGAGCCGCAGAAGGTGACACAGGATCTTAAAGAGCGGAGGACTTTCCCCAGCTTGGACTCTCAGAGATCCTCCAACTTATGAAGGATCTGGATCCCCAGGTATCGAAAGGTGAAACAGTGAATATATGCGACTTGGTCTTATTGACCCATTACCTACCACACTACACTACCTCAAAGTCCTGTAGGAGTTCCAAGGCTCTGGTGATGCCCTGGGCCCCAGTTCTGGGATAGAGAAGTTTAACATCTGCATACAGGGAGATGATATGTTCTTTCCCCTCAACTGTCAAGCCAGAACCCCGGCCCTCTTGTCTGAGGAGCTCTGCGACGGGTTCAATGACCAGGGCAATCAGCAACGGTGATAGTTGGCAACCCTGCCTCATGTCTCTAAACACCCAGAATTGTGGGGAGAGTGTGGCACTCGTTCTGACCCGGGCTGTTGGTGTGCTGTATAGCAATTTGACCCACCTATTCCAGTTGTCACCAAGGGACCCACTTCATGTAGGAAGTCCCATCACACTGTGTCAAATGCCTTTTGAAGGTCCACTGATATCAGTACTGCGTCTGGGTTTGCAAGGGCCTCAGGGTGGTGCATCACATGGTATAGCCATCTAAGGTTCTGAGAGGTGTTGTGAGTAGGGATATAGACGCTTTGGTCTTCATAAATCAGAGCCTGCAGTGTGGGAGCAGTTGTAGGTGTAACACCTTACTGAGGATCTTAAAGTCTATATATATATTGAATGTCCAGAGCACCACAAATAAGTAAACAGACCGTCAATGTGATAGTTCCATGTTTGTAAAATATACTCCAAAAGTTGGGAAGTTACTACGCGAGACTGATGGTTCCATTCAATTTAATAAATTGTTCCGTTTGTTGTACAATTTGATTTAAACAACAGCCGACACGTATTTCGTCATACTCGATGACTTTTTCTCTGATTAGATGTTAGCGTAGAAGTGGTTCATCCAAAAGTAAGTAGAAAAATTGGACCAACAGTAAAAGCAAACTGCAGGAATAACACTTTTCAAATGAACTATCACAATTAGTGTTCATGAACCGGTATGCAGTAAAAGTAGTATTCAAGACCTGGACTGAACAAACAAAACAACGTCAGTAACAGAGAAGTCCACTCACCAAGAGCCCTGATAAGCCAAGGTCAGCCACAGTATCCAGGTTTGCTTCCCTGCTGTGATGGGCTCAAGAGTAGCATATAGTCCCTCGTAATTAGTAATCAATGCCTTTTTCATTGCCATAGGCGAGTGTAAAATCTGTCTGATGTGTGTAATGGGGGTCCCCCTAGAGTCCGATCCAATGAGCCAAGCTAACAGTCAGCCGGGCCTCCCCCGGGCTTCCATCCTCAATGTGCGCCCTCTTAATGTTTTGTTTGTAGTCATGACTACGGGGCCTTTCAAGTGTGATATTATATCGTTCCCTCGTCTTTTGGATTTCATCTAGGATCTTGCTCCGGGTACTAAATTCTTAATCCAAAAAGGGCAGCTTATCTTCTAGTCTGTTGTTCCCTAGACAGTTTCCTCTGGGATCTTGTACCACAATGCTAAAAGCCTCCCACTCCACCATGCTTGAAGATGAAGAGCCCTGATTCTGAGTAAAATAGTCTGAGATCACCTCCGCTAGGGAATCATGGTAGCATGTGTCTTCTAAAGAGGCTGGATTAAGCCGCCAAATAGGGACAGGGGGACGCTCCTCTTCCAGCTGAAATCCCAAGAGGACGGGTTTGTGATTAGACAAGCTTCGCCCAAAGTATTCAGAGTAAACTATATGCTGGGTTTGGGTCTGGGAACAGACAAATCGATCTATCAGGGTGTGAAGGTTGTGAATTTGGGAGAAGTATGAGAAGGCACTTAGCTCATCCATGCTGTGTCCTCCAGACATCCACCATCACCCAGTGTCCCACCTAGTCCCATACTGCCTCTACCAGCTTGCTCGCCCCCATCCCCATTAGTGGTGGGGTCGAGTGGTCCAACATTACATTCATCACACAATTAAAATATCCTCCCAGCAATAAGCTATCAAGTGGTAGGTTGGTGATGTGAGTGGAGAGTGAGTGGAATAATGAAACCTGGTCTTGGTTTTGGGCGTAAATGTACCCCAATGTAATCTCTTTCCCCAACAACCTGCCCTCCACAAAAACATATCTACCCTCTTTGTCTACAATGGGGCAAGTGAGTTCGAAAGGGACCCCTGTCCTAATCCATACGAAAAACCCCATGGCATAAGCTGAATAGGAGGTGGCATAACCCTGGCCCCACCATCTATGTTTCAGCCGATCAATTTTGGCCCACCAGGTGTGTCTTCCGCAGCATGGCTACTTGCACTCCTCCCCGCCGGAGATACCTATGGACATTATGCCTTTTTGCGGCAGATCTTATTATTATTATTCTATGACATAAATGTCAGAGATTGTTTTCAATCAACATAGGGGAACACAGAGAGCCACATGTTCCTCCATTCCCAGGGCACCCTTGCCCGCCCCTCCCATTCCCTTGTCCTGTTGTGCAGTCCCTGTCCAAGCAAAAAACAGGAAATAATGAGGGAAAGAAAAAAGGTATAAATAACCCCCAACTGGATCTCCCCAAGCCAGGGCAGCAACGGCTTGTCATCCAATCTAAGTACTTCAAGCATTTCCCAAATAAATACCTGCCTTAGTCAGCCTACAAGGGCTTCTCCGATGGGTGCAGACCAAGATGAGCAAGCCGAGTCGATGCATCCCAAAGTAATCAAGACAAACATCTTTCCAGCTAGTAAACATATTCACACATTGTCTAACACAGATATATTACATGATAGGATGTGCATCTCAGGTCAGTAGATCACCCCTGCCAACCTCCACCTCCAACCTTCAACCTCTCACCACCCCTTTCCATACAACAAAGGATATCAGGCCATTTCATCTGCCATCTGAGGTGTGACCACCAGAATCCTCATCTCTATCCCCTTCGAGGACAAATAGTCGGATGACATTGATTTAGGGTTTTGCTCTTCCCTTGACCCTTTTTTGTGCTCTTGTTCAATGCCCACTACTGCTTGCAGGGCAGCTGCTCATTCCATTTCGGTCTGTGAGGGGGAAGGACTACTACTGGGGACATCCCTAATAGCCCTGCATTGGTGCATCCGCACCCTCCGCTTAGGTGCCATCGATGTTGAACGCTTTGTGATTAGGGTTGTCCCCACCTTGTGGGCTTCAAGACTGGCCCAGGCGGATTCCGAATCTTCACAGAAGTCGGTAGAGCCATCAATGATAACCCGAAGTTTGGAAGGAAACCTTAGGGAGTATTGGATGGTGCGCCTCTTGACTTCCATAAAGAAGGCCCTTCTGGCCCACATTGCCGCCGTAAAGTCTGGGAATATGGAGACCCTATAATTTAAGATTCAAGTTCAACCTGGCCTCTGTGCACTGTTGGACAGTGTGCTAGCCCCTGCAGCACGCCTGGTTTATCGATTAAAAAATGAGTAGTATTACAAAAAATAGGAGTGCTCCTTTAAGTTTATTTTTAATTATGGAGGTGCCATTGTCCACCGTTTAAGGGCCCTCTGTGCGGGCCTTCTGTAGGATAATATCCCTGTCTCGAAGTGAAGCAGCCTAGCCACCACTAGGCTAGGAGGTCTATCTGGGCATGCAGCTGCGCCTGAACCCGGTGGGCCCACTCTACTGCAGAAAAGGAGGAAAGCAGCTCCGAGGTGACCTCGGCCTGCAGCCAGCTCTCTAGATAGTTCACCATATCTCTTTTTTCTTACCTGCCTCTGGAAGGCACACTATTCAGATGTTGTTACATCTGTTGCAGCCTTCAGCGTCTTCCGCATGGTGTTGGAGGAGCAGCACTTTATCACTCAGGTCAGATACTTGACTCGTAAGCATCGTACATTCAGGCTGGAGATCAGCAAGTAGGTCTCCATCCCTTTGACTCAATCTGCCAGCTCATGGTTTTCCGTCCGTAATAAGCCAAGGCCTACTGACACCGTCCCTATGTCTTGTTGAAGGTTGGCCTTAGTATCCACTATGGACGCTAGGATCTTATCCAGTTGGAGCCGTATGGGGTCGACTGTTAATCAGTCATTATCCTCTGTCGCAGTTCCATGGGAGCGAGCAGAGGTTTCGAGGGGGGTCCCCTGCCTCCTTAGGCTTTGTCTTCTCCATCAGGGTTACCGTGGATAAGGGATCACCGTTAGAGCCAGTCCTGTGGGGCATCGCCAGCAATTCCGGCAACAAGGTGCCCCGAGGTCCCCACTCTGGCACCAAGGATGAATCTAGCATTCCGCTGTGCTTCTCCGGCACAACAATTTCTCAGGCAGAAGATGGAGCAGCCCCATAGGCCATGATTTCGAGCTGGGCCGCAGAGAGCCCCACAGAGCGCCGGTCAGTGCTACGTCGCGCCCCCCAGCCATGGGCAGGGCACAGCAATCAAATCCCAGAACAAGGCAGCCTGTTTTGGGGGTGCAGCAGCAGATACAGAGGCAGTTTATTGCTCAGGGGCGCCTCTCTTCCCTCTCGGTAGACACACTCAAGATCACCCTTCCCAGAGGTAGGCACCAGGGATCACTTCCTTTACCCCAGCAGGGCAGTTCCAGGACCCACAGGTGCCGCACAGCAGGGGTTCCCCCCTTCCTCAGTCCCAGGGGCCCTTCAGAGTCTCTGTTTTCCTGATGTGAAGCACTGGGTGGAGCAGCCCTCTCAGCGCACCAGTCCGCACTCTCTTGTGCAGGTCACACTGGTTATCCCCGTACCCTTACTTCCTCCAGGGATTTCTACAACCCCTCGTGTCGCTGTTGGATCTGCCGTGTCCCCAGGAGGCTCACCAGTGCTGTGGACGGGTTCTTGGAACAGCCCTTAATCACCACTCCTCTACAGCCCTCAAGCGCTGTGTCTTTGGTCCGGGTAAAGAGGGGCCTCACAGCCATGTCACGAGTTGATCACACCTGGCTGTCATTCATGCTGCACCACCGGTTCCCTCGCCCATCGGGGGAGAAAGTGCCAGCAGAGACAAAGAAGGCAATGCTGCCGGGCACTGCCAGGCCAGTCCAGTGGTTGGTACGCTCCGCGGTCACCACGGCCTTGGACCCCAGTGCAGATCTGGATCTCTTCCGCCATCCAGCTGTGATGATATGCGGGGCACAGCGGCCTGCGGGAACGGGGTCTCCCCTGCAGAGAGACTGCCTCCACCGGACTCGCTGCGCAAACCCCAGACCCATAGGGCCAGCATCACCTCAGGTTCACCAGTTGGCACAGGCCAAGTACCTGGCTCCTCTCTGCAGGTCACCCGGCCCGCCCGAAATAGCCACCAATCGACCCTGGGGAAGGCCTGCTCCATCACCACTCCACAACTATGCTTCGTGAGTCTGGTCCCACAACCAATGCTCGGCTCTGGCTCTGCTGGTTTGTGCTAGAGCACAGGCTGGTGTGGGTAATAATTGGACTGGGCACGTAGCTCTTTTAGGAAGAATACAACAGAGTCCTGCGCACACGTATGAGGATAGTGGGTTTTAGTGGAAAAACCAAAAATTCTTCTTGAAGAAATTTCGAATGTCGACATCAGGAGTTTCATGAAGGTTACCTTGGAATATACAATGAGAATCCAACATGCCGGATTCTGGAGCGCAGATCTCCACCCGCTACGGACGTACCCGTCCTTTGTAGTCGTGTCTCTCTAACTTAGGGAGGCTGGGGATGTTTGTATTCAACTTTCTCATTTTTTTCCTTTGATCAAAATCTGTGCCGCAACCGGGTCGGAATTATCACCGTTTTTGCGATTTCCTGACCCTTTGACTCAATCTGCCATAAACCTACAGCCCTGAAGAGTCACAATGGTACCACGTTGTGACGAAACATGTGTCGGTTGGTTTGTCTCTTTCTGTATTGACCTGGATTGATATATAAATCCTCCTTCATGAAACTCCTGATATCGACCTTCGTAATTTCTTCAAGAATAATTATTTAAATTTAGTTTTTTACAATAAAACCCACTATCCTCATTCGTGTGCACATGACTCTGTTCTATATTGACTGTGTGGTTCTTTACCTACACACATGCAGGGTTTGTTTCTTGTTTGGGTTTGTTTCCCCTGCACCGTGCACTCTCAACTTCATCTTGGACTCTTTGCTTACATGTCAGAGCGCCATTACTTCCTGTCCCTAATCTAAACCCTTCACCGATACAAACTCTTTTAGGAAAAATCTGATGTGGCTGCCATCCTGGCCACACCCCCGTTAATTGCTTGCATTGTTTTCGCAACTTTCCCCCTTATACTATAACAGTATGACATGCCTTAACCTGGTGGGCCTGCTTTTTCCCTTTGTATCTTCACCCTAAGCCTTGATTTAAATCAGGGAGGACGGCCTGCCATTCCGCCATGAGGACAGGGTAAAATATTCCATCCACTTGTCGGATGGCCCACCTTTCTTATTTATAAATGACCTCCAGGCAGGCAGTCATTTATAAAAGCATTGACAGGAACTGCTGTTACGGCGGTACCCGGCAATGCATTTTACTATGTGTTACAGGATTGCGTCAGCAGGATGCAGCTGTGTAGCACAGAGTATTTCATTTATCTTTCAACAAGAAAATCCAGAAACAGTATTTTATTTCAAAAAGACAAAAGTATAATTCTCTCATCTCCATGGGAGTATTTTCCCGTGGTGGGGGGGAGGGTTACTACCATTTGAATGTCCCTTACTGCCGGGCTTTGCCTGGTGGTAAGAAACTGTAAAAAATGCCTACCTGTCGACACATCTAAATTGGGTGGGCAGACATGCAGCCATTTCTCCAATGACCCATACTCCCTAGGGCAGTCAGAGAAGTTTGGCCACGGCAGACACTAAGGTGGTGATTAGGACCGGCTGCCAGATGTGCAGCGGTCCTGCACCACTAATTAGGATGCCACCCCCACTCTGGCGGTCGCAAGCCGCATGTTTGACATTGCATCGGGTGCTGCTGCACCCATTGCAATCCCAAATTGCCATGTTGTGTATTCCCATGCACAACGTGGCAGGCACCGCGTGGTGCCTGCCACATTGTGCATGGGAATGGAGGGGGAAGGATGGATACCCCCCAAGTGCACCACCCACCCTCCTGGGGGCCTGCAACGGGCCCCCATTGCAAATCCCCGCCAGCCTTTCCATGGCGGCAAAGCCGCCATGGAAAGGCCTTTAAAACCCAGCATACTAATATGGATGACGGTGCCTCCTAGGCACCGCCACCATATTGAGGCCCAAGTCCGACCGGCCGGAAATCGAAATGATTGCCGACCGGCGGAAAAGCGGGGGATGCACTTTGTATCCACCGCAAATACCCAAGCCACTATAATATGGCGGGGATAAATCGGGTTGAGACGGCCACACCACCAGACTGGTGGTGGCGATCCGCCCAACATCCTAATCACCCCCTTAATAGTCTCTGCTGTGGTGAAACTGATGGTCCAGCCAAAAATAAATTGGTCGGGCAGCCCACTATATCAGTGGAGAGGGAACTCCATGTTGCAACGTAGTTCCCTCCCCACCAACATATAAATCAGGCCCTTAACTACTATCCGTCAATTGCCCCAACTCCCTTCTTGAAAGCTCCATTTACTGTCTCACAAACTCACTACCATTAACTTATTTACATATAAATCAATAGTTTTAATTCATTTTCCGTTATTTCCACCTCTTTAGATATATAAAAATGTTTAGTGCTATTTACAAGTAATTTATTTATTTCTTAGCTCTTTATATAGCAGGTATCACACCCGCTAGGTGTCAGTGTGCTGTACAAATGGAAAGCTCAAGAACAAGAAGCTTAATGTTAGACCAAAAAACTGCAACAGATATAAATAAGGCAAACAATCAGAAACTTTACTTTTTATCTGATTTCAACTAATATAAGAACAGAAAGATATTTTAACAAGCATTTGCAATGCAATAGGTCTCTCACTTGCTGGAGTTGAAGCTATTGGCATTATAAATTGCAATGTTGTTTATTTATGTTTTTTTTTGTTACAGTGGAGTGAATATTTAAAGAAAAAAGTGCACACCCTACCGTATTATAAGCTTTTATGGCAATTGTACAGTAAGGTATGGCTATGTTAACAAAGTAACTTGACAAAGTAACCGTGGCCATGGCAAACACTACTTAGAGCCCACTTATGGACAACAGAGGTCAATTTCAGGCATGCACTGTATGTAGGCAGTCATGGTAGATGATGGATATGCTTCACGCAGCTGCAACAGAGGAGCAGAACACAAGCATGCTCTCTCTAAAGAGAGCTGGTACTACAAGGTTGTAAGAAAGTGAATTTAAGCATATAAGTATTTGAATGTTGTTAAATATACATTTGTTCACATTTATCTATACGAAGACACTGTTTTTGCACAGACATGAGTGTACATTGCTGGCAATGGTGTCTGGTCTTCTCCACTTATCAGCTCACCCTCCAAGATATAAAAAGTAACAAGACGGGAGAACAGACCCACCACCTGGCACCGTGACCCCCGGGCCCCCTTGGCCTGTGACTCCCTGCTCCAGTTACAAGTGGAGAGGCAGGGAGAGTCGCCCAAAGTCTAAAGGTGTGCATATAACAGGAGTTGAATGCTGCAGGTGGTGTTTTCCTTACCCTATTGTGGGCATAGCGAACTTCCCTTCCACACTTGGTCCGTGTGCCTGCGCTGGTCGCTGGACGTCCTCCCTGGCCTGAGAGTCCCCCCACTGCCGCTTCCTGACATCTGCGGCCGCCGAGCTGGGGACTCCATAGCCCAGGATCCTTGCTGGGGTGCAGCCTGACGACGTCATCCCTGTGCCCGGAGGACCTCTAAACTCCCTGCTGCCCCCGCGTCACGGGATCGCGCGCGGGTCTGCGCCCTCGGAGGCCAGAGAAGGCTGGGCTGGGGCCCACCCCTATTATCTACTCAAGGAATCCCATTCTTATCACAACCGCAAACATCAGATGACATCCAGCTGATCAAGGTTAGTCCTGTTTGTCCTGTCTATCTCTTGGTCAGTTGAGATCATTTGTGGCCGCCAAGGTGCCTTTGTTTTGTGCTTAAGCAAGGGAGGGTCCAACAGGAGAAAAGCTGAACTTTTCCAAACTACTCTGGACTGTGCTGAACTGCTCTGAACAGCACTGGACTGTGCCAGGGAGTCAGGCAAAACGACGTCGACGACGAGCAGCAGCTACAACAATTGTCTATGTACCCCATCCTTGTGTTGGAGACTGTCAAAGATAGCTGAGGGCCGAGTGCAGAGAGAGTGGGCCCACGGGCGGGGCATTTGTAGTAGTAGCTGTGTGTAAAAGGGGGGGGAAAGCCTGACGCCCCCTGCCTCTGTCACCTCTCACTCGCCGTTATAGTTGGTCCATCGGCTCACCTGTATTGCCTCAACCACCATAGTCCCGGCTGCCGGACGGGGGTTAGTGCACGGTTCCAGTTCGTATCGCTACTGAATCGCCCAGGCCCAGGGTGGGGTGGCACGAGGGGCAAAGCAATTGTGAGCTGCCACATCACAAGGTGGTGGTATTTATTTTAAGTTTGCGCACTCTCTTTGAATCATTGATTGTTGTTCTGTTTAATTTTATTGTATTCACGTTTGTGACGCCTGCCCTAGTATCTGGTATCTCACCTCAAAGAATCGCTATATATAATGACTGCTAAAAAGCTACGGTCTGGGCGATTACTGGTAGGAAGGACTTGTTCAAAGACTAAATCAAATCCCCTGTCAACTATACAGTTTATGGGAAAGGGGAAAGGACAGAGTCCCCCTAGCGGGATCAAATACTGTAGACAGTAATGGAGAGGGAGATGGAGAAGGACGAATAATTTTGAGTGGGTACATCAATTATGTTGAACCAATTGACTCAGCAAATACGGCAGAGGTTGCAGAACTCCATACTGTCGGGGGGGGTGGGCCTCAAGATTCCCTGGAACCCCCGGGCCCTTTGACGCAAACCCTTGGGGATAAAATTAGTCCTCTAACCCTCGATGGATCCTTGGGTCCTACTTTTAAAACAGTGGAGGTGACTGTGCATAGACCCTTACTTGCCCCCGGTGGAATCTTAGAAGAACCTCTCGGTCCTCTCCTGACTGAGGATGCTCAAAGTAATGATTTCACTCTTCCGGATCTAGATCTAGAGCTCTGCAGGAAATATATCGCCTGCGATACCAGTAAGATCATAGAACTAGCAAATACTCCAGCAGTAACAGCCCCTATAGGACTCCAATTATTTAGTAGTACTCCTTATAATAAATCTAATTACTCTCTATCACAGCTACACATCTCCACGAGCCCCGATCTAAATATTACCGATATCCATCCCAATCAACCCACCAGGAAGGATAAACTTGTCTCGGACTCCTTATCATCCCTAGAACATCTGCTATCCTCCATTCTAATGTTATTAGAAAAATACGTTGGAGGTTCAGATTGTGTGCTGGAAACTGTAACCCAAATATTAAAGGTATTATTAAATAGCAAACAGGGGAATTAACCTAGTTTAAAAACTGAGTCTATTCAAGTAGGATTGAAAGTGAAGAAAGATATGGTGGTGGAGAATAAGTTTGAGAATGTTAACTATGATCAAGGGCTAGATGTAGGTAAATAATATTTACCGATTCATAAATACCGAATTTTACCGATTCGGTATTTATGAATCGGTAAATATGAAGGGGGGAGATGTAGGTATTTCCAGATGTGGAAATACCGAATCGTTAAAATTCGGTATTTACCGATTCGGTAAATACCGAATCGGTATTTCCTATTGATTCCTATGGGCTGTGAAGCCCATAGGAATCAATGGGAAATACCGATTCGGTAAATACCGAATCGGTATTTCCTATTGATTCCTATGGGCTGTGAAGCCCATAGGAATCAATGGGAAATACCGATTCGGTAATTACCGAATCGGTAAATACCGATTCCAGCAAGGGTGCGGGGGTGTCACTTTGACACCCTCTGGCACCCCAAAAATAGGCATGTGCGCCATGTGGCACACAGACATGCCCTAAGTGCATGTCTGTCTGTCACATGGCTAGGTGTGCATGCACACATGTGCATGCACACCTGGATTCGGTATTTTAACACCCAATTGGATTGGGTGGTAAAATACCGAATGTGAAGGGCCATTGGGACTCAGAAGAGTCCCACCTACATCTGGGATTTACCAAATCGGTAAAAATACCGATTCGATATTTTACAGAATCGGTAAATTTACCGATTCGGTAAATTTACCGATTCTGTAAAACTATGCCCCTACATGCCGGTTCTTAAATACCGGTCGGTAACGGCCGAAATCGGCCGTTACCGACCGGTATTTAGGCTCCTACATCTGGCCCCTAGTCCTAGTTGACCATGATGATAATTCTCAACCTATTGAGCAAAAGAAAACAGTGGCTACGATGGGGAAGATCCTTGAAACCCCATCAAAAGTTCTAGTAGCTGATTGTGCTCATGAGCTTGCTCAAGAAGAAAAAATCACGGTGGATTCTGAAAAAAGGATAGATAAGGAGTTATTTCCTATTTTTAGGTCCCAGACAAATGAGGAGAAAGAGGGTGTTCTGGACTCATCATGTGTGGGAAAAAAGGAAAAAAATGGGAAACCTAAAAAGAACAGAGGGAAAAAGATGAAACTAATCCGAAGATTTGCAAAAAAGAGGCAAAGAAATATCTGTTTTAAAGAACACTTAGAAACCTCTATTGGAAAGGATCTTTCTCAGGGGTCATTGTATAATGTATCACAAGATATGAACCGGCATGTTGAAGCAGACCAAGTGATCTGGAACCCAAAGATCTGGTGATAGGTCCATTGTTGACTTACAATGTTTCCCCCCAAATATTATACCCCCCAGTCAACTGCCAATAATAATGCAACAGGGGTGTTACCATGTACTAAAATTGCGGAGCAGCAGAAGCCAGTTAGTCTAGTATCTTTAGCACTTAATCCCCTGGCTATGCCGTTCCCTGAAACGGTAGAAAGTAAAGATGAACCGAAATTGCCTAATGATGTCTATGAAAGGGAAAATATAGATACATTCCATTTAGATTTTTTCCCTCTGTTTGATACGGATCTCATATTAAATAGGTCCTCGCTTCTCAAATGTTTTTTGGAGATCGAAAGTCTGAAACTTATCCAAAGTAATGATATGGATTTAGTTTCTATCTTTAAAACAGAAGTTGCAAATTATATTCTTCAATGGTCAGAAGGTCTACAAAGTAGGGGGATCGATGTCACTCCTTTTTTAGAGAAACCACGAAATAGAGTTTTTGTTAACAAGCCCCTGTTAACTCAGGCAGACTCAGGCAGTAGAGACCGTCCTCTCGAAACTGAGGATTTAAAACTCTGCATTTCAAAAAATGCTAGACAAGTGAAACTTATAGACCCCATCTCTCTCTCCTCTCAACGGAACTCCATAGAGGAGAGCCTACAATGGAACTGGTTACCTGGCGTCCTGTCGAGCAGATCCAATAATAATCCCCCACTGCACCCTCTTTTTTAGCAATGAACTAAAAATAATATTGTGGAATTGTTGGACAGGCCCCACGAAGGGCTCGCTCCCTCCCCGCACGACAGGGCCCAGACACCGGCTCTCCGGGGGCTACCCGCAGAAGCAACCCGCAACCCGTCCCCTCCGGGACGCCTGCTCCCGGATATCTCTGTGCCACGGGCCCAGGCCCCCGTCAACCCCATTGCCCGGCCCAGCCACCATCTTGGACACTGCACCACGCGGCCGCGTGGCCTCGGCTCGACCCCAACCCTGGGCCTGGCCGGGCCCAGACATCCCGGCACCACCATCCATCCAGGAGGTGAACGGACCACTTGGCAGGTTAATGGGAGAAAGAAGTGTCGATGGCTCTCCCCCGCCAGGTGCCGATCGCCCCCAGCCTCCCCGGGTGCTGGCTCCACCCCCCTGCTGGGTGTCTGGACTCCCTCATCCCGGACCTCCCGACCTCCCAGTGCGAGGGTCCGGACATCAAAGGGCGCCAGACCTATAACTGAGGCAGCCCCAGAGCAGGAAGGCAGTTGTATCCTGGAGTCGAGAGACGCTGCCGCAGCCCTGCCTTGTGAACTATCGTCCTGCCTGCTGGCGCTGCCGCGGCCCTGCCTTGTGAACTATCGTCCTGCCTGCTGGCGCTGCCGCGGCCCTGCCTTGTGAACTATTGTCCTGCCTGCTGGCGCTGCCGCGGCCTTCTGCACCGTTCATCCTCGTGGGACCTGCTGGCGCTGCCGCGGCCCGTTGTAACCGTCATCCTCGTTGGGACCTGCTGGCGCTGCCGCGGCCCGTTGCCACCTACGACCTCTTCGGGACCTACTGGGGCAGCTGCGGTCTGACCCGTCCGAACGCCGAGCGCGAGGATTGTGAGCTACCACCGTTTCACCTCAGTACCTGTAGGTACCAAGACTGTCCCGCTACCCCCTTCCCCTAATAGAGACTAGAATTGAGAGGATCATCGGGTCCTGATCTCCTTGTATCGTACCACCTTACTCAAAGAATTGCCTATAAAAGGTGTTAAGCGGACCTTCGTGTGGTGTCCATCTGTGGGGGGGAAGTTACTTGTCTGTACGATCGCTGGAGACGGCCCTCACCGGAGGCCTCTCCCCTTGTGCTCGGCCGACCCTCCAGGTCCCCGTCTAACATTGGTGGCCAGCGGCGCGATCCGAACCAACGCGTACCGTACAGAGAGTAACTCACCCTACGACTAATCCACAATGACGACCAGAGAGAGCGGATCTGCAGAGAAATTCCAGATAGAAAAACTGGAAGAGATCCGAGAACGAGAGAAAAATAGACTTCACGAGTTAGAGCTGGCACGGCTCAAATTAGACGGAGAATTGAAACTGGCAGAACAAAAGATGAACTTAGAACACTTACGGCTCCAAGAAGAGTGAGAGGAGAAGCAGAGACAGAGAGAACTCGAAGAAAAAAGACTGACATACGAACACGAGTGCAAGCTAGCGGAGATCGAGATGCGCAAACAGAACAAAGACCTAGGGGTGCCCGAGCAACCGCGCCCCCCAGGTACTACCGAACAGAAGGTCCACATCCCCAAAGATGTGGTCCGGGAATATGTCCGGAATGACGACATACAGCAGTGGTTCAAGGCCTACGAGATCGCCATGACTGCCCACCGGATCGCTCGAAGTGACTGGGGAGCCGGTCTATGGGGGAGATTCGTCAATGAAGGCCGTGATGCCCTGCTGCAGCTTCCGGACCATCAAATGACGTCCTATGACCACATGAAGGCCGCCCTCCTCAGTCGATATGGGCTGACGTCCGAGATGTACCGCCAGAGGTTCCGCAACTGCACCCGCATCCCGGGTACAACCTGGATAGAATATGTGAACTATTTCAGCCGAGCTTTCGAGGGATGGATCAAGGGTAGCAATGTAACCACCTACGAACAGCTCTTCAACCTCATTGTGTGGGAGCACCTCTCCAACAACTGCTTCGTCGAGCTCAGGCAGCACCTCCTCGACAGTAAATTGACTGACCCACGGCAGCTCGCAGCCGAGGCTGACCGATGGGAGAGCACCCGAGTGGCCCGAAGTGGGCCCAATGAGCAGAACAGACCCAACCAAGGTCATCATCGTCCCCGAGGAGGAGGAGGAGGCCCGGGCCGGGGCAGAGACGCCGTCCCGGCCGCTCCCGCGAACTACACCCCGCCCCCGGCCGGCCGGGGCAACCCCCCGATGCGCCCGGGGTTCCGAGCCAACATTACGTGTCATCGATGCCAGCGAGTCGACCACTATGCCAGTGACCCGACCTGCCCAAAGAACCAGACCCCCGGGCCCCGCCAGGTGGCTGCCGCCGCCCTAGGAGAAGAGCAAGTCTCCGAGGAGCCTGAAGATTACGAGCAGGAGCAGCCCGAGTGGGAACCTGCCGCCATGACCCTGGCCTGCCTAGGGGGGAGAGACCTGATCCCGCGTGCTCCCCTACCAGCCAACACCAGGAAGTACAGCCAGTGGGTGAACATAAATGGGCATAAGGCCGAAGCCCTGCGTGACACAGGGGCCAGTGTGAAGGCCGTCCGTTGTCACCTGGTGACCCCAGAACAAATCCTGCCAAATGTTCTTTGCCCCATCCGATCGGCCGACAATTCGGAGAGCCTGTGTCGGATGGCCTGCGTCCCCTTCGAATGGGGAGGAGTGTCCGGGATGCTAAAAGTGACTGTCCGCGACGATGCCCCCGTGGACTGCCTCCTGGGGAACGATCTCGAGAGCTCCCCGTGGGCAGCCGTTGAAAGAAGAGAGCACCTGGGGATGTTAGGCCTCCCGGGCTGGGCGTGCGTAACAACCCGGTCCATGGCCGCCGACACCATCCCTAGATCTGAAGAACCCGCATGGCCAGCACCTCCTCCCCCGATCGCTCCGGAGGAAGACTCCATCCCTACCGACACCCCGGAACAGACCCAAGAAGAGCCCGCTCAGCCCCAAGACCTTCCGGACCTGGCTCAGTGGCGTCAGGAAGGGGGGCCCACCCAAGAACAATTCCGGCAAGAGCAAAAGACCTGTCCCTCCCTCGAGGGACTGCGACAGCAGGCGCTCGGCCAGAGCGCGGGAGACACCACAGGGGCCCACTGGATCTATTGGGACAATGACCTGCTGTACAGCGAACAAAGAGTAGCGGAGCTGGGGACCAGTCGAGTGCCGGTGGTGCTCCTCCGCTTCAGAGACTTCCTTTTGAACCTGGCCCATGATGTCCCCCTAGCTGGACACTTGGGGCAAGACATAACATACAACCGCCTGGTGACTCACTTTTACTGGCCTAGGATGAGAAATGACGTCTCCAACCACTGCCGGTCCTGCCCGACCTGCCAGGCCAGCGGGAAGAGCGGCCGCAAACTCAAGGCCCCCCTGCAACCATTCCCCGTGGTGACCACCCCGTTCGAAAGGTTGGGAATAGACATGGTGGGGCCCCTGGACCCCCGAACCGCACAAGGGCATCGCTTCATCCTGGTCCTGGTGGACCACGCCACCCGCTATCCTGAGGCGGTTCCCCTCCGAACTGTAACAGCACCAGTGTTAGGGCGAGCCTTAATGGGGATCTTCTCTCGCGTGGGCTTCCCCAGGGAGGTCGTCAGTGACAGGGGCACAAACTTTATTTCAAAATATATGAAATCCCTATGGCAACAGTGCGGAGTCACCTACCGATTCACAACCCCCTATCACCCGCAAGGAAACGGACTGGTCGAGCGATTCAACCGCACTCTCAAGGGGATGATCATGGGGCTGGAAGAACCCCTACGCCGCCAGTGGGACGTGCTACTACCGTGCCTCCTCTTCGCCTACCGAGAAGTCCCCCAGAAGTCCCTCGGCTTCAGCCCCTTCGAACTCCTGTACGGACACCCTGTTCGCGGGCCTCTCAGCCTAGTTAAGGAGGAGTGGGAAATGGCCCCCCTGAAGACCCCTCCAGACGTCTACAAGTACCTCCTGACCCTCCGTAATCAGACCCGGCGATTCAGAGAGCTCGCCAAAGCCAATCTTGAGGCCAGTCAGGAGGACATGAAGAAGTGGTACGATCAACATGCCTCCTCCATCGAATTCGAGCCTGGCCAGCAGGTGTGGGTGATGTCCCCCATCGAACCCTGTGCCTTACAGGATAAGTGGACGGGGCCCTTCCAGGTGATCGAGCGTAAGAGCCCCGTCACCTACCTCATCGTCATGGAATCCCCCCGGAACCCCCTCCGGGTCCTCCACGCCAACAGACTCAAACCCCACTTCGTGCGCTCGGAGCTCAGCCTGCTGATGGCCACAGACAGTGGAGCTGAAGAGGACTCCTAGCCCCTCCCTGACCTGCTGGGGACCGGGGAAAAAGATGGTTCAGTGGACGGGGTCCAACTCTCCGAGGCCCTGACCCCGGAGCAGCGCCAAGACTGTCGGGCCCTCCTGCTGCAATTTGCACGCCTATTCTCCCTCACACCCGGGGTCACCCCCTGGTGCCTGCACGACGTGGACACCGGCGACAGTCCCCCTATCCGACACCGGCCGTACCGAGTACCAGAGCGGGTACGCACCTGCATCCAAGAAGAAGTCTCCAAGATGCTCGCCCTCGGAGTCATCGAACCCTCGGACAGCCCCGGGGCCAGCCCGGTTGTACTGGTCCCCAAAGCTGCGGCCCCGGGCACCACACCCGAGCTCCGGTTCTGCGTCGACTATCGGGGTCTGAACGCTGTCAGCCGAACCGACGCTCACCCCATCCCCCGAGCCGACGAGTTAGTTGACCGCATGGGGGCGGCCCGCTACCTAAGCATCTTCGACCTGACGGCGGGCTACTGGCAGATCGGCCTCACCCCCAGGGCTCAAGAACGATCCGCTTTCTCCACCCCGGATGGACACTACCATTTCAGAGTGATGCCCTTCGGCATGAAAAACGCTCCAGCCACGTTTCAACGACTTGTGAACCAGGTATTGGCGGGCCTCGAGGAGTTCAGCGCCGCCTACCTGGACGACATCGCGGTGTATAGCCACCACTGGTCAGACCACCTCCGCCACCTCCGAGGGGTCCTGCAGGCCCTCCAACAGGCCGGCCTCACAATCAAGGCCAGCAAGTGCCAAATAGGCCAGGGGTCCGTGACCTACCTCGGACACCAAGTGGGGAGCGGTCTGGTGGCCCCCCTCCAGCTCAAGATCGCTGCCATCCAGTCCTGGCGGCCCCCCGTAACTCAAACCGAGGTCCGAGCCTTCTTGGGGCTCACCGGATACTATCGGCGGTTCGTGAAGGACTATGGCAGCATTGTTCGGCCCCTCACGGAACTCACATCCAAGACCAACCCAAAAACCGTCAACTGGACTCCCGACTGTCAAGCGGCCTTCGAGAGGCTGAAAGCCGCCATGTGCACCGCTCCTGTGCTCCAGGCCCCCGACTACAGCCGTGAGTTCATCGTCCAGACGGATGCCTCAGACCATGGCATCGGGGCCGTCCTCTCCCAACTGAACCCCGAGGGAGTCGACCAACCAGTGGCCTTCCTCAGCAGACGCCTCCTGCCCCGAGAACAGCGCTGGAGCACCATTGAGCGAGAGGCCTTCGCAGTAGTATGGGCCCTCAAGAAGCTCCGGCCTTACCTCTTCGGAACCCACTTCCGGGTACAAACAGATCATCGGCCCCTGCAATGGCTAATGCAAATGCGGGGAGAGAACCCCAAACTATTGCGATGGTCCATCTCCCTGCAGGGGATGGACTTCACTGTGGAGCATCGCCCTGGCCAAGACCACGCCAACGCGGATGGCCTGTCCCGCTTTTTCCGCCTCGACGAGGAGAGTCCCCAAGAGGATGGGTGACTCTCCCCGCCTTCAGCTGGGGGGGACGCATGTTGGACAGGCCCCACGAAGGGCTCGCTCCCTCCCCGCACGACAGGGCCCAGACACCGGCTCTCCGGGGGCTACCCGCAGAAGCAACCCGCAACCCGTCCCCTCCGGGACGCCTGCTCCCGGATATCTCTGTGCCACGGGCCCAGGCCCCCGTCAACCCCATTGCCCGGCCCAGCCACCATCTTGGACACTGCACCACGTGGCCGCGTGGCCTTGGCTCGACCCCAACCCTGGGCCTGGCCGGGCCCAGACATCCCGGCACCACCATCCATCCAGGAGGTGAACGGACCACTTGGCAGGTTAATGGGAGAAAGAAGTGTCGATGGCTCTCCCCCGCCAGGTGCCGATCGCCCCCAGCCTCCCCGGGTGCTGGCTCCACCCCCCTGCTGGGTGTCTGGACTCCCTCATCCCGGACCTCCCGACCTCCCAGTGCGAGGGTCCGGACATCAAAGGGTGCCAGACCTATAACTGAGGCAGCCCCAGAGCAGGAAGGCAGTTGTATCCTGGAGTCGAGAGACACCGAGAAGAACTCATCCTTGACGGACTGCTGGCGCTGCCGCAGCCCTGCCTTGTGAACTATCGTCCTGCCTGCTGGCGCTGCCGTGGCCCTGCCTTGTGAACTATCGTCCTGCCTGCTGGCGCTGCCGCGGCCCTGCCTTGTGAACTATTGTCCTGCCTGCTGGCGCTGCCGCGGCCTTCTGCACCGTTCATCCTCGTGGGACCTGCTGGCGCTGCCGCGGCCCGTTGTAACCGTCATCCTCGTTGGGACCTGCTGGCGCTGCCGCGGCCCGTTGCCACCTACGACCTCTTCGGGACCTGCTGGCGCAGCCGCGGTCTGACCCGTCCGAACGCCGAGCTCGAGGATTGTGAGCTACCACCGTTTCACCTCAGTACCTGTAGGTACCAAGACTGTCCCGCTACCCCCTTCCCCTAATAGAGACTAGAATTGAGAGGATCATCGGGTCCTGATCTCCTTGTATTGTACCACCTTACTCAAAGAATTGCCTATAAAAGGTGTTAAGCTGACCTTCGTGTGGTGTCCATCTGTGGGGGGGAAGTTACTTGTCTGTACGATCGCTGGAGACGGCCCTCACCGGAGGCCTCTCCCCTTGTGCTCGGCCGACCCTCCAGGTCCCCGTCTAACATGAATGCTGCAGGAATAAAGAATAGCTGGGAAAAGTTGCAATTTTTACATACATTAGATGCAAACGTGATCTGTCTCCAAGAGACTTGGTGTACAGAGAAATTATTATTAGGTAAGGATTATTTTACACTAGATGGCAGAGCTACTCCATCTAGGAGAGGTCATGCAAGGGGTGGGGTGGCTTGCCTGTTGTTCAATAAGATAAAATGGAATTATGCTTATTACATAGACCCTAGCAACCTTTTTCAGGCAATAACATTGTTTAACTTTGACAACGCGGAAAAATGTAAACCATTGATCCTGATAAATGCATATATTCCTCCAGATGCCTGCCACAATGTACTTCTAAAGAAGGTATTTTTATATATAAAGAAAACCATTGAAGCAGACCCTACCCCTCATATAATTCTGCTAGGGGACCTTAACAGGAAAATCTCCAACCTTAGCCTAGACATGTTCAGAAATAAGGACAAAGAAGAATCCTTGCAGATTCCTCAAGCCCTCTTTCCATGTAACATTAGGACAAATAAGAGAGGGAAACTGCTCCTTGATGAATTGATAGAAATTGAAGGTATTATAGCGAATGGAAGGTTACCCTCAGATATACCAGCGAACTTCATCCATAAATCAAATAATAGTGAATCCATTCTAGACTATGTGATAGTGGGAAGTACCTCCTTCTTCCTTTTGAAAGATCTTAAGGTCTCTAATACACCCCATAGCGATCATAAAGTTCTAACTCTCACTGTAAATTTAAATCCATCTAAGACGGATCCATGGTCATTAAACAGTGAATCGGTTGGTTTTGGAAAGAAATCAGGGAGATGTCACTGGGATATTAGGGCAATTAGGGGTTTGGAAAGTATTCTAGAGGCTGCCGTGGCAAATTTGGCTAACTGGAACGGATTTGAAATAGCATGTTTTGCTGATTTTATGAATACGGTGATTTTAATTGCCAAAAAAACAAACCAAAAATGTAATATTAAAGTAACTCCCAGATATCTACGTCTACTTAATATTGAAATAAATAAATTAATTAGGAACAGTATCTGACCTATTCCCCCGAAAGATATCGTAGAATTGTACTACTAAAGAGAAGGAGAACTAGGATGAAGGTTAAGATGAGAAAAGAGAGGGAAGATAGTATATGGATTAAATTGCGGGAAGCTGCACTTAAAGGTCAAGTAAGAACTTTTTGGTCTCTCATCGGGGAGGGTTGTGGAGTTAGATCTAGACCACTTCCAGTAGCTATTGAGGAGCACATATGGGTTGGTTATATCCAGAACCTTTACGCAAGTAACAGAACTGTAGTTGGATGTAGTGGAGCAAATGAGGACCTCTTACCATATGGACCGCCTTCTGAAAAAGATATCGAATTGGCCATCAAGGGTTTGCGCTCCTCCGGGGCGATGGGTCCGGATGAGCTTCCAATTTCAGTTCTAAAACAAAATAGTGTAATGTGGAGTAAAATCCTTTATCCGGTGTTTAGATTCTGCTTTGCAAGCAAAACCGTTCTCCCATCTTGGAAAGGGAGTATATTAGTCCCCCTTTTCAAGAAGGGAGACCACGATGCTCCACATAACTATCGACAAATTGCACTTTTAGATGCCGTAGGTAAAGTCTTCGCCAAATGCCTCTTGAAGTAGATTAATGATTGGGTGTACTTGGGTGAAATCTTACCCTTTGAACAGACTGGGTTTAGGCGAAGGAATGGAACCATGGATAATCTAACGGCATTGCAAGTTATACACAGCATTTGATAAAGTAGATCGTCCTTTGCTGTGGAGGAAACTATCGGACCTTGGCATGCCGGCCACCCTTCTGGAGTTAGTTCGAGCTCTCCATACTGACACTTGGTGTAGAGTCTTGATGGGAGGGAAAAGAGGTCTATCCCAACTTATTACTACGACAAACGGCTTAAAACAAGGTTGTTTATTGGCCCCTTTATTATTTTCCTTATATATATCCGACCTCCCCTATGCCCTGTCTTTAAGTGAAGGAATCGCCCGATCACTGGGGGGGAAATCGATTGTCTGTTTGCTATATGCCGACGATATATTAATACTGGATTTAACACCGAGGGGATTAAATAATCGTCTGCAGGTATTACATGAATATGCAGAGGCCCATCACTTAAAGATAAATGTGTCAAAAAGTAAAGTAATGTGCATGTTGGGAAGGAAAAAGTTGAAGTATGGGAGTTATGCCTGGTCTGTAGTGGACAAAAATTGGAAGTGGTAAAATCTTATGTCTTCCTAGGAAAAACAATATGTGGAAATTCAAGCGACAAGGCTCATATAGGAATCAATATTCGGAAAACAATGGTACAAGGTAAAAGTTTAATTTCCTTTTATAGATCCACAGGCAGAAGACACTTTGCATTCTTACTAGAGGTTTTCCGTGCTAAAATCCCAGCTTCCTTATTGTACGGTATTGAACTACTTGACTTAGGAAAATGTTTTTTTTTAAATATAACAGAAGTTAAAATCTTGCGGTATCTAACCTCAGTTAACTCTGCCTGTTCTGTGGCCGCTCTTAGGTTGGAATTTGGTCTGCGCAGTAGTTGGGTTCAGGGCCTTGCAGGGATAGTGCGATGGGTTACAAGCCTTGTAAAGGGAGAACCTGGTAAATTAAGATCTCTTATTCAGAAAGAATTACTAGGAATCCTAAATGAGCAATCATTAATTGTAAAAATGTTTAGAACTGCGGTCGACCTGCTTCAATTGGACGACTTTTTACTTTATCACCATATCAGCTAAAGGCCATTTTGAAACAGGCTACCTGGAAATTAAGTTTCACTATGGACAGGGAAGCCCGTATTTCAAAGAAAGGTATTTATCCGGCCATTGACTCCTGTCTGATAAGTAAAGTACAATCTTATATTACTTGGAACCTCCCCCTTGGAGTACGCCGTTTTTGGCTTTTATTGAGGCAGGGTCTTCTTCCATTGAATAATGTATTGTCCAAATGATATGGTTCCTCCCCAGTCTGTAATTTATGTAATAATTCCATCCAGGATGTTACTCATGTACTCTTTGTTTGTCCGGATCTTTTTTTACAACGGCGTAAGTGGATGAGACCAATCTGCCTACATCTATCCATTTTGTCTGCCACCGCATTTATAGACGCCATTTAAAATCCACCAAATGAAATGTTTTGCCACAGAATTTTTAACTTTTTTAAAAGCTTTTTAGAGATATATTAACATTTTTACATGGATGTTACAATTTTAATCAGTGATTCTACCTGATGTTTGACAATACTAGGGGGCCGATTCCGATCCTGGAAAAACGCTGTACAAATCGTGGTATGGAGCGTTTTCCCCATACAACTCGTAGTTGTAAGGAGGCCTCTACAACCTAGGAAGTACGATCCGTACAAATAGACGCACTCCATACAAATTGTAAAAAAGACCATACAACTCATATATACAAGCAATTCCGATTCGGATTGCTCTGTACACAATGTTCCCATGTATTCCCGGCAGCAGTTTACAACCCGGCAAGTACGATTCGTACAAACGGCACTCCATACAGCTCTTTTTTTACAAGAGCCAAAAAGTGCCGGAAAAACCTTGTACGCCCCGAAAACAGTATGAGACAGACCCCCTCATGTACGCGTCGTACACCCCATGAATACAGGGGTACGGTGCGTATGTACGGTGCGTACGGATGGCACGGAAAGTGGGGTACGGTGCGTACATACGCGATGAAGGGGTACTGGTCGTGTACGCACCGTACCCCAAAATCGCGTATGTACGCACCATACCCCAAAATCACGTACGTATGCGCCGTACCCCAAAATCGTGTATGTACACACCGTACCCCAAAACCGCGTACGTACGCAGTGTACTCCAAAATTGCGTACGTACGCACCGTACCCCAAAAACATGATTTTGGGGTACGGTGCGTACATACGCGATTTTGGGGTACACTGCGTACGTACGCGATTTTGGGGTACGGTGCGTACATACGCGATTTTGGGGTACGTGCATACGTACGCGATTTTGGGGTACGGTGCGTACATATGCGATTTTGGGGTATGGTGCGTACGTACGCGATTTTGGGGTACGGTGCGTACGTACGCGATTTTGGGGTACGGTGCTTGTACGGTGCGTACACGACCAGTACCCCAAAATCACGGACATACTTTGCGTACATGCGCGATGTTGGGGTACGCACCATACACACGCCTCGCATGTGGGGGGACCGCTGTACGCCTCATACCCCTATACGACCCGTACCCCGGTATGAGTCGTACCCCCAGAACGAGTCATACCAGGGTACAAGGCGTATAGGGGTTCGCTTCGTTGCCCGGTACAAGTCATTCCCCGTATACAGGCCATTTTCCATACAAATCGTATGCTGACAACCCGGTACGAATCGTACTTGACGGGTTGGACAGCCTTTTTACAAATTGTATGGTCTTTTTTACAAGTCCGGGTCGTACAGCTTTTCCCGATTCGATTTGTAAGGATCGGGCCGATCTGTATGTATTTTTCCCGTACGAATCGTACTACACGGGTTGGAAAGGACTTTTACAATTTGTATGGAAAAAAATACAAATCCTATTTGTATGGAAAATAAAAATCCAGGATCAGAATAGGCCCCTTTGTGTATTTGTATTCCATACCCTATTGTACGAAAATGTATGTTTTTATCTTTGTCCTTCTTTTTATGTGGATCTCATTTGAGTTCCAAAACCATAAATAAATTGAACTTGAACTTGAACTATAAAAAGCAACAAACATCAGCATTTGCAATTTTAATAGTTCAAAGTTTCACTAATGTGAGACCTATTTTATTGCAAATTCTTGTTTATCTTGCAAACACAATCTGCAGAAAGTTGAAAAGACCTGCTTGTAATTGGATATCTGTGTTGACTGGGTGCGGTCACCTGTTTTCCTGTCAAGGTCTTTCCTTGGATCTCCCATGTGAGTTGTCTCTTGGAGAGGCAGGAGGAGGTGTGGCAGATGGAATTTAAAAGAGGGATCTTTAAAACAAAAAAGGTGCTTTCCCTTTTATGCACTCCACAAACTGTATGTATTTTCAGAATGGGTGAACAATTATAAACCCTGACATTGGCAAGAAAAAAGTGTTTAGTACTTATCCAATAAGATAAGATGTTCCTACAGAAAAAATTAAGTGGCATGACTGAAAGAGCTGTGAAGATATATTGAATAACGACTGATCAAGTATCGGTTTGAAAAATCCACAATCTAAGTTGGAGCGACATTTCCAAGAGAATGGATTCTCAGGATGTTTGGGACAGACCAGCAGTCCTTTCAGAGGTGCTAATAAAGCAAGTGGAAGAGGTTAAGACTGTGGAGGGGGGTGGGGTCATCACTACATCAAGTTCTTCAGCAAACACGAAAGTGATCTCAGTGATACACAAACCGATAATCAGGGTCCTGGAATTATGTGGCAGGGGAGGGCCAAATTATGCAGCAGGGTGGAATAACTTATGGTGTAAGAAAAGGCAAATTATGTGCCACATTTGATGATCGTATTACTTCAATACTGGCTTATTTTAACACGTGTTAACGCTGTCAGGGTACATGTTGCACCTTAATAGAAATCATGTAACACTAATATATAGCAATAAGCAACAAAAAGGTGACCAGTGAATCTTTGTAAAGACTGTTCCAGTGTGCAGCAGCATGTGTTGCTGTGTTTTTAGTAACTTTGAACCAGTTGAGCTAGAGACAATTTTTTTGTTGTTGAAATCTACACATTATCCAGCAGATGATGGATTGTGTGGCAGATGCAGCAAATTCAAAATGATTTGAAAATGCCTTGGCCAAACAATCCTCATAATTCCAGTGGCCTTGCCAATAACCTGTTACCACCATCAAAGCACTGGTAATAAATACACAGGCAGAAGTGCACAAGTGTGTAGTGACATCCCCTGTGATGGCAAGAACGTTTCTTTATAAACAGGTGTGTTTGAGTATGTGTATGTGTAAATAGCTTCATGAAATACTCTGTATACCCTTTCAAAATAAACTTGACACAGGCATGTCTTTACGTATAAATATGGCAAGTGTGTCAGCAGAAGAACACCTCCTAGATAGTGCATGTTCGGGAATAGTGCACCAGTGAACCCTTCAACATCATAACTGCAGAGCAGTAAAACATGCCCACGACCTGTCTTCATGCAGCACCATCGCTCTTGCTTCACTCGTCTTGCTTGCTTTGCATAATAAGCATATTTTCACAAAGATATACTCTACCACATAGTAAACACATGTGCAAAATACCACGTAAAACCAATGGAAAATAGCACAAATAGACTCCAATCATGAATCCATGCTATGGACTGGTGCAATAAGCAGGTACAAGAATAGGCAGTGCTATGTATGTGCCCCTTATATCAGCGATAGTGTCCTGCCAATACATAACAATCCTGCAGTCCCTTCATGCACAGCGCGCGACAGCAAAAGCCCCAATACCTCTCCAATTTGGAACCGATCTGTGACAGTGTTGCATGTCTTTACCTGTACTTCGACAAGCACGGCTACTTAATACAGAATTGAGGTATAATGTGTCACTGAATTGTGTGTGGCAGCTGACCCCCTCCCGCCTTAGTACCAAAAGCTTTACCTGCCCATGCAAAATGCTTGGCCGCTCACAAGCTGTTACTGGTAATGAATGGCTCTATGACGAATAGCACTGAGGCCAGGGGAGGTTAACCCATTCCCTCTTCTTTCAATGACAATCACAACGGGCCCATATGTCACACTGTGAAAGACAGGATGTCCAAAGTTAGTATCTGGCATGCTGGCAGGCTAAGTGAGCACCAGGTCTGCATCGGAGTGTGTGACAGGGCTAGGCTGTCTGCACCGTCTTGTTCTGCTGCATGCTGCATGCCCACAGTTCACCTTTGATTCCGATAAACGGATGTACAGCCGGAGAAAATACACTGGCAGTCCTACTTTATAAATATGTACCGTGCAACGATTGAGACTCTTGTTTTGTTCCGACGCCGAAGCGATCCTTTTCTCCCATGACATCTGCCTCCTCCAGAGCTTGTTTCACATCGGTCAGCGAAGCCAGTTCACTTCTCGGTCTGCCGTCTATTGAAAAGATGAATGCTCAGAATAAATCCATGTATTTATTCTAAGATAAGCAGAAGAAGAACACCACGTCTGTTACAATGCAGATTATCAGTAAAACAGTTTTTCATGGAATCTGGAACCCAACATGTAAGATGCAGGCACGCATCATACATTCCAGGCTCCAGCAACCAGAGAACATGGATAGACATAGAAAAGGTAATCTAAATAAATAAAGAATGTAACACATCTTATCTCTAAACAAATAAGATATTAATTTAAATATCTACTGGGTATTCTTTTGGGTCTAACACTATCTTTAACTCTAGAGGCAATTGATAAATCACTCTGTACCAAGTTTTGAGGACATTTTTTGAAATTGTGTACTGATCTTCCCTGGTTATTATCAGAACAGGACATCTGAGAATTATGCAGCTTGTAAGTATCAGTACACTTAGCCACTCTACGAACATTCAAAACTCTTCCGTCTTGAGTGACCACACTATTTTTAAAAACCTTAACAACCTTGATGGGAGGAAAAAATTTAGAAAACCCTTTGACAAGAAAACCAGGTTTTTTAATCCTCACCCATTCTCCCACCACAAAATCAGGAACCTTAACATTCCTTTTTTAATCAAACGAGATCTCCATTTTCTGTTGTTTATCTTCAACACGTTTGGCAATACATTCAAGATCAACAACAGAACTTTTTTTGTTTAACTTTTTAATCCACCAGGGACAAATATCAGAGGATGGTTCTCTTCCCTTAAGAAGCCTGAAAGGACTCACACCAGTGACTGAGTGAGGCGTGATGCGATATGTCCACAACCTTTTCCTGACAACTTCCAACCAATCACCACCAGAAGAATTCACACTGCTAATACAATCCTTAAGAACTCGGTTGAAACGTTCCACCTGGTTGTTTTCCCTAGGCTCATATAAGGACGTTGTATGATGTTTTACATTACAACTCTTAAGGAATTCTTCAATGTCGTAGGAAATAAGTTGCGTACCATTGTCCGTGACAAACGTTTCCGGGAAACCCTCCCAAGCAAAAATCTCCTTCAAGAATACAATATTTACTTGTGCTGAGGCATTTCCAACAAACTTCACTTCGGGCCATTTCGAGTGGTAATCGACCATAACCAAAGCATAACGAGCATTTAAGGGCAAATGTCTGAAAGGGCCTGAAAAATCAAATGCTACCTTCTGCCAAGAAAAATTAGGCCAACTCACAGGCTTAAGAGGAGCAGAGGATAGATGAAGCATCTTATCACTACTAATACAGTGTGAACAGTCCCTCACCATTCTGTCCACCATTTTATCAATGCCAGGCCACCAAAAGTTTTCCCTAACTAGGCGTTTCATAGAAGACATACCTTTGTGACCTTGGTGAGACAGTAACAACATTTTCTTCTGTAATGAACAAGGAGAAATTATTTTACCAGCTTTAAACAAAAGACCACCAAACTCTTCGATCTCAGAAGCAACTTGACAAAAAGGAGCCAAATCTGTAGAAATACATTTATTATTCGGCCATCCTTCCCTTACATAGTCAAAAATCTGCTGGCACACAACATCCTTACTCAATTCTTCAAACCACTCATCTTTACTTAAAGTTAAAAACTCTTGAGAAACACAATCACCAATAGAAGCAACAACATCAACATCTTGTTCAATACTTGAAACATTATCATCATCACAGGGTAATCTCGAGAGAAAATCAGCCGTGACGTTACTTTTCCCCGGTACATAAACAATTTCAAAATCATATTCATGAAGACGTGAAGATAACCGAGCTATCCGCGCTGTAGAGTTCCATCCATCACCAGGAGATAAAATACCCACCAATGGTTTGTGATCCGTCCTCAAGATGAACCTATTGCCCCACACATAGGGCCTCATTAGGATGGAGGATTTTCCGCATCCTCCGGGCCGGCGGAAGCCACCGCCGGCCCGGAGGATGCGGAAAATGCTCTGCGGACCCACCAAAGACCCACCGCCACATTAGGATGGCTGGTGGGTCCCGGTTTCCGTCCGCAGCTTTTCCGCCGCGGTTGGCTCACAACCGCGGCGGAAAAGCACTAATATGGTGACGGTGTCTCTCAGACACCGTCAGCCAGATTAGGATGGGCTCTGAAGCATGCTTTTCCGCGGCGGCTTTTCCGCCGTGGAAAAGCATCTGTAACTTCACTGCAGGGGCCCGTTGCGGGCCCCCTAGGTGAAGGGCGGGTGGGGGGTGCACATGGGGGGTACCTATGGTACCCCCCTGCATTTGAATGCAGAAAGCGGCAGGCACCGCGCGGTGCCTGCCACTTTCTACATACAAATGCAATGCGTGCATTTTTAACATTGCTGCGGGTGCAGCTTGAAGCCGCACCCGCCGCAATGTTAAAAATAGAGGATGTGACCGCCAGGGTGGCGGTCACATCCTCATTGCACTGGAGGGACCTCCGCAGGCCATGCGGAGGTTCCCTCCTACTCTATGGTGGCGGACGGCATCATAATGTGCCCCATAGTTCCTAAAATGTTCCACTGCCCAAATACAAGCTAACAGCTCTTTTTCAATTACCGAATACCTTCTTTCTGTGGAGGACAAAGTCCTGGATGCAAACACAACACACCACTCATCTTTACCCGAACACTGACTCAGAACTCCTCCAATCCCATACAGACTAGCATCCACAGTAATAATGCATTTTTTATTAATGCAGAACGATTTTAGAGTGGGAGCATTGATAATCTCATCCTTAATCTGCTTGAAAGCAAGATCTTGATTGTCTGTCCAAATAAATTTTGCAGAATTCCTGGTCAACTCTCTAAGCGGTTCCATTTTGTTAGCAAAATTTTGAATACATTTGCTGTAATACTCGCATTAACCCTGCAAATGAGAGTAACTTTTCCTTATTATCAGGAATTGGCGCTTTTACAATGGCATCCACAAGGTGTTTCTTTGTTACAACCCCCTCTCCATAAAGAGTATGTCCCAAATACTCGACTGATTTACAAAACAATTTACATTTGCTAGCCTTAATTGTTAACCCATATTGTTCTAACCTGGAACACACCTCTTCAAGGTGAGTGTGATGCTCAGAGTCATTCTTAGAAAAAACAAGTATGTCATCTTGAAAACACTTGACAAATAATCCTAGATCTTTAAATATATGATACATGGCCCTTTGAAAGACCGAAGCGGCTGAAGCCAAACCAAATGGCATTCTCCTGAACTGAAATAAACCATGAGGGGTGATGAAGGCTGTAAATTGTTTTGAGTCTTCAGTAAGCTCGATCTGGTGATACGCAGACCTAAGATCTAATGTTGAAAACACACATGCACCATCTAACATACACAATATTTCATTAATGTTGGGAAGTGGGTGACAGTCTGTAACTAAATTCTTATTAAGTGCTCTTAAGTCCACACATAACCTAATACTATTATCCGGTTTAATTGCTAAAACAATGGGCGAAACCCACTCTGAAGACTCCACCTCCTCAATTATGTTTTCCTTCACCATTGCATCTAACATATCTCTAAGCTCATTCGTAATACTAATAGGAACACCTCTTAGCTTTTGTTTAACCGGAACAGTATTAGGTTTAACCTTAATCCTGTGACCGAAGCCATTCAATTTTCCCAATTTATCAGAAAAGACTTTTGGAAAAGACTGGGAAAATTCAGTGGACATAGGTAATACACTAGACTCTCCATCAGATATAGCAAGAACTGACACAGGATCCTTTAACCTGGGATTCAATGTAACTCCTAACTTTGCTTGATCCCTCCATCCCAAGACATTTACACCTTTCCATGCAACATATAGTTTGATAATAGCAGAACTACTTTTGATGGTAATAAGAACTTCCTTAAAACCAATAAAGTTGATTCTAGATCCATCAAAGTTATAAGCAATGATATCTGGTTTACATAAAGTATTGATATCCACTAGATCTCCAAATGATTTTGTACAATATTCCTGAGTGATGATAGTCCACGGGGAACAAGAGTCCACCATAAGTTCTAAAATCTTCCCCAAAATATTTACAAGACTTTTAGGAGAGGATAAGCTATCAGCTTGTGAAATATCAAATGAATCTTGTACGGATACAACAATACCAGATTCCCTAATGTCTGGGTCATTCCTCCCTTCAGCATTAACATATGATACATTACCACTAGAACGTTTAAAAGTAGGAAATGATGATTTTTTAGTATCCTGGAAAGATTTGTAGGAGTCTTGCACATTTTTGAAAAGTGCCCTGTACGTCCACATTTGTTGCATTGTTTATTAATAGCTGGACATTGCGGGAAAGAAGCAATATGGTTAGGATTGCCACATCAGAAACAAAAAAATTGCTTATTCTTACCATCATTCCTATTGGGATAATAACTAGTTTTTGTTTCATGAGGTTTAACAGTACTGACTTCATTGCCGGGGGTAGAAGAACTAGAAGTAGATACTTATCTAAAGATTTAATCCACTTATCCGTCTGCTCAAGAGCTGTTGCAGTACTAATAGCTGTTTCTAAGCTTGGGTCACCCAAAATCCATAACTGTTCCTGAACTTTCTTACTCTTTACGTGCACAATGATCTGATTCCTGATAATCTCATCCGTCATAAGACCAAAGTTACAATGCAATGATAGTGCCCGTAGAGCAGTAAGAAAATCATCAAAACATTCATTATCATCCTGAACTCTTGTATAAAATTTGAATCTGTTGAGAGCTACACTAGTAATGGGTTGGAATCTACCTTCAACTCTTGAAACAGCTTCATCATATACATTAGTATCACCACCAGACCTAACAGGTGGTAATGTTCTAAAAACTAACTGCCCTTCTGAACCAAGGCAATCTAAAAAAAAAATATTTTTCCTCTCCGCAGACATTCGTTCTCCATCCATTGCCTTGAGATAGGTAAAAAATTCTTCTTTCCATCTCGTCCATGGAATTGGTGGATCACCTTTGGACTGTAAAAATTTTGAGGGAGGATCAAATTGCATATCTAAGTGATATACAAAACCTTAACTATAACCCAAATACCTAAACAAATAATACAGAGTGCTTATATAATAGTTCACCAAAACAAAAATAGAAATAACAAAAAAAATTAAAATATATTATCTCCAAATAGTACAAAATGTTGTATACAAATTAAAGCTGGATCCAAGTAAATGAGTCTTCGATGTAGAAATAAGGTATATGCTCCAAATTAATTTTCAACAATATCCTCTAGATGGCAGTCGTGTAATGAAGACACAATATATTCTTCTTCCAGTCTTCAATGTATAAGAATAAAAAAAAATTGTTATAATGTTATGTAAATCCCGTGAATAGTTCCAAGCTAACCATAAAATAGAACTGACAACAGTTAGTCTAAACGATCTTTGATGAAAATAACAGATGAGAATTGCATTCGTTGTTATGGATATAGTTCTCAAATCCAAGCACAAAATGTTTATCTTAATAAAACACGCAAGAAATGCATAAGCGTGTAAAATTGTACCTTTTTCTTTAGGGTAAAAGTAAATGCGCTTCGTGTTTCCCTCTCCGGTAACTTCATTTGACTAGTTACTATGGAAACAAAAATGGCGGCCAGACGTTGTGCGTGATGACACTGTAGCTCAGCTACACGTCCTGCGTGATGAGGCAGTAATGCAAGATGATGTATCGCGCAGTGGGCCCACGGAATGACGTGTATGCTCAGCCTCAAGCTTTCCAGTCACCAAAACGCCGAAAATGTACAGAATTGCAAAAATGCCGATAACTTCAACCCAAAATCACCGGATCAAAACGAGCATACCGTGTAGAATAATCCGCTTCTCCTCATAGGTAAAAACTGTCGTTTTATAAGTATTCTTCTGTGGATTCTTGAAATTACTGCTTCTGTGCTTCCAAATACGTGACAGAAATATAATGGAGGTCCCTCGTCGCCAATATTGAAAAGATGAATGCTCAGAATGTATATAAATCCATGTATTTATTCTAAGATAAGCAGAAGAAGCACAGCACGTCTGTTACAATGTAGATCATTGGTAAAACAGTTTTTCATGGAATCTGGAACCCAACATGTAAGATGCAGGCACGCATCATACATTCCAGGCTCCAGCAACCAGAGAACATGGATAGACATAGAAAAGGTAATCTAAATAAATAAAGAATGTAACACCATCTCTTCCGGATCGCTTGCTAAAGAAACAAGCATTTGCAATGCAATAGGTCTTGCATTACTAAAAGTTTAAGCTATTGGCATTGCAAATAATAATGCAATGCCAATAGCTCAAGCTTTCAGTAATAAAATACCTATTGCATTGCAAATGCTTGTTATCGTATTGGCATGCGAAGCGGTTTAATTTTTTTTTCTAATTTAACCACATCAATGCTACAGAGATTCATCCTCCATGCTGATGATCTATGAATTCCATTGTTCATGACGAGCTCAGCTCGTCATGAGCACAAAGCAGTGTACTGCATGACGAGCTGAGCTCGTCATGAGCATGGAAGGGGTTAATGTAAGTTCTGAAAACCATTCACATTTAGCAGGCGTGAAGCAGTCTGCAGTCGTGGTGCCTCTGTTTAGAAGGCTGAGCACAATAAATGTATTTATATTACTGCTATAAATATCGCTGTGGCATCCTAAGAGCTGCTGTGGTACTTGCAGCAACGTGAAGGTGGGGCACGACACCGGAGCATAGCACCCAGAAAGGAGATTACTCTGTGCGGCTGCCCGAGGCCACCGCAGGAGGCCACTCAAGAGGGCGGCCCTCTGTGCCATCGGGCATTCCACACCCTCCTTCTTCCTAAATGGGCAGGGACTCTCAAGGAGTCCCCTCCAGGGCGCGGGCAATGCTGCGTCATGTCCGGTGTGCGGGGCGGGGTGAGGGGTATATATGTTGCCCTCACCACGCTGACGACCTCTTTGTCGTCGCACCAGGACACGCGCGACCGCAGACTCGCGGGACACGCCGTCTATGTCGGCCATTTGACCGTTCTCTTAGGCCCGGCCGTGCCTCTGATTTAACCGCAGTTACATGCAATCGTTCGTTCGTGTGAGATCTTCGCCAACCTGAATGCGGTGAGTGAGCTACAGGCTGACCCCCCCCCATTTTAAACCTGGGGTCTCATTGTCGCTCGCAGATGGGGACCCTAGGCACGGCTCCCCCTTAACAACTTTGCAGGCATAAGGGCTGCATGGGAGCGCCATCGCGGATGGCCTGGGGTGCGTACAATGGGGTTTGGTCAGTTACTTGGGCACGATCACTGTAGCAGTGATTTAGGCCCTGGATAGCGAAGTATCCCGCTATCCCAGGGTTGCGATAGGGAGTTTGCGGGGTGGAGTGTAGCGATGGCTCCTGGTACCCCTTTTTTCCGGCTGCCGGTGGGCGACAAGAGCATGGGGGCCGCTATGTTGGGGTAGTTGCGTTTTTTACCCCGGAACCCCCCAGCCGCCACCCCACCCCTTCCATAGTGGCTGAGTACAGTTGGTAACCCTGTTGGCTATTTGAGCACTCACCAAGGGGATTCCCGGGAGCGCGCTCCCCCCCTACCTGGTTGGCATAATTCCTGTAAGTCCCACCCCTCTGCCCGACCTGGGGTTGGGGGATTGGGATATGGTCCCAGGCTGTTGTTGCCGGGGAAAGGCAGAGAGTGGCGCACTTACCAGGCGTGGTCGGCCGAACCGGCCAGCCGAGCTGGGTGTCAGGAGCTTGAGCCCGTGACCGCTGGGTCGGCTAGCGCCTTTTCGAGCTCCCTGGTTAGGCGCTCGCCGGCCATCTTGGCTACCCGGTGTCCCCATGCGCCACGCGGGGGACCGGGCGGGGGACATGGTGTCCCTTGTCCCCACTGTAGGTGCTGGTCGGCGTGCAAGGCGGGGCTTGCCGAAGTGGGGTCGCGCCACCCCCCGCAATAGGGGCATTAACTCTCAACCCCTCCCCCGCCACCAGCTTTCCGAAGGGCGAAGAGGGAAGTAAGACAAGCCTTGTCCCAGAGTGCAGTGGCCGGCGGCGGAGCATGGTCTAGCGAGGAAGCCACGAGCACTTCATTGCCCAGACTTGAAACCCACTCCTTATCGGACATTCGGGCCCACTTGTGGGTAGTGGTTGCGTGGGCTGGAGCTTTAGAGTGTATCCTGACCACCGATTGCAGTCAGCAATGGTGCCCCCCCTACCTCGCACGGAAAAGAGGGGGGGTCCCCTGGTGTCTCCGTTCCGCGTGAGCCGCCCCATCAGATCGTCGCCTGCCATGTGCCAGGTGGCCGACTGATTTGCAAAATTAAAGCAGGAAGTTAAAGTGGTGCACAGCCCGACTGGTAGCTGCCTCCCCAGACAGCATCTGAGTCAGATACAAAAGCAGGTCACAGAAACTGCAGCGTCCATCAAGCAGAGGCCGTGCACTAACCAATCGGTCGCTCCGCGTGCCTATCATCAAGTTTATACTGTAGGGAATTACTTTTAGAAGTGATTTCTATTCCGTCATTTCCAGCACCCTATGTCCATGACGTCCTCGGGGGGACTAGGCCTCTCTTACAAGGCACTGCCACGGCTCAGCGCCTACACGACCTGATGGCACTTTAATTTGGAGGAGCCAGAGGCCCAGCTAGGGCACCGTAAACCGTACCAACAAGCGTTGTCACCCGTGCCAGTGTTGATACCGGGACACTTATGCCGAGCCCTGCTTCCTGCACTGTAATTAAGGCAGCCTATGAGAGCTCTTGATGAACCTTGCGCACCTTCGACATACTACTGTTGCATCTGAAGGCCTGGACAATCGCTCACCTCTGTTATACTGACATCGGTGACAGCATGGGTACAGATTCACACCCTGGACCTTGCATTACTTTCCATTAAATACGAGGGGCCATTCAAGGGCTAGACTTCACGGGGTGTTCGCCCGCTATTATGCCCCAACTGCAGCCCAGGCACCGGGGAGGGGGCCAGGCAGGGTTCTTATGGGCTGTTTTATCCGCGAGCAAGCGGAATAGGAATAGGCCTGGGCCCTTTACTGGGGCATTTGAGTTGCCTTCCTGGCTCAAGCAGGGGCCCCTTAGCATTGGTGATTGATTAGGTAAGGCCACAGCGAGCGCTGGATGGCCCCGGGCGGCATATGTTATAATCACGGGCGCAGGGGGAATCTAGCTTGCCTAGGGCGCCCCACCTGTGCTCGTCCCGAGTGGTAAGAGCCCTATCGGGCATCAATTTTAAGTATGGCGCGGGCCGATGGGGTGGGGGTGGACGTGGGCACTGCCGCTGGCATGCGCGCATGCGGAACAGCCAGCCAGCTGCCAGCGCAGTATCCTTCACCTGCTCTGCACATGCTCGGTGAAAGCCCCCCTTTTAAAGTCTTCCCAGACTGGAAAGCAGCGAGGAGAGCCGCCATCGTGCCTTGGGGCTCAACCTCGGCGCACATCCCATCCCTATTGATGTGCCAATATTGTCATAACACACATGTGAACAGGCAGTCCGTGGTTATGCTGGCTTGGCCGCTTTCCCAAATCCTATGCCTCTCGCCTATATGGGTGAGGGATGCAGACACCCGGAGTTTACAAGGAAATGCTTTTGGATTCAGTGATGTCTGTTGAGAAGGGAAAAGGCACCTCATTCGCAGCAGCCCCCCTTGGCGTCCGAGTTGGGGCGAAATAGTTTGGCTTGTAAGCAATTTATCATTGGCCTTTGGGGGTGCTTTCCGGAACTGTTTGAAATATATATGCAGACATTTTAGTAAATAATAAGGCCAAAATGGTATACTGTATATTTGTGATGTTAGAGTGAGCGGAAGTTGTAATTGCTTGCCCAAGGAAACTGAAACAACTTCAAAGTATTATTTTATTTTAAATATGAAAGCAGGCACTGTGCACATTAAACTTAAGCACTTGGCGCCCGTGAAGTGACTCACATGTGACTTTTCGTTTTACGATGTGAATATGAAGGCACAGAAATGGGAAGCGAAAGCCCAGGGGAGGGTAGGTCACGGTGGGGAGGGGGGAGGTTGGGGGGTGGCACTGATGTGGTAGGGGCAGGCAAAGGGCAAGGAGGTTAACTTCCCTCCCATGAAAAACGATTGCAAAAAGACAAACAAACAAGCATTGGCATAGCCAATAGGTCTCGCTTTTGGGACCTTATAAGTATTTAGTTATGAAGCACAATATCCTTGGTGCAACAACATTAACTGTTGCATGGTTAAACACTTATAAGGTCCCAAAGGCGAGACCTATTGGCTATGCCAATGCTTGTTTTAATTGCCTCTGATGACCTCACATTTGACAGCTGGTTTTCTTCGGTGACATCAACATTCCCGTATATAGAATTTTATATCTCTACTGACTATTTCCTTATATGATATCACTAATGTCAAAGCGACTATGTTACATCACCTCTGTCAGTTTCCCCATGGGACGCCACTGCTGGTAGTTTATTAATGTTACATTGGTCACTCTTAGGTGCTTCGTGAGGTGTCGTGTTATCAATCTGTTCCATATTGTGACACCACCACACCACTCCACGGGACTACATCTTTCCCTGCTTTCTCACTTGTGTGCAGCATTCGTTCAGAAATGCCCTACTGATCGTCGAAATTTGCTCTCTCTGCCGCCTCCCCAGCTCATAATTACATGTGCAGGCATGCATATCAACGCTCTTTTACTTTTTCTGCTGATGCCCAACAATATCGGCAAGAAACAATGACAAAACTAGTAGGTCTGCATCGGCTTCCAAAATGCGAGACGTATTGGCTTTTCCAATGCTTGTTCTACTATTCGTTGTTTTTTTGTTTTTATCTCTGCCATTGTTTCCCTTCTCAGTCATTCTCGCACCTCGTGTTTTTTGTTATTTTTTTGCAATCTTATTCTTTTAAAAGAAAAAAATACCATTCTTTCACTCCGACATGCATTTAAAGTTCATTTACTTTCTTTCTTTTTGCTGCTCCTGATTTGCCTCCTGTGCAGCTGTGGCTCCGCGATTAAAGAAACGTCAGGTTATTTATCGCCCGAGTTGGTTTGGTGGTATCCTGTGCAATCGTGCATCCCCGCACTCAGCCCGAGCAGAGATCGACTGCTTCTGTGTGAACCTGCCCGGGCTGAGATTGTTCTCCGAACACAGCCGAAGAGAAGGGGTTACAGTACACGATCCCAGGGCCATACCAGATATTACACAACACCGGGGCTGTAGGCCTCTCTGACGCACTGCTGTGCTGTAGCGCGGGATGCTGTGAAGTAATTAAATGCAGTGTCTGGGACTGTGACCCATGGAGGGCTGTGGAGTTTTGTGGGGCTCAGGATCGCTCTCTCGCTGCAGGTGGCCCGGCCTATTGAAAGGAATGTGATGGCAACACACAATGTGTTTTAAGTTACTGTATACATGGCTGAGACTGGCACAGTGACAGCGCTTCTAATGCTTGGAGTCACAGCCCTGGTCAATAATTCCAAGGTCAGCTCTTAATTCGCCGTTTAATCATTTCACAGTCTAGCCTTTAGCTTGACCTACAATGGCACAGCGAGCATTTAACAGGTGTTAATGACCTCAACAGAGAGCAATGACGTTTAAACAAAGACGATAAAAGCAGCGATGAGAGTTGTCCATTAACACTGGAGAATTCTGTGAACACCATTGTGTTGCCTATTGTCTTAGGTGCACCTTCAGCTGCAGAAGGATGACCCGGTTTTCGATTTTAAAGATGTGGTGGTGTAACGAGGAAAAATTGCCCGCCTGTTTTGTCACCAACATTCTGGTTATCGCACTTTTCTGATTGCGTTGGCACTGGAGCAACAAATGACTTTACACACAGCACAGAAACAAACAATGACAAAAGTTACCACACAAGTAACACTTATGACTGACAGGGAGGTCAATGGCGTGGTCTCAAGCTTAGTATTCTGTGGTACGCCCATGAAATAGGAGTCCTAATTCAATTGTGTCACCAGGGACGTAGCCAAGGTATCATGGGCCCTTTGGCCGCCGTTTACATTCTGAAATTCAGCATTAATGAGGGATCAGTGGGCCCCGGGGCCACTGAACCTGCTATCAATATGGTAGTTACCACCCTGTGAAAATCACCGCACATGCTGTTGAAATCAATGAACATCACGTGCTCCATAAAACTGTCCACAAAACTTTCAGGGGTGCGCGCGTGCACTGTCAGTTTTACAATGCGAGCCAGGCGAAGCTAAACTGTGAATTCCCAATGTAGTTTGTGTGCTCCTTACCTTTGCACAACACATGGAAACTTGAACCCTATTTCTAAACTCGTTCCATGAACATGTTTCAGCAGCCAGACCTCGGAAATGCACCGTGGAGCTGAAAAGCATACTAGGCTCAGTAACTATTTGTAAGACACATTGCATAAAGGTGCTCTCAGTGTGCCAAGGTAACATATTTCACCAAAGAAGACACCAGTGGGAGAACCTTCAGTTCTCAAACTTCCAAAGTCGATGCGTGACAAATTAATCCAGTAAAAGTTTTTGCTTTGCTTTCTGGGATTTGTTGTCCGTTGGCCCCGTGTTTACATAAGGGCTGCAAGTGCCAGATTAGGAAAAACATGACTGCATCAGTTGTTTATGCAAACAAATGGAAAACCTCAAGGCTCTGGATGGATACAATGAAGTATGTATTTGACACCTTAAACTAATCTGATTTTCCCTCTACAAAGTGGAATTCTATGTATGTTTGTAATCTCCCGAATGCCTTCAGGCGGCAGGGATAAAGTAATCAGCAAGGGTTTGCACCACACCTGGGTGCACAGGCAGGGCGCACGCACTCGCAGCACTTAAGAAAAGTCTGGCAGGGAGAGTGTTTCTGGGTCGTACACTTTCTCCCTCGCTCTGCGGGGAACCCAAACTCGGTCAACAAAGTTGTGAATGAAAACTAAGACCAGTCCTAAACAAACCAAACCCGCGAAACACATTTCGAGGAACCAAACAAAAGAAGCATCGCGGCCTCGTGGCCGCGAAACTTAAAGTTGTGCATGTACAGCGTTTCTTTTACTGGAGCCAGCAGCGCAGGCCCGATAATTACTAACAGATGGTGCCGCTGCTGGCTCCCGCGAGGGAATCGCCATGCATGCACAGGCACTGATAGGAAACCGTGCAAAACATGCACGAGTTTCAAGTAAACTGCTGAGCGATTACAAGAGGTCCCTCTAAGCAGTGCTTAACACTGCGTAGCGAGACCTAACAACTTAAAAGTATTGGTTTTTTTAAAATATAAAGCGGGCGCAGTGCTCAACAAACGGCAGCTTCCAGGTAGCAAATATGAAAGCAGAAGCATTGTACATAAAAGTTAAGCCAGGACGCAGTTAAGTGGCTTATTGTTTTGAAATGTGAATACAGCGAGCAGAGAAAAAAAGACTTGCGGGCGCTATTGTTTAATCAAAAGTGCTGCATGGCCCGCTTTAAAAACATAAAGACTTTCTTTGTCTAAACTGTATAATAGACAAGTAGTCCCTAAATGAATAAATAACAGCCATCAGCGGAACTAAACTGTAGTTGGTCCGTGCTGCTTCCTTCAAAACGGAGGCAAAACGGAAGTGACATTTCGGATCAAAAGCCAACCATAAGCCAGATAAGAAGACCAATGGCAGAATCAACCAATGGCAAGCGACAGGAGAAATTACCCTCCATATTTCTGTTTCCTATAGGTCTTGCGACAGAGCATGCGCTGTCTAAGTGGAGAAGCGTGGCTCAGTGGTTAGAGGCGGCAGACCCGGAAGCTGAGATCAGCCGTGGACCAGGGTTCGATGCCTCGGCGGGTCTCGGGCTCAAAAATTCCACGGACTCGACAATTCTCGCTCCGGTGCCTACTCGACTCATGGGGTCACACTCTGTGACTCTGGGCAATAGCTTGCTTAATCTCCACTACGGCCCCTTGCGGCGGGATGCCTGGCTTTCACCTTGTGAATACCCTGCCGGGGTATCTCACAGGGGAATACCAGGACGGGTTCCCTAAGCAAGCGCCTTGAGACCCCTGGGTGATTCGTGCGCTATATAAATCGAAATACATTTACATTTACGCGAGGCCTATATATGTATGACAAATGTACTGCAATGATAGACATCTCTGTAGATTATTTAAGTATCATACAACCCTTCGATAAATTAGCCAAGGGTATTAGGGTATCACAGGAGCGATTACCTACGTAAGTGAACCAGAGGAATACTTTTTCAGAACTTTAAGGTGATGATGTCCATGAATAATTGTCAATATTTGTTTCTTTGAAAAATGGCCTTTCTAGTAGAAGAGTTTAGGGGGTTCTTAGAGAGAGAATGCCTCCAGCTTTCATTAGTTTTTCTGCCAGATACTTTGGGACCCACAAAGGTAAGAGTTTGTCATGATATATGATCAGAGTGAGTAGGTCTGGACACCAGTTATACTGCGGTAAGCCTTAACAGTTTCATATAACGCTTAATCACTTGATAAGTAAGGGGGCCTTTTTATTTAACAACAGCTATAGAATTAATAGTCACCAAAAGCTCAACAGTGAACAGCAAATCGTAACAGATCTGAAAACAGCAGCATAAAAGCAAATACATAAAGAATGGTATAGTGGGGGAGTGGCCGGGCAAGATGGCCGATCGGACGTAGACCGTCTCGGCTTCCGGTCCACGCGCTATCCCGGAGCAGTTTCTGGCAGCTACCCGAGGCTGTAATCACCATAAAAAGAACCTACCTGCGGCAGAAGATGTGAGGCACTTTTGGAGTGTATTCTGCAGTCCCGAAAGTGGCTGTACCGGCTCCATTCTGATCCGACCTCTCCGGGAGGGAAAATCTGCAAGGGTTAAGATGGCGGCCGGAGCTCTGCCGTGACGAGAGGTGACCCAGTTTGTCTGATGCACATCGCAGCAACTGGCTCTCAGCAGACACACCGACGGCTTGACTCTTGCAGCGGTAAGCCCCGAGAAGCGTGCTGAGGGGCATAGGAGCGGAGGAGATTCCGGCGCTTCCAATCTTGAATGCCTGACTTTAACATGGCGGCCACACTACCTCAAATGGCGGCGAACGCTGATGTCTGAATCCCTATCAATGCGGACTCTTGCATGATTCATTGTGGAGGGCAAGTCTGAGGGGGCGAGTGGTGGTTTCCCCTCTGTGAATACCGCAAGTCAATTCGTGGAATTACGCGGGAGCGAATGGATAGAATTCCACCCTCATGTACACTTTCCATCCCGCGTGAATGCCCAGCCTGCACGACCACGGAAACACCTGCACAATGCTCACTTGCGACAGTCTCTCCTGCATCTGCCTCCCTGATTAGCGGCTACACACTCTGTAACGAGGCACACCTACATCTACTGGAGGCCTCTCCTTCCTTGCGCCCCTGGCTGAGCTAGATGCCATACGCGGCCTTCTCCATACCTAAGGTACCTATTTCTAGCATGGCACCCTCCTCATCACACGGCGTTGTTGACGGCGTTGAGACACTGACCACCAGATCCTGCGGGGGACCCAGGATGGAATCACCACTGTCCTGAGGGGGGGCCTGGATGCAGCATGGACCTCTCTCGTGCCTCCCTCTGTGACCCGGTTGAGGCTGGACCTGGAGTCCCTATAATACCCTAGACGGAGCTGCGGAGATTCGTGGGGCCTCTTCCTTATGCCGCCAAAGAAGGGTGCAAGCAAGATGGCCAGGAAAGTATCTGACTTCTTCTCGACTATGGACAAACGCCCGACGCTGCGAGGAGATACGAAAGGGGCAGCCAGGGCTCTAACGAAGGCAGATCTACTGAATATGTTTAAAAACTTTAAAACTGAATTACGTACCAAACTCTGTCAGGACATCAAATCTTCCATCGACCAACTGCGGACTGACCTGACGGACCCTCTGTCCTCTCTCCAACATGATGTGGACTCTGTGGGCACTAGAGTGTTGGACCTGGAGGCACAACAGCATGAACAAAAGCAGCACACTACCGAACTATGCAAAGATGTCCGTGTTCTTAAGGATCAGTTACAACAGACGCAGCTCAAAACTGAGGATCTTGAAAACCGAGGGAGAATATACGGGCCAAGGATCTGGAGGAGGGTGCAAAAGGGACAGACCTAGAGGCTTTCATGGAGGGACTGGACTCTTCGCGGAGATTCTGAGCCCCCAGATCCTCAAGATAAAGCTAGATAGAGTTCATCGGGTAGGTACCGTACAGAATGGTGAAAAGAGGAGACCCCGCGACATTCTAGTGAAGTTCCACTCATATAAAGTCAAGGAGGCGGTACTCCAGGCGGCAAAATCGAAAGACTCCATCTCCTTCCAGGATCACTCCTGCACCATATATCAAGATGTCGCGCCATCTACCTTAGCACGGAGACAATTGCTCAGGCCTGTCACCACTAAATTGCAAGCTGATAAAATCAGATATCGGTGGACCTACCCGTTTGGGCTCAGTTTTGATTTCCAGAACAAGCGACGCCACATTACTGAAGTAAAGGAAGGGTTAGATCTCCTGGGCCTCCCCTCCAAGGAGGATGGCTCCATTCAGGGCAGAACTGGAGACCCCCCAGGAGCTCACAATCAACTTTAACCAGGGTGACAGGTATATGCAGAGGACGCCGATGATAGATGACAGTCTCCACCGTGGCAGATATGATACCTTTCGCCTTCATCAGTACTGAGTGGCATGGTCCCACGAACAATCGCCAATTAGGCTGTTGTCCCTGAATATCTCCGGTGGCAGCAGTTGCGGAGCTACATTCTTACTATGTCCACGAACCTCCACCTTCGAACTTCTCTTTGGCCCCTACCTTTGGGGTCCTGGCCTCTACTGGCGATGTGGAGACATCACGGACTAAGAGGGCGCCATACGTAAGAACAATGCTGTCTCCCTTTTTTCTAAAAATGGTGGGTTTGACGCCCAATAATATGCTAGCCTCTAGCTATTTAATGTTATATGATTTCCGGCTAAATGTCTTTCTCGTTAATACAGATGACTTGCTTTATTTTCTCTTCTGGTCATGGTCCTATAGAGTGGCCCGTCTTTCAGCCGTACAAAGATGATTTTCCTTTGAGAGACTTGCCGGGATGGGTGTGGACTGGGTCCTCAGACCTGTTGTTCCCCCCGGTCCATGTGGGGGCGTCTTAGCCCCGCAAGAGGACCTAGCAATGGTTTTTGTACTGTTCATATGTTCATGTTTGTTTTCATCCTTTTGGCGGTTTTGGGATGAGAGCGGGAGGGAAGTGGTGGCAGCTTTTTAACAATTGTATGCGGAGGGTTCTCTGATACTTGTCAATGCATAGTTGGCACGCAATGGCACAGCACGCCCCTTTGGGGACAGGCTAAGATCACGGTTATGATGGGATTGCTGGAATCCTTAGAGAGGGGTAGTTTCTTCCTATAGCATAATGCTGATCACTATTGGAACCTGGAACATTAAGGGTCTTAATTCCCCCCAAAAGCACCAAAAAATATAGAAGTACATTATCGACCATCACCTTGACATAGTGGCCTTGCAAGAGACCCACTTAGCCAGGGCTGAGGACACACACCTTAGGCACAAACAATTTCCGCTAATCTACAGGTCCTCTGCCCACACGAAACACAGGGGGGGTGGCGCTCATGTTCCGTTCTTCCATACAATTCCAACCATTGGGAGTCCAAAGTGATAAAGAAGGCCGCTGGGTTATGGTTAAGGGACGCTTGAGAGGGAAACTGTGTACCTTTGTAGCAGTATATGCTCCCAATATTGGTCAAACAGTCTTCATACACACACTCTTGGGGAAATTAACGGATTTTGTGGAAGGTCCAATGTTTCTTATGGGTGACTTTAATTTGATATGGCAGAAAGAGCTGGACAGTACACACTCACAACGCTCGGATATGGGCTCTTTTACTATGGATACACAACAGCGCATACAGGACTTGGGCCTCCTAGACACTTGGCGCACTCTCTGTCAACAGAACCGAGACTACACGTTTTATTCACATGCTCATCGTACATATTCACCGCTAGATTACATTTTTATTAGCCAATCCATACAGGGTGCCCTGCAGAGGCCCCTGTCAGTATCGGACCATAGCTTATTTTCTATCTGTCTCACTTGGTATGGGAACGCTCCGACTACTGCCAGGTGGTACTTCCCGTTGTCACTAGCCCGGGACAAGGAATCTTGTACTAAATTAAGAGAAACCATTACTGAATTTTTTGCTATCAATAAGCCAGAAGACACATCGGAGTATACCACCTGGGACACGTTTAAGGCTACCTTTAGAGGGAGATGTATTGCCCTAAATGCGGCACTAAATACGCAGCGCATTAGAGAGAGACAGCAACTAGAGACAGAGCTGTCTTCTCATGAACACACTCATAAACTGAATTCCACTAGGCAAACCTTAAGCAATCTGACGGCGCTCCGAGGTAAACTCCGGGCTATTTATAACAACAGGGCAGAGTTCACACTTCTTAAACTGCGGCATTTATCATAAATTGGTAAACACCTTGCCAGACAACTAAAAGATAAACGAAAGAGAGAGTACATAGGTGGTACACGGGAGCCCTCCGAGGACATTACACGTAAAGATGAGGACAAAGCGGAGATCTTTGCATCCTTTTACAAAACTCTTTATTCTGGGGAAGCTCTTGATTCGGATAAACAGAGGGAGTATCTCTAGAAGTTTCCCCTGCCCCGGGTGTCTACTGAATGGAACAAATTACTTACCACCCCTAATAACATAGAGGAGGTTACCACCTCTATTAAAGCCCTGAAGCCCCACAAAGCTCCGGGAACGGACGGTTATAACGCCATCTTTTATAAGACATTTTTATCCGACATCAGCCCCCACCTTGCTTGGCTATTATAAAGATTTCAGAGGAGGGCGAGACTTCTGGCACCATGTCCGAGGCCATGATCTCGGTGATACCTAAACCAGGGATGGACCCTCACCGCTGCACCTCCTACACACATGCACATTTCAGGGGTGCAACAGGGTGTCCTTTGGACACCCTAGTGCCCTTGAAATGCCTCCCGGTATTACTGATTTGGTAATACCGAATCGGTAATACTGAATGTCTTCACATTCAGTCCTATAGGCCTCCAAGCCCATAGGAATGAATGGGAAGGTATTCTTTATTGCCGAATCTCAATTACCGATTCAGTAATAATGAATATTAAGAATTCGGTATTTTTTACCGAATTCTTACCTACATCTGAAATACCAATTTCTAAATACCGAATTGGTAAAATTTGGTATTTAGAATCGGTATTTCCCTATTACCTACATCGGGCCCTAGATTACCTCATGCCTGACCTCATACACCCTGACTCAGGATTTATTAAGGGTCGTCAAACACACGATAACACAAGTCGAATTATACATTTGATAGAGAAGGACAACAGACTCAAGATCCCGACGGTTCTAGTAGGAATAGACACCGAGAAGGCAATCGACAGGGTTGATTGGGTATTTCTATTTCACACACTTACAGCATTCAGCTTTTCACCTAAATTACTAAATATGATCCGAGCTAATTATCTTCATCCACGCTCTAAGGTGGCGGTCAATGGGGTACAATCCTCCTCCTTTGTGCACTCTAGAGGCACTAGACAGGGGTGCCCCCTATCACCCTTGCTCTTTGCTCTTAGTATTGAACCATTAGCACTAGCGGTTAGGGCTAATCCTGGAATCCAGGGGTTGTCATTTACGGGGGAGTCACATAAAATGTCCTTATTCGCGGACGATGTCCTTGTGTCCCTCTCTGAACCGGCCACGTCCATCCCACACTTGCAGTCGGAGCTTGAAAGTTTTGAAGCAGTAGCAGGCTTCAAAATAAATTTGGACAAATTGTATATTCTCAACCTCACCCTCTCGCAAACGGAAGTGCACAGGCTCCCGTCTCTAACACCTCTGCCGTGGGCTACTTCTCTATTCAATATTTGGGAGCCCAGCTAATACCAACAGTAGAGAACTTATATGCTGCCAATTTTCCCCCCATCCTAACTCGAATTCAATCAGAACTCACGAGATGGAAACCTCTTTTTCTGTCCTGACTAGGTCAGATACATGCCATGAAAATTACTCTTCTTCCTAAGCTCCATTATTTATTTCAGACCTTACCCATAGAATTAGAGAGGGACTTCTTTCGACGAGTGAAGGCCATGATCCTCCGCTTTGTCTGGCAGAGGGGATGCGCCCGCTTCTCCCTACTACATCGCTCTCGTAAGGAGGGGGAGTAGGTCTCCCAGACATTCCCTTATATTATAAAGTGGCGCAGTTAAGAGTCTTGGTTGAATGGTTAAAGCAGGAATCCGACAAACATTAGTTACATGTGGACCGCAGTGTGACTGGGTGGACCATATGAGACCTGGTTTGGCGACCCAAAAACGATAGGCCTAAAAACACATACACCAGCACCCCCACGCGCAACTCCTTAAGAGTAAGGGACACAGTTGCAGGTGACGACAGGTGGACTATGTTCCCCTCTCCATTTACACCACTCCACTTTAATCCTGCATTTCCCCCGGCCCTACATGAGGGGCCGTTTGACGCCGGGAGGGAGGGAGGAAGCCTCATCTTGACACATCTGTTCCATGATTTTGACCCTCTCACTTTTGATGATTGCAAACGTGACTATGGGATGGGGAACACAGAAATGTACCATTATGCTCAACTACTACACTGGGCGCTTACACCTCAGGTGCACGAGGCAGCCACTCGCCCCCTCACAAAATTCGAGGTTTTTCTCATCACGATTTCCTCTATGAAAGGGATGATTTCGCTTATATATAACTTCCTACTCACTACCACACTTTCCCCACGCCCACGGTATATGCACATGTGGAAAGATTTACTTCAGCGAGCTATTACTGACGAAGAATGGACTCATGTGTGGTCCGACATCATAAGATTCAATCATTCCACAGAACTCCGTGAAGCTCACCTGAAGACTATGATGGACTGTTACTTACACCCGGCCAAGCTTAGGCAGATCTTTCCCAACACCGCACATAGATGCTGGAGAGGGTGCGGACTACTTGGGGATTTTCAGCATATATGGTGGGATTGTCCAACCATCCGGCCCTTCTGGGAAGAAATTCTGGCACATATAAAGGACATGTTGGGATACCCCATCCCCACAACTATGGCGGGTGTCCTTTTGAGCCTTTGTGACTCCTCCCTAGAACATCAGACTTGAGCTGATAAAATGATAATGTGGCTTTGTATAGGAGCAGCAAAGATCACCCTGGCAGCCGCCTGGAAAAGGAAAGAAGCGCCAACGATCTCCCTCTGGCACTCTCGTCTATGGAAACTGCTTAGCCTGGAACGCATGTCAGACATTTTCAGAGATAACTATAAGAACTTTGAATTCAAGTGGCGCCCCTAAGTTACCTTTCTTTCATGGGGACAACCATCGGCTGTCTGCCCTTCCACCATTAGGGCCCTTCATCTCTTTCAAATTTGAGTGGAGCTCTAGTTTTGTACGTTAATTCAACTGCATGAATGTTGCCGCCACCACGGTAGGGGGGGGGGGGAAATCGTTTTTTTTTTCTTTTTTAGTTTTTAATTATGTTCACTCTCTAGGGGGAATGTTAGTTTATGACTATTTGTTCACTATGTGTAGCACCTTCCGGCTGGGAGGCTTAGGAAAGTTCCATTGCAGAAAGAAGATGAAACACATTCAGTGTTGTATTCAATCTTTATGCTTGAAAGACTGAGCTCCAAGCTCCGTTACCATCAGAAGCTGTACCCTCCAGTTAAGTCACTTTTCGAGAAAGGAGTTAGATATAGGTTGGGCAACGCATCTTGTCAAATCATTTTTTTTTCTGCCGAATTATGATGCTCCCCTGCGAGGAATGTTGTGTTGGTATTGTTTCAGATTATTTGCTGGAAAATTCAATACAAATATCTTTGAAAAAAAATGGTATAGTGAATTAGTACTGAACTACGACTGGGAATTGACATTAGAATATGGGTTTGGCAGCCGTTAGGTTCTCAGGTGATAATCTCACCAAATAAGTGGAAACCATTCTTAATAAAGAGAAGAAGCCACATTGCCCCAACACCAGGCCAGAAATAGCTGGCATATTCAAAAAGGTACATAAAGGTTCCAAGCTATTGATATCGTTTTTTAATAAAACCCAGACTAACTCAGAGGGGAGTGTCCCTGCTAATAAAAACAAGCATTTGCAATGCACTAGGTCTCGCATTTACGCGACTTTGAGCTGTTGCCATTGTAAATGACAATGCCTTTTATTTAGGTTTTGGTTTTTCAAACATAAATAAAAGCCATTGTCATTTACAAAGTCAATAGCTTAAACTCACTTAAATACGAGACCTATTGCATTTCAAATGCTTATTCTATTTGGCACTCACTACCGCTGCGAATCAGCCTTACAGCAGCAAAGCGCTATAAAAGAAAGTGAATTTGACAAAATAAAAATGAGCATCTGTTTTATACCTGCAATGGGTGGTGAATGCAGCTGTGCCTGCTATGTTTCATAGAATATCTTTCAGATCTCATTGGGGTAGATTTTTCAAATGCATAAATTATTTAGATAGCTGTCTTTGTTCTATCTATTTACACGTGATCTGTGTTCGTTATTAATATATTTAATTACCATTTATCGATCGTCTATTAAAAAATGTTCACCTTGAAGATATATAGTTTTAAATTAGTGTATTTTGCTCTTTTTATCTGGCATAAAAGCGGATTTCAGTATAAAGGGGGCACATTAAGCGATTCTAAAATTACATATGCTTCACTTAACACGCCTATATAATTATGAGACACAGACCGTCAAAACTTTTAATATGTATTTGAAACTGGAAACGAAAATCAGGCAGCCTATTCGAAAACGTGTGAGAAATGTGACTTCAAGTATGTGCACACCTTACTTGGTTTCAAATAATTTGAAATGTCAACAGGCTTCATAGTAGGTGGCCCCAAAAGGTCAGAATGTTCTTTTTAACCCAAGGCCAATGTATATCTGTGAGATATGGGAAACTCAGGGGCCTCTCGTCACATTTGTACTGGGGGCATCATTTTGCATTACGCCACTGCTTCATTAGTAAGGTCCCAAAACAACCAAGGGATTGTGGGAGTTGAGTGTGTGAGTTGGGTCATTAGCTGTTAAGTAAGTTTGAACTATTGAAATATTACATCAAGTTGAATTACTAAATATGCTGAATGTTGTGTAGGCAGGATGGACGCAAAATTATCTTAAGTACAGAATAACATACAATTGTGCACACCAGTGGTTGTGGTGATTTTGCTGCTGCAGGGCCTGGGTTGCGTGTGCGCAGATGGCGGGGGAGGGGCGGGAGCAGGCATCGAGAGCTGCCATATGTAGCCGGATGCTTTCCCAGAATTTAGTACTGGGAGAGGGAGGGGTGGCAGGGTTATCAGTGCTGCTGAAAGACCAACAGCTTGACCCACATGTTCATCCACAATGGCAGTGCGTTTTCTGACATTGCTGTCCTAGGCACAGGATCGCTTCCTAGGGCAGCTGTCTGCAAGAGAAAGCCGATCTGAGCCTGGCCAGGTTTCTGCCCTACAGACACATGTAGTGCTGGCGGCAGGGGTCCCCTGCATCGCCCATAAGCTAATCCAACCTCTGTAATTGATAAACTTGTGGCATAGATTTTTCCACAAAAGAGCTGTCAGTGCCATATATTGGATCGTTTGTGCGGTATTTGAAAGATCAGCTTTGTCCTCTCATCCTCCAAGGCCCACAGGTAGCAGTGCTGTTAGCTCAGCAGCGTCCAGACAGGATGCGGTTAATAGAAGGCTCCGGGAGCCGACTGAGGCCTGGCTGTTATCAGAGAACCAAGAAATAGCCTCTTCTCGGCTGGGCCTGGCTTGCATCAGCTGAGAGGTTTGAAAAAACTGCTTGCACAAGACTTGCCAAATAGTAAGGAGGAGAGGGAGGGGTGGGTGAGTCAGGAGAGGAGACAAATGCAGATGTCGACGAGAGTTACCCTATTGGAGGAGACCAAGAGGGGTGTAATATGATAGCAAGGAGGCAAGGGGAGAAAGGAAAGGAATCCAGCTGTGTCAACAGGGAAGAAACACGCAGAGCCGTCGAGTGTCTCCTGTCGAGAGTACGACTGTTTATTTATTTATTTATTTTATTTATGCGATTTTATATAGCGCGAACTTTACCCGAAGGCGTCAGAGCGCTTTACATAAGAACCAGTTGAGAAATATAAGGATTTAGGATTACATGCGTTACATAAAGGATACAAACAGAAAAAATTGCAAATGTACAAGATGTAAAGTCACACAAGGAGGAGATACAAATGGATATACTCTAAGAGTCACATAGGAATGGTAGATAGTATTTATTTATTTATTTATTTATTTATGCATTTTTATATAGCGCGGACTTTACCCGAAGGTGTCAGAGCGCTTCACAATAGGAACAGAACTGATACATGAGAACATTACACGTGAGCAAAATACAAAGGCAAACGTTACATTAAATGAAGCAAAAATGACATCGTGCGCCAACAAAATATAAGAGGTAGCAAACGGTGCATTACAAAAGTGACAATCGTGAGCCAACAAAATACAAGAGGAAGCAAACGGTGCATTACACAAGTGACAATCGTGAGCCAACAAAATATAAGAGGTAGCAAACGGTGCATTAGAAAAGTGACAATCGTGAGCCAACAAAATACAAGAGGTAGCAAACGTTGTATTGCAGGGGGAAAAAGTGACGTGTGCAGGTTACAGAAAGCATACAAAATGAACATAGAGGTATAATACTGCAAAATATGGAGGACACTCCAGCACAAGAACAAATGTTACGTAGGAACTGGTGGCACTTGTGCAGGTGTCGAAACAAACAAATGTAAGAGGTAGAAAACAGTGTGTTACAGGAGAAAGTGACGGGTGCATGTTACACACGAGTCCCAGATACAGGAAGAAGGATAATACTGCAATAAAAGGCAGACTCTCAAACCACAAGAACACACTGGGAAGACACTTCCATAGTCATGTAAAGTAGATTTTTCAGTAGTTGAAGGGCTTCCTTCAGATAAAAGAGAGAGCATGGATTACATTTGGAAATGTCTTTGAAAAAGGAGAACTTTGAGGTCAGTTTTGAAGGCCTGGGAGGAGGTGGTGGTCCGGAGCTGAGGCGGAAGTGAGTTCCAGATTCTCACTGTGCTGCCTGAAAAGGATTGGGCCATCGATCTCTCCTTCTTGAAAGTGGGAGTGGGAATAGTACAAAGGTCTACTGCATATACTAGTGATTAGAATTATCTCTATATACATAGGGAAGGGATATGACTGGATATACTTTAAGAGTCACATAGGAATGGTAGGTAGTACAAAGGTCAACCGCATATACTAGTGATTAGAGTTATCTCTATATACATAGGGAAGGGATACACATGGATATACTCTAAGAGTCACATAGGAATGGTAGAGAGCACAAGGGTCTACTGCATATACTAGTGATTAGAGTTATCTCTATATACATAGGGAAGGGATATGACTGGATATACTCTAAGGGTCACATAGGAATGGTAGAGAGCACAGCGGTCTACTGCATATACTAGTGATTAGAGTTATCTCTATATACATAGGGAAGGGATATGACTGGATATACTCAAAGAGTCACATAGGAATAGTAGGATACAAAGGTCTACTACATGTACTAGTGATTAGAGTTATCTCTATATACATAGGGAAGGGATATGAATGGATATACTCTAAGAGTCACATAAGAATGGTAGATGGTCCAAAGGTCTACTGCCTATACTAGTGATTAGAGTTATCCCTATATAAATAAATATACAAACATAGTAGATTTCCTCAGGCAGAGTTCCATTAAGTGGGGTAGGAGGGGGGACGTAGTCATAACACCGAGGGAGGGTGGGAGGGATTCGAGGGTATGGAGAAAAGGCAAAACAGAGAGGGGAAGAAACATTTGAGGATCCTCAAGGGGGAAAAGAGGGAAAAGGGTAAAAAGACGAGGGAATGGACAAGATGACGGGTCGGTGACCAGGGGAAAAACTGCCAAGAACAGCTGCAAAATGGCGGGCAGGACAAAGGGAAAAGTAAAGAAGTCCATGAGAGACTGTGGTCCACAATTGCAATGCCTCAGGAGTTTCCCGTACCAGCAGCTGTAGTAGTGGTCATACGATTCTCCAATTGATCACATTGGTCAAATGACTGTGAGCCTGCCCTCGCTTTTAATTCTCCAGCACTAAGAATCCTGTGAGAAGTAGTTTCACCTTCATACAAGCCAGTGTGTCTCAGCATGCTAGCTCTGTTGCATAACTGGCAAGTTTCCCTGGTCCGTGCATAAGGAGCTGTTCCAGTCCAGGTTTTTCCTTTGACTTCTTGGACGTCCAGTTCTGGATTTCTGATCAAATAAACAAGATAATAAGTCCCATGGTTAATAAAAAAAACCTGGGCTCAAGTATCTCCAGCATAGACTTGGGGAAACTCATCAGTGCTGCTGTTGCAAATAGAAAGTGGGTTGGCTGGAAAACATCCTCGTTATACAGACAAAGAATCAGAAGGCAAAAGAGGAGGTAAATGAGACATAACTAAATGGAAGGCAGTGTGAACACGAGTGTGTGCGCGTGAGTTTGTGCGCTTTCTTTGTCAGAGAGATGCACACACTTCGAGAGAGACCGAGGGAGTGACAGAGAGGGAGACATCAGCACAGAGCGTGAGTTAGAGAATGCGTAGGCTCTGCTCCAGGATTTACATTAGCACATATGGCGGCCTCGTCCTGTTTTCCATACAGATGAGCATTGCTGACAAGCCCCTGGAGCTGCACACAGCGCTAGCACTGGGTCGCAGGACTCCATTTGACACCTGGTGCCTTCCATAACATACCATCTCTGCTCTGTGAGTCTTCAGAGCGGGGCGCGCCCTTAGCCCCATGGTGTCCCGCTAACTTACCATGGAGTGCAGGAGCCAATAACCCCATGACCAAGTAAAACAACTCTGTTTACATTAATGCAAACTTATCGCTCGTGGCTGTCCTAAAAACCTGGCGTTGATTCAGCCCTCATAGACAAGGCGTTTTGAGACCCTTTCTATAGCCAAACGAGTATCGTAAATTTCAGGCTGCGCCACCGTGTTCATACCGCAGGGCTCACGGAAAAGTAAGACCCACCAGCCAGCAGAAGTCTCTGACAGGCAGGGCGACCGTCAGTCAGATGTCGAGCCAGTCTGATATTTGGCGGATTTGAACTCATAACACATTTCCTTCTTAGGCAGAAACCTCTAACTGTGACACGTGCTCAGGGGACCTGGATGCAGTGGGAGAGTAATCGACATGAAGGCGCGCCCTGCATTTTAGCTGTAGACATCGAGACCAGATCTCCACTGTCTTTCTGAGCAAAACGGATGTGGACACTGCAGCTTTTATTGCGCACACACACGTTCTCATACATGCCAGCATTTCAGCGCAGGCAAGTGGGAGATTTAAACAAGGCTAGGAGGGAGAGGAGGGGGGCCATGCCCCCAACCATGACCGGCCGGTCTGACACGTTCATCAGGGATAAAAAACAGATGGCACACTGCACGCAATTAATTGCAAGCAAAGCGGAGGAAAACTGTAGTTAGGTGCCGCTGCTTCGGGACTACACTGAAGTTAGCATAGGATCAACCTCCAACAGAAATCAAGAAAACAACAGCAATGCCAGACTTAAACCAATCGCAAGGGGCAGGAGAAATTACACGGAGTTGAATCCAACAGGCGCGCAACACCCATTGGGCTCACGGGGCTTCAGCCCCCCCCCCCCGTCGTGTGTGTCAGCCCGGGCAGAGACAGCTTCGGGGGCTGGCAAGCATCAAATTGCAGCCGCACCCGAGTACTTAACAGGTCTTTAAAAGACCATTTACTTGTAAATGAGGCTTTTGTTGTGTGTTTACCCCTTTCTGTCCGTGGTGGAAGAATTAGCCCCCCCCCCTAAATATTTTCCAGCCCCCCCGAAATTTGGCTCTAGTTGCCCGCCTGGAATCCAATATACAGATTACTTTAAGTCTCGCTGAGATAGCGCATTCAGTGCATGCAGCGTATGCGCTGCTAAGGCGAGACCTAATAAGGGAACCCAGATAGTCAGCTCTGTGAACATTGAGGGACAAACATTAGCTAGTTTGGATGAATGTAACATTATTAAAACCACTTACAGGCCAGAGATACCTTGTGCAAATTGTTTCAACCCACTTATTGACGGAGGTATTTCTGTCACGTAGGACAGAGTGTCACACGTAGGCACAACACATAGCATGATGAAGGAGGGTGATTCTATTAAAGAACTTAGAGATATTGCTTGGCAAATATGGAGAGAAATTTGTAAACTACCCAAGCCCAAGTTGTAGAATTAAGGTCCATGATTGACAGAGCAGGTCTGGCTCACCAGGGATTACGAATGCTTGGAAGGGAGCAATTCTAAAGGAAGATGTAAAATGGCCAAAAGTGGGGGGACTGGTGTGAGGATTGGGTACACAAGGGAACAGAGCATACAAGAGGGAACATATTCCTACTAATGAGAATGTGATACTTTACAATACTAATTGGGAGAGCAATAGAGAGAGCTGGAAGTCTATGTGCTCTCCCAACTTAATGTACAAACCTCCATTTTTTGCTCCAGTGCAATCTGGAATAAGGTAAAAGAACACAGAAGATTACCCCAAATTCGTCCCCCACACTCCATGCATCGGGGACTACAAAATGATTGCTGGAAATTGGGAACTAGGTCACCAAGATGGGGAGTAGGTCTGCAGAATGAGATTAGTCCACATGGAAATACTCCCACATGACTACATATGGTTAATGTCCCAAGACTACCCATGGAGTCAAGGAGAATAGTGAGTCTCAAAAACAAAGTAATACACTGGGTAAAGAAATGCAGACATTGTTATTCCCTGATAAGGTCGGACTTACTAGATTTGAAGAGCTGGCCCTCACAGTACGAACAGCTCGACTACATAACCGTAGAGTTGAGTAAGGCGGAGCATGCAACTGCGCTAGTGAACCTAGGCCTGTGCACCTCTCCCCCAATGGGTACACAAATTCAGTTTAATAATAACTTGTCCTCTGTGGAATATGGTACCAAAAATGCACGTAAAATGGCCACGTAACGAATATAAAGGAACCCACAAATACTACCATTGTTGGGTACAATAATGATGGCCTTTATGAGATCGACTGGCTCAGGAAGGGTAACGTTGCACTATCTGGATCGCATTCACAAATACTTCCACCCCAACCTGGGAACAAGCAGGCAGAAAACTAGATAAATATCAGGATATGGGAGGATGGTTAAAGTAAGGTGAGGTGTATCTGACACAAAATCTACCTCAGGATAAGGATGATAGATTGCAGTTTAACATGACCTTGTGGAATGAAGTAGGAAATAGATCTAAGGTGATTAACAGTGAATTGGGAACCTTTATAGGAAAAGTTCCCATCTACATGTTCCAAGACACCTGGGCCTTACAACCCATATTCAGGGCAGGCTATACAAATTATAGCATAGAAGACTGACCGTCAACCGCAGGTCCTCCAGCTAGAAGTCTAATAACATAGATTAAGACCAACTTAATCTGTAAAATAAGGCTAAAACTCATGAACTCTGTGAAAGGTAAATGTGCAATAAGATTTGTAAACATGTACAATCGCCCCAAATTCTGATAGCCCTCGCAGACTTTCTGGAGAATGCTAATACTGGGAACCATCTTATTATAGCTGGGGATTTCAATGCAACATTTGAACCTGTGGACTTTATAAAAAATATTATTTTACAGGAAGATGAAGAAAGGGGTATGCCAAGACTGCAGAATTCTCCCCTAAAGAGAAGCTCTAATGTTGCCCTGCAGATAGCATCTATTTCACTTACACATGGCTCTACATGCATGTATTGGGCGCACGATTTCAGAAAAAGGAGCTAATTATAGAACTGACAGTGACCATAATGCCCTTGCTCTTAAACTGAAGAATACCCCATGCTTAGCCAGTGACCATTATCAATGTACGTTGGATTCACCAATTGAATCCTCTAATGATTGCAGAAGATTAAAATCGCCTTGTGTGGAAATCCTTGCTTGCATATACACCGAAGTCAAATCTGCTCTAAATTTACTTGGGGACCAAGTGCAGAATGAATCGGCTATCATGTATATACTCAATAACCTACTCACATCTGTTAAGAAATACTTCTGCAGAACAATTAAGACCATAAAACCTAAACAGAAAGAAGCAGAATGGTATAATAAGGACTGCAAGTTAGCCAACCTGAATTTGATGCCCGCAGCGAAAGGTGGCTGTGGAACTGCGATAGCAGAAGGGAGGAGATCTTGAAACAGAACGCACACTCGCCAAGAAGAGATGGGTGGAGGATAATTGGCGAGAACTGGTTAGAGTGGCCAAAATGAAAGACAGTTGGTTGTTCTGGCACATGCTAGCCAAAGTCTTATAATTCACTGTTGATGAAGATGACTGTATATACAACCATATATTTGGGACCAACATTTCTCCAAACTTTATTCTGTTAAAGAGGCAAGCATGGGATGTGACTCCAGAAGGAAAGGCCAATCTGAAGTTCAGGATTGGGGCAGTGATCGCCTGTCTCCTTTACCATAGTGGAAACTATATCAGTTATTGAAAGTATGAAAAAGGGAAAAGCGGCAGATTTAGACAGAATGCCGAAGGGGACAGAGATATCAAGTACATGGAAGGGGACCAAAACTATCCCATTCTATAAAAAGGGTAACAAAGCAGACCTGGCTAACTGTAGGCCTATTAACTTGATAAACACAGCTCAAAAAACTTACCAAGCAGGTATTGATGAAGATACAAACTTGGATGGAGGATAATCAAGAATTAGCCCACTTACAAGCTGGCTTCAGGGCACATATAAGCACTGTAGGTCAGATATTCCATTTGTTACTGATTCTATGAAAATTGGTCATGATCAGCGAGGGGCATCACTATGTAGTATTCATGAACTTGAGGTGCGCTTTTGACCAAATTCCCTGGGAGAAATAGTGAGTTGCACTAAAGGAGATGGGGATGCCTTTAGAACTGTTATGTCTAATAATTAACTTACATAATGGCAGTTAGGTTCATGCGAGGTGGGGTGGGGGGGCACACTCACAGAATGTATAGACCTCTCTAGAGGGGTCCGTCAGAGCTGTGTCTTAGCCCCAACATTGTTCACACTATAAAAGAATGGGCTAAAAAATACACTGTATGACTGTAGAGGTGATCCCCCAAGATTAGCGGGCCAACAAATCCCACGGGAGACGCATCGTGAGTGGAGTTACTGGCAGGAGCCAGCGGGGGCAAAGCAAGGAAGTAATCACCGCCCCAGGAGGCTGCAGGGCAACCGGCAGCAATCTAGCCCCTCCCCCCTGACACCGGGGGATTTGAAAAGCTTCTCGCGCCTCCCGCTCCGCGGAAGATGCATCGTGAGTGGAGTTGCTGGCAGGAGCCAGCGGGGGCAAAGCAAGGAAGAACTCAACACCCCAGGAGGCTGCAGGGCGACCAGCGGCAATCTAGCCCCTCCTCCCTGACACCGGGGGATTTGAAAAGCTTCTCGCGCCTCCGGCTCTGCGGGAGACGCATCATGAGCGGAGTTGCTGGCAGGAGCCAGCGGGGGCAAAGCAAGGAAGAACTCACCGCCCCAGGAGGCTGCAGGGCGACCAGTGGCAATCTAGCCCTTCCCCCTGACATCCGGTGGTACTTAACTAACAAGCCTCTTCCGTCCCGCGGGACGCGTGCGGGTGTGCACCAGGCTAAGCCCGGGCAAGGGCGGGCCGTCTGTGGCCATCAGGGGCCGGAAGAGGTCGGGTTGGGCCCCCCCTCCAAAAACTTACCTGCGGATATCACAACTTGCACAAACAACGAACACTGTATAAAGTACTGTAGATTCAGCATGAGCGGATTTTGCGTATTGGCAATCCGCGGATTTGCGGATTGCGGATTTGCGGATTTGGAAAATACGCAAAATACGCGGATCCTAGCGTATTTTTTTTTTTGTGTTCGCACGAGTTTCTGCAAGTTCGCGAGGGTTTTATTGTACAAAACGCTCGCGAACGTGCAGAAAACCCGTGCGAACACAATGTGCCTACTCATGGGTATTGCGCTCGTGAAAGTCAAGGATGCAAAGTCTATCCAGCATCACAGCTGATTTTCCACGGTAGATTTGGGAAGAAGGCACACCTGTCCAGCCTCGACGACGCTCACGATTGTTTTTGGGCTAATGAATGAGTCACTGAATTTGAGCATCAACTAGTTCGAGCGACCATGTGTGTGTTACGGACGCAGGGGTCCCTTGAGTGAGCTGCTGTAGTATTTTACAATGGCGCCAGCAAGCTGCCAGCGCCGTTGTAAAATAGTTACAAAGTTAGCTTGCACAGGAAGCACTTAGATAAAATAAAGCAGCACCTGCTTCGTTTTATCTAGTGGTTCCTGTGCAAGCTAACTTTGTAACTATTTTACAACGGCGCTGGCAGCTTGCTGGCGCCATTGTAAAATAGTTACATGAGTGGGGGTTCAACTTTTGAACCCGTTACGTCCGCGGATTTTTTTTTCCGGATTTTGTGGGAAATCCGTAAAATACGCGGATTGCGGATTCCCCAAAAATCCGAAAAATCCGTGGGCGTAATGGATTTACCGCTCATGCTTACTGTAGATAAGCTGTTGGGGTAAGGCATATTGCCTTTTGGCTTTTCGTTTCTTGTGTACTATATAACTGCTTAATTTGGTCAAGAAGAGCTTTATATTGTGGAGTGTATAGTGATAGGTATTAACAATGGCAAGGAGACGTGCACAAAATGCCTGTATTACAATAGATACACACCTGTAAAGGCAGTTAGTGCCCTCACCGAAGAAATTGACCGCACGGAGAGACGCCTTTCTATGGGGTCAAGTATCATGTTAGGTGACCAGGGTAATTTGAGTACAGTGCTGAGTCCAACTAATGAAGACATCCCGGATACGAGATTAACTGAAAACCTTAGCAATATTAATGACTCCCGTAACTCTACTATGCCTAGGCTATCGGATGTGGACATTTCCCCATATATTTCACCTGCCCCCCCAAACACCACTAGTGGTCCTAAAAAGAAAACATTAAGGCAGGGCAATCTGAAAGTAAAAAAGGACAAAACAACTCTTATAATTGGGAATATGGTCACCACGAGGTCCAAACAAAATCTAGTAGCGGCCCAAAATATTCCTAACATGGAAGCCATATATGATAAATTAATTGAGCTGATTAGGCCTCTCCACGAAAAGGTTGATAACTTATCCAGGGAGGTACATAAATTAAGTAGCAATCTGGAAAAGATAAGTATGGGGATACAGCGAGACAACCTTAGGCCGAAAGAAAGCAATGGCAAAAGGATGGAAGATAATACCATGGGTAGTAGTAGCCCTTCAATGGCCCCGAATCCGAGTAAAACTATCACAGTGAGGTCACAACAAGTAAACACAGACCCCAGGCCATTTCTATCCCTAATAAGAAAAGACATACTCCTGCCCTTATTCCTGACTTGAGTGATAAGGAAAGGTTGGCTCCTATGGAAGCTGCTAAGACAGGTCATTTAGATTCGATGCCTTTTGCTACAAATAAGGTTCCGCCATTCATTAATCTGCCACCTGAATGTGGCGCCTATGTAGCGGTCCTTGTAAATGCGCCAAAATTAAGGGTAGACCAATTGGAAAACCATGAAACACTTAAAAATAAAACCTTGCATTGCTTATCCAATAATTGTGGTTTCCCATTGGAAGGAGCGAATCAGATACTGCTAACACAAAGGGTGGGATGGGTTGGTCCCCTCAAGAAGTGCTTCGGGGGTGACTGTATAATTATACATTTTACCTCTACAGGATGGGCACTGAATACACTTGTTAATGCCCCCCCCCGTCACAATGGAGTACAATACAACCCTTAGGATATTTTTATAGGCATTTGATGGCAGCTAAAAGCTATGAAAATTTTAGTTGTAATTATAATACCAAATCCAATAAAATATTATCACTCCCAAAACCATGGCCCTGTTTTACTGTTCCAACTTACAATAGATTTCAGGCTCTGGATTCATAAGAAGAAAATGATTGACTTAGGCTGTGCCATGATGAGAATCAGAACTATGACCCTGTAGAGTCCCACCAGGAAGAAGTATTCAGTATAGTACCTGAGGCCCCATTACCAACTACTCTGCAACTGCATGATGGCGAAATAGATATCAATGAGCTAGGAGGCAGAAATAGCTTGGCCCCGGGTCTAATAGTCAATATCCCACCAATAACACCGATGGTGATGTCTGTTGCACCTGAAATAGTGAATTTAGCCACCCCTGCATGCAGGTCTGTAACTGTTATTCCAGAGGAAGGATATAACATTGTAACATGGAATATCGCAGGCCTTAGCAGGAAATTAGATACACCATTCTGGAAGGATTTTATTTCCTTAGGCCATGATATTATTTGCCTACAAGAAACTTGGTGCATAGAGTGTATTTTCGTTGAAGGATATACATCTTATTGGCTAAATGCCGTTAATTCTGTAGCTGGCAGAGCAAAGGGTGGCCTCTTGATCCTTGTATCAAATAGATTAACAATGTGCAAAATTAAGAGTTGCATAACAGTTGATACATACATTCAGGTAATGTGGCTTGAGTTCTATAAGGGAAATGATTTGATTTTAATCAACTACTATAATAATATTTTCGATAATAGTAGGGGGCGCATAGTGCCGGCATTGGGGAAGGAAATTGTGAAAATGATGGCACTGTCAAGCAAACAAGTCACTTCACTTTGGGTTGGCAATTTTAACATCCAAATTTGCTCTTTGGCCCAAAGCACGACATGTGGATTTATGAGAGAGTCTGGTAAGGATGATCATTGAAAATATACATTTTCCCCATTGTGATTATGGCACAGCCTTAAATAACCTAATAGCGGAACTAGATCTAGAACTTTTGGATTGTACTAAGAGAAGGGGAAATACTCAGTGTTCAACATTCAAAGGCAGGAATGCTAATACTAACATTGACCACATCCTGATTTCCTATAATACAGATTTTTCGAATTTATGGATTACGGAACAGGTCGTAAGCGACCATAACAGTATTTCAATATCGTTGTTATGCTGGGGAAATAAACATCCCTCCACTAGTACCTGCACTACTGATATAGCCGCTATAAGACCTAATGGTATGAGGATCAAATGGGCTGGCATTGATCCCCAGAGGATACAAAGGGATGTCGTAAGAAAATGTAGTAAAGAATTAGACTATTGTCTAAGTACTGAGGTTCATCCACATAAATTGCTTTCCTGTCTCCATAAAATAAACAAAACTGTAGAAGGTTTATTAACCAAAAGTAATAGGGTAACTAAAGCAGGTTAATTGCACATGGTTTGATAAAAACTGTTCTCAAGTCTTACATAACCTGAAACAGGTATTATGTACTAAGCCACGAAATAACATACATATTCAGGCGCAACGTTATAATTATAAAGTAACGTTGGCGGCACGGAAAAAAGAACTCCAAACAGAAGGGTGGAATAAACTTAGCCTAGCAGCAGACACAAACAATAGTAAATTGTTTTGGGAGACTGTAAATAGTCCATTTTTAAAAAACGATTATGTACCTGAAATAACTTCATATGTAAACTGTAAAGCTTGGATCGAACATTTTACATCGATTTTTAATCCAGATAGGTTGGTTACAGATTTTATAGTGAGCAATGATTCAATTAGGCCAATACTACCCCTACAAATAAATGTAGATGAAGTGTATGAAGGGCTAGTAAGCAGCAAAGGAGGTAAAGCCCCGGGTGACGGGTCTAGATGGAGTGCGAGTGGACCTATATAAAAGTGAAATGAATTTGTGGGCTCCGATCTTATTAAGGTTTTTTAATACTGCCACAGAAGGTTATCTCCCGTTGTCCTGGGGCCAATCAATTATTATCCCCCTTTTTAAAAAAGGTTCAAAATCTGAGGCATGTAATTGTCGCCCAATTTCTTTGCTGGACTCATCTATTAAAGTTATGAGCCGGATTTTATTTAAAAGGCTGGAAATTTGGGCTTCAGAAAATGATATTTTATCACAAGCCCGATACGGTTTTAGAAAGGGTTTAGGAACACTTGAGCAGTGTGTTAATCTTGACCTTCTCAATAATAAATATACATCAGTGAAAAAGGGGAATTTGTTTTTATGTTTTGCAGACTTGAGTAGTGCCTTTGATCTTGTAGACCACTCCATTTTGTGGTCTACACTACTCGATTCTGGTGCCCCTAAGGAAATTGTATATTTTTTGGCTAGATTATATGAGAGGTTATCTTGTAAAGTGCGGCATGGGCCTGTTGGTGAATGTACCCCCTTTTTTAATGTGAAAAGAGGCATCCGTCAGGGTTGTGTTTTGGCTCCACTTTTATTTTCTTTATTTATTAACCAAGTCGACACAACACTAAAAGAAGTTCCTACGGATGCCCCATTAATAGATGGGAAAGTAGTTTCAATTCTGCTATATGCAGATGATGCTGTTTTATTATCACGTACACACATTGGCCTCCAGCGACTTATTGATAATTTTGCAATATTTATTAACGGGAGAAAACTGTTAATTAATAAGACGAAGACTTTCATTATGACATGTGGGAAGAAAGTTAAGTCAATTAGGACTTTTTACATAGATAATACCAAAGTGCAATCAGTCAAAATGTTTTGTTATCTTGGTATAACGTTTGCAGGGGATGGGAAATGGTCCCACAAACATGAAAATATACATTATAAGATGAGTAGGACTGTTAATAGTATATTCAGATTTTCTACCAAGCTAGGGGACCGAAGAATAAAAGACATGATGGCCATTTACAATGCGAGGTGTGTATCCTCTGCGTTATATGGGACAGGGGTATGGGGCTATGGCAGTGGTAAGTCACTTCAGCAAGATGAAAATACGTTCCTTAAAAACTTGCTGTGTGTACCAACATCAGCCTCCACAGAACTAATACATCAGGAAGTGGGAGTTAACTATATCACTGACCTAGCTGCACTACGCCCCCTGCTACTATGGCGTTCAATATGGTTGAAAAACGAAACCTTATTCACGCAATCCATTATAAGAGATTGTATGAAGCTGGATTATTGTTCCCGTATCCCCTGGCTTAGTTATATTCATCATTGGTATAATCTTCTGTTTAATTGTAATATTTTTGTGTAGCCAGAATATGCAGCCTCAATATCAAACAAAAGAGCTTAAAGTAACATTTTTAGCCCATGTTATTGAGGCCAGGGAGAGTTAGACTGTGAAACAACCTACTTTTGTATTTTATCAAGAACTAAATCTCAGAACCGGTTTCCAGTCATATTTAACTGAAGTAACAAGAAACTCCCATCGCTTTGTTCTGACGCACCTTAGGCTAGGAATCGTCCATCATCTTGTGGCCTTTCCATCTATGAAAAAAGTACTAACTCTGCATGTCCATGTGATGATATATCAAAACAAAGCTGCTGCCATTTTTTAATGTTTTGTACATTTTATTCCTTTTTAAGAAAGTTTTATTTGAAACCTATCTTTTTAAAATATAATGTTCGAACCACTAAAAATGCTATGAAGTTGATATCTTCTTTGGAAGGCACAGATGTTTGCTTTTATGTTGCATCATATATTTTAAAATGTATAGCAGCTGCAAGGAAATCCATCATCATTCCTTGAGTATGTATATGGCAATTCTCAATATGGCAAATGTTAGTTTTATTAATATTTTATGGTTCCCAGTACCAGTTGTACAAGGCACTTTTGGCAAATTTTACACAAAATACATGCTGCTGACACATGACACTTTATTGCGAAGCTTTGCACATGATGTATTAACCATTAGCTCCTGTTGTATGGAGAAAAACGTATACCTCTCTTCTTATAAAGTACTGTATTGCATTATTTGCACATTATGTATAAGGGAAGCTAATGGCACTTTCATCAGGCTGTTATTTTGGTTATGTAGTGTGATTTAGTGATGACTGAGTAATATAGTGAAAATTGCACGAAGTGCGTATTTGTGGATCATTGCACTTTATTGCGAGTGTTGCACATAATATGGCATTTGCATATTTTGTAATTCAGAGATCATTTGTTAACCTATTTTTAATCCCTGCACATATTTTGTGAGACTATTATGATATCCTGTGAATTTTATAAAGATAAATGTAACTAGTAATGTTTTTTAATGTTTGCTTGTATGGTTGTGATATACAAAACGAATAAAGCATTGAATTGAATTGAATTGAATTGACTGTAGAGGTGATCCCCCAAGATTAGCCTGCAAACAAATCACAGCCCTTCTCTTTGCTGAGGACACACTGTCATCAAAAACACCCATGGGTTTACAAAATATCTTGAACCGATTCTCAAATGCCTGTGATAGTTGTGACTTCAGAACTAAATACATGGCTTTCCAACCACACAAGTCTTTTTAAGGGAAAATGAGGCTTGGACCCTGAATTCTGGAAGAGGTTAAAGACTTTGACTAGTTGAATGTAAGGCTGGCCAGAAATTTATCATGGTCGGCCCAGATATTGAAAAGTGACATGACCCTGCAAAAGTAAGTAATGCCAAAAAAAACTGAACAGATCCAATTTCCTTCCAATGTCTCCTGTGTTAGATATATATTATGCTAGGGGCCTTGGTGAAACCCTCTATTGGGCAGAGCTGTGGGGTTTTGCCCAGACAAAAGAGCTGGAAAGAATAGAAAACAAGTTAATTAGATCTCTACTGATTGTGCCACAGAGGGCCCCTGTTGTGTCTTTGTGCCTAGACCTAGGAATGAAGTATATAATATATCTTTCAGCCCTTAACCCCCTAGTTTATTGGGTCAAGCTCTGGATGGGTACGTCTCAGATTCTCATCAAACATGCAGTTATTGAGGTCAAAGCGTTGGACAAAGCGTGATTAATTCCCTGGCTTAAGAATGTCAAGATGTGGCTGCATAAAATAGGCTTGGGTGAAGTCTGGGATAACCCAGTGAACTTGACTAAAGGAATGGTAGCAACATTAAAGTGCAGATACTGGGATTATATTTTGAGTAACTGGTTCTTTTCCTCCACATATGTCACTTTAACTGGCCGTTTTATTGATATTAAATGTACTTTGACAATTGAATTATTTATGGATCAGATAGAACCGCCACTAGCAAGATCTGATTCCTAAAATTTAGAAATGGGATTTTACTGGAAAATTTAGTTAAAAGCAAGTGGAAGCTGAGCTCTCCTACACCATTATGCATGGCTGGTAAATCTAGTACTGAATCTGTGGAGCACTTTATGTTCTTCTACCCTGACTATATGAAAACCAGGAGGGGATGGATATTCCCAGTTTGTCGGCTACTCTCTATTACATGACTCACAGATGCTATACGCATTTTAGGTTCTGAAAATACTGAGTGGGTTGTTTTCTCAGTGTCAAGGTATCTTTAATAAGCTTGGCTCATCAGATGTAAAGAATTAGATACAGCGTAACATCTTTACAATACATGCCAATTTTAGGTATATGTACTTTTTTTGCTGGTTGGTTAGAGCTAGACCTAGAGTATTATTAAACACTCCTGTATTTTTCTGATGGATGAGCTCTTACATGTATTATAAATTGTCCAGATGTACAAATTATGTCTCAATGACTATGCCCACAGATATTCAATGTATATCGAAACCTAGATAGGTGTTATCATCCTTGTATCGTTAGGAGGAAAATAACTCTTGTATTTTTAATTGATGATCTATTTGACATTTTTTATGATAATGTATTTTTATTTATTCTTATTTTTTTGTGAAATTGTATTTTATGATCATAGTCTGATTGAATAAACTATTACTACAACTATATATATTCACCATTGCAGGCTAATTGGGGAGTGTGACCCACAGGGTTAGATTGACAGTATCCATAGTAGAGGCTAGCTAGAAGAAGTACTGGAAAGACAGCAGGAAGACTGGAGAACCAGAAAGAGAAATAGGAGACACCAAGACTCAAGTTGTAGCATGGGGCGTGGGAGGAAACGTTACCTGAAGTAGCAACAAACACAACAAAGGTGCACTTGAAGAAAAGCTGGGTGCAAGCAATGACCAGCTGCAAAGAAGCCTCAGCAAGTGCACAGTTGCCAAGCAAGTCATCACATTCTGAGCAGCCTTTAATTCTAGCACTGTCAATTTTGACCTAGGTGTTCCTGTCTGAATGGTCTGTGCCATTCTGGAAAGGGAACACGATTTTCATACCCAATGACAACCCCACCATCTTGAATTGGGAAAAGCGCTGAGGTGACTTCCCAGTGACAGCAAGCTTTAAATGGTTTGGGCTGTTCTGTATCTCCATGGACTTAGATGTGAACCTGGGCATCATCCTCTGTGACCATGCTAGGAAGTGCAAACTCTCCAATTGGGTTTAATAATTTGGCTTGCTCATAAACAATGGGAATGTGGCAATCTAGTTGACTGGTCAATATTCACATAGCTCCAATGAGAATTGGGAGGACAAAAATGGTAGCACACCCATTAAGCATTAATAAGCTATGCATGAGGCACTTGGAAAGCATTCTAGGAGCAATCCAAAACTATTTATTGGAGGTTATTCATGGAGCCATCGTAAGCAATTTAAGGAACTTTAGAATTCTGTTAGACCTGTCAACCTTGGGGTGGTATTCCCCCAAACATTTCACCTTCTCCCCTCCTGTTTTGCTGAATTCATTAATGCCCTTATGAGTATGTGCAATTTACCACTGCTAACCAGGACTAAAGTGCTTGCCTAAAACATTATAAAATTGGCTTATAAAGTTAATTAAATGCTACTAGTGGGCCTGCACCACTCATTCTGCCACCACCTTATTTAGCCCTTGAACGCGTCACTTGAGCCTGTGTGCAGTTTTCCTGAAATTCCTTTTTTAATATGTCATCTCTAGGGTAGGTCCTAAACATTCGATAGGTCAGGGTGCATTGTATTTTTAAAAGTTGGACATGTACTTTTAAGTTTTGCATGTCCGCAGAGTGAAAAGGTGAATATTAATTTTCACTTCTATGAGGCCTCACAGGAAAACATTGGATTACCTTATTACATTTAATAAGTGATAACTTTTGTTTGGGAGCAGGTAGAAATGTCATGGTTGCCTGGCTAAAGAACTGTAATTTAAAATCCTCTTTAACGGTAAAGTCAGATTATAAGTCACAATTTCGGAATTGCACTTTTAGAAAGTTGGCCTTTTCTTGTCCTAACCATTTGGTGTCTGCAACCTGTTTCCCAGACCACAAGACTAAGTGTTTGGCATTGGCCTTTGTATATTCCTCCTAGACAGCCACAAAATAGAGAGACTGGGTGACAAGATGAGCCATCCATGGGAAAGTAGGGTTGTACACATCTTACTTGCTCTTCAAAGACACTGCCTCAGCTCACACATTAAGAACTTGATGCAAGTCTATTGTGCCTGCAGATAGTCTGGGACAAGAGCAGGGAAGCAGGAAATTCCAGACACTTCTGTGGGGGAAAACCCCCCAGACGTTTCTTCCATATCAAATGGGGAATCAGTTATAAAAACAGGGCTCCCAGACCAGACCACTCTTCAGTTCTATTCTGGACCTGCAGAAGGACCCTCAGAGGACTGCGCCGCTGTCTGTGACCTGCTGTGTACTTTAGAGGACTGCCCTGCTGCACCAAGGGGACTTCCCCCTGTTTGAGACCTGCTTTCCTGCATGAACCCAATAGTTCCAGAGTGATTTCAAGAGCTTGTTGGCTGGCCTCCTGATCAGAGCCTCCAACCATCTCGAACACTGAGTACTGACCCTGCAAGTGGTGCCTCTCTAGTCATGGGCCCTTGGAATTGGTGCTAAAGGTGCCCAGTTAGCCCAAATCCAAACCGTGGTACTTTTTGTTGTGGACAAGGTGCTCTTAGAACCTAGGAGACTGGACCTACCTGCTGGCCCATCTGCTCAAGGATCATCACTATTTGGCCTGATGTTGCAGCAACTCCTGCTACGTTCTTCTCTGCAGCAACAAATCCTGTTCAGTGGCTCTTCCCAGAAGGGGTATCCAACCTCGTCAAGCCCTCATCAGCTGCAACCTACAGATTTATCCTGCTGGAGATTTCAACTTCCATAAAAGAGGCTAAGTCCGAACATAGAAATCGTCACCACAACTTCGTCCATTGGTTCCCCATGACAACGCCTCCTCCTGAGTCATTGCCAGTTACCTTGCCCCACTGAACTTTACCTTCTCTGCCTTTTTTCTGTTAATGTTTTTCTAAGTCAGAAGGCAAGCGAAAACCCGGGCCAATCCACCTAGAGTATCTGATCCGTGCTCCATCGCAGTCAACTATAACCTTTCCCTTTGTCCTGTCTAGATGCCAGTGGTTGCTGATTTAAACTTTTAGGCTCTATTTTATACTTTAAAAATTGATAGCTCCAGTGGTACTCTGTCATTTTGGTGTCAAATAATTTATTTACATTTATTCCATTTTTATAAAGTATTGTGGTATTTTTCTTGTGTTGTGTTTTATCTTTATTAGTGCTTAAGTGCTGCATACATACTTTACACACATTCTCTAATTTACACCTGACTTGTTTTATGCCAAGCTACCAGAGGGTTAAGGTTAAGCAGAGGTCAATTGAGTGACTTTTTGTGGTTCAGCCTGATAAGGAATTTGTCTGTTGCTTGAGCAAGGTTTCCCCCTTCAACTAACAACCCGATTTCTCATGTTGATGCTCAGTGGTGGGATACAGTACCTGTGTGTGTGCAGTACCATACAGTGATTAGTGTAACACTTAAATCCCATATGATAAATTTGATACAAAATCATTCTTTTAAAATTCTCCTTAAAGGGCCAATTTGTTTGTTTAAATCACTCCCATTCTACCTGACTACTTGTGCCTGAGCTCAGCACCCTGGAGGGATACACTGCAGCTGAGCACAGAAATTTCTGCAAGGAGCGGGGGCTGCCAGTAAACAAGCATTGGCAATGACAATCGGTCTCGCAATATTGATGAGTTGAGTGGTGTAGTTCCTATTAAAATGTCTTAATATTATGTGAATTTATTTAGCTAAAACATGAACTGCCGGGTAACATAGCAGTTGCTGCTTTGCTTTTAGTTCCGGCACTTTATATTTTACAAATTAAGTACTGCTGTAAATACTGCTTCCTTTGAATAATTTATCTGCAAACTATATGCAATTAAATAAACAAACTTTCTTCATAAATCAAACAAGCAGCAACTGCTACATTTAAATTTTCAGCACATTGCACCCATATAAGTCCCAAATAAAGCCAATACCCAGTGCTTAATTTGTAAATCATTAAGAGCCAGGATAAAGTTAATTTTCCATGCACTTTGCAGTTACATAAGTTCCAAATAAAGGCCAATACCCAGTGTTTAATTTGTAAAACATGACCTGCCAGGGCTAAAGGTGAAGCAGCAACTGCGATGTTTACCTTTCCAGCTGATTTACAACTTAAGTACAGCTCTAAATAATCCTTTCTGTGAATAAATTGTCTGTAAAGTATTTGCAATTAAAAAAACGAATTTTCCTGTCAAAAATCAAACAAGCTCCAACTGCTACATTTAAATTTCTAGCACTTTGCAACCATATAAGTCCCAAATAAAGCCTATATCTAGAGCTTAATTTGTAAAACATGAAGAGCCGGGGCTAAAAGCAAAGCAGCAACTGTCATGGTTAATTTGTAAAACATGAACTGCCAGGGCTAAAAGCGAAGCAGCAACTGCGACGTTTACCTTTCCAGCTGATTTACAACTTAAGTACAGCTCTAAATACTCCTTTCTGTGAATAAATTGTCTGTAAACTATTTGCAATTAACAAAACATAATTGCCTGTCAAAAATCAAACACGCAGCAACAGCTACATTTAAATTTCTAGCACTTTGCAACCATATAAGTCCCAAATAAAGCCTACATCTAGCGCTTAATTTGTAAAACATGAATAGCCGGGGCTAAAAGCAAAGCAGCAACTGTCATTGTTCATTTTGCAGCACTTTGCAGTTACATACGTTCCAAATAAAGGTCAAATCCCAGTGCTTAATTTGTAAAACATGAACTGCCGGCTAACATAGTAGTACATGCTTTGCTTTTAGATCCTGTACTTCATATTTTACAAATTAAGTTCTGCTGTAAATACTCCTTCCTGTGAATAAATGATCTGTAAACTATTTACAATTATATAAACAAACTTGCCTGGCAAAAATCAAACAAGCAGCAACTGATACATTTAAATTTCTAGCACTTTGCACCCATATAAGTCCCAAATAAAGCCTATACCCAGTGCTTAATTTGTAAAAAAAAAAAAAAAGGAGGAGGGGAGGTCTAAAAGCAAAGCAGCAAGTATCATGGTTCATTTTTCAGCACTTTGCAGTTACATAAGTTAGAAGTAAAGGCCAAAACCCAATGCTTAATTTGTAAAACATGAACTGTTTGGGCTAAAAGCAAATCAGCAACTGCAACATTTAACTTTCCAGGAGTCTGCAGACATTCAAGTCCCAATTAAAGGCCTATGTGTAAGTTTTTATTTCTGACCTATGTGGCTGTAGTTTTGCTTTTAGCCCCAGCACTTCATGTTTCACAAACTAAGCACTGAATGTAGGTCTTTATTTGAAACCTTTTTAGCTGCAGAATGCTGTAAAGTACAACATAACACACAAAAGAAGGGACCTGACTTCGTTTTGTGTTATGCTCCTCTTACTTTAGAGTGACAAACAGACGTTCACCTTTTCTGTTTGAATGTTTTTTTTATTAAACAATTCCTTTTTTGCAATTTTCAGTTTTGTTTATCCAAACAATTCAAATGTGTGAGAAATATAGAGACACTTGTTTTTTCAAATAACGTAACACCTATAGTTTCGACAATACTTTTGACAAATCACAATAGACAAAAATATATAAATACACCCAATTACTGTGTACAATGATTACAAGCAAAATAACGTTCAATATTTGCATCATAAAACAAAAAACAATGTCAAAATCTTATTGCTAACTTGTTTTTGAGACCAAACATGTGCCTGACACAGGGCATACTTTGGTATGTCTGCGGGGACGATTATTCATAACAAATCCCTCATAGAATACTTTACATTTATCTCAACTCCTCTGTGTTTCCAAGTGCCAACGTGTTTCAAGACCCATACCGCTGGTTGGGACTATCTTCAGGGCTTCATGTTAATGGATGTGAACCGTTTCTACAAAATAAATAAAGAAATGATGCAATCAACGCGGTGTGACCTCCCTTGCACTCCATCCCTATTGTACGCCAAAAGTCGTTTTGTACCTGATAGAGCTACAACTCTACTTATGCTTTCCAAGGAGTCAGTGTTCAAACTCAAACCAATTTCAGAACGCTGCAGGGGGGCTCATGATTGCTGTCGATATGCATTTCTACAATATATAAAAAAAAATGTAAACCCTGTTTTTATCATGCTCATTATAATTACATTAATGTCGTGTTGTACAAGAATAGAAATTAGAACAAACTTGTACCTTCAATTCGATAGCAATTCATTCACACCCGAACGTGTTTTTCTGCAATTCAATCTCCCTGTATCAAAAGGGGATATGTTACTAAAGCCGGGAACTTGATAGCAGTGTTTGAAACAACGCTATAGAAAGAGGCACGAAGAGCGCTTATTTTTTTCAGTTCAGAAACCATCCGTACGTAACGTTTATCACCGAAGTGGACCGCCACTTCACTTCCGCCGGGCATTCCACGTGGAAACGCTTAGTGTGTTTGGGGCACGTATTCATGGGAGGAGAATTCTGACCAATCACATTATAACTAGAATACAGGTTTTTTCAGTACTGGAACGCTGTATTGTGGGACATATAGTTAACTACCATGTTATTGAAAGCTCTGTCATCCCATTTAACCCATTCACTGCACTATTGAATTTTAGAATGAGTTAAGCTTCTTTCTGTAATAAAGCAGTGTCTATGTCAACCAGTCGTTTTGTTGTATCTAATACTATCAACACTGTCCACTTGAACTCCCTTTCACAATGGGAATTGTCAATAAAGTGTTGCACCATTGGAGCAGCAACTACCTTATTTTTAATTCTAAAGCAGTGTTGCGTGATGCGTTGATTTATCTGTTGATTTGGTGCAAGGACAAAGGACTGCATAGACAACGTTTTTAGATTTACAACTAGTGAATTCTGAGTGCCGCCATCTAATATCATTATGTAAGCACTCAGTCCCCTCTATTGTGGAATCGCACGCAACACAAGTGCCACATTTATGATGACCCTCCACTGGTTTTAATTGCCACTGTGACCGCAAATTACTTTTGGATTAAGATGTAAAAATATCAGCTCTTACGATTTGCTGTCCAATAGTCTTGTTCTTCTTCATAGCAAAGAGTGGTTTCGGAAACGTCAATCCAGATTTTCCAACAAATGCCAATTTTTGTAGCATGATTTGCCTGAATGTATTGGTGTCTTGACCAAAGGTGGTAATGCAAACCAATCTGTCCAGTGGTGATTTCACTTTCTTTTGTAGCAAATCTTCCTGGGGTGTGTACCACGCTCTCTTTATTTCTTGCTTCAGTTGCTTCTTAGGGTATCCTCGAAGGATCATCTGGTCTTTGAAAATAGCGGCATGCTGTTCATAATCAGATTTTCTTGAGCAATTCCGCCATATTCGTAATAATTGACAATACAGTAAATTCTCTTTCAAGCTCCTAGGGTGAGCACTTTTATGATGTAGAATGGTATTTTTATTGGTGGACTTCCTGTGCAATGTAGTCATCAACCTTTTGTCATTGGGCGACACCTCCACATCAAGGACCATCAGACTTGCCTTGCCTATGTTCAGGCTGAATTCTATATCCTCATGACGCGTGTTAAGACAACCTTGGAAGGTTTGTAGCTCTTCTTTCGACCCACTCCATAAGCACCAAATTTTGTCTATATAGCGCAACCATTGTGCAATCTTTTCTCTGTATGGGTTGTTGTTGAAGATGAATCTCTCTTCATATTGGCTATGAAGAGGACCACCATTTCTGGAGCAAAGGGACAATCCATTGCGGTCCCCTTCACCTGGATAAAAAATGAACCTTCAAATTTAAAATAGTTATTTTTTAAAGCAACCTCGGCAAGTTGTAAAATGAATGTTGTTGGTACCCTGTGAGGGGGTGGTCTATCTTCCAAGTACGCCTCTATCACTTGGGGTGTTTCGTCTTGAGGTATCCGTGTATACAACGAGGTTACATCAAAGGAAACCATCCATTGAAAAAGTTCAAACTCTTGGTCTTCAACCTTATTAATAAAATCAGCGGTGTCTCTCAGATATGATGGCACCTCCACCAGAAATGGTTTCAGAAAAAAGTCAACATATTTTGAGATTTGCCCCAACAGAGAGTCACTCCCGAGACTATTGGTCTTCCGGGTAGGTCACTCTGCCTTTTGTTTTTTTTGTTTTTTTGTTTTTTGTCAAATCTATTTTATTAGCATTTTATAGTATTCAAAAGCAGTGCAATATTCAGATATTATAACAGGGCAATCCAGGCGCACCAGTGCATTGTTAACATTACACAGATCGGCTTGTTGTACAGTCCTGTGGCCATGTTTACACTAACACATTCGGGCAGTGCGTGTGCTGTGGCTCGGTACATACACGCAGGGTTGTGCCCCGGAGTCCTCTGTACTATTGCACGGCTTCCTGCCAGTCCAATTTGTGCACAGTAACATAATCACATAATCATGAGGTGAATCCCACTACTGTATACTTACACATAGAGATGACAGTAATCTAACCGCTAATGCAAACATTCAAACTTTCAAACTATTGCGGCACAACCACATCATGTCATTCATCCCCTTCCGCCCCCGCCCTCACCCCCCGACGTCCCACCCCATGGGTGTCATTGTGTGCGAGCATGTACGCATCTCAGTCTTGTGCGTCCAGACGCGGACAGTCCCAACGCAGCAACACGCCCTGACAATAGAGGAGACCGCTGCATGTGTGACCATCCGGGGCAGTTGATTAGGCCGCTCTAGTATCCTGTGTGCCCGCCTCCTCCGGCGACTGCAAGGTGCTAAGCATGCGCTCCCACCTTTCCGCCATGGGTTCTTTCCGAAGCCCGATTGTCTCCTCCCGTCTTATGGCTATCCATTCCGCCCGTGCCCATGCCGTAAGGGAGGCTACCCACGCTTGCACAGCAGGCGGCTCGCGCGCCTTCCATCGCCTCGTTAACAGTCGCTTAGCCACCACCAGACCCAGATCCAGAAAACGGGACGAAGCCTTTTCTTGCGGCCTCCTCTTGAATTGGTGCAGAAGGTACTCAGGCCAGTTGAAGGGAATGACGCGGCCCGTGCATGCCCCGAGCGCCTCGCCTATCTCACGCCAGTAGATGACCAGTCTGGGGCAGCTCCACAGAAGGTGAACCAGCCCCGCATCTAGCTCATCACACCTAGGGCAAGACGCGTCAGAGCGGTGAAAGTACCTATTGATTAGCTCAGGCGTAAGGTAGGCTCTATGGACAATGAAAAGTTGTATTTGGCGCATGCGCATGTTTCGGGGGATACGTACCGGGCTCCTAAGGAGCCACTCCCACTCCTTATCGGCAAGTACCCTGCCCATGTCTCGCTCCCACTTGCCTCTGAGCGGGGCTAGGCTAACCTCCGTGTGTGCCCGCAGCGATGCAGCGAACCAGCGGACCAAGTGCCTATCTCTCCCCATAACGTGTAGGTATTGCATTGTAAGATGCTGTGCAGCCTCTGCCGCCATATCACCCCATCGAGCCGCCATCTTTGCCACTAGCGAGCTGTGTAGCAGAAACACCCCATGCGGCAGTCCGTCTTCAGCTATCAACGTGTCGTAAGCCACCAACGTTCCGTCCCTATACAGGTCCAACAGCGTCCAAACATCGGCCTCTCCCCACTGTTCCAACAAAGGGTGTGTGTTCATCCCCCCCGCTCCCAGAGGAGCCTTCTAAAGGTATAGCAGGTGCATATGGGGAGACCTGTCGGGTGAGGAATAGGGCTCTGCGGAAGCATTTGTAGGCTACCGCCGGTAACGGCGGTTTGGGTTTCTCGGGTGGCGCCAGTGGGTGAAAGAGAGCAACGACGCGGCTTAAAGGGTATGGTGGTTCGGTCGAGGCAGTGTCTTCCCTACCCCTGTCTGCCAGCCAGCGGGCAATCCATTGGAGCTGCGCAGCCAGGTAGTAGTGCTCAAAGCAGGGGACAGCCAGCCCTCCTCTGTCTGTCGGTAAGAACAGCTTCGGCAGCCCCAACCGATGCCTGGACGTGCCCCAGATGAAACCACGAAGGACCATGTTGAGTTTAGAAAAGAAAGAGGCCGGGACGAACAAAGGCAAGTTAACAAAGTAGTAGAGAAGCCGGGGAAGCATGATCATTTTGGTCAGTGCCACTCTACCCGAGATTGTCAGTGGGAGTGTGGACCAAAAGCTTATCTGGGACTTGAGCGCTGTCACCGCCCGCCCCAGGTTCCCATCAAACAGGTCAGTTGGTTGGCGGTAGATCTGAATCCCCAGGTATTTGAAGGTGTCAGCTCTCCATTGGACCCTCGTGTCTCCTAGGCGGAACTCTGGGTCTTCCACCTCACTGTTGAACGCATACAAACAGGACTTAGCTACGTTTACCCGAAGTCCAGAGACTTCAGCAAACCTGTCCAGGAGTTGGGCCAGTTGCTCTGGTATATTGTGCACGTCCTTAATGAACACCAGCAGGTCATCAGCATATAGCGAGGCCTGGTGCACAGCATCTCCTAAGGGAATGCCCGCGCTAAGGGTCTGCCGCAGTGCCGCCGCCAGAGGCTCTATGGCCAGCGCGAACAGAAGGGGTGACAGGGGGCAGCCCTGCCTGGTGCCCCTGCCCACCACCACCTCCTCCGAGATGTATGGGCCCAACCTCACGCGCACCACAGGTCTTTTATAGAGGAGGTCAACCATCTGCAGGAAGTCCACACCGAACCCAAAGCGCACCAGCACCTCAGCTAAGTATCCCCACTTCAGGCTGTCAAAAGCCTTCTCCAGGTCAATCATTAGGCAACCTGCCCTCCGCCACCTCCCCGCCGCTTCAGCTGCTACTCTGAAGAACCGTCTGAGGTTCAGGGACGTTGACCGCGCCGGCACAAATCCATTCTGGTCAGCGTGCACCAGATGTGGGACCACTGGCGCCAGCCGTTCAGCCAGCAACTTTGCTAAGATCTTGTAGTCCACATTAAGCATTGCCAGCAGCCTGTACGAGCCCAAGTTCACTGGATCCCGATCAGGCTTGGGCAGAGAGACCAGGAACGCCTCTCGAATGGAAGTGGGGAGTGAGCTCTCATCTATCGCCACGTTATACGTGCGTAAGAGTAAGGGAGCCAGGGTGTCTCTGTAGGCTCTATAGTATTCGGCCGGCAGGCCATCTGGTCCCGGTGTCTTCCCTGTTGCTAGGGACTGGATCGCATCGCCCACCTCCTCCAGTGTGAGGGGTGCGTCTAGGGAGTCTTGATGGTCCTCGGGAACCAACTGCAAGGTGACCAGGTCTAGGAAATCTCCCAGCGCACCTACAGGACCAGTGCCCCGAGCCCGGTACAGCTGCACGTAGTGCCCAACCAAGGCACGGTGTATCTCGTGCTGCGTGTATACCATCCGCCCCTCCAGTGTGCGCAAAGCTCCGATTGGGGTTCCCCGGCCCTCTTTTTGAATCAACCAGGCTAGCAGTCGTCCGGCTCTATCTGCCTTGGCATGCATTCTGGCTGTGTGCGCCGCGTAATTGTGACACCGCAACCGTTCTAGAAGGGTTACGTGCGAAGCTCGCATGTCACCTAGGGTTTGTGATAGAGGCCCGCTCCCCTCACCCTCCCTCTCATGCTGCAGTAGCTCATTTTCCAAGTGCGTGAGGGAAGTGGACAGCTGCTTGCGAATATTCCATGAGGTCCCCATACACTGCCCCCTTATGACCGATTTGTGTGCGTCCCATTCCACCGCCGCACTGCTTGCAGTCCCCTCATGAGTGTCAAAGTAGTTCAAAACCACTGTACCTAGTGAGGAGCGAAACTCAGGGTTCTCCAGCGCAGCCGGCTGGAGCCTCCAAGTAGGCACAGGTGGGTGGTACGCCTCTCAGGTAAGCTGGAGCCGTAGGGGGTTGTGGTCGGAGTGTGTCCTCCCCAAGTATTCCGACTCAGCAAGCAAGGGGAGCAGTGACTGTGAGCCAACTATCCGGTCCAGCCTGACATGTAAGTCGTGTACAGGGGAGTAATATGAGTATACTTTGTCTCCGGGGTGCTGCATCCGCCACATGTTCTGTATCCCCTAGTGTGTGAGCCAGCCTCTGAACTCCTGCGCAGTGGACATCACGGTCGTAGCGCGGAGCGGGGGAAAGAGCGGTCCAATCCGACATCTTACACCATGTTGAAATCCCCACCTATCAACCAAGGGATGCTAGCATATGGGTGGAGGACCTGGTTTAGGGACTCTAAAAAGGAGGCCTGATTCGTGTTGTGGGCGTACAGGGAGCCTAGCAAGAGTTCCTGCCATTTAACCTTCCCCGCACCAGGCAGTATCTACCCTCAGGATCCGCGTGCACGTCTTGACAATTGAAGGGGACACCTGCTCTTACCCATATCAACGTGCCCCGCGCGTGTGCTGAAAAGGTGGTGCCGTGTATTTGCCCCCACCAGCGCCTACGCAATTTGCCTAGCTCAATCAGTGTCATGTGTGTCTCCTGAAGGAGGGCAATCCCCACCCCGTGCCTTTGCATATAGGAGAAAACCGAGTAGCGCCTCGCGGTGTATGCATACCCGGGATGTTCCATGTCAAGATATTAGTGTGTGTCATGTAACTGCGTGAAACCTATCCGCACCATGCCATGAGAAGGACCCCGGGGGGGCAGCGGGCAGCGTCTAGTGGGGAAGTCAATATGCCGCATGCTAAACAAACAATGAAAAAAGAACCTTGTAACTAAAAGGGCGAATCCCTGGAGGGGCATACGTCCAAACTTCAACAGGATCCACCCTCAGTAGAGGTGGGAGGTCAGCCTAATGGTTGCCCAGGTGGGCGTGTCGCCAGTGACCAGAAAGTTGCAAGTATCAAGTACTCCCATTTCTCCCCCTATCCGGGGCCCTTAGAATATCTTGAGATGTGTTCAGTACAATTGGCAACTGTGATGTGACGAGACGGTGCGTTCCGTCCCCTAATATCACTCTGCGCATCAGGCGCCCAACCGCTCCTCCCAGCCAGCGCAACACCCCCAGCCTTGCCATCACAGCACTTCCCTGCTCTAGCCTTGCGCAGATCACCAAGCACAGGAACCAGCCCCCGTGACATGCCCCGGTCAACACTGAAAGGATATATCAGACAGCCGGTGGAGCACAGTCACAACATCAGTACATCGCAAGGCTGTCCCCGGCTACACAATATACACAAACTCAGCAAACTCACAGCCTATGCGTGCGCAAGTCACCAGGGACAAGAACCAACCCTGGAAGCATAGCAAAGCCAGCACGTAATGGATATAACAGGCAACCGGAAGTATACAGTCACTAGGACGGTCCATTACAGGCTGGTTTCCGGTCACTTAATATAATCCGCCGTCTGTGGGGTTACTGCAGGAAGGATAGTGTCGTCTGAAGCCACAGTGGATGGCGAGGACGAGCCGCTTGCAAGGATGTCCAACTGCTGCCTGTAGTCTGTGCCTTCATTGGCGTCCACCACTCCTAGCGTTGCCCCCGCCTCGAGTGCCTCCTGCCGTTCTTGCCTCATCTTCTCTGGACTGGGCGCCGCCAGACCAGGACCCACGCCCCGTCGGGCCCCTCTCCCTCTCCTCCGTCTCCTGGGGCGCTGCTCCTGCCAGCCGCCGCTTTCTGGTCCCGTCGGTCTCGTCCCTGACCATTGTCCTGTCTCCTCCAGCCAGTCCCAGACATTAGACGGAGCCTTGAAAAAGCGCGTGCCCTCCTTAGTGACCACTTGTAGGCACGAGGGGAACAACAAGGAGTAGGGCAGCCCCAACTCCCGCAGCTGTTTCTTCACCGCCAGGTAGGAGCCTCGCCGTTTCTGTACTGCTGCAGTGTAGTCCGGAAAGAGCATCACGTGGCTGCTGCCCACTCTAAGGTCACTCAGCTTCCTGGTCTCACGGAGCACAGTATCTCGGTTGCGGTAGTTGAGTAGTTTGAAAAGGAATGGGCGAGGTCGGGCTCCCGGTCTGGGCGCCTGCGCCGGCACCCGGTGCGCCCTCTCCACCACGAAATGCGGGGACAGCACTCCATCAGGTACGAGCGACCGCAGCCAGTCCTCAGTGTATCTCTCAGGGTCTTTCCCTTCCTCTCCCTCCGGTAGGCCGACCACCCGGACGTTATTGCGCCGAGAGCGCCCTTCCGCATCGTCCGCGCGGTCCTCTAGTGCATGCACTCTGTCGACCAGGTCCTGTAGAGCTGAGGCGTGACTACGCACCACCGGCTGCAACTCCTGAACTGTCTGGCGCTGCAGCTGCACAGAATCCGATAGTTTGCTGTGATCCGCATGCAGTAATGTGAAGTCAGTTGTGACCTTGTCCAAGCGCGCTTCCAGGGACGTCTTGGTCTGCACCAACGTGGTGCCAATGCGCTCCACCGCCGCGAGCACCGTGTCCCTCTTGGCCGCCAGGGCAGCCACGGGTTCCACAGCTGCCTGCCTCTGCTCAGGTGTCTGATCAACTCGACTCGCTTCCTGCTGCTTCGTGGTGGTCTTTTCCCGTAGTCTGCCCATTGCGAACTGCTGCGCTGTGGGCATTTACGCCCCTGTATTCGTGCCCAGTGGTGTCCGGAGGGGGAGTCTACCGCACTCAATCTGGCAGTGCCACGCACCAGCCGGGGGGCGAAAATGTAGGGGCAAAGGCAATGGCTACCCCGTCCTTCCTCCGCTGCCAGGCATCCAGCCCGGAACGACCAGAGTCCAGGCGCCACGTGCCCCAGGGGCTCCGTCCAGTGCTAGCCCCCTTCCAGCAAGTCAGTGGGGCACAGACTATGCTCCACTCTCCGGGTGTCCCAGGTGCAGCCACACAAGAGTCTCCCTGTCCAGCTTCCTCCCCAGGCTCAGGGAGGCAGCCCGGTGGCAAGGGCTACACCGTGTAGGTAAGATGGCGCCCAGCGCAAAATGGTGCCCAAGGACTGAGCCCCGGGACCCGACTCTGGCCCCTTGCCTCACCAGCCACAATCCACAGGCTGCTGTGCTTGTCCCCGTCACCCGGCTCCAGCACCGTGCGTCAGGGTCTCCACCGGTAGCAGCGGGGGACGCCTCTGTTATCCAGCACCCAAACAAGGGACCCGCACCTCACCAGCAACGCCAGGCGGCAGCCACTATCCCCAGCCGTCGGGCACCTGTCTGTGAGCGGATCGTGTCCGTAATGAAATAGGGTGCCGGGGGTCTGCTGCCACTCCCCGAGGCCCTCCAGGCGCTATGCAGTCCAAGCGCACTTGTTGCTGCAGAGTTCCCCTCTGGCACCAGTCCTGCCCAGGCCAGGTGGCAGCCGGGCCTACACCTCCGCCGCCCGCTCTACCAATGCTTAGGGTGGAGGGCCCCCCCACTCCTTACCACCACTTCTGTGTAGCATCAAAGTTCCTCCGCCTGCAGCAGACGCCTCCGGGCCCGTCTCCACTATCACCCTTACACAGGGCTTCGCGCCCGGGACCTCTCACGAGTTTGCAGCCGCCAGCTCCGCCCAGGCCCGGAGCCCCGCAGTGCAGGTCCGGGCTCAGTCCTTGCCGCCTCCACTCACACGCCGGATTCAGGCGAGGGAAGGCCCCGCAGGCAGGGCCCAAGGTCAGCTACGCACCCCGCGGCCTCCAGGCCCGATCTCCGTCACCTCGCCTCCTCACACACGCAGGCTCCAGGCGGGGCCCCCGCGGGCAAAGCTCCGGGTCGCCGCTACGCCCCTCAGCCCCCGGGCGATATCTCCGCCGCCTGCGCCCGCACCACTGCTCCAGGGGGGGTGGGGGAAAGAAGGGGGGCCTCGCAGGGGGGGTTTCTCAGGCCAATCGCGTGCCCTCCGGCCTCTAGGCGCAAATACTCCGCCTCCGCCCACACTCCAGCTCCAGAGGGGGGAAAGGCCCCGTAGGCAGGGCCACGATCAGAGTTCGGGCCGGCCAGTCGCCGGGCTCAGCTATCTCCGCCTCCTCCTGTATTACAGCTCCAAGGGGGAGGCTCCACAGGCAAGGCCCCGGGCCGGCTTCGCGCCCTCTGGTCTTCCCGCCTCGCCGCCTTCCGAGGGTCGTCCCTCCGTCGTCTCTCCTCCCCAAGAGCCTAGCCTTGGGTCAATAGAGACTGCAGCCAGTCCCGCACCTTTTCCTCTTGGCGTAGGGAAGCCTGTACACAATCCAGGAGAAATGCAGGAGTATTCAGGGCCCCGTGGATGGATCTCTAGGAGATCACGTCCGCCATGTTACCCTTAGGTCACTCTGCCTTTTCGGCAAAAAATAGATTACCGGGATCCTTCGGAACTTTTTGGATAGATAATCAAATTCTTTGGGTCCCAGAAAACCACCTTCCAGTCCAAATTGGCATTCCTGCATTGCTTTTAGATGTGGCACTTCATATTTTACAAATTAAGTACTGCTCAAAATACTCCTTTCTTTGAATAAATTGTCCGTAAACTATTTGCAATTCAATTAACAAACTTGCCTGTCTAGTCAAGTTTATTTGTTTGATTAATTAAAATCTTACAAAAATGCTTTTAAAATCATCAAAGAATAAAAAGTTTAAAAGACCATATATATAATTATTCTAATCTCACATATTTTGTAATTTTAAAAAATATTTTCTTCAAGTTTTTTACCAATCATAGATAAAAGTTTTACAAATGCAGAATTCATAAATATGTCGTTCGGGTTTAGGCATGCCATTAATGCTTGTCTACATGTCCTTACTCCACGGGCATTAAATAGTGTCTTAAGGATAATTTTCCTTTCAGCTTCTATTACAGGATAAAGACATAGTAGGTGTATGATGTCTTCCTGTCCACATTTACATAACCTACATATAGTATTGTCCTCACTAATCTTCCAAGACGGGAGATGACACAAGCCTGGCCAAAGTCCAAAGCGTGCTTTTATGAAAATTCGCTTACTTTGCTGTGACCATGATGTTTCAAGGTATTCTTGGACTTGCTTTTTTTAAATCCATTTATAATTGGCCATGCGTGTCTTCTTTTTACAAGTACCTCTTTGTCTTTTATCAGTGAGACATGATTAGTCAGTTTATTAATTGTTCTTTTTAAACTTTCCTGGGTAATTGTATTCTCCCAGATTGATATTACTCCATATTCTTCTTTCGCTTCCTTTAAATACGACCAAGCTTGCAGTTTCCGATTGTCTTTGAGTTCTTGCCATAGTATCTGGGACATTTGATTATCGTGGTAATTTTTTATACGATTCCATACTTTCAGGATTTTACCTTTTCGTGCGTGTTGTTGGTTATTTATCCCAAACTCCAATCTCACCTGAGCCTGCGAAGCATTATACGGTAGATGGAATAAAGTCTTGTAAGTTTTAGCAACTGCATTATTAATTATCTCCGCGTCCTTACCATTTAAAACTTCAGAGCCATACGTTAAAGTTGGTAATAGTTTAGCTGATATGATCTTTAATAGCGGGCCATAGGACAATGCTGTTAGTTTTTTTTGTATGATCCTAAAAGCGGCCACCAAACTATTAGCTTTCCTAGTAATGTCTTTTTTTTGTAGGATAACATTTCCACTGTCATTGAATATAACACCGAGATACCGGTAACGATCAACCTGTTCTAGTTGAGTTTGATCCAGCATCCATTTATGCTTATTTTTTTGTCGTCTGTTCTTAGTGACTACCATTATTTTCGTCTTGGATTCGTTTATTACCATTTGGTTCTCTTGTGCATACGTTGATATACGATCAATTAGTCTCTGCAGGCCCACCTTAGTACGACTTAAAAGTACGACATCGTCTGCGTACAGTAGATTTGATATTTGTTTTCCTGCTAGCTTCGGTGGGTGTGCATTGACTTCATTCAATGCAATGGTGAGGTCGGCTATAAATAGATTAAAAAGTAGTGGAGCAAGTACGCAACCTTGTTTTTGTCCTCGCGTCGTGGGTATTTTATTAGATAATGTTCGGCCATCATCGATTATCACCCTGACCCAATTTGACCAAATTGACCAAACTTGCCTGTCAAAAATCAAAGAAGCAGCAACTGGTACATTTAAATTTCTTGCACTTTGCACCCAATATAAGTCCAAAATAAAGCCTATACCCAGTGCTTAATTTGTAAAACATGAATAGACGGGGCTAAAAGTCAAACAGGAACTGTCTTGGTTCATTTTCCAGTACTTTTCAGTTACATAAGTTACATAAGTTACAAATAAAGGCCTACAACCAATGCTTAATTTGTAAAACATGAATTGCCGGGACTAAAAGCAAAGCAGCAACTGCAACATTTAACTTTCCAGCTGTTTTACAAATTAAGTACTGCTCTAAATACTCCTTTCTTTGAAAACATTGGGGCACATGCATCGATGTAGGCTTTTGTGATTCCTTAATTGCGATTATTAAGGAATCTCAATTAAGGAATTGCAAAAGCCTGTGCATGTAGGAATCGGCATAAAATTAGCAATTACCATGAACGACGTAGCAGATTCTAGGGCCACGCAGGTTACCACCACCTACTATGCCTTCCCAAATGAAGAGTCGGTCAGACAGTGGAGAAGATACAACAACTGTTTATTAGCATAAATCTCTATAGAGGAGCCATATCAAGATCTTCCCCTAAAGAGATCATCGAGAGGACTGATGTCTAAACACTTGCTAATACATGATAAACCTTTCGGGGGACTTCGGCCATGCCCACAATGGAAAACTACCGGCCGGAACCGGACCCGAACAAAGGAGGCACAGAGAGATGAGTCTGCACCTACCAGTGAGTTGTGTTATCAGCGGCCCAAGACCGCTGAGCCGAATGCCAGCATCCTACCAAGTGGGAGCATCATGAAGTGTATCCATCGGAATGTAAAACAATATTACCCTTATTAGCAAGTGCAGCTGTAACCTTGGACATGTAGACAGAAAATATAACAAAATACACTGTTCTGCTGATGCAAGCAGTTTCATGTCTAAGCTTAATATGAACACAAATACAGACAGGCAGTGATTACGAAATTCAAGATGGAGGCACCTTAGGCAAGCAGGCCTTTATCCATTATACGTGGCTTAGTAGGCTGCAAACACTAACATGAGTGTGTGTAATATAGCCACACATTGCTAACTTAACACAACATAGTTCATTACATAAGGAGAAGGGAAATCTCATATCCATCAGACCCACCTTTTAGCAGAGTGTGGCTAACATAAGCAAAGACTTTGTTAGCCATCAGGCAGGGCCTTCCCTATTCTAACAATGAAAAATCATGGATCATCTTAAGCTAGCTATCAGGCAAAGCAAAACAACGGGATACAAGCATCAAAACACTAAGTTCAGCATTCAAATACGCCTTCATCGATCAGCATGAGTGACTGTACTTCTTGCAGCATCATAGGTGAACATTTATTATCATTCTTAGGCCACAGAACATTAGGGGTGAGTTTATATATGCAATATGTACAACACACCGGAAGGCAATGGATGCAAAGGAAACAGGAGAGGATGAAGCCTGCAATGCCGATCAAAACAAGCAGAATCTTCTAGCCCCATGACCTCAACTAGTCCCAGAACCACTTTGACAAGACCAGGACCCATTTTTTACATGTATTTTTGATGCAAGTCTATGTAACTTCTGAATCGCTAAGTGGACAGTCGGAGCAGCGTCTGGTATGTAAACACAGCATCTGCTTCCGATGATGCGACATGCTCCACCCCTATCAGCTAAGATTACATCTAACACCATCCGATTTTGAAGCGAGACAAGTCTTGTAGCCTGAAGCTCAACTGTAATGTTTGTTAATATACCTGCAGTCGTATTAATGACTTTCTCTACTACCCTGGCAATGCGATAAAATATGGGGCCCCAGAATGGAAAGACACCTTTCATGATATCAGTAAATTGCTGCAAGGAGGTATCAGTTTGGTCAATATCATCAGTATTGAAAATAATTTAACCCTAAATGGATGCAGGTCTCTTCTATACAACTTAAGGACCTTAAGATAATCAGATGGTGCAAGATATACAGGGGAAAGAGCAAGGAAATGTAACACAACCAGACCACCCTCTAGGAAGCTAAGTGTAAGATTTTTTCCACAGATGAAAAACACATTCGGAGGTGTCAATAAAGGTGGACTACTAGTAGTGTTCAGCTGATAAGTATAATTTCAATAACTCTGTCCCACAAAGACATTCCCTGATGCTTGAACACAGAAACTGGATGTTACATTTATGACAGAGACTGACATGGCTTTATCTTCAGTGATAATACGTTCTTGGAAACATTTAAAATATTCAGTAACATTAAATCCTTGGAAATCTAGTACTTTGTTTTGTAACCATGTAACATTTTTATGAACTGTGAATACATTCATACATGCATCAGGATGCAGGGTACCCTCCTTTCCATCTGATCCAGGCGTATATCCCTGATGTACTACTATATAATCTAGAACCGCTTCATAATCAGCTTGCACCTTTTTCATGGCATCTGCATAATAATGCATATAAACCATAGAGAGTATATGAAACCAAGCCTCATAGCTACCTACATTTGACAAGGGCATCGATATCAGCAAATCATTCTTGTGCATGACTGAGGGAAGCAGGCTACACACCCAACATTCTGTTACATTAGTAGTACTGTGGACTTGTTGAAGCATTTGGAGGAATGCATTCTGAGTATATGTTTGCATGTATATTTCTGTATGCGGGGCCAAAGTAAGAAACAAATGCTCCACTGGGGCTGGAGTAGTATCTATTAGGGTATACACAGGATGCTGTACCTCCAAGAAAAACAATACTCCTAACACAAACAGCAAAAAAGCAATCTTATCATCACAAATGCTACTTTAGTCTTGGGGGACCAGGAGGACCAGGTAGGGCCATGTGGGTTAGGGCGAGAAGCCGCAAAGGGCTGCTCCTCCGCAGGAATGTGATGACCAAAGGGGTACATTGCTAAAAAGTACTTAGAGAATTGGAGCTGCTGTACTACCAGCCAGAGGGGAGTCTTCTTCCTGTGTCTGTCTGAGCCTCACAGGCAGGCTCCTATCGTTGATCAAATGTTCACTTCTCCCTCGCAACTGGGATCCTTGCAACTCAGAAAAACAATTGCAACCCAGGCTGAGGAAAAAAAGTCTTTCTTTCAGGATAGGGCAATCACCCTCCGGAGCAAATGCCCTCAACAGTCCTGTCCAGCATCTCAGGTAGTGCACCAGTAATCTTCACTCTAATCTAACAGATAACAGAGACACAGCACCTGTTCCCTGAACTCAAGTCCTTCCCTAATGTTAGGCCTTTCGTCGTGGCTCCTCAGGATTGGTTTGATGCTGTAAAGGGGCCCACCTCTAGATCATCCCAAGTCTGGCTCTTTGTGACGCAGACTATTAAGGAGATCAAGCGGGGGAAAAAATGAAGATAGTCCGGAGGGGAACAGCTGGGCAACTGGAACTGGAAACCTGTAACATACAAAGCAGGGAATCAATGGGCGAGTCACTCTAGGTCTAACTGCTCTCTACCCACTGCTTTATGTCTGACACCCACCTGAATAAAACTACAGGCGAGGTGGAACCAAGAGCGACAGATCAGGCGTCTTCTCAATTCCCAGGCTTTCCTGCTTAAAGATATAAAGAAGACCATAAATATGCCCCCTCTTTCCCACCACTTGGTATAGGGTTTCACAAGCACTGAAGGTAAGGAAGATCATTCACCACCTACCCCCTGAGAACTGGAAGGGAACCGGAATGCCAACGAGGATACCATTCACCTGTCACTGTGTATAGAAAAGAAACATTCCCCTCCGAGAGGATGGATAATGATTGTACCGGCAGGTACACAAATACCCTAAAAGTTTCTCAACCACAATAAACGGGAGTCAATTAGGGTATTTCAACCAGGAATAATGACAGGAACATAAACGTTGCCCAGTAAAACAAAAGGTTGCTGAGAAAGAATGCACTCCCCTGCAGATACGTCTCTGCAGGAAATAACAGGACCACTTTTCCTTTTCCAGTACACTAATACTTGATGTCAGTATTTTAACCAGACCTCCGAACTCAGCCGAGTTGGAAGCGCCTGGAAAACAGTAGCAAAGAGTACAGTACAGAATAACGCCACCCCCTTTAGCTCAGGGATAACCTGTAGCGAGACCTCGCAAGACGCGAAGCGGGCGCTTCCTAAGCCCCTCCAGTTAATCCACAAGGCGGTGCTTAGCCGGGTTCCAACACCGAAAGATCAGCAACCGGGACGGGCGCTTCCTAAGCCCCACCTGGTAATCCAGCGGTTCACGAACACCATTCAGCGTGAGCTTAATATCAGCCCACCTGAACTAGGACAAAAGAAAGAGCCGGTCACACGAGCCTCAAGTCCGCTCGTCCGGAAGGAATAATCGGCAAAGTGTCTTCCGCAAACGCCAGGATATCCCGTTTCCTGGTCGCGCAGCATCATTCTGACGCGCCGCTTTAGGAAACATGGAAGATGTAGTTTTTCCATGTTCAAGACGGGTTCACAATGCAGGCAGTGATTTACCAGCGGCCGGGGCTTCCTGACAGAACACCCCCCCTTCACAAGATTCACTGACTGCCTCCAGGTTTACCAGGATGAGACAGATGGAACTTCTTAACCAGCCTAGGGGCATGAACTGCACCAGCAGGTTCCCAAGAGTCCTCCTCAGGTCCATAGCCTTTCCATGCCACCAGATACTGGAGCAGACCCCTCACCTTACGGGCGTCCAGGATACCCCTCACCTCATACTCAACATCCGGTTGCACCCGCACAGGCTCAGGGGTCTTGGTTCTAGGACCCTTTGCGGGTTTGAGCAGGGACACATGAAAAACAGGATGAATCCTGAAATGACCTGGAAGGCACAGTTTCACAGCCACTGGATTGATGTGACGAAGCACCTGGTAAGGGCCAATAAACCTAGGGTTGAAGACACTATATTTGCGGAAGCGAATATTTCTGGTGGACAGCCATACCCAATCGCCCTTGTTGTAAAGAGGACAAGACCTACGGTGCTTATCAGCCTGTGCTTTGTACGTCAGTTTAGCCTTTTCAAGATTCTTCCTTGCCTGTAGTACAGTTTTTCGTAACTGAACTAACCTTGCCTGTAACTGTGGGATTGGAACTTCGGAAGATGGGACACTCAAAGGGGCAAACCTAGGGTGAAACCCATATGTACAGAAAAACGGGGTGTAGGACGTAGAGGAATGTGCAGCATCATTATAGGAAACCTCAGCAGTCCATAACCAGTCAACCCATGCCTCAGTAGTAGTATCAACAAAACATCTCAAGTATTGCTTGAGTGTTTGATTTAACCTTTCGGTTTGCCCGTCTGTCTGGGGATGAAAGCTTGTGGACAAGGAAGATGCTATGCCTAACCTGTTACACCATACTTTCCAAAACTTAGCGGTGAACTGGGCTCCCCTGTCTGAAACAATTACTTTTGGTAATCCATGTAACCGGACTACATGAAGAAGCAATAGATGAGCAAGTTGGCTGGCAGTTGGGATCCCTTTGCACGCGATGAAATGACCCAGTTTTGTTAAGTAGTCCACGACTACCAATATGGCCGTCATCCCTCGATCTTTAGGGAGACCTACCACAAAGTCCACAGAAAAGCTCTCCCAAGGACTCACAGGAGTAGGCATGCTCTGCAGAAGTCCTTGTGTTGGACGATGGTCGCTCTTAGCCTGGGAGCAAGTGTCACATCGCTGCACCCATAAGAAGACATCAGGATGGATGGTAGGCCACCAATACGTGCGTAGCATTTTCTCCAAGGTCTTCTTTCCACCCGTGTGTCCGGCACATGGCAACTCGTGACACCATCGAAAAGCCTGTTGTCTTAATGCTAGCGTAGGCAGGAGCAGCTGCGAGCCCTTTCTTGGCAAACCGTGACGGATTTTCCACTCCGGATGTAGGCGGATCCAGGTCTTCCAGATAAAGGTTTGCATGCCTTTTTTGACTTTGTGAAGAAACTCATTAGTGTGTATCACTCCTACCACCTTCTTGGGGTCAATGATGCTTTTCTCTTGTAAAACCTCCTTGGCTGGGCTGTTTTCTTGACGCGAGAGTGCATCAGCCTTCCGGTTATCACAACCCGGACGAAACGTAACCACGAAGTGGAATTCGGCAAAAAACAGCATCCAGCGTAGCTGTCTGGGAGTAAGGTGACGAGCAGCTCGCATAAACTGTAAGTTACGGTGGTCGGTGTACACCGTAATTTGCTGAGAGGCTCCCATTAACCAATGTCTCCATTCCGCGAATGCTTCTTTGATAGCAAGCAGTTCTTTTTCTGCTATGGTGTAGTTACGCTCCGCGTTGTTCAATTTTCGGGACATGAAGGCAATGGGATGGAGATGACCGGTACACTCATTCTTTTGGGAGAGCACTGCACCGACAGCTAATTCGGAAGCATCTGCTTCCACCACAAACGGGAGTTTTGGATCGGCATGAGTTAGCACAGGAGCAGTTGTGAAAGCAGTTTTCAATTGTTCAAAAGCTGTCTGTTCTGCCAAACCCCACACAAAAGGAGTGTTCTTTCTGGTGAGTTTAGTAAGCGGAGTCACCATGTCCGAGAAGTGTGCAATGAATCTCCTATAAAAGTTTGCGAAACCAAGGAGTTTCTGAATGTCTTTAACGTTGTGAGGTTTCGGCCACTCCATGATTGCCCTCACTTTTCGTTCAGCCATGATTTGCCCTGAAGGAGTGAGCATAACACCTAGGAATTCTACAGTGGTGACATGGAATTCACACTTTGTCAATTTACAAAACAGATGGTTCCGGTGTAAGGCGTGAAGGACTTGACATACATGTTCTTGGTGTTCCTTCTCCCCATTGGAGTAAATCAGGATGTCGTCAATATAGACAACTGCGAAGATGTCTAAAAAGTCTCTCAACACCTCATTCAAAAAAAACTGAAAAGAGGCTGGGGCATTACAAAGCCCAAAGGGCATCACCATGTACTCAAAAAGCCCGTACCGAGTTTTAAACGCGGTCTTCCACTCGTCGCCGCTTCTTACTCTCACTATATGATAGGCTCCCCGTAGGTCCAATTTAGTGTAGATATTGGCAGATCTGACTTGCTCTAACAACACCGGTATCAAGGGGAGCGGGTACTGATTTTTTATTGTGATGGCATTTAAAGCCCTGTAATCGATGCAGCAACGAAGCTCCCCGTTTGCTTTCGGAATAAAAAAAAGCGGGGAAGCTGCTGGTGATCTAGAGGGTCAAATGAAACCCAACTTAAGAAGGTCATCCAAATATTCTCGGAGGTGTGTGGTTTCGGGTTGTGATAACGCGTAGATTCTACCACAGGGAACCACAGATCCAGGCGCCAAATCAATCCGGCAATCATATTCGCGATGTGGAGGGAGGATCTCCGCCTTTGCCTTACTGAATACTTCTTCATACTTCTGATAACAACTTGGTAGTGTTACTTCTTTCTCAGCGGCCGTGGAAATGATCTGAGTAGCGGCTAAGGACATGGAAGGCCGCGAAATCTCTCTGAGGCAATGGTCTTGACAATAAGCAGATTGAAATTGCAATGACTGATCCGTCCAACAGATGGTGGGCTCATGTTTTTTCAGCCAAGGAAGTCCCAAAATAACCCCATATGTAGGTGCATGAATAAGATTGAACGATATGTTTTCAGTATGACAGTTCTTATACCACATCTCATATTCTGGCGTATGTTGATTGATTGGGCCAGATTCCAGTTCATGTCCGTCTACCGCAAAAACTGCCTCAGGAACAGTTTTGGTGATAGGTACTACCCCCAACCGCCGGGCTTCTGCTAGATCCATAAAACAGCCAGTGGCTCCGGAGTCTATCATAGCGTTGATGTTCTTGGGGTTGTTGTCTATCCACAACTCCAGGGACAGAAAAAACAGGCGGTTTCCTAAATAGTCTTCTTCGGTTACTGAAGGGATGAAGTGAGTGCTCGAGTTTCTCCCTTCTGATAAACTCAAGCATTGGAGTTTTCCGACCCCTTTTCCACTGTGGACACTGTAGCCTGTCCTGAACGATAACGACCGCCTTTCGGTTTCACAGGGCACTCCCTTAAGAAGTGACCTTTCTTTCCACAATATAGGCAGAGCCCAAACTTACGGCGATGTTCTCTTTCACTCGGGGTTAAAGACGCCCGTACCACTCCAATCTCCATTGGTTCTGTTTTTCCTTCAGATCTTTCCCCAGTAACTGTCTTTTCCCCCAAGAATACTGGGCGGTCTTTTCTGCATTGTTCTCCTTTACGTTCCCGTAGTCGGTGGTCTAAGCGTAGAGCTAAATCAATAAAGGCAGCACATGTCGTAGGTTGGGGGTCAACTTGAGCGATGACATCTTTAAGGTTTTCTGTGAGTCCTTGGTAGAACAGAACCATTTGCTTTGCTTCAGGCCAGTCGGTTTCCGCTATTAACCTACTAAAGTGGTTCAGGTAGGTGACTAAATCTGAAGAGCCCTGTTTAAGAACGAGTAATTCTTTGTCTGCTGAAAAGGTTTCAGCTCTTCTGTCAAAGGTTTTTTCAAACTCAGTTTTAAATAGCTCCCAATCATAAAGAATAGCGTCATTATTCTTCACTATGGGCACCGCCCACTGAGCCGCCTCTCCACCCAGGTAAGAAATCAGAAAAGAAACCCTGGCTTGGTTAGTTAGGAAACACTTAGGTTTACAAGTGAAGTGTAACATTACCTGGGTCATGAATACTTGTACCTTTTTTCTATCACCCATAAACCGCTCAGGGGGGGCTAAGGGAACAGGGGAAGGCATTTCCACTACTACTGAGGCAGGTTGAGGAGCAGGAGCCCCTGCATCAAAAGGGTTACGCTGTGAGGCGTCAAACCGGGCCTGCAGCGCGGCTATCTCTTGGTGAGAGGAGGCTAGTTCTGTTTGCACTACGGCTAGTGCTGCCAGGACATCATCTAAGGTGGCCATCCCTTGATTCAACCCAACCAGGAGGAGAAGAACACGTGGGCCGATTATTCTGTTAGGCCTTTCGTCGTGGCTCCTCAGGATTGGTTTGATGCTGTAAAGGGGCCCACCTCTAGATCATCCCAAGTCTGGCTCTTTGTGACGCAGACTATTAAGGAGATCAAGCGGGGGAAAAAATGAAGATAGTCCGGAGGGGAACAGCTGGGCAGCTGGAACTGGAAACCTGTAACATACAAAGCAGGGAATCAATGGGCGAGTCACTCTAGGTCTAACTGCTCTCTACCCACTGCTTTATGTCTGACACCCACCTGAATAAAACTACAGGCGAGGTGGAACCAAGAGCGACAGATCAGGCGTCTTCTCAATTCCCAGGCTTTCCTGCTTAAAGATATAAAGAAGACCATAAATATGCCCCCTCTTTCCCACCACTTGGTATAGGGTTTCACAAGCACTGAAGGTAAGGAAGATCATTCACCACCTACCCCCTGAGAACTGGAAGGGAACCGGAATGCCAACGAGGATACCATTCACCTGTCACTGTGTATAGAAAAGAAACATTCCCCTCCGAGAGGATGGATAATGATTGTACCGGCAGGTACACAAATACCCTAAAAGTTTCTCAACCACAATACACGGGAGTCAATTAGGGTATTTCAACCAGGAATAATGACAGGAACATAAACGTTGCCCAGTAAAACAAAAGGTTGCTGAGAAAGAATGCACTCCCCTGCAGATACGTCTCTGCAGGAAATAACAGGACCACTTTTCCTTTTCCAGTACACTAATACTTGATGTCAGTATTTTAACCAGACCTCCGAACTCAGCCGAGTTGGAAGCGCCTGGAAAACAGTAGCAAAGAGTACAGTACAGAATAACGCCACCCCCTTTAGCTCAGGGATAACCTGTAGCGAGACCTCGCAAGACGCGAAGCGGGCGCTTCCTAAGCCCCTCCAGTTAATCCACAAGGCGGTGCTTAGCCGGGTTCCAACACCGAAAGATCAGCAACCGGGACGGGCGCTTCCTAAGCCCCACCTGGTAATCCAGCGGTTCACGAACACCATTCAGCGTGAGCTTAATATCAGCCCACCTGAACTAGGACAAAACAAAGAGCCGGTCACACGAGCCTCAAGTCCGCTCGTCCGGAAGGAATAATCGGCAAAGTGTCTTCCGCAAACGCCAGGATATCCCGTTTCCTGGTCACGCAGCATCATTCTGACGCGCCGCTTTAGGAAACATGGGAGATGTAGTTTTTCCATGTTCAAGACGGGTTCACAATGCAGGCAGTGATTTACCAGCGGCCGGGGCTTCCTGACACCTAACTCCTGTATTGCCCTTCTGGTGCACTGTCCTTTCGTTGGGCTGCAGATTGTACCTATCACGCCCGTACAATTCCTGATCAGCAAACGGAGGTGCAGGCTCACTTTCAGCTGGTGACCGGGACTCAGGGTCTTGATGCACAGAACCCGGTGTAACCGAAGCAACCCTTGTTTCAGAGGGGGTCACATCTAACATAGCCTCTTCACATTCTTTGTCGATCTGCGCCCCTCTCAACCGGGCATCAGAAAAGGGAACAGAGTGAGGAATCTGCTCTCCCTCTTGGTCCACGATCCCGTCCATCACCCACGAGTCGTATGGCAGGGGCAAGCGCTTCACATGACTGGCGTGCACCCAATGCTTGCAACCTTCGACTTTCACTGCTGTCCTGGTCACCAGTAGCACTTGCACTGGTTCACGCCACTTAGGATCTAGGCTAGACTCGCGCTGGATATTGCATACGAGAACGTACTCCCCTGGTTGGATCTGATATCTGGGCCCCTCTGGCAGTGGTTGTAGGGCAGCAGATATCTGTTGGTGAACAGAACGAAGATCTTTAGACAAGGCATACAAATAATCAATCAACAATGATATTCTATTTCAGAGAACTTGTTTGGTCTCGGAACGACCCATACATTAGCAGGATGCCCAAAAATCATCTCATAGGGTGAAAAACCAGTCTTCGAGTGTGCTGTCACCCTCGTAGACAATAGTGCTAAAGGTAAAGCATCAGGCCATTTCAGTCCTGTGCTTTCATGTTTCTTTGCTAGCTTCAACATAAGTGTACCATTATATTTTTCAACAAGACCTGCAGGCTAGGGGTGATTCGCAGCATGACATTGTTGTGTTATCTGCAAGCCTTTGCATACATATTCCATTACTTTAGCATTAACATGACTTCCGTTGTCACTCCAGATCACTCGAGTCAATCCTTAGTCTGGAAAATACTCCTTAAGAGTGCATTTGCTGTAGCTATGGCGATATTCCCTTTTGTCGGGTAGACCTCCACCCACTTACTGTATGCACAAACCACCACTAGGACATACTTCAAACTATTTACACGTTTCATTTCAATGTAATCCATTTGTATCACCTCAAATGGGAATGAAGGCGGGGCAAAGTTACCAGCCGGTACAAGTGTAGCCTTTCCAGGATTATGTCTCAGACAAACTATGCAATGTTTCACCAGGTGTGTTGCAACCTTAGAGATATTATCATTCTGCCATACCGGTTCTAACAATTTGCAAATGCCCTTCGTGCTTATGTGTGCCGGTCCACGGGTCATGGTAACTAAGGGAAGCACATGCGCATTCGCCAGTAACCACCTGTGTTTGTCAGATAAATCAGTCCAGTAAGCATTTTAGTCAATGCGTCCTGTCTTTTACTTCCATGTTGCCAGCTTGATTGCAGTCGCTTCACTCTGTATGTCCTCACACTCTCTACTGTATCCTCAAACATCCTGTTGTCTGCCACCAATCTAGCTGGACCTGCCACGAACATTTTATTAATTTTCAGTATCGCTGTTTCATTGGCTGTCTGGTCTGCAAACGCATTCGCTCTACTCACATCGTCCACCACAGCTTTGTGCGCATTACATTTGATGATAGCCAGTTTCTTAGGTAGTGTCAGTGCCGATAACAGTCTAAGTATCAATGGGCCATGCTGTATCTTCTGTCTATGCAATGTGAAAAAACCTCTCTTTGCCCACAGGCGCCCAAAATTATGCGCCACGCCAAAGGCGTACGGGCTATCAGTATAAATGTTAACAGTCAATCCCTCACTCAACTCACAAGCCCGTAGAAGGGCAACCAACTTTGCTGCCTGTACTGACTGATAGGGGACCCGGGATGTATCAATGATCGTGTGTAGTGTGGTGATCGCATATGCAGCAGTGCCATCCAGCAATCTGAAGCACGAGCCATCGACATATAGTTCCCCTTGGGGACCAGATAGGGGAACATCAGTCAGGTCTACCCATCCCTTCGTTTCTTCCTCAATCCGAAACAAACAATCATGGACATCAATGTTCTTTTCTTTCAAAGGGAGGGGTAGTAACGTGTCTGGATTTTATAGTGACATGCAGAGCAAATAGAGTCAATTCATATCCAGTAAGAGGTGCACTGGCGAGGTGCTGTGGCTTTGTCTTATTCAATAATGTGTCCAAAGTGTGCGGTACCATCACTGTGAGGTCAGTATCAAGGACAAGACTGCAGATTGTCTGATAGACTCAGCAACGGCTCTCAGACAGCTTGGAAGTGCGCTGGCGAAGTTGTCAGGAATGGCAGAAAAGTAGGCGCAGGGTCTCTGCTTACCTCCCAATCTCTGTGTCAACACTGAGAGCATACAACCTTCCACCTCATGTACGTAAAGCACAAAAGGCTTCTGGTAATCAGGAGTTCCAAGCACAGGTGCAGAGCAAAGCACAGTCTTCAACTGGTCAAAAGCTTTGTGGCATGCAGATGTCCAAGGCAAAGGTTAATGCACATCTTTAGTGGTAATGTAAAGAAGGGGTTGCGTTAGCAGGGAGAAGTTCGTTATCCACTGACGACAATAGGAAGTTATACCCAAATTCGAACGTAACGCGTGTTGGATTTCAGGAACAGACATATTAGTAATAGCAGCGATACGTTCAGGTGTTAGTCTGCAACCATCCTTCAACACTAGGTGGCCTAAATAGGTGACCTCCTGTTGACAGTACTGAAATTTAGAGAGGGACACCTTGTGTCCATTGTGTGCCAAGTGTAGCAACAATTTAACAGTAGCTTCCTTGCAACCCTCTTCAGTATCCGAAGCCACCAACAGGTCATCTACATACTGTAAACAGAACATTACCAGGAGGGAGTTCCAAGGAGTCCAATTGTACTTTCAAAGACTGGCTGTAAATACTAGGACTTTCAGTATACCCTTGTGGAGCACGACAGAATCTGAAACTTCGGACTGCTAAAGCAAAACCAAATTTTCCCCACAAAGTGATGTTAGTAAAAACGGTGAAGTGACTGTAAATGTACCAAGTGTCAGAGAAAGGGATTTGGAGATGGGGCTAACAACCGGTACACCTGAAAAACCCACCAAAATGTTGCTATGGCCAGACAGAGCTGCCCCTGGGACCAGAGAATGGGAAACAGAGCTATTCATAGCGCCTGTATCAACTAAAAATGTCTCGGTGGAACCTTGCAGATCTGGAGTAACGTACTGTCCATCTACAGGCACTGGAACTGGTCCCTTGCTCTGTCCCTGGCTGTCCTAGCTGTGTGAAAATCCAGTCATGTCATCCATGTCATAATCATCATGATAGTACTGGCATCCCCTGTTCCATAAAAATAATTCACGCTTTGTCTGTTTCCACCTGTATTTTCCCTGTGCAAGTCCCCTCCTCCCATTCCTCTGCGACATCTACCTCCAAAACCTCTGCCTCTCTCATTCTCGCCTCTCGACTGCAGTTCCTGGCACTCGTTCCGCCAGTGCCCCTCCTTTCCACAGTTAGCGCACTGGTTTGTTCCCAGAGGTGCTCTCGAAGCACCACTTCTACTGGATCTGGGGCCTTGTGGGCCAAAACCTCCTCCTCTTGCAACCTGCTGTAACAATACCCTTGTCTGTAGATCCTTTGCTTTCTTCTCGACTTTGTCCTTATTCTCATTCTCCCTATGTTCGTAATACTGAACCACACTAGATATCACTGACGGGGTGGACGTCGTCCAAGTACTCTCCGCCGCTTGTAATCGAACAGCAATCTTAGGGAGTAAATTGGTGACAAACCTATTGACAAATAGTCGAACCCCACCTTCCTGTGCCAAGTCTTGGCCACTAAAGTCTAAAACACCCTTTTAAACCTAGTAAAGAAATCAGACACACTCTCGTCCTTTTTCTGTCTGCATGCCGTCAGCTTATCCCAGTCCTCTTTCTTCAGCAGGATAAGGTGTTTGTTAAGGTGTTTGTTAAATCAAATCAAATCAGGTGTTTGTTAAGCGCGACTACTCGCCCATAAGGGTCTCAAGGCGCTTGGGAGTGGGTCGCAGGTTCCAGTCTATCAAGGAGGGGGTCTGTCGAAGAGCCAGGTTTTGAGGTTTCTTGCGAAGATGGGGAGCGATGTTATCTCTCTGAGGTGGAGCGGAAGGTTATTCCAGGCTCTGGCCGTGTGGCCTCCTGATCCGGTCTTTCTGGTGCGGGGAACCACATCGTAGGAGAGCGTGGTTTATCGTCGGGTCCTTTGGGGTAAGTGGAATTTGAGTCGGCTGTTCAGGTATGCTGGTCCGGTCTCGTGGAGTGCCTTGTGAGCGTGGGTTAGCATCTTGAAGGTGACTCTAGATTCGATGGGGAGCCAGTGGAGTGTGTGCAGGTGCTGGGAGATGTGGCAGTGGCTTGGCAGTTCGAGGACCAGTTTTGCTGCAACGTTTTGTATGTTCTGTAGCTTGTGGGTGAGGGTTTAGTTTATTCCGGCATAGAGTGCGTTGCCGTAGTCGAGCCTGCTGGTGATCAGGGCGTGAGTGACGGTCTTTCTGTGTTCGAGGAGGGATCTATTTGAAGGTCTTACATAGGAGGCGGAGGGTGTGGAAGCAGGACGACGAGACAGAGTTGATCTGGCGGTCCATTTTGAGCTCTGAGTCCAGGATGATTCCCAGGTTGCTTGCATGGTCCGTGGGGATGGGCAGGCTTCAAAGGGGGACTCCGGGTGTCGTTCCAGGCATCGGGGTTTGGGCCCATGATGAGTACTCACGTTTAGTTGGTGTTTAGTTGTAAGCAGCTGTTTTTCATCCATTTGGCGATGGCTTTCATGCCTTCTCGAATGTTGTGTCTGGCGGTGTTGGGTTCGTTGGATAGGGAGAGGATTAGTTGGGTGTCTTCTGCGTATGACACAATTTTTGAGTCCGTAGGTTCTGATGATGGGGGCGAGCTGAGTCATGTAGACGCTGAAGAGCGTAGGGCTGAGTGAGAACCCCTGGGGGGACTCCGCAGGTGATAGGTGTAGGGTCCAAGAGAAAAGGGGGGAGTCTGACCCGCTGCGGTCTGCTCGATAGGAAGGAGCGGATCCAGTCGAGGGCCTTGTCTTGCATCCCTGCGTTGAGTAGTCTGCATATTATGATGCGGTGGGAGACTGTGTCGAATGCCGCTGAGAGGTCAAGGAGGATGAGGGCTGCTGTTTCTCCTTTGTTGATTAAGGTACGAATGTCGTCGGTTGCAGCGAGGAGGGCTGTTTCCGTACTGTGATTTTTTTCTGAAGCCAGATTGGGAGGAGTCGAGAATGTTGTGCTCTTCGATGAATGTGGCGAGTTGCCTGTTGACGGCTTTTTCAAAGACTTTCGCTGGGAACGGGAGCAGGGAGATGGGTCTGTAGTTTTTTAGGTCAGTGGGATCTGCCGAGGGTTTCTTCAGGAGGGGGTTGATCTCTGCGTATTCCAGTCGTCAGGTACGGAGGCGGTTGCCAGGGAGTGGTTGATGGTGTGGCAGAGCATGGGTGGAATGGTGTCAGCGGCTCTGTTGTTAATGTGGTGGGGGCAGGGCCAAGAGTGTGGAGTGCCGCTGGGTCATAGCATTGGCGGTGCAGAGATCCAGGGTTCCTGGCGCTGATCGCAGTCGGGTCGCGGACAGGCGCAGACGGGCTTGCCTTTGGCACGCCGGCGGCGCGGCCGCTCTGCGGTCATGCGTCGACTACCATTAAGTAGGGGTCGGGAGGCTGGACAGCTGGGAAGCGGGGAGGGGAGCTGGATTGGACCGGTCGCACTCGTCATGCTTGGGGGGAAGGGCCGCGGGGCAGCAGTGATGGGGAAAAATGGGCTGAAAAAGGCAAAAGGAAAAAGGCGAAAAGAGAGAGAAAAGTGCAAATAAGGCAGCAAAAGTGCAAGACAGAGAGGAGCAAAGACACAAAGGACACAGAAGGAGAGTGAAAGGGGGAGATTGAGATGAGGGTAAAAACTAGTGAATAACAGAGGAAAGACACAGAACGAGAGTGAAGGGGGAGCTTGAAGTGAGGGGAAAACAACAGAAAATGGAGAAAAGACCCAGAAGGAGAGTGAAGCGGGGGAGATAGAAGTAAGGGAAACAACGAGTGAAAAATGAGAGAAAAAGCGGAGCAAGAGAATGGAGACAGGGTCCACTGGACCATCTGGGATGATTCGCAGGTTAAACCTGCGGGTGGAGGAGGGCCTCAAACACCAACACTCGAGAGTGGTCTTGCTCGTCTGTCCTCGTACGGCCGCCATTAAGTAGGGGTCGGGGAGGGCTGGACAGCTGGGAGGCAGGAGCGGGGAGGGGAGCTGGATTGGGCCGGTTGTACTGGTCGTGCTGGAGGGGACCGTGGGGGCAGCAGAGGTGGGGAAAAACGGGCTGAAAAAGGCAAAAAGAGAGAGAAAAGTGCAAAGATGGCTGAAAAAGTGCAAGAAAGAGTGGAGGAAAGACACAGAGGACACAGAAGGAGAGTGAACAGGGGAGAATGAGATGAGGGTAAAAAACATGTGAAACATTGAGGAAAGACACAGAAGGAGAGTGAAGGGGGGAGCTTGAAAAGAGGGGAAAACAACAGAAAATGGAGGAAAGATCCAGAAGGAGAGTGAAGGGGGGAGATAGAAGTGAGGGAAAAAAACAAGTGAAAAAGGAGAGAAAAAGCGGAGCGAGAGAATGGAGACAGAAGTCCCCAGGACCACCATGGATGAGGCACAGGTGAAACCTGCGGGTGGAGGAGGGCCTCGAACACCAACACTCGAGAGTGCAGGGGCTCAGGGGAAGGCCTCACTTAATCGTGGAGCTGCGAGGGAGGGAGAGCAATTTCACTGACAATAAGTCAATGGTCTTGCATGTAAGTGAGGATACGTCCCAGTAAGGCTAGTATTTCTGCCCTCGGTTTCTCGCCAGGCTTGCACTCCTTATTCCATGCTTTAATCTCATCCCATGTTCCACCCAACTCTTGCGTATGGTCCTGATCATGTTCTTGTCTCCAGATGTCAACTGGTACCAACAAATTGAAGAATAACTCTATGTCAGCTAATATCATTATAGTGGAAGAGGCCACTTCCGTCAACTCCTTGTAGTACTTGTCGGGTTCTTCCTCGGGTCTGGTAACTGACCCTTCAGAGAAAGAACCTCACTCCTCTTCCAAGGAGTGTAAACCCATTGTTCTTGAAATCGAGCATTAACTCGCTGTCTAATTACAGTATTTGTAGAATCACGCAATTCTGGTACCTCTGGATGATAGATGGGGTGCACCTCTCTCATAGGGTTCTGGAACCCTAGCAATGGGAGCTTCTGGTGCAATCGACCCCTATAATCCACCAGGGTAGTTACATCACTAAAAACCTCATCAGGGGCCATGTCCGTCATGTACACTTGTCTCGTATGTCTTAAATAATCTGCGGTGCCATCCCCTGAAAACACTGTTCACACAACTCAATCAAAGTGCTCGACATGTGCTTAAGAGCGTGTTGCTGTATGAAGGGCTCATTATCCTTCATCATACTCCAAATATCCTCTACACTATAAATCATGTGCAGAACATACTGAGCTGCTTGATTCGCTGCAATCTGTTTCTCCTCTGTTCCTACCGCTGAACGCATTAACACTCTCCTCAGGGTATCCTGTGCCACTGATTGGTCAGTATCGGGGTGTCCATGCGCTGGGGTCTGCATCGCTGACTGGGGTGTGGTGCTTGCAGAGGATGAAGTGAATGCAGAACTAGCCCCCCCCAAAGAGGCATCCAGGACAGGAGGTGTAAAAGGAGGGGAGACAAGCGGAGCTTCATCAGTTCCCTGTCGGGGTTGGGAGGTCAAGGTGCGGGTGTCGTGAAAGAACAGCCCCTGCATTTGGATAATTTGAAACCGGAACTATAGGGTATACCGCTGTGGGGCATATGACAGCAGTGGGCGAGAGTCTAAAATATCCTCAATCAGTTCATCTCCCTCCTCTCTAGCGAGATAGCTTCTATTTACCTATAACCGAAACCTCCTGTCTTCACATTCTATCCCTTTCCCCGTCTTTGCCCTATCATAAGCTACTGCTTTCTGTGTAATGGCCTGCGTCTCTTTTTTCCTAGCCAGTTTCTCCTCTCTCAAGAGTCGTTGCCTTGCTTCCTTCTGCCACACCCTCAAGGAGTTGAACAAAGACTGCCAACTCCCCCTAGAAAGCATTTTGTCCTACAAGTAGTTGATTTTCTGTTCATCAAATGAACCAGTAAGTGGTCATTTCAATTCAACATTGTCTTTAGTATATTTGTTCCACAGTGTATTAAACCTTATAGGGGCAATACCATGTTTGACATAGATATCAAATCTCGGGGTACCCTCCAGAGGTGCGGACTGGCTCTCTTCCAACCACGCATCCGCAGAGCGACAATGACACCCAACGCATCCCAACTTACTAAAACAAGGCATTGACAATTAGGCACAAACACAGTCTTTGGCAAACAAACGATTCACCCATTCATAAAAATATTCGAAACAACATCAATCATTCTTTCATGAAAATTAACTGTCTGGAGACCTCTGTCGACTCTCACACACGCACTCACTGCACCCGCGTCTTCATCTACACCGGTCTCCAAATCACACCGCCCTAAAGCACACAATTATGACGCATGCTGAAGAACAATTCCTAGAAATCATACTCGAGTCCACAGACCCATTAGATACAAGACCAAGATCAGTTTTTAACACTGTTACAGGTGTCAGACACAGCCCATTAACTAGTGTCTAAGCAATACAAAACACGTGTCTTCACTTTACAAGTACAATACCGGACATAGCCCGTCGGCTCATGCCCACACCAGAGGACTGGCCTCAGCCCCAGACCAATACAAAACAGAACACAGCAGTCTAAAGACTACTCAGGAGACCAAAAAAAATATGCTTAAACTACAAACCTCTTTGAACCTTTCCGATACCCTCTCTGGACCTCATCTGGGACCCTTCTGGCTAGCGTTGCTCCAGTCCTTCCCCAGAGCTTCCGGAGCCTGCCGCGGACCTTTCCGAAGACTGGCAGTTGGCTCACACCTTACTGCGAACCCAGTGTGTCTTTTAAAAAAAAATCTCATATAATTTCACCAAATGGTCTGGCAGATTACCTGTGAGCATTCCTGCACCCTTTTACAAAAATAACCAATTTCTAATTGGCCCACTGTACTGCTCACAAGCACTCTGAATTCTTCAAGGGTCCGCAGACCCACCAAGTTCTATACAAATGGCGTCAGTTTTCCATAAATCAAATCACTCACCTGGTGCACACAGGTCACAGGTTGTTCTCCACTGCCGGCTGTTCGGACCAAATGGTCATTTCCAAGGTTTTGTCTTGAGGACTCCAGCCAAGGGCCACTAGCCAGGGATCCGCCCGATCGTGGAGGCGGAGCAGTTACAAGAACAAAAGTCGGTCTTAGATGTGGGGACCCCCTATCCGCCTCTCCGCGGATCGGGGTCCCCACAAGTACCACACAGGCCCTTATGATCTGATTACAGATAAGGAGGCCGTGAAGCGGAGTCCCTGTTTGGGCGCCATCTGTAGGACATGGAAGAATCAAGGGCGATGCGGGTTATGTCCACCTATTATGCCTTCCTAAATGAATAGTCTGTCAGACAGTGGAGAAGATACAACAAGCGTTTATTAGCATACATCTCTATAGGGGAGCCCCATCAGAACCTCACCCAAAGGAGCGCATCGAGAGGACTGATGTCCCAACACTCGCTAATACATGATAAACCTTTCGGGGGACTTTGGCCTCGCCCACAATGGAAAACTACCAGCCGGACCCGAACAAAAGTGACACTGAGAGATGAGTCTGCACCTGCCAGTGGGTTGTGTTATCAGCGGCCCCAGTTGGAAGTCACAACAGGTGAACAGCGAGAAGAGGAGGTTATGGAGGAGCAGGAAGAGGACCTGGGCACCGCTCCTGAGCTGCAACTCCACAGAGAGGAAAAGTCCACTTCGAGGGCAGGGAGCATTGGGCCTTCCGACAGTCTGTCCCTAGAGTAACTGGAGGACTGGAAAGCTGAAAGGAAGGCCAGGCTGCAGATGGCTAAATTGAGATTGAAAGCAGCCTAGGAGAAGGCTGCTGCAATAAGGGCGGTGGAGAGGCCCACCCGACCCCTTGAGAAAACGAAGTTGGCCCTGGAGGAAATGAAGATGGCCATGGAGGAGTGGAGAATAGCCTGTAAATTAAGTCTGAGAGAGCTGGATATCAAAGTCAAGCAAGTAGAGTCTAGCAGCAATGGTGGATGTGTACCCTAAGTATTCACTGGGGAGCTATGTGGTGGGACATGATATAGATAAATGTTTTTCTGCATATGTGGTAGCCCTCAGAATGCACAGGGTCTCAGAAGGGGATTGGGGAGCAAGCTTGTGGAAGCACATTGCCACAGTGGAAAGCGACACCCTTTTAACACTAGAGGTGGAGGAACAGATACAATATGCTCCCATGAAGGTCATTGTACTTGTTTAACTTGGGTTGACTCCTTCAAGGTACCGCCTTAGGTACATGGACAGACACAAACTCCCAAAACAGTTTTGGGTGGAAGTCTTAGATTATTCCAGCAAGGTTGTGACTAGGTGAAGGGTAGCAAAGTTAATGACTATATTAGGTTGTGCACGCTGATTCTGAAAGAGCACGTGCTAATTACCTGGTTTACAGAACTGCACCAACTCCTAGTTGGTAGTAAACTCTCTGATCCCGGAGAGCTTGCTAAGGAGGCAGACCTCTGGGTCAGGACTAGAGTGTCCAAGAAGGCATCTGAGGGGATTTTCAAAATGGTGATCAGGGTTCCCACCAGAAGAAAGAGGGAGGAGAGAAAAAATAAAAACAAGGAGTTCTCTTAAGACCCCCAAACCAGTTCTCAGGGGTAGGGAACCCCAAACCTATTCTGACCGAAAGAGCAATAGCTTATGGGATAGGAAGATAGGTTGTCCCCAAGAGTCAGGAGCATTACAAGTTTGGGCATGTGAATGGAGATGCCATGTGTCCCAAGATCGCTTTTGAGAAAACCCGCCGAGCGTGATTCCACCTTCGGCTGATGCAGACGCCTAAACAAGGCAGCCTGCAAACGACTAGAAAACCCTGTACACGGTGCCGGTCTACAAAAATTAAAGGCCAGGCACATTAAGAAAAATTTATGAATGCTGGCTACAAAACGAATTGTTCAGCGTCGTGGTATAAACAGCAAACACACAAGCTTTCTCTAATAGAGCTTTTGGTACTGTTGAGAACTCCAAAACTATTGCGAGCTCGAAACGCGTAAACTTTTTTTGAGCCATAAGATTATCAACATCTTGTTCCAACTGCTACAAATTTGAGAAACTCTTGTTCTATGGCAATTTGTGAATATTATAATTGAAGTGTAAATAGTGTGTGGTGTATGTGTATGTATGAGATAGAATGTTTGAGGAATGTGGTTATTGAGAGTATGAATAGAAAATGTGTAGAGGGTAATGTTTTATGAAAAATTTGTATAATGTTGTGTATGTTTTGTACAGATGTTTTTGAAATGTAAAATTGGTGAAATGTAACCAAAATAATGAAGCAAAAGTAAATGAAAAAATAAATAGATTTATTCCGATAAAAAGCTGTGACAAGACATATTGTTCCCTTCGTATGTATCGCTGAATTCAAATAAGAGTAAGGAGAACAGTATTGGCATTTTTTTGTTTGATACGTGTTCGAAGAGAGCACAGTCCCCCACTGATGGGCAGACTCCCAAGCTGGTTAGTATAGTACGTGGGGAGGAGATTTTCCTAGTTTGTGTGGGAAAGCAAGCAGAGGTTACCCTAGTGTCCCTAGGTAATAAGGCGATGCTGACTAAAGCCCACATGCCTTCCAATACTTCCAAGTATAGGCAGTGGGTCACCAGTCAATGGCTGTCCAAGAGGGGGGTCAAGGGAGCCTAGAGCCTGGAAAAATGGCCCAGCAGCTGCCAGGAAAGGGAAGGTAATTGGGCATGGGAAACCAACCCCCCAAAACCTCCCACAGTCAAGGTAAAGGTTCATGCCTCCCAGGAATGGCAATGCTGCCCTGTAAACCCTGCCTGGGCTTGCTGGATGGCAACTAGATAGTGAGCACACCAGGGAGGAATTCTGTAAGGCAGAAGGAAGAGTGACCAACTCTGAAGGGCTTGATGCAGCCAGCAAGCTGAGGTCCAGTCAGCTGGTGACATCTATAGAGATCACCTCATATATTGGAAGAATGACCTCCTGTATGGTGAACCTAAGGCAACCAGAGTGTTAGTGGTGCCCCATAGCCTTCCTCCTGAGGCTGGCCCTTGACATACCCCTTACAGGATAAGGCCTTTGACAGGCTTGTCACACACTTCTATCTGCCCTGGATGAAGACAGCCTCAGATGAAGTCTGTAGGTCATGTCCCAGCTGCCAGGCCAGTAGGAAAACAGGAATAAAGCTGAAGGCTCCCCTGGTTCCCTTACCTGTCATTGGCAACCCTTTTGAAAGGATGGGCATTGAAATTATTGGACCCTTGCCCCCCAATCTGCTCTAGGCAACATGTTTATCCTGGTTTGGATGGACCACGCCAGCGGATACCCAGAGGCCATACCTCTGAGGTGTGCTCCTGCAGTGGTTAAGACCCTAATGTGGATTTTTACTTGGGTGGGTTCCCAAGGAAGTAGTGTCTGACAAGGGCACCAAATTCATGTCTGTCTACACGAAATCCATGTAGGATGAGTGTGGGGTAACTCTATAACTGTTTAAGTGATGCATGAATAGTTTACACATTGCCTCTAAGCTGACTGATTTTGTGTCAAGCTACCAGAGGGTTAACAATACAATTTCTCACAAATTCCTAGAAGTCTACCTTTAACGAAATTTGAGGCCCTTGATCTAGCAATAGGAAGCAATCCACAATGCAGTTGGGGGCCTAATATGCAGCACCAAGACACTATCCACTGGGTATTTTGAGGCAGTTTATGGAAAATGTAAATCTATCCTAGTGAATTAATAATTTTGTTGTTGTTTGCGTTAGTCACTGTCAATGAAATTTGACCACAATAGTTGAAAGATCATTTGCAATACTGAAGATTTAAATACTCAGTACATTGCATCCACTAATTTATCATCTGTTTCTTATTAATGTGGTTCGTGATTATTCTAAGACATTCAGTGGGTTGCAAAAATTAAAGCACCTGAAATATAAACGCATATTATTGAGTTGGAAGTAAGGTCCCTTATGAATGGGGGCTGAAAAGAAGGCACAGTTGAAAACGTGTGTAGTACTATGCTGCCCCAGACAACAAATGAATTGACTGGAGACACAGTCACAAAAAGCGTTGATAACTTTTTCAGAGCAAAATTTCAATGCATTAACATAATATTCAACTGCACAAGATCCTTGAATTTCTGTTCACACAGCGATTAAATTTGACTTTATTCTGACTTCTCAGAGACCCAAATAAAGTACTTCCAGTCCAACACTGGTGTCAATTTTTTTATTCACAGGATTCTGCTATTGTTGCCTGCAGCCTGCGCAAAGAATATAAAGACAAGAAGGCGAGCTCTGTGTTTCGGAAGAAGAAGAAAGTGGCCACTCAAAACATTTCTATTTGCGTAAAAAAAGGTTTGATAATTGAAATACATGTATCACTGCTTAAGATGCTGCTTTTTCAAAAAAAGTTACAAAATAACTACACTAAAGCCCTCATTACTAGTGCTTTGTTAAATTCTGGTATGTGAAATAACTGCTACTACCACACAAATGGGAATTATGAATTGTATGACGCACACTGCCTCCCCTCAATTAACTCCAGTACAGTTTCAGCAGGTCACAATTGCAAACATTTACTGGGCAAAAATACCCAGGACATGCTGGTTTTAGTGAAGTAAACACCAAATTCCACAAGTTGTGGCCCATTTTGCATCCGAAATTTGTGCACCTACATTGAAGGCCAAAGAATGTTTGTTTACACTTAGACAAAAAAGCATAGATTGCACTTTTAATTATCTATGTAACATATGTGGGTAGACTATGCTAGGATTTAACCACTTCTAGCCAGTGCATTTCCTGAGACATATTTTCTGTTAAACATATTTTGTGTTTAAGTTGCTCCATTCAGTTAGCCCTACCTCCTACTGCAGCTTTATCAATTTGTTTCATGAATTTTGTCATACACATGCATAACTCTGAAAATAATAATATATAGCACTTCATAACTGTGACAGATTGGGTTTTTGATTGAGGGGGCCTAGTACCTTTCTCAAGCAACAACCACAATCTCTGTCATGGTGAAGCACCAAACCCATTAAATTAACCTGTGCTTAAACCTCAAGTTGCTTAACACAAAAGCAGTCAGACCTAACTTAGAGGCAATGTGTAAAGTACTTATGCAGCACTCAAATAATCCCACACCAATATAGATGAATAGAGTAAATTTGTATGAATACAATAATACCAGAATGACAAAAATCCAATTGATAGAAGTGAAAATAAGACATTTTAACGTTTTAGAAAAAAGTGGTGCCAAAAAGCACAGTGTCAAATGGTGTTATCTGATTATGCCTGACCAGGACAAATTCACAAGTTAATGCTGACCTAAATGGAGCGCGGGCCAGGTACAGGACCAAGATTTGCCTGCTGGACAATGTACCTGGTTGTACTTGGACTGAGATTTGAGGTCCTGCATTATGCTGTGTCGGTTCTGAATAGGCCACCAATGAGAAGCAATAAAGGTGCTGCAAAGAGACGCGAAGGTGCTGCGTAGATTCCGAAGAGGCCACTGACCAGGATCTGTGAGGTGTGCAATGTGAGGTCTTGTGCTGTGCTGGGTCAGTTTCCAAGAGGCTGCTGTTCAGGAACTGCGAGGTGCTGTGATGCGAGGTTCTGCTTCGCAGTACATCAAATTGCGTCATGCTGCCTCGGTTCTGTTGGACCCCACAGTTGGGCCAGTAAGATTGCACTCTGATGCCAGCCAAGGGGCTAGGACCTGGGGGGCACCTCTTGGGTATTGGGTCTCACTCCAGCAGAGGCCAGCCGAAGGGCACATGAAGGTCCAGTTGAGTCTGGGAAATTGGGCAGATGCAGTGTGGGGTTCTGGAGCTTGTTATGTTCCTGTAGCTCATAAGAGAAGTACCGTCTGCTAGCCCTTGGAGTCACCCTGGTGGTTCGGGGTTCAAGGAGTAGGTCCAGACTTCCCTCTTCAGGCAGAAGGGCAGTCCTTCTTGAAGCAGGGCAACAAGACAGCCCTTCCAGCAGTAGAGCAGTCGATCTTCCTATTTATACCTGGTTCTAGCTTTGATGTGGGAGAAACTCATGCTTAATTTGTGCCGGTGGTTTCCGGTGCTTATCACCATCACTTATTAATCAGGGCAGTGTCTACACTACCACTGCCAACTCACATCAATGATGCAACTGCACTGCACCCTGCACATCATGTGTCAAAGTAAATCTAATTGACTGACTTACTACAGTGTTGCTCACATCGCACTCTTTTACAGTCTCCGGAGTCCCTCAGTGAAGAAGAGTGTTGCTCTGCTGCTGAGAGAGAGAGCCCGATAATAAATCCATATCCATGCGAATGTGCCTTCAGTTCAGTGTTGCCGTTGGGAGGGCCACTGATTGGGCTGTGTTTTGTTCTATGGGGTGTGGGCTGCAGCAGCGTGCATAACCTTTTTTCATTCCATGGACCATACCCCTGCACAGATGCACCGCACAAGTCACCACCAGTTAGCACTTCGAGGCGGGCATTTTAAAGCAGCAGCAAGCCTCTTAATGAAGGCAGTGCCAACCAGCAGTAACTCAGTAAGTAATAAAATAAACCAGCACTACTTTTTCTTGCCCGCGGTGCCGGTCACGTGTTTCTGCAAAACAGACTTAAGAACCGAGTTAGAGGCCCGAGCAATCATGGCACCAGCGCCGTGCCATGCCCTAAACCCCTTTCTATAATTGTTTGAAATACTTTACTTTTACTTAGCTCAAATGAAATTAAATGCTGCTTCTCCGTGCATTTCATCTCTTTCAGAATCCAGATATTTCTATCCTACGTCATCAAATCTCGTGGATCAGCCGCTCAGGTTGTTTGTGTTGCTCATGCAGTGGTGGTTCCTGTTTGTGGGTTACAAACTAGTTGCGCCACTCCATCTGTTTGCTGCCTGGCCTCTTTCACTTAGTTTTCTGATGATGTTTGGCTGCATCCTTACTGAGTTAGTTTAATATTATACTGAGTTCCATTGGCATTCAAACATTGCCAGCCTAGCTAGCTTGTGCACCTTCAGCTGCAGTGATGTTTTCGCGCTGCCGTGGCCCTTTCCTCGTTTGTCTGTGTTTGCTGGATGACCCGAGGCCCCAGAGCTCCTGCTCTGTGCAGAGTTAGCAAAGTGTGGTGACCTTCTTCAGATACTTTATGTCTGTGGTGCTGTGGGTACTGGGGGCGAGCAAGAGTGGTGAAGTGCACTTTGCGCATCAAAGGATGAATGTAGTCAGCAGCGAAGGGGCCGATTACGATGTTGGGCGGATCGCCACTGCCCGCATGCATGGCGGTGGTGATGTGCCCGACATTTCCCTCCACCCGCCACCCATTTCCCCCGGTCCCAGCACCGATAGGGTGGCGGGTGGAAGAAAGCCCGCCCGCCATCCTAATCGGCCCCTAAGTTCCTACAACTGGCGTGCCACTGTGCTCTGCATTTTTGATCCATTTTAATCCTACAATTTTTCCTTGCCTCTTCTAATAGACTCTGTGCCTGTTCCCTCTCAAAACTTGGCCGGGAGCCAATCCACAGGAGAGCAGCCTCCAACGATCCCACTTTATCCTCCAATCTCTTAAGATTTAATCTTTCAGAGTTTGTTTTGAGAAACGCTAGATTTTGCAGCACCCCTGTAATATATGCCTTAAAGGGATCCCAGACCACACCTAGAGAGGTGGACACAATATTATCAGTGAAATAAGCTGTATTTGCCCGTTTTAGCACCTCGGCAATCGCTGGATCAGAAAGAATGGCCCTTTTTAGCATCCACCTTGGCCTAGGCGATCTACCATACCCTACTAGGGACATGATAAACGCAGCATGATCTGCGATATGACCAGGTAAAGTCGTCATTGTTGTTATTGTCTATAATGGCCCAATCCGCAAAGAAATAATCTAACTTGGAGAAATAAACATACTTTTTACTGTGGAACGTGAAGCCTTGTCTAGCTCCCATCCTGTGCCTCTTGGCGTCCAATAACGCCAAATCATGCAGCATATCTTTAAGGACCTGCCTCACATGGGTAGCATGATCATGGCTCCTCATATTAGACCTATCCTGTGTTGGTTCAAGTAAAACATTGATGTCCCCCCCTGATTACTATTGGAGATGCAGCCGCCTTTACATTCCATTCTAACTTAGATAAATGAATCAATATTAGGCCTGTAGAAGACAGCACACACTAGCTCTATGCCTTCATAGCCCAAAGTAGCTATTATCCATCTCCCAGAGTTGTCAGTTTTTAAAGATTTTATTACACATCCAACCCCCTACTTATTACAATTGCTACACCTTTAAAGGGCTCAGTCTGCTCTGACATTAAAAACACTCTATCCACTGATATTTTGAGAAGAGGGTTCAGCTTTTCCTAGCATCTAGGTGAGTTTCCTGTATCTGGCTAACATGCGCTTTACTTTCTTCTAGGTATATCATTGCTAACCTCTGCCCATGCTTGCCCCTTAATCCATTTATATTCCAGGTCAAAAATGTTAACTTGTTAGCCTCCCACATCTTGATGGTAAGGCATTAATACTACACAGGACTGCCTCTGTATATCCATACATATTGGTGATTTTGAGGACTTATGTTTTAAGATTTTTTCCCACTGCTTCCCACCTCGTGCCCTTCCTAACTCCCTCACCCAACCCCAACCCTGCCCTCCTTCCCCAGACCCCTGGGAAACCCTCCCTAGATTTTTTTAGGCATTTAGGGCCAGATGTACGACCATTTGATATTGCGCCTCGCAATTTGTTGCAAATTGCGAGGCGCAATATCAAATGTACAACAGTGTGTTTATCACAAATTGCAAGGCTCATTAATATTAATGAGCCTCTCGCAATTTCCGAGCCCATTGGGAATAACAGGCCCTCCCAGGAATAATGGCCTGCTGGGCTCAGCAGACCACCATGTCTGGGACTGCTTTGAAATAAAGCAGTTTTTTTCAATGAAGCCTGTTTTACTTAAAGGAAAACGGGATGCATTAAAAAAAATTTTTTTTAAAATGAATTAAAAAATAATTTCGCATACATTTGTAGAGGGGAAGGGGTGGTAATTGAGAGTGTTTTGCGACCGCAATTGCAGTCGCAAAACATTAGTACATAGGTTTGAGACTCGCTATTTGGAAGGGAACACCCCTTCCAAATAGCGAGTCTCTAAACACTTTTTTGCGATTCAGAATTGATTTGCGACTCGCAAAATTGTGTTGGTCAATGGCCATGTCAATTTTAGCATGCCCAACCCTTTTTGCGCATGCTAAAATTGTTCGTACATCTGGCCCTTATCCTAATGGTCTTCTCTCAGCGAGAAACTATCAAAATAGCAAGTTCTGTATCGGATCTAACCTCTCCCCTGCCTCCCTGCTTTCCGTATGGGGAGAAAGCAGGAGCACTATTAACGTAGAAAGCTAGAACAGATAGATCAAGGAATGTCATTGGACAGTTGGTAATACACTCAAGGGGGGGGTAAGACAAGATGGAAGAAATGCAAGCTTATCTTGTATCCTTATTTTCTGAATTATACACAGAGGAGGTTTCCCCTATTCAAGCTCTTCTTACAACTTGACTGAGTATGGCACACTTGCTAAGCTTGACAATGGAGAGTAGGGAGGAACTTGATGCCCCTATAACCAAGGAAGAGATCTGTTCATGTCTAGCTAAGAGCAGGAAGGGTAAGGCCGCTGGTATGGATGCCCTGCCGAACGAAGTTCATAAACTCTTAATAGAGGAACTGGTTCCAGTTCTGGAAAATCTATTTAACTCAATATATCGGCAGAACAGACGTATCCCTGGATCTTGGAAGGAGGCCACTATAGTTTTTATCGGCAAAGATTCTTCTAAATTGAGTTTTGACCTCCAGCTTTAGTATATCAAGAGGCACACGGCAGAGCTGCTCCCTATCACCATTTCTGTGTGATGGTAAACAGTCTAAATATCGAGTTTTTAATGTCGACCTACAAGAATATCGAGTTGGAACTATCGTAGGGACAGAATATCGAAATCAAGACTATACTGTACTAGTTTTACAATATATGTGTTACATTTTTAGGATTTAGTAATATTTTATAGTAAATTAAATATTTGTTTTAGGAATTAGTAATTATTTTTAAATGAATTTTGCATTTTAGTTGTGTAGCGGGTTGTGGGTTTATAGGGAAATAGGGCAGGAAGCAATTTAATTGTAATTAAATAATTATTTATTTTTATTGATTGGTATTGATAATTAATTTTATGTTAAATAATTATTAATTGGTTATTATTTTTAGTTATTTGTTAATTAATGTATATTAACTGATTAATTAGTAATTTAATTATAGTAAATTAATTAAATATGTTTAGGAATTAGTAATAATTTTTAAATACATTTTGTGTTTTCATTCTGTAGTGGGTTGTGGGTTTATAGGGGAATAGGGTGGGAAGTAATTTAATTGTAATTAAGTAAATATTTGTTTTTATTGATTGGTATTGATAATTAGTTTTATGTTAAATAATTATTAATTGGTAATTATTTGTAATTAATTGGCAATGCATGTTTATTAATTGATTTATTTGTAATTTAATTATAGTAAATTAATTAAATTTGTTTAGGAATTAGTAATTATTTTTAAATACATTTTGCATTTTAGTTCTGTAGCGGGTTGTGGGTTTATAGGGGAATGGGTGGGAGTCATTTAATTGTCATTAAGTAATTTTCCTATTTTTTATTGGTATTGATAATTACTTTATGTTAAATATTTAATAATTGGGAATTATTTTTATGTAATTGGTAATTAATTTGTATTAATTGTTTAATTGATAATTATGTTAAGTGTATTAATTTATTATTGAAGTGTGTTGTGAGGTAATAGGGCTAAAGGGTGGGAAGAAATGTAATTGTAATTAAGTAAATATTTTTTGATTGTTGAGTATTGATAATGTATTTTTTGTTATATAATTATTAATTAGTAATAACATTTTAATAATTAATATTTTCTTTTTGGGAAATGTATTTATAGATCATTAATTCATAATTGGTAATTACATTTGAATAAGTATACGTTATTGGTATTTATTTTTAATTAATTATTAATTGCTAAATATTTTTAAATAATTATTGTTTTGTGGTATAGTAAATTATTGAAATTGTATTTTATTATTATTTGGTAATTAACTTTTAATATTTGTTATTTAATTGTATTTATCATCAATTTAATTGTTAATTAATTAAAATTTGTAATTATTTTTAAGTAATTATTGATTGGTATTGTTAATTAATTTATTGGTTTTTAATAATCAAATTACTATTTACTTAAATTTCTTTTTTAATCATTAGTAAGTTATTTTAACCGTTCCAACACTTTTCCTTCTGTTGCACCCTCAGGAGTTGGAATAGTAATTTTAACCCCAGCGCTATCCAACACTTTTCCTACTGTTGCACTCTCTGGAGTTGGAATAGTAATTTTAACCCTTACGCTATCCGACAGTTTCCCTACTGTTGCACCCTCTGGAGTTGAAATAGTAATTTGAACCCCTACGGTATCCAACACTTTCCCTACTGTTGCACCCTCTGGAGTTGAAATAGTAATGTTAACCCCTACGCTATCCAACACTTTCCCTACTGTTGCACCCTCTGGAGTTGGAATAGTCATTTTAACCCCTACACTATCCAACACTTTCCCTACTGTTCCACCCCCTGGAGTTGGAATAGTAAGTTTAACCCCTACACTATCCAACAGTTTCCCTACTGTTGCACCCTCTGGAGTTGGAATATTAATTTAACCCCTACGCTATCCAACACTTTCCCTACTGTTGCACCCTCTGGATTTAGAATAGTAATTTTTGCCCTACGCTATCCAACAGTTACTGTTTTAGTTAACGTAGTGTATAATTTATTTAACATTTATTTAATATATCTAGTTTTTAAATTTTTATTTTTGTTATCGTTGTATGTGTATGTAGGTATTTATAATTTATAAAATGTTTTTTAACAATTTATAAGTTATTATAATATTTAATTGTAAATATTATTAAGTAACTATATATATTATATTTTATATTTAGATGTTTATTTATTCTTTAACATTATATTTATTACTTATAATTTTAAATATATTTTAACTATGTTTATTTTAAATATATTTATTATTTATTTTATTTTACATTATTTGTAAACATTTAAAAAAAACTATATTTTTAAGAACTATGGGGCACATTAGTAGGGCAGCGGACTTTGTCTGCCCACCATAGCAGTGGGAAATGGGACCGCCCGCTAAGGGCGTGGTGGTCCCGCACATCCCATTAGGATGCGCCCGCCACACTGGCGGCGCATACCGCATTTTTAACATTGCGGCGGGCGGTGCTGAAAGCACCGCGCACACCAATGCCAAAAATGCATGTTGTGCTTTTCAATGCACAATGTGACAAGCACCATGCAGTGCCTGCCACGTTGTACATTGAAATGCAGGGAGGTACCACCACTTGTGAACCCCTCACCCCCAGAGTACCTGGGGGCCCGCAACGGGCCCCCGCAAGAAATCCCTGCATGCCTTTCAGTGGCAAATGCAAAAACAACAATTGATGGACAGAATGCAGAACAATGTCATACATTCACCCCAGTACAGAGATCTCGGCCTAAATCCATCGTTTTTTTGCACTCCACACATCCCCAGGTCAGACATGGCCATATGCAAATCAGCCTTGACCCTGTGCCTCATGGGAACAGTCCAGCCCGAACTGCCAAGCCATGTCTTTCCTGGACCGGAATCAAGCATCCAAGGACCGGTTTCTGGCTATCAGCCTTCATCAGCCTGTATAGTTTGACTCCAGTGGTGTGGAGAGCATGGGACTCACGTCTGAGCATACCCATCCCACTCGGGGTGACAAATGCAAAAACAACAATTGATGGACAGAATGCAGAACAATGTCATACATTCACCCCAGTACAGAGATCTGGGCCTAAATCCATCGTTGTTTTGCACTCCACACTACCCCAGGTCAGACATGGCCATATGCAAATCAGCCTTGACCCTGTGCCTCCTGGGAACAGTCCAGCCCGAACTGCCAAGCCATGTCTTTCCTGGACCGGAATCAAGCATCCAAGGACCGGTTTCTGGCTATCAGCCTTCATCAGCCTGGATAGTCCCTTGCTCACTTGGCCACTGGATTCAAGATAGCCTGGCTGATGAGGATTATGAATCCGAAACCGGTTCAAGGATGCTTGTTTCTGGTCCATGGAAGACATGGCTTGGCAGTTCGGGCTGGACTGTTCCCATGAGGCACAGGGTCAGACTGATTTGCACATAGCCATGTCTGAAATGGGGTGGCTGAGTGGGCTAAAGAATGGTGATGGATTAAACCCAGATCAGTTGACTGGGGGTGAGTTTTTGATTTGTTCAAATGCTCCGTCCATCATGCCCTTTTGTATCGCTTTGTTCGCCCTAAGTGTGGCAGGGTATGCTCAGACGTGAGTCCCTTGCTCACTTGGCCACTGGATTCAAGATAGCCTGGCTGATGAGGATTATGAATCCGAAACCGGTTCCAGGATGCTTGTTTCCGGTCCATGGAAGACATGGCTTGGCAGTTCGGGCTGGACTGTACCCATGAAGCACAGGGTCAGACTGATTTGCATATAGCCATGTCTGAAATGGGGTGGCTGATTGGGCTAAAGAATGGTGATGGATTAAACCCAGATCAGTTGACTGGGGGTGAGTTTTTGATTTGCTCAAATGCTCCGTCCATCATCCCCTTTTGTATCGCTTTGTTCGCCCTAAGTGTGGCAGGGTATGCTCAGACGTGAGTCCCTTGCTCACTTGGCCACTGGATTCAAGATAGCCTGGCTGATCAGGATTATGAATCCGAAACCGGTTCCAGGATGCTTGTTTCCGGTCCATGGAAGACATGGCTTGGCAGTTCGGGCTGGACTGTTCCCATGAGGCACAGGGTCAGACTGATTTGCATATAGCCATGCCTGAAATGGGGTGGCTGAGTGGGCTAAAGAATGGTGATGGATTAAACCCAGATCAGTTGAATGGGGGTGAGTTTTTGATTTGCTCAAATGCTCCGTCCATCATCCCCTTTTGTATCGCTTTGTTCGCCCTAAGTGTGGCAGGGTATGTTCAGACGTGAGTCCCTTGCTCACTTGGCCACTGGATTCAAGATAGCCTGGCTGATGAGGATTATGAATCCGAAACCGGTTTCAGGATGCTTGTTTCCGGTCAATGGAAGACATGGCTTGGCAGTTCGGGCTGGACTGTTCCCATGAGGCACAGGGTCAGACTGATTTGCATATAGCCATGTCTGAAATGGGGTGGCTGAGTGGGCTAAAGAATGGTGATGGATTAAACCCAGATCAGTTGACTGGGGGTGAGTTTTTGATTTGCTCAAATGCTCCGTCCATCATCCCCTTTTGTACCGCTTTGTTCGCCCTAAGTGTGGCAGGGTATGCTCAGACGTGAGTCCCTTGCTCACTTGGCCACTGGATTCAAGATAGCCTGGCTGATGAGGAATATGAATCCGAAACCGGTTCCAGGATGCTTGTTTCCGGTCCATGGAAGACATGGCTTGGCAGTTCGGGCTGGACTGTTCCCATGAGGCACAGGGTCAGACTGATTTGCATATAGCCATGTCTGAAATGGGGTGGCTGAGTGGGCTAAAGAATGATGATAGATTAAACCCAGATCAGTTGACTGGGGGTGAGTTTTTGATTTGCTCAAATGCTCCGTTCATCATCCCCTTTTGTATCGCTCTGCCTTTCAGTGGCGACATGCAGGATTTCTTGCGGGGGCCCATTCCCGCCCACATCTCAATATGACTGGTGGTGTCTAACAGACACCGCCACCATATTGATCCCTTTTCCACCCGGTCGACTTGTCACCCGGGCGGTAAAGCGGCGGACGGTCTTTCCGGCCACCGCGGATCTCCCAGCCATGGTAATATGGCGGGGGGTCTTTGCAGCAAGGATGGCGGCGGTTCCCAGTGGGAAATCGGACCGCCCGCTAAGGGTATGGCGCTCCCCACGTTCCATTAGGATGCGCCCGCCACACTGGCAGGTGCATCCAGCATTTTTGCCATTGCGGCGGGCGGTGCTGAAAGCACCGCCCGCCGCAATGGCAAAAATGCATGTTGTGCTTTTCAATGCACATCGTGACAAGTACAGCGCGGTGCCTGCCATGTTGTACAATGAAATGCAGGGTGGTACCATAGGTACCCCCCATGGGCACCACACCCCCCCCAGAGCATCTGGGGGCCCACAACGCGTCCCCGCACGAAACCCCCGCATATGGCTGGCGGTGTCTAACAGACACCGCCACCATATTGATCCCTGTTTCCGCCCGGTCGACTTGGCGACCGGGCGGAAAAGCGGCGGACGGTCTTTCCGTCCGCCGCGGACACCCCAGCCATGGTAATATGGCGGATGGTCTTTGCAGCAAAGATGGTGGGCGGATCGCCCCCACCTGTCCGGCGGTGGCTACCGCCGGCCAGGCGGGGGCAATCTGCCCGCCATCCTAATGGGGCCCTATATTTTTGACAACAATATTTTTTTTCGATATTTTTGTACTTACCATTATGTAGATAGGACTTCGATATTTTTGACGTCGATATCTTTGATGTCGCCATTCTGTCAGGGATCCCTGTTTGACATCTATATGGACCCTTTGGCGCAAGTTTTAAGATTAGATGGACAGGTTGTCACTTTTAGCTCTCCCTTCTATAGCAATAAGGTTACAGAATTTACAGCCACACAGAATGCTCTTCGGTATTAGTTGAGGTGCAGCCTTCCACGGCTGAAGCAGCCGTGCTTAAACATACTCCAGAAAGCCTCCGAGGTGTTCCAATAAGTGACAGGTATGCACCGAAACGCATCAGAGGCTATGGGGCCGATTACGATGGCAGGAAATCCGCGACCCCCGGCCTGGCGGTGAGGACCGCCGGTCCGGCAGTCGCGGATGTCCCGCCATCACCCTGAAAATTCCCACCGCCAAATTAGGATGGCGGTGGGAATGTGAAAGGTACCGCGGTGGACGGAAAGACCGTCTGCTGTGGTCCCGCAAGGCAGGCCTTTTCTGCCCGCCTTGTGGGACCCGGTACCATGGGGCAATGGAGGCGGTGCCGTGCAGGCACCGCCGTGGGCATTATGATGCCTGTCTTTTGCAGAGGCGTTGCCACTGCAAAAAGACAGGCGGAGAATGCCTTTGGGGGCCCGTTGCAGGTCCCCAGGGGGTGAGGGGGTGATATGCTGCACGTGGGGGATACCTGTGGTACCCCCTACATATGCATGTACAAGGTGACAGGCACCACGCGGTGCCTGTCACGTTGTAAATGCATATGCAAAACATGTTTTTTAACATTGTGGCGGATGCTGCCAATTTAATCCATTTATAGAGCGCATGGTTACACCACGGGCATGTCCCTGTGCTAAATAGACTCACTGAAAGGAAGAAAGGCAAAGTCCGCCGCTCGTACCACGGTTCTGGAGGACCTCTAAGCTGATGAGGGGAATGACCAGGTCTTTAGTTGTCTATGAAACCTGTTTCGCAGGGCTCCATGCTTAGGTCCTCTGGTAGTGTATTCCAAGTTTTGGCTGCAAGATATCTAAAAGAGCGTGCCCCCATTGTGGCTTTATTATTCTTGGTACATTTACCGGCGCTCTATCCTTGTATCTTAAGATCCGGCTCGGGTATATAGAGTTATTAGAGGGTATAGGTACCGTGGGCTCTTCTTTGACAGATTTTGATGACAGTAGCACATAGCTTTGAATATAATTCTTTTCTCAACCGGCAACCAGTTCAGTCTTGCCAAGGCTTTCTTTGTTGAAGCTCTTCTCGGAAGTCCTAGCAATTAGCGAGCGGCTGCATTCTGCACTAACTGGAGTTTTGCCAGCCCCTTTTTGGATGCCCCTAGGTATAGTACATTGCTGTAGTCTAGTTGAGAGGTCACTAAGGCATGTACAATAGTTTTCCTAGCATTTGATGGTAATACGTCGAGGAGCTTTCTGAGAATTTTTAGTATTCCAAAGCATTTCCCTACAACTTTCTGAATATGACTACCGAATGATAATCTGGAATCAAACCATACTCCGAGGTTTTTCACCTCCTTTTTTGGGCTGGGTAGTTGGCCTAATATCTCTGGCCACCAAGCGGAAGTCCAGATGTTTGGGGCCTTTCCCACAATCATTACCTCGGTTTCGTTCCCGTTCATCTTTAAACAGTGACTTGCCATCCATTTTGCCACATCCTCCAGACACATGGAGAATTGGAGTGCGGTTTGTTCACTATTTTTAGATAGCATCACAATCAACTGCGTGTCGTCAGAGTACGACACAATCGTCACATTATGCTCTTCTACCAGATCTGCCAGTGGTCCCAATGTAAAAAATGCTCAGAACAGGTAGCTGAATATTAAGATGATTTTATTGGTAAAAGGATCTAATCCACAGGCAAACATCCAGCAAGGACAACCAACCAGCTCTAACTGCTGATACTTCACATCATAACATTCTGTACTGATGTGTATAGTATTCCAATGCTCCTAGCAACAGCACTGCGGTACAAAAGGGGGTGGTGATGGACCGAGCATCTGAATCAATCAAACACTCACACCCAGTCAAGAGATCTGTGTTTAATCCATCCCATCCAATAGTGCCATCCCAGTTCAGACATGGCTATATGCAAATCAGTCTGACCCTGTGCCTCATGGGAACAGTCCAGCCCGAACTGCCAAGCCATGTCTTCCCTGGACCGGAAACAAGCTTCCGAGGACCGGTTTCTGGTATTCCAACCGTCTTCAGCCCGGCTTGCTTGAATCCAGTGGCAAAGTGAGCAAGGAACTCACGTCTGAGCATACCCTGCCACACTTATGGCGGCCAAAATCGGTACAAAAGGGGGTGGTGATGGACGGAGCATCTGAATCAATCAAACACTCACACCCAGTCAAGAGATCTGGGTTTAATCCACTCACCATTCTTTAGCCCACTCTGCCACCCCAGTTCAGACATGGCTATATGCAAATCAGTCTGACCCTGTGCCTCAAGGGAACAGTCCAGCCCGAACTGCCAAGCCATGTCTTCCCTGGACCGGAAACAAGCTTCCGAGGACCGGTTTCTGGCATTCCAGCCGTCTTCAGCCCGGCTTGCTTGAACCCAGTGGCAAAGTGAGCAAAGGACTCACGTCTGAGCATACCCTGCCACACTTATGCGGCCAAAAGCGGTACAAAAGGGGGTGGTGATGGACGGAGCATCTGAATCAATCAAACACTCACACCCAGTCAAGAGATCTGGGTTTAATCCATCACCGTTTAGCCCACTCTGCCACCCCAGTTCAGACATGGCTATATGCAAATCAGTCTGACCCTGTGCCTCAAGGGAACAGTCCAGCCCGAACTGCCAAGCCATGTCTTCCCTGGACCGGAAACAAGCTTCCGAGGACCGGTTTCTGGCATTCCAGCAGTCTTCAGCCCAGCTTGCTTGAATCCAGTGGCAAAGTGAGAAAGGGACTCACATCTGAGCATACCCTGCCACACTTATGGCGGCCAAAAGCGGTACAAAAGTGGGTGTTAAGGCAGCATGCAGCATCAGGATGCCACACATCGCCCTTCTTACATAACAAACATATAACAATTTAAACTTTAATTTACATAGTCTTTTAAATAAATGGGTGTACGAGTAACTCTTGATGACTTTCGAACATTGAAGGATGGCCCTTCTTGAGAAGATTCTTCCGATGAATAAAGTCGACCAGCAACTCGAGACCTTCGAGATTAACTTCGGAACATCAGAGTCACGAGATTTTGGAACAAAGTCTTCCCTGACCTCCACCACTCTGTTCAGATTCCAAATACGGTGATCTGCAGTTTTGATAGCATTTATGAAAACCTTGATGACTTGGATAGGCTTCAAAAACATAGAAGAAAGCATCTTATTTTTCTTACACGGATTTTTTATAAGAACCCAGTCACCCACTTTAACAGGAGTTTCCTTCACATTTTTCCTCAAATCAAAAGACCTCTTCCTATTTTCAATTCTCAAAGATTCACGTAACCTCCAATCACCACCCTCCTTGACAGGACCAGGCTGTAGATCATTAACCCAGGCTGGTGTTACCAGGGCATTAGCATTTCTTGAACAAACAAAATAGAAGGGGGTTCCCCAGTAAGGCTTTAGGATATTGGCAGGAAACAAGGGAAATAACAGCTGAATAGAACAAGAGAAAACCCTGCCAGGGTAGCTTACAAGGTCCCACAAGGGGATCATAACACTCAAACAAAAGGTGACAAGGAGTTACACGTCAGAGCTGGCAATTCATCACATAGAGTCCATACACATTTATTATGGAAAAATATATATTTTATTTTTCATAGGTCAGACTAGTGTTTTTATAGGGGGTTCAGCATGGATATTCAAAAACATTTAAAACATCACGTGATAGTAAATCTATTATACAGTGTGCCAAAAGAGGCTTATTATAACATACATTTATTCAGATCCCGCACACTCCCACAGTCATCCACTAATGATACTCTCACTCACAAACACTCAGGATACTATCACTCACAACCACACTCACTCACTCATTCTTATGCTTATGTGTAAGCAATAGCGATGGTACATGGTAGCCTGCAGTAAAGATATCTGATGGCCACTTGGGCTGAAATTGTAAAATGGAGGCAAGACAATGTGCATGAGATGGTAAAACAAACACTACAAAGTAGCCATCCAGGGGAGTCACGCCAATGCGCTTTTCGATGCTGAGCCTATTTAGGCTGCATCATCATCAGGGCGGTGAGGACCGGTGGGCGGGGGCATGAACACAATATTTCACACTAAAGAGCTTTCAGATTCCAAAGGCCCGTAGGCTCCGAGTTTCTGAGAATGACACAGTGCGGGTGCGAGTCAGGAATCAAACACGGGACCACGCACTGAATGGAGTCTGGGGAACCGATGTTTCACAAGAAATTTTTTGGGGAGGGAAGACTTCTATTCGTTTAGATGGGTCACTCGGGGTCGAGGTAATGGTCTCAGTGTATCGGGGTCCGGATCCGAGGTCCCGAGGGGTAGGAAAGAGTCTTTTCACAGGGCGCCGCCGGGCAGGTTTCCAATCAGAGGTGGACAGTACGAGGGGTTTCCTTAAATACGTGATGAGAGGAACGCCACAGTGGTGTCAATTGGGTTCTTTACTCGGGGTACAAATAGACTAGCATCAAGTCCTGGGTCACAGGACGGTGGCACCGACCGCGGGGCGGCGTCCTCTGAAAAGGATCAGCGAACAGACTGTCTATTTGATCCTTAACATGCCAAAATTTCTCAAGACCTTCATTAGCCTTAGGCATAATCTTCCAGCCTGTATTTATAAGTTTCATTTCTTCCATAAGAACCAAATCCTCCTCTAATGCCTTTGTCCATTTATCTCTATCAATGACACTTTCCTCAATAGCACAAACCAATACGTCTTCCTCTTCAAAATCATCCTCCTTACTTGATTCATCACTCGGTACAAGACGAGACAATGCATCAGCCACTTTGTTCTCAACCCCCAGGGATATATTTCACCTCAAAATCGTAATCCTGTAAGCCTACAACCCACCTTGTGATCCTGCCTGAAACCGCATCGATTCCTTTCTTTTTAAGGATCTCACAAAGTGGTTTGTGATCAGTTCTTATTTCAAAAGTACTGCCCCACAACAAATTTTTAAGCTTCCTCACCGACCAAAATACAGCCAGTACCTCTCTTTCGACCACTGAGTATCGTGTTTCTGCACCTCTTAATCTTCTTGATAAAAAGATAATTACTTTCTCATGCCCTCCTACCTTCTGAATGAGCACCGCCCCTAAACCTTTCAAACTGGCATCTGTTATTAAAATCGACTTTTCACTCGGATCAAAACTGTTTAACTTTAGGGCACAACTCAACTTCTATTTAATCAGATGAAACTCTTCTTGGCACTTGTCATCCCAAATAAACTCAGATCCCTTCTTTAACAAAGATCTCATATTCACACATAAGGAAGCAAATCCTCTTATAAATTTTCTGTAATATTCAGCCATACCCCAAAAATTCATTAACTCCTCCTTATTAGTTGGTGAGGACATTTTTGAAATTGTAGAAACTAAACTTTCCTTTGGCAAAATTCCCCCTTTTGCAATAGTGTGACCCAGATAATCAATGGAATCCTTCTTAAACTTAGATTTCTCAATTTTACCCGTCAGCCCAGATTCACTCAACCTTTCCAGTATATCTGACAGTCTGTTATCATGCTGTCCCTCGTCTGACCCAAAAATAAGAATGTCATCCTGATATACCCTGACACCTTCCAACCCTTTCAAAACATTCTCCAACGCCCTCTGAAAAACCGAGGCAGCTGACACCAAACCAAATGGTAGCCTCACAAATCTAAAAGTTCCATACGGTGTCACAAAAGCTGTCAGTTCTTTGGAAGTTTCATCCAATCTGATTTGATATCTGCGGATCTGAGATCGACCGTGCTAAAAACACAACCCCCTTTTAGCAACATTAACATATCCGCTATTTTGAGTAAAGGATAACGGTCTGTAACTACACTTTTATTCAATTCTCTCAAATCGACACAGGGACGAAGAGAGCCGTACAATTATTTAGCTGCGACAATCGGAGCGACCCATTCAGTCCCTTCCACTGTTTCGATTATACCTTCCCTAACAAGTTTCTCAAGTTCACATTTCACCTGGTCCCTTACAGCCACGGGCACATTTCGCACTTTGCAACAGATAGATACTGCGTCTTTCAATTTTACGTGATGACAGTAATCTTTTAAACATCCTAACTTCTCTGAAAATACATTAGGGAATTTCATTTTCAAATCATTAATGAACTCTTGAGATACACAGGATACTGCTTCATGTATAGATACAAACGGCTCTTTCAAAATAATAGGTGGTGATGAATTTGGGTCAAGCATCACTCCCAGGTCTCTTTGAGTGAACCAACTTATAATACTATCACACTTTTGAGACACGTATATTTTAGCACTGGCTAACCTCTCTTTGTAGTTGATAAGTCCCAAAAAATAACCAAGTAGCTTAATGGCTGTTACGGACAGTATTGGAAATTCTCTGGACCAGGGCGAAGCTGTGGCCCTGATTCTGTTAGACCTGTCGGCGGCGTTCGACACAGTCTCCCATCATCTTCTACTAGAGAACTTGCTAGAAAAAGGGATAAATGGGAAAGCACTTGAATGGATTGGCTCATTTTTGCCGAATAGAACGCAAATGGTACAATTAGGAGCCTTCCTATCTAAACCCAAGCAACTCAAATGCGGCGTTCCTCAGGGAGCATCCCTCAGCCCCACATTGTTCAATGCCTATGTATCACCTTTGGCACAAATTGGAGCACGGTGGGGTCTGGGGGTATGCTCCTATGCGGATGATACGCAACTTATAATTAGGCTGGGGAAGGGGCAAGCTGACAGCAAACTGAGGCTCAATTATTGTCTAACAGAAATTGCCACATGGATGGCAGAGCACTGCCTCAAATTAAATGCGGACAAAACCGAGATTTTATTGTTCGGTGAGGCAAAACACATATGGGACAACTCTTGGTGGCCTGCCATGCTGGGAGATGCCCCGTCACCTAAGCATTCAGCCAAAAATTTAGGCATCACAATTGAGGACACACTATCCATGCAGGCCCATATTCGAGCCCTGTGTGGGAAACGTTTTGCCACTCTAAAACTTCTAAGAAGACTCTTTGCATGGATCCCCTTGGAAAGTAAGAAGTCAGTCACACAGGCCTTATTAGTCAGTATGCTGGACTATGGGAACGCACTTTTTGTAGGCATGCCAGACTACCTATTTCAACGATTTCAGGTAGTGCAGAATGCTGCAGCTAAATTAGTATGCAGAAAAGGCAAATACAGCTCCGCCAAAGAATGCTTAAAACAACTTCACTGGCTGCCCATGCGCCAAAGAGCCGGCTTCAAGCTTTTGGGTCATGCCCATAAGACACTCAATAATAAAGGACCCACTATCCTTCAGAATAAGTTACACTTCTACCTTCCTGCCAGATCTTTAAGATCACAACATCTTGCTCGTGCCATAACAAAGAAAATAAAAAAGAATAAAGCAGGAGGACTCACCTTCTCGTACCTGGCTGCACGACATTGGAATGAACTTCCAGTGGAACTTAGGTTAATTACCAATTATAACAACTTCAGGAAAAAACTTAAGACACACCTTTTCCCTAAAGACTGACCCACGACAATTGGCTAATCCAGCTTTCATCTGTTACTAGAGTCCTCAGCGCCGTGACATCCTTTGGGATAAATGATGCGCTTTATAAATAAATAAATAAATAAAATTGGCTCCCCTCCATAAGCGAACGATCTGACATCAGTGTGAAGCAGTTTTACCTTATGTTTCAAATTTTTAAGATAAAATTCATTTGTAACAATAGTGATTTTTGCTCCAGAGTCAAATAAAACCCTAGTGGAATAACCATCCTCAAGAATTTCATCCGAAGGGCAGCTTCTACTCTCTTGATTGTGTACTGTTTGTACAAGAATTTGACCACAATCAACTTCATCATTATCATTGTCATGCTCATCAAAATCATAAAATATCTCATTTACCTTCCCTTTATAATTCCTTCCTCTACAAGCGGTTGAAAAATGTCCTTTCCTTTTGCATTTACTACAGGTTGCCTTCCATCCCGGGTACTGTCTATCAGTGTCAAAATGTCCCATCTTCCCACACCTAAAACACTTTACCTTTGAGAAATCAAATTTACCTTCTTGTTTTCTATTTACTACCTTGCTAGAAGATGCTTCACCTTTAACATCTTTTTGATGACTCTCACTTTTAGGTGTTAACTTGACAGCACAAACCAATTCCTTTTCCTTATTTTCCCCATTTTTCTTTTTCTTTTTATACTTTTTATTGAGATGTTACGATGAGTGAGGTATACAACGAGAATCAACACACATATACCACAGTTGCACAATCAGAATAAATACATTAACAACAATAATTAGCAAATATTAAAAGACAGATAGTTGTTAAAAAATTCATAGCAAGACAAAATCAATAAATAGGTACACTGGAATGGCTAATTCATATGCCCATTTCCTCTTAACTTTTTCTACCTCACTGTCTAGATTCCCTCCATTTCCTGAGGGGGGCCCATATCTTTCTGCCCATTTCCCGGGTTTTCCTTCCCTTAAAATCATACAGGCACTCCTCTATATTATGCATTCCTAAAAACCTATTTAGCCACATCTGAAAAGTGGGTACAGTAGTGTCCGTCCAGCCAGCAGAGATTAATATACGCAATACAGCAACTGAGATAAAAACAAGGGCTTCCGGGCCCCAGTCTGCCCTCATCTTGCCGCCAGTACCTAATAAAACCACAGTAGGGGATAGAACAATGTTTCATTCTAGCAGCCCCTCCAAAAACAACTGTATCTCCCTAAGGACTGGAGCCAACTTCGGGCAGTGGTAGAACATATGAAGCAGATCTGCTGGACTCATGTTACACCTAGGGCAGCTGTCGTTATCTCTTACTCCCCAACAAAACAGTTTGGCGGGGTAAAGTAAAGATTAAAAAGGGTTTTATAGTGCTGGGCCCTCAGATTTGAGGATCGAAAGATTTTTTTGTTCAGAACTAAGGCAAGATCTAAGTCCACATCTGGATCGCCAATTTTCTGAGCCAAGGTAGTTTCAGTTTTTTCCATATCGTCCTCAAGCTCTTGTAGAAGGAAATTATACCCTATTCTGATTTTCCTACCCCCTTTCTTAGGTAATCAACTATTGGATTCATCAAAGAGTGAGAAATTCTGGGCCTGATTGAGCGAAGTGTTTGAAAAATTTGACCATATAATAGCCATTGACTTGCTGGGATACCAAATTTCTGTTGTAATCTATCAAAACCCAGAATATCATTGCCTTCCATAACATCCCCCAGGCACTTTACACACAGCTCCTTCCAGAGTAGACTATTTCTATTTTGGCCTAAATTAGGGAAGAGGTTACAGTTCCAAAGGTCAATATCGCAGTTGATTTTTGGAATGTTCAAGTATTTCATAACAGACTTCCAGGTCCCCCAAGCCCCCAACAGAGTCTTGAATCTAGCTCTCTTGTAATACCTGCGATCAACTTCACACATTAATAAACCCACAGCCTTTCTTCCCAATAAGAGCTCGAAAATGGAGGGAAGTACACTGTTAGCGGGCTGAGATTCTAACATTACAGGGTCATGCTGAAACAATATATTCATTTGAACCAGTAAGCACGTCCAGTGATACAGCCTAAGATTGGGCATCGCCAAACCACCCCTCACCAGTGGTAGTGACATACGAGCAATCAATCGTCTAATTTTCCCATATTGCCAAACAAATCGAATAAATACTGTTTCTATTTTCCTAATCATCCCCTCTTCCAGTAACAAAGGGATAGCGCAAAACAAATAGAGGAGCTTAGGAAACATAGTCATTTTAAGCACATTTACCCTGCCTATCAATGATAAATGTAACACATCGATCCTTTTCAGCTCTTGTTCAATCAGGTCTATCAGGGGTAAATAGTTGTCAGCAATGATCATATCCACATTAGCGTTCACCTTAACACCCAAATATACTGCTGATTCCACATATCTTTGGTCAACCTTAGTGATGTTATTCGTACAGATTATCTGTGTTTTTTCCTCGTTCAGGCGATGGCCTGAACATCCCCCAAAGACCGTGGCCAATTGAGATAGCTTAACCATTGCTTGTTGAGGATCTGTGGTTATAATTGCCAGGTCGTCGGGGTACGCCAACAATTTGGTAGTATATCCATTAAGTACTACTGGAGTGATCTGTTCTGAAGCTAAGATTTTTTGGATGAGCGGGTCGATATACAGTGAGAACAAGATCGGGGAACAGGGGCAGCCTTGTCGGGTACCCCTTCTGATTAATATTTCCTCCGATCGTTGACCCCTGACCGTAACCCTCGCCACCGGGTCCCTGTACATCGCCTTGATAGCTCTCATACTCTTGTTCCCAAAACCTCTTCCTGCCAGGATGCCCCACAGAAATTCCCAGACCACGCGGTCGAATGCTTTCTACGCGTCGAGGAGAATCATGGCCATCCCTCCGCCCCGGGCAGCATGGTCATCAAATAAGGTGATAGCGCGTCTTGTATGATCCGTTGTGCCTCTACCTGGCACAAACCCATGCTGCCAAGGGGAGACGAGTCGGCCAATGATCCCCCCAATCTCTTCACCCAAATCTTGGAGTATAATTTCGTATCCGCATTTATAAGCAAAATTGGGCGATATGAGCCTGGGTTAGTTTTAGTTTTACCCTTTTTATGGAATATGACGATATTTGTCTCCTTCCAGGAATCTGGGATTATGCCTGTGCATATTATGCCATTAAATAGATCCAAGAGGATTGGGGCAATCTCTTCCTCTAAGCATTTATATACCTCTAGGGGGATTCCGTCGGGGCCTGCAGCCTTACCAGCTGCCAGATCCCGCAGCGCCATTCTGATCTCGGACAAAGTCAGGTCACGTTCCAGAAGCTCCCTGCTACAACTGTCTAGTGCAGGACCATCATCCTCAAATTCTGGGTTTGGAGCATGCGTCCCACCCTCCTCATCGTATAGTTTTTGGTAAAAAGTTTGAAAAACTCTTAAAATATCTTTTGGCTCAGTATATTCGATACCATCTTCCTGTATGCTAGCAATCACATTTTTGGAGATCTCCTGCCTGATCCGGAGTGCCAATGCCCTTCCTGCCTGCTCACCCGTCTCATAGCGTTTTGCCCTAGAGGACTGATATTCTCTGATCTCCTTCTGTGTCACTACTTCCTGAAGGTCTGCTTTGATAGTGGCCATTCTATTTAAACTTGCCTGGCCATCAATCCCCTGCCTAATTTCCTTGATATGCTGTTCCTCCACCTCTGCCAGCTCCCTTATCAGATTCTCAACCTTCCTCTTGTCTTCCTTCCTCAATCTAGCTGAGCAACGTATTGTTTCACCCCTTAAAGAGGCCTTAAAGGCTTCCCAAACTCCGTTGCAGGACGTGCTGTAGCGGTTTGCCTCATAAAACTCCTTTGCCCATTGTCTAAGATGTCGAACAAACCTGTCGTCTCAAAGAAGTTTTCTTTCAAATGACCAGCTTGTTTGCTTTCTCTGAACCTTATCTACTTCACAGGTTAAAATCAACGGGTTATGATTTGAAATCGATTTAGGTAGCTTAATAATATTTACTTTGCTAAGTTTCTCTGATGATAGCAGACAATAATCCAGCTTAGAATATTTCTGACATGGGTAAGAAAAGTAAGTAAAGCCCGGGTCAGTGGGTTCCTTAGCATTCCAGACATCCTTCAACCCGTGTGATCCTGTGAGTGAAACCAAGGCCCTGAGCACCCTGGGTTTGCGCCCTGTATAGCTACCTATCTTATTCCAGGCAACTGCAATATTCAGGTCACCACACATGATAACCAGTGTTGGCCAATTTGCCAGTCCCCCCTCTAATAGATCGAACACATCCGGATCATCATGATTTGAGCCGTATACTGTGCAGATCGTATATCCCAGAGTCAACTCAACTAATACCCATCTCCCTGAACTATCAACCTTGGATCTCTTGGCCCCTCCTAGAATTTGTTTAGTCAGAATGGCGACCCCCCTAACTGATGAAGTTTGTGAGGAGCAGGCCAGTAACTCATATCCCCCTAAGTTCAATAGATTTCTTTTTTCCCAAGGGAGATGGGTCTCTTGTAGACACAAATTTTAATGTATGGCATAATCTTGAATGAAACTTCTCCAGCATGAAAGAACAACCATCCAAAACGTATCCATTGTTGTCAATGAGAGCCTCTGATTGAAACCAAATACCTCGTTGCACCATAACATCTCATTTTTTACTTTTTCCCCATTCTCCCCCTCCTACCCCTCACACCCCCACCCTTCCCCGCCCAACCTTCCCACCCAGCTCCCCCTCCCCCACCCACACACCCACGCTGGTGAGGCGCTCAGACCTGGTCTTTGCGCGTGATGGGACGCAATTGAAGCAGTGGAGATGGCCAAACTAAACCATATGTATACACCAAACCCTGAATATGAAAACGACTATTTAATACCTAAGAGCCACAAATGAACCACACCCCCACAACCATAATTCGCAATATTAGCGATGGGCTACTTATCCAGCAGATCAACTTCTATTAAACATCCCGAAGGTTAAAGAGTACAGTTTAAGCAAGATCAGGCCCCGAAAGAGTCTAAGTATTCTTTGGCCTTGATTTCAGATGCAAAATACAGGGTCTTTCCACCATTTATAATTTTCAGTTGGGCCGGGTTAATCAGATATACTTGCATCCTCTTATCTTGAAAAGGTTTTATCAGCTGTCTCAACCTCCATCGTCTATCCACTGATATATGGCAGAAGTCGGGACGAACAAAGAACGATATCCCTTCAACAGCCTTTTTTGAGTCTGGTCTTGCCCTCTCTGATATCGCCTGTCTCAGCACAAAGTTACCCAGGAATATTAATAAAGCTCTTGGTTTGTCCCCTTCCTTTGAGTACTTGCCCAATCTGAACGGGGTACGGTGGGCCCGCTGAATTTTGTCTGACCAGTTCCAGCCTAGCAGATTTGTAAATGCTTTTTCAAAGAGTTTGATGAAAAATGCTCTCACGTCGGCCCCTTCGGCCCCCTCTGGCACTCCCAAAATCTGGAGGTTGTTACGCCTCTGCCTGTTCTCCAAGTCATCCAACTTCCATTGGATATCCGTAATTTGGGCATTTTGGGCATCTACCTTGCTAGTGGCGGCCGCTGCCTCCGTCTCTGTTGAGACTACTCTTTCCTCAAGATTGGATACTCGGTCCCCTAAGTTGATGCACACTTTGGACATTCTCCTTAAAGCCCCCTGCATCTTTTTAACAGCGGCCTGTGCCTTTCGATTGTTCTGTCTAGTTTCTCCCCTGTGTGCCATGATCTCCTGGTGGTAACTGCAAACACCTGGTGGATCACCTCTTGGAGTGACATCTGCGCGGCTTCTCCGTGTGGACTCCCGATTAATGGCATGGCTGAGGAGTGGTCCCAGCTGAGCTCCTGCGTTTTAATACCAGCAGGCGGTTTCGCCGCCGTTATTCGTGACTCATGCACATGCTCTGATTCGCTTTCTGAGTCTAAATTACTCCCTTCCTGTACAGAGCTATCATCGTCCGACCACTCGCCTCCTTCTGATACAGAGAAAAAGCACTAGCTTGGGACCTTTTCTTTCTCCCTCAGTCTATCCGAGTCAGAGCTTGCAGCATTATTCGTTGACATGTGCTCCTGTGTTTCTGCTGATTCCAGCTCTAACTTGGATGATTCCTCTATACCTTTTGTTACCGACTCCCCAAGATTTCCTGAATCTGCATTTTTCGATGTTACAACTACTTCTTGAATTATTTCAACTCCTTGCAGCATTTTTTCTATGTCCTTAAGTTGCTCTTCAGTGTCTTCAGGGGTCTGGGGGGGTAATCAGCTGAACCCGGTAAGGGAGGAGGTACTCCCATAAGCCCCACAAGCCCCCCCTTACGGCCTCCGCTACCGCAGTGGCACTTTCTGAAACTTTTTCCTGTCCCCCATCCTCTGGCATATCTTTCGTTTTTAGACCCTTTTCCTTGCCCAATTTAACAAAGATATCGGCGATTGGAGTGCCAGTCTGCTTAGTTTTGGCCGACTGCTGGTGCTGTTTCCTTACCGGAGGTGTCAGTTTCTTCTGCCGGCTTTCCTCCTCCTCAGTTTCCGCTGCCGCCTCCGCCGCGGCTTTCCTTTTCAGAGCAGCCTTGGAGCCGGTGATCAATTTGGGGGCCATGCCACTGCGCATCCGATTTCGTAATCTCTGAGCACCTCGTACGGCTCCCGCCGATTCCGACGTCTGAGCCGCTTCAGCTGCAAGCTCCGACTTACACCTCGAACTCCGCATTTCTGGACTCCTCCTCCCCGTGCAAGCTCTGCTTCTGGACGCGATACTCTCACCACCAGCGTCAACCTCCTGCAGCAGCCGTCCAATGGGTCCACGGCAGGTAAGGGGCAGAAACATGGGTCACTGCAAACCGTTCTTTGCTCCGTTTTTTAGCCAATATACCGATTAATTCATCAGTGATTGTGTGTGGCGGTATGGGAACCTTGCGGCGGTGTTTCTATCCGCAATCAGGGCTCTACCTGCATCCCCACTGCTTCATTGCTCACGGCCGTCCTAAGCAGCCGCCATCTTGCCTCGAGTAATTGCTTTATTTTCCCCATTTTTCTTGATTACCTCAACACATTTAATTGAATGTTCAATCCTCTTGGCAATAGTTATAACATCGTCTAGGTTAGGTTCATCCTTTTGCCACAGTTCCTCCCCAATCCGTTCTATGTTGCAGCCAAGCATGAACTGATCTCTTATGCGTTCATCTACACATGCCCCAAATTTGCATTGAGGCAAGTTTCCTCAGAGCGGTAATATCATTTTCAATGGTCTCTTCTTCTAATTGTGCTCTATGACCAAAATGATATCTCTCTAAAATTGTGCTGACTTTAGGGAGATAGTGTTTGTCCAGCTTTGCTATACAAATCTCATATTCATTAAGACTATTATCGTCAAAATCTGGAAGATGGTCAAGAACTTCTTGACCTTCCGACCCTAGGCAATGCAATAGTAAGGTAGTTTTCCTTTCTGCACTTAAACTAGAACCACAAACCATTGCATACCTTTCGAAGACCTTGCGCCATTTTTCCCACCTGATAGGGGGATCCCCCGGAGAAGACAAGAAAAATGGGGGGCGCTGTTACATTCTGCATTTTTTGATATATAAAACTTACACAGTTGAATAAAGCAGAATTACAATCCCCTATTTAAATTATGGTGACAATCTCAAAATGTAAATATGTCTACCTACAATGACACAATGTGCGTTATGAAGCATCAATATTGTAAAATAATAAGTTCAATAACAATTGTGCTGTATTCACCCTTTGCCCTTTAAAGACAAAAACAAACAAAAAATAAATAAATAAATAAAAGTAACAAAATTAAGTCAATAGTGTGTGTATCACTGAAGAAGTACGCAAACACAGTCACTTGGATGTCATTAAAATATCACCTTGCCACTTACTAGTGTGTGTGTCACTGTTGCAACACACACAGCACCAATTGTTAAATCTTGTTTTTCCAAAGTTTGCGTGTAACTGTATCACGCTGTAAGTGGCTGAAGGAATAGCGCTAGTGTTTCAAGCGCTGTGAAGCGTTTCATTTACAGCGTTTATTTCAATTGCTGGATGTCCAAATTGTTCGTATTGTAAACTCCTTTCTTCCTCTTTTTTTTAAATAGAGAAAACAAAAATGGCCGCTACGACGACGTCGATTTCCCAGAGTGCATTGCGGTTCTGACGCTGCACATCAGACGTGAATGCGCGTGTGACAGGTGCCGTGGTGTTGACGTTCCGGCTGGATTGTTTTCTCCGAAGCTTCTGTGAGTCACAAGGAGAGATACAAGCTGTGCGCTCGCCGCTCGTGCCAATGCTGACTGGGTACTTTTCAAAAAATGCTTCCCTGTTCAATACAGTAAGCTGCGCAACTTATTTACGAAATAAATGCTTTTCATCCTTTGCGCACAGGGTTTCCATGGCTTTAAGAAGTATAGTCAGGGAAAACACTCAAACTAACAGCACAAAGACGTTTAAGACAATTAGTTCTTTGTTACTTACCGAAAATACCACAAAAATAAAATGTGATAAGACTCCTTTTCTTTCCGGACACAAATAGCTGTTATCTTCCCCCCCCCAAAAAATTGCAGAAAATGAAATGGAAGTCACAGTACCTTATAAGTCCAGATTCCTGTAGAAAATCTATTCAAATTTTTAAATGGTGGGTATTGAGATCCTTTCTTTATATCCCACCCTCGTCGCCAATTCACTATTTTTAGATAGCATCACAATCAACTGCGTGTCGTCAGAGTACGACACAATCGTCACATTATGCTCTTCTACCAGATCTGCCAGTGGTCCCAATGTAAAAAATGCTCAGAACAGGTAGCTGAATATTAAGATGAGTTTATTGGTAAAAGGATCCCATCCACAGGCAAGCATCCAGCAAGGACAACCAACCAGCTCTAACTGCTGATACTTCACATCATAACATTCTGTGCTGATGTGTATAGTATTCCAATGCTCCTAGCCAATTGGATGCCATTCCCATGTACAGATTGAATAATGTGGGACTCAATATTGATCCCTGTGGGACTCCCTGAGGTAGAGGGATGCTCTTAGACAGGTGAGATTGTTGGGCAACTTGGAAGCTACATGAAGAGAGAAAGGATGCCAACCATCGTAATGCAGAACTTCTGATACTGCATTCCTCTAATCTGTGAAGGTGCAAACCGTGTGCAACAGTATCAAATGCCGCACTGAGATGCAACAGGATCATTGCAGCCATCTGCCCTTCATCCACGTTATATCTCATTGTGTCCATGGCCAAGTTTAGTGCTGATTCTCTAGAGTGTGCAGCTCTAAAGCCTGATTGTGATGAATGCAGTAAATCATTCTTCATGATATGGTTCGTTAGCTGCTTACTCACTTCTTTTTCCGCTATCTTTGTGAGAAATGGTAATAGCGAAATAGGACGAAGATTATCCAAAGCTCTTTTGTCTATACATGGCTTCTTTTTTATTGGGCAAACTATTGCCTGCTTCCATTTTTGGGGGACCTCACCCATCTGAAATGAGCATGCGATAAGCACAGAGATGTAAGGCAGAATGAAATTGCCTCCCATCATTAGTTGTTCAGGGCAAGCAGGATCCGCTGGAGATCCCAATTTAATTCCTGTAATTTTTAGCTCATCTAGTTCCTGTATCGTGAATGAGTCCAAGGTGTCACCTGAAAACGTAATACCTGTTTTACACTCAGTTGAGGCCTCCAGGCAGGCCTTCACTGGAAAGGAGTCATATATTTTTGTAACTTTGTTGGCGAAATATTCGGCTACTATATTACAATCCTCTAATGAGGTGCTTGCCTCATAATTTACATTGTTTCGTGTTTTTAGTGCTTTAAGTATAGAAAACTTTTGAGGAGTTATTTGCTTTTTTCATTTTTTCTGTGTAGAATTTACATCTGGTTTTCTTTATTAGAGGATGGTCATTTTTTTGTTCCCTTTTATAGCTCTCTTTAGCCTTACTACAGTTGTCCACACACCACGCACGTTCCAGCTTCTTGCACTCCTTTTTCGCTCTCGCTAAGGTTTTATTAAACCAAGGTACTGAAGCTTTGTGTCTCTTAGGACTCCTAGTGCTCCATGGTGCGATCTCATCCAGGGCCTCTGTTAACCAAGTGTCAAAATGCCTGTTGGCGGTATTAATGTTCTTCTCTAAATTGAGATTATTTCTCAATAATGCCTTAGAAAAGGAGTTGGCATTAAATTTAGACCACTTTCTCCTTGTGACTTTCAACATTGGTTCCTCTGTCCTGGGTCTATGTATGGGTATTGTAAAAGGCACTAGGTGGTGGTCTGACCAAGGGATTGGCCAAGATGTCCCCACCTCTGTTTCCATAGAACTGGTAAATATAGGATCTAAGATGAGCCCTCCTTGGTGTGTAGGCATTTTCAGTTTTTGGACTAGATTCAGTGTTCCAAGATCTAAGCAGATAGTATTGGCCTCTTGGTTTTCTATATTATCAAACTGTATATTCAGATCCCCTAGTATGAGGACCGTAGAGCAAGTTGGGTCACTTTCTCTCCTAGACTTGCCAAAAACTGGGGCAGCTGGGCCTGGAGGTCGATATACCAGAAAGCCTACTATGGATTGGTCTCCAGCCACTGATAATATAAAGAGGAAAGCCTCAAAGTTTTCTATGTTAGCTTCCTTAATGCTGCACTTAATAGCGGATTCATGAACAATCACAATCCCGCCCCCTCTTTGACCCACTCTGTCCTGTCTTTGTATCTCATAACCATCTAGGAGTTTGTCCAAAACATCTGAATCAGAGCACTCGTTTAGCCATGTCTCAGTTAAACATAATGTATCGGGCCATTTTTCTTCTAAAATATCACGGATTTCATATTTATGTTTGGGCATCGACCGACAGTTCAGTAAGAGCATTTGTAGCTTACCCTCCTGACTGATTTTGTGGTTACTGCCTGTTAGGATCATGTTACAGTGCGAGCACTTTAATGGTTTCCAACCTACGTTGATATCATGTTTTCCCCAGGCCATACTGAACTGTTATAGTTTGTATAGCTCGTCAAATGAGTACCTTATCCTGCTTGGTGATCTCAAACTGGCAGGGGTACTGGCCCCTGCCGGGCGCGGACGGGCACAGACAGGCTTGCCTTTGACGCGCCTTTGGCGCACCAGTGGCGCGCCCGCTGTGCATTTGTGTAAGTGTCATCTAATATAGTATCTAGACCGTCACCTGGTCCAAGATGGTGGCTAACCGGAAGTGAGGCAAATTAGCTCACGACCAGAACAGCAAACTCTCTCTGCAACGAATGGGTAAAACCCGGCGGCAGACCGGAGAGTTAGTGCGATGGAAACCATGAGACAGTCTCCTTATTAGAACAACATTTAAACACACTATTTATAAGAGCAATTAAAAACAATTAAAATAGGAGCATTCTCCTGGGTCCCACACCTTCCAAAGTCCCCAATGCACAGAGGCTGTGTCAAGTGGCGCTAAGTTGCTTCCTATGTCATATATATATATACGAAAAGAGAGAAATAATGTAAACTATGTATATGACATTTAGTCCCATTCTGTAGTTCCTCAGTTTACAACCCCACTTTGAAGGGGGAGGGAGCCTGCTCTCTCCCCAGTTGAGACTATTATTGGGAGGACATACCACAGCTGACAACAATTTTCTCCTCAAGAGTTAGACGTCAGACACACTTGGTTTATTTGTCATATAAGATATGTAGAAGTTGTATTTTTGAACTCATGACACACAATTAGACTCTTTTAAAAATGGCATACCACAGTATTCTCCTTTTCCCCAAACCGGTACATAGAGCACTGGAATGTTTTGTGTGTCCCTTTTCAATGCATTAGTAATTTTAGCTCATTTATTCAAAAATTGTGCTCTAAATGCACTGTTGATTTAATATTTTTCAAAATGTTCACAGAGCAAGGGAACCTCCATCAAAACCTTACTTGGAGGCAGGCTCCCTTGCTGAAATTCAGATCGGGTATTATATCTGACTTTCAGCTGTGCCGGTTGAGGATGTGGGTGTAGCGAGTGTGAGAGAGTGGGTGGAGCCAGTGGGGAAGTGGGTGGAGCCATGTGGAAGTGGGTGTGGCCTCTTACAAACATTTGAGCACCTGAACTTCATATTTTACAAATAAAGCACTGGAGAAACTTCTAGACTTCCCCTTACATTTGGTTCTGGAATCTGCTTTTATCCCCTGTCCAAGCTCCGAGGGGTAAGGGGTGACAAAAGACTAGTGTGAAGTCATTTGTGAAGGTTCTGAGGCTGCCCCTTTGAAGTGCAAATGTGGCAGGTAACAGCTCCACCCCTCCTATTCTGACAGAGATGGGCCATCCCGAAAACATCTAGTCCCCCTTTGTATCACTGTCTAGTAGCAATACATGTAGGCCAACTGCCAACTACACCTAATCATGTGATCCAGGAAACAGACTGCAGGCACCAAATGGTTAGCACAAGAAAATGGAGAATTTCTAAAAGTGGCATTTTCAGAAATGTTACTTAAAATCCTACTGTACTATTAAAGAGGGTTTTAAATTGCAATTCATTTGAGACCAAACTTGACATTCCTACCTGCTCTAAATCATACACTATCACTTAAATTTAGTAAATTAACCCAATGATATCCTATGGGAGAAGTACTCATGGCAGACATGAGAAAGAATTTTAAAGTTTATCACTGCCAGGACAAGAAAAACTTAAACGTACATGTCCAACTTTTTAAATATACTGCACCTTGCCCTGCGGGCTGTTTAGGGCCTACCTGAGATATGACACATGTATTAAAATGGAAGGATAAGGCCTGGCAAATTAATTATTTTGCTAGGTCAAAATTGCTTTTTAAAACTGCATGCAGGCTGCAATGACAGGCCAGAGGCATGTTTAAAGAGGCTACTTAAGTGGGTGGCACAATGTGTGCTGCAGACCCACTAGTAGCATTTAATTTACAGGCACTGGGTACATGTCGTACCACTTTACTAGAGACTTACAAATAAATGTAATGTGATAATTGTGTATGAACCAATTTTACCATACTTAGAAGGATCAGCACAAGCACTTTGGCACTGGTTAGCAGTGGTAAAGGTCACAGTTTCCTAAAGCCATCAAAAAATGAATTCAGCAAAACAGGAGGGGCCAAAGCAAACAATTTGGGCTACTACCACCCAAGGATGTCAGGTCTAACAATCACACATTTCTGCAGTTTCAAAATCCTGTGGTGAACATGTGTTAATAGCTAATTCAATGATGTTTGTTTTACTAACAGCAGGATAGAAGGCTTAGGCAGGCTTGCTGGGATTTATACTTTGGAGATGAATTGATATCTATGATGCATACATTTAACTCCTTGAGCAAGTTAACACCTGTCGTCCCAGGTGCACTATGGTGTATGTAGTTTATTGCACAGTTTGTACTCGCGTTCATAGTATTCGCCTTCCAATGTCAGCCCAGCTGGTGAAGGGCATCTCTAGCCATGCATTTCATGCTATTTGGCATTCTTCAGCAGAGAGCATTGCTATTTCGTCTCTAATGGCTCAATCATAACTACATAGACCTTTGAAGCGTAAAGAAATGCATCTACTTAACATTCCTCTGCCCTACATCATGACTTTTGGAGTAAGAATTGTGCAATATATCTGTACATATTTTCAATGATCCAACTTCCCTGGAGCCTGTAATCTAGCTTTGACAGGTATCAGAAGTGGAGAATGGACCAAAAAGATGTATAGTCATTGTGTAACCATGACAGCAGTCATAGGTGACCAGAAATGATGTCCTTTAAAGAAATAGTCCTCATGTACATTTCTCATGGCCATGATTTTATTACCAGTGAGTGAGATTCAGTCAAGCATTCCACCCATCAATTGTTTTTGTCTTTGTGTGATGCTCAAAGTTCAATAAGAATGTCTAGACATGGGTTCCATGCTTAATGTACCATTGAATTCAAACTACAGTTCGCTGAAGAGGCCTAAATGATTAAACCAGTCAGGAGTTGCTTGTGGTCCCATATAGATCGGACCTGGCCTGGCAGTTCGGGATGGACTGTTCTCATTTGAGCAGGACCAAGACTTATTGGCACTTGCTGGTTTCTGTCTAAGTTTGAATACTGGGCAGATAACGATGGACTGGAATGTGGCCTTGAATAAGTAGTGCATTAGATTAATTAAATCACTCCACTCTACACATATATGCCAACCACACCTTTTATGACAAAATCAGAATGTATGTCCGATACATAGACGATCTGTTCTTCATATGGACTGACACCAAAGACTCGCTCACCAGAGCTCTAATGGAACTCAATACCAAAGACCCACGCATCAAACTCACATGGCTAATAAGTGATACAGAAATATCATTTCTTGATGCTCACATCAAAATTACTGAACATGGATTCAGCACCGACTTACATCGAAAAAGCACTGATCGAAACAACACGTTACATTTCAAAAGTTTCCATCAGGGATCACTCAAGAGACATTTACCGTTTTCTCAAATGCTACGCCTTAGACGCATTATATCAGACGAACAAACCTTCAACCAGAGAATCCAGGAAATGCAACATCGGTTCCTTGACAGAAGATACCCTGAAAATATTCTTCAGGAAGCCCAAAACAGAGTTATAAGCATCACCAGACAAGATAGTCTCCTTAAGAAACCCAAACAAACTGAAGAACGCATGGTTCTAGTATCCAAGTACTCCACAGCCAGCCACAAATACAAAAAAATCATCCTTAAACATTGGCCGATTTTACAAATGGAGCCTGATTTCCAGGACATTTTTCAAACTCCCCCATTGTTCGCCTACACTCGGAGTAAGAATTTAAAGGAAATCCTCTCTAAACCTATGTCTGATACTACAATCTATAAAGGTACACAACCTTGTCTCAACTGCAACAATTGTCATTGCATCATCAAAGGCAATATCATTCAACACCCTATGAAAGGACACTGTATCAAATTACAAGTTAACGCTACATGCGATTCTAAGAATTTGATCTATGCATTGAAATGCCCTTGCGGCAAAATGTACGTCGGAAAAACAGAAAGGAAAATCAAAATACGTATGAACGAGCATAAATCGAATATTCGCACAAAACAGGAAAAATCTAACGTGGCCATGCATTTCCATGAGTGTCATCACACTGTTGCACAACTTCGATTTATTGTACTGGAACTTATCAACATCAAAGAAGGCACTGACAATCGCAAGTGTCTTCTCAAAAGAGAACTTGAATGGATTTATCGCTTACAGACTTTGAAGCCACATGGGTTAAATGATCGTGTTGAATATAGCTGCTACCTATAACCATCTCATGCTAGTTTTACTCTCAGTAGCTGTTGATACATTGCTCTTTATCTTTAACTCCCATCTTTCCTTTTCTGTGCCTTCACCCGGCTCCCTTTACTAGTCATCAGATTTCATCACCTTTAAGATGGCCCCCACACTTTTTCATGTAGTCCTTTTTTCATGTTCACTTACCACACCAGGCCTATCTTTATGTTTATTTTTTTACACCGGTTATGTTACTTCGTTTCCATTCACCCGGGTGAATTGATACTGACACTCCCAGACCGGCGAACCGGAGCAGCGAGTGCCCTCGCGACTCCTTTGAAGTAAGTTTGTTTGCCTACCGCTTAGGCGAGACGATATCTCATTACAGCGTCCTTGCACCGGTTTGCTCACCACGCGATACCTAACTTCTTTCACCTCCCTTCACCTCCTCTTGTGCCCACCCTACACCTCCCATGTTCAAGCACCTCACACAGTATAGCACATTCGTGTAATCTAAGAACAATCACTCTATTTGATCGGCACTTTAATATAAGTAATGTATTACGCATCTCGTTTTACTCGTTTTCTCCACCCTAACTCGGGCTCGTTTTCATTCTTTCAGCTCTCCTTGACAAAGGGCGTTCACGCCTGAAATGCATTGGAGTTTGGATTTACAAATGAATAGATATGCATAAAATTCACCGCCATTGATATGATGTTAATATCAGTGAGAAACTGTGACACTACCATTATGGAATAATTAAAACTTTACAATCTTGAAAAGAAGAATTTCCGGAATCATTTTTTTGATCCCTCCTGGAGTGCCTCGTCAGGGGATGTATCTGCATGTATATGCATACACCACATGTTCTGTCTAATAGACACCGCCACCATATTAAATATTTTCCGCAAGGCGACCAGGGTGGAAAAGCGGCGGACGGTCTTTCCGTCCGCCCTGGTCCCTCCACCATACTAATATGGCAGAGGGAAAATAGGTGGTGGGCGGCAAAGGATGTTGGGCGGATCGCCACTGTCCGCATGGCAGTAGCGATCCGCCCGACATCCTAATGGGCCCCATAGTCTTGAGTTTAATTTATCATGCTTAGATACTAGTATTTTCCTATATGATTCCATCATGGTCAGATTGGAACCAAAAATAGGCTTGGCACCCAAAAGAAAAAGTTTCCCACATTTTCGAATTGCAACCTTTTGTGAAGCATCGAGTTCTTAGCATGAGAGGGATAATAGTAAGTGAACTTTATGGTAAAGAAATCCTTGTATGGCTTGAATGGCCAGGAACATTGGTCAGTACTGAAAATTCAATTATTGCACTAATATCAGTCACTCTCCGCCTGACGCTCATATTGAGGTCCATGAATCTCCATGATCCCATGCCCCCCTTCATATCTCTGAGTCCCTTCCTGTCTATTAGGACATAATCAATATATATCCTGATGTAGGCAACAAATGATGAGCCAAAATGTTGTGTACAAAGTTGATAATTGTTTAAAAGGTTTCTGGAAAGGAGAGGGGACTACTGGATGAAATTCATATTGCTTGGTGTTTTAGTCTCCCCTTAGCAGTGCATATTCATAAGACGTGTGAATGAGAAGGGGTGCCTAGAATAGAATTTTACTTTCATTGCTATTCAATGTACTAAATGGTATTTGATTGAATAAGATGATGAAAATGTGAATAGCTGATGATGTTTTAAATGTGTATGGATTTTATGTGCATATAGAGCAATAAGGATGAGACAATATCAGTCACTCTCTTCCTTTTAATAATAGAGGGGATGTTAGATCTTTATGTAGCTGAAATTGTGGGAATGAAATCAACAGTTGAGAATTAACGATGAGAGCGTTATCAATTGTGAAATGAGATTTGTAGAAGAGCGAATAGATACTCTATAGATGCAAAGATGTACTTAATTTTGATTTAAAAAGGCACAGACTCTTACCATGGAAAAAGATAGAAAAGGCAAACTCTGCTCATGGCCTTTGGAATGCATTGTGAGTGCTCTGTGGAAGACACAGCATGGACAAAAAGCTGGAATTATGCCCCATTGAATCTGTAGTGGAAGAGGCAAACCACCAACACCAAACAAAATGTGTTGTTTTTTAAAATATGTATATGACGAAACACGTCTGTTTGAATTAAAGCAGGAATCAGCATGCCCCTTAAGTGCTCTGAGTCTTCTTAGAGCAGCATATATGTTGTGATTCCCACCTTCACGTTACGGTAGCACCCCATGAGAGTTCAGCACCTTTGGTGGAATTTGAGCAGCCCGCCTCACCTTAGATGTGAACACTTTGAATTTGCCAGAGTTTGCAAAAAGGGTTTTCCCTGAAGCACGTCGTGCAAATAAACTTTGTTCCATCAAGGCAAGGAAGAACAAGCGAAAACAGGGTTGGTTGTGAAATCCTCCAATGTCACCCTGACCATCGGATGCAGCCGTAATACGGTACTAAACCAAGTAAAGGCTTTGGAGAGTGATGGGGTGATATTTGGGAAGTTTGCCAAGACCAGCATTGGAGAATAATCAAAAGTTGGATAACAACAAGAGGCATTGTGGGACTTGTAGCCCGAGTATGAAGCCAAGAAATAAGAAGATCACAAATGTTAAGGTAAACTTTTATTAATGAGACCCTTGTATTAGACGTGATCAAAGAATGAAGCAAGTACTCACAACCTTAACTAAACACATTTATTCGAAAAATGACAAAAACAGACTGCCTCTTTAAGTGAATGGACACTGGTCCTTCTTCAATGTTTAAGCTACATTTTAAAATAAGCTAACAAACCCACCCTTATATCAGTGCATATGATTAAGAGGTGCCTTACCTCGAAATGCGTCATGGTGTTTCTGCCAGGAATAAAAGATTTGGAAGCACGCTAGTGTGGCCGGTTTCACGTTGCTGATAGTTCCGCGTGTGCTTTGTTTGGTTTTACGAGGTGTCTGACACACCTGAGACCGGCCCTAACTCGGAAGGCTATGGCGCTTCATTTGTCAGCCTTCTGGTGGTTTAGTGAAAAGCAAAAAAGGGAGCGCCCGCCGGCAGAAGACATTTGTCACGGAAAAGAGCTGAATGGAAGGGCCAAGGTGAATGGCCCGCCTCACCTTGGATGTGAACTCTTTGAATTTGCCAGAGTTTGCAAAAAGGGTTTTCCCTGAAGCACGTCGTACAAATAAACTTTGTTCCATCAAGGCAAGGAAGAACAAGTGAAAACAGGGGTGGTTGTGAAATCCTCCAATGTCACCCTGACCATCGGATGCAGCCGTAATACGGTACTAAACCAAGTAAAGGCTTTGGAGAGTGTTGGGGTGATATTTGGTAAGTTTGCCAAGACCAGCATTGGAGAATATTCAAAAGTTGGATTAACAACAAGAGGCACTGTGGGACTTGTAGCCCGAGTATGAAGCCAAGAAATAAGAAGATCACAAATGTTAAGGGGAACTTTTATTAATGAGACCTTTGTATTAGACGTGATAAAAGAATGAATCAAGTACTCACAACCTTAACTAAACACATTTATTCGAAAAAAGACAAGGGTTTTAGGACTTTAGTTACATTATAAATCATTTGTTGATGGTACCATACTCATTTTAGGAATTGTGGTGTGTTCTAAGGCGATTTTACCACTTTCAAAAAGCCTTCTGCTGGGATATCATGAATCATGTTTGAAAGAAAACTATTATCTCATGCTTTTCCCACAGTAGTTTGGGAGGGGATCTATAAGCTAAACTGAAAGCATATTTTCTGTAAATTCACATTATCTTTCTCAGTCATGTGAGCATGAAGTCTGACATTCTCAGTAAAACATGTACATCCAACAAGGACAGAGACTGTCAGTTGATTCCTTTGTGTTCTACTGCAGCCTCCTAGAGTGTTCTAAAAAACAACTAGAGCGCTAACAGTCCTACTTATTACAAAGGTATGGCACACCTGAAGCCATCTTGATTGGAATAAAGTGGTAACTCTTAAAACATTTAATTTAAAAAGGAACACAATGCGGAGGTATATTTTGCCATAGAAAGTATGATTAGTGCTGCAGAAAGAAAAATTAGGGCACATTTTGAGTGACTTCCCAAATCCTCTTCTAATTCATTAAAAATTTCTGACATGCAGTCTCCCAAGATGGCCACCAGAGACAAAAGAGCCCACATGTAGCCCAAATATCACCCAGATGTAGCCCAAGTATATCCCAATGACAGAATGTCCCAGAGTGTTCTAAAGAACAACTAGAGCGCTAACAGTCTTACTTATGACAAAAGTATGGCACACCAGAAGCCATCTTGATTGGAATGAAGTGGTAAGTCTGAAAACATTTAATTTTAAAAAGGAACAAAATGAGGGGGTTCATTTTGCCATAGAAAGTATGATTAGCAACAGACTTCCCTGGTGAGCAGTAGCTTTACTACAGTAATCTTGAGCAACTAGAGTGCTAACATTCAGAATTTATGGCAAATGTGTGACACATCTGAATGCCTTCTTGATGGAACCAAAGTAAACAAGCACTGAAAATGCAATAGATCTCGCCCTCGTTTAAGTTAAAGCCATTCTGTTGGTAATGAGGTGGCTTTTTAGCTTTGCTTTTATTAGTGTTTTTAAAACATTCATGTAAATAACATGCATATGTATGCATATATGTATATGTATGCATGCATTTATATTTGTATTTATATAGATATGCAGATTATATATGTTTATATATGTATGTATATATATATACACACATACATAAATGCATATGCATATATATGTGTATATGTGTGCGTGTAGAGAGAGGCAGAGAGGTAGAGGTGTAGAGGTAGAGAGGTAGAGGCAGAGAGGTAGAGGTAGAGAGGTAGAGACTAGTAGAGAGAGAAGTAGAGAGAGGTAGAGAGAAGAGAGTGAGTAATAGAGTAGAGAGTGAGTAGTAGAGAGTAGTAGAGAGCAGTAGAGAGAGTAGGAGAGAGTGAGTAGTAGAGAGTAGTAGAGTGAATAGTAGAGTGAGTAGTAGAGAGTAGTAGAGAGTGAGTAGTAGAGAGTGAGTAGTAGAGAGTAGTAGAGAGTAAGTAGTAGAGTGAGTAGTAGAGAGCAGGAGAAAGTGAGTAGTAAAGAGTGAGTAGTAGAGAGTAGTAGAGAGTGAGTAGCAGAGAGAGAGAATAGAAGAGACTAGTAGAGAGTGAGTAGCAGAGTGAGTAGTTGAGAGTAGTAGAGAGAGAGTAGTAGAGAGTGAGTAGTAGAGAGTAGTAGAGAGTGAGTAGTAGAGAGTGAGTAGTAGAGAGTAGTAGAGAGTGAGTAGTAGAGAGTGAGTAGTAGAGACTGAGAAGTAGAGAGTGGGTAGTAGAGAGTAGTAGATAGTGAGTAGTAAAGAGTGAGTAGTAAAGTGAGAGTAGTAGAGAGTGAGTAGTAGAGAGTAGAGAGTAGTAGAGAGTGAGTAGTAGAGAGTAGTAGATAGTGAGTAGTAGGGAGTGAGTAGTAGAGAGAGAGTAGTAGAGAGTAGTAGAGAATGAGTAGTAGAGAGTGAGTATTAGAGAGTAGTGGAGTAGTAGAGAGTAAGTAGTAGAGAGTAGTGGAGAATATTCCAAAGTTTGGCACAGCACCTCTTGCACAATAAGTCCAATCAAATCATATCACTTAGAGTCCTTATTGAAGCGCTGAATCTTGGTGTATATTCAAATGCTTTTATTTTCCTTAAGTTTATTTACCACAGCCCGCTGACGCGTTTGGTTCTGTACAACAGAACTTCTTCAGGGCATTCTTATTTCCTTCAAGTTATGTCGGTATCCTGTTGTCATATAACTAGATATTTCTTCCAAATGTTAGACGAGACATAAGTACATTCTTATTCAAAGTGACTAGGTATCAATTTTACCCACACAATTCGGGCAGACTTGAGTAATTTACAGCATCCTCAAAGTCAGTCTTTCAAAAATTCCAAAGTATAGGACATGATAATCCAAATCCAAATGTTTCTCAAGGAAAGTCATTTTCAATCGTTCGGAATTTCGGCGTTTGTGCAGATATGACCCAGGGACCCCCAGTATGCAAGGGGAATTAGTCCCCCCTCTGCAAACGCGCCAGTGGCCTGCGTTGCAGAGAGGTGTAAAAAGAGGCATAGCCTCATTACACCTCTGTGCAATGCAGCCCCCTGGCGCATACTGGAGGTTCCAGGTGGACTAGTTGGCCCCCAGGGACCCCCAGTATGGAAGGGGAATTAGTTCCCCCTCTTCAAACATGCACAGGGGCTGCGTTGCAGAGAGGTGTAAAAAAGGTTGTGGCCTCATTATACCTCTCTGCAATGCAGCCCCCTGGCGCATACTGGAGGCTCCTGGTGGACTACTTGGCCCCCAGGGACCCCCAGTATGCAAGGGGAATTAGTTCCCCCTCTGCAAACACGCCAGGGGGATGCGTTGCAGAGAGGTGTAACAAGGGGCATAGCCTCATTACACCTCTGCAATGCAGCCCCCTGGCGCATACTGGAGGTTCAAGGTGGGCTAGTTGGCCCCCAGGGGCCCCCAGTATGCAAGGGGAATTAGTTCCCCCTCTTCAAACATGCACAGGGGCTGCGCTGAGGTGTAAAAAGGGGCGTGGCTTCATTACACCTCTCTGCAATGCAGTCCCCTGGCGCATACTGGAGATTCCTGGTGGGCTTTCAGGTCTTATATAGTTAGGAATTAGCATAAAAAAACCTTTGAAATTCACTGAAAAAACATAGGTTTCAGGCCTTATATAGTTAGGAATTAGCATTTAAAAAACCTTGCAAATTCACTGAAAAAACCATAGGTTTCAGGCCTTATATAGTTAGGAATTAGAATTTACAAAACCTTTGAAATTCACTGAAAAAACCATAGGTTTCAGGCCTTATATAGTTAGGAATTAGCATTTAAAAAAACCTTTAAAATTCACTCAAAAAACTATAAGTTTTAGGGGTGTTATAGTTAGCTGGACATTTTACTCATACAAAACTATTGAAATTGCTCCTATATAGTTAGTTGTACTAACTATATTTCGCGCTCCCGCAATCCACTGCTGATGATGTCACATATTACATCATTCATCACATGGTCAGTGACATCACTGATGACATCTCAAATGACATCACTGATGACATCACTGATGACATCATCCACGTGACAATCACATACACCTTTTCATAAACTAGTAAAATCTTTCATCACTCTTTGTAGAATAAAGAGTATCATATTTGAATCCATTGTTACAGCAATACAAGTATCTAAAAACCCACTCAGTGAGTTTAGATGTATACACACATCTAATCACTGACCTGTAGATTCACTCATACATGCTGTCATTGAACAATAGAACACTATCAAAAATACTTATACACCTAAATCGACATTACACACCAGCACACATCCTATTCACGTATGAAGTCATCCTACTCACTTATGCAAACAATGGATCATACTTACATATTTACTTAGCTACACACTTATACAAACACAACTTCATCTATTCATTTAGATAGTAAGTCATACTTAGTGAATTATAAAATCATTATTACAAGTATAAAGTTATCCATACAGTCACTCACAAAATCATTGAGTCTTATGTATACCTATTAATATACAATAACTGACACATACACTGCCTTTTATTTTTCTAGTTTGTTGGACATGTACCATTGAGAAATATATTTGCTCATCACCACACCCATAAAGATATTCACTCACCCAAACAACTGTTAGAACATGTAGCTTTAACTTCATATATCTAGTGAATCAACTATTCACACATCTTTGGGCAGTCACACACCCCCACCGAACCACACACACATTCACTCCCCCATACAAATACTCCGTTAACTAATCAATAACTAATACAGACTTTCACATAGCTAGTAACCAACTGGAGAACCAGTTTACACAACAACTGACAAAGTGATACAGATATTCAAACAGTTTAGTCACTATCCACTATATTTAGTGAGACACTAAAAATTGGTCAAGTAAACAGTCAATTACACTGCTACTAAATCCTCCATCCAAATATTTATTTTTATATATCCACTCATTCTTCAATGCAAATTGCTATATATATATAATGTATATTTAAATAACGAAGCAAACCACATTCACTGGATGATGTCATCAGTGATGTCATCAGTGATGTCATTTGAGATGTCATCAGTGATGTCACTGACCATGTCATGAATGATGTAATATGTGACATCATCAGCAGTGGATTGCGAGTGCGCGAAATATAGTTAGTACAACTAACTATATAGGAGCAATTTCAATGGTTTTGTATGAGTGAAATGTCCAGCTAACTATAACACCCCTAAAACTTATAGTTTTTTGAGTGAATTTTAAAGGTTTTTTAAATGCTAATTCCTAACTATATAAGGCCTGAAACCTATGGTTTTTTCAGTGAATATATATATATACATATATATATATATATATTACCTACTGGCGGTCGCCAGTAGGTATATATAGTTAGGATTGATTTCCATAGGGAAATCGCAACATTCTATTGGGAATAACTGTGACGCCGGTTGAGGAATCTGCCTGAATTTGTCAGCAACTTTGCCTCGCAGTGCTCCGGTCCCTCCCTGAAAGTTTGGGGGGGATTCGTCAAGCAGGGGCCGAGATAAAAGGGGGGTCCCAAAACATGTTTTCCTCATGTTAATTTCCATAGGGCGACTCCAAAACAGAAACTGTTGGCAGCCATCTTGTGCCTCGGTAGACTGAGGCACAGGAAAGCAGAAAAACAAACGTGTAGAACTCAAAAAGGGGGCAGGGTAGAAGCATCCTGACCCCCTAGGCCTGGTCAGGGGGTCCCACAAGGACCCCCAAGGCCCAAAAAAAAATAATCGGAAAATCGCGGGGTACGCTTACGGTACGCGTACCGGTACGCGCACCGTGCACGTACCTCATTTTTTAAAAGGAAAAAAAAAAGATTTGGGGGCCTTGTAGAAACACTCTGACCCCCCTAGGGCTGTTCAGGTGGGCCCATACGGATATTAACATATATAAATGTTATCCGCTAATAGAATTAGCATTTCAAAAACCTTGCGAGTTCACTGAAAAAAACAAAGGTTTCAGGCCTTATATAGTTAGGAATTAGCATTTAAAAAACCTATGAAATTCTCTGAAAAAACCATAGGTTTCACACCAGTTATAGTTAGGAATTAGCATTTAAAAAACCTATTAAATACACTGAGAAAACCATAGGCTTGACACCAGTTATAGTTAGCTGAACATTTTACTCATACACACACACACCCCACACACATACCCCCACATACACACACCCCACACCCACCCCTCCCACCCCCCCCCACACATACCTCACACTCCCACACCTCCACCCACACCCAAACACCCCACACACCCACACACACACCTTACACCCCCACACCCCCACCTACACCCACACACCCCTACCCACACACACCTCACTCCCCCCACACACACACACCTCACAGACACACCCCACACATCCCCCACACACACCTCACCCCTCCCCCACACACACACCTCTGACACACACCCCCCCAAACACACACACACACACACACACCACACACACACCTCTCTCACACACACACACACCCACACACCCACACACTCCTCACACACACACACACACACACCCCTACACACACCCACACACACTCCCCACACACCCACCCACACATCCTACACACACACACCCCACACACATACCCCCCCCACACACACCCCCATCCCCCCCCACACACCACACACACACACTTTTTTTTTTTGAGGGGGTGCCCCACACACATACCCCCACACACTCACCCCCCACCCCTCCCCCAACATATACCCCCACACATACCTCATACACCCACACCTCCACCCACACCCAAACACCCCACACACCCACACCCACACCTTACACACCCACACCCCCACCTACACCCACACACCCCACACCCCCCCACCCACACACACCTCACCCCCCCCACACACACACCTCACAGACACACCCCACACATCCCCCACACACACCTCACCCCTTCCCCACACACACACACCTCTGACACACACCTCACACACACACACACCACACACACCTCACACACACACACACACACACCCACACACACACTCCTTTCACACCCCCCCACACCCACACCCCCCCACACCCACACACACACCCCACACACACACCCACACATCCTACACACACACAACCCACACACATACCCCCCCACACACACACCCCACATCCACCCCCCCACACACACACACATTATTTTTTTTATTTTTTTGAGGGGGTGCCCCACACACATACCCGACACACACACACCCCACACCCCCCCACCATACCTCATACACCCACACCTCCACCCACACCCAAACACCCCACACACCCACACCCACACACACACCATACACCCCCACACCCCCACCTACACCCACACACCCCACGCACCCCCACCCACACACACCTCACTCCCCCCACACACACACACACCTCACAGACACACCCCACACATCCCCACACACACCTCACCCCCCCACACACACACACCTCTGACACACACACCCCCCCACACACACACACCCCACACACACACACCTCACACACACACACCCACCCACACCCACACACACATTCCTCACCCCCACACACACCCCCACACACACACACACCCACACACACACCCCACACACACACACACACATCCTACACACACACACCCCCACACACATACCCCCCCACACACACACCCCACACCCACCCCCCACACACACACACCACTCACACACACACTCATTATTTTTTGTATTTTTTTTTGAGGGGGTGCGCGCCTCGGTACACGTATCGGTACACGTACCGGTACGCGTACCCTGGAGAAAAAAAGAGAGACAGAGTTTTTTAAAAAATGTAGTATTTTTATATAAATTGGAGGTAGTTCTGAAAAGAACTGTTTTTTTATTCTTATTGTTGTTTTATATTTTTTTTATAGTTTTTTTGTACCCCGCGACTTTAAAAAAAAAATATATATATTCTTTTTTTTGCCTTGGGGGATGCAGTTCGGGCTGGACTGTTCCCTTAAGGCACAGGGTCAGACTGATTTGCATATAGCCATGTCTGAACTGGGGTGGCTGAGTGAACTAAAGAATGGTGATGGATTAAACCCAGATCAGTTGACTGGGGGTGAGTGTTTGATTTGTTCAAACGCTCCGTCCATCATCCCCTTTTGTATCGCTTTGTTCGCCCTAAGTGTGGCAGGGTATACTCAGACGTGAGTCCCTTGTTCACTTGGCCACTGGATTCAAGATAGCCTGGCTGATGAGGATTATGAATCCGAAACCGGTCCTAGGATGCTTGTTTCCGGTCCAGGGAAGACATGGCTTGGCAGTTCGGGCTGGACTGTTCCCTTAAGGCACAGGGTCAGACTGATTTGCATATAGCCATGTCTGAACTGGGGTGTCTGAGTGAACTAAAGAATGGTGATGGATTAAACCCAGATCAGTTGACTGGGGGTGAGTGTTTGATTTGTTCAAACGCTCCGTCCATCATCCCCTTTTGTATCGCTTTGGGGGTCCTTGTCGGACCCCCTGAGCAGGCCTAGGGGGTCAGGGTGTTTCTACTCTGGCCCGTTTGCGAGTTTCACACCTTTGTTTCACTGCTTTCTTGTGCCTTGGTTCGAACAAGGCACAGGATGGCTGCCAGGGACACCCAGTATGCAAGGATCAATCAATCAATCAATCATTGCATTTATATAGCGCGCTACTCACCCGGGGGTCTCAAGGCGCTTGGGGAGGGGGGTCCACTACTGCTCGAACAGCCAGGTCTTGAGCTGCTTCCTGAAGGCGAGGTGGTCCTGGGTCAGGCGGAGGTGGGTCGGGAGGGAGTTCCAAGTCTTGGCGGCCAGGTAGGAGAAGGACCTTCCTCCTGCGGTGGCTCTTCGGATGCGGGGGACGGCGGCGAGGGCGTGGCTGGTCGATCGGAGCTGGCGTGTTGGGGTGTAGAAGTTGAGGCGGCTGTTGAGGTATCTTGGGCCTTGGTTGTGTAGGGCTTTGTGTGCGTGGGTGAGGAGACGGAAGGTGATTCTCTTGTTGACCGGGAGCCAGTGCAGGTCTCTCAGGTGTCCGGAGATGCGGCTCTGTCGGGGGATATCGAGGATGAGTCTTGCTGAGGCGTTCTGAATCCGTTGGAGTCTTTTCTGGAGCTTGGCGGCGGTTCCGGCGTAGAGGGCGTTTCCGTAGTCTAGTCGGCTGGTGACGAGGGCCTGGGTGACCGTCTTCCTGGTCTCGGTCGGGATCCACCGGAAGATCTTACGTAGCATGCGCAGGATGTTGAAGCACGACGAGGAGATGGCGTTGACTTGTCTGGTCATGGAGAGGGAGGAGTCCAGGACAAAGCCCAGGTTGCGTGCGTGGTCTGTTGGTTTGGGTGCGCTGCCTAGGGCGGGGGGCCACCAGGAGTCGTTCCAGGCGGAGGGTGATGATCCCAGGATGAGGACTTCCGTCTTGTCTGAGTTCAGTTTCAGGCGGCTGTTCATCATCCACTCGGCTACGTCTTTCATCCCTTCGTGTAGGTTGGCTCTGGCGGTGGTGGGGTCGTTGGTGAGGGAGAGGATCAGCTGGGTGTCGTCGGCGTAGGAGATGATGTTGAGGTTGTGTTGGCGTGCGATGGCAGCAAGGGGGCTCATGTAGATGTTGAAGAGGGTGGGGCTGAGCGAGGAGCCTTGAGGGATGCCGCAGATGACTTAGGTAGCTTCTGATCTGAACGGGGGGAGGCTGACTCTCTGTGTCCTTCCGGCAAGGAAGGAGATGATCCATTCTAGTGCCTTCTCCTGGATTCCGATGTTGCTGAGGCGCTGCACTAGGGTGCGGTGACAGACAGTGTCGAATGCCGCGGAGGTCCAGGAGGATGAGGTCTGCTGTTTCTCCGTTGTCGAGCAGGGCTCGGATGTCATCGGTGGCTGCGATGAGGGCGGTCTCGGTGCTGTGGTTGGCCCGGAAGCCAGACTGCGAGAGGTCGAGGGATCCGTTCGTCTCGAGGAAGGCTGCCAGCTGCTTGTTGACGGTCTTCTCGATGACTTTGGCCGGAAACGGGAGGAGCGAGATGGGGCGGAAATTTTTGAGTTCGGTGGGGTCCGCTGAAGGTTTCTTCAGTAGGGCGCTGAGTTCGACGTGCTTCCAGCTCTCCGGGAAGGTAGCGGTGTCGAAGGAGGTGTTGATGATGTCCCGCAGGTGGGATGCGATGACGGCGTTGGCCTTGTTGAAGACGTGGTGGGGGCAGGGGTCGGTAGGGGATCCAGAGTGGATGGAGTTCATCGTGCGGATGGTTTCTTCGGTGCAGATCGGGGTCCAGGCCCGGAGGGCGGTGGTGGGGGGCATTGGTGCGTTCGTGGGGTGCGTCGGTTGTGTGCTGAAGCTGTTGTGAATGTCCGCAATCTTGTTGTGGAAGTAGGAGGCGAGGGAGTTGCAGAGGTCTTGTGAAGGGGTGATGTCGTTGGTTCCGGCGTTGGGGTTGGAGAGCTCTTTGACGATGTTGAAGAGTTCCTTGCTGTTGTGTGCGTTGTTGTCCACTCGTTCCTTAAATGCAGTTTTCTTGGTGGTGTGGATCAGTTGGTGGTGTTTTCGGGTGGCGAGCTTCAGGGTGGTCATGTTGTCTGGTGTTGGGTCTCTGCGCCAGGCTTTCTCGAGGGCTCGGCAGTTCTTCTTGGAGATCTTGAGTTCGTCGGTGAACCATGGGGCTTTCTTGCTGCCGGGTCTGCTAGGCGGGGTCCTCAGCGGGGCGAGGTCGTCTGCGCAGTTGCTGATCCACTTCGTGAGGTTGTTGGCGGCCTGGCTGGCGTTCGCTGAGCTGGCGGGGGGGTCCTGGCTCCGGGATGCGGCGAGCTGGTCGGGCGTGATCTTGTTCCAGTTTCTGCGTGCAACCTGTTGTTGGTGGTGGTGGATCGTGTTCTTTCTGAAGTTGAAGTGGATGCAGCTGTGGTCCGTCCAGTGGAGTCCGGTGGCGTGGCTGAAGGCGATGTTCTTGCTGGATGAGAAGACGGGGTCGAGCGTGTGTCCGGCGTAGTGGATGGGGGTGGTCACCAGCTGCTTGAGACCGAGGTTGGCGAGGTTGTCCAGCAGGGTGGTGGTGTTGCGGTCGTTGTTGTTCTCCAGGTGGAAGTTGAGGTCCCCGAGGAGGATGTAGTCGGTGGAGGGGAGGGCGTGCGGGCTGATGAAGTCTGCAATGTCTTCGCTGAATTGTGTGCGTGATCCCGGGGGTCTGTAGATGAGGGTGCCTCTGAGGGTGGTTTTGGGATCGGTGTGGATCTGGAAGTGCAGGTGTTCGGCGGCTCTGAGGGTGTCGTCGGAGTTGGTCGTGATGCGGATGGTGTTCTTGTGGACGATGGCGAGGCCTCCTCCAGTCTGGTTGACGCGGTCCCTCCGGGTGATCTTGTAACCGTCCGGGATGGCGATGGCGATGTCGGGCGCCGAGGAGGCATTCATCCAGGTCTCCGTGAGGAAGGCGACGTCTGGTGATGTTGTGTCGAGCAGGTTCCAGAGTTGGACGGCGTGTTTGTGGACGGAGCGGGTGTTGATCAGGATGCACTTCAGGTGGTTGTTGCTGGTGGTCTGCTTGGTGGGAGCTGGTGTAGTGCAGGTCCGGATGCAGGTGTACTTGCAGGAGTGGCAGCTGAAGGGTCCGTGGGTGCGTCTCGGGGTGGCACGGTAGTATCCCGGGATCCGGCCGGTGTTGAGTGTGCTGAGTTCGGTGGCGTCGTAGGTCCGGCGGGTGGGCTGGTGTCTGCGGAGGCCAGGGGTCCTGGCGCCGGGCACGGGCCAGGCGCGGACGGGCGCAGACGGGCATACCTTTGGCACGCTCAGGGCGCGCCCGCTGCGCATCAACGCTGCGCGTTTGCCACTCTGCCATATGAGGAGCGTGGGGGGGCGGAGCGAGGGAGGAGCAGCTGGGAGGCGGGAGCGGGGCGGCGAATGGGAAGGGAGAGAGAGGGAAGGGGGGCGGGGCCGCAGGGGGGCAGCAGCGGGGAGCGGGCGGGAAACGCGACCGGGGCTGGAGCGGGAACAAACAAGGGGGAACAACGAAAATCAGAGGGCACAACAAGCGGACAGCAGAAAAGGTACAAAAAGGTACAAAACAAAGTTACTTAGAGCAGGGGGCAACGCAGGGAGAAAACAATGGAAAAAAACTATACAATACAACGGGGAGCAACGCTGACACAAGCGACGTAGAATACAGCCGTGCAGCAGAGGAACTACCGCTCCAGCAGACCAGGAGCACAGCTGCGGGCAGCGGCAGCACTCGGTAGGATTGGAACCTGGGCTCACTCGCAGAGAGTGTGCGCGGTGTGTGGGGTGACCGGCCCAGAGGGTCAGAGGTCACTGCCCACCAGGGAAGGGAGAGAGAGGGAAGGGGGGCGGGGCCACAGGGACTGGGTTGCTAGAGTGCTAGTAGTTGCCAGCAGGATAAGTTTATGAGCGCTTATGTTTCAGCAGAGTGATTAGATAAGGACATGCTTCTGTCAGGATGATTGTTGGAGTAGACACAGACTCACAGTGTGATTCTAGACAAGCATGACTTTTACTTGGACTTTTGTAGGACGGACTCAGTAGTCTGCAAGGGGTTAAGGGACCGCATACAGTGTGCACATTTCACTGTACCACTGCTTGTCTCAATGCCTGGGTCGTTCTGCAAATGCATAGACAGTGACTGGGTTCCTAGAGTGCTAGTCATTGACAGCACGATAAGTTTATAAGCTCTTATGTTTCAGCAGCGTGATTAGATAAGAACATGCTTCTGTCGGAATGATTGTAGGAGTGGACACAGACTCACAGTGTGATTCCAGACAAGCATGACTATTACCTGGAATTTGCAGGACAGACTCAGTAGTCTGCAAGGGGTTAAGGGACAGCAAGGGGTTAAGGGACAGCATACATTGTGAGCATTTAACTGTACCACTGCTTGTCTCAATGCCTGAGTCATCTGCAGGTGAATAGACAGTGACTGGGTCCCTAGAGTGCTAGTAGTTGGAAGGAGGATACATTTAAAGGCGCATATGTTTCAGCAGAGAGATTAGATAAGAACATGCTTCTGTCGGGATGATTGTAGGAGTGAACACAGACTCACAGTGGGATTCCAGACAAGCATGACTATTACCCTGACTTTTTGCAGGACTGACTCAGTAGTCTGCAAGGGGTCAAGGAACCGCAAACATTGTGCACATTTGACTGTACCACTGCTTGTCTGAATGCCTGAATCATCTGCAAGTGAATAGACAGTGACTGGGTCCCTAGAGTGCTAGTAGTTGACAGGAGGATAAGGTTATAAGCACGTATGTTTCAGCACAGTGATTAAGATAAGGACATGCTTCTTTCAGGATGATTGTAGAAGTGGACACAGACTCACAGTGTGAATCCAGACAAGCATGATTATTACCTGGACTTTTGCGGGACTGACTCAGTAGTCTGCAAGGAGTTAGGGGACCGCATATATTGTGCACATTTGACTGTACCACTGCTTGTCTCAATGCCTGAGTCATTCTGCAAGTGCATAGACAGTGACTATGTTCCTAGAGTCCTAGTCGTTAACAGTGGGATACGTTTATACGGGCTTACGTTTCAGCAGAGTAATTAGATAAGGACATGCTTCTATCAGGATGATTGTAGGAGTGGACACAGACTCACAGTGTGATTCCAGACAAGCATGACTATTACCTGGACTTTTGCAGGACTGACTCAGTAGTCTGCAAGGGGTTAAGGGACAGCATACATTGTGCACATTTCACTGTACCACTGCTTGTCTCAGTGCCTGAGTCATTCTGCAAGTGCATAGACAGTGACTGGGTTCCTAGAGTGCTAGTAGTTGACAGCACGATAAGTTTATAAGCGCTTATGTTTCAGCAGAGTGATTAGATAAGGATATGCTTCTGTCAGGATGATTGTAGGAGTGGACATAAACTCACAGTGTGATTCCAGACAAGCATGAATATTACCTGGACTTTTGCAGGACTGACTCAGTAGTCTGCAAGGGGTTAAGGGAGTGCATACATTGTGCACATTTGATTGTACCACTGCTTGTATGAATGCTTGAGTCATTCTGCAAGTGCATAGACAGTGACTATGTTCCTAGCGTCCTAGTAGTTAACAGCGGGATACGTTTATACGGGCTTACGTTTCAGCAGAGTGATTAGATAAGGACATGCTTCTATCAGGATGTTGTAGGAGTGGACACAGCATGACTATTACCTGGACTTTTGCAGGACTGACTCAGTAGTCTGCAAGGGGTTAAGGGACAGCATACATTGTGCACATTTCACTGTACCACTGCTTGTCTCAGTGCCTGAGTCATTCTGCAAGTGCATAGACAGTGACTGGGTCCCTAGAGTGCTAGTAGTTGACAGCACGATAAGTTTATAAGCGCTTATGTTTAAGCAGAGTGATTAGATAAGGATATGCTTCTGTCAGGATGATTGTAGGAGTGGACACAGACTCACAGTGTGAATCCAGACAAGCCTGATTATTACCTGGACTTTTGCAGGACTGACACAGTAGTCTGCAAGGAGTTAAGGGACCCCATATATTGTGCACATTTGACTGTACCACTGCTTGTCTCAATGCCTGAGTCATTCTGCAAGTGCATAGACAGTGATTGGGTACCTATAGTGCTAGTAGTTGACAGCAGGATAAGTTTATAAGCACTTATGTTTCAGCAGAGAGATTAGATAAGGACATGCTTCTATCAGGATGATTGTAGGAGTGGACACAGACTCACAGTGTGATTCCAGACAAGCATGACTATTACCTGGACTTTTGCAGGACTGACTCAGTAGTCTACAAGGGGTTAAGTGAGTGCATATATTGCGCACATTTGATTGTACCACTGCTTGTCTAAATGCTTGAGTCATTCTGCAAGTGTATAGTTAGTGATTGGGTATCTATAGTGCTAGTAGTTGACAGCAGGATAAGTTTATAAGCACTTATGTTTCAGCAGAGAGATTAGATAAGGACATGCTTCTGTCAGGATGATTGTAGGAGTGGACACAGACTCACAGTGTGATTCCAGACAAGCATGACTATTACCTGGATGATTGCAGGACTGACTCGGTAGTCGGCAAGGGGTTGAGGGACCGCATACATTGTACACATTTGACTGTACCACTACTTGTCTCAATGCCTTAGTCATTCTGCAACTGCTAATACAGTGACTGGGTTCCTAGAGTGCTAGTAGTTGACAGCAAGATCAGTTTTTAAGCACTTATGTTTCAGCAGATACATTAGATAAGAACATGCTTCTGTCGGGATGATTGTAGGAGTGGACACAGACTCACAGTGTGATTCCAGACAAGCATGACTATTACCTGGACTTTTCCAGGACTGACTCAGTAGTCTGCAAGGGGTTAAGGGACAGCATACATTGTGCACATTTCACTGTACCACTGCTTGTCTCAATGTCTGAGTCATTCTGCAAGTGCATAGACAGTGACTGGGTTCCTAGAGTGCTAGTAGTTGACAGCACGATAAGTTTATAAGCGCTTATGTTTCAGCGGAGTGATTAGATAAGACCATACTTCTGTCGGGATGATTGTAGGAGTGGATATAGACTCACAGTGTGATTCCAGACAAGCATGACTATTACCTGGACTTTTGCAGGACTGACTCAGTAGTCTGTAAGGGGTTAAGGTACCGCATACATTGTGCACATTTGAGTGTACCACTGCTTGTCTCAATGCTTGAGTCATTCTTCAAGTGCAGAGACAGTGACTGGGTACCTATAGTGCTAGTAGTTGACAGCAGGATAAGTAGTTTATAAGCACTTATGTTTCAGCAGAGAGATTAGATAAGGACATGCTTCTGTCAGGACGGCTGTAGGAGTGGACACAGACTCACAGTGTGATTCCAGACAAGCATGACTATTACCTGGAGTTTTGCAGGACTGACTCAGTAGTCTGCAAGGGTTTAAGGGACCACATACATTGTGCACATTTCACTGTACCACTGCTTGTCTCAATGCCTGAGTCACTCTGCAAGTGCATAGACAGTGACTGGGTTCCTAGAGTGCTAATACTTGACAGCGTGATAGGTTTATAAGCGCTTATGTTTCAGCAGAGTGATTAGATAAGAACATGCTTCTCTCGGGATGATTGTAGGAGTGGACACAGACTCACAGTGTGATTCCAGACAAACATGACTATAACCTGTACTTTTCCAAGACAGACTCAGTAGTCTGCAAGGGGTTAAGGGACAGCATACATTGTGCACATTTCACTGTACCACTGCTTGTGTCAATGCCTGAGTCATTCTACAAGTGCATAGACAGTGACTGGGTTCCTAGAGTGCTAGTAGTTGACAGCACGATAAGTTTATATGCGCTTATATTTCAGCAGAGAGATTAGATAAGGACATGCTTCTGTCATGATGATTGTATGAGTGGACACAGACTCACAGAGTGATTCCAGACAAGCATGACTATTACCTGGACTTTTACAGGACTGACTCAGTAGTCTGCAAGGGGTTAAGGGACCGCATACATTGTGCAAATTTGACTGTACCACTGCTTGTCTCAATGCCTTAGTCATTCTGCAACTGCATAGTCAGTGACTGGGTTCCTAAACTGCTAGTAGTTGACAGCAAGATAAGTTTTTAAGCACTTATGTTTCAGCAGAGAGATTAGATAAGGACATGCTTCTGTCAGGACGATTGTAGGAGTGGACACAGACTCACAGAGTGATTCCAGACAAGCATGACTATTACCTGGACTTTTGCAGTACTGACTCAGTAGTCTGCAAGGGGTTAAGGGAAAGCATACATTGTGCACATTTCACTGTACCACTGCTTGTCTCAATGCCTGAGTCATTCTGCAAGTGCATAGACAGTGACTGGGTTCCTAGAGTGTTAATACTTGACAGCACGATACGTTTATAAGCGCTTATGTTTCAGCAGAGTGATTAGATAAGAACATGCTTCTCTCGGGATGATTGTAGGAGTGGACACAGACTCACAGTGTGATTCCAGGCAAACATGACTATTACCTGGACTTTTCCAGGACTGACTCAGTAGTCTGCAAGGGCTTAAGGGACAGCATACATTGTGCACATTTCTCTGTGCCACTGCTTGTCTCAATGCCTGAGTCATTCTGCAAGTGCATAGACAGTGACTGAGTTCCTGGAGTGCTAGTAGTTGACAGCACGATAGGTTTATATGCGCTTATGTTTCAGCAGAGAGATTAGATAAGGACATGCTTCTGTCCTGATGATTGTATGAGTGGACACAGACTCACAGAGTGATTCCAGACAAGCATGACTATTACCTGGACTTTTGCAGGAATGACTCAGTAGTCTGTAAGGGGTTAAGGGACTGCATACATTGTGCACATTTGACTGTACCACTGCTTGTCTCAATGCCTTAGTCATTCTGCAACTGCATAGTCAGTGACTGGGTTCCTAGAGTGCTAGTAGTTGACAGCAAGATAAGTTTATAAGCACTTATGTTTCAGCAGAGAGATTAGATAAGGACATGCTTCTGTCAGGATGATTGTAGGAGTGGACACAGACTCACAGTGTGATTCCAGACAAACATGACTATTACCTGGACTTTTCCAGGACTGACTCAGTAGTCTGCAAGGGGTTAAGGGACAGCATACATTGTGCACATTTCTCTGTACCACTGCTTGTCTCAATGCCTGAGTCATTCTGCAAGTGCATAGACAGTGACTGGGTTCCTAGAGTTCTAGTAGTTGACAGCACGATAAGTTTATATGCGCTTATGTTTCAGCAGAGAGATTAGATAAGGACATGCTTCTGTCATGATGATTGTATGAGTGGACACAGACTCACAGAGTGATTCCAGACAAGCATGACTATTACCTGGACATTTGCAGGAATGACTCAGTAGTCTGTAAGGGGTTAAGGGACTGCATACATTTTGCACATTTGACTGTACCACTGCTTGTCTCAATGCCTTGGTCATTCTGCAACTGCATAGTCAGTGACTGGGTTCCTACAGTGCTAGTAGTTGACAGCAAGATAAGTTTATAAGCACTTATGTCTCAGCAGAGAGATTAGATAAGGACATGCATCTGTCAGGACGATTGTAGGAGTGGACACAGACTCACAGTGTGATTCCAGACAAGCATGACTATTACCTGGAATTTTGCAGGGCTGACTCAGTAGTCTGCAAGGGCTTAAGGTACCGCATACATTGTGCACATTTGACTGTACCGCTGCTTTTCTCAATGCCTTAGTCATTCTGCAACTGCATAGACAGTGACTGGGTTCCTAGAGTGCTAGTAGTTGACAGCAAGATAAGTTTATAATCACGTATGTTTCAGCAGAGTGATTAGATAAGGACATGCTTCTGTCAGGATGATTGTAGGAGTGGATACAGACTCACAGTGTGATTCCAGACAAGCATGACTACTACCAGGACTTTTGCAGGTCTGACTCAGTAGTCTTCAAGGGCTTAAGGTACCGCATACATTGTGCACATTTGACTGTACCGCTGCTTTTCTCAATGCCTTAGTCATTCTGCAACTGCATAGACAGTGGCTGGGTTCCTAGAGTGCTAGTAGTTGACAACAAGATAAGTTTATAAACACTTATGTTTCAGCAGAGAGATTAGATAAGGACATGTTTCTGTCAGGATGATTGTAGGAGTGGACATTGACTCACAGTGTGATCCCAGACAAACATGACTATTACCTGGACTTTTGCAGGACTGACTCAGCAGTCTGCAAGGTGGTCAAGGGACTGCATACATTGAGCACATTTGACTGTACCACTGCTCGTCTCAATGCCTGAGTCATCTGCAAGTGCATAGCTAGTGAGTGAGATCCTAGTTTGCTAGTAGTTGACAGCAGGATAAGTTTATAAGCGCTTATGTTTCAGCAGAGTGATTAGATAAGGACATGATGCTGTCAGGATGAATGTTGGATTGGACACAGACTCACAGTGAGATTCCAGACAAGCATGACTATTACCTGGACTTTTGCAGGACTGACTCAATAGTCTGCAAGGGGTTAAGGGACCACATACATTGTGCACATTTGACTTTACCACTGCTTTTCTCAATGCCTGAGTCATTCTGCAAGTGCATAGATAGTGATTGAGTTCCTAGATTGCTAGTAGTTGGCAGCAGGATACGTTTATAAGGACTTATGTTTCAGGAGAGGGATTAGATAAGGACATACTTCTGTCAGGATGATTGTAAGAGTGGACACACACTCACAGTGTGATTCCAGACAAGCATGACTATTACCTGGACTTTTGCAGGACTGGCTCAGTAGTCTGCAAGGGTTTAAGGGACCGCATACATTGTGCACATTTGACTGTACCACTGTTCGTCTCAATGCCTGAGTCATCTGCAAGTGCATAGATAGTGAGTGAGTTCCTAGTTTGCTAGTAGTTTACAGCAGGATAAGTTTATAAGCGCTTATGTTTCAGCAGAGTGATAAGATAAGGACAAGCTTCTGTCAGGATGATTGTTGGAGTGGACACAGACTCACAGTGTGATTCCAGACAAGCATGACTATTACCTGGACTTTTGCAGGACTGACTCAATAGTCTGCAAGGGGATAAGGGATCGCATACATTGTGCACATTTGACGTACCACTGCTTGTCTCAATTGCTTAGTCATTCTGCAACTGCATAGACGGTGACTGGGTTCCTAGAGTGCTAGTAGTTGACAGCAAGGTAAGTTTATAAGCACTTATGTTTCAGCAGAGAGATTAGATAAGGACCTGCTTCCGTCAGGATGATTGTAGGAGTGGACACAGACTCACAGTGTGATTCCAGACAAGCATGACTACTACCTGGACTTTTGCAGGACTGACTCAGTAGTCTGCAAGGGGTTAAGAGACCGCATACATTGTGCACATTTCACTGTACCACTGGTTGTCTCAATGCCCGAGTCTTTCTGCAAGTGCATAGACAGTGACGGGGTTCCTAGAGTGCTAGTAGTTGACAGCACTCTAAGTTTATAAGCGCTTATGTTTCAGCCGAGTGATTAGATAAGAATATGTTTTTGTAGGGATGATTGTAGGAGTGGACACAGCCTCAAAGTGTGATTCCTGACAAGCATGACTATTACCTGGACTTTCCCAGGACTGATTCAGTAGTCTGCAAGGGGTTACAGGACAGCATACATTGTGCACATTTCACTGTACCACTGCTTGTCTCAATGCCTGGGTCATTCTGCAAGTACATAGACAGTGACTGGGTTCCTAGAGTGCTAGTAGTTGACAGCACAATAAGTTTATAAGCGCTTATGTTTCAGCAGAGTGATTGGATAAGAACATGCTTTTGTCGGGATGATTGTAGGAGTGGACACAGATTCACAGTGTGATTCCAGACAAGCATGACTATTACCTGGACTTTTGCAGGACTGACTCAGTAGTCTGCAAGGGGTTAAAGGACCGCATACATTGTGCACATTTGACTGGACCACTGCTTGTCTCAATGCCTGAGTCATTCTGCAAGTGCATAGACAGTGAGTGAGTTCCTAGTGTGCTAGTAGTTGACAGCAGGATACGTTTATAAGCGCTTATGTTTCAGCAGGGTGATTAGATAAGGACATGCTTCTGTCAGGATGATTGTTGTAGTGGGCACAGACTCACAGTGTGATTCCAGACAAGCATGACTATTACCTGGACTTTTGCAGGACTGACTCAGTAGTCTGCAAGGGGTTAAGGGACCGCATACATTGTGCACATTTGACTGTACCGCTGCTTTTCTCAATGCCTTAGTCATTCTGCAACTGCATAGACAGTGACTGGGTTCCTAGAGTGCTAGTAGTTGACAACAAGATAAGTTTATAAACACTTATGTTTCAGCAGAGAGATTAGATAAGGACATGCTTCCGTCAGGATGATTGTAGGAGTGGACATTGACTCACAGTGTGATCCCAGACAAACATGACTATTACCTGGACTTTTGCAGGACTGACTCAGCAGTCTGCAAGGGGTTAAGGGACTACATACATTGAGCACATTTGACTGTACCACTGCTCGTCTCAATGCCTGAGTCATCTGCAAGTGCATAGCTAGTCAGTGAGTTCCTAGTTTGCTAGTAGTTGACAGCAGGATAAGTTTATAAGCGCTTATGTTTCAGCAGAGAGATTAGATAAGGACATGCTTCTGTCCTGATGATTGTATGAGTGGACACAGACTCACAGAGTGATTCCAGACAAGCATAACTACTACCTGGACTTTTGCAGGACTGACTCAGTAGTCTGCAAGGGGTTAAGAGACCGCATACATTGTGCACATTTCACTGTACCACTGGTTGTCTCAATGCCCGAGTCTTTCTGCAAGTGCATAGACAGTGACGGGGTTCCTAGAGTGCTAGTAGTTGACAGCACTCTAAGTTTATAAGCGCTTATGTTTCAGCCGAGTGATTAGATAAGAATATGTTTTTGTAGGGATGATTGTAGGAGTGGACACAGCCTCAAAGTGTGATTCCAGACAAGCATGACTATTACCTGGACTTTCCCAGGACTGATTCAGTAGTCTGCAAGGGGTTACAGGACAGCATACATTGTGCACATTTCACTGTACCACTGCTTGTCTCAATGCCTGGGTCATTCTGCAAGTACATAGACAGTGACTGGGTTCCTAGAGTGCTAGTAGTTGACAGCACAATAAGTTTATAAGCGCTTATGTTTCAGCAGAGTGATTGGATAAGAACATGCTTTTGTCGGGATGATTGTAGGAGTGGACACAGACTCACAGTGTGATTCCAGACAAGCATGACTATTACCTGGACTTTTGCAGGACTGACTCAGTAGTCTGCAAGGGGTTAAGGGACCACATACATTGTGCACATTTGACAGTACCACTGCTTATTTCAATGCCTGAGTTATCTGCAAGTGCATAGATAGTAACTGAGTTCCTAGTTTGCTAGTAGTTTACAGCAGGATAAGTTTATAAGCGCTTATGTTTCAGCAGAGTGATAAGATAAGGACAAGCTTCTGTCAGGATGATTGTTGGAGTGGACACAGACTCACAGTGTGATTCCAGACAAGCATGACTATTACCTGGACTTTTGCAGGACTGACTCAATAGTCTGCAAGGGGATAAGGGATCGCATACATTGTGCACATTTGACGTACCACTGCTTGTCTCAATTGCTTAGTCATTCTGCAACTGCATAGACGGTGACTGGGTTCCTAGAGTGCTAGTAGTTGACAGCAAGGTAAGTTTATAAGCACTTATGTTTCAGCAGAGAGATTAGATAAGGACCTGCTTCCGTCAGGATGATTGTAGGAGTGGACACAGACTCACAGTGTGATTCCAGACAAGCATGACTACTACCTGGACTTTTGCAGGACTGACTCAGTAGTCTGCAAGGGGTTAAGAGACCGCATACATTGTGCACATTTCACTGTACCACTGGTTGTCTCAATGCCCGAGTCTTTCTGCAAGTGCATAGACAGTGACGGGGTTCCTAGAGTGCTAGTAGTTGACAGCACTCTAAGTTTATAAGCGCTTATGTTTCAGCCGAGTGATTAGATAAGAATATGTTTTTGTAGGGATGATTGTAGGAGTGGACACAGCCTCAAAGTGTGATTCCTGACAAGCATGACTATTACCTGGACTTTCCCAGGACTGATTCAGTAGTCTGCAAGGGGTTACAGGACAGCATACATTGTGCACATTTCACTGTACCACTGCTTGTCTCAATGCCTGGGTCATTCTGCAAGTACATAGACAGTGACTGGGTTCCTAGAGTGCTAGTAGTTGACAGCACAATAAGTTTATAAGCGCTTATGTTTCAGCAGAGTGATTGGATAAGAACATGCTTTTGTCGGGATGATTGTAGGAGTGGACACAGATTCACAGTGTGATTCCAGACAAGCATGACTATTACCTGGACTTTTGCAGGACTGACTCAGTAGTCTGCAAGGGGTTAAAGGACCGCATACATTGTGCACATTTGACTGGACCACTGCTTGTCTCAATGCCTGAGTCATTCTGCAAGTGCATAGACAGTGAGTGAGTTCCTAGTGTGCTAGTAGTTGACAGCAGGATACGTTTATAAGCGCTTATGTTTCAGCAGGGTGATTAGATAAGGACATGCTTCTGTCAGGATGATTGTTGTAGTGGGCACAGACTCACAGTGTGATTCCAGACAAGCATGACTATTACCTGGACTTTTGCAGGACTGACTCAGTAGTCTGCAAGGGGTTAAGGGACCGCATACATTGTGCACATTTGACTGTACCGCTGCTTTTCTCAATGCCTTAGTCATTCTGCAACTGCATAGACAGTGACTGGGTTCCTAGAGTGCTAGTAGTTGACAACAAGATAAGTTTATAAACACTTATGTTTCAGCAGAGAGATTAGATAAGGACATGCTTCTGTCAGGATGATTGTAGGAGTGGACATTGACTCACAGTGTGATCCCAGACAAACATGACTATTACCTGGACTTTTGCAGGACTGACTCAGCAGTCTGCAAGGGGTTAAGGGACTACATACATTGAGCACATTTGACTGTACCACTGCTCGTCTCAATGCCTGAGTCATCTGCAAGTGCATAGCTAGTCAGTGAGTTCCTAGTTTGCTAGTAGTTGACAGCAGGATAAGTTTATAAGCGCTTATGTTTCAGCAGAGAGATTAGATAAGGACATGCTTCTGTCCTGATGATTGTATGAGTGGACACAGACTCACAGAGTGATTCCAGACAAGCATAACTACTACCTGGACTTTTGCAGGACTGACTCAGTAGTCTGCAAGGGGTTAAGAGACCGCATACATTGTGCACATTTCACTGTACCACTGGTTGTCTCAATGCCCGAGTCTTTCTGCAAGTGCATAGACAGTGACGGGGTTCCTAGAGTGCTAGTAGTTGACAGCACTCTAAGTTTATAAGCGCTTATGTTTCAGCCGAGTGATTAGATAAGAATATGTTTTTGTAGGGATGATTGTAGGAGTGGACACAGCCTCAAAGTGTGATTCCAGACAAGCATGACTATTACCTGGACTTTCCCAGGACTGATTCAGTAGTCTGTAAGGGGTTACAGGACAGCATACATTGTGCACATTTCACTGTACCACTGCTTGTCTCAATGCCTGGGTCATTCTGCAAGTACATAGACAGTGACTGGGTTCCTAGAGTGCTAGTAGTTGACAGCACAATAAGTTTATAAGCGCTTATGTTTCAGCAGAGTGATTGGATAAGAACATGCTTTTGTCGGGATGATTGTAGGAGTGGACACAGACTCACAGTGTGATTCCAGACAAGCATGACTATTACCTGGACTTTTGCAGGACTGACTCAGTAGTCTGCAAGGGGTTAAGGGACCGCATACATTGTGCACATTTGACAGTACCACTGCTTATTTCAATGCCTGAGTTATCTGCAAGTGCATAGATAGTAACTGAGTACCTTGAGTGCTAGTAGTTGACAGCAGGATAAGTTTATAAGCGCTTATGTTTCAGCAGAGTGATTAGATAAGGACATGGTTCTGTCAGGATGATTGTAGGAGTAGACACAGACTCACAGTGTGATTCCAGACAAGCATGACTATTAGCTGGACTTTTGCAGGACTGACTCAATAGTCTACAAGAGGTTAAGGGACCGCATACATTGTGCACATTTAACTGTACCACTGCTTGTCTCAATGCCTGAGTCATTCTGCAAGTGCATAGATAGTGACTGAGTTCCTAGAGTGCTAGTAGTTGACAGCAGGATAAGTTTATAAGGACTTATGTTTCAGCAGAGGGATTAGATAAGTACATACTTCTGTCAGGATGATTGTAAGAGTGGACACAGACTCACAGTGTGATTCCAGACAAGCATGACTATTACCTGGACTTTTGCAGGACTGACTCAGTAGTCTGCAAGGGGTTAAGGGACTGCATATATTGTGCTCACTTGACTGTACCACTGCTTGTCTCAATGCCTGAGTCATTCTGCAAGTGCGTAGACAGTGACTGGGTTTCTAGAGTGCTAGTAGTTGACAGCAGAAAACGTTTATAATCACTTATGTTTCAGCAGAGCTGCTTTAGAGCCAGAGAACCAGTTCAGCAGAGCTGTTGTAGAGCCAGAGGACCAGTTCAGCAAAGCTGCTTTAGAGGGAGAGAACCAGGTCAGCAGAGCTGCTGTAGAGCCAGAGAAACCAGGTCAGCAGAGCTGCTTTAGAGGGAGAGAACCAGGTCAGTAGAGCTGCTTTAGAGCCAGAGAACCTGGCCAGCAGAGCTGCTTTAGAGCCAGGGCACCAGGTCAGAAGAGCAGCTTTAGAGCAAGAGAACCAGGTATGCAGAGCTGCTTTAGAGCCAGAGAACCAGGTCAGCAGAGCTGCTCTAGAGCCTAAAAACCAGGTCAGCAGAGCTGCTTTAGAGCCACAGCACCAGGTCAGCAGAGCTGCTGGAGAGCCAGAGAACCAAGTAAGCAGAGCTGCTTTAGAGCCATAGAACCAGGTCAGCAGAGTTACTTTAGTGCCAGACAGCCAATTAAGCAGAGCTGCTTTAGAACCATAGAACCAGGTCAGCAGAGCTGCTTTAGAGCCAGAGAACCAGGTCAGCAGAGCGGCTCTAGAGCCTAAGAACCAGGTCAGCAGAGCTGCTCTAGAGGGAGAGAGCCAGGTCAGCAGAGCTGCTCTAGAGCCAGAGAACCATGTCAGCAGAACTGCATTAGAGCCATAGAACCGGTTCAGCAGACCTTTTGTAGAGCCAGAGAACCAGATCAGCAGAGCTGGTCTATAGCCTAAGAACTAGGTCAGCAGAGCTGCTCTAGAGCCAGAGAACCAGGTCAGCAGACCTTTTGTAGAGCCAGAGAACCAGATCAGCAGAGCTGGTCGATAGCCTAAGAACTAGGTCAGCAGAGCTGCTTTGGAGGAGAGAACCAGGTCAGCAGAGCTGCCTTAGAGCCATAGAACCAGGTCAACAGAGCTGCTTTAGAGAACCAGGTCAGCAGAGCTCCTATAGCTGACACTGACTGACTGACACTGACTGACACTGATTGACTGACACGGACTGACTGACACTGACAAACACTGATTGACTGACACTGACTGACTGACACTGACACTGACTGACTGACACTGACTGACTACTCTCTACTACTCTACTACTCACTCTCTACTACTCTCTCTCTACTACTTATTCTCTACTACTCACTCTACTGCTCTCTACTACTCTACTACTCTCTACTACTCACTCTCTACTACTCTACTGCTCACTCTCTACTACTATATCTCTCCTACTCACTTCTACTACTCATTACTACTCACTCTCTGCTACTCACTCTCTACTACTCACTCTCTACTACTTACTCTAGTACTCTCTACAACTCACTCTCTACTACTCTACTGCTCACTGTCTACTACTCTCTACTATTCTCTCTCTACTACTCACTGTCTACTACTCTCTACTTCTCACTCTCTACTACTCTCTCTACTACTCACTCTCTACTACTCACTCTGCTACTTGCTCTTTACTATTCACTCTCTACTACTCTCTACAACTCACTCTCTACTACTCACTCTCTACTACTCTCAACTACTTTTTCTACTACTCACTCTTTACTACGCACTCTCTACTACTCACTCTCTACTACTCTACTACTCTCTCTACTACTCACACTCTGCTACTCCCTACTACTCACTCTACTACTCTCTACCACTCACGCTCTACTACTCTACTACTCACTCTCTGCTACTCACTCTCTACTACTCACTCTACTACTCTCTACTACTCACTCTCCACTACTCACTCTCTACTACATGCTATCTACTACTCACTCTACTACTCACTCTCTACTACTCTACTACTCTCTCTAATACTCTGTACTACTCTCTCTCTACTACTCACTCTCTACTACTCTCTACTACACACTCTCTACTAATCGCTCTCTACTACTCACAGTACTACGCATGCTCTACTACTCTCTATTACTCACTCTACTACTCACTCTATACTACTCTCTACTACTCACTCTCTACTACTCCACTACTCTCTACTACTCACTCTCTACTACTCACTCTCTACTACTCTACTAATCTCTACTACTCTATTACTCTCTCTCCACTACTCACTCTCTACTACTCTCTCTACTTCTCACTCTCTACTACTCACTCTCTACTACTCTCTCTCTACTGATCTCTACTACTCACTCTCTATTACTCACTCTACTACTCACTCTATACTACTCTCTACTACTCACTCTCTACTACTCCACTACTCTCTACTACTCACTCTCTACTACTCACTCTCTACTACTCTACTAATCTCTACTACTCTATTACTCTCTCTCCACTACTCACTCTCTACTACTCTCTCTACTTCTCACTCTCTACTACTCACTCTCTACTGCTCTGTCTACTACTCTCTACTACTCACTCTGCTACTCACTCTCGACTACTCTCTCTACTTCTCACTCTACTACTCACTCTCTACTACTCTCTCTCTACTGATCTCTACTACTCACTCTCTACTACTCACTATACTACTCACTATCTGCTGCTCACTTTTGATTTCTCTCTACTCCTCACTCTCTACTACTCTACCACTCACTCACTACTACTCTACTACTCACTCTCTACTACTCTTTACTACTCACTCTCTACTACTCACTCTCTTCTACTCACTCTACTACTCTCTACTACTCACTCTCTACTCTCTATTACTCACTCTCTACCTCTCTACCTCTCTCTCTACTACTCTCTACCTCTACCTTTTTACCTCTACACCTCTACCTCTACACCTCTAGCCTCTCTACCTCTCTACCTCTCTCTACACGCACACATATGCACATGTATGTGTGTATATATATATATTACCTACTGGCGGTCGCCAGTAGGTAGTTATAGTTAGGACCTAGTTTCCATAGGAAATCAGCAACATTCTATTGGGAATAACTTTGGCGCCGGTTGATGAATCTCCGCGAATTTCTCAAAGAAGATGGCCTGCTCCGCTCCTTCCCTGAAAGTCTCTGGAAGATTCGTCAAGTGGGGGCCGAGAAAAAAGGGGGTCCCAAAACGTGTTTCCCCCTGTTAATTTCCATAGGACGATTAGACACGGCTACAGCCCGAACCGCTGAACGGAATTACACCAAATTTGGGAAAATGGTAGGGTCTGGTACGCAGATCACGCTTTTGTTTAAATGGTGTAAATCCCTCAAATAGTTGCTGACAAAATTAAAGTTGAAATCAATTATATATCTATAAGCGCGCACCGTGCGCGCACCTTGCCGTGCACGAGCTTCATGCTGATTGGCTGCCACTGTCTTTCAACACTCCAAAACAGAAATTGATGGCAGCCATCTTGTGCCTCAGTAGACTGAGGCACAAGAAAGCAGAAACAAAAGTGTAGAACTCAAAAAGGGGGCAGGGTAGAAGCACCCTGACCCCCTAGGCCTGCTCAGGGGATCCCATGATTTTTTTTTTGCCTTGTGGGTCCTTGTGGAAACCCCTGAGCAGGCCTAGGGGGTCAGGGTGCTTCTACCCTGCCCCCTTTCTGACCAGGAAGTGTTGGCAGCCATCTTGTGCTCAGTAGACCGAGGCACAAGAAAGCAGAAAAACAAACGTGTAGAACACAAAAAGGGGGCAGGGTAGGAGCACCCTGACCCCATAGGCCTGCTCATGGGGTCCCACAAGGACCCCCAAGGCCAAAAATGTTTTTTTTAAAAACCCGGTATGTTTATTTAAAAATTACCCCCCAGGGGGACCAAATTGTGGGGGCATAGTGATAAAGAAGTGTGGGGGTGCCCAATCCCCCCCCTTGCTGCCCCGGGGACCGCTGCCCTCCGGGGCAAAGCAACGCAGCCACCTGGCACATACTGGAGGCTCCTGGTGGGCTAGTTGCCTCCCAGGGACCCCCAGTATGCAAGGGTAATTAGTTCCCCCTCTGCAAACGCACCCGTGGGCTGCGCTGCAGAGAGGTGTAAAAAAGGGTATAGCCTCATTACACCTCTCTGCAATGCAGCCCCCTGGGGAATACTGGAGGTTCCTGGTGGGCTAATTGCCCCCGGGACCCCAGTATGCGAGGGGAACTAGTTCCCCCTCTGCAAACGCATCAGGGGGCTGCGTTGCAGAGAGGTGTACAAACATTTTTTATCAATTTATATTAAACATATGTATTGTAATTTAAAAAATAATATATCTAAAAATAAAAAAATTATAATAATATAGTAAATCAGTATAAAAAATATAACAATTAATACATTAAAAAAATTTCATTTACAAAACAATTTAAATTCACTGAAAAACCATAGGTTTACAGCCACGTTATAGTTAGGAATTAGCATTTAAAAAACCTTTGAAATTCACTGAAAAAACACATAGGTTTTACACACGTTATAGTTAGGAAGTAGCATTTACAAAACCTTTGAAATTCACTGAAAAAACCGTAGGTTTGACACATGTTATAGTTAGCTGGACATTTCACTCATATAAAACCATTGAAATTCCCCCTTTATAGTTAGTTCAGCTAACTATAACTCGCGCGCCCGCAATGCACTGCTGATGACGTCACATATTACATCACTCATGACATGGTCAGTGACATCACTCATGACATCTCAAATGACATCACTGATGATGATTGCAGAGAGGTGTACAAACATTTTTTATCAATTTATATTAAAAATATGTATTGTAATTTAAAAAATAATATATCTAAAAATAAAAAATGTATAATATAGTAAATCAGTATAAAAAATATAACAATTATTACATTAAAAAAATTTCATTTACAAAACCATTTAAATTCACTGAAAAACCATAGGTTACAGCCACGTAATAGTTAGGAATTATCATTTAAAAAACCATTGAAATTCACTGAAAAAAACATAGGTTTTACACACGTTATAGTTAGGAAGTAGCATTTACAAAACCTTTGAAATTCACTGAAAAAACCGTAGGTTTGACACATGTTATAGTTAGCTGGACATTTCACTCATATAAAACCATTGAAATTCCCCCTTTATAGTTACTTCAGCTAACTATAACTCGCGCGCCCACAATGCACTGCTGATGACGTCACATATTACATCACTCATGACATGGTCAGTGACATCACTCATGACATCACTGATGACATTTCAAATGAAATCACTGATGACATCACTGATGACATCATCCTTGTGGAAGAGTGGCAGACCTTCTCTCACCCTAATATAACCTTTAATACACACATTCAAAAATAGAAAATAAAATTTTCAATACAATAGACATACCAATGCCACTTACAACACACCTATTTAGTAATTCCAAGGTCTATACACACATCCACTCATTCATCAACAGACATATACAGTCACTCATACATGTACTCACTCATCATATGTACTCATACACCGATACATTCCTGATCATCCTGTTACACACCGACACTCATCCATAGAGTTACTCACACATACTCATATGTACTAGTTTAAAACATATGTACTTACTCACAAATACACTATTAAAACAGTCATTCATTCACTAACACACCCATATATACACTCATCCACCCATACAGAAAAAAAAATGATTACCTATATAGCTTCTCACCACACACACTCATCCACCCATACAGTCCTGCACATATGCTGCCTTCAACACATACACGCAGTAAGTCACTCATTCATGCATCTATGCACTACGTAAGACCTCCCAACGAAGCATACAGACACTCAAACTCTCAGACACTCCTACCGATAATCAAACAAACAATAACCTATATAGACACTCATGTATCACTCATATAGCTACTCACCAACACATGCAGCCACTTATACAGAAAGTTAGAAACTGATACAGAAATGTATATATTTAAACATTACTCACTAACCCATGTATTCATTAAGATACACTTAATCAGTCAGTTATACAATCTATTTTTCACCAAAAAAGCAGCCATTTATACACTTATATATCCATTTCTTCTTCCATCAACCTTCAGATATACATATATAAAACATATTTAATTTTCAGAAAAACACCCATTCACTGGATGATTTCATCAGTGATGTCATCAGTGATGTCATTTGAGATGTCATCAGTGATGTCATGAGTGATGTCACTGACCATGTCATGAGTGTTGTAATATGTGACGTCATCAGCTGTGCATTGCGGGCGCGCGAGTTATAGTTAGCTGAACTAACTATAACGGGGGAATTTCAATGGTTTTATATGAGTGAAATGTCCAGCTAACTATAACATGTGTTAAACCTATGGTTTTTTCAGTGAATATATATATATATATATATACACATGCATATAATCTGCATATCTATATAAATACAAATATAATGCATGCATACATTTACATATACATATACATATATGCATACATATGCATGTTATGTACATGAAAGTTTGAAAAACACAAATAAAAGCAAAGCTAAAAGCAACCTAATTACAAACAAAATTGTTTTAACTTAAATGAGGGCGAGACCTATTGTATTTTCAATGCTTGTTTACTTTGGTTCCATCAAGAGGGCATTCAGATGTGTCACACATTTGCCATAAATTCTGAATGTTAGCACTCTAGTTGCTCATTAGATCACTGTAGTGAAGCTACTGCTCACCAGGGAAGTCTGCTGCTGGTATTCAAAGTGCTTGTTTCAGTCTGCATGTTAGAATTTTTTAATGAAATAGAAGAGGATTTGAGAAGTCACAATGTGCCCTAATTTTTCTTTCTGCAGCACTAATCATAATTTCTATGGTAAAATGAAGCCCCTCATTTTGTTTCTTTGCAAATTAAATGTTGTAAGTGTTACCACTTTATTCCAATCAAGATGGCTTCAGGTGTTCCATACTTTTGTCAAAAGTAAGACTGTTAGCGCTCTCGTTGTTCTTTAGAACACTCTGGAACATTCTGTCATTGGGCTATACTTGGGCTACATCTGGGCGATATTTGTGCTACATTTGGGCTCTTTTGTCTCTGGCGAACATCTTGGGAGAGTTATTTGTTATAAAGTTTCCTAATTTCCTCATTTACTACAGTCTCCTAGGTAGGAAATATGTTCAGTTTTTTAATTTGGTTCCATCAAGAAGACATTCAGATGTGTCACATATTTGCCATAATTTCTTGATGTTAGCACTCTAGTTGCTCATTAGATCACTGTAATAAAGCTACTGCTCACCAGGGAAGTCTGCTGCTGGTATTGAAAGTACATGCTTCAGTCTGCGTGTCAGAGGATTTGAGAAGTCACTCAAAATGTGCCCTAATTTTTCTTTCTGCAGCACTAATCATACTTTCTATGGTATAATGAAGCATCTCATTTTGTTCCGTTTTAAATTAAATCTTTTAAGAGTTACCACTTTATCCCAATCAAGATGGCTTCAGGTGTGCTATACGTTTGTCATAAGTAAGGCTGTTAGCACTCTAGTTGTTCTTAAGAACACTCTGGGAAGCTGCAGTAGAACACAAAGGAATCAACTGACAGTCTCTGCCCTTGTTGGATGTACATGTTTTACTGAGAATGGCATACTTCATTCTCACATGACTGAGAAAGATAATGTAAATTTACAGAAAATATGTTCTCAGTTTAGCTTATAGATCACCTTCCAAAACTCTGTGGGAAAAGCATGAGAAAATAGTTTTCTCTCAAACATGATTCATGCTATCCCAGGAAAAGTTTTTTTCACATGGTAAAATCACCTTAGAACATACCACAATTCCTAGAATGAGTATGGTACCATCAACAAATGATTTATAATGTAACTAAAGTCTTAAAACCTTCTATTAACTGTAATGCTTTTTAATGAGGTGCTATCATGTATATTGGTCCCAAGATGGCTGCTAATACTTCTTGGATGAAGTGCTGAAAGCCAATCAGATCTCACAATGAGATGTGTCGTTAGGCTCGGCCCAGATATATATATTTGTTTCCTTTAATATCTAAACAATTACTGAACAGATTTACACCATTTAACAAAAAGGCACGAGTCTGAACCAAGAACTACGTCTTTGCCAAATTAGGTGTAATTCCGTTCAGCAGTTCGGGCTGTAGCTGTGATTAAAGGTTCCTATGGAAAATTGCATGGGGAAAAAACATTTTGGGACCCCCTTTTTTCTCAGCCCCCTCTTGACGAATCACCCCGAGACTTTCAGGATAGGAGCGGACCGGAGCTGGCCAAACGTTTCGAAAATTTGGTGAAGATTCGTCAACCGGCGCCAAAGTTATTGGGAATGCAATGTTGCTGATTTCCTATATATATATATATATATATATATATATATATATACACATATATATATATATATATTTACTGAAAAAACCATAGGTTTCAGGGATTTTATAGCTAGTTGGACATTTCACTAGTACAAAACCAGAGAAATTCGGCCGTTATAGTTAGTAGAGCTAACTATAACTTGCACCCCCGCAATGCACTGCTGATGACGTCACATAGTACATCACTCATGACATGATCAGTGACATCACTGATTACATTCAAAATGACATCATTGATGACATCACTGATGACATCATCCAGTGACTGTGTGTTTCTATTAAGTTTAAATATGTTTTATATATATGCTAAGGTGTATTGAAGAATGAGTGGGTGTATAAGTGTCTGGGCGGAGGATTCAATAGGTGTGTGACTGACTGTATCAGTGAGTGTTTAATTGTGTCTTACTGAATGCATGGGTTAGTGACTAAATTGTGTGAATGTCTGTATCAGTCTGTTGTTGTGTAAGCTGCTGTATGGGTTGGTGAGTAGCTACATGGGTATCTATATGGGTCATTTATTGGTTGCGTGAGTATCTGTATGGGTGCCCGAGTGTTTGTGAGGGTGGGTGGGGGTGTGAGTGTGTGCATGGATGTGTGAGTAGGTGATTCGCTGGCTGTATGGGTTCAAGAGTGCATGTGGAAATAGCTGTATATGTGGGTGAGTGTGTGTATGGGTCTGTTAGTGAGTGAATGGATGTCTCATTGGTATATGTGTGAGTAACTACATATGTGAAAGGCACTATATGTGAGTGTTGGAGTATATAAATGACTATATGTTAGAGTGTGTTATTGTGAGAGTGGCTGTATGGATGATTGTGTGCTTGTATCAGTGATTGTATAAGAGACTAAGTATATGTTAGTATCTGTATGAATAGGTGAAGTAGTGAATGTATAACTGTATAGGTGACTAAATGGCAGTGTTATTGATTTTGTACATGACTGGCTAAGTGTGTGAATAATTCTATGGATGAGTGACAGTGTGTGAGTGTCTGTATAGGTGTATGAGTGCATGTGATAGTGCTGTATTGATGAGTGACTGCATGTATGAGCTAACGTATTAGTGAATGAAAGAATGTGTGTGTTTGGATGTATGATATTACAACGCATGCTTTTACCACGCATGCCTTTACAATGCGGTATTTACAACGCGTGCCTTTACAACGCATAGCGCTTTGGGGTGCTGGATAGTGAATAGTTTAATTTACTATTCCAACTCCAGTCCCCGTGGATAGTAGGGAAGGTGTTGGATAGTAAATTAAATCTATTCCCTATCCTAGAGCGCCCCCCCAGCGCAATGCGTTGTAATGGTTTGCGTTGTAAATACCGCGTTGTAAAGGCTCTACGTTGTAAAAGTTGCGTTGTAAAGGTTGTACACCGTGTGTTTATACCTAGGAATCAGTCAGTGGGTATGTAGTAACTGCTATTGGTTTGTCTATGGTTTTCAAAAATGGTAGTGTGTATTTTAGAGTGGGTGTATCAAAGCTTATATTGGGGTGTGAGGTGGTGCATACAATTATCAAATGGATGATGTCATCAGTTTTGTCATTTGAGATGTCATCAGTGATGTCATTTGAATTGTCATAAGTGATGTCACTGACCATGTCATGAGTGATGTAATATGTGACGTCATCATCAGTGCATTGCGGGGGCGCAAGCTATAGTTAGCTCTACTAACTATAACCGCCGAATTTCTCTGTCTTTGTACGAGTGAAATGTCCAACTAACTATAAAGTCTCTGAAACCTATGGTTTTTTCAGTGAATTTTTAAGGTTTTTTAAATGCTCATCTCTAACTATAACATCCCTGAAACCTATGTTTTTTTTTTGTGAATCTCAAAGGTGAATTTTTTGTGTGATATTTTGTAACTTTAATATCCTAAAAATAGTTTTTGTAATTATTTGTGTTCGTTATCAAAAGTATATAATGTCTTCTTTTTTATTATATAGTAAAATATATATATTTTTGGGGAGAAAAAAGTGGAGTCATGCACCGATCGTGTACCTATCTCGGTGGATGCGCGGATTCAAACCGCCATATTGGTGAAGTTGTGAAGGATGCGCATTTCAGCCAGCCCACTCAGCTCAAGCTTACAGGGAAGGAACAACAATGCTACATGTCCCAGGTCTTCCCTGTTGTGATCTGCTGATCACAGGTCTAGTTGTCAGCATGCCACAGCCACTCCCTCATGGCTGGTTTACACCCACACCACACCCATACAGCACAGGCGTCACAGGACATGTCACCCTACCAAAAAAAAGGGCCGGGCGCATGTGCTGGAGCCCATTTCCATTCTCCCCCATGACTTGAGTTGCACTGAGTAAGTGCCACCAGAGCTGGGTGGGTGTGCACCCTGCGATGATGCGTAGGACTCGATACACTATCCTGGCAATCAAGAATGTGATTTGTGAGCTCAGCTGGACTGTGTGTACGCCACACAGAGAAGACTCCTTGGCGCGGGGCAGCAAACTGCGCTGGGGGCCTGTGCCATCAAGACCCAATTTGAATTGTGAGCTCAGCTCGACTGCGTGTATACCACTCAGACATGACTCCTCGGTGCGGTGCAGCAGGATGAGCTGGGGGCCTGTGCTGCAGAATCCAGCGATGGCTGAGGAGGTTGTTCTGGCACGTGGTGGGCCCTCGTGGAGACAACAGGTGGCGGCAGGTGAGCATTCAGGTCTGGGTGCGCAGGGTCGGGCAGTCATTGCTGTGCGGCGGACTGGTCTGGGAACTAGGGCTAGGATGCTTGCGAAAGATGTAGGAATCATGCACACTGCCTGAGAAGTTTGCGACAACATTAGTGTACAGGCCCGAGTGGTCCAGTTTTGCCTGTACATAGTTAGAATGTGTGTGGTTTCTGTTGTGGTGATTGTGTACTGTGTCGACAGTGGGCACAAGTAGAACATGTGTGCAGTCAATTGCCCCCAACACGTGCTATGGCGTGGTTACCTTGCTTGGTCCCAGCTGTTCCTGCGCAGTGAGCGTGAAATGAAGATGCAGGTGTATCAAGCTGAAAGGAGCCGTGATACTTACAGGTATGATAAATCCTGCATAATGAGACCATAACAGAGAGGTTCGTGTGGTTGTAACATTCCTTTTGTTTCTGACGAATGTTACAACCACACGAACGCCTGTTACGGTCATTTTGTGCAGGATTCATCATACCTGTAAGCATTCTGGTTTGTCCAAGTGCAAAACATTGTACCATATTACGTTTGTGACCATACTAATGCTTGACCATTCTCATAATTTATTCAACAGGTTTCTGAATGTGGAGTATGATAATTTCAAGGACGATCTGCAGTTATTTGGATCCACAAGTTGCCCTTTTGATATTCCCTGTTGGGAATGTCAATCGTTGTTTGATGTTTTTGTGTTGTTAATTTTTGTTTATGTAATAAAGTTCTGTTTTTCCCCTACTATTGACTACTGGACTTTATGACCTGGTACACTCCCATTTCAGTGACTACAATCTTGGATCTAAAGCACAGAGGCGTCAAGCAACAGCTGGGGTTGGGATTAGTTGTGCTGGAATACTACGAATTGGGACGAGCGGGTGGTGCAGATACAGGGGCCCTACGTTGCTTTTGTGGACATCCATCCAAGATATGTGAGGAAGTTTAATAGGGATGGCTGTGAGACTCCTCCGACTCTGGCAGGTGTTAGTTAGAAGGTACCAGAAGGCAACAGGTGCAGCACAGCCAGCAACTTTGTCTGTAGAAGTATGTAGATTGTCCGCTGTGTTAGTACTGTCAGCCTGTGGCAATGTGGCAGTGTGCACCAACTTGAGAATGGGGCGATAATACTTTTGCCACTTTTGCTGCTCTAAAGTGCCGATAACTCAGCGATAATTCCCCACTGTTGGGTTATAGGTTGACTCTAAAAGGAGCCCTTGTGTTTATTAGGACTTTGTTGTAGCTACATGCGAATCACAAGAAAGAAGATGAAAAAACAAGAAAAGTGGTCAGGGAACAAACACCCTGACCCTCTAGGCCTGCTCAGGGAATCCCACAAAACCCCCAAGGCCCAAAAATATATATATTTTTCTTTTCAATAAACAGCGTAAACAGCGGCTGGGTGCGCGAATCCGGATGAAAAAAACTAAAAAACTATGGGGCGTATTCTCAAGGACTTATTGCCAACTTATCAGCACTTTAGCGCAGCAATAGTAGCGGGAGAATTATCATCCCATTCTCAACGTGTAGGCGTTCCCATACAAAAAACACGAAAACACCACTTCCCAATATTTTCAACGACCAGCCAAATCTGCGATGCGATCCAAAAACAGGCGATAAGCCGCATTAGCAGTAGGAATTTAACATCTGCCTTTTATTGGTGTAAAGCAGGACGACTACCTACAGTATGAAAGGGAGCCCAGCCCAGACCCACATCTGAAGACCAGCACATGTCATAGAGCTACTGATCATGCAGCTCCGACACCCAAGAAGACCACCACCCTAGGGTCCCCACCCGGACCACCCCCGCTATTCCCTCTGAGGCAGTGCAGAACAGGACAGCGAACCTTCCGAAAATGGCATGGCCCCTTAGCCACACAATAGCTGAATGTTGGGAGAGGTGGGAACCAAGTATGTGTGGAGGAGACAAGCCACCCATCAATAAGAATGCACACAATGGCAAGGGTAGCAGTGATGTGCAGAACGGACCTCACAATGCAGAGCACAGGCCTCTCCATATATACATATGCTGCTGTTGTGGACAATGCACACAACCATGTTACCTCAGGTGGGGAAGAACTTGGTCATGTAGCTGTGTCGTCCCCCCTTGTAAGCAGAAGCAAAAGTGGAGTGGGCTGGTCCAACATACGTCCCTCTAGCGTAGGAGTGTGAATAAATAGGCCGGAGCTCTGGGCGTGGTAAACTCAAAATGAATGTGGAGTAATGATGCTACTGCCTCGGTATCCGAAAACTAATCACTGTCAGAAGGCATCTGACAGATGAAGACAGGACTCGCAACAAATAGCATGTTTCACTTCTGGGAAGGCCAACGCAACAGCCAGGGTGGCAGTCCTGACCCTGCCACGAGGCTGCCGCTGTGATCGCCGGCTTCCTCAACACAGGCCCCCAGGCCTGTTATATCTGTACAGACTACTGCCTTTGATGTACACTGCGGACAGCAGGGCTCAGGCTTCAGATTTAGTCGTGATTGCAGATGACACAGTCCAGTAGGCAACAGAAATTGCTACCAGTGCAGCCAGATGGACCACCTATCATCGCTGGAGATTGGGGGAGACGGAGGCAGAGCTGGACTGGTGCGTGATCAGAGAGGGTACTTGCCATGTGATCGGCGGAGGTGAGCATGAACAAGACATCTGGGGATATGATCCAGCCAGGACCAACAGCCACGGGTGCCTATCACGCAAGTGCCCTCGCGGGCCACAGGGTGCAGATGACGCATAGCGTCATATCGGGACTTTTCAGTGAGAATGGAACTAAGGAGAGTCGCGGCACATGGGTGAGAAGCGTGAGGGCCAGATAGATCAAGATCAGTGGAGAGTGTGACATAGAAGTCCCCACCCCCCACAGGGGCACAGCAGGGCCAAGGGATGAAATATGGTGCCATACCTGTGCAAAGAAGTCTGGGATGTCATTATTGGGTCCGTATAACGCAGCAATTGTCAGGGGTTGGGCCTGGAGTAAGCCGTGGAGGATGATAAAGCGCTCAGAAGGGTCGGTGACTACCTGGGAGGTCTGGCAGGGGAGTCGTCTGTGTATGAGGATAGATACCCCCCGAGAGTGGTTGGAATAGAAAGAGGAGTGTGATCACCCCAGCACCAGGAGAGGAGTCTGGAAGCAGATGCTGGGAGCAGATGGGTCTCCTGGAGTGGACAAATATCTACCTTGTGCCTATGGAGAGGGGAAAGGCGAGTGCGGTCAAGCTTCTTGGCAAAGGTGAGAGCATCCTTAGAATCAGGTAAGATGAGAGTTTTGGAGCCCTGTCTGACATGTAGCTTGGCTAGACATGCGAGAGAGTATGGAATCTCGTGCTTTTGGAGGATCCATTTTGCAGGCAGGAACTGACAGCGGGCAGCCTGCACCGCCAGAGTATAATCCGGGTAAAAGGACAGGGAGTTACCTTGATGACGGATCTAGCCCTTTTCCCTGGCTACCCGGAGGATGGTGTCACGATCCCGGAAGTTGAGAATTTGGGCGATGATGGGGCGAGCTGGCAATCCAGGGGCAGGACGGGGGCCAAGGGAGTGATGGGCTTGCTCCACAATGAAGACTTGGGAGAGCAGGTCTCCAAAGAGTTCACTCACCAATTGTTCCATGAAATCCTCCATTCGCGAGATGTTCATGGACCCAGGCACCCCCATAATGTGGAGGTTACTCCTTCGGGAGCGGGCCTCCAAGTTCTCATTCTTGGTATGTATTAGCTCCAGGATTTTGTCCATTTGAAGGAGTTTTTGTCGATCCTGGGTGGCGGCATCTTCAGCGTCAGAAACCCTCGTCTCGACATGCAGCAGGCGGTTGTCGTGTGAGTTCACCCGTGATTCCACCACATCAAGATGTAAAGAGTGCTGGTCCAGCTGGGCAGCTATGCCAGAGACGGCGAATTTGACCTCTAGCATGATGGCCTTGAGATCATCCTCCCGGGAGGTGGCCATCTCCGTGGGGGGGTTGGAATGGCCTCCATCAGTGACCGCGCCTTCCTGGCGCATCTGGCGGCGTTAGTCAAAAGTGAGCCTAGGTTGCTTGGGGTCAGCCTTACCCATGTCACCAGCCAAGAAAGGAGTGAACAAGAAGCCCCGTGGGATGGCAGAGCGATAGGTCCCACAGCTGCAAGAGCATCAGGCAGGCCTAGAAGATGCCAGGAGGGAGGAGCGGAGATGGTCTATGTGGTCCTATGCCGCGAAAGATGTCAGCAGGCCCCCCCGGGCAGTCAGGCCAACCGGCAGGCAGGGAGGCGTCTCAGGAGCGTTTGGCATCAATGCAGCAGAACAGGCCTGAAGAGGCAAGCTGACTGTAAGTCCATGTGCCAACTGGCAGGGAGCACTTTCAGAGGCAGCTGTGCAGGTATTAAAGGGGGTTCTGCTGCGGAGCATGGAGCAACAGGGACACAAGGGGGCGCATGGCCTAGCACACACAGGGGCAGCAGAGAAAAGAAGCGGGTGCCCCGCAGTGTAGCGCACGCTACCCCCAGCCCAGCCCAGCCGCAGCAGCTCACAGCAATGCTGGCACTCACCCCAGTCCTCAGGAATCAGGCGACAGTTGGGCTGTAACAGGTACAGGTGGCAGGGAGAAGTGGGAAGGACCGCCCAGTGAAGTAGTGGCATGTAGAGGTCCCTGGTGGCGCCAGTGGAAGGACAGCCCTGCGCCGGAACAGTGCTTGATTATTTACAACAAGGGGTGGTGATGGACAGAGTCTCTGAATTAAGCAGAGTACTCTCACCCAGTCAAGAGATCAGGGCTAGATCCAACAGGATTCAAGCAAGCCGGGCCGAAGAGGCTGAAATGCCAGAAACCGGTCCCCGGTAGCTTGTCTCCTTTCTGGTGAAGAATTGGCTTGGTAGTTTGGTCTGCCCTGTTCCCATGATGCACTGGGCCAGGGACAGACTAATTTGCATATAGCCAGGTTCTGAGCTGGGATGGGGCAGTGAGATAAATAACGGTGATGGATCAAGCCCTGATCTTTGGACTGGGTAAGAGTGGTCTGCTTAATTCAGACACTCTGTTCATCACCACCCCCTTTTCTGTATCGTTTTTGGCCACTATAGGTGTGGCAGGGTATACTCAGACATGAGTCCCTTTCTCACTGCTCCATCAGGATTCAAGCAAGCCGGGCCGAAGAGGCTGAAATGCCAGAAACCGGTCCCCGGTAGCTTGTCTCCTTTCTGGTGAAGAATTGGCTTGGTAGTTTGGTCTGCCCTGTTCCCATGATGCACTGGGCCAGGGACAGACTAATTTGCATATAGCCAGGTTCTGAGCTGGGATGGGGCAGTGAGATAAATAACGGTGATGGATCAAGCCCTGATCTTTGGACTGGGTAAGAGTGGTCTGCTTAATTCAGACACTCTGTTCATCACCACCCCCTTTTCTGTATCGTTTTTGGCCACTATAGGTGTGGCAGGGTATACTCAGACATGAGTCCCTTTCTCACTGCTCCATCAGGATTCAAGCAAGCCGGGCCGAAGAGGCTGAAATGCCAGAAACCGGTCCCCGGTAGCTTGTCTCCTTTCTGGTGAAGAATTGGCTTGGTAGTTTGGTCTGCCCTGTTCCCATGATGCACTGGGCCAGGGACAGACTAATTTGCATATAGCCAGGTTCTGAGCTGGGATGGGGCAGTGAGATAAATAACGGTGATGGATCAAGCCCTGATCTTTGGACTGGGTAAGAGTGGTCTGCTTAATTCAGACACTCTGTTCATCACCACCCCCTTTTCTGTATCGTTTTTGGCCACTATAGGTGTGGCAGGGTATACTCAGACATGAGTCCCTTTCTCACTGCTCCATCAGGATTCAAGCAAGCCGGGCCGAAGAGGCTGAAATGCCAGAAACCGCTCCCCGGTAGCTTGTCTCCTTTCTGGTGAAGAATTGGCTTGGTAGTTTGGTCTGCCCTGTTCCCATGATGCACTGGGCCAGGGACAGACTAATTTGCATATAGCCAGGTTCTGAGCTGGGATGGGGCAGTGAGATAAATAACGGTGATGGATCAAGCCCTGATCTTTGGACTGGGTAAGAGTGGTCTGCTTAATTCAGACACTCTGTTCATCACCACCCCCTTTTCTGTATCGTTTTTGGCCACTATAGGTGTGGCAGGGTATACTCAGACATGAGTCCCTTTCTCACTGCTCCATCAGGATTCAAGCAAGCCGGGCCGAAGAGGCTGAAATGCCAGAAACCGGTCCCCGGTAGCTTGTCTCCTTTCTGGTGAAGAATTGGCTTGGTAGTTTGGTCTGCCCTGTTCCCATGATGCACTGGGCCAGGGACAGACTAATTTGCATATAGCCAGGTTCTGAGCTGGGATGGGGCAGTGAGATAAATAACGGTGATGGATCAAGCCCTGATCTTTGGACTGGGTAAGAGTGGTCTGCTTAATTCAGACACTCTGTTCATCACCACCCCCTTTTCTGTATCGTTTTTGGCCACTATAGGTGTGGCAGGGTATACTCAGACATGAGTCCCTTTCTCACTGCTCCATCAGGATTCAAGCAAGCCGGGCCGAAGAGGCTGAAATGCCAGAAACCGGTCCCCGGTAGCTTGTCTCCTTTCTGGTGAAGAATTGGCTTGGTAGTTTGGTCTGCCCTGTTCCCATGATGCACTGGGCCAGGGACAGACTAATTTGCATATAGCCAGGTTCTGAGCTGGGATGGGGCAGTGAGATAAATAACGGTGATGGATCAAGCCCTGATCTTTGGACTGGGTAAGAGTGGTCTGCTTAATTCAGACACTCTGTTCATCACCACCCCCTTTTCTGTATCGTTTTTGGCCACTATAGGTGTGGCAGGGTATACTCAGACATGAGTCCCTTTCTCACTGCTCCATCAGGATTCAAGCAAGCCGGGCCGAAGAGGCTGAAATGCCAGAAACCGGTCCCCGGTAGCTTGTCTCCTTTCTGGTGAAGAATTGGCTTGGTAGTTTGGTCTGCCCTGTTCCCATGATGCACTGGGCCAGGGACAGACTAATTTGCATATAGCCAGGTTCTGAGCTGGGATGGGGCAGTGAGATAAATAACGGTGATGGATCAAGCCCTGATCTTTGGACTGGGTAAGAGTGGTCTGCTTAATTCAGACACTCTGTTCATCACCACCCCCTTTTCTGTATCATTTTTGGCCACTATAGGTGTGGCAGGGTATACTCAGACATGAGTCCCTTTCTCACTGCTCCATCAGGATTCAAGCAAGCTGGGCCGAAGAGGCTGAAATGCCAGAAACCGGTCCCCGGTAGCTTGTCTCCTTTCTGGTGAAGAATTGGCTTGGTAGTTTGGTCTGCCCTGTTCCCATGATGCACTGGGCCAGGGACAGACTAATTTGCATATAGCCAGGTTCTGAGCTGGGATGGGGCAGTGAGATAAATAACGGTGATGGATCAAGCCCTGATCTTTGGACTGGGTAAGAGTGGTCTGCTTAATTCAGACACTCTGTTCATCACCACCCCCTTTTCTGTATCGTTTTTGGCCACTATAGGTGTGGCAGGGTATACTCAGACATGAGTCCCTTTCTCACTGCTCCATCAGGATTCAAGCAAGCCGGGCCGAAGAGGCTGAAATGCCAGAAACCGGTCCCCGGTAGCTTGTCTCCTTTCTGGTGAAGAATTGGCTTGGTAGTTTGGTCTGCCCTGTTCCCATGATGCACTGGGCCAGGGACAGACTAATTTGCATATAGCCAGGTTCTGAGCTGGGATGGGGCAGTGAGATAAATAACGGTGATGGATCAAGCCCTATTCTTTGGACTGGGTAAGAGTGGTCTGCTTAATTCAGACACTCTGTTCATCACCACCCCCTTTTCTGTATCGTTTTTGGCCACTATAGGTGTGGCAGGGTATACTCAGACATGAGTCCCTTTCTCACTGCTCCATCAGGATTCAAGCAAGCCGGGCCGAAGAGGCTGAAATGCCAGAAACCGGTCCCCGGTAGTTTGTCTCCTTTCTGGTGAAGAATTGGCTTGGTAGTTTGGTCTGCCCTGTTCCCATGATGCACTGGGCCAGGGACAGACTAATTTGCATATAGCCAGGTTCTGAGCTGGGATGGGGCAGTGAGATAAATAACGGTGATGGATCAAGCCCTGATCTTTGGACTGGGTAAGAGTGGTCTGCTTAATTCAGACACTCTGTTCATCACCACCCCCTTTTCTGTATCGTTTTTGGCCACTATAGGTGTGGCAGGGTATACTCAGACATGAGTCCCTTTCTCACTGCTCCATCAGGATTCAAGCAAGCCGGGCCGAAGAGGCTGAAATGCCAGAAACCGGTCCCCGGTAGTTTGTCTCCTTTCTGGTGAAGAATTGGCTTGGTAGTTTGGTCTGCCCTGTTCCCATGATGCACTGGGCCAGGGACAGACTAATTTGCATATAGCCAGGTTCTGAGCTGGGATGGGGCAGTGAGATAAATAACGGTGATGGATCAAGCCCTGATCTTTGGACTGGGTAAGAGTGGTCTGCTTAATTCAGACACTCTGTTCATCACCACCCCCTTTTCTGTATCGTTTTTGGCCACTATAGGTGTGGCAGGGTATACTCAGACATGAGTCCCTTTCTCACTGCTCCATCAGGATTCAAGCAAGCCGGGCCGAAGAGGCTGAAATGCCAGAAACCGGTCCCCGGTAGCTTGTCTCCTTTCTGGTGAAGAATTGGCTTGGTAGTTTGGTCTGCCCTGTTCCCATGCTGCACTGGGCCAGGGACAGACTAATTTGCATATAGCCAGGTTCTGAGCTGGGATGGGGCAGTGAGATAAATAACGGTGATGGATCAAGCCCTGATCTTTGGACTGGGTAAGAGTGGTCTGCTTAATTCAGACACTCTGTTCATCACCACCCCCTTTTCTGTATCGGAACAGTGCTTGAGGCAGGGTCAGGAGATGAGTTCAGGCAAGGATGCGGGCCACAAATGGGGCAGGGTGCTCAGTGGGGAGGTAGAGAGTCAGTGAGTCCGCAACTGTGCACCGATGAGAGCGGGAAGCGCACCACCAGGAGTGGAGCAGCGGCGTGGATTCACGGGGAGCACACCGCCCAGCCTGAGCGGAGAGAGTGCAGACCCAGCAGGCACCGATATGGGATCAGGTGGCGCCACACTTATAGACAGAAAAGGCCGGGCGGTGCAGCGCAGGAACCCCCAAGCCCTGCCGCCAAGAACCCCCAGTGGGCGAAACACTCATCAGGCCCCTCCAACAACGAGGAGGAACAGAAACCGGGTCAGCGATCCAAGCGCGGCAGGGCAGAGGCAGAGAGGCCTTGCGGCAGTGACCGGAAGGCCTAACCTTGAGGTGCAGGCCCAGGAGTAGAAATCAGCACTGGAGCGGTGGAGTGGGTTGCAGCAAGTGTCCAGCAGCTTCCCAGGATGAGGTAAGAGTGGAAATGTCGGAGCAAGGCAGTCAGAGAGTCGTCACTTGCAGGATTATGGCGGATTAAGAGCGTGGCTGGTAGAGCCCACTTAAAGTGTGGCCATTTTGAATCTGGCCAAGCCACGTCCCCTTTCAAATTCGGTTTTGATTTATTAATTGCAGAGTGAACTGTCCTCGGACTTTGTCAAGAGGAAGTGACAAAAAGCATTCCTCGATGTCTGTGCTGACTACTGCCTTCGATCTACACTGTTGACAGCAGGTCTCACAATTCAGACCGAGTCGCGATTGCAGATGATGCAGTCCAGTAGACAAGAGACATTGCTCCAAGTGTGGCCCTCTCTCACCACGCGTTATCGCTGGCTGCGCACACGCTGAATGCTTCAGTTGTCCCTACCTCAGTGCACCACAACTCATTGACCCTTTATGATAGAATCCTTTCTGCATGATTTCAGATCTGCTGCCCCTATCTCAGTGCACCACAAGTCATGGACCCTTTACGATAGAATCTTTTGTGTGTTATTTCACATCTGGTGCCCCTACCTTAGTGCAGCACAAGTCATGGACCCTTTATGAGTGAATCTCTGTGTGTGATCCGATGATTACTGTTGTACTTGTTGCCAGCACCAGCCTGAGGGCTGACTTACACTCACTCCACATGCATCCAGCACAGACATCACTGGACATGTGACCCTGATAATAAAAAGGTGGCGAGCGTGCCCGTACCCAGTTCCACTATCTATCTAACTGTGTCCGTATGTTCATTATGTATGCATGATGCCCCTGGATCCTACCTAATTACATTGTGCTGTGGACAGCACACGCAACCATGTTACCTCTGGCAGTTGGGAAGACTTCAGTTATGTAACTTTGTCTGGGTCATTGTATAAGTACATGTGTAGAGACTGGATCATTAGAGTACTGCAAGGAGAGTGAATAATGAATTTATAAGTGCTTGGGGATTTGCCGAGTGATTGGATAGGTACATATGTTGGCGGAGCCTAACCCCCGAGCACAAGCTTGGCTCTAATTGGCTGCCCATCATGTGCCAAAAAATGAACTTGGGCTTTGCATGGCCCTGTATTGCTACAGCTGCAACACTCCACTGAATGTGCAATAAACATTCATATCCACACAGATGTGTCATGTCCACGATCTTTCATGCATGTCAGTATGGATGAATGTAGGGGCAGTGATTCCCCTACCTTCCATGTTGGCCATGTTGTGGGACTTGTATCACAGGGTGAAATATTGGCGCTTGCGGCCTGGGTGGCGGCAGCACTACAACAGAGACACCCGCATCAGTTGATTCCTCATACAGCCCAGGACGTATCCACGCCCAGAGCTCCGGAGTCATTGTTCACAGCCTCACGCAGGACTGGCATAAACCAGCCCACTTGCTTACGCTTACAGGGAGGGATGACTGCGCTACATGGCCCAGGTTTTAATTGTAGTGATCTGCTGGTCACAGGTCTAGTTGTCGGTACACCACAACCACTCCCTCACGACTGGTTTACACCCACACTACACCCATTAATCACAGGCGTAACAGGAAACGCAACCATGCCAATAAAAAGTGCTGGGCGCACATGCTCGATGCCATTTCTGACCTCTCTTGGGGGTATCTGTGTGGTGTGCACGTGGGCCCAGGGGCCTGTGACATCACATTCCGCCGGCCCAGAGGTGACATGATGGCGTCCGAATCATAGAGGGTCCATGACTTTTGGAACACAGACTTGGTGGCACCGGATGCAGTGCGGCAGGCAAAAGCGCACGCGATGGTGACTTGGTGCACTGAGGTAGGGTTATCATAAGCGGGTGTGCAACCTGCGATGATGCCCCGTACCAGCGGTCCGGACAGCTCAGGTTTTGCGTGCCCTGCTGGACCGCAGTGTAGGCCTGAGCCATCGGACAGCAGGGGCCTACCGGCACATGGCGTGGCCTCGCTGGTCACAGAGTTAGTGGCACCACAAGGGCTGAGCGGGTGTGCAACCTGCAATGATGGCAGGTGCACTGGTATGTCCTCTGACATGGCAAAATCAAGATGAAGCACCAATGTGAGACCTGGTGGCCTGCGGAGCGGGCTGCATGATATGGAGGGTGCCCTGTCCATGGGCCCCGGGCTTGGGGCTTGCAGTGGCACGTGGTGACCCCTCTTTTCTACACGCAAGTGGTGGAAGGTGAGCAGTGAGGCCTGGGTGGGCAGTGGTGGGCAGACACCGTTGGGAGTGGATGGTGTGCAGCAGCCTGGGTGTGCAGGGGCGGACAGCGATTAAGGCGTGTGCAGTTGTATGTACTCTGTCAATACTGATTCTATACTATGTTTCAGATGAGTGAGCTTGAGGGCTGCAGAATGTCCCGGTACGTGGTTGGAGACACACCTGTGGCAGAAAGGTGAGCTGTGAGGGGTTTGTCCACAGTGTCGGAACTCACTCTCCCTCTCATCTCTTCCTTTCTCTCTCGCACACTCTCCTTCCCCTCCGTCTCACTCTTTCTCTCACTCTTTCTCTCTCTCTCTTCCCTCTCTCTCTCACTCTTTCTCTCTCCTTTGATGGGCACTTGACGCACAATCATATCTTGCTTTTTGTCTTGCAGGCTTTGATTCGCAGATTGTCAAGGGATGAAACCTACTTTTATTTTGCTGTTTTGTGTAAATAAAATGTTTTATATGTAAATCCATAGATTGCTGTAATTCTCATTTGTCCAACCTCGCCTGCATCTTGATTGTTATAATTGTGCATCAGCCGATTTGTTATGTTCCAGATTTCAGAAGGTTGTTATCATATTTGTTTGTCCGGGGGCAGGGGTTTGCTACTCCAAACTTAAAAAAAACGTTCATTTACATTCATTTCATTCATTTGTTTCTAAAGAGGAGGGGGGCCATGTGGCACCTCTCCCAGACCACTTCTTGCCCCGGCAAACCCATCCCCTGAGGCCTGGCCTCTCTGTTGGGGACCGTGGGGGAATCCAAATGTCCCTACGGTCGTGCCAGCCAGCATTGCTTTTGGGCAACGGGAGCTGCTAACATGCAGCTTCCCTTGCCCAAAAGCAATTCTCCTTTTCTTTATTGAAGCGAGAGGAGGTTGTCACCAGGGTTTGCTATCAAAGAGTGGAAGCCATGCTCCTGCCATGTCATAGCAAACGGCAAAGTCCCGGTAGTGCACACCCCGGGACATTGATGGAGCCGGCCCTGGGGGGTGGCGGTACCCAGGGCCATCATGTGTTCCAGCAGGGGGCCGCGTGGCCCCCTCCCTCTATTTTCAAAGCCCAGGGGAGGTGGTTGTCCCTGCAGCTTCGGGGGCCTGCATATTTAATTAAAGCCCTGGGGGATGGTGATCCCCGAGACTTGAGTGGGCCTTGGAGGCCCCCTCACCATTTACAAAGCAAGCCCCGGGGAGGTGGAGATCCCCTGGACTGCAGGAGGGCTGTGTCCTCCCACACCTAATTTACATGGGAGGTGGCGGTCCCCGGGTCTGCAGAGGTCCCGCAGGCCCCCACAATATAATTATAGGATTGCCCCTGGAACCTGGCCCACCCGGGGGCTCATTTAAATGAAGTGGGGGAGCCCCGCTTCAGTTTATTTTAATTTTTTCCATCCGGATTCGTGCACCCAGCGTGCATTCCGACATTTTTAAAAAACAGAATTTAAAAAAATTTGACCTGGGGGTCTTTGTAGGACCACCTTGAGCTGGTCTAGGGGGTCAGGGTGTTTCTACCCTGCCCCTTTTCTTCCATTTTAATCTTTTTTCGACTGTCTCTTGTGACTCAGTTCTATTGAGTGACAAGATGGCCGCCAACACTTCCTCGTTTGAAGTGTTGGCAGCCAATCACAGTAAAGCTTGTGGTCGTGGCAGCCAGTCACAGTGAAGCGCATTGTCGGGAGCGTGCTCGAACCCACCGCTGCCCCAGATATCGAAACCTATTTTTAAAATTTCTCAGCAACTACTGAACGGATTTACACCATTTAAATGAATATGCGCTTTATGAATCAAGCACTACCTTTTACTAAATTTGGTGTAATTCCGTTCAGCAGTTCAGGCTGTAGCCTCGGGCTAAAGTTTCCCATGGAAAATTGATTTTTTGACTTTTATTTTTTGAATTTCTCAACAACTACTGAGCGGATTTACACCATTTTTAAAAAACCTGCTGCTTTCTGAACCAACATCTACCTTTTTGCCAAATTTGGTGTAATTCGGCTGAGCAGTTCAGGATGTAGCTTGTAATAAAATTTCCTATAGAAATTAATATGGAAAAAACACTTTTTGGGACCCCCCTTATTTCTCTGCCCCCAGTTGACGATTCACCCAAAAACTTTCAGGATAGGAGCTGACCTGGATAGACCTTTTTTCGGAATAATTGTGCGAACATTCGTCAAATTATGCCAAAGTTATTAGCAAATCAAAAAATGTTTTTCCTATGGAAACTAGTTTCTAACTATAACTACCTTCTGGCGACCGCCAGTAGGTAATATCTATATCTATATCTATATATATACATATATATATATATATATATATATATATATATATATATATATATATATATATATATATATATATATATATATATATATATGAAATCTCCAGGTTGCCCACACAATGAGTCGGACACAGAACCAGCGGTGACACAGGGTCTTTATTCAGGTAAAAACATCGCCTGCAGCATGATCCGGTTTAACAGCCTTCCCATCCCTGAATGCCTGACGTGTTTCAAAGGATAAACCTCCTTCCTCAGAGGCTGGATGGATCCGGTTTGTGCATGCCACACCTCCTCCCAATATATGCCAATGTCCACGCCCCCAGATGGGCAAGTCCTATGACTGAGAGGGTCATTGTGGGAGATGTGGTTTGCTCTCACTTCATTTTGTCCCTGAAAGGTGGGCTCAAAACTTTCAGGGACAGAATGAAGTTTGAGCAAACCACACCATATATATATATATATATATACATATATATATATATATATATTACCTACTGGCGGTCGCCAGTGGGTATATATAGTTAGGATTTTTTCCCTATGGGATTTTTGAAAATTCTATGTCTAATAACTTTGGCGTTTGTGGACGGAATTGGCTGAAATTTTCAGGAAAATGGCACATTTTGTTTCTGAGCAGCCCTTGAAAATTTGGGGGGGGTTCGTCAAGGGGGGCCGAGAAAAAAGGGGGGTCCCAAAACGTGTTTTTAACATTGAGTTTTCCATAGGGCGGTTGGCCTCACTTTTAGCCCGAAGGGCTGAATGGATTTGCACGAAACTTGGCAAAATTGTAGGGACTGGTAGCCCGATGTGCCTTTTGTAGGTCTCAATATATGTGCTTCAGTGGATTTTGAGAAATTAACGTTCAAAAAAAGATATATATCTGTAACAGCGGACCGGGCAGCGCTCCAGTTCGCGTACTTTTCGCGCAACGGAGCTTTGTGAAGCGAAGCTGATTGGTTCTCCGGCGTCTGTAAACATTCCAAACAGTCCGTAGCGGCCGCCATCTTGTCTCTCGGTAGGATCGAGAGACAAGAGGAGGCCAAAGCGAAGGGGCAAATGACCATAAGGGGGCATAGTAGATTCTCGCTGACCCCCTAGGTTTGATGTGGAGGTTTTAAAAGGGCCCCGCGGGGCAAAAAATAATAATAATAATAATAATCGAACGGCTGAATGGATTTGCACGAAACTTGGCAAAATTGTAGGGACTGGTAGCCCGATGTGCCTTTGCTAGGTCTCAATATATGTGCTCCAGTGGATTTTGAGAAATTAACGTTCAAAAAAAGATATATATCTGTAACAGCGCTCCGCTTCGGAGCTTTGCGAAGCTGATTGGTTCTTCGGCGTCTGTAAACATTCCAAACAGTCCGTAGCGGCCGCCATCTTGTCTCTCGGTAGGATCGAGAGACAAGAGGAAGCTAAAGCGAAGGGGCAAATGACCATAAGGGGGCATAGTAGATCGTCCCTGACCCCCTAGGTTTGATGTGGAGGCTTTAAAAGGGTCTCGCAGGGCAAAAAAAAAAGATATTGTTTTTTTAGTTTTTTTGCGTGGAGTGCGCCCGGTTCGCGAACCGGGAAGCGTTCTGGGGAGCGTACTTTCTTGAAAATTAGTGAAAAAAGTTAGAGTAAAATAATAATTGTGAGTGATCAGATGTAGGGTAGCTCTGAGAAGAGCTTTTGGGTTTATGGTACATTTAGGTACTTATAAGTAGGTACCAATGCACAGTCTTAAATTCAAAATGAAAACTCTGTTGCCCTCATCTGAGAAGTGAACTCCATCTCCTCTGTAGATATCTTGCATGTAGTAACGCAAGTTATTGTTGTACAGGGAGCCCATTCCATGGTCTCTCATGTAAGCTGAAACAGATTTGTTTACATGCTTCCTCGACTTCTCAATTTGTGGACAAAATTGGTTTGACCACCTCCATTTCTGTCTTTGGCATATATTTGAATATACCAAGGCAGTCTGAGGAAAAAGTGCCATCAATTGCTCAAAGGTGTCCTTTAAAAGCATTTCCAGACCTACCCCAGTCAAAGTGCCCAAATCATTACCTCCACAGTGCACAATTAACAGGTCAGGTTTTGGCAAATGCATAAAGGTTTTCACCAATGGTATCAATTGGTGACATTTTAATCCTCTGTGGCCAAACCACTTAATTTCCACATCTTGTAAATTGAGGTTAGGTAAATTCCTGTTCTCAGCATACCTCTGAGCCCAATAGATGTAACTATGTCCAACAATCCAGACAGAAAACATGGTGAGAGAAGGTTCTCCTGCAGTCAGATGAAGTGTGGCAATGAAATGGCAGTTGAAAAAATAAGAGTTTAAAATGAAAAAAACTGTGGAGTTTCTGTGTTAATGAAGCAGTAACAGTGATTGGTGGATTTTGATTGCTGAAAACAGAAAGTTAGGGTGCATGGATGAGTTGTTTGAAAGATGTATTTTGAGTGGTCAAGAAAAAATCATTAAATGAAAGAATGCACTGGATATGAGGTGCACTGAGAGTTCAGAGTTCAATTGCAACATTGTTGTGTGAACTTGCAAACACCAGAGGTCTTCCAAGACGTGGTTGCCATGCAGAAAAGGCATGAAATGGCAGAGGGGGGAAGGGTTTTCATTTGAAAAAAAGCGAGGGAAGAGTTTTGATTGGGTGACATGAGAGATATGTGTGAAGAATTACAGCATTTCTGTGCTTTTGATAGCTGCAGACTCTGGAGTGCATACCTTTTGCTCTGCTGAAGACAAATTGGTGTGTTTCTGAGACTGTTTTGAAACTCAAAGTATTTGCTAAGGTGAGAAAAGATTTCTTTAATTTAGATAGAAAATAGTGTGCTTTAAGGAGAAAATTATGAAGAAAGTTGTGTTTTTCAAATGTTGCTTTGTCTCAAGTGTTTTACAAATAGATTTTGTTTCTTTGAGAAATTGTAATTGGAGAAAATGTGAAGTATTAGTACTGACAGGGTTTTTATGTGCATAGGAGCTGTGGAGTGTTTTCAAATTATGACTTGTAAATCGTTTTTGAGAAAAAGCAATGGTTTTAATATTGATGACAAGGACATAATGGTGTCTGCTTCTTTATAAGGTAATTGAGAGTCTCTGATGTTATTTTTCCCATTTCAATGTAAGAAGTTTGTCTGTGGAGCAAATTGCTTGTAAATATGCTCCCACCTGTGCATGGCAAATTTAGATTTTGAATGTTTGCGTTACATAGGCATGTTAAAGGTGACTGAAACATGCTGCAAAGGCAATCAAAAAACGCTTTTATGTGTCTTAAGGACATTTTAAGTCATTTCCCCATGTGCAGTGTTTTCAAATTATGAGTTGAAAATCGTTTTTGAGGTAAAGGAATGTTTTCAAAATTTATGTGCGCCATATGCCCCCAAATTTCTTTTTCAGGGGTGCAGCAGGGTGTTCTTGAGACACCCCTGCACCCTCGGAAAAATTCGTAATTTGCGATGAGGTAATTGCTAATCGCAAATTGCACCTTCATTCCTATGGGCCTCCTGCTGCATGGAAATGAATGGGTAATTTGTAATTAGCAAATAGCTCATCGCAAACTAGGAATGGTAAAGAATCGCTATTTATTCCTTAAAGTTCGCTATTTAGGAAATGCAAAAAACTTTGATGATACATATGGCGGTTCATCTCTAACAAGATAAGAAGCATAGGGATAGATTTATGATGACTGGCGCATCACCAGGGATGTGTTAGTCATTCTGTGCCGCTGTTCCGTCACCTATGGTGTGCTGCATTTACAATGCGGCGCATCATGGGGCAAAAACAGCACAGATGCGTGACGTATCTGTGCCGTAAAGGTGGCGCATTGCTGGAGTTGTATCGCAAGTGTGATGAAGCTCCAGCAAGGCTCAGGGGTGTCCCTGTCGCAGGGTTTCTGTTCTCACACAGAACTGTGGACAGAGGATTGGAACCTCGGCGAATTAGGGTGCCCCAAAACTCACCTTAGTAATCAAAAACCCCTTAGCAAGCTAGGTACAGTGTCACATTGGATATAACAAACTGTCAATGTTTAGACAATCCAGAATATGAACTTATAGTACCTCAGGATACGTGGAACTCATGAACAGTCGGTCGTTATATATTTCTTAGAAACCAGAACATGGAGTTAAGAAGAACACATGTGTATTTGAAATGTTTATTTACTAATGCCGTCTTCTCAGGCGTAGTATCTTAGATAATAGAAGTACACATATTATCAGTAGCAAAATTACCAGCATAGTTACTAGTACATAAAAAGCGAATGGTGACAGTATGTTAACATGCTGTAAATGAATAAGAGTTAGCAACACTTATAAGCAGCCGCGGGCCGTGGAGGGAGTTACGGTGGGGCAGGGAGGCGGGGAGGGGGAGGGGCAGGGTGGAGAGGGCTCCACCCTGCCCCTCCCCCTCCCCGCCTCCCTGCCTCACCGTAACTCCCTCCACGGCCCGCGGCTGCTTATATCTGACCCTCCCTAATACACATATTATATTATTTGCTAAGAAGGTCTCTTTGTGTTGGTTTAGGGCGTGCCCATACTTTAGTGTCTTAGATTTGAAGGAATCACATCAGCATACACCAGCTCTCTCTTCATGTGAACCGCATCAAGTGTTGTGTATGTGTGTTCGGCAAAGCAATATAAAACCCGCCTCATGCCCAGAATTGGCAGAAGCTGCACTTATGTTATGAGTATGAAGTCGTGGAGATCAGACCTCATAACAATTCTGTATCGTGTTGTTCTTGAAACTTCAGCAGTCGCTGTACAGATATAGTTTAACAAGCAAAGCAGATAGTAGAGCAATAACATATTATTCTCATGTAAACCACGATGAACTACTAGGTTGAAAGCTAAAGCAACAACTAAGTGTCGTGTGCAGAAGTTGCAAAAAAGGAAAAATGGCATTTAAACCGGTAATGAGCCCATGCTAACTTAACACGGTGTAAAGATATCCAGGATCTAGATGACACCTCCCCATGATCCGGAAACGAACTGAATAAGATAATAGAAGTGGCATCTCATGAGAGCAGATTGCAACTTTATATGTGGACGGTCCGCAAGGTAAAACATTAAAAACTAGGAAAATTTAATGCTAAAGAAAAATAAAACAGCCAACTACTTTATCGAGGCTTAAGCCAATAGGCAAGCTAAATAATAAAAACTTGACAAATAAGTCAATGAATTGTCAATGAAATGCTAGTACTCAGCATATCAAACATGAAAAAGGTCTATGACATAACTGTGTATGCAAAATAAGCTGCAACAGCCTCCAATAGGAAGTCACCGTCTTCATCCGAAAAGAGTTCAGCCATCCAATTTAAAAGCGGAAAAGAACATACGTGCTCTCCCAGCACCGGATCCTCTATCACCATCAGAGGACAGCTCGGTGGGTTTTCAAGAAAGCTCTGTTCCAAGAAAGACTGTGTTGCCGCCAGTAAATTCCAGGGACCAATTAGTCCATGCATCAATGCCACAGCCATAATCCTTTCGCCAGGAGAAACCAACTCGTGAGTAATGATAGGAGTCATCAGCTGATTAAAGTCGACCTCAGGAGAAACCGGTCCGCAGAGACACAAATCAATGGCCCAATCGAAATCACAGGTCAGGCAGTAAAATACAGGCTGGACACAGGTGAAGTAGGAGAATCGAAAAGATAATCCATATGCCGTGCTTAATATCGCCAACGGCATTGTGCCATAATATTCAAGCATGCGATTGCGGAACAGCGTCAGCAGCTGCAGGGCGGGAGCTTGCACAGGAGGGACATCCATATTTAAAAATGTAAAAAAGCACAAGAGCGTCGGCTGGTAATGCAAGTAAAAATGGGAATCCACCAAGCACAGTGGAAAAAATAGAATGAAAGAAAGCAGGGATGACTCCAAAGATTTTCTCAAATGAAGTCACGAGACCACTGGTAACAACTTTAAAAAAGTGCGCCAGGACCTTTGTGGAGGACGCGTTAAAGATAGTCCGAACCATCTTGCTGAAATGGAAAGGCAAATCTGTATTTAAAAGGGTCTGCACCTCTGTACGGGTGTTCGCTATGTGAAGCACGAAAGTTTCACGGGCCGAACTCAAGGCCACCTCTCTCTGAGACAAAAGAGCTCTTATTCTTGCCATGCCGTTGAAATCTGTTCCCAAGGTTGGTATTTGTGGCCAGATTGAAAACTCCCTATGTTCATGTGTGGGAGGAAATAGAACATTTCTGCAGCAAATAACCCGTTCACTTACTGTTACGATAAAAGGAATACTTTTAATTAACCCAGAACAATCTTCATTATTGAGCATCAAATAACTACCATTTTCCAACAACTTGAACATGGGGATGATAGCAGGAACTGGCGTGCCTTGCAACACGCAAGCCATATTTGGTCGGTGTTTGTTGCATGAACCGTGTAACTGTATGTGCCTACACATTAGTGAATGATGTGGCGTCTCAGTGCATTCCTCTCCATTCAGATAAACTTCTTGATCATCTTTGAAACATCTGTATGTGTATGGAAGCGACCAGACCTCATGAAGAAAACCACTACCTAAAGGTGCATAACGACCTATTGGTATATATTTCATACAATTTGAAAACTTATATAAAGCAAAAGGCAGCGTTATTAAACCGTGGATAAGGCACGTTGCCAAAGCAGCCAACCTTTTGGATTTATACTGGAAATGTTAAAGGAAGAATTATGGAGTAGGGCCTGTAAATCTTTAATGGACAACCGAGTAAAATTACTCCAACCATCATATTACTCTAACTCCGGGATAGTAGGGGTGTTTAATTTTTTAGAAGTAGCCAATCCAAAGCATTTGGTCTGGGAAATTGTTTCATTCACAAACAACATATGATTTGGGATGAGATATGCACGGTGCAAAGCCTCAGTGCCTTTTACCTGCCAGGTTCGTGAACCCCAAACTGATGTAGATCCTGGATATCTTTACACTGTGTTAAGTTAGCATGGGCTCATTATTGGTTTAAACGCCATTTTTCCTTTTTTGTAACTTCTGCACACGACACTTAGTTGTTGCTTTAGCTTTCAGCCTACCTGCGTCAAGATCTATGCCTGCTTCAAGCAGGCGCAGGGTTTTGATGCAGCTTTGTCCTATCTGATTGTAAATGCGGCAGACTGTGGGTGGTAGAGCAGCGGTGCACGTTAACTGGTGCATCTCTGGGGATGTGCTAGTTAATATAAATCTGCCCCTTTCCATACATACTGAGCATGTCATGAATGATGTAATATGTGACATCATCAGCAGTGGATTACGGGTAATAGTATCTCTAGTTTACTCCCCTATAGCTGTCTTTCTTTTAACATAACTGTCTGTTTCCTTCCCTTATACTTACTGTTTTTTTGGTTCGCTTCCGGTTCGCGTACCGGCGAGCGAACTGGGAAGCGAACTAAGAGAAATAGAGGTTGGCACAGTTCCAAATATTGTACCAATTTTTTAATACCGGGGAGGTAGTTCTGAAAAGAACTTTTTTTTATTGTTTTTGTTGTTTTATATTTTTTTTATTATTTTTCTGAACATTTTTTTACTTTTTTTGAATTTTTCTGAACAGTTTTATATATTTTTTTTTTTTTTTTTTGGAGGGGGCAACGAAAACGATTCATTGTAAAGGGCTCAACAGGAGCAACAAAAAAAAAAAAAGAATTTATTGTTTGGGGCGTTTCGGACAAACATGAGCATGATTGTCAATAGCTCTGTTGATCAGAGTGATGCTACTTTCTCCGTAGCAAATGAATCCACTGCAATGTACGCAGACTTGTTTTACTTCACGAAATCTCGTTTGTATATTTGGCACCATCTCCCTGCCCTCTGGTCCCGTTACTTCCGGTACAACAGATCTTCTGGCCATAATAGGGAGATTATCTAGGTCGTTACGAAACTGTGCAGCACTGTAGTTGTTAGGATGCCACCTAGTCATATGGCGATGCATTGTGTAGTTTCCGAAACTGTATTTTTTGTCGGTCCCTCTGGACAGTCTATCTTGACATATAAGGCAAGTTACGTATCTTGCATTTACTTTTTTCTGACCTTTGGGAATTTTAAAAAATTGCCAAATGAAGTTTTCTTTCCGGTGAGACGTCCTGGGCTCCTCAGGCAAAAAGTGCCTCTCTTCGTGCTCTTCGTCCTGTTCCTCTTCTTCCTCTTCTTGCTGAATTATAACTTCAGCAGGTGGTCCACTCTTCCTTGGATGTGGTGGAGGTGGTGGGGAAGCACCAGCTGAAGCTACTAAAGAAGCCATTGCTCACTGGTAACAAAGGGTATTTCTCTCACAATGATGAAAGTCAGAGTGAGGAAAGAAGGAGGGATTTTCATCATTTGGGAAAAACAATAGTTCTCAACCAATGAAAAGTGTTCATTTTAGATTATATGACCTAGTCTTACATCATTAGGAAACCAAAAGTGAAATGAACCAATGAAAAGTGTTATTACCAAGTCACATGACCTGCTGTGTTTACGTTACGCGCTTTGCAGGGCCTCCCGGTTTGCTTCCAGAAACCTGCGCTTTGCGCCTCGCTTCGCGTACCAGTTCGCTAACGTAGCACGTCATATGACGTATCACGCGACAACGCGAAACGTCATGTGGACGGGAGGCGTCACGATGTTGTTTTCTAACGCGGCAGTTGCGGTAAAGAAACGTTTACCGGCTCGCGGTCTATTTCGCGGCATCAAGGTCAGCTAACGGGAAGTTTCCCGATTCGCGAAGCGGGAACGAAGAAAAAAATATATAAATTTTTTTTTTTATTAATAAACATATAAAATATATTTTTGGATTTAAAGAAGAATACATTTTACAGCTACAGATATTAGCTGTTAAAAAACCAATGAAATTCACTGAAAAAACCATAGGTTATAGACCATATATAGTTAGGAATTAGCATTTAGAAAACCTTATTTTACTCACACAAAACCATTGAAATTCCATATATAGTTAGTTGCACTAACTATATATCGCGCACCCGCAATCCACTGCTGATGATGTCACATATTACATCATTCATGACATGGTCAGTGACATCACTGATGACATCACTGATGACATCTCAAATGACATCACTGATGATATCTCATTTGACATCAATGGTCACATCAATGATGATATCATTAATGTGACAATACAATGCATCTTCTCACACTTTAATATAACCTCTGTTACACCCAGTGTTAAATACAGAGTATAATTTTTGAAACCATTGACACACCAATACTAGTTACTACATACGCACTCACTGATTCCTACGTCTACACACACATTCACTCATTCACCCATACAATCATTCATACATACAATCACTCATCTTTACAACACTATCATATGCACTCATACACCTATACAGACACTCACACTCTGCCACTCATCCATGGAGTTACTCACACACCTAGTCAGTCCTGTAAAGAATCAATCACACTTCCATTTTCTAATCTACACAGTTAAACATAGAGTACCTTACATTTTCAAACATATACTAACACATACTTACTCTCTTATAGAATCACTGATACAAGTACACATTGATCTGCACAGTCACACACCTCCCAGCCAGCCATACACACACTCAGTCTCCCATACAAATACTTGTGCAACCAATCAATAACCCATATAGCTACTTATATAGCTACTGATCAACACATGCAGCAGCTTGCACAACAACAGACATACTGATGCACACTTTCAGACAGTTTAGTCACTAACCCGTGCATTTAGTAAGACGCATTTAATCACTCACTCATACAGTCAATCACGCACCTACTAAAACCTTCATTCAGACACTTATACATCCACTCATTCTTCAATATGTAAAACATATTTAAACTTTACAGAAACACATAATCACTGGATGTTGTCATCAGTGATGTCATTTGAGATGTCATCAGTGATGTCATCAGTGATGTCACTGACCATGTCATGAATGATGTAATATGTGACATCATCAGCAGTGGATTGCGGGTGCGCGATATATAGTTAGTGCAACTAACTATATATGGAATTTCAATGGTTTTGTGTGAGTAAAATAAGGTTTTCTAAATGCTAATTCCTAACTATATATGGTCTATAACCTATGGTTTTTTCAGTGAATATATATATATATACATATATATATATATATATATATATATATATATATATATATATATATATATATATTTATATCCTGAAAGTCGTCTCACCCACAGGAATACAATCTCCAAAGAGATGACGCGGACCCAAAGTCGTGCTGCAACATTTTTTATTATATTTCACCCAGCACCTCCGCCATGACACGTTTCGGTCCTCCTCGGACCTTGATCACATGACCTAAAAAGTATTTGCAATGCAACTTGCAGTTAGATTCATGATACTACAACTATCTATCACAAAATCTCCTTGAGATTATCTATTCTGTACATATATAGACATAATCCCTCCCCTTTCATTCGATCCCCTGCTGGCCAGTAGCATGTGACAAACATGAGGAATGGAGAAATAAAAATGAAATCCATATTGTTTAATATACTTTTATAAATTAGGTATTGCTTGGTTGAGGGGAGCACTGTATATAAATAATATGTGTAATATGAGATGTTTTTTTTTTCTCGAGTCACTTATTAACTTATGCAGAATTAACTCACTGGGGTTGGAAATTGGAAGTTAGTTACTTTTTTTCCCTTTTTTTAACTTCATACCACCAGGAGCGTCTGCAACTTTAAAAAAAATTGCTCGATCTATCCGCCCTGCGGTCACTGCATTCACCCGGGGTCCTGATAGCAACCAGACAAGAACACCACCATTGTCGGTGCCTTGGTGTAATTATTAGAATACATACCCAATTTCCAGGGTTCTGCACCACATCAAAAAATCAGTCCATATATCAGGGGGAGGGTAATAAAAACGTTCTTGTTTAAAAATTAGCTACGTGGGAAGGAGGAGTCCCGGGGTCTAAAATATTGCATTCGAAGCAGGGGCCGAGAAAAAAGAGGGTCCCAAAATGTGTTTTCCCCATGCAATTTTCTATAGGAATCGTTCATCACGGCTACAGCCCGAACAGTTGAATGGAATTATACTAAATTTGGCAAAGAGGTCCTCAGTTCAGACTCGTGCCTTTTGCTTAAATGGTGTAAATATGTAAAAGTACATATATATCTATGGCCTCAGTGGATGCGACGTCCTGATCATGCGATGAATGCTAATTGGCTGTCAAGTGGTTGTTAATATTCAAAACCAGGAATTGTTGGTAGCCATTTTGTGCCTCGGTAGAAGCGAGGATCTGGAAAATAGTGGGACAAGTGTTTAAAAGGTATACAGGGGGCATGCAAGATTTTTTTTTTAAAAACAGACAAATGTGCGTTGGGTGCATGGATCTGCTGTAATAAAAAATATAAACGAAACAGGGGTTCCTGTACTTGTTTAAGCATTAGCTACCTAGGAGGCCCAAATCCCGGGGTCTAAAATATGTATGGCCTCTGCTGGGAGTCATATCCACCCACCCCTCATATGTCTGGCCACTGCTGGGACTCCTCTGCACCCACACCCATACTGTTGGCCTCTGCTGGGAGTCTCCTGAACCCAACCCTCATATGTCTGGCCACTGATGGGAGTCCTCTGCACCCACCCCTCATATGTCTGACCTCTGCTGGGAGTCATATCCACCCACCCCTCATATGTCTGGCCATTGCTGGGAGTCCTCTGCACCCACCCCCATACTGTTGGTCTCTGCTGGGAGTCCTCTGCACCCACCCCTCATATGTCTCTCCTCTGCTGGGAGTCATATCCATTCACCCCTCATATGTCTGGCCACTGCTGGGAGTCCTCTTCACCCACCCCTCATATGCCTGGCCTCTGCTGGGAGTCATATCCACCCACCCCTCATATGTCTGGCCACTGCTGGGAGTCCTCTGCACCCACCCCTCATATGTCTGGCCACTGCTGGGAGTCCTCTGCACCCACCCCTCATATGTCTGGCCTCTGCTGGGAGTCATATCCACCCACCCCTCATATGTCTGGCCACTGCTGGGAGTCATATCCACCCACACCTCATATGTCTGACCTCTGCTGGTAGTCCTCTGCACCCATCCCTCATATGTCTGGCCACTGCTGGGAGTCCTCTGCATCCACCCCTCATATGTCTGGACTCTGCTGGGAGTCCTCTGCACCCACCCCTCATATGTATGGCCTCTCCTGGGAGTCATATCCACCCACCCCTCATATGGCTGGCCACTGCTGGGACTCCTCTGCACCCACCCCCATACTGTTGGCCTCTACTGGGAGTCCTCTGCACCCATCCCTTATATGTCTGGCCACTGCTGGAAGTCCTCTGCACCCACCCCTCAAATGTCTGGCCTCTGCTGGGAGTCATATCCACCCACCCCTCATATGTCTGGCCACTGCTGGGAGTCATCTGCACCCACCCCCATACAGTTGGCCTCTGCGGGGAGTCCTCTGCACTCACCCCTCATAATTCTGGTCACTGCTGGGAGTCCTCTGCACCCACCCCTCATATGTCTTGCCTCTGCTGGGAGTCATAACCATCCACCCCTCATATGTCTGGCCACTGCTGGGAGTCCTCTGCACCAACCCCTCATATGTCTGGCCTCTGCTGGGAGTCATATCCACCCACCCCTCATATGTCTGGCCACTGCTGGGAGGCCTCCGCACCCACCCCTCATATGTCTGGCCACTGCTGGGAGTCCTCTGCACCCACCCCTCTTATGTCTGGCCACTGCTGGGAGTCTTCTGCACCCACCCCTCATATGCCTGGCCTCTGCTGGGAGTCATATCCACCCACCCCTCTTATGTCTGGCCACTGCTGTGAGTCCTCTGCACCCACCCCTCACATGTCTGGCTACTGCTGGGAGTCCTCTGCACTCACCCCTCATATGTCTGGCCTCTGGTGAGAGTCATATCCACCCACTCCTCTTATGTCTGGCCACTGCTGGGAGTCCTCTGCACTCACCCCTCATATGTCTGGCCTCTGCTGGGAGTCATATCCACCTACCCCTCATATGTCTGGCCACTGCTGGGAGTCCTCTGCACCCACCCCTCATATGTCTGGCCATTGCTTGGAGTCCTCTGCACCCACCCCTCATATGTCTGGCCACTGCTGGAGTCATATCCAGCCACCCCTCATATGTCTGGCCTCTGCTGGGAGCCATATCCACCCACCCTCATACTGTTGGCCTCATGGGGTTGATGGCGTGTGTGTGCCTCGTATAAGTATTGTGAGGGTGCCGTACGCGAGTGTGTGAAACGCACCGTACCCCAACAGTCATGGCGTGTTTGCGCATTGTATCACTATTGCAATGGTGCCATATGCGAGCGCATAAAACGCACCGTACCCCAACATTCATGGGGTGTGTGCGCATCGCATGACACGCACCGTACACCAACATTCATGGCGTGTGTGTGCGGCTCCTATTACTATTGCAATGGTGCTATACGCGAGCGTGTAAGACGCACCGTACAAGCACACTTCCATTGTTGCGGTACGTTGTTCTCACCGTATGCACCATCGTCGGTTTCTGTGCACCAGGTCGTAGGTGTACAGGACTGGGATGACACGGACGATGGTGTTCATGATGTGTATGTCGCGTACCGGGGATGCGGTTCGGGTTGGACTCTGCTTTTACGGACATTTTGAGCTCCCGTAGAAAAATGGTCGTATGGTGTGTCGCAGAAACGAATCATACTTGCTGGGCTGGAAACTGCTGCTTGATTACGTACTGACGTCGCGTACTGCGTGTTCCGGATACAATTTGCACTTATTTTTTTGTCGTACGGTGTTTGGTACGATTCGTACGGAGATTTGCTTTGGGTTCGGATCGTACTTCATCCTACCTACGGGGACGTTGAAGGTGTACGATTCGTACGGGAACTATGCTCCGTACAACTATTCGTAGGGGATTTTACCGAATCGGAATCGGCACCCTAATGTCACCTTCCTGTATTGACCACACATTTTAAACACACTGCACAGTCTGTTGTGCAGATTCAAAAGCACATCTCGGCATTTCTTTCTTCCAAATAGCGGCTTTCCATGTAGAGCAAGAATTATCATTCACAGACACGTCTGATTTATAACTGAAACTAACGATTGCTAATTCTAACAGACTGTTTTGTTACTGCATGTTTTCATTTTCTCGGTTCAAATTCATTTCTGACTGAGGAACGTCTTCAAACGAATTAATTAAAACCTCCTGTGAAACTTGCAGATTACTTGCAGCATCTCTATGTTCACCTTTTTCACTAAGGACTCACCCTGGTTAACTAAACAGCCTGGCAAAGTAAATGGCTTCAGAGCTTGGTACACCTTTAACTCATTTTTTCAGTGATTTATTCTCACATGTTAAAAGGTCTGACTTTTCTTTAGCTCCCTTTGCAGCTCATTACTTTCTTTTTCCAGCTGCTCACATTTTTGATACATGCTAAGCAATGCATTAAAAATTACACCACTATTTCTGTTTGAAATACCAAGTTATTTTCCATCTTTAAAAGAGGCAATCTCCCTCTCAAATAACTAGGTTGGCATCTGGGACTATGCCTTTGTTTTTCTGGAAAACATTTTTCTTTCCCCTGTTATTTTTCTTTTCGTAGCCTGACAAGTGACGCCAAATGTCTTGCTTTGCCTCTCAGATAATACAGAAGATCCCACACGGTGGCTCACACCTACGTCGAAGCAAGATACATAACACGAAACAAATACCTTTAGAAAAGTTTTTTATTTTACAAAATGCAAAGACTCACTTTGTAGAATAAGGCTTGGGGTTTCATTTTACACAATGCTCTCTAACAGAAAGACTTTCACAGATGCCAGATGCACAACATTCAAATACACATATATATATATATATATATATATATATATATATATATATATATATATATATATATATATATATATATATTCATATGCAAGCAATAATAACACCCTTGGTAAATGCAACAGTTAAATTCATGAATAATACCATGGATAAATAAACAAGCAGCAAATAATATGAGATAGGACTCAAGCAAATATAATGGGACTTCCTGCAAGAGATCAGAAAGATATATATACTGAATCACAAAGAAAACACCTCAAATGATCAAAGCCACTGCCCACACATCACAATGGCAATAATCAAAACTCAACACCTCAAATGATCAAAGTCACTGGCCACACATCACAATGGCAATGATCAAAGCTCAAACACCGCAAATGACCGCAGCCACTGGAACCACGCATCACAATGGCACTAGTCAGAAACAAATCATCTCACCCAATCGTTCACTCAACATCCTTGCCAACTCAAGCTGGGGTGCCTGTTTACAGCTGGGCTTGGACTCTCGACCGGGACTCAGGTTTCGTTTGTCTTACAGCAGTACCACTACTCTGTAAGTGAGCACCCACTCAGCTTTTTAGTCTCACAACTCACACTAGAAGGTTCGAGAAACCTTCTCCATACACCAAAGGAATCTTACAAGGACTGGCCAGCTTCCAGGCAAGCATTCCATGTGCAGGAAGGAGCTCCCACGATCCCTCTACAGTCTCGCATGTTCCAGCCTTTATCTTGACAAACTCACAAAAGCCTTCCAGAGTACATTAAACAATCTCTCACAAAAACAATCTTTGAACGCGATTAACCCAAACAACCTGCAAGCGTGGCTGTGCATGCAGAGAAGCTGAAGCAAGGCAGAGTCAGAATTCAGGATTACACGAGGCCATGTCAAAGCCAATAATACTTCCCAATGTACAACACAATGCACATTTGTGCACCACTGCTTATAGCATCAAATACATCATCTCTAATTGTACAACACAGTGTACATTTGTGCACAACTGCCTTAAGCATCACATACTTCATCTATCAATGTACAACACAGAGCACATTTGTGCGCCACTGCTTATAACACTGCACTTTGAGACCAAAAAGCTCATTCCACACCTCTCTCTCTCCCTCGTGCTTTGAAATGCACATCCCGCACGTTCTGTTTTTGGAAGGCTGTCCCACTCCATGACAGCTCCCACTGAAAGACTGCAAGATTACAAGAAAGTAACTTTTAAGAGAAACAGGCACATGCAGGACATCGTACATTCAGGCTAGGATAAAATAATACACCAAAGTAAATTAATATAATGGTAGTCAAAGGTCATCACAGGGTGTCAGACCACAAGAGTGCCTCTAGCACTACAGCCCTCCTTTGACTAAAGTAATTTAAAAGATGCACTGCAGTATCACTAAGGCCCAGCGATCTTGCTGCCAAGGGCATCTGCTGACAAAGCCTATAAATTATGTGCCAAATCTTCAAGACATAGGTAAGGCAAGGGGTTACTTTCTGGTTACGTTCTTGGTTCAAGATGGGTTGTTGGTAGAGCAATAAGAATGCCTTGCCTGGCCACAATGAATGGGAGTGTGGCCATCCACTGTGGGAACAAAAGCAGCATCCGCTTTATTGCCCCATTACATGTGGCTGTCTAGGAAAATACACAAAGCCCAGCTGTCACCCACCCAGACATGTGATTGGAGACTGGCAGCAGACACCAAATGGCTAAAGTAAGAAAATGCCAACTTCTTTAAAGTGGCATTTTCAGAATTACAAATTAAAATACGACTTCACCATACGTTGTGATTTTAAATTGTGATTCAAGAGACATCAAACTCAAAAATGTATCTCTTCCAGATTGTGAATTACATTTCTAAGATGTAATAAGGTAATCCCAATGTGGGAGAGATAGGCCTTGCTGTAGTAAAAAATTACTTTGGGAGTTTTCCAATATGAGGACAAGTCAAACTTAAAAGTACATGTCCTACCTTTTAGATAGGTTGTCCAGACCCTACCTTAGGGGTGACATATGTATAAGAAGGAAAGACTTGGGCCTGGCAAAAGGGTTATTTTTTCAGGTCGACATGGCAGTGTGAAACTGCATGTGCAGGCTTTGCAATGGCAGGCCTGAGTCATGGTTAGGGGGTTACCTTAGTGGATGGCACAATCCATGCTGCCGGCCCATGAGTGACAGTAATGTTCAGGCCCTCAACATATGTAGTGCACTGTACTAGGGACTTATAAGTAAATTAAACATGATAATTATGGATAAGCCAATACTGCTATGTTTAAGGGAGAGAGCACAAGCAGTTTAGTACTGGTTAGCTGTGGTAAAGTGCACAGAGTCCTAAAGCCAGTATAAATGAGGCCAGAAAAGTGGAGGAGGTTGACAAAATGATGTGGGAAAGTCCAGCCTCAGGCTATCAGGTCTAAAAAAATAATTTAGTATATTACCTCATAAAACCTTAGAAATTATTTCTGAGATGTACTACCAGTCACTAAGAGAAGTGTACACTGAATTAAACAATGGAATTTCTGAACTGAATTTAAGTTTACGGCAAATCCCGAAACTGGATAGAAAACTGCTACATTCAGATTTTTAATCTTAGTCAGTATCACCCACCGGGATATCTATGCATGCATAGGAATCAGAAGAAGGTTGTCCATGTAGAATACTAACTGTAGCCTGTGTCTGAAAATACCACTTTTAGAAAGTAGGTATTTTCTTGCGGAGCCGTCCAGTGTGCCTCTCCAAGGTTTGTGTATTGCATGTCTGGCTTTGGACTCACAGGGGCTGGGGAGGAGCAGTGCCTCCAGGGAGTCTGATGATTCAGGGCTGGGCCGAATACACCTGGGCTGCATTTAGAGTAGGGGGGGGAGATTTCCTTTCACCTGAATGGGCCTGGTCTGCCTAGGACAATGCTGTCTCCACCTCCTGCCAGGAAGCTGCACCAGAGAGGACAGAACTGGATTTAACTGAACACAGGGCTTCTCTGCCACCAGCGAACAAAGGATTTTGTAGTATAAATATTGCGGCCCAGACTCCAGACTTTTACATCACTTATGGGAATCAAGAGGAACCTTTGCCAAGGAGAAGAGCCAGAGAAGCTGAGGAGGAATACTGTTCCTTTGCTGTTTGCTGTCTGCGGTTGGACTGCAGTGGCTACTTGCTGCCAAGGAAAGGAGAAGGCCTTTGCTGTTTGCTGTGTCCCCTGCTTGAGGAAGATCTACAAGGGCTTGAATTGAGCTTGCCTTCTGTTCTGAACTCTCAGGGACAGCAAAGACTTCACCACCAGCTCCCTTGAACTTCCTTGCTGGGAGTTCCGACCTGCTAAGAGGTGCCTGCTGTTATTTTGGACCTCTGGGGGCTGTTTTGCTGCTTGGAGCTGGAAAAGCAACGCTATTTCAAGAAACAAGACCCATCTGCACATGTTTCCGATGCATCGCTGAAGGAATCATCGCATCACTTGCCTGCTGCTTAAGAAATTGCTGTGCCCCGCATAGAGTGCATCGATCTCAGAAGTCTGAGATCACCGCACTGATTTCGATGCAAGGCATGCTGTGCGACTGCAAGAATACACGCATCGTTCCGGATCATCGCATTGCATCGAAGTGCCAAGTTTGTCGCATTGTTGGGGGACGCAGTAAGAAACCGACACATCACCTCCCCGCACAGTAAAAAAAACGACGCATCACCTCCTCTCAGGTAAGGAACCGACGGATCACCTTCCCTGCGCAGCAGTAAGTAACGACGCATCACCTCCCCAGAGCAACGAACCAATGCATCACCTTCACAGATTGTAAGGAACCGACGCATCACCATTCCTGCGGCCCTTTTTGTTTGTTTGCGTGATTCATCCACGGTACTTTGTGTGGAAAGTGTCCCATCTGCAATTTGCTTTGACCTGAACTATTTCTACCATTTGAAAGTCATATTGTTATTACTGTATTGTGGATTTTTGTTCTTTGGTCTTGTTTTGGTTTAGATAAAGATTACTTATTTTTTTCTAAACTGGTGTGGTGTCCATGTGTAGTGTTTTCACTGTATTACTGTATGTGTTCACAAATGCTTTACTCACTGCTTCTGTGATAGGCCTGTCTGCTCGTACCAAGTTTGCAAGAGGGTGAGCAGGGGTTATTTTAGGAGTGTATCCCCTTACCCTGACTAGAAGCAAGGGTCCCTATTTTGACAAAGGTATCTACCTCTGCCAACTAGAGACCCTCATTTCTAACAATCCCTTTACTCAAAGATCGTAAAACTGCGTTTTATACAAATGCCTGATATGATAAGAAAGTTGTGGTGTCAAATGCAGGTTCGCTGTAACGTGTAGGATATTTTCTGATTGGTTTCAGGAGAGATATTGGGACTATTGGGTCCCAACGGAGCTGGAAAATCGACGACTATTCGTATGCTAACAGGAGACACGAAACCAACTGCTGGGCAGGTAAACATAATATTTAATTCACTTCTTTCCTTAATGATTTTATCTATAGAGATTATATATATCTCTATATATATGTGCACAACAGTAGCCGAACTGTTGCCCCAGGTCCCCAGGATGAAACAGATGACCAACGAATCCAATATAAGGCAAGTAGGAATTTTAATAAGGCAAACTCAGCAGCAAAAGCGAACTGACGCGTTTCGGGCAGGTGTCCTTGATCATATGAATATATATATTAATATACTAACAGTTTCATTTAATTTTATGAGCACTGTAAGCATGGCCACAGCCGTATTTAAACATTCCTATTGAATATTTATTAATGAAAGCAAGGCCTACATTTACTAAGGGTTGCTTTGGCACTCACATCAGATTGGCCTTTTTAATGGTTAATAAAGCAAAACAATGCTTTGTGTCAATTTACGCAATACAAGGAACTACACATATTGTTAGTAGATAACCTGCCTCCCTAATTTTATACTGGTAGATTCAATCGTTTGAGAAGTTGTATCAGAGCAGCAAATGTACACACACCTTCATTATGTGCAGCCTAGTAGTTTGCTAAAAGCCCTTTAGCCCCCTTTCACTCTGAAAAGTTTATAAACTGGGTTATTGCATCCTGGCCTGAGGCATCAACACAGTAAAGTAGGTTTAAGGGTTACTACCTGCAGGTGTGGAGAAAATTGCTGATCATTAACAACTTTCACATTACATTTTTGTTTTTAATTTTTTTCACAACTGAGGGTCTAAGCCATAGCGGAGGGAACATGAAGATGGAAAGGAGCAGGCATTAGTGCCTTCAGGTAAACCAAATATGGCTATTATGACCAGTTTGCCTCCTCTGTCCCAACAACCTAAAACAGTTGGGGCAAGAACTGACCTCTCCCTTCCATCACTAATCCTGGACATTCCTCCAGCATCCTAGAGATGCTCATTCTTTCACTAAAGAGCCCATTGAATGCAACAACTGCCTTCCAGGCCGTACCTCGAGAGAAGGGTGACCCTTTCAACCAAACTCACCGCCATTCACACCCAGTTACCCTGCAATTTGTCCATTTCCACTTCACATAGACCAAGTTGTCCCTCTTCATCCACACTTCTGCCCACATAGTTATTATACCAAGACAGGGACACAAAGTCTTGGAATGAGGGCATGCCTACATTGGTATTCCACAATCCTCCAGGACAATTCAGCACTGCAAGCCTCTCACCTTCTTGCTGCTGTGGTGCTCCAGCCTTGCCCTGCTTTTGATATATAACATTTCTGTGACTACATTTCAAAAGGAAACTAGGTAGAGGGCAGAAAGTTAGGAAAGAGTTCCACAAACATGAACCTGGATGAAGAATCACCTAAACACACCACATGCATAACTGTTTCTGAGTGTTTACATAATGGTAGTGAATGCTAGACCGTAAGGAATAAGGCGCTTTGTTTACTATCCATATACTACAAGTGCTATATTCTGGTTGCTAGCTGGAGTGTAAGAGCCTTGGTTATCATCATCAATGCCTTTCATTGGTTTCCTATTCATAACATATTGATTTCTTGGCTCTCTACCTCAATCTCTCGCGTCATCACACTGAATGGATCCCCATAAAATTAGACTGTTTATACTGTTGCTTTATCTCTAGGGGCAGAGGCAGTACTAGGCAAGGAGGTGCATGTGCTACTACATACATAGCCAATCTTCTTTGGACTCTCTCACTCTAACCATTTAGTGATGGTGAGGTAGAATCTGCAGAAAGCCATGTCCACATCAGCAGTTTCACGCAAGGGTGAAGGCAGGTGCATTCTCGTGTACATTTGGTGGTGTTTAAGAAAATGCGAAGGACCCCAGAACTAGCAAATTACGCATTGGTGATGGACGAACTTATCGCACTAAATGGTGCGAAGAAGATCCAGTGGCTAACTAAACTTAGACATATGGTCACAAAGTTGGGACTGGCGGAATCTTGGACCACGCAGTCCCCTCCGCCAAAACAAGTAATTAAGAAAATCTACTGGGAGTGGATCCAGAATGAGGAACTTAGGAGTACAAAATGGGGAACCTTAACTGCCCAATTCCTAGAGCATAAGCCCACTGGGAGGTTTGAACCTCTTTTAGACTTTATTCAAAAACCAAAAGATAGAGTTATCTTTTTAAAAATGAGGTATGGGACACTTCCACTCAATAAATTCGTGGAGGGTTGGAAAGGAAGGCGGGCTCTAGACAGCACTTGTCCAAGCTGCCCATGCAAGATTGATTCCTTACCGCATTTTTTGTTTGGATGCAAGGTATACAAGAAAGCGAGAGTAAAATGGTTGAAACCAGTATGCAGGATGATAGGGGCCAGAGATTTTAGGGTTGCTCTTCGCATTTTCTTAACTGATACAACTTCTCTAGCCGTTGCATGTGGAGTTGCTAAATACCTATCAAGTGCTTGGCTTACCCGTACCACGTTGTTAAACTGCAATAACATATAGAGCCCGCAGGAGCAGAATCTTTGTATGTGTATTTCTGTTACTGAATGATAGACTGTTAAAATATTTGTTCTTAACCTGTATATATATATTTTTATTGTCTTTAAATCTTATTTTATCTCATGAAATAGCTATTAATCGTACCTCCTAACTTTCTACTTTTTATTCTTCACCAAATGTATATATGTACTTTTATGACTTTTATGATATTCAATCGAATAAAGTATAAGAATTGAATTGAATTGAAAATGAGTTTGATTAAGGCTTTGTAGCTTTTACTGACTAGAGAAGCTACTAACCAAGGAAGCCAGTCTGATTATGGTAACACAGAGATAAGTAAGTAAACATTTTACTGTATATAGTTAATTAAAACCTTTACATTTTTTGGTGCTAAAATCGTCCAGATAACGTTAAAAATTAAAAAGGATGCATAGGTAATATATACTATCATATTTACAAAATTAACATTGAATTAGATGTTGTGCTGTGATTTGCATCTCAATCCTTTAATTATAAACATTTTATTGTACCACGGTATGCAGGTCCTTAAATAACAATATAATGTTTACATAATAAAACTAAGTATAAAAAAACAATGCCAGGAGAAAAGAAAATGGTGAATTCTGCATCATTCTTTTCCCATGCCCAAAGATTCAAAGAATGCTATTTTTCAGATTTCTGTAGAAAGAAACTGACTTTCTGCAGGAATCTGGTGGCCCTGCATGCTACCTGTAACAATTGAGTATTCAGTGCTAACATTACTGCTGGCCGACATGATCTAATTTGATATGTACAAAATGCTTGTAATAGATAATAACGTCTCAAGTTTTTCACAGTTGGACAAATGCTCAGTAAATGAATCAGAGTTTCTTCCATTTGGCTGAAGAGTCTGAAGAGTGTTGTTGGCCATGTTTGTTTCCATGCTGGAACCTAATCTTTTGAGTTAAAAGCTCCCAACCGAGTTCGAAGTAGCAATTGTTGAATTGCTGTTGTCATATGGTCGACTAGGTATGGTTGAGGGGTGTGTCTCTCATATGAAGATAATACCGACCAGCCGTGTTTTTTCTTTGCTAGGGCGGCTTTGTCTATTATCCAGACTTTTTGTTTTGCTGCATTATTGGGTAGTTTATTAAAAGCTGCAAAGTTGTAGTTGGTATTCCAGTCTTCTTGCATTTTGAGGGTTTACCAATGCTTCTTCTAAAACTGTGTTCCAGGCTTTTTTTCCCTTTGTCTGATTCTTTATTTCGGTCCAACAGTGCCCCATCAAGGAATCCTCTTTTGCTGCTTTCAGTTTCCAACACATTTTTAATATTGCTGCTTGTCTTACTGGGTGCTGGTTCGATAGGCCAAATTCCAGACGTACTTGTGCTTGAGATACAAACTGTGGGATTTGAAAGATGTATTTGAATAACCCTGATTGTTGGCGATTCAGGAAGTTAGCATCTTGTCCTCTGAATAATTCAGAGCCATACTTAAGAGTTGGAAGAAACCTAGCAGCGATGACTTTTAGCAAATATAAGTTGGAAGGGCACTTCAGTTTTGTTTTTAGTAGATTTAGAGCAAAGCGTAATTTGTTCGCCTTGACTTTTCTGTTCAATAAGCGATATTTTAGAGTAAACCTTGAGTCTACCACTACTCCTAGGTACTTATAGCCAACACTCTGTTCTATGGTGTTTCCTGCTGCGTGCCATTTACATTTTTTGTTTTGTCCTATGTGTGATGAAAAACAGATAACCTTCGTTTTTTGTAATTAATAAACAAACCATGCTCCCTAGTATATTCGAGCAGCATTGTGATGGACCACTGTAGGCCCATTGGGGTCTGGCTGCATAGGACAATGTGGTCTGCATACTGCATGCTTCTTATTTTGCAGTGTGCTAATTTTGGAGGATCACTTTGAATTTCTGATAGCCTCTTATCCAGGACAGCAGTAAAGATGTTAAAAAGAGTGGGGGCCAGTACACATCCCTGCTTTAGGCCAATGCGCGTTGGGATCTTTGCTGTTGTTCTTTCACCATTCCCTAATTTTATCTTGACCCAGGTAGATGTGTGCAGGTTAATAATGGCCCCCAGTAGCATTGGTGGAATACCCCGATTTGCCATCTTTTGCCATAGGAGATCCCTGGATACCGTGTTGAAAGCTGCTTTTAAGTCGACAAAACAAGTGTACGGTTTAGCTGATTTGTCCTTAGCTTTTTCGACAAGAAGGTTCAAGGCTAACAAGTTACACAGTGTGTTTGTTCCCGGCCTAAACCAAGTCTGTGTGATGGGGAGGTTCTTGCTCGGGGTGACCCATTCTTCCAATGCTGTCAGGAGGTTTGACATGTATATTTTGGCCTCTACGTCAATGAGAGCGATCATCCTATAATTCCCTGGGTCCGATCTAGCGCCTGCTTTAAAAATTGGATGCAATATGCTTCCTCCTCATGATGATGGTATACTTTCTATTTCAAAGGCGTGGTTAAACAATGGGGTAAGGTGTTCTTCCCAGAATGATTTGTCATGTTTAAAGGGCCCATTTGGCAAACCGTTTGGGCCAGGGGCGCCAGTGGTCCTCATTTTTTTTATAACCATTGTACCTGGTGAGTTTTAATCCAATTTTCATCAAAATTTTGTTTGGGTTCTTCACTTTTTTGTTGGTATTGGATAGTGTGATCTGGTTTCATTGCTTGTTGGTTGTTGTTGTTCCCTTGATTTTGCACTAGATAATGTGTCCAATCTGCCTCTAATATCTAATATGTTTGCATTGTGATCACGGAAGGATCCGTTTGCTATGTTATTGATTTCTGCCCTATTATTGTTTAATTTACTTTTTTCCAATAATTTTAACCGAATTTCAGTTTGTTGATTCTTCTTTGCTATCCAAACCTCTTTTTTTTATATATTTGCCTTAATTTATAGGCTTGTCTCTTTGTAGCACAGATGTCTATATATGGTTGTTATTTTTTGCGCCAAAGAAATATAAACTTTGCAAATGGTAAAATATGTATTTAATACCTCCAAATGAGAGTGTCTGTATCTCAAAATATTTTGGAATGTGATATGTTTGCAGGTGCTTCTGACAGAGCTCCAGAATGCTGCCACTTCCCAGCGGGAGAGATACACTGAATCAACTGCGTTTCTTGGGTATTGCCCCCAAGAGAACGCATTGTGGCCTGGGCTAACTGTGGAGCAACATTTGGTGGTCTACGCTGCTGTAAAAGGGATGAGGAAAGAGGATGCAGCAGTGGCTATCAAAAGGTATAGTTTGAGGGGGCATTTTGCCTCATGGTAAATCAGATGAATATCTCCTTGTCCCATTTGCAAATGGGTGGGAACTGTTCTTAGAAACTGAGTAATGAATGATGGCAGCAGGAGCACCTGGTTCTCTATATAACTGTTACAACAATTTAGTTGTTTTCTATGCCTATTAGACAATCCAGAGTGAACCAATAAATAATGTTGTTATAGTACATATTGAATCTTCATCACAAAACAAGAACATCTTGAAAGGCATCTAGGCTGATAGTTTAAGTTTTGCAAAATTCCTCATTCCCTTACTATAAGGGTCCAACTCAAAATGAGCTGGATTTTTTCCATAGTGGTATTACTGATATGTCTAGTGTCTTTAAGTCTTGGGATAGGAAAAGGGGTACGGGAATGAGAGACTAAGGGTCTGATTCTGATGCGGTTAGGAGGGCCTCCTAATGTAATTTGCTCTTTCCAAATCAGATCGGGAATGTGTCTTTCCAACCGGCTCGGAAAGGTTTCCAGCCGACCGAGTATGATGCGAGTTAGGAGTTAGGAATATCCTAATCCAAACCTGATGGCATTTGGAATGACCAAGCCGCATGGAGCAGAACTGTACGTCTCTACGAGCTGCATTTCCAAACGACCGAGTACAATGCTGGATTTCGACAGCTCTTGTGAATCGTGCCACCTGACTCAAATCAGCAGTTGGAATCAGACTTTGGGGGCCTGTATTGGGCCCCCCTGCACCTCGAGCGTTCCTAATCGGGCCTATGGCGGTACGCATGGGTCTTCCCTTACCAGCCATGCACTGTGTGGCAGGCACAAGGGGGTGCCCGATTCTCCCTAGCCACCCCATTCTTCAATGGGAGCCTATGCATTTGGTCGGAACAAAGGCTCCCATTGAAGTCAACAGGAGTCATCGTATATGGAACCATCCGGATGCATCATACTTAGTCGGTAGGACTCTCCCGATCCAATTTGGTTGGAAACCATTCCCAAACTCATTCGGTTGGGAAGATTTCCAAACTGCATCAGAATCCTAAGATGGATTGGCTTGCTTAAGAGCACGGAATAAGAGTAAGAGGTACATGCACTGTCTTAAAATCTGAACAGCATTTATCGTCACTTAATGTTATGTACCTAACTCCAGAGCAGATGCATCTTCAACTGACACATTTTCTTTGTGAAACATAAAATAGAATTCCAGGTAAAGTCTTCTAAAATATATTTACATTTCTGGAGGTCCAGCTTTAATGTTAATGATTCTTTCTATATCAATACTGAGCATGGTACATGATAAGATATTGCTTATTCATTTGTTCAGAGTCAATATTGCCATCTTTATCCTGTGGTCAATCAACAGCTCTTTCCACCACAATTTAATTATCATTAAGTGCAAGTTGAGCGTCGGTGGGCGATAGATGATGGGAAGTCAGGTTGTGCTTGAAGGAGAATGTGTTGTAGGAACTTTGAAGCATCCAAATGTAGTGGCATAATTAGTCATTGGAGGTTTGCAGTTAAGGGATTGCTTGGATTAACTCGGAGGTGCACAATTTTGGTTTCTCCTGATTTGCTTAGTTTGAGTCATCACCAACTTTGAGTTGCCTCATAGTCCCTCACTATAGTGTCTGTCACCTCCTAAGTGAGTGTTAATTTTGCTTAATGGTGGACCTCACAAAACCAAAATTGTGGTGTTCTTGCTTCTTCAGCTTGTACCTTCCATTTCAGATGCAAACTCAAATATTTGATGCAAGGACACATTTAGCACTTAAAAATAGTGTGAAAAAGACAGGTGCTGCGGGAAACTGCCGCTCCAGTTCGGACCGTTCAAGTTGTTCCCGAGCAGTTGCAGCAAACGTTTGCCGCAAATGACATGTAATTATATGATGAGGCATAATTAAAGGCATTTTGTGTAAGAAGCATAACACAACATTTACAAAATTACACAAAATACTCTGACATAATTGAAATTTCACCCAGGCATAGTCAAGGCACCCTCTCAACAAAGAAACAAATAACTGAAGTGGAATAACCCTACAAATACACCAAAGACTCCTTCAAATAAAATTCATTAAGGAATTTTCAAGGATGTGCTTTGAATACCACTGTTGGATTTATTCTTATTTTTTTCAATGCAAGAAACTCTTCCTATGGAGCAAAAGTAATTATGAGAGTTTCAGCTAACACGTGTTTAGCTCCAGCGTGGACATGTGCTCAATTTTTGAAGAGTTTCTTGGAAAGGATATCTACTGATAAAAAAAGCCACCTGAATTGCCCTCACTATATCTTTGAAAACTCCTTTATATTCAGTTGAGTCTGCTACTAGCCCATTGTTCATTGCATGTACTGAATGATTGTGCTTTGAGAGTTCATAATGTTTACAAAACAATTTGTACATATCTAGCAGATGGAAAGAAGGGGTTCTTACTCGCGCCTCTATGAGACCCAAACAGGGCCAAACTGGGAAGTTGCCACAGTGAAGTATCCTTAGTTTTGTGGGGCCTTTGTACTGTTGCTTAGCTGAGGACATCCTAATGTTCGGGTTGAAGGACAAAGGTTGACACGTGGACAAAATAACATGACAAATCTAGCCTGTTGTGTGCAGGCTAAAGGTTTCGTCTGCGGGCAATTGTTCGCGCTTAATAAATGCCAAAAATAAATAAATAAATAAATTCGTTGTTGATACAATTGTCAAAGGACACTGGTGGAATGATGCAGATTCCAAAGTCCCTCTGATTGAACGAGATGGTAAAATAAAAACCAGAATGGATGTAGTATAAGGGAAAACGATTTTTAAACAAAGTGTATTGCTCACTTTCATTCCCTAAATGAACAGTAATGAGTTGGCAGCTAAGGTAACCATATTGGAACAAAGCAGAAAGACTAAAATAAGCAAATGTATAAATGTGCTCCCCATTTCTTTTAATACAGAGTGACTGATGCGTTGGAGCTAAATGAGCATTTGAAGACAACGGTGAAAAATCTCCCTGAAGGTCTAAAGAGAAAGGTGAGAATAAATCAAAATGGTTAACAGCTGCCAGTAGGTAAACTATCCAGTGTCATTAGGATAGTGTAAATTACATTATATGGCCTCTTATCCCCAAAGACATCGCTAAATGTGACCTAATGTTAGCTTCCCAATAGGGGTGTGGATTTAGTAATTTCTGACAGCCCTCAGACCTTTCGAACTGAATTTCATACACCTGTCATGATCTGACATTCTGATAAATCCAGCTCACGAACTCCCCTACTCATCAGGGAGTATCATTTTTTGCAACCACAGTTCTAATTTCATCTCAGAATTTCAAAGTCCAAACTGCACATCTCATAAATCTTTAATAGGATATCATCACATCTTGCCTTTTCACAATTAATATCAATGAAGGCATACCCCTTGCTATATTCCTTGAGAACATGAGAAAGGAAAAGTGGTAAAATGTTTTTTTATTTAAAACCATCATCAAGTAATTTACTAAATACTGAATGTTAATGTTCTTATTTTGATTACCTTTACATAAATGCATGCCACAGGAATGAAAACAAGAAGCCTACATCTGTAACCGAATGACTATTTATTACAGGAATTATGGTATTTTTCAGGCAAAACCCAACCCCACTCTCTCTAAAACACATGATATTTTTTTCTGGCTGATCTATGGCTCTTTCTTTTCAATATAAAAACACTATCATCTACCTTTATTTAAGAAAAACATTGAGTATGGTGGCAGGGAAGGGCATTGAATAAAATGCTAAATGAACTAGTGGAACGATAATGTGCTATCGTATTAATAATCCGGCAGGCGGGGTTCCGCCCCGCACACTCCACGGAGTCAGTGGTGCTATCGGTCCTTGACAACCTCAGAGAGGGTATGGACACCAACCATCCCCAGGCCCTGGTCCTCCTCGACCTCTCCGCCGCCTTCGACACGGTTGATCATTCCATCTTACTTTCTCGTGTCAGGGCGGCGGGGATCGGAGGTTCGGCCCTGGTCTGGCTGTCCTCCTTCCTGAGGGACCGCATCTAGGCAGTACGCCTGGGCGACTTCTCGGCGGACTTCCGGAAAGTCCCATGCGGGGTCCCCCAGGGTTCCTCCCTTTCTCCCCTTTTATTTAATTTGTACATCATCCCTCTTATTTTTGCCCTTCACCAAATGGAAGTCACCGTTCTTAACTATGCGGATGAGCTGCAGCTTATTTTCATCTTGTCCCCATCCCCAGAGTCCATGGTGAATTTTCAGTCCACCATGATCTTCATCCGGGACTGGATGAATTACAACCACCTAAAGTTAAATCCAGATAAGACCGAGTTGATTCTGACAGGTGGTTGCTCCAGTCCCTGGACCTCTCTCTTCTGGCCCCCCTCACTAGGTCCCCCTCCATCCCCTTCCTCCTCCGTAAAAACGTTAGGGATCAAACTGAATAACCAACTCACCCTGCACTCCCAGGTCAGTTCGGTGGTGTCCTCTTCTTTCCTTTCACTTCGCACCATCCGCAAAGTTTCCCGTTTTTTTCGTTCTCTGCCCTTAAACTCATTGTCCTAGCGATGGTGGTCTCCCGCTTGGACTATGGAAATGCTCTATATTGCGGTATGCCCGCCTATAGCATGCAACGTTTACAGCTGGTTCAAAACCAGGCGGCCCGCCTGGTCTACAACTTGGCCAAATTCCATCACGCTACGCCTCTCCTAAAGTCCCTACACTGGCTCCCTATTCGAGAACGAGTCCAGTTCAAGATGGGATGTATCACCTTTCAAGCCCAGGCTGGCACAGCTCTTGCCTTTATCTCTGCGGAAATCAAGGCATACACCCCCGCCAGGGAACTTCGCTCATCTTCCCAACACCTGTTGGCAGTCCCACGCTTCAGACGTAAAAAGTGGGGGGGCACGAAACTCTCCACACTTGCCCCCGCCTTTTGGAATTCTCTGCCTGCCCACCTCAGATCTTCCACTCAATACTGCCACTTCCGAAAGGCCCTAAAAACCTTTCTTTTTTCACCAGCCTTCCCTTCATAATCCACCCCTCCTCATCTTTCCCGACTTGCCTACCCTCTAGGGCTCAGTACCTCATAGCGCCATGAAACCGCCAGGTGTACGCGCGCTCAATAAATGTTTTAAACTCAAACTCAAACTCATAATCGCATTGACTTCCATTGAGCTGTTTTGTTTTGGTCCTGATAAACAGCGGTTTGCAATTTACTCTATTCAAGGTTGAATTCTCAGCAGGGCGCCATACAACACAATAGCATTTAAGTGCATTACTATCTGCTGTTCGGGCAAATGACCAGGCTTAAATTAGTGCATGTAACATAATTATCTTCGTTTTGTAAAGTAAGGTAATATTACACAAGATGACACAAGAGAGAAATCGTACAATGTTCTCCTAATGTTCTTCTGACAATAAAAACCAAAGAAATAACATACAATCAATATATAATCTGTGTCAGATGAATCCTCTGCTTTTCAACCTTTGAGGTTGTTATCTATCTGAATGCAAATAGAAATGACTGCATTATAATGCAAATAGGAGGGTGTGCTGCACTACAGTCATTCTTTTTCCATTTCTTGCTTCGGGTTGGCCTTCCCTTGGACATCCAGGAGAAGGAAATAGAAAAAATAATTTGCTATGCATGCACAGAAACGAAACATAGGGACACTTTAGGTACTCTTCATAGCTTAAATATGTGTCACTGTCATCAACTAGACTTGCGTAGCAAAAGCTTTGCACACCTATGCTCAGCAGTAGTTCCAGAAAATATAAGCATTATTGACATTCTAAACTAAGAAGATAATCTCATATCCCCATAATAGAAAACCTAGAGCCCGTCGCTAACCATAATAATTGTTTTTCTGCACCGTTAATGAAAAAGGTACAATTACAAATGTTGTAAATCCTATTCCAGATGTGATTACCTTATCAATTTAACAGAAATTACTATGAATGTAGTATAATTAATTGTTTAATTATGTTTTGTTGTTTAATTACATTTCACTTTTATGTGTTATTCATTGGTATGACTTTTTCACGGTGATTGGCATTGCATGTGGTGTGCCATTATGGTTTGTGCTGTTGTGTGCATAATGAATTGAGCTCCTACAGCTAACTTGGCCATTTCTGAGTTTTATTGGTTTTAATTTGAATGCATAACTGTACCTTACCTGGAATTTGTTTAGGTGAATTTCGGAGCCTTCTTTAAACATACATTGAAGAGTTATGACCATAACTTCAATTTAACCTTTGTTTTTTCCAGTCAATTTTCTGTTATCATTAGCCAAATGAAATGTTCCCGGGCCCAACACTCTGCAGGCAGCCAACCACGGCTGTGCATGACCTCCTACGAGGTACTGCATTCAAACCTCTGCTGGCAGCCAGTAGTTGGCCACAGGGACGCTCCTCCAGCCATGTCCACAGCTAAGGCTCTGTGGACAGCCAACCCTGACTGTACCTGGCCTTCAGCTGTGCATAGAATGGTGTAGGCCACAGGGCCAGGTCCCCAGTTAAACCCTGCTCTCAACACTCCCCAGGGTGCCAACACCCACACCGCAGAGCTTTTGTGCATGGGGGGCAGGGCTTTAAGTTGTATGAAAAAACTGGGGGGTCTCTCAAAGGGGCGTTGTCAATATAATTAAGGGCGTGGCTTAAAAACAGGTAAGCTAAAAATCTGTGCTCAGCATAGTGTGACGCCCGACTTGTATTTTGCTGTTTCTGTTATTGCATCCAGATATATGATACAACAAGTAACATCATATCTACAGAAGTCAAGACTACTGGCTTTGTCAATTCTTGTTAGTTGCATAAGATAAATAAGCAGCAACTATGACTTGTATATAATATTGAAAAAGCTTCCACTTATAGCCCTGGCGACACCACAACAATGTTGCTGCTCCTGAGTTTCAAAAAGAGAAGAAAAATCCAGAGAAAAAATGACTCACTTTAAAGGATTTCCCTTCCCCTACAATGCTCACATGGCATGACCTCATGTTGGAACTTCTCAACTAGTGAGAAGTAAGCAGCGTGAGCATGCGCACATCGATGTGCTTGCTGTCACTGAAGTCAGGAAAAAAACGGACCGCCAGGGCACAAAACAGAGCGCAATAGGGACCCGTTACGACCCCCCCTTTAAAAAACTGCTTGGCACTGGTGAGACCCACTTAAAGCCCTGGCGGGGGACTCCACAATACCCTGCAACCAGCACTCTGCAGGTGGCCACTACCCGCAGTGTATGGCCTTTGGTTGTGCACAGAGCAGTTGGCCATAGAGCCTGACCTCTAGGCTCTGCAGCAAACCCTCCACAACCTGCCAGCTCTCAATGCTCACAACCTTTGCCCATTGCTAAGTTTGGTGTAATTTGGTTCAGCTGCGTTGTCTGTATCAAGGAGCAAAGAGTGATATAGGAGTTAAAAAGGGAAATAACACTTTTGGGACCACCCTTATTTTTAGGCCCAACATTAGGTATCTGTACGAAACTCGAAAAAAACAAAGGTTAGAAGGACGTTATAGTTAGGTGAAAATGTCAGTTAAAATATACCAATTTAAACAAACAAATCCATTGAAATTCACCAATCCGATTTATCTCAACTAACTACAACTCATGTCCTAAAGTAACTATAACTCGCACCATGCCATGCACAGTACTGTTATCAAGGATGTAATTTCAGATGTTGCACTGATGCTATCAATGTTGTCATAGAACATGACATGAGTGATGTAATATGTGAGGTAATTAGCAGTGCATGGTGAGAGCGTGAGTTATAGTCAATTTAAGGCACAAGTTATAGTTACTTGAGGTGGATGAAGTTTTTTTTTAATGAAAAGTTTAGTGATGGTTCGTCAAACTGTGCCAAAGTTATTAACACACCAAGCAATGCTTTCCCTAAAGAACCGTTGACCTAACTATAGCTAACCAGTGGTGAAAGCCACAGAGTATTTAATAATATATACGTAGAAAGTGAATCTGGCACAGAAGGTCAAAGAAATTGCTAAGCACTATCAAATTAACTCTGGGGGAAGAGCTTGATTGCCTAAGGGAAACGTTGCGACCTAGAAACAGAACGGCAAAAAATGATGGACCCAGGGAAGAAGGGAAAGAGACAAGCAGCCAGAAAGTGCCTGCAACAAGCGATCAGCACGTGGGTGGGAGGCCGGGAAACGCAAACAGACGATATATCGCAGTCCCCCGCGGCGCCCAGCTATACCAACATTATCATGAATTTAGAAAATGTGGACCTCAATGCAGCGGAACAACAGCTGCTCTCTCTGGATGTGTCATTCTGTCCTGAGACAAATTGTAATTACATACAGACCCGGGCGGATATTTATAAATGTATAAGGAACTGTCGCAGGGTTTCTGCTCCTACACAGAACTGTGCATAGAGACTCGGAACCTCAGTGAATTAGAGTGTGCCAAAACTCATCTTAGTATCCAAAATCCCCTACCAGACTAGCAATCAGTGTCTCATTGGTTCTTCCATAACCCCAATGATTAGACAACCCAGAACATGGAACTTAGAATACCTCAGGCAATGTGGAACACATGAACACTCTTTCGTTATACTCTCATACCAGTCCAAAACAGGGAGTAAATGAAGACACGTGCAAGTTTGAAATATTTATTTCTAATGCCGTGTTCTCATGCGCAGTATTTTAGCTAATACAAGCAAGCATATTATTAGCAACAAGATTATGAGCATAGTTACTATTCCATAAAATACAAAGGGAGAAAGCATGTTAAAATGCTAAATGGAAAAAAGGTTAGATTACACCTAGAACTCACCCTCCCTTGCTACTAGGTTATGTTATATCCATAGAAGGTCTCTTGGGATTACAAGGGCGGCCCCACACCTCTGGTTCTAGCAGAAATGGATAACATCATTTTCGAAACCAGCTCTCTGCATGCCAATGTTCTCTAAGTGTGTGAGCATGCCTGTGCAGTGCATTATTAAACACGCCAAAATCAGAGGTGGCCACAGCTGCATATATGTTATGTCTAGAACGTGCGCTGATCAGACCGAACAACAACCACTGTGTTGAAATAACCTTGAAAGCCTCAGCACTCACTGTTCAGACAAAGCTTACCAAGCAAGGCTGCTGATATAGAAAAACATATTATTCTTGTGTGAAGCAAAACACTCTGTGAAACTCTAAACATTTATAATAATGTGTGCCGTGTGCAAAGCCACCAGAAAGGAAAAATGGCGTTTAAACTTCTAATAAGCTCATGCTAACTTAACACAGTGTAAAGGCAAGGCCCATCCCATGACAAAACTCAAGCTCAAGAAATACCACCAGCTACGGTCTCACCCCAAACAAATGGGAAATAGTGCATCAGAAATGAAAATTTCAAGTGCTGTAAATTTTTGTCCACCCTAAGCGTGGAAGGGTATACTCAGATGTGAGTCCCTTGCTCATTGCACCATCAGGATTCAAGCAAGCCGGGCCGAAGACGGCTGAAATGCCAGAAACCGGTCCCCGGAAGCTTGTTTCCTTCCCAGTGTAAGAATTGGCTTTTGTAGTCTGGTCTGCCCTGTTCCCATGATGCACTGGGCCAGGGACAGACTAATTTGCATACAGCCAGGTTCTGAAACTGGGATGGTGCAATGAGCTAAAAAACGGTGTTGGATCTAGCCCTGATCTGTTGACTGGGTGAGAGTATTCTGCTTAATTCAGAGACTCTGTCCATCACCACCCCTTGTTGTAAATTATTTTGTCCACCCTAAGCGTGGAAGGGTATACTCAGATGTGAGTCCCTTGCTCATTGCACCATCAGGATTCAAGCAAGCCGGGCCGAAGACGGCTGAAATGCCAGAAACCGGTCCCCGGAAGCTTGTTTCCTTCCCAGTGTAAGAATTGGCTTTTGTAGTCTGGTCTGCCCTGTTCCCATGATGCACTGGGCCAGGGACAGACTAATTTGCATACAGCCAGGTTCTGAAACTGGGATGGTGCAATGAGCTAAAAAACGGTGTTGGATCTAGCCCTGATCTTTTGACTGGGTGAGAGTATTCTGCTTAATTCAGAGACTCTGTCCATCACCACCCCTTGTTGTAAATTATTTTGTCCACCCTAAGCGTGGAAGGGTATACTCAGATGTGAGTCCCTTGCTCATTGCACCATCAGGATTCAAGCAAGCCGGGCCGAAGACGGCTGAAATGCCAGAAACCGGTCCCCGGAAGCTTGTTTCCTTCCCAGTGTAAGAATTGGCTTTTGTAGTCTGGTCTGCCCTGTTCCCATGATGCACTGGGCCAGGGACAGACTAATTTGCATACAGCCAGGTTCTGAAACTGGGATGGTGCAATGAGCTAAAAAACGGTGTTGGATCTAACCCTGATCTGTTGACTGGGTGAGAGTATTCTGCTTAATTCAGAGACTCTGTCCATCACCACCCCTTGTTGTAAATTATTTTGTCCACCCTAAGCGTGGAAGGGTATACTCAGATGTGAGTCCCTTGCTCATTGCACCATCAGGATTCAAGCAAGCCGGGCCAAAGACGGCTGAAATGCCAGAAACCGGTCCCCGGAAGCTTGTTTCCTTCCCAGTGTAAGAATTGGCTTTTGTAGTCTGGTCTGCCCTGTTCCCATGATGCACTGGGCCAGGGACAGACTAATTTGCATACAGCCAGGTTCTGAAACTGGGATGGTGCAATGAGCTAAAAAACGGTGTTGGATCTAGCCCTGATCTGTTGACTGGGTGAGAGTATTCTGCTTAATTCAGAGACTCTGTCCATCACCACCCCTTGTTGTAAATTATTTTGTCCACCCTAAGCGTGGAAGGGTATACTCAGATGTGAGTCCCTTGCTCATTGCACCATCAGGATTCAAGCAAGCCGGGCCGAAGACGGCTGAAATGCCAGAAACCGGTCCCCGGAAGCTTGTTTCCTTCCCAGTGTAAGAATTGGCTTTTGTAGTCTGGTCTGCCCTGTTCCCATGATGCACTGGGCCAGGGACAGACTAATTTGCATACAGCCAGGTTCTGAAACTGGGATGGTGCAATGAGCTAAAAAACGGTGTTGGATCTAGCCCTGATCTGTTGACTGGGTGAGAGTATTCTGCTTAATTCAGAGACTCTGTCCATCACCACCCCTTGTTGTAAATTATTTTGTCCACCCTAAGCGTGGAAGGGTATACTCAGATGTGAGTCCCTTGCTCATTGCACCATCAGGATTCAAGCAAGCCGGGCCGAAGACGGCTGAAATGCCAGAAACCGGTCCCCGGAAGCTTGTTTCCTTCCCAGTGTAAGAATTGGCTTTTGTAGTCTGGTCTGCCCTGTTCCCATGATGCACTGGGCCAGGGACAGACTAATTTGCATACAGCCAGGTTCTGAAACTGGGATGGTGCAATGAGCTAAAAAACGGTGTTGGATCTAGCCCTGATCTGTTGACTGGGTGAGAGTATTCTGCTTAATTCAGAGACTCTGTCCATCACCACCCCTTGTTGTAAATTATTTTGTCCACCCTAAGCGTGGAAGGGTATACTCAGATGTGAGTCCCTTGCTCATTGCACCATCAGGATTCAAGCAAGCCGGGCCGAAGACGGCTGAAATGCCAGAAACCGGTCCCCGGAAGCTTGTTTCCTTCCCAGTGTAAGAATTGGCTTTTGTAGTCTGGTCTGCCCTGTTCCCATGATGCACTGGGCCAGGGACAGACTAATTTGCATACAGCCAGGTTCTGAAACTGGGATGGTGCAATGAGCTAAAAAACGGTGTTGGATCTAGCCCTGATCTGTTGACTGGGTGAGAGTATTCTGCTTAATTCAGAGACTCTGTCCATCACCACCCCTTGTTGTAAATTAGTAAATTTAACAGCAGCTGATTATAGTTTATTGAGGGATTTGCATGATTTGCATGATTCGGAGAAAGATAACAGAAACCCAGGAGGGAATGAAACACAGGTAGAAGATCGCAGTGGCACTCTGGGCTTGGAATCACCGGCTAATGAGACCTGTGCAAAACCCCGCACCCCTTCAAGGAGAAATCAAAATTAATTCCAATCATGCCAAGGGGCACGCTGGATGTGTTCAATGAGCAAGTGGTGGCACAAGTGAAAACATTGAATATCAACATCAATAAAGCCAAAATTAAAGTCTCTAATCATGAAAGAAAATATGGCTAACTGGTTGAAAAACTAAAGAAGGAAAAGCAAGTAGTAGTCAGGAATTCTGACAAGGGGGGGTGGGCATTGTGTTGTGGCCTTTGCAGGATTATATGAATGAGGCGGACACCCAACCTAATAATACTGAGTGCTACAGAAAGAGCTCCTTTCAAAAATTCAAAGTTACACAGCATCTCTTCTTTACAAAGTTGTTGGCATGGAAAAACCTGGGTTTATTGAACATCGAGGAATATAAATATCTGAAGAAGGAACACCCTACTATTCCCACAATATAATTTTTCCCAAGGTGCATAAAAACATATACAAGCCTCCAGGGAGACCCATCATAGCGGCGTGTGAGGAGCCGCTAGAGAATATGTCAAGATACATTGACTTTTTCTTACAAGTCCATGTCAAAAACTTGAAATGAAAAAGATACAAGTAATTTCCTACAGAAAATCAAGCATATACAATGGCAAATGGATTACCGGGATACCTGGATGTATCCTCGCTATACACATATGTAAGGAATCATGATGGGGTAAGGGCTGTTGAGTATTTCTTGGCTGGTAGGCCACTTAAGTTAGCTCAACATAACAGAATGTTGATTGACATGTTGACATTTTGTCTGGAAAATAACCTTTTTCTTTTTAAAAACCAAATGTACCAACAGATATAAGGGGTGGCTACGGTGGCCAGCTCCTCCCCAGCCATGCAGACTGACTGACTGAGTTATTTTTAGAGCGCTCTTATGCCGAGGTGTCTTGGCGCTGTAAGAGAGATAGATGTAGCAGAGTTAAGGCAGCACGAAGAGCCAGGTCTTCAGCTCTTTTCTAAACTTGGCTATGCTCTTTTCGGAACGTAGTAAGGATGGTAGACTGTTCCAGAGCTTTGGGACTTGATGGGAGAAGGATCTGCCACCCCAACTGACTCTCTTAATCCTAGGGATGTGAAGTAGATTTTGGGAGCTGGATCTAAGTGAGCGCTCAGGTGCATAATGTGAGAGGAGATTGGAAAGCTGTTTAGAGGTCTGCCCATACAGGGATTCGTGGGCCAGGCACAAGACCTTGAATTGGATTCTTCTCCTGACTGGGAGCCAATGTAGTTCGCTTATTGCTTTAGAGGTAGGGTGTCATTTGGGGAGATTAAGCAGAACTCTGGCCGCCGCGTTTTGGGTGGACTGGAGTCGGTTAAGCTGTTTTTCGCCGGCACCTATGTATAGGGCGTTACAGTAGTCTACCCTAGACATGATCAGAGCTCCCACAACTGTTTTCCTCAAGGCGAAGGGGATGTAAGGCAGGATTTTTCGGAGGACCTTCAGAGTGAAGAAGCAGGACGAAGTGACCTGATTGATTTGGGCTGTGCAGGAGAGGTCCTTGTCCATTATGAAACCAAGGTTTCTAACCTTGTTGGCCGGGGTGGGACATACACCGGCTTCTGGAGGCCACCAGAGATCATTCCAGATGGAGGGTTTTTGGCCAAACTCAATCACCTCCGTTTTTCCGGTGTTAAGTTTGAGGAAGTGAGAGTTCATCCATGCCTTTACGGCTGACAGACAATTTCTAAAACTGCTTATTCATGGGCTGGTGGGAGGAGCTGGTCCTCAGGAGGCAATTTGAATACATCTATAAAGGAAAAATAATTTCTTGGCTCAGGTTCATTGTGTTCAGGTAAATGTGCCAACAAGGGATAAGTTTAAACTCTTTACTTTTGCCTTGGCGTAAGGTTATATATATATTACTTGCAAGGTAATTTCTTTGTAGATTGTTCATATACAGATAGCTTATATACAATTCTCATTTTTTAACAAAGTTTGAAAACATTAGATTTTATCAAAAGTTTCACAAAAAAATATCCAAAACAACATGGGTGAATAGAAAAAGAAGAATTTTTTCTTAATAGTAAACAATCGGATAAGGGTACTAGTTCATTAAACAAACAATGAAACATGAAGATGTACGTTGAAACAGTTGTTTTATCCTTCACAGTAACAATTGTGTACACTTTTTTCTTGGAAAATAAGGCAAATCAATGAGTCAATGAAAGATGAATATCGTCTATAGTAACATTATACAGAAAATAAGTGCATTTGTCAACGTTTCGGTCTTAGAGATTTCGTCCGTTAGACCATCTTCAGGACTGTATACATTTTAAATGGTTGACCCCTAAAAGAACACAAATAAATTTGTAATTAACATACATTCTTATTTAATTAATCATTGTTAAAAAGTATAAGACATCCGTGTAAAATAGAATGAAAAGAAAAGTGAATTTATATTTGAGAGAATAAATCAAGGCGAAAGCAGTTATCAGTGCCATTGTAAAAGTAAGATTAATTGTAGAATTTGGCTCAAAGAAATTAGAGCCTTGAAATATTTATAGAAAGGAAACACTTACGTAAAGGTGAGTAATTGTAACCTTCGAGTAAAGTTTGAGATTAACAAATATCCAGAATTTAAAATTTAATCCAAGTCTAAAAGTAAAAATAAAATTGTACATAAGAATCTATCTCACTAGATACAATGAAAGTTACTAATAGTGAGAAGTTTTGAAACCTAAAAGAAGCAAGGAACTATTCTAATTTGTTCTTTACATGTATTTATGTGTGGAGCAACACAATTATAGACAGAACAGGACCAGGAAGAGGAAGAAGCAGGGAGTGGGGGGACGGGGAGATGTGAGCAGAATGGCACACATGCACAATTAAGTATAGCACAAGTATAGACAAACAATGGCCAAAATTAATCAAACCAATAAGTAGCACAAGCCACACAACTCGTCAACATCACACCACTGAACGAGCATAGAAGGGAAAACCATGCTGCATTCATACAGGATGTGTACAAAGGCGGGTCGATGGTGTTGTGGGATGTCTGCGACCAACGTTATCATGGATGAGATGACCAGCATGTGGCACATGGGCGAGTTCACTGTCTGTTCCGTTGCAAACAGCTGCTCCTCCCTCCCATGATCTCCCACACTTTTGTACGGTGCGCTGTTGTATCTCGTGCACTCGTATGGCACACCATTGTAATGCCTCTTTGTGCATGTCCTGCTGCATTCCAACTACACCATCACAGTGCCGTTTGGAGGTGCTGCATGCCACTTTACAACATTGACTGCTGCGTCCCTTGTGGCAGGACATACCAGAACACAGAGACACATTTACTGCACTTCCTGTACACGGACATGTCCGAGACACCCCATTCCCATTGTCCGATAGGCACACCCCTGCGCTGACCTGTGTACCCCGGACCAGCACACGCCGGTAGTGCATGCAGGAGGATGCGTGCATAGCTACATGTGCAGGCTCACTGCCAACGCTGAGGTGACAATACACTGTGATGTTGCAGGGCTGGTGCTTAACATGCTAACACAATGACCACAGGGACACACTTGCACAGATGCGGGTTTGGGGGGGCGTTGGCTGTCCCGGAGTTGTTGCGATGAGTCTTGTGGCCCTCATGGGTATCCCTGTATAATGCTCATTGACTCTATGGAACCTGTGGGTGTTCTGGTGTGGCTCGTGGCTGTGTTTCGTTTCATGCTGCAGGTAGTCCTCCTGCTTAACACCAGCAGAAAGCAGGTGTAAAATCCCTGGTGGTAACGTGGCTTATCGTCGGAATTTGCTTTGCATTGCAGTTGTTGTGAAAGTTGTGATGTGATTTTTTTGTGTGCAGAACAATATACGAACTGGGCAGTGTATCCCGTCAAGATCCAGCACCTGACGCACTATTCCCAATCATTATAAATACAATGAGATTTCTTCATTGCTTTTGTGTGTACACTGTAAGTGCAGCCACTACCTCAGTGCAATTCAATACAGGATTTTAGTATTTAGAATAAATCGCAAAGGTGCCCCTTGTGTCTTTTTGCATGGAAACGTCTACTCTGCATTTCATTATCAGCACTTTAATGGAGGTAAAGTTGAGATAAATCTAACCCAGTATTCAGAAGTTGGTGCAAACTGCAGACATCACTAGTATTCCCACGATAAGTGCCCCAAAATTTAACACCATGGTGGATACCACCAAATAACAGTAATAAGAGCAAGAAAGAGTCACACAGCAGTTAAGAAAACAACCAAAAAGGTTAATAATTATTTTGTTGTTAAACTTGATTTTTTTATAAACATATATAAAGGAAAACTATTTCCAACTTTGTTTATTAACACATATATTTATAAACGATACACTAATAAAAAAAATTAACAAAAAAAATAGAAAGCAACAAGGCGGAAGACTCCTGTGGGGATCATGGATGTCGACGACAGAGCCGGGAAAATAAAGCACAAGATAAGGACTTGTGTAATGCGCATATCAAAGGACTGAGAGAGAGAAACAGAGAAGGAAAACAAGCCAGAGAGAAAAAGAGAGGGAAAGAAAGAAAGAAAGGGAGTGAGAAAGGGAGAAGGGAGAGAGAGATAGAAGGAAAGGAATGAAGAGAGTGAGAGAGAGAGGGAGAGGGAGAGAGAGAGAGAGACTGTCACCTCTGCGCATTCATGAGCAAATAATTACCTTGTGCCAGTGGAGTGTGCAGCAGTGGGTGGACTGCACATGCCCGTCAAAACTCCGCCGATCTCACAGGTGTTGCTGAGTCCTTTAATGGTGGGGACTGCATCAGATTCTGCACGGATGTCTCAGATCATCAGTTTCTCCGCGGCCCGGCAGATCTCACACATGTTGCTGAGTCCTGAATGGCAGAGACCAACTCGGGCTTTGGTGCCACTAAGCTTGTGGAAGTTAAGTTCGGGCCACGTGGTAGTAGACCCCTGATGGCCATATGAGCTTCGGGTGGCACTAACCGTGTGCATCTGAAGTCCGCGCAAAGGGGTGGTAGGCCCCTGAAGGCTATACAGATCAGGGTGTGACTAACCTTCTGCGCAAGTTTTGAAAGACTCTTTATGGTTGAGACACGTGTAACGTCTGCCATCTAGTCAGCATCGGCAATAAAGGATGTGACGTTGTTGATCTATTATATTTGCGTGGTCACATGGCCTGTGACACATGTGCCGGACGGGTGTGGTGTGTCTGGAAACCTGCCCTCAGGGAATGGGTGTGAGATGTTGAGAACTAGATCACTTACGTGCACAGGAACAGTGAGTACGTCTGTGACAGGTAGGTATGTGGGGCCAACATCGGAACGTAATCTGAGTGGCTTGGCGTGGCGTGGCATACGGTGGAAGAGGACAGGGATACCTACAATGGCACGGACGACTTGTAGTACTGCGTCTGTGAGTGGAGCGGACAGGCTGCAGCTGTCCCTCTGCGAGCCTGGGTGCGAGCTGTTCATAACTCACACTACATAAGTATTGAAAAAGAAAATTGTGATTCCGTCCGTCAGCTGGCATTTGTACGAGGCTTTTGTGAAAACATATCGGAGTTCTTTCTGTGGTAGATACCCCTTTGACGCTGCCTCTCCCCTGATCGTAGTGTAGGCCAGAGGTATCGGTGAGCAAGGGTCCACAGCCACGTGCATACGTTGGTGACCCAACCAAACCTGCATAGTACAGGTTCAGTGGCACCACGTGTCGCCGGCCTTCCATATGGAAATACCCCATAGTGATCGAAGGGAGTCTGGTGCTGTGGTCGCTGCCGAGGACTTAGGACACAGTTACACACGTAGGATCGGCTTGTGTTGAACAGGGTTAGTTTGCACCACGTGTCGCCGGTCTTCCACAGTGTAGGCCGGAGGCAGCGGTCAGCAAAGGCCCACAAGCAGGTGACATTGACTTGAGCTGCACAGATTGGGAAGATTTGGTCTTCTTAACCATTATAGTCTCTTACACATTTTGCATTGTTACTAATCTTGAATTGTGAACCATGTAACTCCAGTGTAGGACGAAGGCTGTGGTTAGGATGGGCACACAGCCACGTGGCATTGTGTTGAGCTGCACAGTTAGTGGCACCTGTAATACTCAGCGTATACGCATCCTGCGATGATATGTGGTCCCGGTGGGCCGCACTGGGAGCAATATGTTTTGTCTAATGAATTCTGCGTTGATAAGGCCACATGGCGATGACTTATGGTGCAGTGAGCTAGTAGCACCGTTAAATCTTACTTCTATGCGGGAGTAGCGTATGTTGAAGCAGCCCACTCCGCTTCCGCTTCCGGGGGGGGGGGGACCCAGCTACATGACCGAGATCTTCCCCACTCCCTGAGGTAACATGATGCATCCACTGTGTACTACACTACAAGTATCAATAGTATATCTCCACATGCAGAGGTTTGTGCTTTGCATAGTGAGGTCTGTGCAGCACGTCAGCATTACACTTGGCATTGTGTGCTTTATTATTAATGAGTGACTTGCTTCCTTCATATATAGTTGGTTGCTCATCTCCCAACATTCAACTATTGTATGGCTGAGGGGCATGGCATTTTGGGAAGGTCCGTTCTGTTTTGTGCTGCCTCAGTGGTAGTAGGGGGGGTGGTCCAGGGGGAGGGTCTGGTGGTGGTGGCGCTGGGTGTTGTGGCCTTGTTGGGTGTCAGAGCTGCATGATAAGTAGCTGTATCACGTGTTGGTCTTTAGATGTGGCTGTGAGTTGGGTCGAAATAACGGAGTAGATAGTCGGACTCCTTACACCAGTTAAAGGTTGTTGTAAATTTGTTACTGCTAACTCGGCTTATCGCCTGCTTTTTGGATCGCATTGCAGATTTGGCTGGTCGTTTAAAATATAGGGAAGTGGTGTTTTCGTGTTTTGTTTGCACAGGAACGCCTACTGTGCATTTCATTAGCATTAGTTGTGGCTCTAGTTTGTGGTGATTTTGTTGGCGTAAGGTATCGATAGAAGAGTGGTGAGATTTGCAGTTTTCAAAAAATTTGAGAATGGGATGATAATTAAAAAACACAAAAAAAGATAGGTTTAATGAACATCATAATTGGAAATTAGCATTTAAAAAACCTTTGAAATTCACTGAAAAAACCATAGGTTTCAGGGACGTTATAGTTAGTTGTACATTTGACTTATATAAAACCAGAGAAATTCGCCTGTTATAGTTAGTTGAGCTAACTATAACTCGCGCCCCCGCTATGCACTGCTGATGACGTCACATATTACATCATTCATGACCTGGTCAGTGACATTACTAATGACATCACTGCTGACTTCTCAAATTACATCTCTGATGACATCATCCAGGTCAAAATCTGATGCACCTCAACAGACCCTAATATAACACTTGATACACCGTCTAAAATACAAATTATAATTTTTGAAACCGTGAACACACCATTACCAGTTAGTACATATCCACTCTCTAATTTGTAGGTCTACACACAGATCCATTCATTCACCTATACACTCACTCATACATACAGTCAGCCATCAATACAGCATTATCATATCCAGTCACATATCTATACAGACACTCACACACCGCCTCTCATTCTACGGTTATTCACACACCTAGTCAGTAATGGAAATAATCAATCACTCTTTCATTTACTCACCTGTACAATTATACACATACCAGGTCACTTATTTAAACATATACTAACACATACTTACACTCTAATACAATAACTAATAAAAGGACACACTGATCCATCCAGGCACTCTCACAATCACTCATTCTCACATATAGTCATTTATATAGTCCAACACTCATATATACTGCCTTTCACATATGGAGGTACTCACACATGTACCACTAAGGCATCCATTCACTCACCAAGACACTCATACACACACTCACTCAGCCATACACTACGGTGCGATGGGATGCCTGGTCTTCACCTTGGGGATGCTCAGTAGGGGCTATCTCGCAGGGAAAGCCAGGACGGGTTCCCAAAGCAAGCGCTAAGAGACCTGTAGGTGATTTGGCGCTATATAAATTGAAAAATTAACATAACATACAGACCTTCACAGTTACACACTTGAACATATATACCTAGTGAATTATCCCCTCACACATCTATGCACAGAGACACCCCCCACCCACCCACCCAGATACTCAGGTACTCATACAGGTACTCAGACAAGCAATGAATAGCTCATATAGATCCTCCTTTAGTTGCTAACCAAACCATGGAACTCCTTACACACCAACTGACAACCTAAATTGTGTGAATGTCTGTATCAGTCACTAACACATGCATTAAGCAAGACAATTAATTACTCATTTATACAGTTAGTCACACACCTACTTAATGATCCATCCCGAGTCTCATACACTCATTCATTTTTCAATACACCTTGGCATAAATATATATATATATAAAACATATTTACATTTTATAGAAACACACATTCACTGGATGATGTCATCAGTGATGTCATTTGAGATGTCGTCAGTGATGTCATCAGTGATGTCACTGACCATGTCATGAATGATGTAATATATGACATCATCAGCAGTGCATTGCGGGGGCGCGAGTTATAGTTAGCTCAACTAACTATAACAGGCAATTTTCTCTGGTTTTATATGAGTCAAATGTACAACTAATTATAATGTCCCTGAAACCTATGGTTTTTTCAGTGAAATAAAATATATATATATATATATATATATATATATATATATATATATAGAGAGAGAGAGAGAGAGAGAGATAGAGAGAAAGAGAGAGAGAGAGAGAGAGATAGATATATATGTATATGGATAGATATATGGATATATAGAGATAGATATATAGATGTATATATATATATATATATATTTATGAACCAATGCTTACTATTCTTTGTAGAATCATCTACACAATATCCCAGCCATCATACTCTGGGGGTGTGGAGACTGGTGTGATGATGGCATAACGGGTGCCCAGAACCCTCACTATGCATGTTATATTGTTTCCTGGGACGTGCAGTGTTTAAATAAAGAAGCCACGTATTCCTGGAATCCCACCCCTTTTCTCTGTGTCTATTCCAAAAAGCTTAAAAAGACTCAGCAGCACACTTCAGAACAGCAACTAAGTAAATATATCTTTCTTTTGCTTTTAGTTGTGTTTCACACTGAGTATGCTTGCTAACCCCCAAGTGGTGCTTCTGGATGAACCTTCAACTGGACTGGATCCCAAAGGGAAGCAGAGAGTGTGGTGAGTTATATGAGGAGACTTTGAAACCATGGAGTCATGTTAAATGTTTAGGTCCAGTTGGAAAGCAACATACCTCTCTAGTTGATAACATTTCTTTGAACTGTGTATGTCTCACTTTTGAGTAGGCACAAAGGAAAATAGAGCTCCCAGGCAACAGTTAACATATGCAATGCAAGAAAGGAGTTAAAAAATAGAGAAATTAAAAAATAGTATCTTTTAATTAAATAAACAAATACATGTATGTTCTGGTAAAAATAATGCACTAATTTAATAGTATGTCTGCACACCTGAGTAAGCAATTTTAAATCGGTTGATTTGCAAAACTATTCAATTTTCTAAGAAAAATATGGGTGCAACTGCCTGTGTATGAGAAAAGACCCAATTATTTCTCAATGGGTTTGAATACAAAAATAGACTGTGGAGTGCCCACAGTCAAGGTAGTGAACAGCTATAAAGCAAATATGTCTCAAGAGAACTTACAATTCTATTTAAACACAAGTGAATCAAAATGCTCAAGGGCAAAAAAAATTATCAGATATAAATCATCAATATACAACAGGACATAAACCCATGTCTGTCAGCATTATATTCATGCTAATAATCCTGTGTTAATCTTACAAATGTTTCATCATTTAGTGCAATCAAAAACATAACATTTTACATGAAAGTGTAAATTTGCAATGACATCCTTGTCATTAAAAATCTCAATGCATTTCGGGTTTGAAGTCAGAACCCTTCTTCAGGGAAAAATCAATTCTGTCAACAGTGATGTCTTCCAAATGTCGGTGTACTCCACAGTAATCTACAACACAACAAACGCAGTAAGCCTACTGCATCCAGTGACATAGGATTTGCACTCTAAGAACTAAAAAGGTGCTCATGAGAAAATTTCATGAAAAGAAAAGAGAAGTCATGCTCATAATGTACATTAAAGTTCTAAAAACTGACTCGATGCTAGTGGAAAATGCGTGAAAGGGAAAAGAACTCATAGTGCTCATAATATTGAGTGCGTAAAGAGCGATATTATAGAAATTCACCCCACGTGTTTTGCATACGTTCTTGATGCTAAGTGAATGTGACACCGCACCGTTAAACTAACGTGAACTAATAGAGTAGAAGGAAACATAAAGTATCAGCTTGCCTGGAATTGTTTCCGAGATCACAGTAAATCGAGACACTAACAACGAGGCTAAAAGCAGTGGGAATCCAATATTATCCAAGTTCAAACATATTCTGTGGGACATAAATATAAAAACTATCAGTTTTTTTTAAATTCAAGTGGCGGGTTCTGAAAATAAATGAGCCGAAAGACTGCTCTCACCTGAATCTGTGGCGTGCTTCCGCCCGTCAATGCTCCAAGCGTGAGCTTCGTAGAACCTAAAGAAACGTGATAGTTCAATAAGTAACCGGACTCGTGACCGGAGCTCAGAAATGTCAGACGTATTACACTAAGTACATACCCAAAGTTATTGGTGATATGTTTATTTCTCCGCTGTGATGCCGCCGATGGTAATGGAACGCCGATCTTCCATCGCGTAGGATGTATCCCACAATGCTTCATGAATTTAAAGGGGCATAGTTGAAATTCTACACTGCTTCAAAGTGAAAGCTTTATTCGTCCATGCTATGTGAACAAGAAGCTTTCCTGTCAAAAGAGCAAACGTGCCATGTGTACCGCGGTTCATAATGAGTTGCTAAATGAGTATTTGTAATGTCGATATGGTATACAGAAAAGAAATAATATGAATAAATGATGCTTGTAAGGGAAAGGGCATAGGAATTAAAGGAAAAGAAACGGAAAATAATAAGATGAAAGAGAAAAGAGTGCAAATCCTTTACATATTCAGGAAAATAGTACAGTTATTCTCTTGTTACTGTATTACAAAAAACATAACATTTCATAGTGATCATTAAGCCCATCCGGGGCTACTGTTCCTAAGGTTTATATCCAATAAGTTTCTCTACGTGCTAGAGCCGTGTTGATATCAATACCTGGACCACTGCTAATACTTTCCAAAACTGTGTAGCGTAACTGAGGTATGGTATGTCCTACTGCTCCTCAGTGTGAAGCCAGGGGAGTAGTAGTATTTTTGTTTCTGATTCAGCTCTTATGTTCTATGATTGGTGTTTTTATTTTCCTGCTGGTTCTTCCTACGTAAACTAGGCCACAAGGGCATTTGATTGCATATATTACTTTCTCAGAGTTGCTGTCAGACGTATGTCTTAATTTAATGGGGTTACCCGTATGAGGGTGCATGTATTTGTCCCCAAGAATCACATTACTGCATTGGCCACAGTTGTGGCATTTTTTCATCCCCTTGAATGATTTGACTGGCTCTTCAGTGTTCAATTTTAGTAGTTCACGTAAATTCTTGGATCGATTGTGTGCAAACAGGGGAGGATCAGAAAAAAGATGCACAAAGTCTGGTTCATTTTCAATTATTTCCCAACTTCTTCGAATTATGGTTTTAACCTGTGCCGCTTGAGTTGAATATTTGAGCACAAAAACTTCACGTTGAGATGTAGTTTTATTGGAGGCTTTTAATAGGTCCTTCCTGCTTTTTTGTGCCGTCTTTTGTTTGGCTTGAGTAAGTATCTCAAGTGGATAACCTCTGGCTTGGTATTTGAGTTTTTGATCTTCAATGTGTTGTTTACATTGCTGTTCATTAGACGTGATCCTTTATATTCTCGTGAACTGAGAGGTGGGTAAGTGTTTTTTCAGTGGGAACGGATGAGCACTGGTAAAGTGCAATGCACTGTTTACGTCAGTAGGTTTCCTGTATACTGAAGTAATTAAACCTTCGTGGTTTTTTGGATTTCAATATCCAGAAAATGTTTTTTTTCTTCTTGAATATCATATGTAAATTGAATTCTGGAGTTGTGAGTGTTCAGTGTTTTGATGGAGTCTTCTAACAGAGTCTTGTTGCCCTTCATATGACCAGAATGTCATCAATTTAGCGGAAGATTGCAACTGCATTAGTTTTCCAAATCTGGTTGGTTAAAATGTGTTGGTGCTCGTAGTGCGCCATAAGGGTGTTAGCATACGAAGGGGCTCCGGGAAAGCCCATTGATGTACCCGTCTTCTGTAAATAAAATTTCTTTTGCCAAATAAAATAACTGTGGTAAAGCGAGAAATGTAACAGTTCCAAGAGAAAAATAGCTTGTTCAGATGGTGTGGTTGAGGCCAGCAGTCTCCATTCCACTGCCTCCAAGCCTTCATTGTGCGCTATGGAAGTATATAAGGCCACAACATCTATAGTGCACAGAAGAATGTCATTATTAAATGCTTCTCGAATAGCATCCAGTTTGACCAGACATCAGTAGTGTCTTTTATGTAGGTTTCCCAAGTTTGTACAAGAGGTTGAAGGTAGTAATCCACAAAGTGTCCTATGGCTTCATGTATAGAGTTACATCCGGCTACTATTGGCCTGAATGGTGGTTTAAGACTGTCCTTATGCATCTTGGGACAAGGGGACAAAACAAAAAAAGCACCCGAAACAGACTCTAAAACCCCAACAGTATCTGTCTGCACATTTCTCATATCACAAAAAACATTATTTGACGTTGCTGAGGCTGGGGGTATACCCCATGAAGGACCTAACCCCCAAATGGAAACACACATGGCCAACTAAACTATGCCGGCTATGTGGACAGCAGGACGAGTCTTTGTTTCGGTGCACAGACATAATATCGACTCCACAATATCGAATGGACAAAATATCGAGTAAAAAATATCGAACATAATCAAATATCGAGAACAAAAATATCGTTGTTAAAAATATCGATTACAATAATGATAATAAAATATCGAGTCCAAAAATATCGACTCAAAAATATCGACATGACAAAATATCGATTAATAGTCAAAGTAAAAAATATCGATAATATGTTGAAAAAAGGTAAAAAATATAAATAAATTGTAATACTAATATAAATTGTAGTTAATGTTTAGGAGCGGGATGTTGGGTTAATAGGGGATAAGGGTGGGGAGTAATTTAAAATAATTAATTAATTTATACATGTTTGTAAATATTTTTATATTTTAATTAATTGGGAAATAATTAATATTAATTAGTTAATTAATTTATATACATTTCTATAAAAATTTTATTAGTAATTAATTGGTAATTAAATAATATTAATTAGTTAATTGTAAATTAAATAATATTAATTATTTAATCAATATAATTGTTAATAAAATTTTATGTAGTAATTAATTGGTAATTAATTATTATTAATTAGTTATTTGGAAAATAAATAATATAAATTAGTTAATTAATTAATATAATTGGTAATAAAATTTTATGTAGTAATTAATTGGTAATTAATTATTATTAATTAGTTAATTGGAAATAAAATATTAATATTTATTTAATTAATTAATATAATTGGTAATTAAATTTTATGTAGTAATTAATTGGTAATTAATTAGTATTAATTAGTTAATTGGAAAATAAATAATATAAATTAGTTAATTTATTATTATAATTTGGTATAAATGGTGTATTAGTAATTAATTGGTAAATAATTAATATTAAGTAGTTAATTACATTATTTAGAGTAATTGTTATATATATAATATTTTGTTATAGTTCATTAAATAATTGGGGGAAAATTTATTAATAATTACATGAAAATAATTACAGCTAATGTGCTAAAATATTTTCATCTTTGTTATTGGTATAAATTGTAGTTAATGTTTAGGAGCGGGATGTTGGGTTAATAGGGGATAAGGGTGGGGAGTAAATAAAAAGAAATAATTAATTATGATATGTTTGTGATTAATGTAAATTATGATTTAATTGGTAAAGAATAAATATTAATTTGTTAATTAATTCATATAATTTGGTACATATTTATCATTAGTAAATAAATAATAATTAATTAATATTAATTAGTTGATTTAATTATTAATAAATAATTTTTTTCTTCATATTTTGTTATTATTAAATATTTGTTTGGGAATAAATACAATAAATAATTATATTTAATTAATTACAGCTATTTTGCTAATATATTAACTTATTAATTATACTTAATTAATCATTAATAGTTAATTAAATAATATTATTTAAATTTGGGTACAGGAGGAATTTTAGTGTTCAGGGTCAGTTTTCTCTCTTTAGGTAAAGGGGTATTTTAATGTTTCAAGGTCAGTTTTCAGTTTTAGGGTAAAGGGGTATTTTTAGAATTCAGGGTCAGTTTTCAGTTTGTGGGTAAAGGGGAATATTTAAGGTTTAGGGTCAGTTTTCAGTTTTTGGGTAAAGGGGTATATTTAGGGTCCAGGGTCAGTTTTTAGTTTGTGGGTAAAGGGGTATATTTAAGGTTCAGGGTCACTTTTCAGTTTTTGGGGAAAGGGGTATAATTAATGTTCAGGGTCAATTTTCAGTTTTTGGGTAAAGGGGTATTTTTAGGGTTCAGGGTTTTGGGTAAAGGGGTATTTTTAGGGTTCAGGATCAGTTTTCAGTTTCTGGGTAAAGGGGTATATTTAAGGTTCAGGGTCAGTTTTCAGTTTTTGGGTAAAGGGGTTTATTTAAGCTTCAGGGTCAGTTTTAAGTTTGTGGGTAAAGGGGTATATTTTTAGGTTCAGGGTCAGTTTTAAGTTTTTGGGTAAAGGGGTATATTTAATGGGTCAGGGTCAGTTTTCAGTTTTTGGGTAAAGGGGTATATTTTTGGGTTCAGGGTCAGTTTTCAGTTCTTGGGTAAAGGGGTATTTTTTGAGTTCAGGGTCAGTTTTTAGTTTTTGGGTAAAGGGGAATTTTTAGGGTTCAGGGTCAGTTATGGGATAAAGGGGTATTTTTTAGGGTTCAGGGTCAGTTTTAAATTTTTGGGTAAAGGAGAATTTTTTGGGTTCAGGGTCAGTTTTCAGTTTTTGGGTAAAGGGGTATATTTTAGGGCGCAGGGTCAGTTTTCAGTTTTTGGGTAAAGGAGAATTTTTTGGGTTCAGGGTCAGTTTTCAGTTTTTGGGTAAAGGGGTATTTTTAGGGTTCAGGGTCAGTTTCCAGTTCTTGGGTAAAGGAGTATATTTTTGAGTTCATGGACACTTTTCAGTTTTAGGGTAAAGGGGTATTTTTAGGGTTCAGGGTATGTTTTGTGTATATAAAGTGTGAGAAAAAAATGTATAAATATTACAAATACTTGAAAAAATTTTGTGAAAAATAGTTGCTCATTTTTATGCTAATAATAATTTTTTGAACTACTCAGCAAAAAATATACTACTAATATATGTTAATAATATTTATAACATATATATAAATATTTGACAAATTTTACACTATAACATTATACTAAAGTAGCTATTCTAATTTATACATGGTCAGTCTTCAGCACCTTTCCAGATATTACTTTCACTTGAGTAGGAATAGTAAATAATAATTGGTAAGTGTCCAGCAACTTCTCTGATAATACTTTGACTGGAGTAGGAATAGCAATTATTAATTGGTCAGTGTCCAGCACATTTGCATATAATTTTACATTAGTGTGTTATTATATTACAAGACAATGCTAAATGGATGTTTTCACAAAACTTTATTACAATTTTCCAATTTTTTCATGTGTAATACAATACAATCACTATCAAATATAACATAAATATTTTTGGAAATGTTGTATTTGCAGAATAACGCATTATCATTTATGTACATGTTTTAATTTGTCACACAAAATTTGTTCACAACATTTTTTATGTGAAAACAAAATATTATTATCAATCACTTTCTGTAACAAGTATTTATATTGAAATAAATAAAAATCAAGTTCTTTTTCTGTTTCTTCCATTTATATTTAATAATGTTAATATTATATATTAATATTATTAAATATTTAATTTTAATATATACATTTTTATAAAGTAACATGACAATTATTATATTTGCTCAAGATATGGAAATACTAATTAAGACATTTTTTTTCACATATTTCTGACAATGTTGTTTTTAAATTATACATATAAATATATTATGTTGTTAACTTTATAACTGTAAAGGGGAATAATATGTTTAATAATAATATCTGGTATTGGTAAAAGATTATTTATGCAATTATATACTTTTATAATACTTAGACATTATTATAAAAAAATTCATTAATAAAAATAATAACAAATATATTTATTATTATTATTATTAATTAATAAACTTAAACATTTATCTTTTCTTTTCAGAAATATATACATTCAGAGAAATAAAAATACATTATTTAAGGGCATTATTTATATAGTAAATGGTTATAATTTTTATATTAATAATAATAAATAAGTTATATTATTTATTATTAATAATTATTTACAAAACAATTAATAATTTTTTGTTATAAACAAACACAAACTTATTCCTATAAATGTCCCCAAAAATAAATTTTTTACATATATTATTTCAAGTGTTACATACTTATTTAATATTAATAATATATATTAATTACTATATATTAATTAATATTAAAGAAAGTTTAATTTTTTTAACAGTTTAAATTATAATGAGTCTACTGTATTAATTTGTTACAATAACAATGTGTATGTATTATATTTTTATACTATACCATTGTATTTTCTATGATACCTTTTCAAAATTGGTTTAAGGGGACTACTTTTTTACCGCGTAAGGTTATTGCGCTTCATTCAAGACTGGAGAAGCTCGCGGTTGGGAGTTGCTTCGTGTGGAGAGAGGTAAGGTACATTTTATATACCATTTATGACTGAGTGGTAATGTTTGAGGGTATATTCGAACTGTGTAGTGTTTTTGTGTGTATGTATGATTTGTTAATGTAGCGTTTAGGTGTAATGTCGTCGTTATAGATGCGTCGTGTATGTTTTAGTTCTAGTGTTATTTGAATTGTTAGGAAATGTCTTCTTACATGGTTAATGTTAATTGTGAGTGTATTTACAAATTTTATGGGCTATTTGTGGGTGGGTTTAGTTATGTATGTTTTTTAACAGGTTCCGGTTCCTCGCATGAAAACTACATGGAAGGAAGCGTGTTTTTTTTCGGAGATACTAATGTATGACTTATTATGGTTATATTTTTACGTGTATCTCCTATTTTTCGTGTTTGCCAGGAGCGGATTTTAATAATTTTAACCTTTTTTCGGGATTTTTGAGGGTTTCATATTGGATTGATACATTGGTATGCGTCACCGTTTTTTTAAAAGTTGTGTGTATATCACTTTAAATACTAAAGTGTCCACACTACTGTTTTCGGGATTTCCTGGAGCGTTTATTTTATTTTTACATAATTTTCGGGTTTTTGATGGTTTCCCATATTGGATTTTTCTTACTTTGTAATGGATTGTATGGATTGTATTTTGCTTCATTACGTCTCTTTCATCTACAGAAATTGTAAGTATTTTTATATTTCTATTTATTGGGTGGGAAATGTCGATCTTTATGTAATGTGTATGTGTGATGTAATTATAAATATTGCATATTTGTTCAGAAATAATGTGCAAAATTTTGATAAGTTTGTAAAACAAATATGTCTTATTTATAATTGTTTAGAAATGTTTATGATTGTTATATGTATCATTATTGTAAGAAGATATTAGTATATTTTGTCGACATTTTTATAGTAGGGTTTTAGCTATTATTGACAGATATTCTAATCCTCTAGTTGTAGGGTATAGTGTGACTTGACTTTGCAGTAGTCGGAACATTTGTTTAGTTTGTTTACTTAGTTTTGGACCAATTTGGGTCACAGATTGTTCCATTCTTAGTTCTTGGTAGCTTTGTTCTTTTATCAAAGCTTCTAGTAGGTTATGGAATGTGGGTCTTGTTCTGCTTGTGGTAGCTTGGAAAGCATTATGCCACCCTTCTACACTGTTGTTGGTTTTAGACTCTTGGTTTAAAGTACTAAGATAGACATTCCACCAAGGGATTTGGAATTTGGGTTGGCGTCGATGTCCAGACCTGTGCAACCTTCCCGCCCAAGTATCTTCGAAATAATCCAGTAATGGGGTTAGTTTATCTTCATTCCTCTTGTAATATGTGCTGTCAATTAATAAATTATAGTGTTCGGCTACATCGGTAACAGGAACGTAGGCCAGTGCTATCAATTTTTTTATTTGATAGGCAAAGGTGCTATCTGTTGAGTACAAAATACTTAAAGTTGATTTTTGGAGATGTCTCCATATGCTCTGATTGAAATAATAGTAGCAACCCTGGATTGCTGTGTGGGGAAATATTTTCAAAATGCTATTAATCATAGCTAATTCGAAATCAATAATAATTTTTTCTGGAAAATATTTATTGATTTCATTTTTGAGAACATTTAATATTTCTGTGTAAGTGTTTTGCTGTTTGTTTGGTAGCAAACAGTAAATGAAAGGGATGTTATAGTTATGGTATAACCCGTGGATGGAATATAGTTGATAAAAAGGTTTTGGGCATGGTTTAAATGTTCCATCCATCATCCATTGGGGACACTGTTGGATTTTTCTTAAATTACTTGCAGTTGCAAACATTATGATTCTGTTTGTACTGCTTTCATTGTCAAAAAGGATACATTTGTCTTTATTGTGTGTGATGGACATTTCTGGTGAAATAATAATTTCCTCAAAAGTAGTAGGGTTGGGTGGGGTAGTGGAAGTGTGTCTTTTAGTGTATGCAATTGTGCGTTTTAGGGAGTCAATAGACGGTAGTTGACCTGAAGCATGGGCTGGGACTTTTAACAGTTCCTCTTTAAGGATTTGTGTTGTTGGTCTATCACTTTGTGTGCTAGCAGTCTTTATACTTTCTAAAGCATCTCTTATTTCAATTTCTGTGACATTGGGGGGGATGATTGTGTTCCCTGGTAAATAGCACATTAGTTTCCTCTGTAGTAGCCCTTCCATAACATTTGTTTGAGTAATATTTTGTACATTTCCAAAAAACCTTTCTACCACTTTGTCTTTCCTGGCTATAAACATAACCCATATAACATAACAGTAATTTATTTTTCTGTGACATAACAAATTCTGCACCTTCTGTCATTTTGTTTTACTTGTTCTAGGAAAGAGTAGAAAGAAACAAAATCAAATAACATATATTTCACTTAGTGGTGCTAACATAATTAATGTTGTATTTATACTTACGTTTACTAAAAGTAGTAATCACAAATGCAGAACTGTATTTTGAAGGACTTTCTTGTATGTATTTCTTTATTTACTGTTGGTATGAAAATATAGAAATGCTAAATTAATGTTTATACATAACAAACGTTTTTCCTAGGAAAAAGCAGTTTTTTTATTTGCTTAGTACTACATTTGATGTGAACATTACATATACTTACTTGTTTAAATAGTTGAGTTGTAGTATTTGGTGGAGTACATCAAGGTAGTAAAGTTTAGATCTGTAGAGAAGATAGAATAAATACATGTCACATATGATAAAAATTATTTTGAAGCGTTGGGAAATTGGAAATATTTAAAACTATACTAACTTCTAAATATGTACTTTTCTTTGCTGTAGGTAGAATAGATGTATGATGTATTCACAATATCTGTAGAGGAAATATAAAATACATAACATGGTGTTAAGAACATAGTTCTTGTTTTTATATGAAGTTTTAGACAAATTGAAGTATACTTACATTTTTTACAAGGGTAGTCTTGTCTTTTGGTATAGTTGATGTAGGATGTTTTTATTGGATCTGTAGGGAAGATGTAATATGCAAGATATGTTGTTTAGAAAATAGCATTTTAAATATTGGTTGTTTACTAACAAAAACATATATACTTACATGTTTAATTAGTGTAGTTCTATATATTTGTAGTGTTGAAATCCGAAAATCGCTGAATATCTGTGAATTAAATGTTTTAAATTAAGTATGAATCTTGTGAAATAATGTTTAAAAACAGCTGTTGTTGTATAACAGACCATTAATATATACTTACTATCTTATTTTGCAGGGGAAGAAATAGGAGCATGTATTAGGAATTTTTTTGTAGTAGTTTCTATCAGAAAAGTAGGAGGAGATAAAAATTAAATAAGTGGAAGAGTTAGGAGATATAAGTAAAATAATAGACTACTAATTTAGATTTTTTAATAATGGAATGTAACTTACTTGAATGATTAGCTAGTGAGCTGGATCTTTAAAGATGTTTGTTCAGGAACAAAATCTTCAGAGTGTTGGCATCTTCTTTCTATGGAGTTAGCAGCAGCAAATGGTAGAATGCATTTATCCCTTTTATAGTATGTGTATTTTGTGTGCTTGGATTTGATTGGTTGTAGGATGAAAGGAAGGATTGTATAGGCTAGTTTGAATTTTTTTATGTTAATTGGTGTATTTGTTGATGTGAGAATGGTGGTATGTGGTGCTTTCCGCATTAAAGCAGGTTAGTTGTTAAATAAAATACATGTGAAAGTGTAAAAATATTATGAAAATTTTAGTTACATGTAAAGATTCTTTTTCAAATGATAGAACGCATTTAATATAATGTATAGCAAATGATGATAAATAGTAATGTTATAAAAGTCACAGGTATTATATGTAAAATGTTTTTTGTATAGAGCAATGACTTTTATAGACCATTAATATGGTATTTTAGACATGAAAGGGTACAAAAGATAACTCGATATTTGTTTAGAAACGATATTTTTGTACTCTATATTTTAGTAGTCGATATTTTTGTAGTGTTAGGTGTAATTTCATGAACAACAATATATTAGTAGTCGATATTTAATAAGACGATATTTATGTACTCGATATTCTAAATACTCGATATTTTTTAGTCGATATTTTTGTATTTTGGGTAATAAGTATACAAAGTCGATATTTTTGTAGTCGATAATTATTCAACGATATTATTGCTAGTCGATAATGTGACCGTCGATAATATTTCAGTGATCCCTTTGTTTCACCTCCTATGTATCTGCCCTGCACTACTAGTAATCAGGAAATCTGTTTTGCGGGAGGCACTAAGAATTGCACAAATAAGGACATGCAGAGCGGCAGTTATAAAATGCCTCGGAGGGACGTCTGTTAAACTGTCCTGTGGAGCCATAAACTTTTGGAAAATGGCGGCAAAAGGGCTGGACAAAAACAGCGATTTAACACAAGTAGCTTGAAAATAATTGTACACAGCTATTTACTTGCTCTGATTGTGTAATCTTTTTAATGTATGAGCAGCTAATCGCCCAGGACGGCTTCATCATGTTACAAACTTTTGGGAAAAGGAGGCACAAGAATGTATTGCCTGTTGACACGAGCTTCAAACTTCTGTTTCTTTGCCCTTCTACAACTTTAGTCTCATCTTAAATTCTAGCTTTAAATTGTTGATCCTTGGTTTTACGAAACATGGTGGTACACCCACCCTTTTATGCTTTTAATGAAATCAAATAAAAGTATTTTTTTGATTGATTGATTGATTAGTCCTGCTTTCTGAAGCATATGTACATTTCTTGTTTTTTTGGCAATCACAAAACAATAACTTTTCAGAACAAAGGTCTCAATTATGTTTCGTCCCTTCACCGACACAGGTGCACATCCAGAGGTCCCAACCAGTCTTGTACACTGGTTGTCATTACAAGGGTCTGAGCTCTACACTGAAGTACAATCTTTAATTGAGTGACATCAGGAGGCCATGCTTCTTTCTGACACAGAAAAAAGTTCTGGGCGGGACTATTAGCAAGAATTGATTCACTGCCAACATTTCTTATCTTAGCAACTCAGGACATGGTGATTAGCCCGTAATTAAAGGAGAGTAGCTTGGCGGACCTCTTAATATCACATAACCGTTTCTGACCCTTTGAATTACCAGGACAGACATAGACCTTAGTACACACTGAATTAGTGTGATAGCTGGGCCAGCAACATTTAGAATACTAGATCTCATGGAGTTGGGTCATTCAGGAAAAGGGTGCACACCGTTAAACCATGCAAGAGATATTTCTGACTCCACAGTAGTTTATTTTATATTTTTAAACAGCTCATCTTTTGCCCATTATGGATGTTGGTGAGCTTATGTTGCGAAAGCTTGAAACTCTGAAGTGAGTACCCAATTGGGGTGACATTATCCCAAGTAAAGAGTGGGTGGGAAAGGTCCACAGCTGTTGTGATTTCTGTAGACATCTCGTCTCTTGACAGGCTGTGGCTACCTAGACATTTGCAATCTCTTTCACTGATGAATGGGTGTGCACAATGGGTCTTGGCCTGTCATGTGAGAGGGTCTACAACAAGGATAGGCTATTGAACGCCACAGGCTGTTGGGCAAATGAATGTGATTGTGGCAGTGTATGGAATACAATGCTTTGCTTCTTTCAGTGCTTAATTTGATCCAGTCATTACCGGTGCCTGGCAGCTGCACATATTTGTCAACTCCGGAGATCGTAACAGTCAGCCACATGGTGGCGCTGTCTGACTAATTTAAAGATGAGCACAACAACAGTTCTTTATAAATTAAAAAAAACATTAAAAAAGACTTTTGAGTGCCGTCCAAGCCCTTCTTATAGCATTGATGGCATGGAATAGGCTGAATTGTCACACCTGTAGGAGTGTGATGATTAGTAATTGTGTTGGTACTGCCATTGGCAGTGCTGGGAAGGGCCGTTTGTGGTGCAAGCTGCAGTGGCCTCCTGACGAGGGACCTGCCACATATGTTTTTTACAAATTAAGGACTGGCTTCTTTCCTGCTGCGTATGCGGCCCTGTGTGGGCTTCACTTGTTGCTTGTCATATATTATTCTAAGTGATTAGTGATGTAGGTGCTGATGTCAGAATGTACCTGTAATACGAAAGTAACACCTGTATTGTTTGTGACTAGCATCTCCCACTTAGAACATAAAACACATAATAGTGGTCTGAGCAGCTTTTGGAAAGAGCAAATCAGGATGTCATGGCTTGTAAGGGATGGAATTTGAGAAGTAGTTTTAGTAATGAAGATGAGGGCCGAAATGTTTTTTTTTAAAGCTTTTATAGAATTGGAGAACGGCTTTCATAGTGTTTATGTTCGTAGGTATGTTATAGTTTTTAAAGGGCAATACCACTGAGTACCTTTTGGCACTGAAGCCAATCACATGTTAGAAAGTGCTGCATGTAAGTTAACCAAAATGTTGGATAAACAGAGAGATATTAAACTGCACTTTATATTAACGTGGGAAGAGGTAACTCGAACGTGCAGTGGAATACTAGTTTCATAACTTTGTAGCCATGACAGAGAAAGCTTGGCCACTCGTACATGGTCTTTTAAATCTGGGAACGATTGACAAGTTATGGGTGGCTTAATGTAGAGATCTTTGAGGCATGTACGTTTTTGAATTATACAGTATTAGCTCCAGTACCATGACCTACTGGGTGCTGTGAACAAGACGAAGCACTTTAAAGAAAATACGAGCATGAATGTAAAATGTACTAGCCATTGTGACGGAAAGTGTGAATTATGTTAAGTACACGGAGGCGAGGATTACACATTACATTCCTTTTAATCCAACTCCAAGGGCATACAAAAGCTTTCATAGAAAAAGTCATCAATAATTGTTACCCAGTATGTCTTAATTAGTCAGTAAGCACTATTTTCTTTAATGCGTTTCTCCTACTGCAGGCATTATGCTTTCCTGCAGCTTTCAGTCCCATCTTGTTATTGAAGTGTCTGTCACTTTGGACATTGGGATGCATCTGCAATCTTGTGGGTCATCAGGTTTCTTGGCACAAACTTCCCAGGCCACCCGAGGAGGGCCGGCTGCTGCATTGGTGCATGCAGTAACTGAGTGACCCAGAATCACAATCGTCACATCGATAAAATCCCGTTTCAACGTAAGAAGTGTAAAAACAAAAGAAAAGTGAAAACGCCATTTTGAATACATTTGCCTTCAGTGGTCTTGGAGGATGTATGAGAATTAATTTGCGTTTCAGCAGTAAATATATATATATATATATATATATAACAGCTTCCCTCGCACCAGCCTGTCGCACTCCAAGGCGGGTGCCTGCCAGTCGGGGGTGCACCCGACAACAATATCAGCTCCAACAATCCCTCCCCACAATCCAGGGAATAGGAGGCAGCACTCCAAAGATAGATGCAAAAGATTTTAATCTCGTTCACAAGCGCTTTCGGCACTCGGCCTTCGTCAGGTATGAGACGCTGACAATCAACATTCGTTTGTATTTAAACTCCCGCGTTGTACGGGTAATCAACATAAAGGTAGGACTAACCTTAAAGATGATTCAACATAAATTGGCGGTCGCCATATTGTAAAGGTTTAGCAATGTGTGTTGCCCATATAAATTCAAGGTGCAAACTCGCAATATATTTACACAAAATTCAACCATTTACACAACTCATAACGCCCTGTATGGGCATACCCCTTATATCAGAGGTATCTCTCCAATCTTTATGTTCTATAGCCCATAATGGGCATAAATCCATTACGATATCCAACGACGTACAACCCTAATGGAATTCAGTTATTTCGGCGATCTGTTAAGTAAAACGCCGACCGGATTGAATATGCATGAGGACTTAGCCGTGCACCTGGGATGAATTGACTCACATTGACTGTACTTTGCTTCACGTTTATTCACTGTGTATATACTAGGATGTATGAATTACTATGGAAATAACTGAATTCCATTAGGGTTGTACGTCGTTGGATATCGTAATGGATTTATGCCCATTATGGGCTATAGAACATAAAGATTGGAGAGATACCTCTGATATAAGGGGTATGCCCATACAGGGCGTTATGAGTTGTGTAAATGGTTGAATTTTGTGTAAATATATTGCGAGTTTGCACCTTGAATTTATATGGGCAACACACATTGCTAAACCTTTACAATATGGCGACCGCCAATTTATGTTGAATCATCTTTAAGGTTAGTCCTACCTTTATGTTGATTACCCGTACAACGCGGGAGTTTAAATACAAACGAATGTTGATTGTCAGCGTCTCATACCTGACGAAGGCCGAGTGCCGAAAGCGCTTGTGAACGAGATTAAAATCTTTTGCATCTATCTTTGGAGTGCTGCCTCCTATTCCCTGGATTGTGGGGAGGGATTGTTGGAGCTGATATATATATATATATATATATATATATATATATATATATATATACAATAACATTACCTACTGGCGGTCGCCAGTAGGTAGTTATAGTTAGGATTGATTTCCATAGGAAATCCGCAACATTTTATTGGGAATAACTTTGGCGCCGGGGGATGAATCTTGGCAAATTTCTCAAAGACGATGGCCCGCTCCGCTCTGCTCCTTCCCTGAAAGTTTGGGGGGGACTCGTTAAGCGGGGGCCGAGATAAAAGGGGGGTCCCAAAACGCGTTTTCCCCATGTTAATTTCCATAGGGCGGTTGGACTCACTTTTAACCCGAACGGCTGAATGGATTTCCACAAAACTTGGCAAAATTGTAGGGACTGGTAGCCCGATGTGCCTTTGCTATGTCTCAAGATATGTGCTCCAGTGGATTTTGAGTAATTTAGGTTAAAAAAATATATATATCTGGGCGGAGCCTAATCACACATCTGATCTGATTGGCTGTCAGCACTTCATCCAAGAAGTGTTGGCAGCCATCTTGGGACCAATATACATGATAGCACCTCATTAAAAAGCATTGTAGTTAATAGAGGGTTTTAGGACTTTAGTTACATTATAAATCATTTGTTGATGGTACCATACTCATTTTAGGAATTGTGGTGTGTTCTAAGGTGATTTTACCATGTGAAAAAGCCTTCTGCTGTGATATCATGAATCATGTTTGAAAGAAAACTAATATCTCATGATTTTCCCACAGTGGTTTGGAAGGGGATCTATAAGCTAAACTGAAAGCATATTTTCTGTAAATTCACATTATCTTTCTCAGTCATGTGAGAATGAAGTCTGACATTCTCAGTAAAACATGTACATCCAACAAGGACAGAGACTGTCAGTTGATTCCTTTGTGTTCTACTGCAGCCTCCTAGAGTGTTCTAAAGAACAACTAGAGCGCTAACAGTCCTACTTATTACAAAGGTATAGCACACCTGAAGCCATCGTGATGGGAATAAAGTGGTAACTCTTAATACATTTAATTTAAAAAGGAACAAAATGAGGGGGTATATTATGCCATAGAAAGTATTATTAGTGCTGCAAAAAGAAAAATTAGGGCACATTTTGAGTGACTTCTCAAATCCTCTTCTATTTCATAAAACAATTCTGACATGCAGTCTCCCAAGATGGCCACCAGAGACAAAAGAGCCCAAATGTAGCCCAAATATCACCCAGATGTAGCCCAAGTATAGCCCAATGACAGAATGTCCCATAGTGTTCTAAAGAACAACTAGAGCGCTAGCAGTCCTACTTATTACAAAGGTATGGCACACCTGAAGCCATCTTGATTGGAATAAAGTGGTAACTCTTAAAACATTTAATTTAAAAAGGAACAAAATGAGGGGGTATATTTTGCCATAGAAAGTATGATTAGTGCTGCAGAAAGAAAAGTTAGGGCACATTTTGAGTGACTTCTCAAATCCTCTTCAATTTCATTAAAGAAATTCTGACATGCAGACTGAAACATGCACTTTGAATACCAGCAGCAGACTTCCCTGGTGAGCAGTAGCTTTACTACAGTGATCTAATGAGCAACTAGAGTGCTAACATTCAGAATTTATGGCAAATGTGTGACACATTTGAATGCCTTCTTGATGGAACCAAAGTAAACAAGCATTGAAAATGCAATAGATCTCGCCCTCGTTTAAGTTAAAGCCATTCTGTTTGTAATGAGGTGGCTTTTTAGCTTTGCTTTTATTAGTGTTTTTTAAACTTTCATGTAAATAACATGCATCTGTATGCATATATGTATATGTATGCATGCATTTATATTTGTATTTATATAGATATACAGATTATATATGTTTATATATGTATGTATATACATACACATACATATATATAAATGCATATGCATATATATGCATATATATATATGTATATATGTGTGCGTGTAGAGAGAGGTAGAGAGGTAGAGGTGTAGAGGTAGAGAGGTAGAGGTAGAGAGGTAGCGGTAGAGAGGTAGAGACTAGTAGAGAGAGAAGTAGAGAGAGGTAGAGAGGTAGAGAGTAGAGAGTGAGTAATAGAGAGTACAGAGTGAGTAGTAGAGAGTAGTAGAGAGCAGTAAAGAGAGTAGCAGAGAGTGAGTAGTAGAGAGTAGTAGAGTGAATAGTAGAGTGAGTAGTAGAGAGTAGTAGAGAGTGAGTAGTAGAGAGTGAGTAGTAGAGAGTAGTAGAGAGTAAGTAGTAGAGTGAGTAGTAGAGAGCAGTAGAGAGTGAGTAGTAGAGAGTGGTAAAGAGTGAGTAGTAGAGAGTAGGAGAGAGTGAGTAGTAGAGAGTGAGTAGTAGAGAGTAGTAGAGAGTGAGAGAATAGTAGAGAGTAGTAGAGAGTGAGTAGTAGAGTGAGTAGTAGAGACTAGTAGATAGAGAGTAGTAGAGAGTGAGTAGTAGAGAGTAGTAGAGAGTGAATAGTAGAGTGAGTAGTAGAGAGTGAGTAGTAGAGAGAGAGTAGTAGAGAGTGAGTAGTAGAGAGTAGTAGAGAGTGAGAAGTAGAGAGTGAGTAGTAGAGAGTAGTAGAGAGTGAGTAGTAAAGAGTGAGTAGTAGAGAGAGAGTAGTAGAGAGTGAGTAGTAGAGAGTAGTAGATAGTGAGTAGTAGGGAGTGAGTAGTAGAGAGAGAGTAGTAGAGAGTAGTAGAGTAGTAGAGAATGAGTAGTAGAGAGTGAGTATTTGAGAGTAGTGGAGTAGGAGAGAGTAAGTAGTAGAGAGTAGTGGAGAATATTCCAAAGTTTGGCACAGCACCACTTGCACAATAAGTGCAATCAAATCATATCACTTAGAGTCCTTATTGAAGCGCTGAATCTTGGTGTATATTCAAATGCTTTTATTTTCCTTAAGTTTATGTACCACAGCCAGCCAAAACGTTTCGTTCTGTACAACAGAACTTCTTCAGTGCGTTCTTATTTCCTTCAAGTTATGTCGGTATCCTGTTGTCATATAACTAGATATTTCTTCCAAATGTTAGACGAGACGTAAGTACATTCTTATTCAAAGTGACTAGGTATCAATTTTACCCACACAATTCGGGCAGACTTGAGTAATTTATAGCATCCTCAAAGTCAGTCTTTCAAAAATTCCAAAGTATAAGACATGATAATCCAAATCCAAATGTTTCTCAAGAAAAGTAATTTTCAATCGTTCAGAATATCGGTGTTTGGGCAGATATGACCCAGGGACCCCCAGTATGCAAGGGGAATTAGTCCCCCCTCTGCAAACGCGCCAGTGGCCTGCGTGGCAGAGAGGTGTAAAAAGGGGCATAGCCTCATTACACCTCTGTGCAATGCAGCCCCCTGGCGCATACTGGAGGCTCCTGGTGGGCTAGTTGGCCCCCAGGGACCCCAGTATGCAAGGGGAATTAGTTCCCCCTCTTCAAACGCGGCAGAGGGCTGCGTTGCAGAGAGGTGTAACAAGGGGCATAGCCTCATTACACCCCTGCAATGCAGCCCTCTGGCGCATACTGGAGGTTCCAGGTGGGCTAGTTGGCCCCAGGGGCCCCCAGTATGCAAGGGGAATTAGTTCCCCCTCTTCAAACGTGCACGGGGGCTGCGTTGCAGAGAGGTGTAAAAAGGGGCGTGGCTTCATTACACCTCTCTGCAATGCAGTCCCCTGGCGCATACTGGAGATTCCTGGTGGGCTTTCAGGTCTTATATAGTTAGGATTCAGCATTTAAAAAACTTTGAAATTTACTGAAAAAAACATAAGTTTCAGGCCTTATATAGTTAGGAATTACCATTTAAAAAACCTATGAAATTCACTGAAAAAACCATAGGTTTCACACCAGTTATAGTTAGGAATTAGCATTTAAAAAACCTATTAAATTCACTGAAAAAACCATAGGTTTGACACCAGTTATAGTTAGCTGGAAATTTTACTGATATAAAACCATTGAAATTCCCACGTTATAGTTAGTTGGACTCACTATAACTTGCGCGCCTGCAATGCACTGCTGATGACGTCACATATTACATCACTCATGACATGGTGTCAGTGATGACACCATCCTTGTGACAGAGTGACAGACCTCCTTTCAGTGTAATGTAACCCTTGAAACACATATTCAAAAATAGAAACTAAAATTTTCAAAAAAATAGAGATACCCATACCAGTTACAACAACCAATTCAGTAATACCACCATCTATATACACATCCACTCATTCACCAACAGTTCTATATAGTCACTCATACATATATTCGCTCATCATATGTAGTGAAACACCTATACATCCTTTTACACACCGACAGTCATCCAAAAGTTACTCACACACATAATCACACATGCAAATAAACTATTGAACATCCATTTATTTGCATATACAGCTATACACACTACCACCTTACTTCAAAGGAAACTTACACATACTTACTCTCTTAAACAATCACTTATAGAAACACATACTTATTTAAACAAGAACTCTTTCAATCTCTCACTCTCACATATACTCACTTATATACATCAATACTCACATATACTCGATTAAAACATATGTAGTTACTGATAAAGACACTAGTGAGACAGTCATTCACTCACTAACACACACATATACACACTCATCCACCCATACAGTCCTGCACATATGCTGTCTTCAAAACACATACAAACAGTGAGTCAGTCATTGATGCATCTATGTGCTAAGTAACACCTCCACCAAACCATACAGACACTCATACTGATACTAAAAAAACATCTAATAACCCATATACACACACATGTAGCTACTCACCAACCCATGCAGCCACTTATACACAAAGTGAAACACTGATACAAACATTTAAGTATTTAAACAATACTCGCTAATATATGTATTCACTAAGATACACTTAATAAGCCAGTTAACCAATCATTTTTTTTTTTTAAATCCATTAAGACACTTATTTAAACATTTATTCTTCCATCGACCTTTACATATACATATATAAAACATATTTATTTTTCAGAAAGACACACATTCACTGGATGGTGTCATCAGTGATGTCATGAGTAATGTCACTGACCATGTCATGAGTGATGTAATATGTGACATCATCAGCAGTGCATTGCAGGCGCGCAAGTTATAGTGAGTCCAACTAACTATAACGTGGGAATTTCAATGGTTTTATTTCAGTAAAATTTCCAGCTAACTATAACTGGTGTCAAACCTATGGTTTTTTCAGTGAATTTAATAGGTTTTTTAAATGCTAATTCCTAACTATAACTGGTGTGAAACCTATGGTTTTTTCAGTGAATATATATATATTACCTACTGGCGGTCGCCAGTAGGTATATATAGTTAGGATTTTTTCTCTATGGGTTTTTTGAAAATTCTATGTCTAATAACTTTGGCGTTTGTGGACGGAATTGGCTGAAATTTTCAGGAAAATGGCACATTTTGTTTCTGAGCAGCCCTTGAAAATTTGGGGGGGGTTCGTCCAGTGGGGGCCGAGAAAAAAGGGGGGTCCCAAAACGTGTTTTTAACATTGAGTTTTCCATAGGGCGGTTGGCCTCACTTTTAGCCCGAACGGCTGAATGGATTTGCACGAAACTTGGCAAAATTGTAGGGACTGGTAGCCCGATGTGCCTTTTGTAGGTCTCAATATATGTGCTCCAGTGGATTTTGAGAAATTAACGTTTAAAAAAAGATATATATCTGTAACAGCGGACCGGTTAGCGCTCTGGTTCGCGGACTTTTCGCGCAACGGAGCTTTGTGAAGCGAAGCTGATTGGTTCTCCGGCGTCTGTCAACATTCCAAACAGTCCGTAGCGGCCGCCATCTTGTCTCTCGGTAGGATCGAGAGACAAGAGGAGGCGAAAGCGAAGGGGCAAATGACCATAAGGGGGAATAGTAGATCCTCGCTGACCCCCTAGGTTTGATGTGGAGGTTTTAAAAGGGCCCCGCGGGGCAAAAAAAAATAATAATAATAATAATCGAACGGCTGAATGGATTTGCACGAAACTTGGTAAAATATTAGGGACTGGTAGCCCGATGTGCCTTTGCTAGGTCTCAATATATGTGCTCCAGTGGATTTTGAGAAATTAACGTTCAAAAAAAGATATATATCTGTAACAGCGCTCCGCTTCGCGTACTTTTCGCGTTACGGAGCTTTGCGAAGCTGATTGGTTCTCCGGCGTCTGTCAACATTCCAAACAGTCCGTAGCGGCCGCCATCTTGTCTCTCGGTAGGATTGAGAGACAAGAGGAGGCCAAAGTGAAGGGGGAAATGACCATAAGGGGGCATAGTAGATCCTTCCTGACCTCTTAGGTTTGATGTACCATTTTGCCAAGTTTGGTGTAATTCCGTTCAGCCATTCAGGCTGTAGACGTATGTAAATGTCCTATGGAAAATTGCATGGGGAAAACACATTTGAAAGTGTTGAAATTTAGAACCAATTAAAATGTTACTTTGGTTTTGTATTTGTGTGTGATGAAAGTTAATTGGTTATGTATATATGTCAAATGAGAGGAAACCACAGCCATTTTGCGATACTACTGTCTGAGGTACATTTGTGAGGAATTTTTGGTGGTGAATTTCTGGTGTTTGATTTACACAGTACTAACACTTCTGCTACTTTTAAAAAGGTGAGTTGTTAATTTGTAAGGGGAACTATGTTGTACACTTGAAGATAATTTGAAAAATGTTTTCTGTTATTTATTTGCAGTCCTTCTGTTATACTAAATACTTGATGAAGTTAGTTTTATATTATGTATTACTAAAAACGATAAATGAAAGTGATTATTTTTTTCTGCAATTTACAGCAAGCAATTTCAAAATAAAATGGCTCACAATGAAGAGACCGTGGCAATTTCTTTTGAATTGTCCACTACATTGATTGAAATTGAGAGCACCAATAATGAAATATTGTCACAAGGAGGACATGACTTGTATGATTCCATTAGATTGATTGAAATGGACAGCACCAAGAATGAAATATTGTCACAAGGAGATGACTTGAATGATTCCACTACATTGATTGAAATTGAGAGCACCAATAATGAAATATTGTCACAAGGAGGAGATGGCTTGTATGATTCCATTAGATTGATTGAAATGGACAGCACCAATAATGAAATATTGTCACAAGGAGGAGATGACTTGAATGATTCCACTACATTGATTGAAATTGAGAGCACCAATAATGAAATATTGTCACGAGGAGATGACTTGAATGATTCCACTACATTGATTGAAATGGACAGCACCAATAATGAAATATTGTCAGAAGGAGGAGATGACTTGAATGATTTTTTTGATCAATCTCTTGATGGCGAATTTATCGAGTGTTTGGAGACCATAGAGTTACAAGAATCATCATTGCAGACTTTTAATGAGGAGATTCCAGATGAGATGATTGAAGAGGAAATTACTGATGAGGACATGTTACTAGTTGTTTCAAATTTAGAAAATTCTGAAGAATAAATTTATATTTAGAAATCAAAAATTGTTTGAGACATTATTTATTTTTATTTTTAATTTATGAGGTTGTAGCGAAGTGATTGTAGTATAAAATGAGACTTATAGTATAGAGTGCAACATTTTTATGTTACATGGTAAGTTTACTCATATTTACTTCCCTTCTGCCACTATATTATCTCCAATGTGTATTTGACATGTCTTCTTCATCTCCGGCCTCCTTTCTCTCACTGTGTGTCTCCGATGCATCTTATCGCTGGTATTTTGTGTAATTACAGAAGAGAGTAAAATAAAATAGTTCGGAACGTGAAAAGGGGGCAAAGTAGAGTACTCCTCACCCCCTAGGCCTTTTTAGGCGGTCCCAAAAGGATCAGTTTCTGCTTTCCTGAGAGATTATGGTATGAGTTCCATATACCACAATAACTTGCATTACAACATGCAAGATATCTATCTCCTATTACCAACTTTTGGAGATATTCGCGCTAAGCGCGAATATCTCCAAAAAGTAACACCTGCCCTGAGCAGTTCTTAGCCATGTTATCCAATGGGAGGTGGATAACATGGCTAAGAGTATTAGCTCGGTAATGCATGAATATCGCTGAGTTTTTAGCGATATTCATGCATTGCGGCCGTTTATTATCGCATTTGCGATAAACCTTGATAATAGTAAGGTTTATCTTCGATAATTTCTGACGATGCTTAGTGGTAAAAAATTGGTTGGTAAGCATCGTTAGCGATAAATATCGCTTAACTTTGGTAATATGCCCCAACGTCTGTTAACGTTCGATTCGAAGGAAATGAGGAAGTGTTGAAAAACATTGTCTGCGCCATCTTGCCTTTTTTGAAATGCCACACTTTTGTCGTGCACGGCAGCCATTTTAGATGTCTTGACCAGACCCACTCTCTGCACGCTGTCGATTCGTAGCATGGCTCCTCACCCTCGCAAGCATCTTCCCCAGGCACTGGTCACCCCCGCTCTCTGTCTTATGCATGGGCAATAAACCTCCCCCCATCTGCGCTGCTCTTCCCTGAGAATCACACTGTGCCCGCCCGACACCTCCCTTTCGCCCTATTCACTACCGCACCCTGTGACACTCCTCTTCCTCTGTGTCCGATTGTCCAGGCTATCAGCTAGCCCTGCAGATGTAGTTTATGGCCCCAGCTGTAAAGAATCACCCCTCTTCAAAGGAGTTATAGTAGATCAAGGCCCACACCCGATGAGATCCGTCACACCACACGTGTTCCTACTATCTGAAAACTATCCTGTATTGTGATTGGGGAGGGGACCGAGCCTGAAGCGGAAGATTCCAGGAATGACTCTTTGTACATCAAAGTTTTTACAATTATGTGTCACATAAAAAATATATAGCACTCCAACAAAGTAGTAGGAATATAAAACTTTAATAACATATAAATATATACAACAAAACAAAAACAGTAATAGATTTATTGAAATTGACAGCACCAATAATGAAATATTCTTGTCAGTAGCGGTCTGTTGTGCGAATAGTTCCAAGGCAGCAGAACGCGCTGAAATCTGGATGTCACGAAGGTGATGTCTAGCAAGTTGCCGCCCAGCAAATAACGGCGTGGGGCGCCGCGGGGGTGAGTGAGTCCAGTAGGCACCACAGCTATTCTTACCGGCATTGCAGAATTACTGCTGGGGACAATGCCTGTGCTGGAGCAGGGTCACAGCAGAAACAAAAAGGATTCTGTTGAAGATGTTGTTGGTTTTCAATTTGAAAACAGTTCTGGTGTCAACTGCTATGCTAATGTAGTGGTTAATGTTTTGTTTTCTCTAGAAAATGTAAAAGAGGGGGAGGCAGTCCAAAGTTCCGTTAAAAGGGCAAAGGAAAGGATCGGTGGTTTGAACTATCAGTCAAAAAGGGGAGGGGGTGCAACAATTTTTCCTACCGGATCACACTGTGCTTTCACCGGAAGTGAGGTCTGCAGGATTCTAGTAATTCAAAGTGAGGCTGGCGCCGACGTCCCGCGGATACAGTTTCGTCACTCCACGGGTGATCATGGCAGTCATTCCCCATCGGGGGTCGGAGACTCCCGCGGCTCCTCTAGAATCTTCAAGGTCGTGGAGGACTACGGTGGTGGAGTCAACCAGTGACCGGGCCATTTCTTTATGCTGGGCCCGCTCTTGCCAGGTCGACCGCCATTTTGAGAGTTCGGTAGCTACTGGCGATCGCGGGGTCAAATGAGCGGACGGGCTCCACCCTGCCGGGCGAGACGTTGCAGCATGGCCACAGTGGAAGAACTCTTTTCCGGGCGCCTGGACCGCTGAGGGTGCAGCTGGGAAGCCTCCACTGGGGAGGCGGGAGAGGCCTGTTCGCACCGTCTCTCCCTCCCAGTGCACCCCACGGCGTCTCGCTTGAGATTTGTTATGGCCGGACCAGGCGATGAGGACGAGGGGGGGGGGTCGGAGGCATGTGCAAGACATCCCCCCCCAGGGTTGTTGCAGCAATTATACAAGAAAGAAGAAGTGTCCCGTCCGTCTTCGGGCCGGGCTTCCGGTAGATGTCGGCCGGACGCCCCTGGCTCTGGCCCCATGAACGGGTTTCTTGGTTTATCGGCTGCAGCCGGATTCCGTCGGTCTCGGCCCCCCGACCGTTGGTGGCCGGACCGGAAGAGCATGTGGCGGGACTACCTGCAACTCTCAAGGGCCACCGCGGCCGGACTGGGAGAGAGAGGGGAGGGTCGAGGAGACATTCCCCCCCCCTGCAACTGTTCAGCGTTGTAAAGGCAATTCCCTGGCCGGGTCCCGTTGGTCTCGGCCTCTCCTCCGGCTACACCCTACGTTAGGATCTCCGAGGCGTGGCAGCAGGACCTGCCTTATATGGGCTGCTCCCGGCTGGGCGTAGCCGGAACCCTGCCCCACCTTGGAAGTTTCCAGAGTGGGGGCGGATGTTCTACTGACTTGCATTTTCCCTAGTCTATCGATTTTTTTGGCGTGGCAGGCGGTGGGACAGCGAGGGGTGATTTGGTTTCTCTTACTGTTTTTCTGGTCTCTCACCACTGGCATATTTTAACGTTTTCTTGTTTCTAGGACATTAATAGGTTTTATCATTACGTTATGTTATCGTTTCTTTGTTCGTTGTTTAATAAAAGTTCATGTTCATCAGTGGCCTACTGATTTTCGTTTTCCTATTCTTTTCTTTCCAGGTTGTTTCATGCTAAAGTTTCTGTTAACAGGATACAGTGATCACTTCGTTATTATTGCATATGTCCTTTTCACTAGGGGTGCTCTCTGGTCGGGCCAGATGACGTATGTCTAGTAAATGGTCCGGGTGAAACAGGTGCATCAATCAGTGGGGAGTAGATAGGCATGACAGATTACAACGGGGGAGAAAGGTCCGCATTACGTACCCTTTCACTACTTGCAAAGATTTTCCTACGTTTATTTGCAAACAGGGAATACCTCCAAAAAGAACTAATTCCCAAACAGTCAATGTTCGGACAATCAATCAATCAATGAGGAATGAAATAGGTACGACGTGTTAAAGGCTTGCGTTACCTACCCTTCACTATCTGCAAAGGGAGAGAGAATATTCCTATTCTTCCTCGTTTGCAGGTAGAGAAGATCCTTAAGAGAATTAACATCGAACAATTCAATGCTCGATTGAAACAATCAACAAGGGGTACTGTGAACACAAATGAACGCCGCTTATGTACATACGCATTGCTATTTTCAACAGGTTGTTCCTAATGTTTCTATTTTAGCGAGGTCAAAAAGAGATCCCATTAGTGGCCTACTGATTTTGCTCGATTCCTTTTGTTTTTTTACACGATTTTTCGCTATCTGCAAAGACTAAACAGAGTATTGCGACTCTGTGCTTGTTTGTAAATAGAGAATGAACCAAAGAGAACAATCAATCAAATGGAGAGAGAAGCAGGCACGACGGATTACAAAGGGGGCAAAGGGCTGCGTTAACTACCCTTCACTATCTGCAAAGAGAGAGTACTCCTAATAGAAATGAGGGGTGGGGGGCAGCATTCAAAGCAGATCAGTGTGCATAAACACGAAAATGTTTTTACTTACCACGTACTTGACATTCGACAGCTTATGATATTTGCTATTAAAAAACCATTGAAATTCACTGAAAAAACCATAGGTTATAGACCATATATAGTTAGGAATTAGCATTTACAAAACCTTGAAAATTCACTGAAAAAACCATAGGTTATAGACCATATATAGTTAGGAATTAGCATTTAAAAAACCTTATTTTACTCACACAAAACCATTGAAATTCCATATATAGTTAGTTGCACTAACTATATATGGCGCACCCGCAATCCACTGCTGATCATGTCACATATTACATCATTCATGACATGGTCAGTGACATCACTGATGACATCACTGATGACATCTCAAATGACATCACTGATGACATCTCATTTGACATCATTCTTGTGCTAATACGATAAACCTCTTCAGACTCTAATATAACCTTAGATACACTCAGTGTATACAGACACTCACACACTGCCACTCATCCATGGAGTTACTCACACACCCAGTCAGTCATGCAAAGAAACAATCTCACCTCCATTTCTTCAACTATACAGTTAAACACACCTTACTTATTGAAACATATACTAACACATATTTACTCTCTTATACAATCCCTGATACAAGTTCACAATGATCGATACAACCACTCACTCATTCAGTGGCTCTCATGCACAGTTATTTATATATGCCAACTCTCACATGTACTGTGTTTTACATATGTACTTACTATGACATGTAGCATTGAGATATCCATTCACTCATCAATACACTCATGCACACAGTCAACTGCCCATGTAGCTGTTTCCACATGCACTCTTGAACTCATACACCTAGTGAATAAACTGGTCACACATCTATGCATAGAGTCTCACACCTTCCAGCCACCCCCACACAAACTCAATCTCCCATAGAAATACTTGGGCAACCAATTAATAACACATATAGCCTCTCGTATAGCTAATGATCAACACATGCAGCAGTTTACAGAACAACAGACATAATGATGCACAAATTAAGACAGTTTAGTCACTAACCCATGCATTCAGTGAGACACATTTAATCACTCACTCATACAGTCAGTCATGCACCTACTAAATCCTTCATCCAGACACTTATACATCCACTCAAGACATATTTTAACTTTACAGAAAAATACAGTCACTGGATGTTGTCATCAGTGATGTCATTTGAGATGTCATCAGTGATGTCACTGACCATGTCATGAATGATGTAATATGTGACATGATCAGCAGTGGATTGCGGGTGCGCCATATATAGTTAGTGCAACTAACTATATATGGAATTTCAATGGTTTTGTGTGAGTAAAATAAGGTTTTTTAAATGCTAATTCCTAACTATATATGGTCTATAACCTATGGTTTTTTCAGTGAATATATATATATATATATATATATATATATATATATATATATATATATATATATATATATATATATATATATATATATATATATATATATATATATATTGCCAGGAACGGCAACAGGTGATACAGATCATCAGCAGGGGCGGAGCGTAACTACCTTTACTTTAGGTGGGGCAGGACTATTCACTTTGTGGCAACAGACTCACCTCCTGATATATTCTGGGCGTTGAAGAGGCTACACAGCCTAAATGCATTCACCCCTCTGTGCCGATTTTGAAATAAAAATACTCCAAAGTGTTCCCCTAACGTGGCCTCCGCCTTTCTTTGTTGAGGGGGTTCTTGTGGCATTTTGTCACGCCAGCCAGCGGCGTGCTACGGAGGCCCCTGCATATAAGTGGCCTGGTCGTCTCTGGCATGTTTTGCTTTGGCGAAAGTACTTTTGTTTCCGAGGTTTCGGAAGGACCAGGCCCACCACTGTTTGCGGGCAGAATGGAAGCGGTGCCAGAGTCATGGAACTCTGCCTTGGGCGAGGAGCGATGCCGGACTTGCCCCCGTGGATCACATACCTGCAAACGGAGGTGGTGCAGTCTGGGGACCCAAGGAGCCTCGATGTTTCTGCCGGCAATATGGGACATTGGTGGAATGTGACACGACTCCCTGCTGTTCGCGTTACTACTTGGCGGCCCTATCCCGGCAAATCACTGCATGCTGAGATCTGCAGTCCGTTAACCATCCAGGAACGGCAACAGGTGATACAGATCATCATCAGGGGCGGAGCGAACTACCTTTACTTTAGGTGGGGCAGGACTATTCACTTCGTGGCAACAGACTCACCTCCTGATATATTCTGGGCGCTGAAGAGGCTACACAGCCGAAATGCATTCGCCCCTCTGTGCCGATTTTGAAATAAAAAGAGTGCCAAGTGTTCCCCTAACGTGGCCTCCGCCTTTCTTTGTTGAGGGGGTTCTTGTCATATATATATATATATATATATATATATACACGACTCGGTTCAATGACTGATTTTCTTTTGTAGGTTATTTTCCAAGACAGCCTTGGGCCTCTCCTGTTCAGTGAACGTTTGAAAAGCAAATAGACCGCATATCCCAGTGTTGTGTCTAAATCAGCCCATGAACTATGTGTGTAGTAAAGTTGCAGCGCACCGGACATGTTGAATCAGGAACTGCACAGCACAATCAATGGCATTTTGTACTTACCAGTCATGTTTGAGTCACTATGGCGCCCCTCTCTCTGCACCACCACCTGAAAGCCATTGGCATGTTTTCTTGTCGATGGGAAGGAAACCTTGCTTACCTGCACCTTTTTTATCTGCCACTTTCGGTCACCAAGTCAAGAGTAGCAAAGAGTCAGCCAGAAGTGCTGCTTTCCGCTGACATGGGGTGATGCCATTGGGAGTGTGCATGCAAGAGAAGGTACATGGTTTGGGCAGGATCGCTCAACAGAGCCATGGCTTAATATGTGCGCTTTGCACTTCAGTATGACAAAATATGAGCTGAACAGATTTATTGACGTCTTTCAGGTTTCGAATAATGAAAGAGGACAAATGTAGGGGCGCATTGGCTCATATTTGGTTGACATAAATGTCAACCAGTTGGATGCCAGTTGAGAGTGAGGCTAGATGTTTAACCGCATGCGTGCAGCGGCTTTTTTCGCGCTACGCGGCTTTTTTTAAAAAGCCGCGTTAAATGACGAGCTCAGCTCGTCATCAGCGTGCGAGCGGCGCAACTGATGACGAGCTGAGCTCGTCATCAGCGCCGAACTGGTTAAGAGGGTGACATCATTAAATTGAATGGAGTAAATATATTTTTGGGGGGGTGACGCAGGTTTTCAAAGAGGTTGGCTTAATGGAAGTCACTGGAGACATGCTGCCTTTTAGGAGGGTGGAGATAACAGACCAGATGGTGACACCCACCAAATGAGAATGAGTTCACAGATTCAGTTGCAGTTTCAAGAGGGAGGGCTTAAAGCGGGACAAAAGAAAGATGACCATTATCAGTGTGTTGGGAATTTGGGTGTCCTAGACGTTTAAATGATTGCTCCAGCACATCTAATTGATGTGACCCAGGGCTGAACGCTTTATTATATGGCTCTAATTTAAAATACATGGGCAATTGGTTAGTGACAGATTAAGGAAACTGCCATGATACCCTCCCTCTTATCTCAAACCAGTCTAGTAGCTCAAAAATTCTGGACAGCGCAGAGAGGTTTCTTGTTCCACACACTGCGCCTAGAAACAACATACTAGTCTTGACCTCACCGTGCACTAATTAGGATTTGCCTGACAAATATGGACCAGCATACCTAAAGATATCTGATTAAGCTATCTGTTCTGTCCTTTGAAAAGAGATTGAAGAACCGAAGAACCACCTGCCTCACAAACACCCTGACAGATGTGTCTTTCTCTTAACCATAGGTGTCTCTAGGAATAAACAAGCTGTCTTGTCACGTATGCATGATTCTTCTATCTGCTTCCACTCTGCCACATGAAATAACAATTCCTCCTTCATTCATTTGGCCTTGCACTGTACACCTCCTCAGCTCTACCTCCTCTCTCCCCCCTGTTCTTCTTTCCCAGACTGTTAACTATTCCAATCTTCTCTAGACACTTGTTAGTTATTACTCCTGAGTAGTATTTTAGTAATGCATATGCAGTCGTGGCCGGCATGTCGCAGGTGGGGGGTACGCGCGGGCGAGAAGGAGGTTAATTAAAAAAAGAATACACTTAACTTACCGTGTCCCGTGTCATCGCAGCTCCTGGGCTGGTCTCGTGGAACAGGAAGTAGGCAGCCTCCCTCCCATAAGCCAATCACAATGTTGCAATGGCAGCGTTGTAATTGGTGTAACTGCTGAACGGCCAGGCGTCTATGGGAGGCCATTTTCTCCAAATAGGCCGTATGCAGCCTACATGGAGAAAAGGGAGAGTGCGCATGGCTGGTTTGGTTGGCCCCAAAGGGCCAACCAAACAGTCAGGGCCCGCAACATTGAACAAGACACTCCTCCCCTAACCTCGAACAGACCCGCTCAAACGCCCACCCCCAACCAAACCCTTGTGCTTTCTCGCAGTGCGAGAAGGAGAAACATAAAATGTTAGTTTTACCATTTTATGTTTCTGCTTCTCGCACTGTGAGAAAGCAGTGGGGCGATGCTCCACTGCCCTAATGGAGGAGCCGCCCCTGTGCATATGCCATCATAGGGCTCCTTACTTGAACACTGAACCCTGAAATCTCTAGGATTGTGTGATATTCCTTTAATATTTACTCCTTTGCAATTTCTATAGACAAACCATTTATTCCATTCAGATAAGCAACTATCCCTTTTAGGTCGAGCCTGGGCAACGCATGCGCTGCTCCTTGAGGCATGCTGTACTCAGGTAGGAACTTGAAGCTCTGCCCACTCTCCGCACATATTTTTCATTGGCTTGTGTCATTGTCCACTGTAAACTGTGGCTGTTCATTGGACAGTAGGCTTAGTAGTCCTTCCTTAGTACCACCTTGTCTCATTTTGTAACCTCCCATAGTGACAACCCATGTTAAGTGTGTTGTTACTCGGTAGGTCCTAATTACAGCCTCTAAACACTATTTTTCCAAATAGTGTTGTCGTGCAGGACACGCACTCTCCTAACGCTTTTTTAAAATATTTAAATATTTATAGCACAGGCGGCAAACGCATTTGCAATGCAATAGGTCTCGTATTTGCAAGAGTTTAACTTTTTGGCATTGTAAATAACAATGCCTTTTATTTATCTGTTTTAAAAACAACACATAAATAAAAGGTATCGTCATTTACAATGCCAATAGCTCAAACTCTCATAAATCCGAGACCTAATGCATTGCAAATGCTTGTTATGTATAGCACCGTATACCACAGAGTAATAGTGAAAATATCATGGAAGGTGTTATCAAGAGAGATTTTAAAATGAGTCAGACAATATGAGCCATTAGAAAATATGTAGTCTGCCCAAAAAAAACAACATGAAACATGTCTTCTGGAAGGATTGTCACTCAGCAATCAGCTTTCAGTATACTCTAATAATGCAGTCTGTTTGACCCCAACAGTTGGACGTCCCTCTTGTTTATTCCTTATTATATTAAATACCCAACTTAATTTGGCAATGATAACTGGTTATTTCCCCCAATTTCATTACAACAGCACATACATATATGGCAAAGAAAACACCACTCTCCAAGAAGTCAAAGATTCATATAGTTCAAGAAGTCTTTATTCGATTATTCATATAGGTTATTCATGTCTTTTCCTATTACAAAGATATGCAACTTTATAGCGCTTCAAAACACTTACAATTCATATAAACCGCCATTTCTTTATAAATATATAAATGTAGAAAAAACGTTCTACATAAATTGTATGAATTCAAAGAAAAAATAAACTAGTAATATGTTTTAAAATTATTAATAAAGCCAGTCTTTCAGTGTTCAAATGTAAAATATTGTTTTCAAAACTAAAGTTTACAACAATTTTTACAATACACATGAACACCACACATAGGCCAAAACAGAAATGACCCAAAAAAGCATACTTCATTACGCCAAAAATGAAACAACGAAAAATATATTTTCAGCAACCGTCTTAACAGTACAGTGAGAAAACAATGCATGTGCTCGACCCAGTGATGACCATCATTTAAAAAAACAAGGCCAAGACAATCTCATCGGAAACGGGTCTGTGCCTTTCTATCCTTCACAGTGAATGTTTATGGCATTCCTTGGGACAAATCAATTTTTTGTATTTAATTTCATAGCAACATATATTGCATCGATTGATGGTGAGTATTTGTTATCCGTGGTGCATCTGTTCAGGCTCATGCTGGAATGGAGAGTTTCAATAACCGCCACTTGTTTCAATTTAAGAAGAACAGAAGCAATACAAGGAATTGCAAGGGAAAAGTATGGTATATATTCCATGAACACTGACACCCTCTGAATAGATAGTTAATCTAAGAACTTACCTTTTAATGAAATATATTGAAAAATTATGCCCACGTTGAGCTCTCCAAGAAAGAGGGAATAATGTGCACCTTGTCTCAATTGTACTTATAAAGTTAGATCAAAGAGTTGGTTTAGAATCCACTTAATGGGACCCTAAACACCAGCTAGTCATTTTCTAATAAGGCACACATTTTACTATAAAAGGCAACATTTTCAATATGGTTACATAGGGCCAGATGTACGACCATTTTTTCATGCGCAAACGGGTTTGCGAACCTATTTGCGCATGCAAAAACAGCATGGAGAATGTACAAACCCTATTTTGGGAATTGCAATTTATTGCGACTCGCAAAATAGCTTTTTGCGACTCGCTATTAGGAACGGGCATTCCCTTCCTAATAGCGAGCGCAACCCTATGTAAGAATGTTTTGTGTCAGCAATTGCGGGTGCAAAACACTTGCAAATTACCACCCTCTTCAATAATGACAGAGATGCCCAAATTATGGCATAATGGCCACCCCTATGCAAGGATGGGGACCCAACATTTTATGGACTGTCCTTTATGCGGCGGAGGACTACCAAATGCCATGAAGAGCCTGAGGAGCCATGGTAATTGTCCACCAGGGAGAGACATTCTCACGGCAATGGGGGCTACCGTGCAGGACAGAAACTACTGTCAATTTCCCTTTTTAGTGCATATGCAGTGGCCTGTAAACACAACTGATGTCCAAAATCTTGATTCTGGTCTATACTCTATGCATGGATTACTATGCCTACACCATGAATATGTGTGGTTAGCTAATGTAAATAAAACAGGGCTTTCTAGGTCAGCTTAAACTTAGAACACTGTGAAACAAAAAGCTCAGAATTCTGAGAGTGATGTGACAACTGGTTATTTTGTCCTAGGTGAGCCCAGTAAAACAGTTTTTTTCGTTTTTAGGCGTGCAATTCGAGCGGCTTTTAAAAACAAAGAGCGTGGAGCCATTTTGACAACACATTACATGGAGGAAGCAGAGGCTGTGTGTGATCGAGTGGCCATCATGGTGTCTGGGAACCTTAGGTGAGATACATTTTCCAAAAAAGAAATGTACATTTAAGACCCTATTAGGTCAGCTGATCTGAGAACTCCCTTGCTGTATATGTTTTAGTATGTTATATGTGTATTTGTAAAGTGCAGTATCACCTGCTTTGGTATCCTTGCACTGAGAATATGTGTGTGCCTTGTCTTGCCTATGGTAGGTTGATTATTTGAAAAGCCAGGTCTTCACATTCTTAATGAATTCAAGATGAGAAGAGGACACTCTGACGTGAAGTGGGAGGTCATTTCCATACTTTAGGAGAACGCCCACATTCCTGATCTAGTTCTGTCAATGCATGGGATGTGTGCAAGTAGCAGTCCTCCGGAGGTATTTGGGTGGTTGGTGGAAGGAGATGGGATTGGTCAGGTATAACGGGTCTGAGCTGTGTAGTGCTTTGAATATGTGTGTGTGGAGTTCCAATTGAGCACATTTGTGTATCAGGATCCACTGTCTTTCCCTGAATTGTGGTGTGGTGTGTGTTCTGTGTTGGAGGTTGAGGATGAGATTGTCTGCTGAGTTCTGGATTGTTTGTACTTTTCTAGTGAGTTCAATGGTAATACCAGATAAGTGGGTCTTCCCATAATCCAACTGGATGGTGACTCGGGCATGAGTGACAGTTTTGCTAGTGTTGGTCAGGAGCTATTTGAGTTCTTCTGCAGCATCTTGAGAGTGTGGAAGCAGGATGCGGAGATGGTGTTGACTTGCACAGTTATGTCCAGTTTGCTGTTGATGATTATTCCAAGGTTTCTGGTATGGATTATGGGTGAGGGTGTCAGCTGGCCACCAGTTGGAGTCCCATAGTAAGGTATTCACGCAGAAGATCACTACTTCCGTCTTGTCTATATTAAGCTTGAGGCAGTTGGATCAATTTCCCACTTTGACCATGCAGATGGCGAACTTGTTTCATGTATTCGTAGTCTTAGGTAAAATGGAGAGCATAGTTGCGTGCCATCTGTGCAGGGGAGGATATTAATGTCATGTATGCAAATGACATTGGGCAGAAGGATATTGTATGCGTTGAAGAGGGTGGGGCTGGACGATGAGCATTAAGGCACTCCACAGATGAGTTTGCTGGCTGCCGAGGAGTAAGGTGTCAGTCTGACAGCTTGTATTCTAGCCGTAAAGAAGCAGCAGATCCAGTGGAGATCCAGTGGAGAGCTGGAACTTGGATGCCAATCTCATGCAGGCGCCTGATGAGGATGGAGCGTTAGATCATGTGAAATGCTGTATAGAGGTCCAGGAGAACTAGGGCTGCCATGTCTCCTCTGTTTATATTATGCTATGTTATGTTGATTTGTATAGCACACTAATCACGCAAGAGGGTATCTAGGTGCTGTGGGAAGGTGAGTTGGTGTGAGGACCCAAGGTGCTTATATGAAGAGCCAGGTCTTCAGCTTCTTGCGAAACTCAAAAACCGAGAAGGCTCTGATGTGTTACGGAAGGTCATTCCATGTCTTGGGAGCGATGTTAGGAGAATAAGCGGATGTGGGACATTTGTGTGAGTGAGGCAGATCATAGGTTTTTCGTGAGTTGGTGAAAGTGTATGTAGCTGTTCAGGTATTCTGGTCCTGTGTTTTATATGGCTTTGTATGTGTGTGTGAGAAGTTTGAGTTAGGTGTGCTTGTGAATGGGGAGCCACTGAATCTTCCTGAGTCTTGTGGCTGCATTCTGGATGGTCTGGAGTCTGTGTAGGAGTTAAAAAAATACTGCGGTACGTGGTTGGGTAGCGTCTTGCGCAAAGCCAATAAAAGTGAAGAAGGAACCAATTATAATTAGCCAATGCTCTAGGGAACAAACAGGCAGCGACCACTAGCGTGCCAGAGAAGGTTCCTTCTGTGAACACAGAAGAAACTAGTTAGAAACAAAATTAGTTCCCGAGCAATACAGTACAATATTAGGTGAGAAATATCAGTCCAAAGAAGGTTCTCCAGGTCGTATCTTTCAATGAAAGTCTTTATTTTTGAGATACAGATTTCTGTTGGTGATCCTGCGTAGCTGGGATCATCCAAAGTAGCCAAACAAAAAGAAGCCAACACGTGTTTCGTCTTGGGAAGATACCCAATGACTTCCTCAGGGCCAAAGAGTTCTATCAAGATCACATCTGAAATGGCTTCACCATATTATTGTGATATCTCAAATAATGGTGTTCTCAAATTGACGATATAATTCCAACGTATCTAGCGTATTCCATATACTTTCAGGTAGAAGTCATGAATAAAAGTTTCCAATCGATAGGTAAACCTGCATTCAGATTCTTAAATAGGTCTTCTGCAACCTTCTCACGATCCGCTCTAGAACTCATTGTATGGTCTAGTTTCCAAACAAGTAAATATAGTTGGTATGCTGCAAGAACCCCAAATTGAAAAAATACTGCGGTACGTGGTTGGGTAGCGTCTTGCGCAAAGCCAATAAAAGTGAAGAAGGAACCAATTATCAATAGCCAATGCTCTAGGGAACAAACAGGCAGCGACCACTAGCGTGCCAGAGAAGGTTCCTTCTGTGAACACAGAAGAAACTAGTTAGAAACAAAATTAGTTCCCGAGCAATACAGTACAATATTAAGTGAGAAATATCAGTCCAAAGAAGGTTCTCCAGGTCGTATCTTTCAATGAAAGTCTTTATTTTTCAGATACAGATTTCTGTTGGTGATCCTGCGTAGCTGGGATCATCCAAAGTAGCCAAACAAAAAGCAGCCAACACGTGTTTCGTCTTGGGAAGATACCCAATGACTTCCTCAGGGCCAAAGAGTTCTATCAAGATCACATCTGAAATGGCTTCACCATATTATTGTGATATCTCAAATAATGGTGTTCTCAAATTGACGATATAATTCCAACGTATCTAGAGTATTCCATATACTTTCAGGTAGAAGTCAAGATTAAAAGTTTCCAATTGATAGGTAAACCTGCATTCAGATTCTTAAATAGGTCTTCTGCAACCTTCTCACGATCCGCTCTAGAACTCATTGTATGGTCTAGTTTCCAAACAAGTAAATATAGTTGGTATGCTGCAAGAACCCCAAATTGAAAAAATACTGCGGTACGTGGTTGGGTAGCGTCTTGCACAAAGCCAATAAAAGTGAAGAAGGAACCAATTATCAATAGCCAATGCTCTAGGGAACAAACAGGCAGTGACCACTAGCGTGCCAGAGAAGGTTCCTTCTGTGAACACAGAAGAAACTAGTTAGAAACAAAATTAGTTCCCGAGCAATACAGTACAATATTAAGTGAGAAATATCAGTCCAAAGAAGGTTCTCCAGGTCGTATCTTTCAATGAAAGTCTTTATTTTTGAGATACAGATTTCTGTTGGTGATCCTGCGTAGCTGGGATCATCCAAAGTAGCCAAACAAAAAGCAGCCAACACGTGTTTCGTCTTGGGAAGATACGACCTGGAGAACCTTCTTTGGACTGATATTTCTCACTTAATATTGTACTGTATTGCTCGGGAACTGATTTTTTTTCTGCGTAGGGGTTGTTTGGAGAGTCTGGCATAAAGATTGTTGTTTTAGTCCAGCCTGCTGGTGATGAGTGGTGTAATCCAGCAGACTGGTGTTATGAAGCAACCATATGAAAATCTTTTGCAGCATGCATAGGATATGGGAGCAGGAGGTGAACGCTGCACTGACTTGAGCCTTCATGTTGAGCTTGTCATCTAGTATGAACACTAGATCTCTTGCATTGTCTGTTGGTGTGTGTATTCATCCTAGTTCCGACTGCCACTAGGTGGAACCCCATGGGGAGGTCTTGTTTTCTATGACCAGTACTTTCATCTTGTCCTAGCCGAGCTTCCAGCAGTTGGTTTGCATAGAGTTTACGACTTTGGTCGTGCTGTTGGTGAAGTTGGTTCTGGAGGTGTTTGTCATGTCCATCAGGGAGAGGATGAGCTAGGCATCATAGGCATGGAGATAACAGTGATGTCTTCTGATTGAATGATGTTGGAGAGCGGTGTCATGTATATGTTGAAACAGTGGGATGAGGGACTCTGCATATCAGTTTCTTGGTCTCTGATGTGAAGGCTGGCAGCCTAACCCTTTGGATTCGTCCTGTGAGGAAAGAACATATTCATTTAAAAACAGATCCTTGTATTCCAATCTCATAGAATCTTCTGATGAGAGTGTTGTAGGAGACAGTGTTGAAGGCTGCAGAGAGGTGGGGCAGGATGAGGGCCGCTGTTTCTCCTCAATGTCTGATTTTTCAAATGTCATTGGTGGCAGTGATGCATGCTGTTTCCGCGCTGTAGCTCTTTCTGAATCCTGATTGTGTTTTGTCTGGAATATGGTGAAATTGAAGGTGAGTTCGGAGTTGCTTGTTAATGGCCTTCTCATTCACTTTGTCTGGATAGGGGAGATGGGTTGGAAGTTGCTCAGTTGGCTCAGGTCAGCTGTGGGTTTCTTGAGTAGGGCGTTGATTTTTGCAAGTTTCCATTCATCTGGGAAAGTGGCGGATGTGATGGAGGTGTTGAAGATGTGGATCAGGTGATGCTGATTAGTGATGCTTCCAGATTGTAGATGTGGTGGGGCATGGGTCCGTTAGGGCTCCTGAGTGGATGATCCACATGATTGCTGCTGTGTTGTTTCTGGTGAGGGTTGTCCATCGGTCAGGTGACCGTCTTAGTTGGTGGTGTGTAGGTTAGCAATGAGTTCTCTGGGGTTGGGTCGGTGTGGGAAGTTGCTGTAGATGTTTGTGATTTTGCTGTGGCAGAAGTTGGATAGGTTGTCGCAGAGCTGTTGGCAAGCAACAATGTTGTTTACAGTGGCTGAGGGCGAGGTGAAATCCTTGACGATTGAGAAGCTCTCTTTCAGCTGCTGGAACTTTCTTTGATGTGATCCACTAGTGTTTTTTTCTTGGTGTCCAATTTGCTGGTGATAGAGTCTGAGTGCAGCCTTTTAGGTAGTTCTGTGAGTGGTCCCATGGCTGGCACACCATTTCCTTAGAGTTGTTTGCAGTGTTTTTGGTGTCTCAGAGGTATTCTGTGTAACAGCTGGTCTGCATGTTTGATATACAATGCTTGTTTGGTTTGATGGGTGGGTTTTCAATCCGTGCAGTTTTTGATCCAGTTGAAATTGTTGATATCCTTGTTGAGGTAGTCTGTGGGGCTAAGTCGGTCAGTGTTGAGGATGATGAGACAGTCTGCTTCAGTTATTTTGCTCCAGTTGTGGGTTGTAGTGCTGAACTTGTTAAGGGTGTTAACTTGTGGTGTGTTGATTTGCAAATGCATGATGGAGTGGTTGGTCCATGTGAGCTGTGTGGTGAAGTTGTATTTAATGATGTCGCTTGAAGTGTAAATGGGGTCCAGTGTGTGTACTGTGGTGTATATTGGTTCTGTAATGAGCTGGGGCAGTCCAAAGTTGGTCAAGTATTCAAGGAGTCACCGAGGAGAACGTAGGCTCTGGAGTTGATGGTGAGCAAAGAAACAAAGTCAGTGACGAGGTTGGGAAAGGTGGCATGGTTCAGTTCAAAGTTCATTATTTGCAGTTTTTCTGCTTGAAGTGCAGGGGTTCCTTGAATGGGGTGGCATTCTCTCTGGGTGTTGTGCATTTAATGGATTCCTCGTAGATGATAGCAAGTCCTACTCCTGGCTTGGGAAGGCGATTCTATGGAGTGATCTTGTAGCCCTCTGGGATTGCTGTAGCGATGTCGGGACGAAGGTTTGAGCCAGGGCTTTGTGAAGAGGATATTGGCTGCACAGAAGGTCTCATATTACGGTTGTGGGTTTGCTGAATGATCTTGTGCTGAGAAGCGTGAATGTGGGATGTTGGGAGAGAGAGTAGGTGATGTTGGTGCTTGTGTGGTGTGCATGTAGGGAGGGGCTGTTGAGGGCCTTGTTAGTATTTCTGGCAATGTTTTTGGCCCCAGGGGTGACCCTCTGGGGCCACACCACCAGGCCGAGCAGGGGCATGGTGTCCCTACCCTGCCCCTCAGGATGTTTATTTTTCGACTGTTTTTCAGGATGGGGACTGAATCCCCGAGACCTAAAATGTCTACCATCACATCTTTACTGACGTGGTGGCAGCTGATCAGATCTTATCTTTAGATCCATCAGCTATGCACATTCATGTGGCGTGATATATACATACATTTTTAAGCTTAATTTCTCAAAAACTACTGAACGGATTTACACCAAATCACCAACATACATGTGATGCTATATTTACTTTTGTTTCCATTATGTTGAACATATTAAAAAGTGCATCAATGCAGGGGGATATTAAATCTTAAAAAGCTAGTTTATTAAAAAAAAGATAGATTTTTCAATCAAGAATTCCCCCATGCAAAGTTCATTATCAGATCGGCGCATTATTTAAGGGCAAATTTGCATCACCGGCAGGCTTCGCTGTGTTTTGCAAATATTAGTGCCCTGACTATCTGCAATTTTATCTCACTATAGATTTTATCTTACTAGTTTCCGCTTCGGCTCAGTGCATGTTTTGGTAGCCTTACCGCATCAATGTGGTTGGTCTGATAACCTTCAGCCATGTTCATGTAAAGAACACGACTACACAAACCACCCTGCACTTTATTCTGTTTTGTGTACTTTATAAAACCTTGAAAGTTAAATTTCTGTTACCACTGTTGAGGGCGCACAGGTTTTAGTTACTTGTAGTCACTGGTCTCTATTAACATTTGTTCCACTGTTATACAGAGGGGCACAAGTTGGGAGGTTTGCCAATAAGTAACCTTCTATACGCTGACCACTTGGTCCTTTTCAGTCTCACACGGGTAGGGCTGCAAAGGCTTTTAGATAAACTATACAGCTATACCACCGTGAATAGCTTAGAAGTTAATTTAAAGAAAACCCAAGTAGTTACTTTTTCAAGAAAACGTAACCTCGGTGAGGGATGGTTGTACAATAACATGAGCCTCTCAATAGGAAGCACATATAAATACTTAGGGGTCAACTTTGACTCCAGGGATAACTTTGCCAAACAGCGCAATGAGATTTCAGTAAAAGCCATGACCCTTCAGGTGACCCTCTCTTAGCTCTCAAAAAATCTGTCTAGCCCAAGTTTATCACCACTATTGGAAGTTATGAGAGCAAAAATCGGGCCGACTCTGTTGTACGGCATTGAGATTTTCAGGGGTAAACTAAATACCAATTTAAACCAACACGTGACCAAAATCTACAAAAAAGTCCTCCATATGCCTAAAACTGCCTCTGCCGCCCAGATCAGACTAGAATTGGGCTTATTAAATTATGAAGTTTCTAACATCAGCATGTATCTAAATCTATGCCACAAACTTAGACGAGCAGACACAGGCTCATTAGAGTCATCAGGTTGGTTAGATATCTCCCAGAAAATCCCAGGTGGCTCGTACCGCCGTCTTTTTAAGGATTCTATCCAGGAAATGTCTGCGGTCGACCTATGGGCCCTCAACCCCAGCATGACAGCATTTAAAACCAACATTAAGAAATGAGTCAGAATGAGGTCCCTTATTATTGATAAAGCTCACTTCGCTAAACGCAGACACGCATGGGCAGTAATGAATTCTTACTGGCGGATATCTCCTGCTTCCTATTTGTCCTGCACTTACTCCTTGTACTTAAAACTCAGCTTTATGGCTATCAGACTGGGAGACTGGCAATTTCTAAAAGATTTGCCCTCTTGGCGTCGTACGTCTGAAGATTTATTGTGTAGAGGGTGTGGCAAGACGGCTGAAACCTTGGAGCACGTGGTCTGTCTTTACCCCGCCCTTATGTCACAGCGCAGACGTAAATTGAAAACTGAGTGGAATAGGTTGGGAATTCGGACCTGCAGACAGGCAATTATCGCAGCTCTGACCCCTGAAAATACGGCTTTAAATATAGGCCTTATAACTTTTATACGTCATGCATACCGTAATTTTACTTTGTAACCGGAGGTGCCAATGCCTTCTTCTTTTTAAGTAATAGTTTACACCAAACTGCACTTTATTTTTATGGTGCTAAAACTGTTTTTATCTGATCGCACCGTATCATAACCTGCTGCTATTTGTTAAACATCAGATTGTATCTACTAGCTCAACATTTCTAATTGTCAGTACCACAAACCTCTTGTGTTTTAACGCTATGTTGACTTTGCTGTTCTGCACATTATGTTTTTTAATCACCCATATGTAATTGAAGCCCCCTAATGTAATTTGGAAGATTCTTACTTAATCACTGTTGTTTACGTTGAGTTTCCTCTTTCTTTCTCAATAATGTATATTGCTATTGGAATCTTAGAGGTGCTCTTTTAAGGATATTTTATAACAAAATAAAGATTATTATTACGGTTATTATAGAGGGGCACAAGTAACCGGAAAGCAGTACATATGATACAGTTTACGAGGTCCACCAAGCACTGTTAGTTCTTAGGAACTTACATCTACATCTATCTTCTGAAATACTATTATAATATATATAAGTTGTTTAAAAATTTTGTGTGAGCACTGATAATAACAATACATTGGACCAATTTTATTGCAGGTGCTTGATATATTTTTTACTTATCTATACATATGCTGGTGCTAGTGCTTACATGGTTAATTGCTGTTTTATAGTGCGCATATTTAGTTTCTATGAAGTCTATATTTTATATATACTGAAAATTGTCCTTTTATTGCATATATTTTTAATATAATGAAATTTGTACTTTGTGCTTTTATGATTTCTTTCTAAATCGAATAAAGCTTGTGAACTGAATAGTGATTTTCAATGGTTGACCCGCTATCCCGTTTACAATATCACATTTAATAGTGCATGATCTTTTTCCATTTTGATTTGCAAATTTGCAAATTCTTTACAGGTGCATGGGGTCCATCCAGCAATTAAAGAGTAAGTTTGGAAAAGGCTACTTTTTGGAAATCAAAGTCCGTGACCATCAGCAAGTTGATGCCCTTCATATGAATATCCTGAAGATCTTCCCTCATGCTGCACGACAAGAGAGGTAAATAAATGTTCTTACAGAGACAGCATTTTAAATATTTATTTGTGTTCAACACGTGTACACTTACTAGGGATGATTTTGAAACTAGTGGAATGGTGGGCATGTTTATCAAATATGTATATGTAGGTGGGGAATGCTAATGTCTGTGAGAGAGCTAAAAGAATTGCTTTGTGAAGACTTATTTAATTACCTAAAACACCAGATGAACTTATTTAACTATACACACCTCTGGGGTGTAACGCAGGCCCCTGCAGCCCTTGTGGCCAGGGGGCCCTAACCCTTCAGGGGGCCCCACATTCATCTTAAGGGCTGTGAATATCTGTGAGAGTCGTGAAAGTTGTGAGATTCAGGGGCCCCTCATAACTCTTTGCAGGGGAACCCCACCATTTTGTTTTACTCCACTGACAGACCTTACACATCTAATAATTAAACAATAATGGGGTGAACCTATGTCCCTCAGAACCTGGGTATGGATATATAAACAAAAACAATGGTTCTGTCGGGTTTAACAAATATTTCTTATGAACACGTTTAGTTTAGTTTACTTGTTGAACACTCTTGTTTTATATAAATTGAATCATTCATATATATCTACACATTTGTAAACAAAGGGCTGTCAATACAAGGTGAGGTTTTTAAGTGATGTGTGATTAAGTGACATTTGTGCTCAGTGCTAGAGTTTAGTGCGCAATATGATTTACTCTGGTTCTTTGTGGGCTGTCATCACCACCCCCATTTCTGTCCTGATGAAGACCCGTTTTGACTACTTACTAGAGTATAGTTTGGGTTGAAACGTCGACGATCTTACGCGGTCCAGATTGACCATGCCTCTACGTGCAAAAGACTAATTAATGTATTGGCAACATAGTCATTGTGTTTTTCCCTAATTTTCTGGCCTCCTTTCCCATGTACATATTTTATAATCACGCTGTATATATTACGCACTAAACTCTAGCACTGAGCACAAATGTCACTTAATCACACTTCACTTAAAAACCTCACCTTGTATTGACAGCCCTTTGTTTACAAATGTGTAGATATATATGAATGATTCATTTATATAAAACAATAGACTATTCAGCAGTTTTTGTCACGTGTCTTAGTATTTGCACTGTGTTCCATATGTCAAGACAGCCGAGATATGAATTTTTGAAGACTTTAGAGAATAGCGTATAAACACTAAATGTGTTCATGAGAAATAGTTGTTAAACTCAACAGAACCATTGTTTTTGTTTATACTTACACATCTAATAGGCATGAAGGTTATTTACAAGTCACTACTACCAAAATCAGCAAATCACCAAATCATTATAAAATTCAAGACGTGGTATTAGCCTATTTTTTTAAGTTCTGGTTCTAGAGTGATTCTCTTGGACCCCCTAAAGATCAGTGCACAATCCAAAATGATCTCAGGACATTTTGTTAAATGAAAAAGTGGGCCTCACATTCTCAGTCCAGCCTTTGTCTTCCTGATGACTGTCTCCTAGAAGTGTTATATTTTCCAAAGGATAGTATGCAAATGAAAATACTCACTTACTTGCTCAATCCTAATAGAGAGAAAATAGAGAAAGAGAGGCTATTGTTTCCACTTCTAGGTTGTTACTGTTGTAGCTGGAGAGTTGGGTCTTCATACAGATGTCTGAACCAATTCAAGTAGTTCTTTATTTCATGTTAGGCCCTTAGGCTAGCGCAACAGTAGGTATATCTTGTCAGGGTTTATCCTCCCTCCAACTGTCCCCATCTTCTAGCTTCCGCTCAACACTACTCACCAACTTTCTGTCTCATTATTCACTCTCAGCATTCTAGACACCGGCTCAGAAATTAAGGAAATGGGTACAACCAAGATACTACACACCTCCCTTTCTTACAAACAACAAAACAAAGACATAAAGTACAGGGACAATCCTTTACAACAAATAAATCTCCAATATAGCTTACACATTCACCCAACAAGTACCTGTAAAACTCTCCAATACCCATGCACACTCACAAGGACAATGAATGGCACTACTAGAATCTCTGTGATGGGTCAAGACATGAGGATCCCCATGCCCCATGCCAAACAATGCCAAACAAGGAAAGGAGACAACAACAAGGTTGTGAGTACCATCACAAAATGGTCCAAGGCACGAAAGTCTTGTAACATTCTTGAACATGAGACCTTACCACAACATGTCTGCATGTTCACAATGGCACCATGCAACAATTATACATATGGTACATACAGTCATGGACAGCTAGGGCATTAAGCCCCCCTGCTTCCTTTGACAAAAGGTTTCTCTGTCATCCCTACATTTACACATTCTAGGCCCAAAACAAAATAACAACTGAAATGTTTCCATTCCCTTGCTCATACTCCAGCACAAAACACAACTACATTCATACACAAAGTCACCAGTCCACTTCATACTGCTAAATTATACAGCACAACAAACTCATACCTTCTCTGTCTTCCTCAAACAACACACAGATTCCAACAAGGACAACACACTGCACCACACACACACAAATGTGCAGCCCAGAACTCCCAATACACCCCACACCTAACCACATTAGGTGGCCAAACCAACACAACTAAGTGCCAGGCCGACAAAAGCACTTAATATGCACCCTCTGAAAACTGCACCAGAAATGTCAGGATGTCTTTTTTTGTTGTTTGAATTTCTTTCATTGGTTTTCAACAGTGAAAAGATAGCTAACGAGCCAGTACGCTCTATGGTTTTCGGGATGCAACCTGGCAATCGTAGGGTTATATGTGGCCAATTAGAAAGAAAATGAAGAAACTCAAACCCCCCTCCTCCCCAGAGAATAATACAGTGCTATCAGAAGGGCCTAAGAAGAACCGACCAGGGACAGACACAGGGAACCGTCTAAGAAGTGGAAGGGACCGGGCGGGTAGTCTAGGGGGGTCCGCCAGTCTCAATAGTCGTAAGTATTTAGGACAGGTGAGTTCCGTGAATTCGGAAGTCAATAATGTGAGAAAGGGAGCCCACAACTCGTGAAAGGAGGTCCCGGGGTGGGTCAGGAAAAGAGAAATCTTTTCCATCCCCAAGATGGCCCATAGCCACCCCAGGAGTGTAGGCACCGTCTTGGTGCCCCAATGAGTGAGAACATTTTGGACTGCTGCTCCCAAAGTGAGGGCCATCTGCCTGCCTCTCTAGGATTTAAGGGGAAATGTGATGGTGTTAGGGAGACCCAAGAGCACATAATCCGGGATTCTGGGTGTCAAAGTGGGCGTCGACATCAAGGATCTGCTGCCAATATGCTCCCAGAGAGGGACATCCCCATAATAAGTGTGTAAGTGTGCCCAAAGAACCGCAGGACTGCCAACACTGTGGGCTACGAGAGGTATTACCTCTGTGGAGTCTCACAGGTGTCAGGTGGCCAGTTTGGTGACAGTCTTAATAGAGGCGACATTGCACGCTGTGCGTCTGGCTCTATGATATATGTCCTTCCATTCCTTCTGTGTCAGGGTCCGACCTAGTTCCCTCTCCCATCGCAGTTGAATAGTAGTCTTTCCAGTATCAGCAGTATCTCTAATGAATTTATATAATTCTGATGTTAGCCTTGTGCGTCATTGGGTCGTGTGAGCAACCACTTTTCAATTGGAATGAGGAGTCTCCCCTCGCCCTCCCACACATCCCAGTGAAGAACCCAGTGGCGGATTTGTAAGTATCGGTATTGTTCTGTCTCTGGAATACTATGACCTTTCCGGAGGTCAGAAAAGGAACAGGGTCCAAAAGGTCAGAAAGATGGCCTAGGGAGCGGCAGGACTCCGTGGCCCAATGGTGAAATCCCCCATGGTCCGTACCTGGCGTGAAGGCAGGATTTTGTGCGATGGGGGTGATCGGGGACGGGAGTGTCATCAGGCCTCTAGAAACCGGAACCTTGTCCCAGGCTAGCAGCACTGGACGGGTCACTTCAGAGAGGTATAAGTTACGGTGTCGCCCTGTACGCTTGAGGAATGGGATTCCCCATAAAGGCTGGCCAGCAAGAGACCTATCCATAAATAGCCAATGTTTCTCCGACTACGGGAGTGACCACTCCACCAGCACCCGCAATTGGGCTGCTCTCCAATAGGGTAAAAGGTTAGGAACACCCAAACCCCCCTCCACCGGGTCTCTTTAGGAGAGTTCCCGGCGCATATCGGCCCGTTGATCCCGCCATATAAATTGTTCTATATCTTGTTGCAATGAACGTATGACCCCAACAGAGAATATGAGGTAAGATCACCATTTTCACCACCGTTATATGGCCCAATCAGGAGAGAGAGTGTGGTCTCCACTTCCTGAGGGAGTCACGGACTTGTCTCAGAATGTCAGTGTAGTTCGCAGTTTTAGTGGGCACAATAGTGGGAGAAACCTGCAAGCCTAAGTAAGAAATGGAGGGGAAACATCCTTTACGACGCAACTTTTACCACGCAGTGCCTTTACAACGCAGGTTTTTCAACGCAAGTCATTACAACGAATTGCGTTGGGAGGCGCTCTAGGATAGGTAATAGTTTAATTTACTATCCAGCACCTTCCCTACTATCAACGGGGACTGGATTTGGAATAGTAAATTAAACTATTCACTAGCCAGCACCCCCCAACGCAAGTCATTGTAACGACTTGCGTTGTAAATCCTGCGTTGTAAAGGCATGCGTAGTAAAAGCATGCGTTGTAACAACGTACATCCGAAATGGAGTCATGGACCCATTGAAGTGGGTAGGAAGATTGAAGTATCCCCTGTGTCTCCGACCCCAGGGAGAGATCTATGGTCTGTGACTTGTGCACGTTAATATTGAAACCCGAGGCAAAGGCAAACCTATCCAATTCGTCCAGGAAGGCCGGCAGGGACTCCCTAGGGTGTTCCAATGTGGCTACCACGTCATCCGCATATAAGCAGAGTTTATGCTCTGGCCCCCCAAAGTGCGCCCCTCTGATACCAGGATCAACTCTGACCCTTTGGGCCATAGGCTCCATGTAGAGGGCGAACAAGAGCGGTGACAGTGGACTCCCCTGTTGAGTCCCTCTACGGATAGGAAAGGCCAATGATGCCACCCCATTCACCCGCACTATGGCTGTGGGGTTAGTATAGCTACTAAAGACCCAGTCGATGTAGCGGTTTGGGATGCCGAAGTGACCCAGGATCGCCCGGAGATACGGCCAGTGGACCTGGGCGAACGCCTTCTCAGCGTCAACCAAGAGGATCATCCGCTCCGAAGCGCTCCGACCGATCCACAAGGTGGAGAAGTCGCTTGGTATTGTCGGAGCACTAGGGTCCAGGAATGAACCCGGATTGGTCGGGATAGATTAGCCCCGGGAGATGTCGAGAGAGCCTGTGTGCCAGAATACCAGTAAATATCTTCAAATCGACATTGAGGAGGGAGATAGGATGAAAAGACCCACATTGGTGCTTGTCTTTACCCTGCTTGGGGATCACAGTGATCAGTGCCTCTAACAAGAAGGGCGGACGTGAGGTTGCTGAGGTGTACCCGATTGAGTTAAAAACCAGGACGAGGAGTGGAGCAAGCCCAGCACAGAACTTTTTTATAGAAGGCAGAGGGGAACCCGTCCGCACCCGGCGATTTGTTAAGCTTCAGGCGAGAGATTGCGGAGATGACCTCCTCCAAGCAGATAGGAGCCTCAAGTTCCTCCGCTTGACCGGGGAATAATTTGGCAGTGGAAGCCCCCTGAAGATAGCGAGTGGGCCTGTCCACAGGGAGGTCCTGGGCAGCATATAGTGCCTCATAGATTTGCCGGAACATGTCAGCGAATTCGGGATCTGTATCGTGTACGTTCCCTTGTTTGTCTCGAATCTCAGTGACACAAGATATTTGTTGCTGCGCCCGGAGCCTCTTAGCAAGGAGACGCCTGACCCTATCTACCCCCACATAAAACGCGTGTTTCAGGTGGAGAGCTGCATACTTGGCCTAGTCCACGTCCAGTCCCGCCAGTTGTGCCCTGGCCGCCTTAAGGAGCTTCCAGGCTCTAGGGGCCCCCGTCCTCTGATGGATGCGCTCCAGTTCTGTCACCTCCCCCATTAAACGCTCCCATTTCTCCCTCCTGTCCTTGTTATCGGCTGCCGCAATGCCCAGAAACTCCCCCCTAACCACCGCTTTCCATGCTTTCCACAGGGTTGTCTCAGATATGGCTGGTGTGTCATTGAGATCTAGGTAATCGGTCAAGCATTATTGTATCTGCTGTATTACCGAAGGGCGCTGCAACAGAGTCTCACCTAGATGCCACAACCTGCGGGCGGGCCGGGGATAATGCAAAGGCAGGTACAGCTGCACAGCCGAGTGGTCAGACAAGGGGCAGGATAGGATCTCTATATCCCGTGTCTGTTGCGTCAGGGAGTCAGAGGTAAGTACATAGTCAATTCTGGCGTAAGTCTTGTGAGGGTGCGAGTAAAATGTATATTCCCTGGTGCCTGGGTGGCGCTGTCTCCATATTACCATAGGTCTAGCCTCTGCTAGAAGTCTCTTCACTTCCCCTGAAAGTCTCCCACACTGTCCCTAACTCTGCCCCGAGCGGTCCTCTGCTTTGTCACAGTCCAGATTAAAGTCGCCTCCCAAAAGGACGTTTCGGTCCAGCAGTCATGTGAGTTCCTGAATGGCATCTGTCCCCTAACGTTAAGGGAAAGGACCTGAATATCAGGAGGCATGTGGGGAGGACCTAGAGAAGGCTAAGCAGGAGAGCACACTGGTCTGCACTGCCGGAAAAGAAGCATCGGTGTGTGGTAACTGCCACTCATCTAAATAAGCGGAGGAGGACGGGACCTAGAAACCCAAAACCAAAACCTAACAACCAAAAACATTTACTGCCGAAGTCCACGAAAGGCCCGGGCAGTCACCCTGTGGTGAGGCGTAAGATGGATAGCAGGAGCTCCCCTCCGCCCCCACCCCAAACAGGGCCCAAATGAATACCTCCAAGTGGATCCCAGGGTGGATGCAGAAGACAGCGCCTCATTCAAACCATGTCAATCAGCCGAGTACAAATTGTCTGCTAGTGATTGCTAGATAGCTGACCGCTCTTTTGCGATGGCCTCCTAGTCTGGGTGAAGGCTCTGCGGGAAATTCCCGACTCGCTGCCATCGTGTGAAGTCCGTTCGGCACTCTGCTCCGCCCCGGTTCAGAGTCGTCGCATTCTGGAAGTCGAAGAAGTGATGCTTCTTCTGGAAAGGATCAAATCTGTCAGAGTTTGCCTTCCAATTTAAAGATAGGGTGGTCCCAAGAATAGGTGACATCTTTAGCGCAAAGGAATGTTGTGATGGGGCGAAACTCCCGGCGCCTCTGCAGTGTGCAAGTCGCCAAGTCCTGGAAAAGAAGAGGCATGCAGGAGCAAAACTCGATGGGGTGGTTGGATCGAGCTTCCCGGATGATACGCTCTTTGAGCTTGACGTCATGCACGCATATTAGAATGTCCATGGGGGGGGGGGCAGTCAGTAGATGTCGAAGTCCCACTCTATGTGTCTGGACGAGTTCGATCTTCAGGTCCGGAGGATTCCCTAATAAATGACAAAAAAGGTCTATGATGAAGGCCTCGATATCCTGCGCTTCTGTCCCCTGCGGAACCTTGCAGATCCTTATATTATTACGGCGGGAACGGTTTTCAAGATCCTCGGCATGTGCTTGCAGGTCTAAATGTTGGTCCCTAAGGCGCTGGACTTCTTGCTGGAGTTGGGACACCTCGTCGTCTCTGGCAGACGTTTGGTTCTTTAGCTCATCGACTCTCACCCCCACCGAGTCGATGTTGCGCTGCATCTCTCGAATCTCTGCCATGAGGTCTTTCTTCATTGAATGGAATTCACTCGTGAGGTCAGCAAATTTGGGACTCCAGGACACTGCGCATGACAGGCCCCTCTTGATCTTCCCCCCGGTCCCGCAGGGGGGTCTTTCTGCAACAGGGCTGGCTCAGAGCCACCAGTAAAGGCCTTAAGCAGGAGGTCCTTGAGTGATTTGTCCCTGCGGGGCTTGTTGGTGGCCATCTTGAGGTGGGTGTCTCAGTCAATGGAGGAGTACGAAAGCGTCCGGTATGGATACTCTCCCCAGGCTCAGAGAAAGTACCGTCGGGGTGTCCCACCTGTTTCGGTCTCCAGAGTCTACTCTAGCGCCTGGAGGACCATAGACCAGAAAGCCGAGCCAATGCCTCCAAGCCGATGGTGTGGCCAACTTCCACTGTTGCTGCCTCCTCCAGGTCAAGCCCCAACTCTCGCTTCCCACTTGGATTGAGGGCGGCCACAGAAGCTCCTCAGTGTCACTAAAGCGGTGGCTCGCCGGCGCAAAGCCTTCTGTACAGCGTCGGAGTCCCAGTCGTCCCAAGGGCCACAGGCAGGGCCCGCTCCTTCTCTCACTGTTGCACAATAAGGGTCAGTCCACCCGCTGGTGCAAGTCTCGCATCAGGGGGACAGGCTTGGGTGCTAGTCTCCCGCCCCACAGCTACTGTCGAGGTTCCCCCGTCTCATTGCTATGCAAACCCCTCCATCACTCTCCGAGGGGGGGTCGTTAGTCTGGGGAAGCGCTTCGTCGAAACAGGTTTGGAGCCCCGTTTGGGGGTTCGCTGGTTGTTGCTTCGTACGCTGGGCCAAGATCGGCGGTCGTAGCAGCGAGAGGCACGTCCTACTCAGCCGCCATCCTGACCACGCCCTGGCCGTCAGGATGTCTTTTGAACACAATGATGACAGCCTCCAGTAAACTCATACTGAAAGATTATTGACATGATACAAAAAACGAATACTAGAGAGACACCTAACCACATTAGCAGGTAGAGTTTACTTGCCTGGAGAGAGGATTTGGCCTAACGGCTAGAGCAGTCAAACTCGAGCTGGGGAACTGGGTTCGAGTCTCGGCATGGACGTTCAAAATCCTCTGATTCTGGGCAAATCACTTAATCTCCCTGTGCCTAACAAAAAATGAATGTGCCCATCTGTAACGCAACTGGTCCTCATGTAAAGCGCTCTGATACCTTTGGGTCTAGTTTGCTCTATAGAAAACAAAAAAAAAAGTACATTCTGGTGAAACTGTGGCTATCACCCACAACACCACATTTTCACTTCATGGGGTACTTCCCCTTGTAACGTGGCACTAATTTTCTCCCACATCGCACACAGGTGGTATTCCCCCATGCAGCTTCTCATACAAGGTGCTAGTCTTCTCCGGGTTTAGCACACCTAGGGAAACTTCCTCATGGAACTTCTCTCAACAGGGACTACACTTCCTCAACTTAGCCACCTATTGGATACTCCCTCATGGAACCTCCAACAAGATAGCAATCAGCTCTTGATTGTTGACAATGATTGGAATTAGATAGAAATCAGCAGAGGATCAGGGCAGAGCTCAGAGGAACCCCCAAAGTGAAGTAGAAAAGAGTTAGAGAGAAAAATGCCCAGGGAGAAACAAATGGAACATTTAAGAAGCAAACAATGAGAGTGGAGGAAACAACCATTCCAAAAAGAAAAAGGATAGCAGGAAGAGGGTTCTATCATGCTATAAGTCACTAATGGACAATACGAGTGAGTACAGTGCATGATTGGTGCCAGAAAGTAGGGTAATTTCTTTGCAGTGTGGATGGTGCAAACCAAAATGAGCAACATGAAACAGTGAAAAACTGAGAGTAGGAAATTAAGCACTTTTTTCAGCAGTGAAGGCAGGAATAAGAAACAATAGGTTTGAACATAGAAGAAAGTAATCAATGTGAGATGTTTTTTCGAACTGTTTGTGTGCAAATTTCAATGGATTAGGAAACATGTTAGAGGAAAGATTGATAAGGACCTGAAGCATGTTAGATATACCAGGTATTCTGTAAGAATATGAAGGGGAAAATGGCAAAGAATGGATCCAAACATGCAAACCTTGGGTTGGCCTTTACTGGAACAAAACAAGTTTGCCTTGTAAATTAGGGTCAATGACACCAAAAGATGAAGTGCCATGGGACGTAAGCAGCAGAGCTGATGTAGGTAAGAAGCAGAGAACATTATATACCTTTTTAGATTAAAATAGTTGCCACAGTCAGACACTGAGAAAGACAACCAAGAAAGGAGATCTGACAGAACCTGCCTACACGAAGGGATGAAAGACGTCGCCGAGTGGATGAAGGACAGCTGCCTGAAACTGAACTCGGACAAGACGGAAGTCCTCATCCTGGGATCTTCGCCCTCCGCCTGGGACGACTCCTGGTGGCCCCCAGCCCTGGGCACCGCACCCAAGCCAACCGACCACGCACGCAACCTGGGCTTCATCCTGGACTCCTCCCTCTCCATGACCAGACAAGTCAACGCCGTCTCCTCATCGTGCTTCAACACCCTGCGTATGCTTCGCAAGATCTTCCGCTGGATCCCGACCGAGACCAGGAAGACTGTCACCCAAGCACTCGTCACCAGCCGACTGGCCTACGGAAACGCCCTCTACGCCGGAATTACAGCCAAGCTACAGAAAAGACTCCAGCGCATCCAGAACGCCTCCGCCCGACTCATCCTGGATGTCCCCCGATGCAGCCACATCTCCAGCCACCTGAGGAACCTGCACTGGCTCCCCGTCGACAAGAGGATCACGTTCCGGCTCCTCACCCACGCACACAAGTCTCTCCACGACCTGGGCCCCAAGTACCTCAACGACCGCCTGACCTTCTACACGCCCACCCGCCAGCTACGGTCCACCAGCCTCGCCCTCGCAGCCGTACCGCGCATCCGAAGAGCCACCGCCGGAGGAAGATCCTTCTCTTACCTGGCTGCCAAGACATGGAACTCCCTCCCCATCCACCTTCGGCTGACCCAGGACCATCTCGCCTTCAGGAAACAACTCAAGACCTGGCTGTTCGAGCAGTAGCATACCCCTTCCCCAAGCACCTTGAGACCCTCCCGGGTGAGTAGTGCGCTATACAAATGGTTTGATTGATTGATTGATTGATTGATTGACAATGAAAATAGAGGGTGTAACTGAATACATTTGCGATGACAGGACACAGCCACTTGTAGATATTAGGAAATGTATTAGGCAGCGTACAACAAACCCTGTCACATCCCAGCTCCTCAGCAACTGCCAGCTTCCCAAGCCTCCTGGATTCCAACACTCTAGAATCCAGCAGTGGAAGCATCCAGTTGCCAGGATACTGCAAATACCAGGTGGGAGGGTGGAATATAAACATATCATTGTAAAATAATTTGACAAATTATTTGCTAGATGAGTGCAACTGAAGATTTAATAGATGAGTGCCATGGAAGAAGAGTGGTGTAAATCCAGTGATATTCAGCTTTGCAGGAATGAGCCATTGCTTGGGGCTTTATAGGTGGAGGTAGTTGATTGGTTTTAGAATAAGTGTTTGGTTTCAGAATAAGAGTAAATGAGCGATGTGTGTAAGAAGGGGGAAAAGAAGGGCTAGAAGTTCTAACAGAATAAATCAAATAGCAGGAGTTGGAAAGTGGAAAGCAAACACTGCACAAATTAATGGCGTCTGTATTTTGGTACCCACTGGGATGCTTAGAGGCAGATTGATTGTGTGATTGTTTGGGAGGGAAGTAACAATTGCAAGCATATTGCACACGTTCTTCAGTTTTATGTCTCCTTGATACTCAGCCAAGGCAAGAAGGCTAGGGCAACGAATTATCTTTCGCCTCATATATCTTCCTTTGAAATTACTGAGAGCCACAAAGAGCAAATGTATCAAGATTCTAAGTCAAAATGCAGTGTTTCTCAAGTAGGATCTATTAGAATTTAGACCTTCTATTATGATATGTCTCCTAAATGTTTAACATGTTATATCAATTTTTGTGGGGGGCTGTATTTGGTTTTTTTTCTCCCTCTGATCGCCTAGATATGTGATTATTTGATTTAACTGCATTGAGAGGAGTGCTACCACATAAAATAAAGACTGTTGTTGACAATGTGTCTTTTCTCTCTGATTAAGGTTTCCATCCTTGTTATCATACAAAATACCAATGGATAATGTCAAGTCACTATCACAAGCTTTTTCTGTTTTAGAAGAAGGTAAGATTAAATTTCACATTGCCCAGTTATCGTATCTCAGTAATGGAATATTCTTGAAGAGCTGACTCACTGAACTAAAATTAATAATGTAAGGGGTACCTGGATCAAAATGGAGAAGACTTCCCAGATGAGTGTCTGTGGGTGCAAATTAAATACCTGATAAGAAGGATGAGAAAAATAGCTGATTGATTACATTTTATGGGTAGACAGGGAGCGTTCCTACTAATTGCAGGACTAGTCTTGGCCTTAGCTTTCGGTTTTGGTTGATGAGCTATTTATTCTGAACAGTCATTGAAACTGTACAATGTAATGTAATGGCCTCAGATTGGTGAGTCTAGTGGTCGTAACAGGAAACACAAATATTGTCCGTTCACGTGATGGGTATATGTTCCCCTCCTAGTCAAACTGGATCGATGTACCTGTTGTGCTTGAAATGTATCACCATCTGTACTATGTAGCACAAGCACCATCAGTGGGCATTCAGTTTCCTGTTACGAATTTTCGTTGTTCTGGGGAAACTCTCCTGATTGTGACTTTAGGAACACGTCTAATTTTGAGATTCAGGTTCCAATAACGTTTGAAAACTGATACATGGTTACGATCACCTCCAATACATTGATTTTGGAGGTACTGTTCGTCTAGCAATCTCTATTAGCCTTGAAAAAGTCCTTCCGGACGAAATACACGTCGGCTGCCAGTGTTTCTGTATGTAATGGGATTCTGAAATGAGGATATACAGGAGCAAAAAGATTGACTTATGGACTTCCTCTGTTCACTATAATGGTTACTGCCTACCTTACAGATTTGGACTGATTTTTGATGTGCCTCGGCATTTGTGCAAGGTGGGCGGGTCAACCATATTTAGGCTCCCCAGGTATGACACTGTGTTGCAGGGAAACAAGAGACAAGTCCTCAGAAGGGAACATGACCTGACATTTTGACCAAAGGTTAGGGCATGATTCTAACTAGGGGCATAGTGTGTTATCAAAGGATAAACTTGCACAATCAGATTGCCCTTGGGAAGTCAAGCCAGATGTTATTACTGTACCAGAAAGGTCTTCACAGCTCTTGCTGGGATAATAAAGTGAAAGGTGCTGACCCTGGAAGCAAGAGTTACTCAATTTTCACTAACTATCACCCCTTAACTGATGGGAGATTGAAATACAACGACAAAGAAGACACAGGTTACATTAAGAGCCAAACACCCTGAAGTGGCAATGATAGTGCGTGAGGATCAAGGAGGACGAACCTCAGCAAGTGCTGTCCTTCAATACTGCATAGTCCTAGCCAAGGCCAGACTGGGACTGCAAATCAGCAATTGCGTCGGACTGGCTGTGGGGGTAGTGTGGGGGCGGATGGGTGTGTGGGAGCATGTGGAAAACACTGCAGCTGCTTTTGTTACAGGGGTTGATAAAACCAACCCCAGTAACAAAACTGGCTCCTCACAGGTCCAAAACTGGCCTCCACCCTAGCGGCCCACCAAGGAAACGCCCTGTGCCCACTACAGCCAGTCCAACTCTTATAACTTGAATATCTCCAGCCACAAAAAATGTTGCAACAAGTCGGACAGAAGCACCCCCTCTTACAATAAACCCTGGGACCACTGGAAGACAGGGTCAGTTATTAACCCTGGCTTCCAAGAATCAGGACAACAGAGCCGCTTCTATGTTACAAGTGATTTTGCTGGAACTAAAAGACCTGAATGTAAACCAGGTGGTGTGTGCAGCAGCCCTGGTTGCTCAGATGCAGGGACTAGAGAAAAAATAGCTTTTCCTGAATCACTTTGAAGACATTTACACCTAACAATAGAACCTCCAGGCTCAGCTATGGTTGAGTACCTATAGAAATGGTCCCTTTCAAGAATATCGGTGGGAGAAGAGGCAGGCCTGGTCAGCCAAGCCACACAGGGACTGACTGGGGTCATTAAGCATCTATCTAGGGGAAAGGCAGCTGGCAATGATGGGTTTTCCTCTGAATGTTATCAGACCTTTGTAGAGAAGTTGAAGGCACCGATGGCACAACTCTAGAACCGTTCCTAATCAGGAGGTAGCATTACTCCATCTTTTTTGAGAGAGAATGTTGCTTGGTTTTTTTAAGAAAGGGAAGGATCCTGCCAACCTTGACTCAAATTGACCTATAGCACTCCTTAACATCGATTATAAAATCCTGGTTAAATTAATTGCTGCAAGGTTGACTGCCCTATAATCTCAAATCATACATAGGAATCAGAACAGTTTTATGCCCGAATGATAGCTCTATTTTTGGTTGAGGCCATTGATTGTGTTGTGGTTAATAAACTCCCAGCTGCTTTTATTTTTATGATGCGGAAAAGCTTTTGATGTAGTCAACTGGTCTTTTTGATTACAGTATTAGGAAAGGTGGGGCTGCCAGCTCAGTTGATAAATAACTTAAGTAATCTTAATAAAGGCGCTAACACCTCACTTATAATTAATGGGAAAAGTTCTGAGAGATTTCAAATTTCCAGGACTACTAGACATGGGTTCCCTCTCTATATTGAACCATCTCACTAGCGATTAGAGCCTTCTTTGAGATAGTCAGTAGCTCCCGGTGCCCCAAAACTCAAGCTTTTTGCCGACAACCTCGTGGTTTACTCTTCTTCTAAGGCTCAATCAATTGAAGCATTGTTTAAAACAATTGACAACTTTGCTGTTTTAGGGGGATACAGAATTAACAAATGTGCTCCTTTTATTTAATTTCGCACCAGGGTCCTATTCCCTCTGAACTGGCTGCCTACCATAATAACAGTCCCAAGAGGTATTTGGGATTTTGGTTTTCGGAAGAATTAGATGAACTCTATAGGTTAAATATCCATCCACTAGCTCTAAAATGTGATTACTCTTAAGTAGCGGGAGTCATTTGCCCATCTCCATAAGTGGCAGAACTGAATTGATTAAAATCAGTTGCCTTCCAGCACTCCGTGCTGCCAATTGGGATCACTGAACTGTTTTTTAAGGAAAGATTTGATTAGTTTATTCCTTTGGAACAAGCAATCCCCCCACACAGGTATCAAGAAACCTGGACTGGTTTAAGAGAAAGAGAAGCTGGCTGTTCCCAATCTGCAATTCTACTATCATGCTAACTTTTTAATTCTTGTACTTAGGCTATTTAAATTAGGAGCCACCATGTTTGTTTGTATTTTCTTGACAAGATTCTGGAAAAATTGTGTTATTCTAAACTACAACCAGTTTGCAACCCAAAATTGATACTATATCAAATTTTGAGCATGTATGTCATCATCCGTAGATCCCATACTCCCATGAATGACAAAAAGGGAACTCCAACATTGGGAGGCGGTAGGACTGGCTAACGTAGGTTACAGGATTATGAATGGCAACCTTGCTACCCGAGATGTCATACAGCAGAAAATCGAAGGGCGGGGAGTGTGGTATCAATTTTCACTCAATCAGTTGCTTAGCGCTTTAAAGAATATAAATGCACAAGAATTAGAATCATCAAGAAGTGAGCTCCCCTCCCTTTAGACCCACCTCCAGCCCACATAAACGCTGCCCGCCCCTACCTCCACCTGTACGTAAAAAAGCCGAGCTAGCACTCAGATGTACCACACCGGGAGGGAGGGTCCTTGAAGGAAGGTGAGGGAGTAGGACTAGGAGTAATGCCATTATCAATAGTAATGGACGCATTACCTCTAGTCCCTCCCTTGCCTTCCTTCATCCCAAGTGAGGACATAGCAAGCAGAAGAATACAGAGACGGACAATTCAGTGATAAAGGACACCAACATGTAATAACGTGCCCCAAACACAGAGGACAAGACCCTGTAGCCCAGAACATTATCCAAACATTTCAGACTAGCAATCTGACAGTGACGGACAAACAAAGAGGGAAAAGACCAGGTCGTAGCCCTACAGACCTCCAGCAGATGTACCCTGTAACACGGCAACTGCAGCCACCTCACAGCGAGAAGAGCGCCCCCGAACCCTCACAGGAGGATCCACCCCCCGAAGTAAGGAAGCCATCAAGTCTGGGGACCGAATCCAATGACCCAGTATAGCAGCAGAAGGCACAACACCCCATGTAGCAGGACCAAAGACAACAACAAAGCGACCCCCATCCGTACCGACTCCACAACCTGCAGGCACCACAAGAAAGCACGCCGCACCTCCAGACAGTGCAAAAGAGACTCCCCAGCCGAGGAAGGAGCTAGAAAGAAGCCAGGCAAAACCACCACCAGACCGAGATGAAACGCCAAGTAGACCTCAGGGACAAAGGACTGTACCGGCACCAAAACCACCCGATCCGAAACGAGCCTGCAGAAAAGACATTAACACAACAAAGTCCCCAAAGCACTAAAGCAACACGCTGAGGGGACGGCCACCAAAAAACAAGTCCCAGAAGTCAAGAGGCGCAACCCGAGACCCCCAAGGGGCTCAAAGGGGTAGGACCGGACATGACATCCAACACCATAGTGCTAAAAAAAGAAATGGGTTTTAGTAGGCAGGAAGTGTTGGCGCTCTAGCAATATTAACTTTTCATCCAAAATGAGTGTCAAGTATTTGAGTGGTGCTGTCAGGGAGGGGAGACCCTTGAAACCCCTCAATCCGTGTGGGGCAAGCCACACAAGTACAAATTCACAAAGTCCTGCGCACTCAAAGTAACAATACACAATGTGTAAGTAAATGTTCTGAAGAAACCATCCAATGTTGCAGTCAATTCCGGAGTATAGGTTCTCCCTTTTAATTGGTCATCAGGTACAGATTACATACAGCCAGCCGACACGTGTTTCATTGTAGACAAACAAGTGTACTACAACTCCTCAGGGCCCAATTCCGGTGATAATTCCAACCCGGAAGGGTAACTGGTTTCACGGTGAGTCACGGAAATTATAGGTCGTGTAATGACCAATTTGTATATTCATGCAAGAAATAGGAGACGCCAGTATCGCAGTCAATCCTGCGTCGGTAAAAATCAACAATAAAATCCAACACCTTAAAGGGCATGAAATGTAACAAAGGAAAATGCCCTAGGATATGGTGAGGCAAGGAATTGATGGTAGAGAGTTGGCTTGGTCCCGAAAACACGGATACGTGTTTACACTGGCTAGAATTAGAATCCCGCTCCCTCCATCTGGCGTCTTGAATCCGAATCGGACATGACAAACAACACCAGCAGCAAACTCAATGAAGGGAGGGACCTGACAGGGCAAGGAAACAAATTCAACAGACCCTGACACAAAAACGAGGCATCAGACCCCTGTCATCCCACAAATCACGCCAGGAGCCCCGAAAAGCCGGAAGAGCTGCCCACAGCACCCGCAGAGAAGCCACGACAACCCCAGAGGAGCCCCAACCACAAGGAACCGCAACACCAAAAAGAGGTCAGCAACTGTGGTATCCACTTACGTAGCAGCCCACCAGGCCACAAAGGCCCGCCAATGCCCAGCAGAGGATTGCAGAGCAGAGGACCTACGGGAAGCCCGGAAAGGAACAGCCAAACGGACAAGAACCCCCAACACAGCTAAGGCCTGCCACACAACCGGCTGACAGGCATAACCCAGCACGGACCCCAGGGGAAGGGCTGGAAATACCTAAGGGGGTGGAATCACCAGAAGGACCCACTCCCGGTCCCAACACAATCCGGCCAGGAGATGCCCGAATCAGCGGAAAGGGAGGGAAGTCATACAGAAGACCCGAGGCCAAGGAGATGCCAGGCCATCAACTCCCAGAGCCCCAGGACACCGGCCCGAAGAACAAAACAGGCCCACAGAAGCAATGACCGGGCCCGCAAACAGGTCCATCACCACAGGGAGGCCCCAAAGACCCACCAATCGGTCAAACAAACTGGGAAGGAGGGAGAAAATCCCAGGTCGATGGAACGACCCTGCCCAACTGAGTCACCTGCACACCGTTCACCCCTGAACATAGAGAGCAGACTGACCCAGCACCCAGACCTGAGCCCACAGCAAGACGTTGCTGCCAATCAAGGCCAAGGACTTGGAACAGGTCCCTCCCCGATGGCAAACATAGGACCACGCAACCAGAATGTCAGAAGGAACCAACACCCGAAGGCACGCAGAGACCTGAAAGCGAACCAGGGCCAGCTAAACCGCCTACACCCCCTGGTAATTCGAAGACCACCAGGAGTCCAGCAGGGACCACCCCTCTGAACCAGCACCGACCCCAGACAAGCACCACACCCGGACCAGCCAGCAGCAGAAGACACAACCAGCAGAGCCGGGGGAGCCAAGGAAACACGGCCAAAAGAAATGCCGGCAGAGTAATTATGAGAGTCCCACATGGAACAGGACAGGCACAGGCAGCAGAAACAAAAGACTCTGAGACCCATAGACCAACACCACTGGATCCAGCAGGCCTGAAGAAGAAGGTGAAAACATGCCCAGGGAACCAGAAACCTCAAGAAGCCAAAAGTCCCCACAGAAACTCCACCGTAGGGGGAGTCCCCATGGACAACAAGGCCAGGACCAGCAACATAAGAGAGACCAGGCGCTGGACAACCAGGCTGACCAGAGACCGGAAATGAGCCCCGAGGAACACCAGGGTTCGAGAAGGAGACAAAGAAGAAACTCCCAGCACACCAAAAAGCTGCACCTCAGCAGAACCACTAAGGCTGCCCTGAAAAAGAGACTGGTCAGCTGCATGCAGCAAGAGGCCAAAAAGGAAGGAATACCCCACCGAAGGAAGTAGATCCAGGAGAGGAGTCTGGGCCCCCGTGAAGACCATGGGAGACGACAAGAGGCTGAAGGGAAGAACGCAAAATCAAAAACTGGTGCCCCTCACAGCGAGCCTCAGAAACTCGAGAAGAGGAGTCGACAGGGACACGGAGAGAGGCGTCCCCCAAGGAGGCAAAAGAAAACTTACCCATCCGAACCCAATGAAGAACCATCAGAAGGGCCAACACACGGAAGGGAACCCAGGAGTCGACTCAACAGAGACCCAAATGGGCCTAAAACCGCCGGACACCGACAGCACTGGTGTTAGGTGTTGACGAGGGTAGGGCTGAGGTAGGAGCCCTGGGGTATGCAGCGGATTATGTTTTTGTGTACGGAGTAGAAGGGAGGTAGATGGATCCTCTGTGTTCAGCCAGTAGGGAAGGAGGAGATCCAGTTGAGGGCAATGCCTTGGATGCCGATGTGGTGGAGTCTGGTGATGAGGGTGTGTTGGGATACGGTGCTGAAAGCCACTGAGAGGTTGAGGAGGATGAGTGCTGCTGCATTACCTTGGTCGAGGAGGCATCTGATCTTGTATGCTGCCGCGATTAAGTCCACGGTCCAGTTCTTCTTCCAGGTGAGGATTCCCGGCGGCGATTCTATCTTTTCCTGGCAGAGGGGGGTTATGTGTTCATTCAGGGGCTTGCGTCCTTATTTAACTCCCCCAGCCGCTCGCCAACTCGCCTCCTGATTGGGGGGGGTCATAGGCTACCTTGGGGTGACCAATCCTTGTTACCCCCTTTTTCGCTGGCTTCCATGACGGGTTGGGGGGAGGGCTTCCCGCCTCCGGGCGGCATTTGCCCCGGGCCCCCATCGGGTCCGGCTGCGCCTTACCTTGCCTGGGCTTCGACTGTACCTCTCTGAAGTGCAAATGCAAACAATTCAATAGGTCTACAAAGAGGAATGTGGTGGTTTGTTATGCCCGAAACTGTTGGAACCATTTTTAAAGCTTTCTATTCCATGCCAGATAAAGATACTTTCATTTACTGTGTTCTCTTTTAAGACATACCCTTGAACCTCAGTATAAACTGGCTTGCAACATTGTCAGATGTGCCCTGCTGTAACGCCTATGTGCTCTTAGTTAGCGTTTGCCTGCTTCAAAAAACTAGTTTTGCACTGTAAAAATAATCTTCTACTGTTTTAATTGGGCTTGCGTGAAATAAGACAGCATATGATGTAGGAGTCTTTCAATGCTTTCCCTGTGTAACTTGTGTCTTGTCACGTTTTTCCCCCTAAAGTTAAGCGGACGTTTAACCTGGAGGAATACAGCTTTTCACAGTCCACCCTGGAGCAGGTACAGTACGCAGCTTTGAATTTTTATAATGATGGGGGCATGATTGACCCTTCAGTCTGGAGTAAACTGCAATTACAGTCAATGCTATTGTCAACCGGGTGTTTTTTTAAGTTCAGAGGCAGGACGATTGTGCTTGTGAAACATGTGAGCGTGGATGTTGGCTCACAAAAAGGCCAGTGGTAGTGGCAATCGCACGTCTGCCCCTTGCGCCTGTTATCTCCCTATACAAGTGTAGTGATAATTATTTTAATTATAGCTATATTCTGAACAAAGAGCACACCAGTAATAAAAACATATTCAAGGGCTTCATTCTGACCCTCTTGAATTCCGGTTGTAAATCTATTACCGCACCTTGTGGTTTTACCATGGGATGGATTTACACTGTTTGTGCCGGATCCCGGTATTTCCCCAGAGCGAGGGCCTAAGTAGCTTTGAAACAGACAAAAGAGGTTGGATAGAATACAGCAGTTGTCTTGCAGGAATATATAATAAGGGTATTTTTTTCTAAAGCTAAGTACGACTTAATCTCATGCCTGCAACTCCGGAAGTTCAAAACAAATCACATTGCAGAGCGAAAAAACTTTGTGAATGGATCTCAGTATCTATTTGATGAAATCACTCATATGGTCATAGGTTCATAGGGGCAATATTAAATCATACATGTAGAATATGCTGTGGTGAACATAGCCTGGTTACATCCTGCTAGGTCCATTACATTTCAGGTATCCTGACTTTATCCTCTTGTTGTACTCTTAATATTGCTGTGGTGAGAAGTAGAAGACGCAAGGAAGACAATTACAGGAATTTGGAACCCAGACTATTTCCTCCCTCATTAGAAGTTGGTCAAAACTTTAATTAGTGAATGAATCGGGGTTACGATAATGTTTTCTACCGCAATAACCGGTTGACCTAGAGCATGGGTACTCACACATATTTTCCCGGGAGCCGCAAAGTTTGGTTTGGGGTGGCTGGATTGCTCTAAAGAACATTAAAACACAGCAATTTTCACGGCCAATTTGATGATTTTCTTGTTTATCCACAGTCTTTGTTCTTAAATGTACAAATGTCCACACAGACACATTGTGGTATTTATATTTGTTGTGTGCAAGGGTATCCGGTTGTAAAGACATGGTGTGACCGAGGGCCGCACTGATGTCAGCGGGGGGGGGGGTATAAAGTGGAAGTAGGGAAAGCAAAACAAGTATATCTACTAGCTGTCTTTAAAAATGAAGGTGTTCCTAAAGTTAAAGGCCTAGTTACATCCTTTACCTACCTGCAATTAACCTTTAAATACGCGTTTGTTGTATACTCAACATTCTTTTCCATGTTAGTGCTGAGTCGTGTAAACAGCAGCCCAGTGCTGCTGCTGCTGCCAAAGGGGCCGCATGTAAAGGTCAGCAGCCGCGGCCCGTGGAGGGAGTTCCGGTGGGGCAGAAAGGTGGGGAGTGGGAGGGGCAGGGTGGGAGGTGCTAAAAACCGGAATATGGATAATTGGAGGTAAGTGAACAATTTAATTAATAAGACGAATTTCGTAGCGCGCGCTGCATCACATTTTGCGATGCACTGCGCGCTACGAAATTCATTTAATTTATTAAATTGTTTACTTACCTCCAATTATCCATATTCTGGTTTTTAGCACCCACCACCCTGCCCCTCCCCCGCCCTGCCTTTCTGCCCCACAGGAACTCCCTCCACAGGCCGTGGCTGGAGGTCAGAAGGGCCGCATGCGGCCCCCGGGCCTTACTTTGAGTATCACTGACCTAGAGGGTGAGATGAGGGTGTTCCTCTTGCTCCCAGTGTATAGTGCTTAGTATTTAACTGGAACCAGATGTCTTATTTTTAGATGATGCTTTTCCTTTTGCAAACAAATGTTTATGATAGCATTAAAAATAGGGCAACAATGACAACACGTTATTTAAATAACCAGGTAGGTGTTAACTCCAAGAAAATCTGTACCTGCTCAGTTTGTCATTATTGACATGAGTTTAGTGTTGTAAACAGGTTTTGAGTACCAGTGATTGAAGCAGTAATGTTTTCTAATGGGAATTTCCTAACATTGCTCGCGAATGCTACCTGTAGATCTCAAAGATATGTGCACTTTTATCAACTTTTAAGTTAAAACTGTGAATTTCAGTTTCACACCCTTTTAAAGTTGTTGCAAGGAAAGATTGGCAATATCCATTCAGTGTCAAAGTCACTAGCAAAAAAAAATGTTAAAGGTAACTTATGAGAAAACAAAACACTCTTTACAGCATTCACTGAGAAATATTGTCAGTTGTGGTTACTAGTTGACAAATTCGTTGAAATATACAAGTGAAAAGAGGTAAGAAAAGTGTTAACCACCTGGTTAGCAAAAAAATTAGGAAGTACAAAAGACTATTCTACTGTAATAAACACCTCGTATGGTATAGTCCAAATTTGTATACGATCGAATGAAAAACTTGGAGCACCCTGTGTGTTTTCTCTTTCTGCAAAATACTGATTATAAGGAATGGTGGACTGTGATGTCCTTTCGGTCTAGAAATTCCATTCATCAGTTCCAGTGCTCCAGTGCTCTGCATCGTAAAGGATTGCATGACGCGCTTTCTACATTTTTTGGACAAAAAATGTCCCAAAAAGCTGTGTTTGGGTCCACGCAGACATATTTTCTAAAAAAAACGAAATATGTAGACCCCACGAAGCTCTAAATGAAATGGAGCATTATCCTATGCCACCTGTCACTGCTACTTTCCAAAACGTATGCCTGAAATCTCTTACACAACATTATTTCAAGGAACGTCCTTTACAAACCTTTGGGAAGCATTGTGATGTATTCCTATAGGTTCTGTATTGATCCCCCTATTCCTGACCCTATTCTGGTTAACAAGTTAACTAGCAGCCATCCCATGATGCAGAAACCGTTATCTGATTACGCCAGACCACGGCACAGGAGCGCGTTATCTGATTAGGTCATAACGCTTGCCATCTAATTAGGCAAAGCAATATTCCTCCAGCCCCTGATAAGGCATACGGAGTTCTCAAAACAAATCAAACCTATGACAACCTGGGAAAAACCCTGCGGCCATTGTTTTGATTTCACCGAGAAATTCAGTAAAAGAATGTGCTAACGACCAGCTCGTATGACATCCTTATTGACGTATCTATGTTCATCCTTACGTCAATCTCGGCACCTTACAGGTATAAATATTACCGATATTGCCTTAAGCAAACACACGCGGTGGTGACGAGATCGGAGCAGCGAGACTTGCCGAAGCCTAGCAGAGAGCGAAGCCCACTGGCGCTGCCCCGCCTTCCTGACGCGCTGAGAACGAGACGCTGCTTTCTCCTGCCGAGAAATCCAGCTCCGGCGCTTCCGAGCAGCCCTCGCAGGCAGCTTGGAATATCGAGACCTCAGACGAGAGATACTATCCCTCAACCATCCTAGATAACAGGTACAGAGCTGAATAACCCCTTGCAGAGAATTCTTGAGTCAGTCACTTGGCAAAACAAACTTAACTTAAACTGCTACTTTCTATCCCCGCCCACGTATTAGGCTTAGGTCAGGTACACTGGGGTAGGCGTAGTTAGAAGCACCAGTTGAGTACTATTAGTCAAATGTATATGTGTATATATATATTCTGTCCATTTTAAATAACGTATGGCTTAATAACCATATCAATGTTTTTACAGTATTATTTTATAATTCTGCTTTTATTGTATGCACTTTACTTAACCATAAGTATTGCGATAATATCGATTCATTTCTCTTGTACGAGAAAAGAGACTGATCAATAAATAACATCTTTTATTGAACACGCCCGTCTCTTCCTTTTCTCTACAATCTGGTGAAACTAAGAATGCACGTACTGACTGAGTAAAATAAGTTGTCTTTTGTTTTCACACGACTCTAGAGATACACTCTTGATTAGGGGAGAGCAAAGTTGTCATGTTCTATGGTTGTCAGAAACTAAATCCCTTCTTGTCTATCCAGGGAGGTTCAACTCCTCCTTGTCTATTCGAGAAAGTTTCTAGTGAACTCTGAGCTAGCTGGCAAACCCAAAACTTTAAGTCTAATATCGACAGTAGAAGACCTAGTTAACGTCTGGTCTAGGTCTATACTATTGGAGGTATTATTCCAATGCGCAGAGCCTATTGGGATAATAGGAACTACACTACATGGCGCCCAACGTGTTTGGATAGGCGATAAAACTAACGCAAGACTTTAGAGTAACTCAGTCGTGCTCTTTCACTCAGACCCCTTTTTCCCATAATACTCCAAAGACGTCTGGAGTGGGTGAGAGGTAAAATCCCCCAAACCTTGCAGGAAGAAACTCCTATGTATGGTTCTTGGTTCAATCAACGTTGAAGGATACACTGTTCCAAAATATTGTGCATATAATCTTTGTTTCCATAAGAAACCTGATCTGCAAACAAACAGAATAACCTTCCTGACAGTAAAATGCCAGAAAGTGATGACGAAAGAGAGAGAGCTAGATTAGCAGCTGAACTAATAGAAGCTGATAATACTATGCAAGAAGCAGACCCGGATATAAAACTCATCCCGGTCAACATAAGAAGATCTATAACGTTAAAACTTATAGACAATGGACTGACACCAAGAGGTGGTACAGTCATATTCGTAATTGAGGCACACGAATATCGGCAGACAGAGGTATTCTATTCATGGATAAACTTTCCAGCAGCAAATGCTGTAACAAAGGAGTTCCACTTTTATAAAATAGAGAAACCTCCTGATGAGTACACTCCTTTCGAGGAAGTGGAAGTACCACTCAAATTTAATGGCGCCCTAAAACATAATAATCACATCACCAGGCTCGGTCCACTAGGTAGACCAGGAGCAACGTGGCCGGTCCTAGCCGGATACACACCACATCCAGACATCGAAAGGATGTCTGCAGCAGATGTTTTAGTACAACTAAAACAATTAATTAAAATATATAGACAACTAGTCCAATATGTAATGCGGACTTCAACCATCCAACCTGTAGTTAAAATTCCACAGCTGACCCCACATCAGGGGAACACAAATAAAATTACACCACAGAACATACAGTCCTGCCTAGGTAAAGTACCAGCTAAACGGGAACAAATACCATTCTGGTTAGCACAAAAAATCACCCAAATAGAGGCGGTGTTTCCAGACACCACCCCTGTGGATAAACACAGGATTCTGACTATCTGTCTTCCAATGGGAATCGCACCACACGTGGAGGACTGTGACACTTGGGGTACAGTCTTTGCTTCCATTTACACAAAAACACATGGTGTACCATCCATGTCGGTAATACCAGATGTGCTAAAACAAATTCAAGACGAATACGGTCCAGAACCCGCTTTAACTCTCGGTATGAAATTACTAAAAGACTTCAAGCAGGTCTCGGCAATATTACTAGCCAACATAAAAGGGGAAGCAGCGAATGTGGCGATCCGCCAGAGGTTAAAAGAGACAGATATAGCAGACCAACCAGCTGAAATTGCCAGAATTATAGAAAAATCCTATGAAGAACTAGGTAGAGATAGTTTGGGTGGAATACCAGTGAAGCCCCAACTAATTGAAAGTCCTGAAAAAATATTTATTAAAAATAATCTAAACAGTCAAAAGAAGAACTGGGATGGAAACAAACAATCCAATCCAAAAGAAAAGAGATTCCAGTCCAGAGGAAGGTCTCCTCGGCGGAGAGAAAGATCTCCGGACCAAGGACCCAAGTCTCCCCAAAGGGAGCCCTCTGTGAAAAAATACAACCTTAGAAATAGGGATAACATAAAGAAACCGGATAGATATCAAGATTTTGATACACGTCCCTCTCAATCTTTTCAGACTTCCTCGCAGAAATCGGAAAGAAGAGGACGATCGGAACCTAGGGAAGGGCACGTCAAGTCCAAAGACAAGGAACCTGCTCATCCAAATAAAAAATTACAGTTTCCAAAGAAGAAGGTAGCCAGTATTAAAGTATTCAACAATGCCCAGAATACTGAGGACACAGCTGAAAAACGGAGAGTGGGCTCAGACAATGCTAGACAGCGCAGCAGAAGTGAGCATAGCACGCAAAGTCCTTATGAATCATCTGGAGACAGTGGACACGAATGAATACATTCAGGTGGAAACTGCAGACACCAGAGTTAGCAAACCTCACAAATTATATGAAATAACTTTACGTATAGAAGGGGATAAGACTAGGAAAATAAGGGGCCTTTTTTGGGATAATCTCTCCAAGGGCTATGACATCCTTCTAGCTGAAAAAGATTGGCCACCAGAGTTCGTCAGGGAGTGCCCACATGGCGAAGAAATAATTATGCCTGCCTTCTCAAATCATATTCCAATTCATAAAAAATATACACTTGCAAGAAAGTGGGCAGTAGCTCAAGCTCCTGCTTTATATAAAAATCATGAAGGATGGGATGAGGACTCTCCTCCTCACAAAATCCAGTTAAAATCACAACCTACTGCACAGAGGCAGTACCCAATTAAGCAAGAAGCTAAAAAACAGGTAAAAGAAATTCTAGATCAACTAGAATACCAGGGGGTGATTGCAACTTGCACCTCACAAATGAACAACCCTTTGTTTCCTGTCTCCAAACCAGACAATTCATATCGTCTAGTTTTGGATTACAGACACCTTAACTCATGTTGCAAAACTTTTGCAGTACAAAACTCGCATAGTGCGGCACTAATGAATAACATAGTGCGCAAAAAATACAAAACAACATTAGACATCTCTAATGGATTCTTTTGTCAAAATTTAGCACCAGAGAGCAGATACTTATCAGCGTTCTCAATAAATGGCGCTCAAAAAGAATTCTGTCGGTTACCCCAGGGGTACAAGAACAGCCCAGGAGTATTCTCAGCGAGGGTAACAGAGTTACTACAAACCTATGATGACGAAGCATTATCGTATGTCGACGACATATACCTAACAGACGATGACTTGGATACTCACTTGAAGAGAGTGAACACCATAATACTTGGGTTCGCAGCAGAGGGTTACAAATTCAACTTTAAAAAATCTAGAATTGCCCATCTAACAGTCCTGTTCTTAGGATATGAATTATCAAGTGAAGGCAAAAGCCTAGAGAAATGTGCCGTACTCCAAGCACCTAGAACACTAAAAAACCTACAGTCAATTCTCGGCTTCCTAAATTTCGGAAGAACATACATTGCAAATTACGCAGAAAGGGTCAAACCCCTTTATGATCTAATAAAACCAGATTTTAAAAAAACAAATTGGACTCAAAAACACACAGAAATTCTGAGATCCTTACAAACAGATATGTTAATTAAAACAAAATTAGAAACACGTGATAACACACGCAACCTTGTGATTCGAGTCATCCCAGGAAGATGCGGATTCACATACCTGACCTCTAATGAGGGAGAAAAGGTACCAATTGCATTCAAATCACACTTGTACACAGAAGCTGAAAAGAAATTCAGCATTAAAGAAAACATTGTTCATGCAGTTCAAACCGCAATAGCTAGAGAAAAAGATAAAGCTGACGGTAGACACATCACAGTCAGAACAGCAGAATCAGCCTTTGAGGCATTAACAACCCCGTGTAATTTACCAACAACAGCATTGAATCCGGAATGGATACAATGGGTGAATTCCATTACAATGGACAAAGTAAAATACTACTTTGATCCAGAACTAGAGGAACTAAAATATCTAGAATATGAAAGAATATTCCCTCTGCCAATCGACATTCTGCCATTACGACAGTACGCTTGTGTAATCTATACAGACGGACATGCTCCACCATCCGTTTGGGGTGAACAAGCATACAACCCCACATGTGAGATTACAAAAGAAGTGTGGCGCGGAGGTATATTAAGACCTCTATTAACAAAAACACACTCAGTAGAAACTAATTCAGAACAACAGACTGAAATAATAGCATTGAAAATGGCGCTAGATAAAGCAGATCGCGAATTCCCGACACTCATAGTGTCCGATTCGTATTACTGCGTCAAATCATATAACAGCGATTTACAGAAATGGATTCAAAACGGTTACAAAGATGACACAGGTGCAACAATAAAGCAAAAAATGCTTTGGGAACAAATAGTTCTGTTAAAGAAAGAACTACCAAAGACTCACGTGATACACTCACTGAGTCATCAGCGTGATGGCGTTCACGTTGCAGGGAATTCATTGGCTGAGAAAGCCACAGCGGTAGCAACTGAATCGGCTTCCGTAGCTAGAAAAAAGCGTGCAGTAAAATACATTGACGGTGAAACAATGCTGGCGGTGAAAACGTCATCAAAAGGCGACTGCTCAGCGTTACCGATCAGTTACCCACTCAAATATACATACATAATCGATGCGAACTCTGTTCCTTTTGCTCGAATCCCTGGAGTGGGGGATAGAGTAATTCCAAACAAGGACAGGAGAACTTTGTTAATAGCAGACGCACATATGGGCGAGGGTCTCAGACACCTCAAACTAAAAGATTCTCTGGAAGAACTACAATCAGTGTACTGGTGGCCAGGCATGAGCCTGCATCATCACATTTTTGTAAAAAAATGCCCGGGCTGCAACAGAAATCGCAGCGGCGAGAGGAACGGGGTAATACCATGGCGTTTCACTCAATAAGGGCTAAACAATAATCAGTGAAACAAGTGTAAATAATGCGTCCCATTAACAAATAAAGACTAGTTTCCACTTATAAATGTAGACCCCAGCACTCGGCTGACGTCGGGACTGTTATACAAAGATTTGCGAGTCTAAATGGCATATACGCTAGGAGCATGCTACGTTTGACCAATGTTTTCACTTTAGCCCTCAAGCTTGTGGGAAAGCACGGCCAAATGAGCATAGCAAAGCGGGACTCTTCTCACTTCCTTCCTGAGGGATACGGGATGGTGTAAAGAAAAAACCAAGGCATAAAGCAATCTATAACAGCAAAGGTATTAGGTTCGGGAGCTGGGTGGGTCAAACATCTAATAAGTGTCCAACGTAGTCTAAACAACTTGCCAAGAAATTCTCTGAGGGGATTCAGTCCGTACGAATTACTGTTTGGGACTAGGATGCTAGTCTTAGATCTTGACAGTCAGACTTCAGTGGTGAAAGAAAAAAGCTTTGATATCAAAGATCGTTTGGCTATTTTACAGGACTTAAACGAAACAAGAAAAGACCTGAGCAACATAAAGTTGAAACAGCAGCCAACAACCACTGAAGAGCCACCACCTGTCCCAGCAAGACCTGTCTGGATTCCAAAAATCGGGGATCTAGTCAGAGAAAAGATCGCGGTAAAGAAGGAATTTGGGCCTTCTTACAGAAAAGCAGTTCCTGTCTTGTCCATCAACGGGACGAGATCAGTTGTACTACCGCCACTTGCTGGTAAAAAGGAGAACCGAGTTGTATCCATCGACCTGGTAAAACCACAATCATGTGGCCGATAACAAACAGTAGGCCAAGTGGACTCCCGATAAGTAGTAGAACACCGAGGTTTGCTACAAGTACAGAGGTGCTAACTAAAAGGCTAATCACATTCGAAACGCCTACAGAACAACAACAAGGACTATGCAACAATGCAATGGAACTCACACCTCTGAAAACCCAAATAAAAACATTTAGTAGAGACACACCAACCTACAATGAAGTAACAAATGAATATGCTGAAGCTGCAAGAAACAGTAATCCTGAAGCAATTGGAACAATAGACAGAACGGCATCCGGCTACTTCATCAACTTTGATGATTCTTCTGAAGATCTAAGTGAATCAAAGACACAGCCACCAACAAAAACTTTTAAAGATAAAGCTAAGGAACTTTTGAAACAGCTGAAAGAAACCTATCTGATTTCTCCATGGATTGAATTTTGGGTGTCCTTTGGTGTATTTATCCTGATACTTTGGCTCATCATGATACTATGTTTGGGACGCTTCATTGAGGGAAAATATGCTAAAATGGACACAGCAAGCCAGAAAATCAACTTGATTCTCAAGCCACACACGTCTTCACACGTCGAGAAAAGAGAACTTTCTTCAGTCAACTTCACAGCCAATCCTATACCGGGTGGGGTAGCATGGGACAATACTGACTATGAAATTTATGGTCCGGTTGAAATCCTCAAATATCCACACCAAATCAAGATCTCGTTGAGTGACTTTGTAAAACGAAACTCATTTGCTGATGATTGGGACTTTGAAAGTATTAATGACATGATGTCTCACCTAGTGATGTCTGCTAAATTTACCAAACATGATTATTTGCAGGGTTCATCTAATTATGATAGTATGTACTGCTACAACCACTATGGTAACCATTTTTTACATAAATCAGCACAACCTAGAAATGTTTTAAATTATAATCAATGGGAACATTGTGCAACCCCTCCAAAAGGAAGCTCAAGAACCTTTTATGACAAATATTCATACTTTTCAGGGTTCAACACAAGTAATGCTGAAACATTTTATTTCAAATTGTCAAATAAGACAGGAACAAAAACCATGCTTACAAACACGAAATTGATATATTTGGACTCATTTTTTGAACAAATGAATACATTTGGTTTTAATTACTGGGACAAAAATGTTGAAGTAAAAAGTGTTTGGGGTACAAAAGAATGGCAAGTACAAGGTATAGAATCATTGTTTAGAGCCTGTATGATCCCAGAACAAATTATATTCTTGAATGAAACTATTCAACAAACTACCTGTCTTGGATTAGCCAAAATCAAAGACTTAAATAAACCGTCTATTCCAAAACCAACAATGAACAGCAATAACTCTGCGGATGAAGAGATAGACGTAAACTATGTATTAAACCAAAACAGAACAAATCCTGATTGGAAACAATGGTTAATCTGGCCCACAGATACTAATAACTGTCAAGACAGATTCCTGAACAAAACACAGGGGTTCACATTGACCAGGCCAGACCCTAGATATTCCCAAAGACAACACCCAGGGATAATCACCACCTACAGTGTGGGCAAACTCTGCCTTCAATGGCTAAAAACTTCCACACTGACAGAAATTAAGCAACACCTAACTTTACTTACTGATGGTGCTGACTTGCGTGATTTCATTATGGGACCGCGCAAACAGCGTCAAAAACGCTTCATAGCAGCCTCTATATATGCAGCTTACAACGAGGCCTGGAAGATAACTCAAATTGAGACAGCAGAAAGTATACGGGAAATTGACCGTATTAATTTGGAAAAATCGCTTTCTGTAGTGGACAATGGGTTAATGACTCTGTCCTCCAGAATCTTTTCATTGGACAGCATTGTGTCATCAGCAATCGACATAATATCGCAAGACTTACTGTTGTTACAACACGGTCAGTCTCAATTGCGTTCTATTGTACAGCTTGGCTGGACGTTACAAAATCTGCGTTCAGGCTATGTGCCTTGGCGTTTAATCAACACAACGTCGCTATTCAATATCTTTAACCTTACTGATAAACAAATCAGTATGGCACAGAAGGGTGCTGATTATACAATCCTGAGCATTGAGAAACTCGAGAGATTACCATTGACAATGTCAGAACGACCTGTCATTGAATGGATAATACATGGGATAATTAATATTCCGATATCTACTTTCAGGTTTCAATACTGCCAAAAATATATACAGGCTGGCATGTACGAAAAATTGGGAAAAGGGTACATTAAGACAACATGGAACTTGCCCTATTCACATGCATGTGTCAGTAATAAAGGACAGAAAGTGTTTCTTAGTGGCAATAATTGAGCAATGTCACTAAGCGGTACACTTCTGTGTAATGGAATTAGTTTGCATGGAGCCTGTGAAGGGAACTCAAATAACCTTTCATGTCACCAGCTAGGCGCACCTGCAACAGAGATAGAACCATTCTTTAAAAGACTCTATAACGGGAGTTACATTCTAATTGTGGATCGCAGATGTTGTAGTCTACTGCCCGGGGTTCCTTATCTCGTTAGTACGACTGCGAAGGTCATGTGCTGTGAACGCTTATTGTTCCCCAGCTCCTTTCCAGACAGGGAGGCAAGGGCATGGCCTAATCCTGAATGAAATCTTAAATATTTCTGATACCAGTGGAGTCTCAAATGTATTTAAGACAGTATTTTCGATGGCATTAACACCATTCAAAGCCATACTGGGTATTTTTCCAGACTTCGTCCATTCGATTTTAGGAGGAGTTCCCCTCATTTTGGGACTAATTGCAGGAATCCTATTCTTAGTCCTTATATTTCGTTATGGCAAACCATGTCACAGACAAAACACCCGCGACAAGGGAAGAAACAATCCGAGCCATTGGATACCGGGACCGGATATCAAAAATCCTGGGACTAACCCGGCTTAGAGACCTGAACATGACTTGGTTTCTTTCATTTCGGCCGATATGGCAAAGATGTGTTTTACCTGTATTAAGGTGCATGCTGCGCGGAGAAGAATGCGTGTTGGACACCTGTCTGACGCTACAATCGGATGCACCAATGGATGCAGAAACATTGTTGGGTCCGATAAAGGCTCATGCATTGTGCTGCCCTCAACGGCTGCCAATCCTGATGACGGCATTCGTGGAAACTTCACCACTACAATTAAGGGGTAGTGAAGATCAAGATGAAAGCAGCATCGATCAGGTACAACCTTCTGTCAGCAATACTACTCAAAACGTCAATGGAGACAATCATGCACATGAATGCATGGTTACATCTTTTTCCGAGTTAGTGGAACTCTCACAGGAAGCTGTTGACAGCTTTTCAGCAGTCTCAATGATATGATGTTCTCACCAGAGCAATAATAACGACTCTTGAACAAGCTAGCAGACGGCGTTCCCGACACCTTGAATTTGGCCTTCAACTTTAATAATAAAGTAGCAAGAACAATTTTTCCTCCAGTTCACGGACAGCAATTTTTTTAGCAGCCCCAAAATATTTTTACAATTTTTCGGGACACTTATCTTCTGCTTAAAGTAAGAACTATTCTTAGAGAACTAATTTCTGTTTTTAGAAACTTCATAGACATTAGCTGCCCGCTGGTATGTTCATAAATATATTTTTTTCTTGAACTGTGATGAAGTGGTCTCGAACTTTTCTTCTGTATTAAGAGCCATTTCATGTGTAATTCTCATATTCGATTACTAATAATGTATACATATGCGTGATTAATTTAGCATTATTCTACTGCTTGAGTGCATATAGTACATGTGACTATTTTTTTCCCGTATATTACATAATTTCGAAATGCATTATGTGTATTTTGGGGTGGTAGGTATACACGATACTCTACAGTATGTTTTACTATGCCTAGATTCGTAAATATGGCCATAGTTAGCGTGGAGTGGGTGTGATGTATTCCTATAGGTTCTGTATCGATCCCCCTATTCCTGACCCTATTCTGGTTAACAAGTTAACTAGCAGCCATCCCATGATGCAGAAACCGTTATCTGATTACGCCAGACCACGGCACAGGAGCGCGTTATCTGATTAGGTCATAACGCTTGCCATCTAATTAGGCAAAGCAATATTCCTCCAGCCCCTGATAAGGCATACGGAGTTCTCAAAACAAATCAAACCTATGACAACCTGGGAAAAACCCTGCGGCCATTGTTTTGATTTCACCGAGAACTTCAGTAAAAGAATGTGCTAACGACCAGCTCGTATGACATCCTTATTGACGTATCTATGTCCATCCTTACGTCAATCTCGGCACCTTACAGGTATAAATATTACCGATATTGCCTTAAGCAAACACACGCGGTGGTGACGAGATCGGAGCAGCGAGACTTGCCGAAGCCTAGCAGAGAGCGAAGCCCACTGGCGCTGCCCCGCCTTCCTGACGCGCTGAGAACGAGACGCTGCTTTCTCCTGCCGAGAAATCCAGCTCCGGCGCTTCCGAGCAGCCCTCGCAGGCAGCTTGGAATATCGAGACCTCAGACGAGAGATACTATCCCTCAACCATCCTAGATAACAGGTACAGAGCTGAATAACCCCTTGCAGAGAATTCTTGAGTCAGTCACTTGGCAAAACAAACTTAACTTAAACTGCTACTTTCTATCCCCGCCCACGTATTAGGCTTAGGTCAGGTACACTGGGGTAGGCGTAGTTAGAAGCACCAGTTGAGTACTATTAGTCAAATGTATATGTGTATATATATATTCTGTCCATTTTAAATAACATATGGCTTAGAAACCATATCAATGTTTTTACAGTATTATTTTATAATTCTGCTTTTATTGTATGCACTTTACTTAACCATAAGTATTGCGATAATATCGATTCATTTCTCTTGTACGAGAAAAGAGACTGATCAATAAATAACATCTTTTATTGAACACGCCCGTCTCTTCCTTTTCTCTACAATCTGGTGAAACTAAGAATGCACGTACTGACTGAGTAAAATAAGTTGTCTTTTGTTTTCACACGACTCTAGAGATACACTCTTGATTAGGGGAGAGCAAAGTTGTCATGTTCTATGGTTGTCAGAAACTAAATCCCTTCTTGTCTATCCAGGGAGGTTCAACTCCTCCTTGTCTATTCGAGAAAGTTTCTAGTGAACTCTGAGCTAGCTGACAAACCCAAAACTTTAAGTCTAATATCGACAGTAGAAGACCTAGTTAACGTCTGGTCTAGGTCTATACTATTGGAGGTATTATTCCAATGCGCAGAGCCTATTGGGATAATAGGAACTACACTACAGCATCAGTGACAGGTGATACAGCCTTATGTGCCATTTCCTATAGGGTTTTGGGTACTTCTTAACTTATTTATTTTGTTGGACAAATATCAGTGTCTACCAAAAGATGGCTTTATGTTCTTTGAGTTCTGATTTGAACTTGATAGCCTTAAACCTAAAGTTATCCCAGTGGGTGGGACACAGCCCCCATCCCAGAGAGAATCCATCCCGGTGTCCACACTGAAGCTCGTTAGAGACCCAACCCTCCTGGCATCCTATAGACCGATAGTGATCTTAGGCATGGACTATAAAACACTGGGAAAGATCCTTGGTGAGAGGTATGCTCAGGTTTTACCAACCCTAGTACACTCAGACCAAAATGGTTTTGTCCTGTGGCACAGCACATCTCAAAACATATGATTCCTGTTCCAAGTGATGGACCAGGCCTCTTTACAATAACCTCTTGCGGCTTGCTTAATACTAGACTGGGAGAAGGCATTCGACACGCTGGAGTGGGACTATCTGTTTCAGGCGTTGACCGCTATAGGAATAGGCGGCCGCCTCCATGCGTACACTAAATTGCTCTGTGGTGACCCATCATCCAGGGTCTACCTGGGCAGGCTGATCTCACCATCGTTCCCTGTGGTCAGAGGCACCAGACAGGGATGCCCTCTCTCCCCCTTACTATTTGCACTCTCAATGGAACCTCTTGCATCAGGCTTCTCCTGTAAGGTGAGGCAATAGGGATACCACCAGACAGCGTGACCCATTCAGCACCCCCGTATGCGGATGACCTGCTTCTGTACATTAGTGACATCTGCTCAGACCTCGCCCCCATACACACCACCCTGCAGATGTTTTCACAAGTGCTGTCCTCTGGGTAAACTGGGCCAAATCATGCATGTTCCCACTGAGCTACAGCCTAGCCCCACTCGTGGAGCGACTGGGGGGTACTTTATTTACCTAGAAAAGCGACACTGTCAGATCTCTCAGAGTGCGTCTCTTTCACTCTCCAACCGACCTCTTTAAGTGCAATTTGAGGAGGGCCCTTACAGCCCTAAAATAACAAGTACAATTATGGAAGGTTCTAGCCTTGTCCAAAATGATTGCCCTCCCGTGGCTTATTTATTACTTTACCTTGGTACCTGTTGTTCACTAGGTGCTTCTTCCGTGACCTAGACACAATGCTGGGGGAGCTCTTCTGGGGTATCAAGCGCCATCTCATTTTGATGCACAAACTGCAGCTCTCGGTAGGCAGGGGTGGATTCAATGCCCCATAATTTGAAGCCTACTGCCTAGCAATGCAGTATATGGGCGAAACATGCACTGGATCTGTCACCCTGCTCCAGGCTTTTCTCCTACTCCTGACCACACTTCAGGCCCCTCAGTCGACGCAGGTAACAGTTGCGTGCATATGTCAAAAGAGAGTCTCCTGCCTTACAGGTTATGTCCCACCTTATGCTCCTGCATTCCCCTTACAGGGCCTGCCATGCTTTCCAGGCTTCTACTCTGTAGCTGACTTAACAAACTGGCATGTCTGCTCCTTGTCCACGGTGAGTGACCTCTTTGCAGAGGGACATCTCCTCTCCTTTGACCAACTCATAGTCGACCATGCCCCCCCCAGGGGTCAATACCTGACATACCAACAGCTACGCTACATATTTTGAAGTGTCTTGCCCACATCGTAAGATGAGCCCCAAACTCACTCAGTACTACATACTCCATTACATATGGGGGCAGGTCGGCAACTGATAACCTGGCTATGCAAAGCTCTGAAGGAACATACAGGGATCCCATTAGAGGCACTACAGGGCAAGTGGAAGGATGAGTTCTGACGGGCACTCCTCTGTGCTCAGTGGAAAAGGGCACTGGAATTCCCTCAACGGGTATCCTGGAACACATGATTCAAGAGCATACATTTCATACCTGACACCAGAACAATTCAATCGCTATTTCCCCACTGCACCCTCGCTGTCAAACACCTTCTGCAGACCTATGACATATGCTGTGGTTGTACTCGGCCCTTACCTCATATTGGCAGTACATCCACGCCACACTCCGAGAAGTCATAGAACTCCCTTTACACATGGGAGGCCTACGCCTTGGACATTTTCAAGCATGGAAAATGTACGGAGTTGAAAGGTCACTTCTCCTAGTCAAATGAACTCTCACTCTACAATGGAGAGCGGCTCCGGTCCTCGTGGTGGCTGCCTGGCATGGGGAGCTGTGGCAGTGGGGAGCCTGGAGAGTCGAGGGCAAAGCCCTGTGCTGTGAAGAAGCCCAGCACCTCCGCAAGCATCCCGTTCCCACAGCCGAGGATGTGCTCCTAGAGCATTTCCTACAACTCACCCTGAATGATGAACTACCCCTGTAAATCGCAATCCACTGGCCACCGCCAGTGACCCCATTCGGGCTAGGCACCAGCTAGTCAGTTGCTTCAGTGTGTCGTCTCTCCCCAGTGCCACTAGACGCAGTGCTGCTCTCATTATTCCTAATATTCATCTATCACTACCAACTCCCACGCAGTTGCCTCAGTTTACCAGCTGTGCCCCGAATATCCTTACACACACTACGCCTCGCTGCACCCTGGCTTAATATCGCCACCCTGCCCTTTCCAGTTTATGTGCAGGCCCCCGAAATGCACAGGCCTGAGGCTACATGCTCAGCTGACACCGTGCAGCTGCATTTACCCCCTGCTGCTGTTATATTTCACTATCTGTGATACTGCTCCTTATGACTTGTATCCACGTCATCATAATGTGAATTTCGGCACCAATGCTCTACTCTACGCAACTGTATGTTATCCAGGGCTGCTGATATTGTTGTTACTGCTAACCTTTTATAAAAACTGTTAATAAAAGGAGCTATCCCACACGCCATGTTGGACTGGAGTTGTGTATCAAGAAATCGAGAAATTGCTTTGCGGTGCTGAATGAGCATATGCTTTCCAGATTTCCAGGACATTATGTTTTTAGCACAAGTCACAAAGATAAATTATTGATTTAATAAGTGTTAATGCTTAACATCATTTCGGGTTTTGGAACTTAAGGAAAGAAGTTATCTGTTCTAAGTTAAAAAATTGGTGGAGGTAATTTTGACGCATATAAAATCGTTAGAAATAGGACAATCAAAAGGGGTCTATTTTATTTATTTAGAGTGGTTTATATAGCGCAAACATGACCCAAGTGTATCAAAGTGCTGTACATATAGTTGATAAACAAAAACAGATACATCAAAAGACACAAACTCAAGTAAGATATGGTATGTTGTCCAGAGATAATATTAAACGTCCGTCATTCACTTATTAGACCACGAAATAGAATCTTCAGAGTGGTTTTCTGAGTCTGTTCAGAATCCATTCAGTTCCAGGTACCCGGCAAAGCAAAGATTGAGTGGGGTTCTCCTGGGAAGGATGTTCTTCTGTCCTGTATAGATAATACTGTAATTGTGGTGCCCATAGAGCTCAGGGTATAGGCTAACCGAGAAATTACGAGAACAATCTATTCATTATGAGAGGAATCTATTAATTAGAATCTTAGAATCTTATTCACCTCTTTTTTGATAGGTTTTATCGCACCTTGGGTGGTAAGGAGTTCCAAATCCTTGGTGCAGCTCCTGAAAAGGAATGTGTTTAGGCTTGAATCTCGGGGGTTCAAGACTGAGTGAGTTTGCACTATTGAGGGAGTGGCTGCCTCCTGAGATTCGAATCTTTTGTGCCAGGTACTCTGGTTCGTTAAAATGTAGGGCTTTGAGTGTGAGGCCAGAAATTTTCGGTTGAGTTCTGGCCTCGAGAGGGAGCTAGTTTAGATGCCTAAGCGATGGGGCAATGTGGTCCAAGTTTCTAGTGCCTGTTAGCAGTCTCACTACTGTGTTGAGACCATAGAAGACCAACAGCGGCTGGGCTACCAGTATCGGTCCACAGAGGTCCCGGTGACATCCTTTAGTCCGGGCTAGTGTCCCTCTTGGTTGACCAATCTGGACTCAGATGGCGCTGCCAGATCTGGCTATCTTGGGTGAAACTTTTGGCAGTCCAGGATGCGTTCCTTGAGGCACACAGCAGAAGTTAGTGGCGATTCTCCTGAAGTGGCTACTAACTTGCCAGAAAGGGCTACTCCAACTTAATTGACCCTGGTGTTGGTTCCAGTTGGTCAGTCGACTGACTCTTGGAGTAACTTCTTCGGTCTGGGGCATGACTTTTCCCTGAGCCACTGGCACAGTTCTCTCTGCACTAGCACATGGTGCAGCAGGTACAGTGTAGCAGATGGTGCAGCCTCTCTTTGTGCAGTTCAAGAGACAGCAAGGTAGTCCTTTTTCGGCCCTTGTTCCAGTTTCTAAGTGATAACAGGTTCAGGGGGCCAGGGGTGCCGTATTTATCCCCAGAAAGTGTACTGGGGGATGATACTGTAACTAGTTAATGGGCTTCCTCCCTCTTGGTGACAACTGTCAGCTATGTGTGGCATCTAGCATTCCCAGAGTGCACTATCCTGCCCGCTCTCAGGATGGTGGGACCCTTCCTCTGATAACAGGAGTTTTGTAGCCCACCACAGAGGTGTGGCTACTTGTGGGCTAAATGCCCATTGAAAAACTGGTTTGGGAACTGGTCTCCCCATTCTGGTCCTGTCTCCAACCTGTTTACCTGAACAAAGGGCAGCCCCTCAGGAGTACGAATGTCATTTGCTCACCAAAGGCAGCCTCTCGGTTTGGGCTACCACTCTGAGTGGCTTCCTGTGAAGGGGAGGTAACACTTCGCCCTGCAGCAACCTGCTAATGTTCCTAAGCCTGGGTGTGATTCGCACGACTCACCAGGTGGGCAGAATGCTGTCTGTTAGCCAGTGACCGTGCGAGGCCACTGTACAAACTGAGTGGCAACTTTATAAAAGTTGCATTTCTTTAATAGTGACATTAATTTCCACCTGGACATCAAAATTGGGTTTTAATTCCACAAATAATTTGATACCTTACACTACCCAGCTAGGTAGTCTCATTCTGAAGTTAGCCGGGCTGACGGGTCAGCCGGAAACCCTGTGTTAGCCAATGGGGCTACTAGCTGTGCCTCAGCAAAACAGTAATTTAGAAGTGTTGAGGTTAAGGTATATATAAAAATGCATGTCATACTTTATAATATACAGCTCTCTGCCTTAAGGCTCTATAGGCCTTCATTAGGGCAGACTTCAATATATTGCCAAGGGAAGTGCCGGCTTTGCCATTACATTGAATGGCAAAGTCGGACTAGCAGTGTTGTCTCCGCTCTTCCAGTCTCCAGTCTGCAGTGGCAGGCTGGTAGCCATTTTGTACATTGTCGTCCACAGGGTGGAAGAAGCAGTGGTACAGCCTTGGGTGGACACTCCGCCTTACATGCCCTAGGTACACCAGGTACCATATACTAGGGACTTATAAGTAAGTCAGTCCTATCTACAGAGCATCCAAAATACTGTATCACGGCCCTTGGTAGGCCCCAGATACCATCTGTTAGACATGATTTAAAGAAAATGGACTGACTCCTAGTGTAGTCTTTGACTAGCTTCAAAGGTATCTGTTTATTTCACAGAGTTCTTGCTGACTCAGCTCAAACTTCCTTCTATCTCAAGAAGAATTATACTGCTAACATTCTCTAATCTTGGTTTACAAAAATCTGATTATAATTCCTTTCATGAATCCGTCATGACAGAGAAGAGTATTCTTTTTCATTGTACAGCCAAAATTTAGAATATTTTATCTGATTATATTCGCAATATCACTAATCAGGATCTCTTCCTGAAACATCTTGTAGTTGGTGGTAAATAACGAATCCTTAAATGACAAATACACTCACTTGAGTGCTCTCTACATTACGGATTCGGTAATTTACCGAATCGGCATTTAAGAATTCGGTAATTTACCGATTCCTTAAATTACCGATTCAGTAAATTACCGAATCCTTAAATTAGGCCCCTACAGCTCAAATGCCTAATACAGGTCGGTAACGGCCGAAATTCGGTAATTTCGGCCGTTACCGACCGGTATTGGGCTACCTACATCTGGCCCTATGTGAGGTGCAGTGATGTGGAGTGGAAGAAAAATAAATAAAAAAATACCTAAATAGTGAGCTATCTGTAACGCCGACACCGCCAGGAGTCACGAGAGGGGCCAGGACCAAACGCCGCCACCGCCAGGAGTCACAACACGCTAAGCATCGCGCCGTTGCCCCGGGGACTACATTACCCGGCAGGCTTAGTGGTGGCGCGCAAGTCACACGGGACCAGAGCGCCTGAAGGCGCATTTAAACAGCTGAGATCCCGGCTGGAGCGGGGGACAACCTACCTGTAACGCCGACACCGCCAGGAGTCACGAGAGGGGCCAGGACCAAACACCACCACCGCCAGGAGTCACAACACGCTAAGCATCGCGCCGCTGCATCGGGGGACTACATTACCCGGCAGGCTTAGCGGCGGCGCGCAATTCACACGGAACCAGAGCGCCTGAAGGCGCATTTAAACAGCTGAGATCCCCGCGTCGCGGGACGCCGGGCGAAGCCCGGGCCAAGGGCGGGCCCATTTAAGCCCGTTCAAGACCGAGCAAGGACGGGACGGGCCAGACCACTAACATCTCCAGTACAGGCATAAGGTTAGTGTCGAAGTAGAGTATTATTGTGTGGCATTTTTGGTTGGGAGGACTAGTAATCTTACATCATTGAACATGGCGACTCCATCAGAGGCAGCCCTTAATGGTAGAAGGTCTGCAGGAGGCTCTTTATTGGGAACACTGGACAATTTCTTGATTAGGGTATCGTCAGCCCTTGCCAAGGATATAGAACTTACGGAAAAAAGACTATCCTTGGACACCCTGTTTGATAAACGTTCCTCTTTGGAATAGCTAGATCACCGTTACCTCGGCAGGAAGACATCCAGGGAACACTCCCTCCCTCGGGGGTGGTGGAGATTATTTCTTCTCCACACCTAGATCTTACGGACGAGCTAGCATTTCTCCATCTATGTCTTTACTCCCCCATCCTGGTGCTCGAAGAGTCCCCTCACCTAACATCAAAACCCGCTCAGCCTGTAATTCAAAATCAGGCCCTGCACAGATAGAGGGGGGGTTGGTACCTAAAAGAAAACGTCCCGGTCCACCGATACAAGCTGAGGGTAGGAAAGCTAAGTGTCCAAAGAAGACTGCCCCAAAGGGGGTCGTAGCAGTAACGTCATCTGGTAGCCAAACTCAGACTGTATCACCTATTATTGGAAATCATGGAGGGCTACAGGAACCTGTAAGGAACGAGTCACATCCTGATCTGGGCCAACCATTTTGGAAAAAACTGGAGGGAACTATTAAAAAACTATGCAACCCAACATATGATCGGTTGGAGTCTATTGAAAATAGACTGGTGTGTCTGGAACTTTCATTATCAACAGTCCAGAAGCAGGTTGGGTCACGGCGTAGTGTTCCAAACCTACAACGAAAAACACCAATAGTCCAAAATCCACCGGATTCTTCCAATTTTGGGGAAACCAGCGAGGGGTCCAGAGTCCCTGAGGCAGATAACGCGGCGTCTTCTTTGGCACCACTGCCACCTACACTGCCTGATACTGGGAACATAGTGGGGACGGAGCAAGGGCCTCATGCTGCAAAGAATAGACCAACAGTTCCTTCACTAAATCCATCTTTGGGGCCTGTAACAAGTACCGTGGGGCCTGTAACAAGATCTGTGGCTACCCTACAGACTATTGATCTCCCACCTGAATCAGCACCGTATGTGATAATATTAGTGGGAGTACCTCCAGTAGCCCAGGGCAACCGAGAAACGTACGGGGAGTTGAAAAATAAGTGTGTCTTTTGGCTCAACAAACACCGCCCATTACCACCGAACATTCTTTCAGAAATTCTGTTTGCTAGGAGAGTGAACTGGTTGGGAAGGAGTCCCAAGTCTTCTGAAGGGGACTGTGTTATTATTAACTTCTAAGACTGGAGAAGTGTAAACTACATTTGTAGCTGGCCACGATCTGATCGGTTCCCTCAGATACAAACTTTCCCCCTATCATATTTCTATGGCCCCAAGCTTTTTGGGACTTTTTTAAATGGTGTAGGGATGGACAACATGAGTCACCCCAAAATAATGTAGCCCAAAGCGCATGGGTCGAGTACTTTAAACCACAATACGCCGCTAATGAAGTAGGAGGTATAGAAGGAACACGGGTCCACATTTTCTACAATGAAGTAGTATTCACAGTAGGAGATGTGGACAGAGCGTTAGATCTGGTGACCACAGGCCGCGCACCTGGAATGGATTGTGTCCCCGCTGATTTGTTTTTATACAATAAGGGAAGATGGCGATTGTATATTATGCATTTGGCAAATGCCATTGTCCAGGGGATGGAAGTCCCACTTTCATGGAAATGCGCGGAAATAGTTCCGGTGTTTAAAAAAGGGGACAAGTCGTTAGCAGGTAATTACAGGCCCATTAGCCTGATCGACTCTGTCCAAAAAATCATGGGACGGCTGGTTTTGGGAAAAATCCAGACGTGGATGGATGACAATAACATCTTGAGTCACCTCCAGTCTGAGTTTAGACCCAAGACCAGCACTATAGACCAGGTCTTCCGATTTATTATCCTATTTTGGCGCACTGTGATTTTGGAAAAAGGTACCCTATATACCGTCTTCGTAGACTTAAGGGCGGCTTTTGACTTAGTGCCCCGCAAAAAATTGTGGCAAGTGTTGGAGGAATTAGGGATGCCCCCTGAGCTTTTGTGTTTGGTCGTCCGGTTACATGAGGGTACGTTTGCTCGGGTACGGTGGGGGGGCCAGGGAGATGTCACGGAACCCTTCCCCGTTGGACGAGGGGTGAGGCAGGGTTGCGTCTTGGCGCCCATCCTGTTCTCTCTCTTTGTGAACGGGGTAGCGAGTTTTCTCTCCCTGGTCCCGACCGATGCCCCTGTGATGTGCGGCGAGCGATTCCCGATCCTCATGTTCGCGGACGATACCTTATTAATTTAAAAAACTCCCAGTGGTTTACAGCGTGCTCTTAAACGCTTCGAGGACGATTGCCTAGAACGGGGTTTGGAAATAAATATAGCCAAAACCAAGTATATGGTCCTTACTGGCCGTAAATGTACTGGGTGCTCCAAACCCTATAGAGGGAGGATATACATGAATAATTCCCCGCTTGATCAGGTCGAAGCTTTTACCTACCTGGGCGTTACCCTTCAGAAAGATCTGGGTTGGACTAGCCAATTAGAACTAGCAGTCCTTAAGCATCAGGTATCCTTCTTAAAAGGTTTCAATCTTCTGAAACAAAACCCATTAGCCCACTGCTAGAAATATATGGGATGAAGGTACTTAGTTCGGCTCTTTATGGGGCGGAACTATGGGGTTTCGAAAAACTGGGGAGTCTGACACAAGCAGAAAATGAATTCCTAAGAAAAGTAACCAGCGTCCTGATAAGTACCCCGCTGCTACCTCTGATGTGGGACCTAGGGAAAAAATCTGTTCAAGATCTTGCCTTCCTGCGCCCGCTTTTATATTGGCGCAGGATATGGACCACAGAAGAGCTTCAGCACTATGCAGAGGGCCTAAAAGAAATAATAGCTAAAGATTCCTCCCAAAAAATCCGATGGCTAAAGGCCATAAAGTCTTTGCTAATTAGCCTGGGGATGAGGGAACTTTGGGATGACCCGTCTAATGCAGTTTTTCCCTCTAAAAAATATTTAAAGAAAAAATATTGGGAGATGGTCACATCAAATGCAAGAACGAAGGGTCTCTCCTTGCACCTTACAGGTCGCTTCCTTGATTTCAAGGGATACCCTAAGCTGGAATTGTATTGGGATGCCATCGAAAAGCAGTTGGACCGTAAACTCTATTTTCAAACTAGAGTAGGCTCCCTTCCAACAAGGTCATTCACAGCTAATTGGGTAGGCGAAAGTCGTCATGATAAATGCCCGAGGTTTAGAGAAGAACAAGAGACGATAAGTCATCTCCTTCTTTTCTGTCCTCTCTATGTAGCCCCCAGAAAGATGTGGATTAAACCAATATGTAAATTAATAGGTATCCGCAGACATGAGGAGGCGCTACGAATCTTGTGTACAGACCCCAATCCCCCAATTGCCATAGCAGTGGCAACATTTTTAAAATGGGCATGGATACTCCGGGTAAGAGCTCTATCAAATGAGATTGAGAATTCCACCTAAACTGTTTATCTATATTGTAAACGCTGGGATGTAACTGGGCCATGAGCTGTTATATACCATCTGACCCACATTTGATGAGTTTTATACATTTTAAGGATGTGTTTTTAGCTATGTGATATTCGGCAATTGCCCTTTGGTGTTTAATCCTCTTTTAAACATATTTATTGTATAATCTTTTTAATGACTCTTTTAATTAGTAGAAAATGTGATTTTATGTCTCACTTTTATGACTTAATTGTCGAATAAAGTTTATTTGGATTTGAGCTACTATTTTATTCCCGCCCCTAGCTGGTATGATTAAAATCAGGGGTTGATACCAGGGAGAAATCTGACCTTAATGAGTTTGGTTCCCTTAGTATTGCGTCTGTGTCAACATGTTTTGAGCTGTCCACTACAAGCTCTTTATCAGGACTACACGGGGTCCAGCCCCGTGTGTACCACTCCTAAGCAATCCTATAATGAGGATACAGTGAAGCGCACATCTAATGTGTATACACAATATACTTACGGTTACTTAATGATACTCCGTATTTCTAGTTAGACGATACTACTGCCTCATGGTCAACAGGGTTAGAGGGACTCGTAGTCACACCTTCATCAAAGCTCGCCTCTCGGATCGTTACCTACTTCTGTCCCTAGGAAAGTGATTGCAACAAACTTTCGTTGAATCCTAGTTCCCCCATTTAGGTTTCTTTTTTCTGTACACTCAAATTTTTTGAAACAGTAAAAATAAACATACACACTGCACAACTTGGATGACAGACCTGAGAGCGCTTGATGATGATGACTGGCATGAGGTGAGAATGGCCTTAAGAGTCTTGGCCATTCTGTCTAACCTCAGGCTATTACAATTCCATTGCTTCCGCCATTGATATTACAGTCTGGATAGGCTGTGGAGGATTGACTGAGCATGGTTGCCATACTGCATTCATTGTGGGTACCCAGACAAGTCCTTCTTCCATGTTGTATGGCCCTGCCCAGACATTCAAACGTATCGGTCCTTGATCCACGCCCACATTACGCAGTTATTGCATATCCCAGTGGAGTTGAGTCTCATGGCTGTACTCCCGCCAGCCGCGCATGTCAGTGTGACATATTTTAAGTTATATTGATTTGTAAAGCACACTAAGACCCAAAACAGTAACCAGGAGCTTGGCCAGCTGTGTAGGTTTGTGTCCCCAAGGTACTTATACGAGGAGCCAGGTCTTTAGCTTCTTATGGAAAACAGAATTGAGTAGGAGGCTCTAATGTGTTGAGGGAGGTTGTTCCATGTCTTGGGAGTGATGTAGGAGAATGAGCAACCTCCAGTTTTGCTTTTGTGGATTTGGGGAATCTGTGTGAGTGAGATTGAGGCAGAGCGAAATTGTCTGGTGGGTTGGCGAAAGTTCATGAAGGTGTTCAGGTATTCTGGTCATGTGTTGTGTAGGACTTTGTATGTGTGCATAAGATGTTTGAATTGACTGCACTTGTGAATGGGGAGCCAGTGAACCTTCATTTAGGTGCGGTGTGATGTGGGTGCTTTGTGGGAGGTCGAGTATGAGTCTTGCTGTGGTGTTTTGGATGGTCTGGACTCTGTGTTGGAGTTGTTTAGAGATTCTGGCCTAGTGCGTATTGTCATAGTCCAGCCTCCTGGTGATGAGTACTTGTGTGACAGTCTGTGTGGTGTTCTGAGCAACCATTTGAAGATTTTTCAGAGCATGCATAAGATGTGGAAGCAGGAAGTGCACACTGTGTTGGCTTGAACCCTCATGTTGAGCTTGTGTCTAGGATGATCCCTAGATTTCTCTGTGATCAGTGGGTGTTGGCCCTAGCTCTGACAGCCACCAGGTAGAGTCCCATGGGTAGGTCTTGTTGCTGAAGACCAGTACTTCCATTTTGTCAGAGCTGAGCTACAGGCAGTTGGTTTGCATCCAGTCTGCTACCATGGTCATGATTTGGTGAAGTTGGTTCTGGTGGTGGTTGTTTTGTCGTTCAGGAAGAGGATGATTTGGGTGCCATTGGCATAGGAGATGACAATGAAGGCTTGTGATCGGATGATGTTGGTGAGCGGAGTCATGTATATGTTGAAATGGGTGGGGCTGAGAGACGAACCCTGTGGTACTCTGCATATTAGTTTCTTGGCTCTGATGTGAAGGTTGGCAGCCTTACCCATTAGGTTCTTCCCAAGAGGAAGGAACAGATCCTTGTATGCCAATCTTATGGGGTCTTTTGAAGAGAGTGTTATGGGAGACAGTGTCTAAGACTGCTTAGAGTTTGAGCAGGATGAGAGCCGCTGTTTTTGCTTTATCCAGGATGATTTGAATGTCATTGGTAGCTGCAATGAGAGCTGTGTCGGTGTTGAGATTGAGTGTTTTCAAGAAGATGTTGAAGTTCGAGGTGGGTTGTGAGTTGCTTGTTGATGGCCTTCTCAATCACTTTAGGTGGATAGGGAAGCAGGACTGCTGGTGTGTTTGTTCTGGTGAGGGTTGCCATTCGGTCAAGTAGTCATCTTGGTTGGTAGTTTAGCAACAACTTCTCTGGGGTTGTGCTGGTGTGCAAAGTTGCTGTAGATGTTTGTGATTTTGCTCTGGAAGAAGTTGGACAGGTTATAGCAGAGTTGCTGGGAGGAAGCAATGTTGGTGACAGTGGCTGAGGGTCAGGTGAAACCCTTAACGATCGAGAAAATCTCCTTGCAACTGTTGGAGCTTCCTTTGATGCTGTCCACTAGTGCTTTTTTCTCAGTGTCTCTTACTTGCAGGTGGTAGTGTCCGAGTGCAGTCTTTAGGGTAGTTCTGGTTGTGGAGTTGTGACTGGCCCTCCATTTCCTTTTTAGTTGTTTACAGTGTCGTTTGGTGTCACATAGGTCTTCTATGTACCAGCAGGACTGTTTGTATGATCTAATATGCTTGTAGGGGAATGGATTGCTGCTGCAGCCCAGAAAAAGAAATCTATCAAATTGTGGGGATGCATTAAGAAACATCAAAAGGTATTGGGCACCTGGTACCTGGACCCTACGTAACATCTTCAAGAATGCTTACTCCTGTGGTATTTTCGAACAGGACATGTTTACTCCTTTGTGTTTAGGGGAACTCTGGAATGATATATGATGTCACTATAACTGTAGTTTGGGCTATCAACCAATGTACTCCCTACTTTTTATTCGGTCTAAACTAATAAAAAGAGTTACATAAAAACAAATAAACATATCCCCCAAACTCCTCATAAGGGTGGTATTCCTTAAATACCCAAACAAGACGGCAAACTAATCTATTATCAAAACCCTGTTCAGTGTAGATCTCAAAAGAAAAACTGCTGGTTCAAAAACGAAGATGAAAGGGGGAAAGTTGTTATGGCATGTCACCAATTAACCAAATCTCACTTGCTTTCAGCGAAAATAGCGATTTGGAGAGGATTGATAAAACGTGAAGTGGAATAAAGCAGCCATCTATCTTAAAATTCCACCCTTCTAAAATCTGTGGTGCTAAATATTTTATAACTAAATTACCAGGTTTCGCTATCCACCTTATCCAAATGTGAGCGAGCAGAGGGATAATGCAGTCATAACCTAGATAAAAATACCAACACCGGCTGTCTACCATTTACCTTAAACAGGAGCTTTAAGAGCAAATTAGCACTCTCAGCTGTTACAGCAAAATATTTCTGGAGCATTTATTTTAATCTTTAATAAACTAAACCACAGCCCTGCATTCTCATTTCTAGCAGACAATCATAGTTGGTTGTTGAGAGGAAGATTCACAGAGGCAAGTATTCAGTTGAATATCTATGCACTGATAGGAAGGGTCGAGTGAACACCATGGAACCAAAGTATTTGGTTTCACACTGTTCATGCCATAACATATGCTTTATTTCACAAAACTAAAAACAATTTAACCATACAAAAATACATTTCAATAATAAAACAAATAGGAATTCTTTGCATTAAAGACATTGTAAGGGAAATAAATGAAAACAATATAAAATATTAAAAAAATTTTATCCAATATGTTGACATTCTTCTGCAAATAATGATGATGTGGATTATCAGAATTAGATGCAGTAATGCCGTGACCTGTACTACTGAAGTGTGGAGCGTAATCTTGAGTGTTTTGGCTAATAATTATTAGGCTTTTCAGGAGCAACCAATGACTTATTCCACCACTTTCCCCCTTCCGTAAAAACAGTGCTACGGAAAATAGCAACAATTCTTTTAGGGTCACTGAATTACACCCAGGAATAATAATTCTTACTATAGCTCCAAATGTAAAATCTCTGAAATTTACTCATTTAAATACATTGTACTTACAAGCTACTTTAACCTGCTTCATGCCTGCTAGCTCATTAATCCTTTTCTTACAAGCCAAACAATTTTGGATCAGAAATAGTGCATTGAATCCAATGAAATTCCTTAAGCTTACATGTAGTCCAACCTTTTGGAGCTTGAATGAGAGAAACACCTGTTGCCTTATGTGTTGCAGCATGATATGCAGGTAACATGCTTTGAATAGCATATTCAATTTGTAGACTAGTGATCAATTTCACCAATTAGTCTGTTAGATCGTCTGCTAGACCATTTCCTTGTGGATGATAAAGACTAGTCCGCTTATGTTCAATACCTGTCTCTTTGAGAAAGTTCAACATTGTTTCAGATGTGAATTGTACACCATTATCTGTGACTAATATTTTAGGAAAACCTTCAAAAGATAAAGCTTTCCTAAGAAACTAGTGTCAGGGACCCTGACAAATTGCACTTCAATCCATTTCGACCTGTAATCAATCATTACCAGTGCATATTTATTGTTTAAGCATGTATAAGCATGTATAAAATCTAATACTAATTTTTCGCAACCATTTTCAGGTAAATCAACTGTTATCATGGGAGGGCTTCTTACTACCCATTTCTTTTCAGCATTGTTTCAAATTTCTCAACTCTTCAATTTTATTTCAACATCTAAATGCATTTTTTTGTCACCAATATGTTTCACGTAATCTTTTTGTATGCAGTGTCATGCCAAAAATTCCAACATGATCCAGCTCCACCAATTTACTTATCACTGAGGAAGGGAGAATCAATATTTCACCTCTAAAAAGGATTCCATCTACTAAAGATAAATCCAGTGACATTTTAGAAAAAATGTGTAGATCACCAGACAGAATTCTCTTTTTTGGCCTACCTTGCACTATGTGCTGAGAAACTTTTTCAATTCATCATCTTTGGATAAAGATTTCAACCAAATTTCTTAGGAAATTGATGTTTTGTCATTGAAATCAATTGCATCACCAATACATTTTTAAAAATCTGTATCTGACTGAATATCTTCATCTGTTATCGGAAACTGTGACAAAAATCGCCCTATTTAGGTCTCGCCTATGCAGTGCGCATGCGCTGCTTAGGCAAAAAGTCCTTTAGCAATGGCTTTGGCTTTTCAGCCAAAAATCTGCACGTGTTCCATTGCCTTCAATGGCAACGCGTGCACGTGTTGCGATTTACTTGTGGGAGCGAGCGCCGCCATATTGTAGCAATTATTGCTCCTGCAAGTGAATCGCGCAGGCCCCCCACCTCCCCCTGCTGCCGCGCGAGACGCGCGCACTTGTTGATAATGCCCATGTAGCATTGCTGTTGTTTGGGGATCTGTTGAGGCAGGGGCAAAAGACTGGCACAGACAAGCAGCGGGCAGACATTTTAGAAAGGCTGTCTTTAAGCTTATTCAAGCGCATTATGACAAACCGAGTGCGCCTTCCAAGTGACAAGAACTGTCTGTCGCCACCTCTACAACACCCCAATTGGTCCCACTCGCGATTCCATAGTGATGCAAGAGGGTTCTATGATAATGACATCACCACAGAGCATTCCAGTCACCACACGACCCTGAGTTGTTGACCGCAGCACGATTCTACCTCAGCCCGACGCATGCATAGTCTCTTTCGAGCTGTCTGAGTAGTATTTGACTCTCGGAATCCTTTTTCTTTCTCGGTCACATTTTTATCAGGCACTAACCGCCAGAGCTGCCGACTTAGGGGCTGGGGCACCAAGTTTGAGTCTATTTGTCGGCTCAACATCCTGTGATTCTGGGCAAACAGCGTAATTTCCCCGTACCTACCAAAAAACGAATGTGTACTGTTCATGTCCAACCTAACTGCTGCTAGTGTAAAGTTTTCCAACACATTTGGGTCGAATTCGCGCTATATGAAAACTGGAAAAAAATTGTTACATTTTGTCCGTCTCTTGTTTTCCCGCCTTCCTTCCCTAGTCTGTATCTCTCCATAATCTTCCACCCTGCTGGGCATTTCTTTCATCTCCTCCTCCTCACCATCACGCTCTCCTTTCTTTTACTAGTTACTAGTCGTTTCTCACATTCCCCCTTTTTTGTGGTTTTATATAGGCAGACTTCACCTGAAGGAATTCGAGCGCTTTACATGAGCACTACACAAGGTCACATTCTTTTTTCTTTCCTATTTTATTAGCATAGTGAGATTAAGAGATATGCCCAGCATCACTGGATCTTGAGCCCACAACGAGACTGGAACCTTGTTCCCCATTATTAAGCCGGCATCTCACTCTCGCACAGACACACACAACTCTGTTGCCCCTGAGGAACCCCTCTTTATGCATACAGGCATGCACTGTGTTCGTTCCTGTTTCATCCCGTTTAGCAAAACCATTTCAGACGCACTGCTCCCAATAATTGATGCTTCCCCTCGTGACACAAGAAGGACGTTGTATTCCCGAAAATCTAATATAATTTAGACAGAGTAATTCAATTTTGGAAATGTTTACATTAGCATCCTCTCATAAGAGGTCAGGTTCGTGTGGGTCTCAAGCATGCTATTACTGAAGTTGCAGACAGCCTTCAGTTATATCGCAGATGGGTGTTGATAATGAAATAGTAACCGACTGCTTTCAGTGCGCATGTCACTGCTATCAGTTAAGGTTTCTATTTAATATGTTTATTTTTTGGGATAACCAGCAAAGGTTTTGAACCGTTTTACAGTCAAGGTGGGTTTATAGTGGGGTATATGTGCAGCCCTAGACATTCATGACAGGGGTATCAAAAGTGAGTCCCAGAGCAAAATAAATATAGCCTTTTATATAGAATTGTTATATTTGTTAATACAAGCATTGGTGTATCATTTTAAAATGATCAACGGGATAATTGTGTGAACGATTGCATTTGTTAAAGTAAGGTATAAGCCTTACACAAACCATACCTACTATATTTGAGCTGAATCTTTCTGAGCATTGTATTTGTCATTCTACTAATAGTACTAACAATAATAATAATAATAATCATAATCGTGCTATTTTATCAGTTTTATTATTGCTGTTGATAACAGCATAATTATTCTTAGTAAGATTTTTTCGTATTATTTGTTTTAGCACAGCAAATTGTAATAGCAGTGTAAAAAAGTATCAAGAGATGAACAATAGTATCAAATCGTATCAAAATATCGAATGTTTAAAAACTAAAATTCATGAAACACAAAGAATAAAAGCAATCTCCCTGTGATTCTTTTTGATACCGAGAAAAGATACCAATAAAACAAGCATTGGCATAGCCAATAGGTCTCACCTTTGGGACCTTATAAGTTTTTAGCAATGCAGCAGCTGATGTTATTGCACCAAGGATATTGTGCTACATAACTGAATACTTATAAGGTCCCAAAAGCGAGACCTATTGGCTATGCAAATGCTTGTTTGTAGAAAATATTCTGATTAACCTAGCAGTGAGTTTTCCAGAATGATCACTCGATTTGTTCAATACACACACCAATGGTTTGTGATCAGTATTGAGACAAAAAATGAATATCCCACCAAATAATTCTGAATTTGTGTATGGCACAAGGGCAAGCTAGCATTTCTTTTCTAATTATGTAGTACAAACTTACTGACTCTTTAAGAACTCAATATTCAAAGCCACTGTTCTTTCTTTATTCTTGCATTTTTTTGGGTTGCTATAGCTGCTAACCCCTTTTCACTGGCATCTACAGTAAAACATACAGGAAGACCAAGAACATAAGGTTGAAGAAGTGAAGCTATCAATAAATCAGAATTGATACAAGAAAACGCTTTCTGTCGTTGATCAACCCAAATAAATATTTACTTTTACTTCAAAAGACTAGTGATTGTTTCAGCAATAGATGCAAAGTTTGGGAGAAATTTTATGTAAAATTCATGCAAGCCAATAAATGGCATTAGCTGTTTTGTTAGGCTGATCTGCTTCTTCAATTGCTTTAACTAATTCAGGATTGTGACTCCACTCTTGTGCACTAACAATATGTCCCTGATATTCCAATCGTTCTAGACCAAAACTGCATTTATCTTTTCTTAGCTTCATTTTCTCACACACTTTTTCTAGACTTTAAATGTGTTTCTGAGAGTTTTTTCTAACAGCCAATATGCTATCTTGAAATAGAAATATACTTTCTATATTACCTAAGATTTTATCCCTCAACCTCTGAAAAATATAACCGTCAGAAGCTAAACCAAAAGGCATTTTTTAAAATTGAAAAACTCCATCAGGTGTAACAAATGCTGCTAAATGCCATGAAGATGCAGCAAGTGACACCTGATGGTAAGCTAATCTCAAATCTACTTTGCTGAAAATATCACCCTTTGATTTGACCATTAAGTCCTCAATCATTGGAAGAGAATGCGCATCAATCCAAATTGTCTTATTGATTGACCTAAGATATATGCAAATGTGCAAATCTTTGTTTTCTTCTTCTTTTTAGCTATCATAATAGGTGAAAGCCACATGGGACTTTCAACAGACTCAATAACATCTTCTTTCTGCATCATTCAAAATCTTAGAAAATTAATTTATTATAACAAGTGATACACCTCTTAACTTGTGCATAGTTGGTATTGTACCCTCCTTCAATTTGATGTTTAATTCAAAAATTTTAAACAGTCCTAACCAGTCCTAACACATTTATGAACAATTCATTGGAATCTTGTTCTAAGGATTGGATCTACTTGAGAAGTGGAAATGTCCTCAGCACTTTTATTATGCACATGATTAATTGTAGCTATAGCATTGTTCAATTTATATTGTTTTAAATCTCTTGAGACAAATTAGCAAAAGACATTACTTTTTTCGTTTTACATGGTAACATTACCTCTATGTCCCTCGCCCTTGACCCAGCCATAGCATATGAGGTATATTCCACTGACAGGAAACAAAACAGGAAATGCTTTTGGCTCCACACACCCTCCTGCCAGGGGCTATAATACCATAGCGAGTACAAAGCACTTCCTGTTTTGTATCCTGTTGTGTACAGGATGGGGGACGCTGAAGTAATTGCCAGGCTCTCACTTCCTTCTTAGTGTATTCTGGTTGCCTCCTTTGCTGGGCTCTGCGGGTGCCTTGAGATCTTCGTGGGAGTAGCTGAAGTTGGGACACAATTGATATCCTCCTGGACTCAGTGAGTGACTTCGTGTGCTGGTCTTGCTGGGTTTGGTCAGTCCATTTCCGCACTGTTTGCCTCTACGAGTGCTCGGGCGTCAGCATGGTGTTGCCCGGATGTGGTTTCCCAGAGGGGAGTCCGCCTAGGGATCAGCAGACTGCTGCTGATTTGTCGCCAGCACTTCCCATGGTGATGATTCTCCGCTCTGTGGGTGTGCCAGCGTTTTCCTCCACTGCTAGAGTTGCAAGTACTGGTCCTCGGTGGTAATACGACCTCCTGACGTGCGAGGAGGCTGTTCTGGGGATTGTTATGGGTGTGCATCAGTGCAGAACGGTGGGAACCTCTCCCCATGCTGTGTGGCCTACATCAGCCTCTTCCTTGGTGCTTTCTGCTGCAGGGTGATGTCATGTTGCCATGCCTTCTGCTTTTTTGTTGATCCGCGCGGCGGCTGTACATGGGTTTTGATCTGGCTGTCGCTGCACATGCTGATACTGGGTCGTGGCAGTTTTGTCTACATAAAAATATATATATATGTTTTATTATTTAAGGACTGCTGTTTTTGGTGCCTTAGTTCGTTTGAGTTTGTTTCAGGATGGGGAAGCATCATCAGAAGTGCAGGCATGTTTCTCCTGTTTTTTCTCCCTCTTCCTCTGGGGGCAGTGTGGATTCCGCCCCTCCTTTAAAGCAGAGTAAATTGGATTAAGCTGATTTTGGGGACATTGTCTGCTATGAAGTCATCCAAAAAGATGACTTGTGTCTGCTCGGGAGGGGGCCATGACCTCTACTCGGATATATCCAGCTCTGGGTCTTCCAATGGTTCCTCCTTAGTGGAGCATAGGGTGAAGTATATCTCTAAGGATATGTTGCCAGACATTCTTTCCCATGTCAGTGATAACAGAGATTTCCCTGATGAGTAGATTGGCAGCGCATCCAGGGATAGGGTGTTGCCCCAGTTTCGGAGGCAGGCCACAATCGCTTTGCCCATTTATCTTTTCATGATGGATGTGCCTTTGAAGGAATGGAAGGATCCTGACCACATTGTGATGCCTTGCTTCTTGTCAAAACTTTACCCCTTGCAGGACAAGAAGGATGCCATTCCGGAGTCTGTTCATGTTGACTTTATTGTGGCCAGTCTGGTAGAGCATCCATCCATGGCTGAAGATAATGTCCTGAAGGGTGGTGCGGATAAAAAGATTAATTCTTCTTTGAAGAAGCCCTAAGCAGGATCACAACTCGCCATCTGTTCTGGGGTGTATGGCACATATGTTGCACACTCTTTATTATCTGACTTCAAGACCTTGTTCGTCACTATGCAGGAAGGTGGTCAGTGCCCTAAGTTGCTGGAGTCCATGGAGGCTGAGTTCCTCTCTGACTTTGCATTTGACTCTGTTCGTGCTTCGGCTCAGTCCTGTGGCACACAAACTGGTAAATGTTAGAACATATGTAGACCCTCTTTATGATGGTAGTGTTCTAAGGTGATTGTTTTCCTTTCAGCTCTAAAACATTCATCATTGATAGCTACAGGATAAATATTAAATGATCTGTACCATTCTTTTCATTGAAGTGGTGCTTTGATTGGAATTTCCAGGAAAGGAGGTGGAGGTTGTATAGATTGCATTGTGTGGATAAACATGTAGCACCATTTGTAGAAACAGGCTGTGAAATTATTTCTTGCAATTATGAAGATAGCACGGAAGGGCCCAGCTGTGGGGCAGGCCGAGTGTGGCAATCTAGTACAAAACCAGGAGATATGATTGCTAGCCCAGGCAACTTGCCCATGGGTAATAGAACCCAGGCCGAGGCACACTGTACACCACCAGCCCAGATAAACTCCCAAGTGGTCATTAAGACCATTAAGAACATGAAGAACGATTGGGCCCCTGGGCCCAATGCGATCCCAGCACTGGTCTTCAAAACAGCTCCCAACTTCTGGGCAGCAATTCTAACTCCACTTCATAACCACACTTTCTTGACAGCCATAACCCCTGACTCCTGGTAGGGCTCCATTTTGGTCCCTATTTTCAAAAAAGGAGACTGTTTAAAGCAATCAAACTATAGGCTCATTGCCCTGCTTGACCTTGAAGCTAAGGCTTACGCCTGCCTACTACTAAAGGACTTTGAGACATGGCCGAAGAGACCAGTATCATACCCTTCTACCAGACTGGCTTTAGGTCACAGTCATCGACCATGGATAATGTACTTGCTCTAGAGCACTTATCAGCCCTGGCGACGCAGAAGAACCATCCTCCACGTTTCAGCTGTTTTGTGGATTATAGCGCAGCCTTCGACAAAGTTGTTCGTAGAAAATTATGGTGGATGCTAGAAAACTGGGGCATCCCTCCAAACTTAATGAAGGCAATGAGATCGCTATATGAAGACACCAGGGTGCAGGTTAAAACCAGCGCCTGCACAGTGTCCCCTAAAATAACCACGGAGAATTTGGCTGAAGCAAGGATATGTGTTGGCTCCCATCCTTTTTAATTTATACACGGCAGATCTGGGGGATGCCCTAAAAGGAGCCAGTTTAGTCGCAACATGACTAGTAAGTGTGAGGCTGCTGGTGCTACAATACTCCGATGATACAACTATAATGGACCACATGAAGCTGGGCCTACAAAGATCCCGAAATGCACTAAATTGCTTTAATAACATCAATAACTTGACAGTAAATCAAGAAAACACCAAGGTCGTCATTTTTGGGACTTACATTTGAAAAAGAAAGCACAGTGGCTAATGGCAAATCTGCAAATTAACACGGTGGCGCCATACAATTACCTAGGGGTTTGGCTGATGGAACGGGCTAAGGCGAATGCCCATCTGAAACAGCAGCGTTCCAAGGCCAATAAGGTCATACACCTACTAGAGCAATTAAGCCACCACCTGATTAGCCCGACTGCTGGTCCAATATTGAAAGTTTTAAAAGCAAAACTTCTACCAGCCCTTAGTTATGGTCACCTGGCCTTCCCCGAGCTACAGGGCGCTTTCCTTAATTCAGCCCAAGCCAAAGCATACAAAACAGTGCTCCATATTCCAAGGTCAGCAAGGAAAGCTAGGCTAAGTATGGAGCTAGGCGTGGCGAGGCCAGATGTGACATGCCAGGGGATATAATGAAGCTCTATCTAAGGATTTTAAGGGCCCCGGTTAGCTCATTAAAATATCAGCTGAGATCTATTTTCGAAGGGCCATGCACAGTCTGGCACACCAGCCTAGAAAAAGCGATCAAAATACTGAAGATCGTGGAAGAGAGTATACCGTGGCAGGATATCCCCTTGAATGCTTAGAAAACAGCCATAAACAAACAAGTGTTTGAAATCTCATTTGATATCGACCTCAAATCTCTCAGTTCAAGCTCCCACCTAGATCCGCTGAACAGGTCTTATACGGCAGGCAAAGCCCAGCCCTACTTAAGTGAGGCTCTCACTCCACAGGCCAAAGTAAAATTCTTTTTATGAGAGTAACCACTCTAGGAATTGTGGGTTTCAAAGCCGCATGGGCCCGAAGGGGGGAATCCACAAACTGCAGATTATGTCCATACACGAGGGAATCGTGGTTGCATCTTCTATGCTGTTGCCCTAACCTTAACAACAAATGTCTGTGACTACTGTGCCCGATCTGTATCCTCACCGGAATAAAGTCCTGTAGCAAAGCGTCAGCCAGGTGCCTCTCTACCGCAAACAAAACAACGATAGCAAGACTGGGGAAATTCATTTATCACATCAGGAACACCCTAAAAGCTGCGAATGAATGCAATAAAACACTGGTGAAGAGCACTGTAAATCCAGCAGAAGAAAGCTGAGGGGGCTTCAATCAAGTACTGACAGTTTTTGCACTTTCAGAACGTCCTTTTGGATTGCGCCTTATATGATTACTAATCAGAGTGCCAAGGGAAACGGGTCACTCCTTTGTAATGCAGCCTATTTTCATGGATCAAAGCGGGCTTCTAGATTGTGAGTAAGGCCACATGACCAAGGCTATAAACTCTGGCGAAGGCTGATCGTGTTGGTGCAGGGGAGGGGCAGCACATTTGATCTATAACAAACTGAAGTTTCATCACTGTTTTAGTTTTTATATGCTGATTGTTTTACTGTAATGATTTTAATTAATTGTACAGTTAATAAATTCATTCATTCATTCAAATTAAAGTTATCCATGAGATGTGCCCAAGAACTAATAGTGAATACTTTGATCAATTTAAGAAGGTATGTATATCACCGATGTGGCACAATCCAGTAGAAAGAGAAACAGTACTTGAATGGTGTGTGTGTAATCCATATACACGCAACTATAAACATCATTTTGTGTTTGTGTGGTCCTTCTTAATACCACAGAGGAAATGCCAAAATCATCAGCCAATCTGCATGTAGAAGGTGGAGAAACTATGAAAACAAGACAACGTGGTTCCAAAACACCAGGGTCAGCTAGATCGTCACCAAATTGTTGAGACGAAGATTCACTAAGGCCAGTATGCAGTTCATCTTCAATTGAAATGCTGACGTTAGGGAGGGCAACGTGATTACTGGAGCTCTCAATCTCCTCCTGTGACGGCTCTACAACTGTCAACCCGCGCTCGCGAGGAGTCGAGTGAACAGCGCATGACCAAAGTATTAGGTCTATCACTGTACATGCAATAATATAGCACCAGGGTTGTCCAAACTGAAGTTTACTTAAAGGCAATATGGTTTTATGCCCCAGTCTGTCCTCAATAACTCTTCTCTTGAATGTACTAGATCTAAACTCTTACAGTCTTTAAGTGTCAAGCATTCTTGAAAATGTTCTTTTTACGAAACCTGACTATTGTATTGACTTATACTTGGTTCTCTTGGGCAGACTGAATATTTTTTCACAATTAGGTAACTGTAATCCTACATCTTCTATCACTAAATTCACTAAAAATATTTTGTCTGCAGAACGATATTGAAGATGGTGTGTAACATGCTCTAAAGAAGCCCATATAGCCTTCACAATTCTCCTCTCAAGCCTAAGCAATCTTCAGATCCAACTGCTACAAGATGGTTTCTAGAACTGACGGGATACATTGATCTATACTCCAAAGACAGGCAAAAAAAGTTCTTCTGGGAAAGTGCCACTTGCTGCAAAAAGATCGTGAATCGTAAATCCGGTATTTGTAAAGCGCAAACTAATCACCCCTATGGGTCTCAAGGTGCTGGGGGCCGTCGTCGAAAGTCAGTTATTGCCCAGAGTCACATAGTGCTGAGCTGAGCTGCCGCCGGGGATCAAACCATGAGCCTTGTGCTCTGAAGACAGCTGCTCTGGCCACTGTGTCACACCTCTCCACTGCGCCACGCCTCCCCACTGCAATGATGGGCAAAACGACTTTTGTGACATCTGTTAACATTGTCACAAACTGATGTGACTCCATTGTAGCTATTGCTGATATGCCTCAGAATAATAGCAGCCCACAGTTGGCAGTTTAGTTTGCAGCATCTGGCGCCAATATGGAATCTGTTCAATCTAGCTCTTCCAGCATATTGGCATGTTGGCAAGGCTGATTTAACTATTTCTTCTAATGTGGCTTGGTGTACGGAAACTGCCATCTAGATGCAGGCATCTACGGGCATTGCTAGTGGTTATCTCCCCAATAGAGTTTAACATTATTTTGACTCAGATTAGAGGTTTAAAGGCATCTCAAACCGAGGCACTGGTTCAATTGCAAAGCCACTTCAGTAAAATCGATAAAACATTTCTCTATTTACTGAAAAATTAGAGACACTGGAGCAAAGAACTTCAGAGCAGCAACTTCAGTGAAAGATCGCCTCCTACATATCAGACTTCAAGGCCACAGCCTTGCGCTTTTTCCCCACTGGAAGATTTTTACTTCTATTTCAGAGACTAACACTGAATCAATCAATCAATCAGGAAATTGTAAGCACGCTACTCGCCCGAGAGGTTCTCAAGCCACTGGATGTAAAAACTTTAATTAGGATAACACACCACTTGATATATCTGACTTAACACCTCTGTCCTGATCAACTGTGAACATTAAGTTTTGATTGGCACTTTTTCTTGGAGCTATTTGCTCTAAAGTTTTAAAATGTAATATCTCCAGTTACCCGTGGCTTATGTTAAGGGTTTTGATTTATTTTTTCTTATTAAATGTGTCCCTATTTTTACAAATTGGTTTGGGAATTTTATTGTGTTTTATTCTTTGCTTTAGAATTGTTGGCACTGCTTTAACACAATATTCACTTTGCTGCTGATTGAACTGTGTTGTGACTAGGGTACCTCCCTCCAAAAATAATAATCCTATTCCTGACAATGTAGTTAATTATGATCTAATGCAATGTGATTATAGAAACGTTTAGATAGATTGACTTGAACTGAATTTACAACAGTTAAAATTATTATCGCCATTCTTGGTAAAAGCAAAGGGAAAGATGCATGAAGAAACCATTTTGCGATTTCCTAATTGAGAATCTTTGCGATTCGCAATTACGAAATCACAATTAGGAATGCTTGAAAGTGTGTGGAACACTTTTAGCGATTCCTAGGGGATTGCAAATGACCTACCTCATGAATATTAATGAGGTAGGTCTCAATTTGTGACCCCTTAGGAATCGCAAAAATCACAGGGATGGTGGCCTGCTGGGCTCAGCAGACCACCATGTCAGTGATTGCTTTTAAATGAAGCACATTTGTTTTTTAAATGCAGTCCATTTTCCTTGAAGGAATATGGAATGCGTTTCAAAAACAAAAATGAAAGGTGTTCTTTTCATTTTTAGGTCTCCTGAAATCAGCAGCGCATGTGCTGCTCGTCCTACGAGGGCCTCTTGGAATCGATACGATTCCAAGAAGCCGTGTCTCAGCTCCGTCCGTGTTTTGCATTGGTGCGCGTCGTTTTGCGTCACCAATTATGCAAAACCGGGTGTTCTGATTGTCCAGGAGGGTTTTTAGTCCCTCCTGGTTAACACCCTGTCTCCTTTTGACCCCACCCACCAGGATTGCATCTTTTACTAGCGGCGGGACACAGTGGCCCCTAAATAGCCGCTTCGCACTTTTTTTGTTATCACTCGGCTTTGCCAAAGAAGGCAGCTGCGTTTATTTTTGCATTATAATTGCATCGTGTTTTCAGTTAGAGTGAAAGCACGATGCAATTATAAACAAGCGACTGCCTTTGCCAAAGCTGAGAGCTTGTTTTTTTTTCTCTCTCTCTCCACTGACGGGCCATCTTTCGCTCTGTCTCCGTGTTTCTCGCCCTCCACTCCTTTTTCCCTCTCACAAACTTCCCCGCCTTTCTTTCACTATTTCCTCTGCTTCTCTGTTTGTAAATATCTCTACCCACCTTACGGTTATCTCTCGCTGTCTTCCCCTCTGCGTCCTCCTCGTCCCTACATCTTCCAACCGCCCTCTCTTTCTGTCTCTCCACCCCACCCTGTTCTCTTTCCCCCATCACCCTCTCCTCTCCCTCGCCCTCTCTTACACAGTCACCACATGCCTGTGTGTCTCACTCTGTCTCACCCACTCCCACTTCTTTCACTTCCTCCTTTCCTTTTCCGTCCCTCTTCGACAAAAAACACTCTGATCCCGTCGCGTGGCGGAGTTTGACCCCGCCACCCACCCTTAGCCTTAACTAGATCTAGGGAGGTGAAATGGGTTTGAGGGTGGCATTCAGGCCCTGATGCAGTGGTCGAAAAGTACAGAATGGCTGCTCCAACCAGGAAGCACTCAGTATGCTTTTGATACAATGGATGTGATGAAGTGCAGAAACATCACCATACGGCAAGCCCATGGCGTAGGAGGGATAGGTGAAATGGTTTGCTGCTGATGATGATCCCTAATCAGGCCACATTACCAGAGACTGCACTTCAGGCTCCTCAGATTGCTTATTTTATACGCCCCGTGTCTCCCAAGGTCGCACTTTATATCAGCTCACTAATTTTATTTTTATTTAATCATTTAAATAGGTAGTTGCATTATGTTATCAAAAACCCTTTCATCATGTTTCTCGTATCTTGCCTCTGGAGTACACACTATCCAGTCTGTGGAGAAAAATTGAGTTTCACAGCTGTACCTGGTTTTGCTGTACTGCCATCTTCCTAAAATTACCCTCACGTCCACTAATCTCACACAAATGTTATATTTATGTGTGCATCTTCAAGCTTTAAGTGGCTGTATCAGGTCGCAAAATGGATGCTTGTTTCTGCTTTGGAGGTCACTTTTTAGGTCTCGTGACATAAGCAGAGCATGTGCAGTTCGTCCTATGAGGGCTTCTGCAATTGGAAGAGGGGTCAGTGAGTGTAGAAGCAGAGGCTACAAAGAAAGAACAATTGTTAGCCTGTCACATACAACTAACTGTATATTATAATGTGTATTGCACATACCTTAAATGATAAAAATGTGTTGTTCAGCTGGGAAACCTCAGTCGGTTAATGCTATCACTTCAGACTTCTCTTTGAATAGTAAGAGGGTCAGTCATTTTTATTTTTTAGAGTTTTAGATAGCGCTAACTAGTTCTGCAGGACAAGAGACTATGCCTGACATGGTGGGTTCATACTTCTGTATGTTCACAGGCTGGTAGTGTTGGGGTAGAGCTTTTGTTTTAGCTCTCCGGAGGTAACATTGTGGGACCAAGTGCAAAATGTCTTTTTAAGATAGGCTTGTCTCTAATGGCGTAGCTAGACCTTTGGATGCCCATGGCGGCCCCAGCTTTTGCCGCCATCCTCAAAACTCATGCCGCCCGGAGCAGACCGACCCCTCCACCCCCCCTTGCTATGCCACTAGTTATCTGACACGTAGACGAAAGAGGTGGGAAGCCGCATTTCACTAACGCTCGAGATGCTTCTAAGATAATTAATATTGTTTTAACTTTTCTGATTTGTTGCCTAGGAGTTGCTTTGCACACATTAAGAGAGTCCAACATCGCACAGCACCAGAACAGCTTGCAGCAGTTTGTGTATTGAAATGCAGAAAGCAGCGGGTGCAGATTTCTTGAAGATGCGGTGTGTTTTGAACTACAAAGTTAGTTGAGCGGTACACTTACACGCAACATCCTTTCCTTAGTAACACAAACCTTTGAAACTATCGCCAACTTCTGATTACATTTTTTGTGAGTGTTACGACCTGTGCGAAGCTTAAAGCAGCTTTACTGTGCTGTTCTTACTGTTCATACAAAAAATGTGGTAAAAGTGCTGAGATGAGGGAGTGAGGCTAACAACAGACATGTAAGGAAGATTTCTCATGGCAGGGTGTGGTGTCGCGCTCTAGTCTTTTGGAGTGCAGACCCAGAGCATGCTGGGAAGTGTGGGCGGCCATCTTAGAGGCCAAACACGAATGTATTAAAAGGTCGTGTTCCCGGCGCTCGGGTGAAATAAACATAACCTTAAACCATCTCAGCAACGGCTACTGTGCTCATTCTCACGCCGCAATACTATAAATTGGCGACGAGGCTTGGTGAGGCGTCACCGCTGTCCTTCAAGCGGCGCGCGTTCAAGAACCACGAGGCACTGGCATTGATATCCCGAGCGCGGCAGAGGAGACGGCAACACCACAGGGGGGAAGCGCATCAGAGAGGCAGCAGACAGCGTGTGTTGGCGCTGAGCCCTACTCCTGCTTGTCAAGCATCCACAGCCCCACAGGAGCAAGCAAACAGAGGCCGGATCCACATGCAGGGCATTACACAGGGCATCCACAGGCCTTACAGGGAAGAGGCAAGCCGAGCACACAACACCCTGCGTACCTGAACCCCATCTGCAGAGGGCAGACATGCCCAGGGACACTCCAGACTACTTGGATGAGAGAAGGAGGCAGTACCCTCTACGCACCCAGGAGTGACCAGGGGGACCGAGACAATCTTTGGGGGCAAGTTGCTCATACCTGCTGACTCCCGAGACCGCCGCAGGATTCCCTGTGTCCCGCACTCCCGCCGCCGCAGTCCACATCCAGCAGCGGCTGCAGCGTGGAGGGGGGACCGCTTCAGCACTACAAGCCCCAGACGCCCCAGCGGCGGAAGTAGCCGCTACACATAATCTTCGCGCCAGGAGGCGCACAAAAGGGAACGTAGCCCCGATGGAGCGGGGGACCGAGACAATCTTTGGGGGCAAGTTGCTCATACCTGCTGACTCCCGAGACCGCCGCAGGATTCCCTGTGTCCCGCACTCCCGCCGCCACAGTCCACATCCAGCAGCGGCTGCAGCGTGGAGGGGGGACCGCTTCAGCACTACAAGCCCCAGACGCCCCAGCGGCGGAAGTAGCCGCTACACGTAATCTTCGCGCCAGGAGGCGCACAAAAGGGAACGTAGCCCCGGTGGAGTGGGGGACCGAGACAATCTTTGGGGGCAAGTTGCTCATACGTGCTGACTCCCGAGACCGCCGCAGGATTCCCTGTGTCCCGCACTCCCGCCGCCGCAGTCCACATCCAGCAGCGGCTGCAGCGTGGAGGGGGGACCGCTTCAGTACTACAAGCCCCAGACGCCCCAGCGGCGGAAGTAGCCGCTACACGTAATCTTCGCGCCAGGAGGCGCACAAAAGGGAACGTAGCCCCCGCGTCGCGGGACAGCGCGCGGGACTAGCCGGGCTAAGCCCGGGCAAAAGGCGGGCCCTCTACGGCCCTCAGAGGTCTGAGGAGGCCGGGACGGGCCACCCCCCTTGGCTCGAACTAAAGAGGAGGTAGATAGATTTATACTCTTATATTTTCAATACCCACCTATTGATCTTACCAACGGACCTGAACTTTCTTGTATAAATACTCAGACTGTGTTATTACGCTGTATTCCCTATATACAGCTAAGTCATAACTAAATTACAACATGACTCAGAAAGGGGTCACCAAAAAAGCTACCTCACAGAGGGGATCTTGCAAAGGGACACTAGACTATCATTTTAATAGGACAACAGTGCTTACTCCTGATGAAACAGAAGAAAATGATTCTCCCCAGTCCATAGTTAGCACACCCACTACACCCAGCATACAATTTTCTTCACAAACAGCCGGCACTGCGCAATGCCTCGCACTGTGGGAGGAATTAAATAGTCTGTGTAAATCCAGGTACGTCCCATTGGAACCGTTAAACGAACAAAACAGTGTTCCATCCTGTACCATAATCAGTGGCTGTACATTACCTATTAATGACTGCCCGCAGGAACCCCCCCTCTCACCTAAAAAAGTTAACACTCAAAGCACAGCACTCCCACAGATCTCTTGTGTTAAAAGGAAGCGTGATGGGGTTAAACAAAATGGGAACTACCCAAAGCTACAAAAACTGTGCCTAAGCCCCTCTTTGTCTTCATTGTCTTCTAATAATTCCCCCTTAACCACAGAAACAGCAGTAAAGTTTGACCAGACAGTACCTCTTCCCAGCAGGCTTTACTGTCCCAGATTGAACTACTGGCCAAATCACTCTTATCACCTTTGTTGGAAAAAATGAACACTCTAGGGGATAGGCTGACGGGAATAGAAGAAAGGATTAAGGATAGCTTCCCACCCACCAAAATTATCAATACACCAAATCGCTCTCAGCCATCAGCTGCCTTTAAAGAGACCAAGCCACCTACAATAAGCAAAAGTGCTCAAACTCAGTTGCTAGACTCTGATACAATAGTCTCAAAAGCTCCAAGGGTCACTTCCAAATTCATATCAACGCAGCACAACCTTGCTAGAACAGAGACTACAAAGGTACCCCATATACATCTACCCCCGGAGGCTGCCCCATTTGTGTCTGTCCTGGCGGGAGTACCAGCACTCCCATATGGTAAACCCGAAAGACAGCAAGACTTACTCAACAAGGTTACGTTTTGGCTAGCAAATAATAGACCCCTTCCACCCGACCTTGATGGACGAATATTGAGTGCTAGAAGGGTGGGCTGGTTAGGCTCCTTCCCAAAAGACATTCCTGGTGACCTAGTGTTAGTAAAATTTAGGAACAGACATGTTGTCCCATACTTACAAACTTGGCAACCTCAAGAAGGAGATGGTCCTATATCCACCTGGGACCTACATGACTTTTACCCTAGTGCGCAATACATCTCCCATTCAAGACCAAAGGCAAGGTACAACTATCTGATGGGTAGAACCGCCTGTGTATGGAATGGTAGTGGCCCTTCCGCTTTCAACAGGCTGGAACCACTGTACAATAGTTATAAGCATGGAAAGCGCTATTAATTTGCTTATATTATGGGACAACTTTCTCCTTTTTTGTAACGATAGAACTATGAATGTTAATCTTTTGAAATACGTGTAATTAATAAGGAAATTACCCACACAGGCTGGGTGTATGTTTTTTTACTTACAGATATTGTGCTAATGTATGTATGCTTCTATGATTGTTTTTAACTGTACGCTTTTATGATTTTAAATCAAAATCGAGTAAAGCAAATTAACAGAACAGACCAGGGTAAGACACAACTGCGCACCATTGCACAAGCAAAACACAGCCCTGAAGGTACCAGCTCTGACCCAGCAAGCATCAAGCACCACACCCCACGTGGGAGCGGAGCGCTGGAGGACTATAGATCAGCCCACGAAGGGGTTAGCAACCCTTCATCCACACAGGCACTCGAGCCTGACGAGAGGCAAGCCCCAGGGAGCCCGCCAGGAGTGGCAGCACAACTAACCCCACAGCCACGCAACGCAACCAACATGCATGCACAGTCGTCCTCCCTCACCAACCTAGTCCCCTTCTTGCCCAAAATGGGCGACCCGGCAATGCCATGGGAAGACTGGAAGCACTATATCCACGCTGGAAGAGGAAGGGACCTTCTCCAACTCAAGAAGAAAGAAAATACTACTACACAACCTAGGCCCAGAAGGCATCAGAGTGTATGACAACATTATAAAGAAGACCAGACCCGCAGATGACACGGACGTGTTCCAACACGCGTTAGAGGATCTAGACTCCCACTATCGCCCAGTAGTAAGCACAGCAATCGACAGGTGCAACTTCTACCAACGGAAACAACACAGCGGAGAGTCGATAGACGAGTACTTAGCGGCACTACAGAAGCTAGCGGTAACGTGCAAGTTCGGAGCACTTCACGACAAACTTATCAGGGACCAGATTATAATGCATACCGTGATTCATGAAAATGTATGGGTCAACGGAAATGCCCCCGCAAGGAAGTTGTGGCGCTCGTGAAGGAAGCCAAAATTATCTATGAGATGCGCAGAAGCAGCAAAAAGAGAAAGCATCGACAAGACTCAGGTATGCAAGATTTCAGACAGGAACAAACAAGAAGTGACGCATCAACAAACATCGCAGGGTGCGAGGTACCAGAAGAGATACCCTCTCAAGTTCTTGAAACCCCAAAGACCGCCAGGGGACAGCAGAAATACCTGCTACGGATGTGGTAGCCAGACACACGCAGGAAGAGATAAAGGATGCCCAGCTTTCAGAGCCAAATCCTCATACTGCAGAATAATGGGACACTATGAAAATGTATGTCGACGTAAACCCAGGAAAGCAGAAGTGAAGTACATCCCTCAGGGATCGGACAGAGACGAAGAAGGCCCTGAAGATGAAAGAGAAGATGAAGTCCTGTGCATAGATGATCAAGTGCTAGGTATAGACTGTACAAGGTCCAGGAAGCCAGCATTACAAATGTCGATTGGAGGCATAGAGGTGAACATGGTGGCGGATTCTGGCTACCGTACACAATAATCCAACGTAAGGTGTGGGAGCGAGACTTTGAACCCCGAGCGGGTGCTCACCTGGTCCCCACAGACATACATCCAGTCACGTTCACAGGTGAACCCATACCCATGGGAGGTTATCGCCCACTGATGTTCGAGTTCAAGGGGCGAACAGCAGAAGGAAAATTGTATGTCGCCGAGAAAGGACCTTCGGTGCTAGGGTGGATGGACCCAGGAGCCATCGGCATCCAACTAAACCCAGGAGGCACAAACCAAATGCTAATGACGGACACAGCCCAAACTTACGAAGAGAACGTATGGAAGAAGGATATCCTGAAGTCTTCAAGGGGACGATAGGCCTACTGACAAAATTCACTCACAAAATCTGCCTCAAGGCTGGAGCCAAACCAGTAAGCCACAAAGTTTGCAACATCCCCTTCAGAAGCAGAGAGGCAGTGCAGGAAGAACTATATTATCTGGAAAGAAACGGAATTATCGAGGCCATCAAAAGCGCAGAGAGATGAATTGAGGAGCCGGGCAGATACAAAAACACCTAGCGCCCTGGTACTATTAGATCTCTCCGCGGCCTTTGACACCGTGTGTCATGAACAACTTTTGTCGCGGTTGAGGTCTTTTGGTATCAGGGGTACAGCTCTGGCATGGCTTGCATCATTTCTGCAGGGTAGGACACAAAGAGTACAACTGGGGGACCTGCTTTCCACCTCTGCGCCTATTTCTTGCGGGGTCCCTCAGGGCTCTGCTTTGTCACCCCTACTCTTCAACATCTATTTGCAGCCATTGATTGCACTCCTGAACAGGATGGACTGCCTAGTATATAACTACGCTGATGACACCCAGATTATCATCCGGCTGGAGGAAGGTCCAGGAGCGTCTACCAGGCTACAGGACATACTTAAAGCCACGGTTAATTGGATGTCAAAAAACTCCCTAAAAATTAACCCGGACAAGACGGAAGTGTTGCCCATTTCCATCACGGGCAACCCCTGGAACGAGAAATTCTGGCCTGTAGAGCTGGGTGTACCACCGAAACCAGCGGTTGCAGTTAAAAGTCTGGGTCTGTACATGGATGGAAAACTTTCCATGGAAAAACAGGTCACGACTGTAGTAGGCACCTGTATTGGCTTAATGCGGCAATTGAGAAAAATATCGGCACTGCTATCGTTTTCCACCCTGAAACATGTGGTTTCAGCTATAATCTTGGCTAGGCTGGATTATGGAAACTCTCTGTACATAGGGCTACCCCAGCGGCTGCTGGATAAGCTACAGGGGGTTATGAACGACGCAGCCAGGCTGATTTACAAGAAACCCAGGATGACCCACTCGTCCCCTCTGATGCAGGAGCTTCATTGGCTCCCAATTCGGCAGAGAGTAGCATTCAAAGGACTGTGTATAGTGCATAAGGCGCTGTACGGGAATGCACCAAAATACTTGAAGTCCCGAATATCCCTCTATACGCCGAGTAGGACTTTACGTTCATCAGATGCTACTCTCCTATCCCAACCCCGGTTTAAATTGGCTACGGTGGGGGGACGTGCTTTTTCTAAAACACTCCCAGCTCTGTGGAACAAACTGCCCCCTGATCTAAGGAAGGAACGCAATTTGTTAACCTTCAGAAAAAAGTTAAAAACTGTTTTGTTTAAACAAGCATGGAGCAGCCACTAGGTGCACTGCCAAGATCAAGTAATATGCTGAGCCCCACTAGGTAATTTGGACAATCAGCGCTTAGAGACCCCGGTGGTTATAACGCGCTATACAAATTAAATAAATAAATAAATAAAGAGAGCCTCGCACCACTGGTAGTCTCACAGAAACCGAATGGCAAGGTGCGTCTCTGCATGGACCTGAGGGAACTCAATAAGAACATAGTGGTGGACAAGTTCCCACTACCCTGTATAAACAATGTGTTGGCAAGGACAAAAGGATTCAAGTGGTTGTCCATGGTGGACCTTACCTCAGCATACCACCAAATTGCCTTACACCCCTCGTGCATACATCTGACGTCGTTCATCACGCCGTTTGGGTGCTTCAAGTTCCTAAGGATGCCGTTCGGCTTGGTGTCAGCCGCTGCAGTATTTCAAAAACTCATGCACCGGTTATTCCAGAAGAGAGAAGGAGCGCAATACTTTCAGGATGACATCCTCATCATGGGAAAACCAAAGTGTGATCACGATGCAAAACTGAAAGCAGTCCTGACCATACTGGCACAAAATGGACTCACCGCAGAGTGGAAAAAAGGCAAATTTGGAGTAGGGTCGGTGACGTACCTGGGCCACGAGATTAGCGAAAGTGGGATAGAGCCGAAACGAGACAATGTAGCAGCTTTCAAGGAAGCGCCCACACCAAAGCAGAAAGAAGGCGTCCATTGCTTCCTAGGGATGGCGGAGTTCTACAGCAAATTCGATCCCCACTTCGCATTCAAAACACACCACCTGCGACAACTCCTGAAGGAGAAGAATACCTTCAAATGGTCGGAAGAAGAGCAAACGGAATTTGATCTTTTAAAACTCGATATCTGCGCCGCTGTTCCCCTCAACGGGATTGATCAGGCAGCCCTGTCTATTTTAACCACAGATGCCAGTGACAAGGGTTTAGGCGCGGTGCTCACACAAAAGTCTCAGGTAGGAGAAGTCATCACAATCAGTTTTGCGTCAAGTTCACTATCACCCAACGAGAAGAAATTCAGTGTGATAGAAAAAGAAATTTTGGCAGCAGTCTGGGCCATGGGGCGGTTCAGACAGTTCCTATGGGGCTCGAAATTCTTGCTCCCCACGGACCCCAAACCACTGGTGAGAGTCCTGACCTCCTGCGGACATGCGCACGTGACAGCCCGCATTGCGAAGATGACTCTGAGGCTACTTGATTATGTATATGAGGTGGAGTACCTTCCCAGCACCAGGAACAAAGTTGCGGATTTCTTAAGTAGGGCAGCTGCAATGGAACCAGCAGCAGATCAAGAGCCCTCAGAATGGGAAGACTACATGGTTGCACTCACGCAAGAACATGAGGCGGTGATAAGTGCGCACGAGTGGGAAGAAGCCTATGCAAGTGATGACACTCTTAAAGTGGTAAATAAATATGTGACACACGGGTGGCCAGACAAGAAGCATCTAGACAGCAGTTTGAGGAAATTTTGGGAAGTCCAAGAAGAATTATCAATAGGAGACAACCCAGTGTTCCTTTAAGAGGTGACAAAGTGGTTCTCCCGCAGCCCTTATTAAATCATCTTCTCACCATTCTACACGAAGAGCACCTCGGAATAGTAAAAATCAAAGCAAGGAAAAAACAGGCTTATTGGTGGCCTGCAATAGACAGCCATGTGGAAAAACATGTCAGGATGTGTGATCTTTGCAACCAAGCAGACAAGACACAGGTCTTACTACGCCCACCAATAGGGAAGTTCGCTTGTTCCTCCAGTCCATGGGAAATACTATCAGTGGACATCCTGGGTCCCATTCTGGATACTAATAGGGTGCCCAAATATGCAATTGAACTAGTGGCTAGGTACTCCAAGTGGCCGGAAGTGGACGTCTGCAAAGTGACCGATACGGAAGCGGTGTTCTCCTTCCTCACCTCCACTTTCTTAAGGGAAGGTATTCCAAAGTTTGTGACCTGTGACAATGGGCTGCAATTCACATCAGTAAAATGGAAAGTATTCATGGACCGCAAAGGAAAAGAAGTTAAACACACCCCGGTGTACCACCCTGCAGGAAATGGACTTGCCGAGAGGTTCAATCAAGTGATCATGGGTTTGGTACAGGCAGCGATAAGCGCAGGACAAGACTGGGAGAAGGAACTCAAACGGACGGTATGGGCCTATCGCATCACCCCGGCAAACACCGGGTACAGCCCATTCAAGATTTTACGCAGACGTGACCCCTTCACAAGAGACAATCTAGCATGGAAACAACTCATCATCCAAAGCAAGTGGTCCCCTGCAGTGGTGCGTAGCAATATCGACAAGGCGCAGGCCCTATACACAGAATATTACAACAAACGACAAAATGTCAAGGAAGTAACCCTGGGAAAAGGCGAGTGGGTAAGAGTGAAACAAGCTGTGCTAAAGAAGAAAGGAGACAGCAAGTTCAGCCCACCACTACAAGTAGTGGAGCCATGCGCCAGGTCAGCTCTATGGTCACTGGATAGGATGGCAAGATGCAACCGAATCATGAAGTGGGAAGACCACGCAGGAGTGAGTCCGACTGCCTCAGAAGAAAACAATCCACCAGAAACGGCACAGACAACTGGAGGAACAGTTCAAAGCCCCACTGCGCCCAACCATGGAAGTGAAGATCTGGACACCCCAGAGGGGAGTGATGGCGTGGAAGATCCCGGGCAGGCAACAGCACTGATCCCAAGTGCCGAAAGAAGTGAGAGATGGCAACAGACTAACGCAACATGGGAAGGAGGACTTCCAGCGAGTGACCAGCGGGTGGAGGTTACCCCGACGCACTCACGCACCAGAGTGGGTAGGCTGGTCAAGTTGCCGAAGAGATTTGAGGACTTTGACATGAAGGTCAAGTAAGACTGTTATTCACTCATACCCCCTACCCCCCGTTCTGTCCTTTTCCCTCTTTGCAAAGGGGGGAGATATGTGGTGTCGCGTTCTAGTCTTTTAGAGTGCAGACCCAGAGCATGCTGGGAAGTGCGGGCGGTCATCTTAGAGGCCGAACACGAATGTATTGAAAGGTCGTGTTCCCGGGGCTCGGGTGAAATAAACATAACCTTTCACCATCTCAGCAACGACTACTGTGCTCATTCTCACGCCGCAATTCTATACAGGGGAGGAGTTTGTGAAGAGAAGGCCCAAAGTGACATATCGATTTATGGTTTCAGTTATTGGGTCAAGCTTGCACTGTATAAACACGCATTGAAAATGTTGTTAGGTCTCTCCTTTGATTAGGTTAGAGCCATTTGCTTTGCTAATGGTATTGTATAGCAAAGCAAATGGCTTTAACCTAATGAGGTCTCACATTTGCGAGAGATTAACCTATTGGCATTGTAAATGACAATGCCTTTTATTTATGTTTTAAAAACTAACACATCAATAAAAGGCATTGCCATTTACAATGCCATTAGCTCAAACTCTAACAACTGCGAGACCTATTGCATTGCAAATGCTTGTTTAACAGCAGGCAATGGTCCATGGGACCATGGCCTGCTCTTAAAAAAAGATTTTACAATCATTCACAAAGGGAAAGGGGTCCCTTTGGGGACCCCTTCTCATTTGCGAATAGGTTACCACCTACTTGAAGTAGGTGGTAAAATGCAAATGTTTTGCGACCACATTCACGGCCACAAAACATTAATGCATACCTTTTGGATTCGCTATTTGGAAGGGACGCCCTAAACACGCCCCTTCCAAATGGCGATTCGCAAACCCATTTTGCGATTCGGTAACAGGTTACCAAATCAAAAAATTGGGTTTGCTGCATCGGAAAAGCGTTTTTTGTGATCACAAATGGGCCGATTCTGCAATTCGGCCGGTTTGCGAGGAGAGAAATGCTTGATGCATCTGGCCCAATATCTTGCAGCTCTACAAGATTTTGCAATATAGCTAACATGTTTGAAGCCTTAAGAGTGGAAGTATGAGAGGAAGGAACTGAACTTTGAAACTAGGGTTAACCAGTACTTCATGATCGTTTCAAAATTTGAACACTGTAAAGTTCCCTAATTTACCTTTAAATCTGCATGCTATTTTTTTGATCGTCATATTCGTAACCAAATGAACATATCAAACAATTATTTTTTTACTGTTCCCTTTTGTGACAGGTGTTCTTAGAGCTCACAAAAGAACAAGAAAAAGATGATTTTGACATGGCTCTGGATGCAACTTATGAGTGGAAGCAACTTCAAGAAGAAGATGTCTAAATTGTTTGACATTTATAGCCCTTTGTATAGATGTAATGTTTTTTTTATATCCATCTATAACTGCCAAGCAACTTTAAACCACAGCATATGTGATAATCAAAACACTAATAACACTACTCCGACTTAAGGTCAAAGAATGAGAAAAGATATTTTATCCTTGGATGAGGAAGGCTCAACCATTTTTTGTAACATGTTCATCATAGGCTAGCTCATCCCATCCTGAGAAGGCGATACTACTAGGGTGGGCTCAACATATATGGAGGGAGTTCTTCATAAATATGACTGGAAAGTCAGGGATCCAGATGTTCTTGTAAAACTACCGCTGTATAACCTGCAAGGGAAAATCTTTAACGATGGATACACAGGACAAGGTTAAACATGATTAAAACGGATTAATAAATTATGCGATCATTTAGGATGGATGGCACATAATGGCATCATTTAGAATGAGTGGGACATAATCATAATTCCCAGCTAACAGGATTTCGATATGGAAGACAGCTATAACAAATAATTCACTGTGACAAAGTCTGATGTATTAAGTGTATTTTTTAAATGTATGCTAGTCTCTTATGCTTTGCAATGCAAGCACTCAATTAGATGTGGAGGGATGCATTGTAAAGGGCAGTGGCATTAGGGTGAGAAATAAATACTCCACTGGGGTTAGCCAAGACATGATGAACACGTCCTAACCTAACGACTGAAACAGATTGGACAAAATAAGCCACTGGTTGAATGGGGTAGGTCCAAAGGCCACTGTAAGTGTGCTAGAAACAATAGGTCTGTTTGATAGCTGAGCTGTAAAACTCTTAAACCTAAAAAAAAGGGCTGTACAGCCATGTTTACATTCCCTAGTATTCACGTTTTGCTCCTAATTCAGTATTTCTGCTACAAATAGCAATCTGTTGAGCAATAAGAGCGCACCAACAGATCAAAACTGTGATCAAGGATCAAAACATGTGCAATGTCACTTTCAATACTTCTTACATTTGTCAATGATCCAGAGCCATCCCATAATTCCATACTAATGAGCTTCGTGTCACCACTCTGGCACAATCAACTACTGGATGAATGGATCGGATTGTAATCCAAATGACCATCACCTTCATTCTCACTCTTAGATCGCATGTACTCAGAAGTGACTGATAGGTCTCATTTTTTCACTTCCTATGACACTGAAATAAATTAATTTTATACATTCTTCCTGCAAATTTGATTCTATATATAATGCTCTGGATGCTCTTCAAATGGAAACATTTTACATACAGTCAGTGGAATTAAATCGCACAGCGCACATGTGCTGGCAAACATAATAGAAGAGTACTTAATCCTTGCTCCACTCCTTGACAAATGACCCCCTAGCCTTTGCAGATAACCCTGCAGTTCAGAATGTCATTCATGCTTCTCTGAGTATTCACGCTGCTCATCCAGCCTTCTCAGCTGAGGTGTTTGGCCTCACTGAAAGTGACCGTAAATGCCTGTTCAATAAAGGTTCTGATTCCAAATGAAACTCGAGGGGTGAAGTTGCGCCTTTGACTCTGAGGACAAAAAAACTATACTTACTAAATTTACTAAACGTACTAAATGTAATGGATAACAAGTTTTAAAAAAAAGTGACTAGGGAGTAAACATTTATTTTAGTTACCATCTGTCTAGTACCTAGGGCGCAAGTATGAAATGCCAAGGATGAACCAATGACATGCCAATGTACAGCTATCATATGTCAGACAGCCACATTGCTGTCCTACCTGAAGTCTGAGTTTTCCTCCTCCGTGCCCCTTCTGAGATGTTAGAACATCTTGGCCTGTTCCTTGCAGCAATAAAAAAATAATTTTGTTAAGTTTTTATCAAGGAAAGGAAGTAAACACTAGGAGTTCTGTTAGATCGCAACAGTGCAAAGCCATTTGTTAAAATCAAACTATTTTTTAGACGTCTTTTTCTTGAAATAATTTTTACGTTAGCTTCTTTTACAGATGTTAGTTTTCTAAATATCACCTGAGTTAGAGGGATTTTTTTGGATCATAATCTACTGTACTTCTAAGTATTTTGAATATTATATGTTTAATATGGTGCATTTACAAATGACATATCAGAAAGGGAAATGCTTATTGTAAATGGTTAACAAAATACTGCATTCTACAATTTCGTTGCTATGAGTAAAAATAAGACATCAAGTAGATCAGAAGTTTTATTTTGTAGTAAAACACTTTTTGGTTTGTAAAAAGAAAATATTCTGACTGTAGAAGGGAGACGTTTTAGAAGCCGATGTCCCTTATCACCAGTGGCCTCCTATTCCAAAAGGACCCAAAGCTGACTTTATCAGGCCCCATAAAATTCAACATTTTGCAGAAACGCGGCAGGTTCAGTGTTTTTCAGCCCGACACTTCAGCTAAAATGCATATAAACAATTCCTAGGGTGAAAATATCTGGAATCGTCACAAACATCAATTTCTAAACGTTATTGCAGGGAAAAAAATAATTGACTGTGGAGTAATTCTGTCCCCCTCAAAGTTACCATTGTCAGTGGTATTTGGTAATTCTGTGTGACAGAATTACAGGGTAGTGTTCCGGTCATCTCAATTTGGGGGCTGATGAATGCTAAGTGCAGCTAAATATGGACCCTCATTACAATTGGATTTTTTAGGTTTTTGTTTACTTTTCAGAAAGAGAGTGTGATTTAAATCTTTAAGTGGTAAGTCTTCTAATTTTTTCAGCAAATGACCTTAAAGCCTACCTGCATCCTTTTTACTCCACCTTTTCAAAGCTGTGATGGGTTTGTAATTTAATGTAGAGAGGCCTGCCAAAAAAAACTGTACATTTGGAGGGAAAAATGAAAAAAAACTGCATTGCAAGAACTTTTGTGTTTGTCTTTAACAAAAGGTGTTGGAATGTGGTTTATTATTAGGGTAAGTAGGTACCTACCACTAGTAATAAGGCCACAATCACAATATAAGGCCCCGCCAATTATTCCCTTACTCAACCCTTGGTAGCTGGCTGCGAGCAGGCAGGCTTAACTTAGGAGACAGGTGTGTAAAACATTTAAAAACACCAATACATTAAATAAGGGACTCACAGCACATAATAAAAATATAACACCAATTTATAAAACCAGGAAATATTTTTATGATTAAAATGTCACTAAAGGGAGCGTGGCCTGAGGTGTCAAGATGGCGGTCGCACTCTAAGAGTGCTCCGGACCCCCTTCGTCATCCGCCTTGCACCCGCCCGTTAATATCTCCTGCTTACCTCCTTTAACTGCCCGCTGGGCTTCCCTGCATCATCAGCTCCATTCCGATCCCTCTTGCGAGCGGATCGTAGTTCCAGTCGCCAAGAGATGCTTCCTTTCATTCACCAGCCTTGGGTCCTCAAGATGGCGGCCCCGTCAGCCCTCCATCTCTAGGCCTGATGATTTCCCCGTATGGTCTGACTCCCCCGACTGCCCCTTGGTGGTGGCCGTACCTGGGGCCCTTCTGCCCGCCACTGCCACCGGGGTCCGTGCACTGGATGCCCCTCTGTGCGGGAATTTCTTTTGGACGCACCGATGATGGATGCCATAGGGGGTGATCGCGAAGAGTGATCCGACTTTGAGGCAGACGGAGCCCGGGGCGACGCAGCAGCAAGACCCGGTCGGGCTGGTGTATTCCGTTGGTCCCCTGGCCCGGCCTGCTGCCCTCGAGGCCTCAGCCCGAACCCCTCCTGAACGTGTCCGCTGCTGGGTGGGGAACACCGGGCCTCGGCTGTCCCCTGAGGCCTGCCGGGGCTGTAGTTTCCCCTTCCGGGTGGCTCTTTGTTGCAGCCTTCCTCCGGTGTGGATGCCTGGGCCGCCTGAACCCCTCCTGAACATGTCCGCTGCCGGGCGGGGAGCGCCGGGCCTCGGCTGCCGCTGTCAGGCAGCGGCGCGGGAAGCAGTGCTCTTTACTGGCTTCCTTCAATGCATCCTCTATGGCCTGACACCGATTGCACTGTAAAGATTCATGACAAATAAAAAGAATTTTGATAAAAGGAAAAATATAATGGCATTTTTTGAGATGCAATGGACATTTAAGCTGTGCACCCAATACGGGGTGGAATACACTCCCTTTCCAGTGCGGACTGACACCGATTGCCCCATCTGGGGAGCCTGTGGGAGGGGGGGGCCGTCCCAGGCACCTTCATCGGCGGATCCCAGCGCTACAGCCCGCTGGACTGGGGAAGAGAGGTGCAGCTTTTGGGTCCTCCTGAGACCTGGCCGGGCTGTGGTTTCCCCTTTCGGGCGGCACTTTGTTGCGGCCTTTCTCCGGTGTGGATGCCTTGGCCACCCTGAATGCTCTCCCACATCAGACTAGCGTGAGTGCAGTGGCCTCCTCTCTGCTGCCGGGGTGGCCAGCCTTTGGAGACATCTGGACCTCGTTTGTGGCCTCCGACATCAGACTGCTGGTGAGTGGGGTCAGGGGATCGTCCACCATGTTGGGTGGCGGGTGGCGAGGTGACATCGGTGCTCCCGCCCCCACTTCCTCCCTTGCTGTCTTCACCCTCTCCTCCTCACACCATGCTTCTCCTCTGGGGGTGCCTCCCGGGTGGCTGTCGGCCCGCGGGCTGAGTTGGACCTGCTGGGCATTCCCTACCCAGTCATCCACACACTTTGGCTCCCCGGTCGCTCCCCCATCTGCCCCGTACTACACTCCTGGATCTGAAGCTGACCCCAGCCTTCACGGGGGCGGCGCGGGCCTGGTCACTGGCCTTCCCATATCAGTGCCCACACGACCGGCCCTGGCTTCTACTGACTGCCCAGTGATTGTGGTCCGCTACCTATTTGTCACCGCCTTTGTCGTGCAGCACTGGACCCGGCGTACGGAGGTCTCAACACACTTGGTTCTGGGCCGACAGCACTTTGACGTGGCGCCTCGCCTTCCTGGGCCCCCTACCATGTTTAACGCAGTGTGAGGAGGGAGTGGCGCCATCCTACAGTCGACTGTCAGATCGGACAGGAGGGATTGGCTACCCTCGTGATTGCCCAGAGGTGTGGGGGGACCAGGTGTCCTGGGCTCGGTGCCCAAACCTGAGTATCGACGGTCTGGGTGCTGGCCTCCTCTCGCCGTTGGAACACTGGCCTGGCCCCCCATCTGGTCAACCGTGGGGACTCTCATCTTCAGTGAGGATCGGTAGAGTCCGAACTACACAGACGGCCGCCCCACCAACTTGGACCAAGGTGGACCGCTACACCACCAGTGACTCGGACCCTCGGGGAGCGTCCACTTCCCCCACTCCCTGCACTCCGGTAAGATGCCAGGTCCGGATGGCTATGCTCAAGAATACTACGCGACCTACCGCAACATGTTGGTCCCACACTTATTGGAACTGTTTAAACATGTGGTGGGCATGGGGTCCTTTCCCCCAGAGACGGATGTGGCCATTATAGTGGTCCTCCAAAAGACACAGCCACCTTCCCTTGCCTGTGCGGATTACCCCCCCATTTCCCTCATTAACACTGAGGTGAAAATCTTCACCACTGCCGTGGCTCAACGACTCCGCCCCCTTTCGCACAATTTGGTCCATCCAGACCAATGCGGTTTCATGCCTGCCCGGGGTACTCGGCATTGCATACGCCGCCTCCACCTCGCCCATGCTCACCGCCACCATCTCACCCCGTATCTGGCCTTGCTTTTCATTGACTTTGAAAAAGCATTTAATATGGTGGACTGGAGGACGTGCTAGAGGTGATGGGTTTTGGCCTTCTTTTTTGGCGCCTCATCCGTGTTCTAAACTCCATTCCTAAGGCGAGGGTCTTGATTAATGGTGTGCTCTCGGAGACGTTCCCCATTCAGAGGGGCACTTGCCAGGGTTGTCCGCTCTCGCCGCTCTTATTCGTGTTAGCAATGGAGCCCCTGGCCTCTCTCATAAGTCAAGATCCCCGCATCCGAGGCAGCCTTTTCAGGTCGACAAGGTTGCCCTCTACGCCGACGACGTCCTCCTCTTCCTGGTGGACCCCGAGAACTCCGGCCAATGGAGCTTGGATTCCCTCTCTGCCTTTGAACGGGTTTCGGGCTACCGGCTCAATCCGGTGATGTCCACTTTGGTTCCCCTCCACCCGTCCCGTGCTTGCTACGATTAGCAAACGACCATTCCCCTGAGTAGGCAGACATTGAAGTACTTGGGGGTTTGGGTCACCCTGCTTCCAGAGCTCGAATGTGCCCTGAATATTATGCCCCTGGTTATCAAGGCCAAGGTGGACCTCAGGAGATGGCAATTCCTTCCTCTTAACCCCCTTGGCAGAAGTGCCCTTTTTAAAAGCAGGGCTGCCTTTAAAAGGACAGCAAGTCACACAGCAGTGCACCCTTAAGTGCACTAACACTGATGGGCCACTAAAGCTATGTGCTCTGCCATATGCTAGGGGCTTAGAGGTAGGTTGCCATACCAATTGTAATTACATCTATTTACCATATATCTTTTACACAGAACACTGGCCCTGAGTCTGGTAGGCAGAGCCCAGGGCACAATCAGAGTCAGAAAACCAGCCTCTAATCATCACAATGGGGGCAAAAAATGGGGGACCCTGTAAAAAGCCCTAGTTTCTCACAAAAGGTATCTAAACTGTCCCTCTTTCACGTTTCTAAAACCGGCATAGAGTCAAATTGATTTATCAGCACTCTGTTTGGACTTTTGTATGTTTTTTGGTGCTGTAGTTCTGTGACAAAATATCAACCACAAAATGTTGTGATTGAAAAATATCTTTGCAGACATATTGAGAATGAGGTTCAAGTCTCTTAAAACTCTAACACAAGAATATTAAAAACAAAAATACTGCTGATACAGATATAGTAAAACAAACAATATCGACCACGCAAATAGAGAAAACAACAATATAGCACATGAAACACAACCTAAGCTCACATTACTGCTAAATAATACACACAAACTATATATTTGATAATATAATATAAATAACACATATATAAATTACACACACATACATATTACCTACTGGCAGTCGCCAGTAGGTAGTTATAGTTAGGACCTAGTTACCATAGGAAAATCGCAGCATTCTATTCCCAATACCTTTGGCGCTGATTGACGAATCTTCGCACATTTTTCAAAACTTATGGCTCGCTTCAGTCCGCTCCTATCTTGAAAGTTTCAGGGTGATTTGGCAAGCGGGGGCAGAGAAAAAAGTGGGGTCCCAAAACGTGTTTTCTCCATGCAATTTTCCATAGGAAACTTTACACACGGCTACAGCCCAAACGGAATTATACCAAATTTGGCAAAAAGGTAGCCCTTGGTTCAGAAAGAGCCCTTTTTGTTAAATGGTGTAAATCTGTTAAGTAGTTCATGAGAAATTAGAAAAAGAAAAAGTTTCAATATCTGGGAGGAGCCTAACCACATATCTCATTGTGAGATCTGATTGGCAGTCAGCACTTCATCCAAGAAGTGTTGGCAGCCATCTTGGGACCAATATACATGATAGCACCTCATTAAAAAGCATTGCAGTTAATAGAAGGTTTTAACACGTTAGTTACATTATAAATCCTTTGTTCATGGTTCCATACTCATTTTAGGAATTGTAGTGTGTTCTAAGGTGATTTTACCATTTGAAAAAGCCTTCTGCTGGGATATCATGAATCATGTTTGAGAGAAAACTATTTTCTCATGCTTTTCCCTCAGAGGTTTGGAAGGTGATCTATAAGCTAAACTGAGAGCATATTTTCTGTAAATTCACATTACCTTTCTCAGTCATGTGAGAATGAAGTCTGACATTCTCAGTAAAACATGGACATCCAACAAGGGCAAAGACTGTCAGTTGATTCCTTTGTGTTCTACTGCAGCTTACCAGAGTGCTCTAAAGAACAACAAGAGCGCTAACAGTTTAGCTTATGACAAAAGTATGGCACACCGAAGCCATCTTGATTGGAATAAACTGATAACACTTAAAACATGTAATATAAAAAGGAACAAAAATAAGGGGTTCATTTTGCCATTGAAAGAATGATTAGTGCTGCAGAAAGAAAAATTAGGGCACATTTGGAGTGACTGCTCAAATCCTCTTCTGTTTCAATAAAAAATTCTGACATGCAGACTGAAACAAGCACTTTTAATACCAGCAGCAGACTTCCGTGGTGAGCAGTAGCTTTACTACAGTGATCTAATAAGCAACTAGAGTGCTAACATTCAGAATTTATGGCAAATGTGTGACACATCTGAATGCATTCTTGATGGAATCAAAGTAAAAAACTGAAAGTATTTCCTACTGAGGAGACTGTAGTAAAAGATGAAATTAGGAAACTTCATAACAAACAAGTCTCCCAAGATGGCCACCAGAGATAAAAGAGCCCAAATGTAGCACAAATATCACCCAGATGTAGCCCAAGTATAGCCCAATGACAGAATATCCGAGAGTGTTCTACAGAACAACTAGAGCGCTAACAGTCTTACTTATGACAAAAGTATGGCACACCTGAAGCCATCTTGCTTGGAATAAACTGGGAACACTTAAAACATTCAATTTTAAAAGGAACACAATGAGGGGGTTCATTTTGCCATAGAAAGTTTGATTAGCACTGAAGAAAGAAAAATTAGGGCACATTTTGAGTGACTTCTCAAATCCTCTTCTATTTCATAAAAAAATTCTGACATGCAGACTGAAACATGCACTTTTAATATCAGCAGCAGACTTCCGTGGTGAGCAGTAGCTTTACTACAGTGATCTAATGAGCAACTAGAGTACTAACATTCAGAATTTATGGCAAATGTGTGACATATCTGAATAACTTCTTGATTGAATCAAAGTAAAATACTGAAAGTATTTCCTACTGAGGAGACTGCAGTAAATGAGGAAATTAGGAAACTTCATAACAAATAAATCTCCCAAGATGGCCACTAGAGACAAAAGAGCCCAAATGTAGCACAAACATCACCCAGATGTAGCCCACATGTAGCCCAATGACAGAAGTGTGCAAAACACTTTTTATTTTTTTGTGTTTTTGCAGTTTTATATAGTGCAGACTTGTCAGGTTTTGGAGTGCTTTACATGAGCATTGGTGACATCACACATGAACAAATTCATTTTGGTTTTAGAAATGGGGAGAATAAGTGATTTGACCAGAATCACAGAATGTCGAGCTGAAGCAGAAACTCCAACCTGGTTCCCCTGTTGCAAAGTCTGCAGCTCTGGAAGTAACACCACATCTTCTCCCCTAAGTGCAACATTTAATCAAGTGGTCAACTGGATAGAAAAACATAAAGATAACAAATAATTTAAAATTGCTTTGTCGCTATTTGAAAACTCAGAAAATATGTCCTCATTTCAGTTTTTTAGAGCACTAACTATAATTTTGATGCAAATAAGACCCTCTCATATATGTAATTTCTAAAGGAAATGATCTAGGTATTACAGTTTTGATTACACCAAGATGCCGTCAGGCGTTCCACACTTTTGTCATCAATATAGAATGTTAGCAAACTAGTTGTTCATTAGGATGCTGTTGAGAGGCAGATGCCAGGGGCACGGACTCTGAAAATTTAAGGCAGGTAGGAGGGTGCAGAGGCAAAAATTTGACCACACTGGGCAGGCAGGAAGGGCAGTGGCAGCACAACAGACTATGAAGGGCAGTGGAAAGGGGGGCAGGGGCAACAAACCAACAATACAGGACAGGCAAGACCGGCTGTGACAATATAATAGGCCATTGGGGGCAGAAGGAAGAGGCAGTGGTAGTACAACCATACATGCCAACAGACCCAATTCAGCCAGGAAACGATACATTTTTTTAAGCCCAAATGGGCTTTATTTGATCTGTTTCCCTTCTACAATCTCCTCTTTTTCAATGTAAGTCAAAGGGGAAAATCAATACACCAGTTTTTTTCCAAAATCTCCCTCTCACCAAGTTTAAAATGTTAGCAAGTATGGCACAGTAGATCATGGAAGGCAGGAGGAATTGGGGTAGGGACATGGACTCAGATAACAGAGAACAGGAGGGACATGGAGAGGTGCACCAAACTGACCCTACAGGGCAGGCACCAGGGTTTGAAGCAGTACAAAACACCACACAGGTCATGCGGGACGGGAGTGCAGCACAACAATCCATAGAAAGCAATAGGGAGGGGACACGGCCATGCACATGGACAACAGAGAACAGAGGGGAAAGAGGCAATGGTAGCTAGCTGACCATAATAGACAGACAGGAGAGAAAGCTGCAGCATAACAGGCCTTAAAAGGCAGGAGGGATGGATCAGGGGCATTACAATGGAACAAACAAGCCAGGAGGGAGGGAATAGGGGTCTGCACATGGAAATAGAGGGCTGGGGGCATGGGGGCAGGGCAGAAGCAGCAAGATGACCATGGAGGTCAGGCAGGATGGGCACTGGAAGCAAGGGGGACGGTGGCAGCTTCCTCCCGACTCCGTTTGGCGCCATATTCGAGCTTAGCTGCTCTTCATTGTTTTACTCGTTAAAAACGGCTCTCTGAGCATTTTTCGTACTTTTCATGCTAATAGTTGCATTTTAAAATTCATTTTTAAACTACCTGAATAATACTGGTTTGAATTTATTAGAAGCACGCTGTCAAAAATATCCACTTACTTACACGCATTGAGGGACCTGCATTTTCCATCAGCTTGACCTGTGCCTGCCCATCCGACCCTCCAACCAATCACGGGTGCGGAAGGCGTGGCAGAGCAAGGCACAGTCAGGGAGGCGAGCGGTTAGCGCTCTAGCTCTCCCCTACTCGAGGGATATAAAGCAACTCGTCGGCCTCAACGCGCAGTGTTGACGCGCAGTGTGACGCCTATTTCCGCGCCTAAGACGAGCCAACGACTAGCCCGTCTGCGCCCGTCCGCGACAGGACGGGACTAGGGGCAGGGGGCTATGGAGGATTGCATCTCTCGCCAGGAGAAGCCTACCAGTAGCAGTCTAATATACACCAGGCAGGCATTACTGGACATCGATAGGTATGCTCCTATATGATGTGCTCACAAGGCGGGAACCGATCTAGAGGGGCCCTTCTTCTGTTTGGGGTGTCAAGAGCAATTTTCCACCTGTATTGAAACTATAACTTGCTTGTCAGGACCACGGCTTCCGGTCCCTATTTGTCATCATGTAGGGCCGTTCGACACTCCTCGTAAGGATCTATCCTTAAATTGCAGGAATGTATTGTGTAACATACGCTCCCTGGCTAAACACGCAATCCAGGTATGGGACCTAATAACATCGAAGAGCCCACATCTATGCTTCCTTACTGAGACATGGTTGAAACCACATACTACCCCGGCTATTACATTGGGGGTACCATTAGGATATAAAATGGTGAGGTTGGACCGCCCAATTAAAACAGGTGGAGGGATAGCCATCGTGTTTAAACAGGAACTAGATGTTAGTATTATCGAGACAGTGTGTACTCCTCAGATGGAGCTCCTAATTTTCAGAGTCAATTTCAGCTCAAAAGAAACTAGGAAGGGAGCTTTGGTCTATCGACCCCCAGGCCCATGTGGAAATTTCTCCATACAGCTGGTTGAAGCCTTGGCACCCCATGTGCAGGAGAATTCGGATTTTCTCCTGGTAGGGGATCCTAACATCCACAGTGAATTAACTAACTGTGTTGAGGTGAGGACCCTGCTGACAGATCTGGACACATTGGGGCCTAATAAGATGAATCAGGGATCCACACACCGGGCAGGTCACACACTGGACCTAGTGCCGTCTAATTCAAATGCTATAGAATGCATGCCCCCTATCCAGGTGGAATGGATAGACCACTGTATTATTGAATTTTACACCCGCATAAACCACAAACCTCAAGCCACACAGAGGCTGATGGCAGACACCAGGAGACCTTGGCATAAATTAACATCAGATGCTTTTAGAGGGAAATATATTGAACCCAGTTGTGATGAATGTATGGGCAATGTCACCACTGCACTATGTAAGCTGGAGGAAGCAGTGACAGTGGCCATAAAGGAGGTTATACCTTTGAGAACTTTCAAACTTCGAGCTGCTTCTAAACAAGAAGTATGGATCACAGAGAACTTGAGATTGCTAAAACTAACCACACGAAAGTTAGAAAAACTCTGGAGGGCAACTCACAAGGCAGAGGATGGGGAGAAGTATAAGATCTCTCAAAACACCTATCACAAAGCCATCCGGGCTGCACGTAAACAACATATAGCAGCCCAACTATCAGCAGCAGGAAATAATGGAAGGGTCTTATATCAAGTTCTTCAAACCTTCACCAAACCTGCTGCCTGTGAGACCGTGGAGATAGCATCCCAGGAACTCTGTGATAACATCTCTCAGTTTTTCCCCAGAAAGATCGAGGGTATATATGATAAAATACTAGCCTCCAAGGATAACAGAAACAATATGACTACAATGGACAATATGGCTCACTTATCCACTGGAGCACAAACAAACTGCCCGAAAAAGTTGGTAGAATTCCCTCCCATAACAACGGAGGAGGTAATCACTTTAATTAGTCAGACAAAGACCGGGTGCCCCTCAGACATCATCCCGGCACGCATTATGCCATTATTGGCTAATGATCTGGGTCCAGGAATTCAACATGTAATCAATATGTCCCTGAGCACAGGGGAAGTTCCCTCAGACTGGAAGCGTGCACTGGTGAGACCACTGAGGAAAAATAACACCATCCCATGGACTGAATTGACAAACCTGAGACCAATCTCACTCCTCCCATTCTTGGGGAAGTTGACGGAGAAGTTTGTCAATCGGCACTTGTCAGGTTTTATCGAAAGTGCAGGAGGGCTGGATCCCTCCCAGTCTGGGTTTAGGCCAAGGCACAGCACCGAGACCGCCTTGTTGTCCGTCGCTGACGATCTGCATATGCTACAGGATAAGGGTTTTTCCGTTATCCTGGTGCTTTTAGATTTGTCAGCGGCGTTCGACACGGTGTCACATGACATCATGACCTCCAGATTATTAGACATCGGGCTGGAGGGTAAGGTGCTGGCCTGGCTAAGGAGTTTTCTCACAAAACGAACCCAAAGTGTCATCTTGGGTACGTTTCGGTCGGAGGAGGTGGAAATCTCTAAGGGGGTGCCACAGGGCTCTTGTCTGAGCCCTACATTATTTAACATCTATGTGGCCCCCCTGGCTAACATCATGAGATCCCACGGTTTCGTCCCAGTATCATACGCGGACGATACCCAACTCCTCTTTCCGTTCAAAACTTTGACATCTGAAGTGCGAAACTCCTTTGCCCGGGGCATGAAAGAAGTGGCCCAGTGGATGGCCTCAAACTTCTTACAGTGCAACGTCTCCAAAACGGAGGTGATGCTCTTCGGGGAAGCTAAACGCCTGTGGACTCCCGACTGGTGGCCGCAAGATCTGGGCCCAGTCCCTGAGCCCAAACAGTGCGTGAAAAATCTCGGAGTAAAACTGGACCAGGAGCTTTCCTTGAAACAACATGGAAACCAAGTGGTTGGCTCCTGTTTCCATGTTATTGGGCTTCTCCAAAGAGTGTTCCCCCTGCTCCCTGATACCACCAGAAGAACTTTGGTACAGGCGCTCGTATTGAGCAGACTAGACTACTGCAACGGATTGTTGCTAGCTGCCAACGAGGGGGTCATTTCCAGGTTACAGGTTGTGCAAAACACCGCGGCACGCCTTGTCCTTAATGCCCCTGCACGAACTCCATCTAAACCCCTGTTGGCCAAACTTCACTGGCTTCCAGAGGGTAATGTTCAAGACGTGCTGTATTATCCATAAGTGCCTTATAGGGAAAGGCCCTGACTACCTGACTAAAACATTTGGTGTATATGTTCCCTCTCGATCGCTTAGATCAGGAGATCAAGAACTCCTATGTGTCCCAAGGATTAAGAAGACAAGGCAAGGGAGCAGGGCCCTATCTGTTGCCGGCCCTAAGCTATGGAATAATCTCCCCAGAGAAATCAGACAATGTAGCGAACACCTTCCGTTTAGGAAGAAACCAAAAACTCTTCTCTTCCAATATTAGGTTATCTATATTAGGAAATAGGACACATGAAAGAACCTGCTTTGCTTAAAATGATGCCAAGGGCGCGGAGATACTCCTTCGGGAGTCGATTCCCAGCGCGGTATAAGATTGCAAATAAATAAATAAATAAAGACACACCATAGAGAGCAACAGTGAGACTATAATGGCATACACACAGACTATGGAGGGAAGGTGGGAGGAGGTCAGGGGCAGCTAGCTGACCACACAGGAAAGGTAGGAGGGGCTGTGGTAGCACAGAAGACCATGCATGGCAAGCGAGAGGCTTAGTGGCAGCACAATGGCTATGATGGGCAAGAAGGAGAGTGCAGGGGCTTGCCCAAAGCACCATGGAGGATAGAAGGGAGGGTCAGGACCGGGGCACAGACAAGAGAGTTCAGGGGAAGGGGCCTCACAACAGACCACGCAGGGCAGGCAGGAGGAGCAGTTGAAGCACAACAGACCAGAGAGGACAGAAGGGTGTGGCAGTAAAATGGACCATGGGGGACAGGAGGAAGGGGATAGAGGCCTGCAATGTGGACAGGCAGGGTAGAGGTGGCAGGGACAGGTTACAGTCATCTGACAATGCTAGGCAGGTGGGAGGGGAGTGGCAGCTCAAAAGAACACTCATAGTAGATAGGAGTGGCAGGTCCATGGAACATGGTGGGCAAAAAGGATGGAGCAGGGGCATGCCCACAGACATCAGAGGGCAGGGGGAAGAAGAATAGGGGCAGCAAGCTAAGCACAGAGGTTAAGCAGGAGTTAAATGATGAGGTGGTGGATGGGGCAGACAGCTAACTGTTCAGAGAAAGCGGGAAGGGCCGTGGCAGAACAACAGCCACACAGGGTAATAAGGGAGCAGGGACATGGACTTGGACAATGGATGGCTAGGAGGAGGGAAGGCAGGAGCAGCAAGTTTGGGTGGGGGCAGCACAATGCCAAGCCATGCTTCCAACCCCCCACCATCCATTGTGATATGCATCTTACTTAACGTTGAAAAAAACCTAGAAATTTGCTGAAAAAACAAAGATTACAGGGACGGTATAGTTTGACTCAGATTTCACTCATACACAACCAGTGAAATTCAGCAGTTATAGTTACCTGAGCTAGCTATAACTTATGCCCCCGCAATGTACTGCTAATGACCTCAGACATTACATTATTCATGACATGGTTAGTTACAACACTCATGACATCACTCATGACGTCTCAAATGAGCTGTGAATAGAATGGAACTATAATTGCTAGAACGTTATTTAGAGATAGTGTGTGTATATTAACACCCCTTTTTTTCTTTTCTTTCGTGTAAGAACCATTATAATATGCAACGTGCCTAGATTAATATAGCCAATAGCCTTTCACTTTAAAGTAATGTGTAGTCCATTGTTTATGTTGATGTTTGAAATCCTAAGTATGTTTATTATGAATAAGTCACCTTGACGAACACACAGGTATGGCAGTCACGGGGCAAGATATGCTGAAATGAGATTGTCTGCATAGTAACACTTGTTTTCTTTTCTTTATTGCATCAATTCCTGAATTTTCACATCGTGACCAGGCCAATATGGCCACCAGCTTTTTGGATTAAAGTAATATGCAGTCCTTTGTTAATGTTGGCAACTTTAGGCATTTGTACATTTAAATAAGGATGCTACAATGATGTCTTGTATCTTTATCAAGGTTCGGATGAGCCGAAATGCGTGGATCATATCCTTTACAGATTAAATACTTCCAAACTACAACCTGAGTGCTGATTCCTTCCTTGTAAGAGTGAATACAGATATATATAAAATTCACTGAAAAAAACTACAAGTTTCAGGAACTTTATAGTTAAAAATTAGCATTTAAAAAACCTCAGAAAATCACTGTAAAAACGACAGGTTTCATGGACGTCATAGTTAGTTGGACATTTCACTCATACAAAACAAGAGAAATTTGGCCGTTACAGTTAGTTGTACTAACTATAACTCGTGCCCCCGCAATGCACTGATGATGACGTCACATATTACATCACTCATGACATGGTCAGTGACATCACTGATGAAGGCTCAAATGACATCACTGATGACATCATCCATGTGATCATCTGATGCACCTCCTCACACCCTAAAATACAGACTACCATTCTCGAAACCTTAGACATGCCAATACTAGTACAGTTACAATATTCTGTGCACTATGCATGCTGACCTCTAACCAGCCACATACTATTGATACGCTCTTCTAAATACCCAGTTAGTACTTATGCACTCTATGAATCCTTCTGTCTGTCCCATGAACTTCTCCATTCACCCATCCAGCACTATCTACGCATCCTATCACTCCACCAATACCTAAGCACTTATAAATTCACTATACACTCTATTTGTAATACTGTCATTATTCTAGTTACTAGTCATGAACTAATGGAATGGCCTAGCTACTAACACAAGTACAGCTATAATATTGTGTGCACTAGGCAAGCAGACCTCTAACTAGCTACATACTATTGATACACTCTTCTAAATACCCAGTTAGTACTCATGTAGTGTAGGAATCGTCCAGTCTGTCCCATGCACTTCTTTAATCACTTATCAACCACTATCTACTTATCCTATCACTCCACCAACTACATAAACACTTATAAATTAGGTGTTCCCTCTGTTTGCAGCACTGTCATCATTCCAGTTACTAGTGGTATTATTATAAAATGACCTAGGCACCAACACAAGTACACATAGAATATTCTGTGCATCATCCCTACAAATCTCTAAGCAGATACATACTATTGGTCCACTCCATTAAATACTGAAGTAGTACCCATGCAGCGTAGAATACCTCCTGTCAGTCTCATGCAATTCTTCAATCACCCATCCAGCACTATTTTCTTATTGTATCAGTCTGCCAATACCTAAGCACTTATGGGGCAGATTTATAAGCACCCTGCACCACCAGTAGGTCACTTTTGTATCATAGTGATGGCGCCAGGCACTCCTTCATATTTAGAAGGAGAGGAAAAGCCACCCTGCATGGGTTTGCCTCTCCTTGTAAATATGACCCCTTCATACACAGAACTTTGCATTGAAGGGGTGTCCCATAGGTGTTGCCGTGGGTGTTCCCAGGCAACACCCATAGAACAAGACACATCTCCAGATTTATGAGAAATTGTAAATCTGGAGATGTGTGTGAATGCTACGCCATCTTAGAGTTGGTGTAGCAAGGCCCAACGAGGAGAATTTTTTCATGTCTGCTCATTTCTTCCTCTTTCAATGCATGCTGCATTCCACAGGATACATTGAAAGAGGAAAATGGCTTTCCTGATTGTTTTTGTGCAGGAAGGTGTCCCTTCCTGCACAAAAACAATCTCCGCACGACACAGACATCCTTGCACCATGGTGCAAGGGTGCCTGTGTCACAGCATGGCTGCAGTTTGTGCCGCAGTGCAGAGGGAAGCACAGAGTTGCAACATATTTATGTACATATGTCACACCCCTGTGCTTCGGAAGTGCCACAGTGCAGTGCAGCTAAAGAACTTGCAGTGTCACGCTGCAGTACTTCCTCATAAATCTTCACCTATAAATTCACCCTACACTACTAATGCATTCTTTCACTCAATCATGCTGTATACATATATTCAACCAAACTTTCACACATTACCTTGCAATTATAGTTCTTTCTTTAACCGGATAAGGTAGTTCTGATAAGAACTTTTTTTTCTTTTTCCTTTTGTATTTTTTTTCTTTATTGAACAATTTTGTCTTTTTTTGGTGTTTTTTCAAAAAAATGTACAAAAAAAGAACAAATAAAACAGGACAATTTTGGAATTACTTATTCCAAAAACAAAAAAAATTAACAACGATGGTTGCATTGCGCAGCACAAACTGCATCCACTGACTGCTCACCGAATCATATAAGTTTCTTACACTTCACGCAGTGTTGCTCGAGAAAGGTGAATTCTGGCCTAATGTGCATTGCAGATGTTCCTGAGGACGCTCCAGACGTGCTTGCCACAGCAGGTGAGGGGTTCAAAACAGCTCGCCTCATTTCCTCCCGAGCAAGATTGAGAGGATGTGTGGTCCTTCATGACTTTTCTAAAATGGTGGCTAGAATCCGCGCACCCACCGTAATGTGTACGCTTTGGTTGCGCGACTTCGAAAAAAAATTGGGAAAAAAAGAAAATAATATAAATATATTAAAATGAAAAAATAAACCAAAAATAATAAACAATATTTCAGTTTGAATTTTTTGTATTTTTTTTTAGTAATTTTCAGAAAAATATAAAATGTTATTTAATGAAGAAAATATTTATAAATAGTTAAAAAAACTGTAGAAAATCAGTACAAAAAAAATAGGTATAATGACTATTACAGAAAAAACCTTTGAAATTCACTGTAAAAAACCATAGGTTTCAGAGACGTTATAGAAATTCCTCCGTTATAGTTAGTTCTGCTAACTATAACTCGCGCACCCGCAATGCACTGCTGATGATGTCACATATTACATCATTCATGAGATGGTCATGTGACATCATCAGCAGTGCATTGCGGGTGCGTGAGTTATATTTAGCAGAACTACCTATAACGGAGGAATTTCTATGCTTTTGTATGAGTGAAATGTCCAGCTAACTATAACACCATTGAAACCTATGTTTTTTTCTGTGAATATATATATACACACTCATTAAAGAATGAGGTAACAACAAATCCAAACTAGATGTTGGATCAATCAAATTTTAAAGAAAAACCAGTAAACAAATAGGAATAAACTTCTAATTAGAAACGTATACAAATGGAATCAAACAAAAATGAAACAAACTCCTGCAGTTGATGCCACCATACCAGGTGATTCTTACTCTGTCTCACTGAAAAACCACGGAAAAGAACCATATCAAAGACAGGAAGAAAACATCTTAATCTCTACATAGGTAGGTACATAAAAAATGCAACTAAGATATATTCAAAACAGCATTACAAATAAATGTAAAAATAACAAAACACCACAACTAATTTCCTTTTTTATTTTTAACGTTTTATATACCGGGAACTTGACACAAGAGAGTATCAGAGCGTTTTACATTTAGGATTGTTACGTTACAAGTTACATCAGATACAGGAGCATAGTAAGGTACAGTACACATAAACAATGTTTCAATATTTCGTAGGAGGGAGGGAAGGAAGGAGTAATAGCGGGGAGACAAGGAGGATCAATGCCCAATGTCTGGCTGGGTAGGTGACGGTCAAGGTGGAAACCAAGGCCAATCTCCTCATTAGCTGTCAAGCAGCTCCCCCGGTCATCAGCCGTTTTGCACAGGTCTCAGCATTCAGGAACAAACAGTTTTTAGTTTATTTTATTTGTGAAGGTTATATAGCGCTATCTAGACCCAGAGGTATCAGAGCGCAAAACCAGGGGAACGTTGCATTAGAAGGTACATCAAAAGGATTATAAATCATTGGCTAGACCCTTGGTATCAAAGCGCTATAACAGAGGAATATTGCGTTACAAATTACATCAGTTTCAATAACGTAGTGAGGTACAGTAAACAAACAACGAGGTTGAGAGAATTTATAGGAAAGGAGGGGAGGAAGGAGCCATAGCAGAGAGACGAGGAAGAACTGTGTCCAATGTCCGGAGAGACAAATAGAGAGGGAAAGGGGAGAGGTGGAGTGAAAAGGGAGAGGACGAGGGGGAAGACGGAAAAGAGATAAAGGGAAAGTCAGCCCAAAGACCGAGTGGGTAGGTGACAGCCAGGGAGATAATCCAAAGCCAGTCTCCTCTATAGCTCTCTAGGAACCTCTAAGAGGCATTGGTCCGACAGCTGGAAAGAAAGGCGACGAGGAGAAAGCAGAGCGCCAGAAATACGATGGGGGGGCGAGACAGGGAGAAGGGGAGAAACTGTGCCCAAGGTACAGCTGGGCAGGTGACGGTTAGGGGATGAACCAAGGCCGATTTCCTCATTAGCTGAACATAGCAGCTCCACCGGGCGTCAGACAAAATGCTCGGACTCTGCTGTCAGGGTAGAGATCATGTGTACTCCGGGCGAGACAAGTAGAGAGGGAAGGAGGAGAAGGGGAGTGAGGAGGAAGTGGATGAGGGGGAAGATGGAATAAGAGATAAAGGGAAAGTCGGCCCAAACACCGGAAGGGCAGATAAACACTGAAGACGTAAAGACCAACTGCACAGAAAAAAAGGAAAACAACTGAAAATTGACAGAGAATCACACCAACAGAAAAGGCACAAATAAAATGTAAGCATAATAAATACATTGTAGTAATGTATAACTTAAATACCAAATCTTATAAACAGAGACATTATTAAAATAATTATAAAATAGTTAGACACACTGTAAAGCTTATTTTGATGTTACATACCTAGGGCCAGATGTAGGTAGGCATTTACCGGTCGGTAACGGCCAAAAATCGGTAAAATCGTCCGTTACCGACCGGAATCCATGAAATGAGATGTAGGAGCCCAATATTTACCGAATCGGAAAATACGAGTCGGAATAATACAGACTCGGTAAATATGAGTCGGAATAATACCGACTCGGTAAATATGAATCAGTAAATTACCGAGGCGGAATCTACCGAATCCTAATATACCGAATTCTTATTTTCCGAATCGGTAAATAAGAAACGGTAAAAACAGGCCATGGAGATGTAGGAAAGCCCAAAAATACCGATTTTGCAGAAATTCGGTATTTAAGAGTCGGTATTTACCATGGATTGAATGCAGGTGGTAACCAGGGGAGGGCCATAAAAAGAGACCCAAAATGCACCTCTGGAACCATAATGGCGGCTTTTTACGTCATAGCAAGACGGCAAAGACTACAGGCAGCAGGAGAGAGAGAATGGCAAAGGGAGGAACAAGTGTACAGGCAGAGGATAACACTGTTCCAACTGACAGAGCCTGAAATACTCCAGAGGTACAGGCTACATCCCCAAACCATCAAGGACTTGATCAGGGACCTACAACCACTCCTGGACCACCCAACACCCAGGGCCCACGCCATCCCACCCCATGTCCAGGTGCTATGTAGCCTACACCTGCTGGCCTCTGGGAGCTACCAGAGTGTGATAGCTGCAGTCGGTGGTGTTTCCCAGGGCTGCCTGTCCCGCTTCTTCAGGAGGTTTCTCGATGCAATGATGCAGAGGATGGGGCATTACATTTCATTCCCTGCAACACCAGCAGATTTAGCCAAAACCAAGACAGACTTCTATCACCTGGCACACTTCCCTCAAGTGATAGGCTGCATCGATGGTACCCACGTCCCACTCTGTCCACCTGCAGCCACAGAGCACATATACCGAAACCGCAAGTCGACGCACTCCATCAACGTCCAGGTCATATGTAACGCAGGGAATCTCATCACAGACATCGTTGCCAAGTTACCCGGAAGTACCCATGATTCATATATATTCCAGAATAGTGGAATATACACACGCCTACTTGCCGGAGAATTTGGAAATGGATACCTGCTAGGTAATTCACATTGACACACCATGACACTCACAGCAGATCTACGTCTCATGTACATGCAATTAATGTCATTCTTTCTCCCCCCTAGGCGACAGTGCATATGCCCTGCGGTCCTTTGTGCTCACTCCCTACCTCAACCCATCCACCAGGAGTGGAAGGCGCTACAATGTGGCTCACAGATCTACACGAAACGTAGTGGAGCGCACATTTGGACTCCTTAAGAGCAGGTTTCGCTGCCTCCACAAGAGTGGAGGGGCACGGCAGTACACCCCTTTAATCTGCTGCAAGATCATAGCGACCTGTGCAATGTTACATAATCTCGCCACCAAGGACGGCACAGAGGTGGAGATCACACATCATGAGGACATTGATGACGACCCAGAGGAGGCAGAGCCCCATGCTACGGTGGCAGCAGCAGCTACAGATGGGAGACTGAGACGGGAAGAGGTTACACAACAATATTTCCTGAGTGAGTAAAGAGACACAGGCATGAATGTAACTTTGTGTAAGTAGTTTAATTTTCACTACGCCACAGCATTGATAGCTCACATTGGGCTCACAATATCAACCACTCCATGAGTGTGTTGTCACGGTTAACACCACCGTGACTACAGCCTCGGGTGGAGGGCAAAGTCATTGCTTGTGGCCACGGACGACAGGGCAGGGCTGCTGTGGCTGTGAATCAATGTTCTCACTGTGGCCTGTAACACTTCCCCGACGCCTGCCACTTCTCCGTAAGTCTTGCACAGGAGTGCTTGCACCACTCCTGCTGGTGGACCCCTCGCTTTCCAAAGCACAAGTGTCGCCTCCAGTGCCAGTCTGATGCGCGAGCACAAGCTCCATAGCAGAGGTCATCCTGGCCATACCTTCTGATAAATTGCTGCAGCACCGCACTATGGCATCCTGCATCGTCACTGACCGTCTGCACAGCACAGTGGTAGCAGTGGCAAACCTGTTCAGGGCCTTTGTTTGCTGACGCACATCCACACGGGCCTTGCGTCTCTCTAAATGGTCCCTGTCCAACTTGTCACACAGGACAGTCATGCAATGTGTAATATCAGATATTCCTGACGCCATAGATTGCATGCTTTCTGCCATTTCCCCTATGTCCTTGCCTACTGCATCCAGCTTGTTATTTGTTGTGCGTGCCTGCCTCTGAACCCCCATCATCGCTTTTGCCTGCAGGCGCTGCACTTTCAACATGGTGGCCTCCAGTCCGCAGAAGACACCCTGAACTTCACGCACATCCTCTGCCTCCCGTGGCCGTCGCCCTCGGACACTGGCCCGCGTTACTCTGGGAGTGGGCTGCTGCTCGGTGTTGCCTCTGTCCTGTGTGTCACCCTCCACCTCCTCCTCCGACGATGTTTCCAGTATTCTGCGAGGGGGCACATCATGGCACCTTACCCTTCCCAGCACTGGGGATGGTGTTGTGGGGGTGGGTGATTGTTCAGCCGCTCCTGTGTCCTGACTACCAAATAGGAGAGGGGATTGTGGATTTTGTGCTGTTGCCTCCTCAGGTATCAGGGCTGCCTGCTCTTGGTCCTTCCCTCCGTGTGATGTGCTTGGTCCGGCTCCTTCCCTCCTCTTCTCTCTAACCTCTGCTGTGCTGCGCATTGACTCTCCTGTGGACAGACATGGACATTGTGTCAGTGGAGTTGTTCACCTGTGTCTCATGATAAAACACACTTCTATTGCACTTTTGCCTGTCTCTCATTTGCCTATGCTAGTTGTCTGTTGCTCCCTTTGCTGCAATGCATGCTGACTGCTCTGAGGTATCTACACATGACTACATTTCCCAGGATGCATTGCAAGACATCAGTTAAACCTGTTGTGGAGTCTGATTTGTCCTGTGAGGGGAATAGGTAAATGAGTAAATGACAAAGTACTTGCATCTTACCTTGTTTCTTTGCGCCTCTTGCTGAGCTGTCAGCGTCTACGATGCCGTGAATGCATTCCTTCTCAAGGGTGGATGCCACCATCTCCTCGATGTCGCTGAGTCTAGGGGCTCTGTTTCTTCCTCCCCCTGTTGCAGCACTTTCCTTGCGGTGGGCAGCAAGTTTTTTCTTTGTGATAATGCGGATGTCATACCACCGTTTTTTCAGATCTTCAAGGTCACGGTGGGTGACACCAATGGCATTTACCTTGCCTTGTATTTCCAACCAGGTGCTGCGTTTGATAGATTCTGCTACATGCAGAGATTGCTTCCCGAAAATTTTGCTGTAATGTCTTACTACCTCGGAAATTAGCACCTGCAGTTCTTCCTGGCTGAACTTCTGCTTCCTTTTGCGCTCTGCAGCATCCCTCTGTGCCTCCTGACTCTCCATCTTGCTGTGTTGTTTGACTCAGGGAAGGCAGCTCCACACTCTGTCCTCCTGCTCTCCTGACTGTTGGTTTCTGCACCTGCATGGGCGTGGCCTGTCCCAGGTACTGGGGTGTGGTGCTTGGATCTGATTGGTTAGTTCCCCAGTGGCTTTGGATTTGGGTGTGGTTGGAGTACCTGATTGGTTCAAAGGCTCACATGTTTGTCAGTTTCAAAATCTGAGTCGGATATTACCGACTCGGTAAATACCGAGTCGGTTTTTTCCGACTCGGTATTTTCCGAGTCGGGACTACCCATTCATTCCTATGGGCCATGGAACCGTTGGTAAGTTTGGGCTTTACCGAATCGGATTTTACCGAGTAGGTATATTCCGACTCGGTAAATACCGATTACGATTACCGACTGATTCCGATTCGGTAATTGTTACCGATTTTTTATCTACATCTCATTTTCCGATTCTGAAATACCGATTCGGTATGACTCGGTATTTAAGAATCGGAAAATAAGATTTACCTACATCTGGCCCCTAAAATAGAAAAACTGAAGAAAAATAAATGAAATCAGTTATTAATAAAAGAGAACATTTTAGAAACCTGACAAACAAGAGTACCAAAAAAGAGAAGGAAATAAAAGATGTAAGTATGGTATGTAAATAGTTAAACATGTATATAATAATATTGATAACTATAAACAAATAATTACAAGATATTGTATGTTATCATTATTATAATCCATAGAGCCCAAATGTCAGAAACTGCAACGTCTATATAACATCCCAGAGAGGAAACCCATTTTAAGGTGCATGGCCTACATGTTTGGTAAAGAAAGTAGTACCAATGAAAGAATAAAATTGAAACGGACATAATACTGCTCAAATTGATGATATGGCAGTGCAACCACAGTAAATGAAACAGTAGCAAATGTAAGAGAACACAGACAGTCTCTCAATATTACATGATACAAGATCGAAGGGAAGCCAGTACAATGTACCCTGACCATGCAGGAGCAATATTAAAAAACATAGGGCCAGATGTAGGCAAATTCAGAATTTTACCGATTCGCTATTAAGGACTCGCAAAATTGACTGTAGGTAGGAATCGCTAAAATATTAACGATTCCTTAATATTCCTTAATAGCGATTCGCAAATTACGAATCGCTATTAAGGAATACCTACTCATTCATTCCTATGGGCTAGGAGGCCCATAGGAATGAATGGGAAGACATACACAATTTGTGATTCGCTATTAGAGAATCACAAATTGCGGGCATAATTTCAAGGGTGGCAGGGTGACAAAAGTGTACCCTGTTGCACCCCTGAAATGTGCATGAGTGCACATGTGGTGCACATACATGCCCTAAGGGCATGTGTGTGTGTCACATGGCACTTTGAAAAATGCCAAAAAGTGCTTTTTGAAAGGAAATCGCTAAATACCACCAACTTGAAGTTGGTGGACACAGGCGGCACAGGCAGCACTACACTCTCTCGCCGGCTGGTTGTACCAGTGACTTGCCTCATAACAGTCCTACCTCATAAATTAAATGGTGCGTGCCACGTGCGGTGGGTGCAGGTGACCTGAGCTTCCAGGCCCAGCAGCATGGGGGTTGAAGGCAACTTCCTTGAGGCCAGAGACCATTTGCATATTTGCATGCCTTTGTAAACTGATTACAGAGGCTTTGGTTTTTCTGGTTCCAGTACCCCCTGGGCCCCCCCCTCTGCCAATTATTTACATTTGAAATTTACATTTATTGCTGTAGTGTGAGAATGCATTTCATAAAAAGGAATATAAAGTAAGGTTGCCAAAAGAAAAAGGCCAGCAATGTGTTGTCTAAGGAGCCTAGAAAGACCTTGTCTTGACACCAAATAGGGTTATAAATAAAGTATGTATTGATTTGTAATGTGACTTTTCTGTCTTTGTTCACTTTAGTTATCAGTCAGCCCTAGAACACAATTAAAAGTGATTTCTATTTATATTTGTTGTTCAAAGTATGCACAGATAAGTGCTGAAAATACAGCTTTAGGTGACTGCTTATTTTTGCCTCGTCTGGGACATCAAAATAATGAGCTGGCAACCCTAGTCATAAGACTGGAAGTTTGTTGCAGGATCAGCACATGTTTTATTTCCTCCACCCTCGATCCCTGATTAACGCCATAATAGCAATAATTTAACTCATAACTGAAAACCCTACGCCACCGTCAATAACATTCTGAGTTACTTCGAGTGTCTGGGAATGCACCCTGCATCAGACAACTCATTCCTAATTCTCACCCTTCACTTTTACGCTCACCCTGCACTTACAGCAATTACAATGCACTCACACTGATTGCCATGTACTCCCACCATTCACCTGCTCACCCTGCACTCACAGTGCTAACTCTGCAATCACAATGCACTTGCGCTGTTCACCCTGCAGTCAAAGGAGCACACTACTCACCCTGCACTTATGCCACACTTCACTCACCTGTCCCCCTAACTGCTTACTCTGCAATCTCACTCAAACAAGCCCATCACTAACTATGCATTGGACTAGTGTGTTTGTGCACTGTCTGTGACTCACACAAAGAGAGCATAAAGAGCTGAAATAGGATCATGAATTCAAAACTGTTCTTATAGGGGTCCCCAAAATATGTTTGGCGGTTGGCCCCTAATATAATTAAGATGTTCCTGGTGCCATCTGCGAATATGATGGCCCTAATTACAACATGGGCTGGCACATCTAGGTCCATGGAAAAGATATTTTGTGCATGAAGTTCAACCAAAAAAAACAAATTGTAGCAAAGGTGCAGAATGTTTAAACTCTGCATACATGTTTCTGTGGTGGTGCACAAACAAAAGGGGAATTTGTTTGACTAGATAGGTTTGCTTTACGTATGCTGCTGCTTGCTGTACTTGTTATTGTTTTACAAGTCACTTTGAAATATTTGCACCTTCATGCACAAGCACAGACCAAAAGGTCATTGGTTGACTAAAGTGATTTGATTTTTGTATGTTCCTCCTGCCATACTTGTTACTGTTTTGCTAGTCACTTTGAAATTTTTGACACTTCAACAAGGGAATTGTTAGTTTAAACTGGTTTGATTATTGTTTGGTGTTGTAGTTGTTATTGTTTACCAGTTGCTTAGAAATATATGTGCCTTTATGCACACACTAAACCAGGAATTATTTGACTAACCTGGCTTCATTTTTGCATACTGCCGGACTTGTTTTTATCATGCAAGTTGAATGTATTTTCATTTTGATTCAAGAAAGTAAGATAATTGTTTTACTAAACATGCTTGATTCTTGTTTATTGCTGGACTGGTGATTGCTTTATTGTGCACTTCGAAAGTATTTGCACTTTTCTTTTGCATTACCAACTACAGTTTGTATAGATTGTCATTAGGTGCTTGCTGATATGGCTTGTTTTTATTCTACATGCTGTGTTATTTATGGTGTTGCCTGTAATACATGTGCCTTAAATCTTGTGTCAATTCTAATTCAGACCCTTCATAGTTATTCTTCAGCCTTAGGCAGTTCCTGGGACAATATGAACTCTCTTTGACATTGTTCTGATTGCTTCCGTTCCTGAGACAAGAGGATTGCTCTTTGGCATTGTTCTGATTGCTGCCTCAATTAAATAATCTCCTTTGGACATTGTTGTTACAAATGGGGTACCTTATATGTTAGGAGGGTTTCCACTTTCTAAATAGAACTTTGAGAAAGACAATATAGTGGTATTTCATTTAAATTTTGGAGGTTTCAAATCAAAATATGCCAGATTTTTGAGCAATGGGGCAAAGTGGTAGGTGGTGGGCCAGGCCGCTGGGGGGGCCCTCCCTGTGTTTTGCAGGGGGGCCCTTCAAGTTTTGTTATGCCACTGAGAACAGCCAGACAAACAAGGGCCTAAAGAACATTTTCAAGAGATAGAAATACCAGGCCACTTAAAACTAACCCTCACAAACCAAGATTTCATCTTGTATGGCAATCAAAATAACAGAGAAATAACCATATTTTCAGCTGCTAACAGCTTATTTACCCTCATCCAAAGCACAAACTGGATGATAAATACAACTTTTAAGTCTTTAAAATAATTCTGCAGTGCTCGCTAATAAAGGTCAACCTACCGGGGACTGCCTACAGTAATAAAAAGAAAAACACACAACTATTACCCCCAAACAATTCATTTACTTCAAGCATACCATGATAAATGCAATCATAAAAATATATCCACATGCACACATATAAGGGTTTACATTTTATCACTATACACTTTTAACACATAGCAGTGACTATTCAACAAATGCCAAATGTGTATTTGAAATAAGTGAATAGCCATGTCCCATATGCCTACTACAAAAGTCTCAAAACACAATTATTAACTCACAGAGCATCCTTCAACCAAACCAATGAGCAAAAACTATCTCCACTATTATACTACTTCAAATACATTTGGGTTGGATGCTTACATTGTGCAAGTGACAGAATCCAACCCAAGTTTCGAATTTCTTAATGGAATGTGCACAATATTACTTTTCCCCCATGATGTCAAAACCAACAATCGAGAGCTTGACCAAAATGACTGCTTCTTAGAACGATTCCAATCACCAGTCGTATATTATCCTTTTTTGCCTGTCCTTTGATCCCCCTGCAGAGATCCACAAATCTCAACTAGGCATCTAAATCCCCCTTCCCTCTGGACAAAGCTTTCTTGGCAGCCTGTGGCAACCAGACATGAGATAGCGACTGGAAAAAACAAGTAGACTGTGGCTGCAATATGGCAGAAGAGACCGGCCATGGCACAAAGAAAGAGGAGACCCAAGAGTAGCGTACTGCCCCCATGTCTCATCTTAACATAATCGCTCCTGGCATGGGAATAGACAAACTTCTTACCTAACTGCTCTAAGGACAAGCAGGGGTGAGGACTGATGATTCTGCCCTAAAGTGGTATATGAGGCGCAAGGCGGAATACAAAAATAAAATAACGGAACAATGGGTAAAACTGAACACAACAGCCCAAACTAACATTTGAAGGGTGACACACATTGAGGACCTCTGTAAGTGAGGACTCAGAGACTCAGTCAGACTAGTAATGCGCCTAGGAGGAAGCTGAAAAAGACAACATCAAAGCACTTCATTTATTATACATTATCTGGATGACTGGATATAATGAAAGGATGGACAAGCTCTGGAAACAAATAGACATGGCGGAGAAATGGATTTCAGAGGTAGAGGATAACTGAGTTGAACATAATAAACAAGTATAGCACCCAGAGAAGGAGGTTGCAGCAATTAGTCTGAAAGATGAATGCATGGAAAACTCTCTATGCACTGTAACCTTCATATTTTATGGTTGCCAGAACTGAGAAATACAGGACCCATGGCTCAGTATATCAAGAAGTTGCCTAAATGCATGTTTGAGTGAATGCATTCACCCCTAAGTTTCAAATTGAGAAAGCACACTGCTCGTTGTTAACTCCACCTCAGCATGGGGCAACACTGAGGCCCTTAATATCAAAACTACAGGGAATTTGATACAGTACTAAAGATGGCAAGGGAAAAACAAGACTTAAACTTCGAAGGGTCCTCAATTTCACTATTCCGGATTTCAGAGTTGTCGTTCAGGAAGCGTGCAAGGTGTTTGTTCCCGTCAAGAAGCAGCTACAGCTAAAAGGAATTGACTATGCTAGGCCTTATTCAGCTAAGCTTAAAGTAAACTACAAAGGGAAGTCTTTATTCTGTGCAAGCTCTAGAGCCGCCATTCATTTTCTACAAAAAGCAGTTGAACAGGATTGTGCAGCAAGCCCACAAGTAGCAAGTATTGACACTGCCTCTAGCTAAGGATGTCAAGATAATACAGTGCAATGGAGATTTAAGTGAACCCCTGACTATATTTTGCTATTGGTTTGGGATTTTGCGGTGCGGAGTAAACCGCCATAAAAATGTGCCCACCACCCCGGCGGTGGGAGCCAATAGATACCCACCGGCGTGCGGAATGACATCCCGACCGACGTACAAATCAGGATGCCCCAAACAGCCCATCACACCGCTGTGGAGAAACCACTCAACCAGAGATGCTGAAAGCATGAGAGCAGAGCGCGAAACCAAACTCCCGGTCTCCTCCACCCGGTCCCGACCACAATGGAACCAGCTCTACAAGTCTTCCCGGTGCTGTACCTTATACACTACCAGCAAGTAATGCACCATCATGGACAACGCTCCAGGTACGCAATGATACAACACTGCAAACAACCACAACACACAACTCCAGGGCTGAGAGATGGTTCCTGTCCACACCAGACACTCTGGTGGGGACAGGAACACATCCACAAGTGTACCCACACATGATCTACCTGTCACAACATCACCCCTTCGCATCCAGGTCACCCATCAACTGCGAAATCAATGCAATCTCCTGGTCACTTCACCACAGCGGTGAAGATGCAGGAAAACATGCGCACAATGTAGTAGACAGGGCCAGTGTCAGGCATGGGCAGTCCACAAAGATCATAGGGACACACCTCCACCCTTCACACACTAGGCCCCCACAACCATTAGGGGACATGCTGTGTGTTCCCCTCCTGTGCACCCCCTGCACAATTAACCAGCCAGTTGAACCCAGACCCTGCACCACACACTCCAAACAACCAGGGAGCCAGTCTCAGCAGGTGGGGCTGCAGAGGAAAACACAGCACAGAAGCTAAGGGCCAGGGCAACCCTCCTCCCCACACCCACAGTCCACTCGTGTCAAGCAAACCCAGTCCAATCACAAAATGAACACTCACACTGAATATGAGCAATCATCTAACTGTACACACTGCCTATCAAACGCGGACACACAGCCACATACACATACCAGCTGTCAGCAGCAATGGAGGACAGGAACTGGGCAAGACAAAAGTAAAGTGGACAGTAATGGGAAGACAAGGAGCTAGCCACAAAACATGTGTACATTGCATGCAAGAGAAGGAACATATCACAACACCTGTGGGCCAACAAATAGCACCTGGCTGGCATGGTGAGTGAAATTAAACCACAGTGACCTGTGTGCAACAACTCAGGGAGACAGCTAGGCAAGCCATGCATAGACACAGGGATGATAGGAAGTGTCTGAAGTCAAACAGTGATCAGCCACACATCTGTATCTCCTTACTTGACATGTGTATGTCATCAGCACAACACTCAGGGCCCATTGACACACTGCATGACTGTCAAATACAAGTTGGATCCTTCACACATACCCCTCCTCCTCCCACCTCACACCTGCAACACTCAACACCGGTGTTAAACACACAGGATGGTGCAAATAATGTCCTGGGAGTACACTGACAAACAGTCACACTCCCTTGTGGGCATACACAAACATCACACACACACACACATACACTCAAGATACCTGAACCAATGCTGGCACAAAAACAATAGCCAAACACAAAACTCACAAACAACATACACAGAAGTCCAACAAGCCCAGACATCTGCAGACAAACAGTGGAAAGGCAATAGGAGCCCAGACAGAACAGGAGTACACAACATCATCACTGAGGACCAATGCACAGACACCATACCCCAACACAGACAAGAAGTGCATCATCTCAAAACAATCATGGACACAAACTGGGAGCAATGGGCCAATTATAAAACACAGACAGACATACCACACAACCCTTCAAGTCTACATGGTGTAATAGTGTACCACATGCATGCACATGCAAGATCCTGACAAGTGACAGGTCAAATATAAGAGGAAAAACCACCAAGGTGCGCTCAAAACAAGCTCAGGAACAAGAATACTCATAAGTGCATGTGACCGACATACAAGTAATGCACACTACACTTGCAACCCACACATCTGAATGTATCACAATGCACAAAAAACTCACACACAATGACATGCAAATAGAGCATCACACAGAGAGCATCTGTCAGCTGTAAGAGACAACACAGGCCAAACACTGCACACATCCACATCAAACACACAACAGATGCCCATGCAAATCAATCACATTGCAAACGCAGCTGTACATCAGGGGAAGTACACCAGCCAATTACGAGGCAGCATACACTCACAGCACTGCATGCACAACAAGCAGTGTATGCACACCAACCAAACCAGTTGCACACATATTTGAGTGCCACAATATGAACCCCCAAAAACACTAATCAGCAGAGCACACAGACAAAATCACACTCAGGAAGGGTAGCAGTACCCCAGCAAACACACATACAACTCACCCATCACTCCCAGATGCACAGGTCTGGGACACACCTAGGTGCAAGTAACATGACCAGAGGACTGTGCAGCACAAACATTGCACTGCATAGGAGCAACACTGACTGCAAACCAGTACAAGAAAATCACACATAACCAATTGGAAAACTGTCCTGATTGGCACATTGCTCCTGTGCACAGATCAGCTCCACAAAGCATACTGTAACAAATGAAGTAGTGGGGAGGCACACAGACTGGTAACTCAAGGGGATAGGTGACATGAGAGTGAAGTGGTGTGTATGTCAGTAGTGGACATGTCAGGAGTGCACCATACACAAATAGATGGAGTGCCCACTCACAATGGATAGGCATCAAAAGCACAGATAGGGGATCTCATAACTCCACATCTCACATGCCATACTGGAGCCGAAAATGCCTCAAGTGACAGCTATGCATGAGAAAACACACCCACAATGTCAGTGTGGCTGAGCAGGTCTGCAGAGTGAGCACAAACAGCATCAAGACAAATGGCTATTCAACAAAACACAAGACTGTCTTGCCAGTCACATACTCTGCATACTCACAATTGGCACAAACAGCAAGTAGGTGTCCCCCAGAAGTGCAAGGACACACCAACATACTCCACAGTGCACAACCTACAACTCCCACATGTGCACACATTCATAAGCACAGGGCTGACTAATCAAACTAACAGGCACTCAACTCCTGGGTTACATATGTGTGCAGTTGCCATTGCAGGGGCACACACACATCAACACTGCTGAAAAAGTCACCCCTTTACACTGCACAGTTCATTACCAGTCAAGTGCACACATTGAAATTTACCCATGTGACTAGGATGACTGGCCTTTTGTTCAAAACAACAAGGAAACCCAATTTAGCAATTGTTCAGGGACCTTGGGTACTTATATTATTTCTAAAGACAGTGGTTCCTAGACAGTTCAAAAAAATGAGTGTAGAAGTAAATATAGACTAAATAGTTTCTATATTCTTTGTCCAGTCTGACAGAATTTAATAAATGATACGTAAATTAGTAGTCAGTATCTATATAGATTCAAGTGGGACACATTCTGCGTCCTAATACCACATTTGAACAACACGACATGCAAGGAGGGGGTTCAGGCAAGGAAAAACGGTCTGCGTGCCATAAAATATTGCAGACTGATATAACAAGAGGACACTATTGCGGCAATTTATACAGTGTGGTCATAGGCACTTAGTGTAAATATTATTGATGGCGTTTCGATCTCTATGTAGGGATAAAAGGGATCATCCTCAGGACATTGTATTCATGCCTATAAACATTGCATTATTAAGACAGTCACTTTAAGCCAGAAAACAATTAGTACATACAGTGAAAATAATTAAAGAACCATTAAAACAAAGGGGAAAAAATGGGGAAAAATGAAAGAAGATAGGAGATTAAGGACGGCATGGAGGACAAAGACTGGACAGTCCTGTGTAGCCCACCTACATTTGAATGAATCCCCTCCATGAAGGCAAACACCTGTGCCAACTTCTTGTCATGGTCTAGTAAGGCATTGAGGAGAGTTGTCTGTCCCACAAACAGCTGGCACAAAATGTCCACAGCTTTAATACTGAGGGCAGCAGGGGAAACAGGGGCAGGGGCAGCAGTACCTGGGGTGAAGGCCACTTTTCCCGTCTTACTAGTGTAAGCACGTGCAATACAAGTGGAAGTAGCTGGGCGGGTGGGCACTGGACGCTGTGTGGTGGAAGAGGAGGCAGAGTTCCTGCCCCCTGTGTCCACCAACATAGAGGAGTCTCCGCTGGCGTCATGTGACATTGAAGTTGGTGTCTCTGGCTGTGATTCCTCAAGCAGACTCCTGTCCCCCTCCAATGCGCTGGTCACATCAGTGTCAGTGTGCTCGTGTGTAGCAGTCATCCCTGATGCCTCACCACTGGTGTCCGTCGCCTGTCCTTCTGTGCCCACGCTAAATGCTGCAAGAGACAGAGACAGGTTCCTTTTAGTGCCATTCACACAAGCATCATATGCAACAAAGCACAAAACAAAATGATGACATCCCCATGTTGTACACCACCCTGTGCAGTAACATTGTGCAACCTTAATTCCAAAGTCAAAAACTGCATGTTATCATGCAAACTTGGCATAACTGACCCATGTGATGCCCACACAGCCAAATAACCTGCCTGTGCATTCGTGTAACCAGACATACAGACCCCTCTGAGCATACCTAGGGCTCTGAGGGGGGAAAAGATGTACCTCCCAACATGTTGTCACAGTCACATCTGCAGTCAGCATAAGGGGACAACACAGATACAGATTTTAAAATATCAGTTCACAATGGCCATGCGCTCATGCCATACACCATGTCGCACTTTGGGGCACAACTACAGTTGCACATTGGTGTCACATTGAGTAGTTCTTACAATTTTGTGGCCAGGCACTGCACACATTGATAAAAGCACACTCAGATGAGGCACACTGCCGTTCACTTCCATGGGATGTCCCTGACTCCTCCAATGCAGCCAATGCCATTAGGCCACAACTCAGAATGCAATGTCAGGGGCCATTACGTCAATGAGTACAAGTAAGGAAAATGCATGACAGCTGCACCCAACACAGAGGCCACTTACAAGCCATTGCATCACACTAGCAACATCACAGAACTCAGCACTGGCTCAGGCTTGGAAAACATGCAGTCACTCACAACCAAGGTCCCCCTTCCCAGAATACTCACCCTCAGTTTGATGCTGATGTTCCTTCAAACGTGCATCCAGGTCAGGCAGTGTCATAGCTAAGATGCGGGCCATTAGTGGTGTCATGCTCCTGAGCGGCAACCTGCCAGTCCCAAGGAACGGCCCCAGCATCATCTCTGCCACGTTTTTGGTCAGCAGGCATATGTCATCCTACCTCTTGTAACAGTGTGTGTGCCATCGGTTGGAAACACCCAGATCCCACACCTTGTGTGCAGTGGCCCTCCACAAGGCCTTACGCTGGTGGACTTTGAGCTGCAGGCATGAAAGTCAAGAGGGGGGAGGAGGAACATGGCGGCCACCAGCTGAACGGCCGTGGCTCGACTCCCTCCTAGAGATATGGCGCCATAGCTTAATCTATTGGCGTTTCTGCTATTTTTTTCATGTAGAACAAAAAAAAAACGATAACCCCCCTAAAAAATAAAGAACCATCAATGACCCCCAATCGCATGTTACCGCAGCTGTTGCTGAAGAACGGAGTGCATCGTACTGGGACCCCGCGCAGTCAGGAGAGTCTGGGCTGAGACGGGAGCCGGGGACACAGCTGGTGCTTGCGCTGGGCGGAGGCGGCTCGTGCATGGAAGAGACGCGATTCTGCTCGCTTTCAGTTCCGGGTCGCAGGAGGCTCAGAAGGCAGTGCGAGTTCTCCCTTGGATGAGACAGATCCCCGTGCTGCGGCGAGAGGGGCAAGTGCTGGTTTAGAATTTTGCCAGTCTGAGTCGAAATTAAGTCTCTGCGCTAAGGTAGGGAATCTTCAGATTTTTAAAGGCTGCAGTCTGGGGAGGCCTTGGAGGAGAGTGTGGTCCCTGGAGAGTTTTATCTCGCCTGACGAAAAGGGGGAAAAGGAGGTGAGGGTTCAGAAGGCCCCAGTTACATGGATGGATAAAGAGGGTAATAAAGAGGGCGAGCTCTGTGCTGGCAGTTTAACTGAGCAGAAAGGCACGGCAGAGGTGAAATCAGAGGCGACCCTTAAAATCAATAGATACACCCTCCGTGCCAGATCAGTCTTTGACCCACTAAACGAAAAGCCAGTTTACCACCCATGCGTCTCCCCTCCTATATCTGAAGTAAAAGTAAGCACTAGACGGGGGAAAGGTAAGGGTAAAGGGTACAACTTAGAGGAAGGTGTGGGGGTTAAAATCAAAAAAAGTGATCCTTTTGGTAAAAGGAAAGCAAATGAGAAGAAAGATTCACCTCCCTCAAAAAAAATTACCCCTTCCCTCAAAACTTTCTATAAAGTCATGTCTTCCAGTACTGCGTCAACGCCCCCTTCCCAATTAAAACATGGGAATGTAGCTGAAGATAGTTTACGCCAGGGGGCATCTATCAATGTTAACGTGAATGCTGTGAAACGCATAAACCCGGTCAATGAAGAGGTGAGAGATCAGCAAATAGCTGAAGCCCCGATAGCGATTCATCCAGCAGTAAACTTGTCTAATAAATATTCAATTCTGGCATTGGTGACTAGGGAGTTCCTTAATGGAGCCTGCAGAGGCTGGTATTTTTGACCAACAAGGTGATATACGTATTGAAGGTGTGGTAGAAGAAATTGGAAACAACATGACCAATGACACGACCTTCGAAGGAGTAGCAGAGTACAAGAAAACCCGATGTAGCGTCCTCCACTCTGGCAGATATCTTCTTGGCAATGAAGGGAGAAATAACTTGTAGATTTACAGTCTCAGAAAACAATCATGATGACCAGCAGATTTCTAACCTCAGAGGTGAACCAGGCAGCAATTCAGGCTTCTTGCGAAATACTAACCAAAAGATTGGATGAGGTCACGTTAAGAACTGAGGCCATGGAGAAAGAAATCCCGATGTTGAAGAACTCTATGAGATCGACCGAAACGGAAGTGGCTAAACTGTCCACCCATAACAAAGAACTGAAAGAGGACATAGAACACTTAGAAAACCATTCTCGGCGAAATAACGTAAGGTTTTTCTAATGTCCCAGAAGCGCTGAGGGGTCTGATCTTAAGGGTTTCATGATCACTTTGCTGAAGGGTACAGTCCTGAAAGGGGTGCAAGATGTGGACTTAGCACACAAAATTCAAAGGGTGCATCAGGATCCCTCTAAAAGAAATCCTGCTAAGGAAGATTCTGGTTAACTTTCTGACTTATTCAGTAAAGGAGCAGAGTCTGTCCTCAGCGCTAAAGGTTGGGTCCATCCCTTTCAATAGTTCCAATTCATTCTCCTTTCAAATTAGATCAGACATTTCACATGCAACTGCTACCTGAAAGTGGGAGCTGGGAAGGAGGATGGAAGAATTAAACAATATGGGGGCGAAAGCACAGTTAAAGTTTCCAGCATGCCTCCGAGTGATGTGGAATAAACGCATGTTATGTTATGTTATGTTACTATAGTTTTGTATAGCGCAAATCAACACTGGTCTCTAAGCGCTTTCAAAGAAAAAGGAACATAACACACTGATACCGGTGTACCGCCCGCGACTGCACAGATGGTTTAATGTATAGATGTTATCTTTTTAAACAAGTGGGTCTTTAACGCCTTTCTGAAGGACAGTAGCACTGGCTCCCCTTGCAAGGTTGCTGGTAGCTCGTTCCAGATTTGCGGAAGGAGGACCGACAAAGCTCTACCACCCTTTGATTTAAGATTAAATCTCAGTGAAGTTAGTTTGCAAGCTTTAGAAGAGCGCAAGGCTCTGCCCGGGATGTACTTTCTCAGCCGGTCTTTAATGTATTTGGGGGCTTCTCCATAGATGGCTTTATGGGCTATGCAGAGACACTTGAACTGCACTCGATGTTCGATGGGCAGCCAGTGCAGCTTCTGTAGAAGGGGCGTCGCTCGTGTTCTCCTCGGTAGAGAGAAGATCAGCCTGGCCGCAACATTCTGAACCACCTGCAGTTTCCTAAGGAGCTTCCGCGGAAGACCCAAATAGAGAGCATTACCATAGTCCAGCCGCGAGATGACTGTGGCGGACACAATGGATTGCAGTGTTGGAACAGAAAGAATAGGTACAAGTTTCCGGAGTTGCCTAAGTAGGCCTATACAAGAGCCTACCACCGCGGAAACTTGAGGTGCCATGGACAGATCTGCATCAATTTTTAGTCCTAGGCTTTTCACTACCATTCCCGGAATAGGCACCTCCCCTAATTCGGGGGGCCAGAAGAGCTCACACCAGGGGCTGTCTTGTGTAGTGATGACAAGCACCTCAGTTTTATCTGCGTAAACCTTCAGGACGTTGTTTGCAATCCAGTTAACCGTAAATCTAAGGAGATTCTTTACCGAGTCTTGCACCTGGCTGGTGTTATCAAGTTGGACTAACAATTGAGTGTCGTCCGCATAGTTAAAAACTTGACAGTTTCTATGCGTGAGTTCCTCCACTAAAGGTTGTAGATAAATATTGAATAGCAGGGGGGACAATGCAGATCCCTGGGGAACGCCACAGGTCACAAAACTAGCAGCAGAAAGTTGATCTCCCATTTGCACTCTCTGAGTCCGGCCGGTTAGGAAAGATTTGAGCCATTTGAATGCTTGCCCTGTAATTCCCAGTTTCGATACACGGTTCAGCAGGATGGCATGGCTGACAGTATCGAAAGCTGCTAACAGATCCAAGAGAATCAGGGCACAAGGCTGTTTTTTATCGGTCCTGATTCTCAGATCGTCAACAACAGATGCCATTACCATCTCTGTGCTGTGCTGTGAACGAAAGCCTGCCTGGCTGGGGTGGAGGAGTCCATGTTCCTCCAAGTAGTGGGCCAGAGTATTCAAGACTTGCTTTTCCAGAATCTTCACCAGGAAAGGGAGTTGGGAAATGGGCGTATAGTTTTTTAAAGCCTTAGTGTCCGCACCTACTTTTTTCAGGAGGGGGATAACCCTGGCTTCCTTCAGCTTCACTGGCAGGTACCCTGATTCTAATGACTCATTTAATAAATCCAGCAGCTGCATTTCCAAGCCAGGCAAGGCCATTTGGAATATTATCAGAGGGCATGGGTCCATTCTGGAGCCTGATTTTATCTGGTGAGCTATTGCCGCCAGACTCCCTTCATCAAGGCGTGGAATACTGTTCAGGTTACAGGCCGAGTCCGGGGGATTACATGAATCTAGTACCCTGAGGTCAGCCAGGGTTCCAGTAATGTCCATGATGATATCCTGGACTTTCTGAAGAAAATACTTCTGGAAGTTATCACAGTCCGGACGATCGTTTATTGGGACTTTACCCTCCATCTGCGTGAGTTCCTTCAGGATGGAGAAAATCTCCTTTTGCTTATTCCCGGCTCGGCCGATTCTGTCCTCATAGAAAGCTGCCTTTCTGAGTAGGATATCAACCTTATATTTAGACAGGGGAGCTTTTCAGGTGTCAGACTCCGCAAGGCTATAGTTGAGTCTCCACCTACTCTCTGCTTGGCGCAGAGCTTGTTTTTTCTTTCTCAGAGAGTCATTGAACCAAGGGGCTCCTTTCCCTTTTGCTCTGGTCCTCTCTATCCGTTCAGGAGCTAGAGTGTCAATTACAGCCCGAAACCAGAACATTAATGCTGTACTTTGTTGGTCAAGGTTACCCTCACTCATATTTCGGGATGGAGTAGAGAGAAGCCTCGAGACCAGAGATTCAGCCTCCACCTTCTTCCAAGATCTGACCTTCCTCCATAGAGGATCTGACAGTAAAGGTAAGCAGTCACACGGGACCCAACATTTAATCATGGAATGATCTGACCAAGCACAAGGGCTAATATCGGTTATCTCTACCTGAGGCATGGAAGACCAAATCAGGTCAAGAGAATGACCCTTAACATGAGTGGGGCCTGTAACCAATTGTGACAAGTCCAAAGAGGACAGGTTGAATTCGAACCCAGCCTGTAGAGGGTCTCTAGTTGACTTATCCCAGTGATAGTTAAAGTCCCCTACCACCAGGAGATGTTTATATCTAGATCCAAGATCTGTTAAAAACTCAAAAAAGGCTTCATTGAAATCTGGGGAGCCTTTAGGTGAGCGATACACTACTAGCAACATAAAGCAGGAAGATTTCAGGGAGATTTTTATTCCTAGGAACTCTGCACTGTCACAGTTTTCTGCAACAATTTGGGTCACCATAAGAGTCTTTTTAAATAAAATTGCAACTCCCCCACCTTTGAGATCCCCGGGATGGTTGTACCACAGCGCGTCAAATTCTAGCGGTAATGCAGCCAGAATATCGGGGGTAGATGATGCCACCAGCCAGGTTTCTGTAAGGGCTTGGATATCAATATCCCCTTCTAAGAGGAGAGAGAACACTTCAAGATGGTGCTTTTGCAAAGAGTGTGTATTGAGCACGGCTACTTTTAGACCCTGGATTGCATACATATGGGACTGTTTCTGGACCAGTGCGGGTCCCTTCACTCCCCTCAGTAATGACTCTTCTCGTAGCTTGGCTAGCGTGGTGCTGCCTAGCACCTCGTCGCCAGTTCTTAAAAGCAAGAAATGTCTCAGAGGGGTAGAAATGGAATTGAGCAGGGGTCCTGGCCCCTGGGCCCACCGTGGCGTGGACGGGCGCAGACGGGCTTGCCTCTGGCGCGCCCGCTGCGCGCGCTTGCATTCCTGGTCTTTAATTAGTGTTTGTCAGGAATCCCTGCAACACTAGTGCGGAAGCGGGCAGGAGTCGCTGGTCCCTCACCCAAAATGCCGGTCGGGAGCCGAGAGAGCACGAGGGCTCACCCAAATGGTGAGTGATGTAATTCAATTTTTAGTATGCAAGCAATGCAAATGGTGAGTGTGCAAGGAGTAGCTTTAAAAGTTTCAGAAGCCCACTAAATCAGGCAGCACCTAAAAAATGTTGCCAAATAAAAATTCAGAAGCCCCTTAGAACGACTAAATACAATCTTAAAAAACGCGAGTACAGGGCAGCGTTTTAAATGCACAGGCGGCAATTCAGCAAGCAGCAGCGTGTTTAACAATTTCTATGTTGGCGCGCATGGTTTCCAGGTCCCTAAATAGTGTTTGTCAGGAATCCCTGCAACACTAGTGAGGAAGCGTGCAGGAGTCGATGGTCCCTCACCCAAAATGGCGGTCGGGAGCCGAGAGAACGCGAGGGCTCACCCAAATGGTGAGTGATGTAATTCAATTTTTAGTATGCAAGCAATGTGAATGGTGAGTGTGCAAGGAGCAGCTTTAAAAGTTTCAGAAGCCCGCTAAATCAGGCAGCACCTAAAAAGTTTAGCCAAATAAAAATTCAGAAGTCCCTTAGAAAGACTAAATACAATCTTAAAAAACGCGAGTACCAGGTCAGCGTTTTAAATGCACAGGCGGCGTTTCAGCAAGCAGCAGCGTGTTTAACAATTTCTATTATTTCTATCAGATAAAATCAGGAGAAGAAGCTGATGCCCTCATTATAAAGATCAAGGAGGAACAAAGGGCCAAAAAGTAGGGGGGGGCTAAAGAGATATGTAAAAAAAAAAAGAGTTTTTAGAAATGCTAAGTGTGGGTTCTAGCAGGAACTAAGTAAATATAGGATGCTGCATCTCAGGGGGAGGGAGGAGCCTAATAGGCTTTGCCTATTGGAAGGGGGGTTCCTCATGGGAAGTAGGGGCACAGGCACATGGGTTCGAGGGAGAGGGGTAGAGGGGCATTTGGGTGGGGAGCATTGGGTAAAAAACTGAAAAACAATCTCATCTCACATTAATTTGCGATACATTATGATGAGTAAAGGAGTTAACCATATGGGCTATTCAGGTAGAACGCGAATATGGCAGGAAATCAAATGTTGAGGGATAGAAAGACCATCTTTGTCTCCTGGAATGTAAATGGATTAAGGTGCCCTCGTCGACACAGGTTAGTCCTCAAATATTTGGAATTGTCCACTGACCATGTCTGTCTATAACAAGAGACACATTTGAGCTTAACAGAAAGCCGCTCAATTTTTTCCAAAGTCCCATGGATAAATGTTTTAGTGTGTCTCACTAGAAGACCCATAATAGAGGCGTAGCAATATTGGTGAAACATGGCACTTCTTGTACCATTAAAAGAACTCAGACAGACTCCTCTGGGAGATGGGTAGTGGCCCAAATTACATTAAATGATATGGACATAGTATGTGCCTCGTTTTATGGCCCTAATGTCGATGATTCGACATACATACTTAAGTTTTAATCAATATTAATGTTGGAATCACCCCCCTATATTATAGAAGGAGATTTTAATGTCCTATTGGATCCCTTAAAAGATAGGTCTAACTTAAGTTACTATAAAGTTGCCCCAAAGATACGTCGTGCATTAATTAATCTAATTCAGGATCTAGATTTGACTTATGTATGGAGAGCTGTGAAGGGTAATCAACAGGGCTTCACGTTTTATAGCAAGAAATACGGTCACTCCTCTAGGATCGACTATGTTTTTATAGATAGACAATTTTTGAACGAGGCAGAGGAGATCACCGTTATGCCAAGTCACCTTTTAGACCATGCACCCTTGCAGTTTATTTTTCAGAGTAAAGGGTTGCAGGTTCAGCCAAGAAGGACATTAAAGAGGGCTATGCTCCTTGACTCTGAAGTCTTTACTTTATAATTTTTTCCATTAAATATAGGTTCTTCAACAATGGACTTTATCTGGGACGCATATAAGGCATGTCTAAGGGGGAGATTACATGGTATTATGTGCTCTAAGAACAGGGCAGAAGCTGCGGTACTGAAAAATATCGAGGGAAGAATAAGCCAGTTAGAGAAGGATAGAAATGACTTAAATAATGGGGGCTCAGGACATCTTATGCAAGTCTTACAAGAGCTAGATGAGGCCCGACAGAAGTACAGGGGGAAGCTGGACGCAAGATGTAGAACGCAATGGGACACTAGAAATATGCAAAATTTTGAGTACGGGGAAAAAGCAGGAGCTATACTGGCCTGAAAAGCTAGAGTTGACCGTACTAGAAATGATATTAAAGAGCTGATTGTTAATAGTGACGGGGAGACTTCAAGTAAAAACGAGGATATGCAATCTTGCCTCTTTCGATGTTTTCAGACCTCTTTAAAGAGGACCAGTCTCCATCCCCCTGTTCCATTCGCTCCTGGCTGAGTAACAAACAATTGCCTATATTGACCGAGGAGGGCAGGAATAGTTTAGATGCTGCTATCACAACGGGGGAAATCATAGAGCAGATTAAGAAATCAAAGAATAAAAAAGCTGCTGGATCTGATTCTATTCCAAGTGAAGTATGTAAGCATCTGGCAGAAGAGCTGTCTCCCATTTTGGGCACTTTTTTAATTCAGTATATAGCCCTGCTGGTAGAGTACCCAACTCGTGGAAGGAGACAATAATTGTTCTAATCTTAATGCCATGTAAGGACACCCTGAGGGCTGATTCATATCGACCAATCTCCCTGCTAAATGCCGACTATAAAATCTTTATGGGTGTTTTGGCAGGGAGATTGGCAAAACTGGTACCAAAGCTGATCCATATGGACCAGAAGGGGTTCGTGGCTGGAAGGCAAATTCAGGAGCAGACACATCTATTGATTGGCAATATAGACCTAGCCTTCCAAAGATCTGATCCATTGGCTGTTGTCGCATTAGACGCGGCCAAGGCGTTTCACGGAGTCTGCTGGATATACCTATGGGAGCCTTTGGAGGTAATGGGGTTTGGCCCCATTTTTATCCAAACCCTACGGAATTGCTATCAGGGAGCCTCAGCGCGGATCCTTTTAAATGGCCTATTAACATCAAGCATAAACATCGAGTGAGGAACTAGACAGGGGTGCCCCATCTCTCCCCTATTATTTAATATCTACATTGAACCCTTGGCGCAAGCTATAAGGCTGAACAAACAAATTCCCCCGTATCAGTCTGAACTTTATAGCTCCAAATTAGCCCTCTATGCAGACTACCTGATACTATACACAAGTGACCCAGAGAGGGCGATCCTTCGGGTTGAGGAGTTATTGGTTGAATTTGGGACCCTGTCAGGCTATGCAGCGAATAGTTCAAAAACAGAGGTTATGTGCTGGAATTTGGAGCAGTGGAGGGGACCAGTGAGCACAGAGTTCAGATATCTGGGGATTTATATTGTGAAAGATCTGGAAAAAATCCCTGAGATTAATTTTGTTTGGTAGATGGATGAATCTTCCTTTAACCATTTACGGAAAAACTAATTTGGTAAAGATGGTCATTCTTCCTAAACTTTCCTATTTATTTTTTGCCATACCACTTACTTTCTCGTAAGAGAGTGTCCGGAAGATACAGAGTAAGATCGAGAACTTTGTCTGGGGAGATAATGGGGTCAGATTGACATGGAAAAAATTAAGACGCAGATTAGTTAAAGGAGGGCTGGCTCTTCCTGACATTGGCCTCTATGCAGTAGCATTCCAGTTTAAGAGCATTCGGATGTTACTGGTGAAACCCGATGAGTCAGCTTGGGGTATACTACTGGGAGAGATGGTGAGAGCTGAAGGAGGAGAAGCCTTTTTGTACAAGTTTGGGTCGCCCAGATTCTTCAAGCGGGTATGCCTGAAGGTCCTGAGGGCAGCTCTGGAGCTGTGGCACAGGGCAAGACGTAGCTGGGGGATAGGTTACTATTTGGACCTGCCTCCAGTCTGGGAATCACCTAGAACTCCGGAGTGCCTGAAAGACAGTTTAGCGTTACCAATAAAGAGGGCAGGAATCAACACCTGGGAAGAGCTGGCGAACACAGAGGGGATTCATCCTTGGGAATACCTGAGAGTCAAGATTGGTATATTTCTGATGCATCTCTCTGGGTGTGTGTTTGAGTGCTCCATCCTGCTGAGGGGTGGGACATAGGGCCTGCTGGGAGTTGTAGTGCAGGCCTCCCACCCCCAAACAGCCCTCCCTGTGAAGATGGCTACCTACCTGTTAGGTGAAGGTAAACCATACAATGGCTGCCACATGCTTCTGGGTGTGTGTTTGTATGCTCCATCCTGCTCATGGGTGGGACAGGGGCCTGGTGGGAGTTGTAGCGCAAGTCTCCCACCCCCCAGCATCCCTCCCTGGGAAGATGGCTACCTATCTGTAAGGTGAAGGTGAACCATACAATGGCTGCCACATGTTTCTGGGAAGCACAACACATTCACCAATTGTCTCACCAAAAACGTGGTCTATGGGGTCACGTGTCCTTGCCCTAAATTGTATATAGGGAAGACGACTCAGGAGATCAGGCATCGGATCATGCAACATAAATCCAGACTCAGAAAAGAGACACCAAATGCACCTTTGGTGCATCATTGGATCACTTATCATCACAAGGAGGAAGATTTGCGATGGACCGTAATTTCTAAAATTGAGAGTGACACTCGCGGAGGAAATATAGAAGAAAGATTGAACCAACGTGAGGCCATGCTTATAATGAAATTCAATACCGCCATTACAGGACTCAATGAAATCTCGGAAATTATGAGGGTGGATGTATAAGATCTTATTACACCAATAGGTCCTTGACGCAATTTTTTTGGGGGGCATTCGTCGAGTTGAAACTGTAAATGTGCAACAATAATGGATGTATACCGGACTTCTTATGTGCGGAGGTGGACATAATTTAAAGGGTATTCAGTCATCAGTCCTGAAAACAAAAAATATATAAACAGCTCTGACAACCATGGTCATGTTGAATGTGTGATAGTGATATATAAATCACGACTAATACATTGCTGCATATAAGAATCATGCCCCGCAATGACGAGAAACTTTGCAAGCACGAGTGGATTTGTTTTACTAATCCTTTTTTCTTACTTAGCACACAACTACGATATGTTCCGTTGTGCACAAAAAACAGTGTTGTCTGTTTAACAATGTTTATTAGATATCATGCAACTCTGCCATTAGCACACGACCGATAAAGTTTTCATTGAAACTGCTCAAATACAAGCAGTATTGCTTTAAAAGTCTTTAAACGCCCTACGGAGATTGCGATCACGTGACCGCACGTATGGCCAATAATAGTACTGGTTATTCAATAGCGCATCTGCACACCAGGCAACGCCGGTTTGGAAGCGGGTTATTGCAACCATTGGTAAGTGAACACCTCGTCGTTTGAAATGATGGCCTTCCACCCGATGGGGAATATTAGTAACTTCGGAACCTCGATTCCTTTTCCTGCAGGGCTCGGGTGATTGATTTAAACGCACGCCGAAGATTGAGTGAAATGGAATATTCCCACTAAACGGTGAGCGTGATGGTGAGGTTTCCGCACTGTTTTTGGAAACAGGATGCAAATGCAAATCCTTATACATGTTTTCCTCTCTCCACAGACAATGCAATTTAAAATTCTTGTCTAAAGGTAAGCTTATCTGCCCTTCTGGAATGACCTGAGTCTGAGTACATGAAGTGGCACATCTAGATAGTGTGTTACATAAATGTATGTTATGTTTTCCTACTTACAGCTGTCTATCGTCTTAAAGCCATCTACTGTTGGAGTGCTTTAATCACCGCATTAAGGTATGGGCAGAGGCAGTCAGGGGAGTTTTGACTGGAATACTGGGAATGGAATCTATAGTCTATGAGTCTTAAAATGTGTTTGTTTGTCGTTGTAGATTGTTGGTCCTGAGGAGAACTCCGCATTGGGGAGTTCGAAACGCGTCGACCGGTTGTTTTGGTCCTTCTGTAAAAAATTGAAATAATTTCTTTAAATAGGTCCATTGATAAAGGGTTTAAGTTTATATACCACATTCAGGAAAAATACGTTGAAATGTGATAATTGTATATATGTACATTTGGAGAAATTGATATATATATATATTTTTTTACATTAGACCTTTAGGATTTATACTGTTTATGTTGGATGAATGTAGATGGATGAATGGTTAGGCCAGTGTGAAAGTTTGGATGTGTCAAAAAAAAATGTGTTTTTGTAAATTGTTTATGTACATTATGAATCACTTGTAAACATTACATTGTATTTGTCCTTTGTATATACACCAAAAGTTGGTTACTAATGAAAACAAAAAAATTCTTTCCACTAGTGTTCAAATAAATAAATAAACTAGTGGTGTAAATCAAAAAAACGGACCTTTATGTTTTTTCTCATATAGGTTAAATTTAAATTGATCAAGCAATATCTGGTATTGGCATTTGTTTCGTTGTTTAACATATTTCTGGGTGGCGGGGGTGTGTTCTATCTTGCTGAGCTGTGGAACAAGGCGGTCTAGTGAGAGTTGTAGTGCTGGCTGCCTGTACACATTCAACCCTGGGAATGTAGCTAGCTACCTTTGGGGTGAATCAGATGGGTTGAATGTTACCTCTGTGAGACCTGTGTTGGGTATTGTGGTGCAGATGGATGGGATTGTGGTACATATATAGGGGGTCCCCGTAAGAGAGGAAGGTGTATTGTAAACAACATACACTGTATTTATACAAACAAATACAAAAACCTTTATGCGATTGGTAATCTTATTTATTAACCAATGCTCAGTGATTGCCAGAAGACAAAAATAAATCACATTAATTCATAAATGGTCAAGCCCCAAGGAGAGAAAGGGGAAGGGTAGAAGTGCTCAGTGAAGTGTGAGTTTTAGAAGATAGTGACACAGTATCGAAGAAATAACCACTGTAATACCAGTTAATAAACATAGGTCAGAACAGATATAAAACACAAGCCAAAATAAAGGCAAAATACAAAATTATTCATGAGAATGAAATTCGACGGGTTATAAATATTTGTTTTGAGAGAAACACCTAGGATAACTGCACAATGAAAAATTTACATTTTCTATGGGGTGCTTATTTGTAATGCATATTTATATTTAGATCCATACTGACATCATTACGATATAACTGTATGTAATGTGGTTTCAACCTACTGTGTTAGAGTTGCACCATCTACTTTAAATGTAATTTTCAGAATTCTCACTTTCAGAGATCCGTTCTTTAGAAAACTTAAAAGAGGCACGGCCTAATGTGAAGCCTGGCCTCGTGAGTCTGTCTTCTAATTGTAACACCTTTCCTTGTCTACCTACCCGAGACATAATCTGGCTCCGCCCCCAAACTCCGTGTTGCTGCCGCGGAGTGTTCCGTGAGAACCAGAGCAGACGTTGGCTGCCCGTGTTGATCTTGTTCCGTGAGTAACTTGTAATGCCGGTTTCTTTTTCAGCAGACCGCGCATTCAGCACACCTCTTTGACTTTCCCTTTGTACTCTCCAGCTCGTAGAAATCGCAAGAGTTGGTAAACGACTTCCCGACTGGAGTTGGAATACCCACAGACAAAACATTGCTGGTCCCCGAGCGAACACTCCGTTCTGCGGTCACGGCGTTTTCCAAGTGTAGATTGGTGGTTACACGACGTGCCAACTGGCTATCTGTGTGAGTAACTGCTAAAGTGGACGTTTTGTGAAAAGCGTGTCCCTGTGATAAATCACTGATCTTTGCCCTTCTTTCTTCTTTTTTTAAAAACAGATAAAAATATTATCCCACACTGGGGGCGTTGATGCGTATACCTGCCGCGCTAACCAGTTGCTGAGGCTTTTAAATTCATTTTCAAGTAGAAGCGGTTCTTGTCCCGCTTTATGTAAGTGTCTGACATTTTGAAGCGTGCACTTCCGTTTGAGAGTACGACTTGCCCTGTATCAACTGATAATAATTTTCCTTAATAATTCCCCTCCATGTCTTTACCATAGGAGAGTTAACATCCAGCCTGAGATTGATCTCTGGTTTTGCCGCTGTTGTGTATTCCCTCTGACCCCAAGCGGCTGTTTAAAGTCCCTGGATCACAGACGCTTGGCACATTATTGGCATAGAGGTACCTCAATAAATTCATGTTGGGTTGTTAAGGGTGGGATATACCGCCACGATTGATCACGTTGTGATCTTACTGGCACTGAAGCCCAGAATTTGGGCATAGCAATTCCAACAGTTAGAGTATGTAATAGGTTGTCAACCCTGATTGATTATCTTGTCTCCTCCTTATTTTGAGATATCCACTCCATTCGGACTGACCGCGACGAACCGCGTGGCACGTCTTCCGATGTACAGAGCCCGGCTGGGCCGTACTCCATGGTAATTGATTTTGTAAAATATTCTTCTGTCTTATGTCATTTAAATGAACACAAACTAAAACTTATTTTCCTAAAACCTTTTTAGAAAAAACTGCCCCACCACCCCTTCCTCTTTTGTGACGTCCTGATGAAGACCCCGTGAAAGGACTTCATTTGGCCTAATTGTAGGGGTCGAAACGTCGACGTGTTCCCTTTGTTGAAATTCCGGCACACCCAAGATTCATCTATTTAATAGATGTGACCGTCGAATTTCATTCTCATGAATAATTTTGTATTTTGCCTTTATTTTGGCTTGTGTTTTATATCTATTCTGACCTATGTTTATTAACTGGTATTACAGTGGTTATTTCTTCGATACTGTGTCACTATCTTCTAAAACTCACACTTCACTGAGCACTTCTACCCTTCCCCTTTCTCTCCTTGGGGCTTGACCATTTATGAATTAATGTGATTTATTTTTGTCTTCTGGCAATCACTGAGCATTGGTTAATAAATAAGATTACCAATCGCATAAAGGTTTTTGTATTTGTTTGTATAAATACAGTGTATGTTGTTTACAATACACCTTCCTCTCTTACGGGGACCCCCTATATATGTACCACTGAGCACCCAGGTCCCCGTGACTATATGGGTTTAACCCCCCTTTCTGTAACGATGGATGGGATTGGGCCTCGGAGATGTAGCTTTGTAGCTGTGCAAGACAGTACATAGCAATGTAATGGTATACATGTGTTTGTACTTACCAGCCTGCACTCCCCCGGGTATTACAGTGAGACTCTCTGGATGCAGTATGGCAAGTACCTTCTCCTCCCATGCTGTGAATGTTCTTGGTGGAATGGGAGGGCCACCACCAGTCATCTGAGCCAGCTGATGGTTCTTGTTATTCTTCTCTTTCACCTTGCTCTTGAGGTCATGCCACTGTTTCATAATCTCCTTTTTGTTGTGCAGGACAGTCCCTACTGCATTGACCTTGTTGACTATCCTTGTCCACATTTGTTCTCTTGTGGCTGATGGTGCCTGTTGGACCAGGGTGCCAAACAATTGCGGTTCTACTCTGATTATCTCATCTACCATGCCTGGCAACTCACTCTCTTTTAAATTGGGCCATGTTGTGTGATGTGCAAATGGTTTTGAGGTGCAGTTGTGAGGGTGGTGTGGTGGTGTATATGGTGTGTGTGTTATTGTGCTGGTGATGTGTGGTGTTTTGCCTATCCTATGTGCTGCAGGGTTTATTTCCTTCAGAGTTGGAGTAGTGCAAAGGATTCTGGCCAGGGAAGAGGCTGGTTTTATAATCAGCTATGTGGGTGTGTCAAAATGGAGTATTGCTGTAAGGTGTGTTGTGTGGGTTGTTCTGGGATTTGTATTTTTGAGGTTGCCATGGGGGTGTGTCATTGGGGTGTATTAGGTGTTTTCGGGGGCAGAGCTAGTTTGATGTGTGCACTTGGTGACCTTGTTGTGCGTTTTTTTGTCAACCGCTATATTTGTGACGGAGCTTCAGCGGCAGCGGCTATGCAACAGCCCTTACGCCAGCTCTCCCATTCATCACTGTTTGTGATTGCGGAGGTCAGAAACAACAGAATGTTCTGCTGTCACCTCAATGGGATCCCAATTTTACGTGCGGTCACTCTGCTGGCCTTGTAGTGGTTTTGTGAGTTTCCACCGCAAATCCAACCCTCACCGTCAGATTTTCACCTGCTCTGCCCACTATTGGTGGTTTTTCGTGGCATCGTTCCGCTGCGGTCGGAATTTTGTGGCGGTTGACCCTATTCAGACTGCCGGTTTTTCTTCAGTACCAGCGGACGGTTAGTTTTCCACTACCATGGCGGTCGGTTTTCCGACCACCATCCTAACGGACCCCATAGTTGCTAGTGGTTGCATGTTGGGGGTTAGCACAACCTTTTTAGGGTTTCAGTGTGGGTTGGTTGGAAGTACACCGATGATTGGAAGTTGTTTATTCACAAGTAATATGTTTGCACATATATACAAAGGTAGAAGTAACAGATGATAGTAGAATGCTGATGTAATGTCTTGATTGCCCATTGTAGTGCGCCTCTGCAGATTAATAAGTTATCTTCACTACACCCAGAAGCAAAAGGTCTTTCGGCCCCATACAGATTAATATAATAACTTGGAATATCCATGGTTCGAATAACCCAAAAAAGGTCAGGCTGGTGCTTTCCTATTTGAAATGGCACATGGTATACTTCCCAAAAACACATCTCACAAAGTGCTCTGAACATAATTTTACCTGGCAATGTGGACCACAGAATTATTTCTCATTTTATATTTTTTCATCTAGGGGAGTTTCAATTCTCATAAAAAAAAGATTTGGGATTTAGAAGTACCACCCAACTTACAGACCCAGAGGGCAGACACTTGACGTTGCAGGGAGTGATGGGAGATACTCCACTAATCCTTGTAAATACCTATATTTCGAACATAGATATCACAGTTTTTTCAGATGGTTTTGGACGTGCAGATGGAAAGTTCTACAGTGGGAAGAAGGACCATGACATAATCTGTATTAGTCCTCAAGGACATTATGCAAACAATTGAGTTGACATATATGACATTTGCACCCTGATCTAAATGAATACACGTATTAGTCCTCAGGACATGATGCCCACTTTCACATTTTACTTGTTGGTAAGGACTATATATGTGCACACACCTCCACAAACTCTTGCAAATAGCTCCTCTGTGTTGCCTCTACTTCAGTCCCTGGGAATATGGGAAGGGACAGATCCTGGAGTTCCTGTCCCAGGCCCTCTTGGACAGATTATGTAAGGATGAAATTCAATAAGGTGATAGAAAAATACTTTACACACATTGCTGGATGAATCTCCAAGCACTCAGTACTTTGCGAAGCCTTTAAGACTTAGATCAGGGAGGCTTGCATCTCAAACATAAGGGGTATTGAGTTCAATTTGGAAAACACTGTGCCAGCAGGAGGGGGAATTACAACTCCTTAAAACAAAATATTCCAATACTCATATCACTGCATGGCCCACAGGATGCACACCAAGCTCTCAGAATACAGGGAAGCAGCTGAAAAAGAAGCGAAACATTTGGGGAAACACACCATGGCAAATCACTAAGTAGAGGGGAAGAGACCTTGTGGAACACGAGCTAGGATCTGCAGAATTTTATAAAGAATACTCGGACATGCTACTGCCCCAATTGCTCAAAGTGTGAGGGGAGGATGGGGGGGTTCTTGTCTCCATCTCTAAGAGATGACAACATCAATTCTACTAAAGCTGGGGAAGGATCCACAGTGTGCTTCCTACTGGCCATCTCGTGTATTCATTTTTATACTAATATCCTTGCTAAAGTGTAAACCAAGCGACTCCAGCAGCTTATAACCGGGCTGGTATCCCCTAAACAATCAGGCTTGATACTCACAAGATTGAAATCTGAAAATGTACATGTTTTTTTCTCTACTATACCAAATAAACTTAGACATCAAAGCTATGGCCCTTCACAACAGGAATTTTATTCTCTTAAATAGAAATACTTGTTTGCAGTTTTGAGGAAGATGTGTTTGGGGGAGGGCACAGAGGGATAAATAGTCCTGTAGTAGAATAACCCCCCCAGGCAAGATCTAAATTAAAACCAGACTTGCATCTGAAATTAACGTTGGCATGGGTTCTAGGCAGGAGTTGTTGTTGCCCCCTCTTTTATTTGCACTTGCTGTATGCTGATGACATTGAGTTGTATATCCAACAGCCAGAACAAAACGTCACCCTTTAATTAGGGAATTCATCAGGTTCAATAGGGTATCCAGCCTACAAATTAAATGGAACAAATCTGTTACGATTCCCCTGACTGGAACCAAGCAGAAATACTACTAGGTACAGCTTATATTTTCCGAAGTAAAACTGTGCATTTGTTGAACAACATAACCATCAGAACTGTGCGAGAATAACCTAAATCCTCGCACACCATTCGGATATTTGACCTCTGTCCTGCTAGCTCACAGTGCAACATCTGTACTCCTAATCTGACAAGGTAACAAATGGATTGTGCATACATAGAACATGAGAACCCTGAGTCCCCAAGCAAATCATGGTAACATATCTAGAACCCTTTCACTCAGTGTATACCAATAGAGATACACATGAAATACACTATAAAGCGAGCAACATATATTGAAGCATGGTGATTCTTGAGTAAAATACTTGCGCTGCTATAATCAATAGAAGGAAACAAAATAATGTAATTATCATTACGGACATGGTGAAAAAGATAAACAGTTCAACCATTTTGCTTATTATGCAGACCCTCCAGGATTTCGCGATTTGCAAAAAAATCGCGAAATCGGCTGTTTTGTAAAAATGCCGCGCTTTTTACAAAACTGCCCGCAAAATTTCGAAAATGTGATTTAAAAAAAAAAACATTTTCTAACTTAGAGGCAGACATTTTGGGAAACAACAGTGTCCGTGCACAATGTACAGAGAGAAGGGCTGCAGCAGACGTCCAGTGCAAGGGCTGCTGGGAGATGTAGTGCAAGTGTGAAGTGGCAGGTGGGACGGTAATGGGAGGAGTACAGACCTGGGTTAAAAGATCTGGGAAAGAGGAAATATATGGAAAAAAACTGAGTAAGACAACACTAGGGTTGGGCTCTCACTTCACCATCACATGCCGCTGTGTGTGGGGGGAAACACTCACCAAATACATGCCACATGGGTTGGAACAGAGCGGTCTGTAGGTACATGAGGTAAGGCAGGAGTCGGGTCTGTGAAGTGTGAGTGGGTCTAAGTAGGTGGGAGGCAGAAGGAAGGTCTGTGAGGAGGCGTGGTTTGAAGGGGGAGGCATGCGGCCAGGTGAACAGGATGAGTTAATTCAGGGGAGGGTGATTCCAGGTGAATGCGCTTAGAGGACACAGATGGCGCTTTGTCACAGGGACCCTATGTTTCCACTCTGTGTTTTTGGACTGGACACTTGCACTATGGTAGGCGCATAGGAAATAAATGTTAACAAAGCGTAAGCAGAGAGTGGTTGTAAATAAAGAATGAAGCAAAAAGCAGACTTACAATAATCTCTGTAACCCCTCATTCTATTTATCATATGCGAGGTCCTGTTTACATCTAAAAGAAACTTGTTTTTATGGCTCTTGCATGAAACAAACAAAACCTGTCACTGCATTTGTCTGAAATAGATTCTCACACATTCCCACATTAAAAATAAATTAAAGGTAAACAGTCCTTAAAACCATCAGTGTTGGATTGATTTCAGGTCATCACGGCAAGACTTCAGTAAAGAGCTGGCTCTATTAGGGGCCCCTGGAAGGCTGGGACCCGGGGCTAGAGCCCACGTTGCCATGCATTCAAACGACTCTGCACAGCGCCCTCCAGACACACAGATCCCTCCAGACACACATAGCCCTCCAGACACACAGACCCCTCAAGATACACAGAGCCCTCCAGACACTCAGATCCCTCAAGATACACAGAGCCCTCCAGACACACAGAGCCGTCCAGACACACAGAGCCCTTCAGACACATAGACCCCTCAGGATACACAGAGCCCTCTAGACACACAGAGTCCCCCAGACACATAGAGCTACCCCAGATACACAGAGGCTCCCAGACACAGAGCCCCCGAGACACTGAGCCCCCTCCGGAGTCACTGACGTTCACTACAAACTTTCCCAGTATTGGGTGAGGTGTTGCTGAGGGGGGTATTGGGTAAGATATTACTGAGAGATGTAAAAGGTAAGGTTTTCCTTAGGGGGTGATGTTACTGAAATAGGTATTGGGTGATATGTTGCTGAGGGAGATTTTGGGCAAGATGTTACTGAGGTAGGTATTTGATAGATGTAACTAAAATAGGTATTGGGTAACATGTTACTGTGATAGGTATTAGATACGATATTAATGAGAATTCCTTACATTAGTTACTCCCATTACAACACTCCTCTTGCCTGCATCCATATGGAATCTTGATGAGCTAATGATTACGTCTCCACCTTCAAGGGGGAGCTGTAACCAGCTTTCGAAACATAAGAGAGGATCTGATCACCCACATAATTCAAGGTGATGTATTTAATCTTATACAACTAGAGGTCCATGAAACTCTGGACACAATTCATCAAATAGCAGATGGTTTCACTCCTCACCTTTTCCTACCATATCGGATTACTCATGTCCGAACAATGAGTAAGCAGGAGGTTACCTCTCTATGCAGACTGTCTCACTTATTTGGATTAGCCACTACGATCCTGCATCCTAGGGTGCCAGAGGAAGAGGTTTCCTGCCTCTCAGATCCGGGAGGCAGGGGTGCCCCGGCAGTGGTGCCCCGGCAGCGGTGCCCCAGCAGGGGTGGCCCAGCAGCGGTGCCCTGTCAGGGGTGCATTCATGGGCGCTAGACCATCCCAGGGAGAACTACAGCTCCCGCCCACGAGGTTAGGACTGCAGCTGTGCTTCCGCAGAGCTGCAAACACTTTAAACATGCCTATTGCAAAGTGGAATACTTCTAAAACAGTTTCCATTGATTTCAGGTTGAAAATGAATGATGATGAGTAAAATAAAGTACCTCAAAAATGCCGCTAAATATCCATATTTGTGCCGCTAAATTTGCCAATCCATGCCGCAATATCCTGGGGGGGTCTGATTATGCTTATTTAATATATGCTTGGATACAAGTAGTGTAATATATTCTACTGCTACCTAGTGCATCCTAGCCTATCATGTAGGGTGACCTAACTCCCATTACCCGTGGGTGAGTGTCATCAGGCTGCCCGTCTTGGTGGAGAGCTGGGCAGCATCCCTTACAAGAGGTAAACAGAAATCAGCTGCACTGGAATTCTGGCATGTGGGTGACGTCTCAGTTCCAGGTAAATGCTCCTCAGTCTAAACAAAGGATTGATGTTGTATATATATAATAACAGCATCCATATTACCATGCTGAAGCCCCAATCAGCCTGCTATTGTTTACTCTATTGGTGATAGCCCCCTCGCGGAACGGCCAAAACAAATAACAATTTGAAGGATGAACGTAGCCCTATAGAATGTTATAGGTATTATATAGTGTGCCTAATAAGTGGTAGTGTAAGCAAAGCTGCCTTTCAAGATTATTATCTCGTATTTGCATGCAAATGAATGTGTGTCAAATGTAAACATGTTTAAGGAGAGAAGGCAACTTAAAGGACGTGAGCATGTAAAATGGTGTTTCTAGCCAGGCTATTGTAACCATGTGGCACCCACTCCTTGGACATGAGATGACCCAAAAGCTTCCTAAATACAATGGTAGCCACAAGGGTAAAAGCACAAAACCCCTAAAATTATAAAAAGGTGTTGTGCTAATTTGAAGGTGAAAGCATTCAGAAAGCAAAATTTAAAAAATGTAAAAGCAAATGGTAAAAACATGGCCAAATTAAACGTTCCCACAACACGAAACTGCCAGATTGTATATGTGTTCCGATAAGTAGACAAAACATTGCTCTTCGCAGACAATGTTCCCAGAGGCACCCAATGCATCAGGTTCATAGGAGAAATATGTTCTAGTCCATTCCCCTCAGCATCCGCCAAGGGAAGAACAGCCAGTGCTGATTCCGCAAAAGATGAGCCAGAATCCAGATCGCCAGAGCGGAAGCATCCCAAGAGGGTTCAGAATATGCATTCAGGACTAATGGCAAGCGTAAAGGGCAACAGTACAGTAGGTCTATAGGGGAACTACATGCAGTGCTATATCTGGAGATTTAATCAGTTGCGCCCCGAAGCATATGTCCAGGGCACACTTGAAAGTACACAGCAGACAGCGGAAAGCAGGCTGAAAGAACACGAACATGAAGTCATTAAATTCCTGAACTAAGGGTGCGCCAGAACTTTTTGCGTGCCTCCTGAATTTTTTCCGACCTGTTGTTGGTGGTTTTATGACTCTGGGCACGTTATCACTGCTGATCGGTGCTAAAGTGCATGTGCTCTCTCTTGTAAACTTGGTAAGATTGGCCTACACCTGTTTGGCATATTCAATTTACCTATAAGTCCCTTGTACAGTGTATCCCATATACCCAGAGCCTGTAAATGAAATGTTACTGGTAGGCTTGCAGCACTGCTTGCGCCACCCACCGAAGTAGCCTTTCAAACCTGTCTCTGGCCTCTGCCACTACAGGGCCTGTATGTACATTTTACTGCCGCTGTGACATGGCATTTAAAGTAGTTGCCATGTCTACAACTCCTCTTTTACTACACATAAGTCACCCCTAAGCTAGGCCCTAGCTAGCCCTATGGGCAGGGATCAATGTAGGTAAAAGGTAGGACATGTGCCTGTCCTGGTAGTGACAAACAACCTATTTGGTTTTTCACTGCTGTGAGGCTGCCCTCTCGTGGGTTTGCATTGGAGATTCCCTGATATGTGCTTTATTGGTAATTTCTGATCTGAGAGGGGTAGTGTGACCATGTTTGCTATGTTTGGAATAGTAGTGATAAATCCTGCTTATTGGTGAAAGCAGATTTATTATTACTATTTTAAAATGCCCCTTTTAGAAGTGGGCATTTCTGTGTGCTTATGTGTATTTGTGCCCTGCCTGGATGTGTATTTACCATCTGGTTTTGACTGACAGAGGGGATGTGCATTCTCTCGAGCCAAAGGGGGATTCAGGTGTGTCCTGCCTCTCCTGGATGACTCAGCACTAGGCTGAGTTGACCTTGACTGAATTTAGAGTAGTGGGAGGAGTTTCCCTTACACCTGAATAGGCCTGATCTGTATTTGGAGTGGTGGAAGAGTTGCAACTGCACATGAATAGGGCTGTGCCTGCCTTCCACAATGCTGGCTCCACTCCCCTGTGGTGTGTCTGTGACCTGGGCTGGAAATATGAATCGGGGTGTTGTGCACTTCATTGTAGTGTTTGACGTGCCCCAGAACAAAGACATTAGCACTGTAGGTACAGGGGCTGTGACCCCATGATGGAAGAGAAGATGCTGTGTGGACTGCCAGAGGACTGCTGTGTGCCAGGAGGAACCACTGTCTATGACTACCTGCTGCCTGCTGGGTGGCTGAAGGGACTGCCACTCTGCTAGGGGACTCAGCATGCTGGCTTGCCTGTACCCTGTTCTCTGCCCCAGTGACCTCCCATGGCTTAGTGGCTTGCCCTGAGTGATTTTGACACGGTGCATGGTGAGTGCTGTGTTTTTCCACCTTGTTGTTGCAAAGTGTGTGTGGTGCACTCTGCATGTTCTAGATATCTGTCCTCTCCTCCTTCTGTTGGCTGGAAGAAAGAGCATGAAGAAGCGCTCTTGTGTGCGACAGCGCGTCCAATGCTGAACCTGCCTGCGTGGTTCTGCAGGGACAATAGGAAAGAACTGAGAAGCATGAAGCCCTTTCCTTCCAGAGCGTCTTGCGCAGCAGTGAAGAAGCACATCGTGGGAGCTCTGAGATTACCCCGGAAACGCGGGGGTTAGATACCGCCTATGGCCACTCTTTGGAAAAAGTGGCAGCGAACTACATTAGTAGAGGGACCAGTGGTGCCCTTATCACCGCCTGCTGGGAGCAGCAATGCTGATGTCACAGGGGACAGGGACAGCCGCTGCAGAGGGCTGGACAGAGTAGAGCGAAGCCGACGGAGAATTCGCTCCGAATCCCGCTCCTGGCCTTCAGGGAGCGGAGGTGGCAGACAAAGGCTGCGTGAGGGCCGTGCTAGAAGGAGACATGCCATCCCTGGCTGGTGGGTGAGTGACCCGCCACACCTGGCGTTCCGGACGGAAGGGGCCAGCTCAGAGCCTATACCGTGAGCTCGTGGGCAGCTGCCTTGGGGCCTATTCTGGTTCCCTTAACTCAGCGGAGGCCCCGGTACTGGGAATTACCACATTTGCCCGGATAGGTGCGCCCACCATTTGACGACCTACAAGGTGGGACAAACGCGGAACATAACCCTGCTATTGGAAGGGGCGGTGCTCTGGTGTTCCAAGGCCCCTGAGTGGGCGGAGGGGCCTAGGAGAAGCACTCTGCTCTCGGAATTTTGAGCATTTGGAGTGCATTGGGTATCTAGGGCCAGTGATTCCTTGATGTGAGGCTTTTACTGCATTTCATACCTTGAAATATAAACACATGTAGTTGAACGCCCCATGTGGCAGTAACCAGGACTATCATGGCAGGAATAGCTGATCCTGTACAGCGAGGGGCTGTTCTGGTTCTAATGTGTCCACTCTACAAGTGTTTACTATAATGCACTGCTGATGATGTTTATGCCTAATGCCTAATGCTTTACGCTAAGTGCAATCCTACCAGTAGTTACTGGTTATTCTAAGTATGATGTTTATGACCATGGCCCGATTGGCCAAGTGATTTATGTAATCCCTGTGAAGTTATGACAAGTGCCTAGTGGCACAGTAATATATGTTATCTAATGTGTTTTAATGGATAATACAAAGGATATTTTTATATAACTTTGTGTGGAGTCTCTTTTTGCGGTGCACCTAGGGTGTCACTGTTGTGTGTGTGTGTGTTGCACAAATGCTTTACACATTGCCTCTGGGATAAGCCTGCCTGCTGTGCCAAGCTACCAAGGGAGTGAGCAGAAACTATCTTGTGTAACTCCCTTCCCCTGACTAGAGCGGTGGGTTCTACCTGGCTTGGGTGCATACCCTTGCCAACTTAAACCCATTTGTAACACATGCGATCACAACACAGGAGCACGTGTGGTAATGCCATCCCCATATGGCCTCATATTGCAGAGCACAGTCCCAACAACTAGAAACAGGTCAAGTGGTAAGCTTCCAAAATGGCTTTCAAGCACAGAGTGTATAAATGATGGAATAACTCCAGAAACCGTTTGGAAGGTGCTAACCAACCCAGAGCCAATTGTCTTAAGAAAGTATGCTACCTCTGCAGTAGTAGACATGTTAAAAATGCTGTTACAAGCTCCCCAAAATGGTGTGGGAAATTAGTGGGAGGAGTAACTGTATCTCAGAAGAGGACCTTGCAACTTGAAGATCAAACGTCCCCCTTCCAGATGTTAAGGCCACATCCTTCTAGAACAATAAGGGTTTTAGTCTGCTTAAAGCATCAGAATGCACATTCGTAAGCTCTATCAAAGGCCAAAGCCTAATTGTGCAAGTAGGTGGAAACAGTGTTTGTATACAAAAGGTCTTGCGGCAGAAACCGTTACTGGTCTCACCCTACATCAGCTTGATCATTCAGAATCAAATAACTCCCTTTAGAGAGTAATCTGAAAGCCAGACGGATCACGGCAGCTAGAGAACTCTTCAGAATACACAAAAAGTTTGCCTTAGATTCCCCCCAGAATTCCCCCGCTCCCAACTCCCAGTTTCTCCTCCCTCCCACCTCCCCTAATTAATGGCGGCCGCTGCGGGGGAGCGCCAGTAAGACTTCCGACTCTCGGTCTAGGTCCACTTTCTCCACGCAGCTCTGCTGTGCCGTCTCTTGCCTCCAAACTCCTTGGGAGGTTTGAAGCTGCTGCCCACTCCTGCGCCTGATGCCCGCTCCAACTGGGGCCAGACTGCCTGCAACCACCATAAACTTTCAAAGCTGTTTTTTTTCCTTAATTGTTCCCTGTTGTGCCACTGTTATTGTGCCCATCTGTGTCTTGGTCTAATTTCACCACTGTTTTTATTTTCTCGTGGCTGCCTGTTCCTTTTGCCGCTGCTGCCCCTGTGGCCCCTCCTCCCTCCAGAATTCCCCCCCAGAATTCCCTCCCGGAATTCCCCTCCAGAATTCCCTCGCTCCCATATCCCAGCATCTTCTCCCTCCAATGTCCCCTACTTAATGGCGGCCGATGGGCGGTCATGCAGCGGACGCGCAATGTGGGCACGGTGCTGCCGCGCCAAAGGAAAGCCTGCCTGTTCCCGGCTGCGACCCAACTGCAGCCAGCGCCAGGAATCCTGGACCTTCCACTACCCATCACTACGACACCACCACCCTCCTCGCATTCAACCCTGGAAGACTTAGAAAATGCCAACAGGCCTCGCCAAATATGACTCACGGCCAGTTCTCCTGCCTCCACTACCACCAGACTCTCACCCGACATTGCCTTCTTCACAGAGACCTGGACCAACACATCCTCCGCCCCCGACATCAGCATCGCCATCCAGACGGATACAAGATCCAGAGGAAAGATTGCCCCAACCACCCAGGAGGAGGCCTCGCCATCGCCATCGCCCACAAGAGCACCCACCACCTCATCACCTCCAGCAAAACCTTTCTCTCAGTCGAACACCTGCACTTCCAGATCCAGACCACCCCCAAAGCCACACTCCAAGGAACCCTCGTCTACAGCCCCCCCAGCCCCCGAACACCCTTTGCCACCACCTTCACCCACTTTATCGCACCCCACGCCATCGCCTCAACAAAGTACATACTCATTGGAGAGCTGAACTTCCACCTTGACAAGCCCAGCAATCCCAACTCCACTATCCTTCATGACAACCTCACCAGCATCAGACTTAAACAACTCGTCAACACACCAACCCACAGAGCAGGACATACCCTTGGCTCCATCTTGTGGCAGGGAACTGCATCCAATTCAGCCACACAATGCAGCTGTCATGGACCGACCACCACTGTGTACACTTCACCATCAACAAACCCAAGGCACCCAAACCAGCCCCATGGCTACCACGAAGAAACTGCAGCAAAGTAATCAATGAGCAACTTAACTCCACCCTCACCCGACACAATCACATCTGGGCACCTGATGCAAATGACGCAGCCAGAGAACTCCACACCTGGATCTCCAACTGCGCAGACGAGCTCTCCCGCTACGCAATCCTGACAGACTACGCCCCAGGAAAGCCTCCTGGTTCACCACCACTCTCCAAGAGGCCAGGCGAACCTGCAGACACCTGGAGAAGAACTGGAGAAACACCAAGACAACCAAAAACCACGCCACCTACAACGACGCCATGAAGGACTACCACAGACAGATCAGAGCCACCAAGAGGAACTTCACCCACAACAAAATCCTAGTCAACTCCACCACCTCCAAGGAACTTTTCAGTGTCATTCAAGAATTCACCAACCCACGTAGCGAAGCCACAGACATCACCCCATCCCAAGACCTCTGCGACAAGCTTGTAACCTATTTCCACCACAAGATCAACAAGCATTTACAATGCAATGATCTCGCCTTTGCAAAAGTTAGAGCTATTGGCATTGTAAATGACAAACTTTTTATTTATGTGTTGGTTTTGAAAACAGATACATAAATGGCATTGTCATTTTCAATGCCAATAGCTTAATCTCTCGCAAATGCGAGACCTATTGCATTTGCAATGCAATCGGTCGCGTATTTACGCGAGTTTAAGCTATTGACATTGCAAATAACAATGTGTTTTATTTATGTTAAAAAAATAAAATAAATAAAAGGTCTCTCACCCTGCTGTCTCTCTCACACACACTGCTGTTCCTCACAACTGCTGTCTTTCTTACACACAATGCTGTCTCTCACACTGCTGTCTCTCATACACACTGCTGTCTCTCACACTGCAGGTGTGGGTTCTGGGATGTGGAATGTGGGATTCCAGCTCATATCTGGAGGGTGGGCGCTGCGGCGTTTCATGGTTATTTTTTTTTTACATACTACCCAGGGCATTAGTGGTAGCTTCAGAAGCTTTTGTTTTGAGGGGAGGGATACAGAGCCACAGCCACACACACACACACACAGAGCCAAACACACACACAGAGCCACACAAACACACACAGAGCCACACACAGAGCCACACACACACACACACACAGACACACACACACAGAGCCACACACACATATACACAGAGCCACACACACAGAGCCACACACACACACACACAGAGCCACACACACACACACTGAGCCACACACACAGAGCCCCACACACAGAGCCCCACACACCCACACACCAAAAAAAGCAACATTTTGCATTCAGATAGTAATGGCAGATGCAAATGAATGTAAATAAACTTACCAGACCGGTTGTTATAATATGTACCAATAACACTAAATCCTTGCTGTTATATAACGAGATGATGCACACTCTACATGGGATTGGCATAATACTTCTGTTTCTTTTTGGAACTGCTCTATAGTGTATACAGTAATCGGAAAAAACAATCTAATAAACTGATATTTAAAATAGAGAAATGTAGGTAGACGACCATTGGCAAAATGCTCAGATATCTGATCCTTACTAGAGAAAATCCGGGGCGAAGGGGTAATGCGGACATGAGAATAATTCTTATGTGCCTGACTATTTACTCTTTTTATGGCATGTCTTGTAGGTTACTATGGTGCGACTCTGGTGACTACTGATACGCAAAACTTGCTGGAACGATGCGCCTAACAAATAAGTGCATTTTGCAGATCAATAACTTGAAAGGAGAACAAAACACGCATCCTTCATGTCATAACGGACATTCAAGCAACATCAGCACAGCATGCAAAATTGATAAGCCGGAGTGCAGCCAGTTATGAAAATGCCACGTTAGGCCAGAGAGAAGCGTTTCCTGTAGTGGGAACAGTGGCGGCCTGTGTTTTTTGTCCGCTTTTATGAGCTTCTTACTACGGGCCTGCACGGTGGGTTTCACGGACTGAGGCCGAGAGTAGGGGAACGTGATCCGAGGCACTGGCCCTCGTCCCGAGGTCCGTTCGAGGTTGGGAGGTGATGACAGACGCACACCAAGCGCCATTTCTGGCATGGCCTCCTCATGCAGAGCTGGCTTGGTCACAGCCTCCTATCGTCCTATGCTGGTTACCAGCACTCAGCACCACTTCTACGTAACTTACAAACCACTCAGGTGTTGCCCGTTTGCGAACGCTATTTCAACTCTGATTATTTGCTCTAGAGATTTGAAACATTATAGATTTTTAAATTTACTTTAAAATAAAATAACAGCAAAACATCATTGAATTATTCTCTTAGTTTGCAGTCTGCGGTGTTCTATGCAACATTTCCTGCCAACTGAAGACGTCAGTAGGAGGGTAGTCTGTCCAACGGAAGGATTTCCAAAAAACACTACATATACTAAAAGTCGCTCCACACATAGCCTAACAAAAAAAATAACAAGCACCTGCGTCTACACCTTCTCGCAGTAGTGCCTTAAGAGTCCCAGCTCCCCGCAAGACGTACCTGCGTAGAAGAGGATGAGGCAGGCGATTTCGGCTTCAGCCCCTCGTCCTGCAGCCGGCTCTGCTGGCGGAAGCCCAGGCGCTGCAGGAGGCGGGCCGGCTCCCTGTGGAATTGCACATACGGGTGGGCGGCTCTTCGGAGAACGAGGAGGTGCTGCCCCCACTGGGGCCCGGCACACACAGCGCTCCGGAGGCCCCTGAGCAGCCCGCTGGCGGCAGCAGGTGCTGCGCCAGCTCCCCAGCTGTGGTGCTGAGGGTGGGAAGCACGGGTCGGCACACACTCCCAGTCGGCCGGCTGCAGCGCCGTGGAGCCATCGGTGGAGGAGGGCAGGCTGCGGCCGCGTGAACCCTCGGAAGGCGTGCTCGGCTCCCGCCGCAGTCGCCGTCGGGCTGCAGCAACAGCAGCATTACATTTCTTTTGGTTTTGGTGGAATTTCCCACACTCGCGAGACCTAAAAAAAAAACAAGCATTGCGTAGGCTCACGCATAAACAGCGAACACGTCTAAACAGCGAGACGGGCAGCAAGAGTCTGTAAGCCCCGTCCTTTTCAGCCTGGGGGGCGTGGCTGGAATGTAAACAACGGGTGTGTTTTTGACTGTTGTTTGGCTGGAATGTAAACAACGGGTGTGTTTTTGACTGTTGTTTACATTCCAGCCAATGGAGAAGAGGGGGGAAAGAAAGTCAAAAACACGCCCCCCAATCCGAAAAGGACGAGGCTTAGATCGAAAGAATATCATCACTGGGACCTCTTTTCCAATGACTGGCCGCCGTTTAGGGGGTCAGCCAATGGTGAAGAGGTGCGGGGCTTAACCTCGCCACTCAGAGTCATTAAATCTCGCCAGCGAGATTGCGCATGTGCGTAGCCTATGCTAGCCGAGACCTAAAAACCTCTACAACAACTCATCGCCCATCCACCAGGTGCCACAGGTGGCCCCTGCCCCCCAGAAACATGAGCCAGCCCATCAGCTCCAACTAGAAACCGATCACAGCCGAAAGACACCACCTCAACTATGAAGAGCATCCACTCGAGGTCCCCCACTGACCCCTGCCCCCTCACATCTACCACAGAGCTACAACACACCATTGATACCACCTTTAAAACAGGCACCTTCCTAGATGACTGGAAGTGTGCAGAAGTCAGACCCCTGCTCAAGAAGCTCACAGCTGACCCCACCGACCTCAAGAACTATCAGCCCATCTCGCTCCTCCTCTTCACAGCCAAAGATGTAGTGAAAACAATCAACAGGATACTGACACGATTTATTTAAGAGAACTCCGTCCTCGACCCGTCCCAATCTGGATTTCGAAGCAACCACAGCACAGAGACCACCCTACTCGCCGCCACAGATGACAGCCGCACCCTCCTGGACCATGGCCACTGCACAGCCCTCATTGTACTCGACCTATCAGCAGCCTTCGACACTGTCTCCCACCGCACACTAGTTGCCAGACTACACGACGCAGGCATACAAGGAACAGCCAAAGAATCAGACTGTCACCCTTCCTCTCTGACCTCACAAAAATCCCCTGTGGAGTCCCACAGGGTTCATCACTGAGCCCCACCCTCTTCAATATCTACATGCCCCCCTCGCAGCCATCGTCTGACAACACAGCCTCAACATCGTATCCTACGCCGATGACACCCAGGTCATTCTCTCCCTCACCAAAGACCCCACCACTGCCAACTCAACTTCCAGAAAGGAATGCAAGACATCACAGTCTGGATGACCAACAGCTGCCTGAAGCTCAACGCCGAGAAGACAGAAGTCCACATCCTCAGTACTACCCCATCTGCATGGGACAGCACCTGGTAGCCGACCTCCCCCGGAATCCCACCTATCCCCTCAGACCACGCCAAGAACCTTGGCATCATACTCGATTCATCACTCACTATGAACCGACAGGTCAACGCCATCACCTCCAGCTGCTTCAACACCCTCAGCATCCTCCGCAAGACCTTCAAGTGGATCCCCCTGAGTCAAGGAAGACATTCACGTAACCAGTCATCACCAGCCGACTGGACTATGGAAACACACTCTATTCCGCAAACTCAAGACAATACAGAACACTGCCGCCAGACTCGTCCTCAGCATCCCCCGACACGAACAAATCAGCCAACACATACGAAGTCCTCAGTGTCTCCCCATGGAGAAAAGAGTCACTGTCAAAATCCTCACTCACACCTACGAATGCCTACACAACAATGGACCCAAATACCTCAACGACAGAATCAACTTCCATGTACCCAAAAGAAACCTCCGATGTTCCAACCTCGCACTGGTCGAAACCCCGTGCATCCACAGAGCCAGAGCAGACGGAAGATCCTTCTCTCACATTGCAGCCAAGACCTGGATCGAACTACCAGCAGACATCAGTTGTGCCCCTTTCCTGAACACCTTCAGGAAGACCCTCAAGACCTGGCTCTTCAGCTAAACAGATCTGCGGACCCCCCTCCCCCCTCAGCCCCTTGAGACCCTCATGGGTGAGTAGCATGCTTACAATTCCCTGATTGATTGATTGATTGATTGTTGCATTACATGCACCATGTAGCGAAACAAAGGAATGTCCCAAGGCTCTCTGGCAGTCAGCCCATCAGAATTTGAAAGGTAAGATCCATGACTCGTGTGCATACCGTTGATGGTGCTGTTGTTTAGTGAGATTGTATGGTAAAAACAAACTAGTGGCATTAAGGTGTTTCCATGGAATGCGACAAAATGTCTGTAGTCCAACTCAGTAACATGATAGCCCTAAGCTGCGACTGCCCATGTTGTGAAGAAACATGTCACTCTCTATGATGTTTATTGCAGACGACACAATGTTACCCAGAGGATGAAGTAGTCATACCATTATCTACTACTTCCAGAGCCCTTTCTAAATTTGCCTTATTAATTTTTCGCTGTCTCTCAGCAACTTTCTGCTGTGAAATCTTCCACACTCGATTGTATATTGCATATAGAAAACACTTTTGACGTGGTCTTCAAGGACCTAGCAAAAAATCTTGTAATCCCATGTCATCAGAAAGAAGGAACAAGAGTTTCGCCTGGGACACCGTGGATTGTTTAAGCCAATTAAGGCACACATTCTCAATGCTGTAAGTTGTTACCACCCACTAGTAGTTTGCCTGCACATTACGTAGGTCAGGCCTATTGATCATAAACCCTTTGTCAAGAAAACGTGCCTGACATCCGTTAGTATCTAACGGCCACACTAACCAACCCTCTCGATTGGTACTTGACAAACTGGATGAGCCATTACGAAGTAATGTTTACTTTGTGTAATTTGTGAATTGTTGCCAGTTTGCAAACCGTGCAACTGTGGAAATGCTTGGTGCATTTAAATCTTTTATCTTGGTTAGGCCAAGACAAGATGCTTGCTTCACAGTTTTCTTCAGGAATATCATTTGTTGATTTATAAGGTATGCTCTAAGAAAAGCCTTGTTTCCCTGAACCTGCCAATCTTTAGTTCCCCAAATGGATTTCAATTCAACATTGTCTTTCCAAAAGTCAAACCCTTGTATAGACAGTTGGGAGATGAAAGATGCAGAATATATCAGATTGGTGTCAGTGAGCATAGTATTCTTAGTGCACGAGGTTGTGAGTTTATAAAAATAAGACTCTGGAACAGTTGTATTGTGACTTGAAAAATATGCAAGCTTCGGTGCAAAGGCTTCTGAGCTACCTCGTGGTCGTAGGGCAGTATTCCCATTGTGTATAGTTAAATATTTTACATGGAGTACTTGCTTTATGCAGAAAATGGCGACCATAATGGGGAAACAGGACATTTCATCATAATTACCCATGCCATCATACATTTTCTCATTCTTAAAAACAGTAAAATACTGCAGATCATCTAGCATTTCATGCACTGTATCAATGCCCCAATCATCAGTGATAGTACTAGGAGTGATAAAATCATACAAAGAAATGTTGAATACATACAGAATTTGAATTACTGATGTAGGTCCAAATATATCATAGAATACTTTATCCAAAACAATTCCATCCGGAACAGTAGAAATGTTCACTAGGGAAAGGTCTCTTTGCACTTGTTAAGCATGGGGTGTTAAAACAAAGTTAACTAGTTCAACAGCAGAGCATTTTGGGAGATAGTGTCTGTTGAGAAGCAAGAAAAAGACTGTCACAAAACCAATCCAAAAGTAGAGGAAACGTAGCGAAATTGTAATCCCAATGTATATTCCTGGAGGGCTAAAGTATGCCTTTTTCAGCCAAATGTAAAATTCACGCAGTCTACCTCGGTTAGTGGTGGTGGGTCAGATGAATCTAAAGAGAAGTCATCAGTCGATAAAGTAGTTGGAGGCTGTTCAATCTATTTTTGGCAGCTCTGGGGTTGTGTAGAACTGGGAGTTCACTCCAGTGGTGGTACGCTGTGGTAGACACAATCTTTGTCTGTTTGGGGAATTGAAATCTGTGTTTCTGTGCATGATGTTTATAAAGAGTTTGTGATGTAACAGAGAGAAGTGATACTTCAGTGTTAGCCTTCTGCTGCCGGAGAGAAGATGCTTCATTGCTGAACAAATCTTCCAAAGTGACGTCTTGCAGGGTAGTGAGAGGAGGCAGGTAATTACCTTTAAGCCTGTTTGGCCTACTGTGTAGAATGGCCATATATTATGGTTTGATGAGATGTATTGACACAAATCTCTTGCTTTGCAACCAGCGAGTGGTGATAGAAGTACAGTTCTCGTACCTTCAATGGCCAGGACAGGTACATGGTCTGTAAGATGGCCTGAATTGCTTCTTCTACACAATCTTCTCCCTGGCAAGATCATCGATCTTTGGAATCCAACCTGAAGTTGCTGGTGCTTCCTTCACATGTTCAGTGGTGGTATGTTTCAGCTGGTGCTACTCTGAGCTTCTCGAAAGTGGTTCAGATCCTCTAAAACAGCCAAACGATCATTGATATCAAATGGTATTTCAGCCGCCACTGTACAAGGACTGTCGCAGTCTTGAATTCACATCTTAACCTCAAACAGGATCTCATCGGGACCACCGAGGGACTTTCTAGAAACCTTATTTAGGGCTCTCTAAGCCCCATACAGACGATGAGCCCAACTGCAACCTGAACCTAATACCTTATCTATTAAAGACTGCTTTAAGTCCCGGTTCTTACTTTCCACTGCCACCTTTCCCTCTGGATAGTAGGGGGAGGAGTACTGCACAGCCACACCCAATTTTCCCATTGTGTCTCTGTAAGCTCTGGAGGCAAATGCTGGACCCTGGTCCAAATGGAATATGACTTCTGCGTATGACCCGATAAAGACTTGCATATCTTGTATAACAGTTCAGGTATCAATCGATCGCTGTGGCCAAGCCCATTGTAATCAAGAGCAGAAATCCACTGCTACCAAGATATATTTGTGAGCGTCATCTGATTGTAAAGGGCTACAGTGGTCCAGAAACCACAAGCAAGGGGCTTGTCTGAGAACAATAGAGGTGTCTCTGGTGAGTTTGCTATGGAGGAAACCTTCATCTGCTGACACATGCCACATTTAAGGACAAGGTCCTTGGTCTGTTTGTATGGACCTGGCCACCAATAGCGTTGATGCAATAATTAAATTGTAGCTGCTACCCCTGCATGAGCAGCTAGGATTAAACCAAACCTGTGATCTGAATTAGGTATCACTCGATCCCCCAATCTGGGAATCTGAGAAAATTGAATATTTTGTGTACTTAACTGGTAGGAGTATCTTGTTTCAAAGTCTTTAGGCAGGTGGGTGCAGAGTTGACAGCTACCATGATGTCTCCATCTACCCTCGTACTTGAACAAGTAATCGCAGTGACTGCAGCAGTTTGCACTGCTGCTTTTTGCGGCTTCATCAGCCATTGAATTCCCTACTACGTGTATTCCTACATGCTGATGACTCAGTGTGTGTATGATATGAGTCTGAGGCATGCACTCTTTGATTTTTGCCACCTATCCCCAAAGCAGCTTGTGCTTTATGGTGTATCCTTTGGAATCTCTGAATCCATTCTAGTGTCAGTAGTGTAAGTACTTGCTGTAAAACTGAACACAATAATAACAATCTCACACTATAAGTGTGGTCAATTCAGGATCTGTATTCATTAAGTGCCAGAATTAGAGCTTTTAGTTCAGCCAGCGGGCACTGTACAATCACCTAGTGACTGTGTGTAGGTCTTGTGAGGGCAGATTTTACAATCCTCCATTCTGCCCTCCACAGAGGAGAACGCTGCAGAGTATTGGTGCTTTGTCCCTAGCCAGGCTGTGCAGAACCATCAACATGATCTAGAGGCATGACTTCATTAGGCAGAGGATATTTGTTTTCGTATTGCAGATATGCTGCTGCTTGTAGTGTAGAGTCAAATCTGTAATCTACATCTGTTGCTGTGAGACAGTTGGGCCACTGTATCCTTCGTGGATGTAAGGTGTTCGCGTTTGGAATGCTGGCTTTTGTGACCGCCTCTATGGTTGGTATTGAAGTCACGACAATAATGCGTTTCCCCTGAGTCAATGATCTTTCTCTCACTACAGCAGTCTGTACTGCTGTCAGAATCTTTTCTCTTGGTGTATAAATGTGATTTATATGCAATTGGTACAGCATTCTCCTTCAGTGAATGTGACATAGGGATATCCTGATGCACCCACAATTATACAGATTGTTAGGTTTGTCGTATAAAGCTGTGTGTGTAAATGTTTTGAAGCTAGCATGTCAGCTTGTACTGAACGCAGTATTTCTGTGTGTTCAGTTGTCCAATGTGTGCTTGAAAAGTCTGGATGAATCAAGTCATAGAATGGTTTTACCCGCTCTGCATAATCTAGAATGTATGTTCAGCCAAAGTTCAAGAAAACCGAATATTGATTGGAGTTTCTTTAATGTGTTTGGTAGTTGTAGAAGCACACATTTCTTGAGGAAATGTGTCGCAATGCCTCTGCCTTCACTTGACAACTCGTATCCTAGGAACAGGACATTGAGGTGGGCTACTTTAAAAAAAAATTAATTGAATTTGTAGCCCATGTGAGCTGATCCAAAAAATTATGCGATCTACTCAACTAGAATTGAAAGGTCATCATCCGTTAAATATATATCTTTGACACAGGACAATGCCTGGTCATCATAGTCTTGCAAAAGTTCTGTAACCGGAGCTGTTCTTATACCATTGGTGCAATTGACAGAACTGCTTTTGAGAACTTAGAGCACTGAATGCGGTCAAGTACCTGCTTTCAGGCACTATATTTTGGCAGTAAAATCCATTGGAAATATTTATAGTGTGTTGGCATCTTTTACGCACTATGTTGTTCATTAGTGCCGCACTGTTTGCGTTTTGTCCTGCGAATGTAAGTGTAGCTATGTTCAAGTGTCTGTAATCTAATACTAGACGATTTGAATGGTCTGGTTTCATTACTGGAAACAAAGGATTATTCATTGGGGAGGTGCAACTTTCAATTACACCTTGGTATTCAGGTTGTGTGAGGATTTCTCTAACTTGTTTTTTTAGCCTAATGTTTAATGAGGTATTGTAAGAAAGTGCCCCTTTTTAGGTCGAGCATTCAAGACCTCTTGTATATACTTTAGTATATACTTATTATATACTTATATGTGTATGTACTTTGTGGGCTCTGGAGATCAGCCCTAGGACTTGTCTGCTTCCTCTTAGTGACTTTTTCTTCTGTTCAAGTTCCTCTATTTAACTGTATTGATAGGAAATGTCCAGCAGAGGTCAGTAAAATACCAGAATTGCTTTCTGCTGAGAGACTTTCTCTTTTTTATTTTTCTGGCAACTGCCTTTATTTAATTTTCTTGATCGAAAAAGACCAGCAGAGGTCAGTAAAATACCAGAATCCCTTTAGAATTCTTTAGAATCTAGTCCATAGAAATTGTCTTCCACAAACACCCATAAACAATATTTTTTTCAAATCTTTTATTTTCAGTGATATGGCCACCAAAGGTCCTCATTTTATATTAAAAACAGAGCTTTGGACTATACAATTTCCCACTGAAAGGCAATATTTTTCTCCATATGTTCCCATACCTGGTGTGTCACGCAGTTTGCTGCTTACTTTCCCTCCATGTTAAAGAACAGTAGATGTTTCAGCACCCAGGCTAATGTGCTGCATAGCTAAATACATATAAGGTCCCAAAGGTGAGACAGATTGCATTGCAAATGCTTGTTGCATGGTTGCCCTCACTTTTTGCCAAACTGTTGATGTGCTTTGACTGAGTGTGTCCTGGGTTCCTGCCAAATAGGTTCCCAGGGCCTATGTTATTTCCCTAAACTGTAGTGTTGCAAAACTGGTGACTCTCTGGCCACATGTTAGTCCCTTGTAAACGGGACCATAGGTACCAAGGGCACTGTGACCAGGGAAGGCCTCTAAGGGCTGCTGCACTTATTTTGCCTCCATTAGAGGCCATGTACCTTTATGCACACGCACTGCTATTGTAGGCTGCGTGTTTTGGTGCAGAACAAATTGAAGAGTTAACATGCAAGCTATGCTTACAATACACTGCCCTGGCATAGGTAAGCCACCCCTCTAGCTGGGTGCACTATACCAGTGGTGAGGGTACAGGAGCATGAGCCATGTATCCCTACAGTGTCTAAGTCAATTCTTGGACTTTGTAAGTGTAGTAATGCGAATATGCCTCCTTTTCTCGCTTGCCATTACTCTGCATGCATTTACAAAGCAGTTGTTACAACAACAGCGCTGTAACCATGCATACCATTACCCCGCAAGTCAGATCAACGACTTGCGGAGAAGGTTGCTGGATGTTGGAATAGTATAATTTACTATTCCAACTCCCGTCTTGATAACAGTAGGGAAGTTGTTGGATTTTAAATCCAACACTTTCTCCAGACTCCGCAAGTTGTTTTTACGACTTGCAGGATAATTGTATGCGTTATTACAACACGGTCGTTGTAACAACAGCGTTGTAAATGCATGCGGGGTTACAGCTTTGTTGTGAAGGCTGTTCACCCAGGAATGCCATCAAGAGTATATGGTGCTGGGAGTTTGTCATTACGAACTCCACAGCACCATAATGGCCTTACTGAAAACTGGGAAGTTTGGTATCAAACGTCTCAGCACATTAAACCCACACTGATGCCAGTGTGGGATTTAATGAAAAATACACTCAGAGGGCATCTTAGAGATGTCCCCTAAAAAAACCTAGGTCTAGTGTCCTGGGTGCGTGGCTGCTTGCCAGCAGCCCCCACCAGACATGTTTCTGGAACCCTGGGTCGAGAGCCTGCCGCTTTCGGTGTCCTGAAACAATGTACATCCTGGGACGATGTGCCAAGCCTCCTTCCCTACGATGGGCAGGGTCCACAAAAGGGACATTTCAAAGCTTCTTTGTGAGCTAGCCCAGCCATTTGCTGCTCCTAACAACTGGCCCCCATCGGTTCTGACCCCCACTTTGGGCAGGAGAATCGGCAGGAAAACCAAGTTAGGAGGAGAGGTGTGCCCATCTTTGACAAATCCTCCCCTTGGGTGGGGGAGGTGAGGTGAAAAACAACTCTCAGTCCCTGCCATCTTGAAGATGAGGGGGACCCAGTCATCTAGAGAGGGGCTTATACTCCCTCCCACTGGAGGGTGGCATAATAGAGGGTGTACCCACCCAAAGGAAGGGACCCATCGGCCACATCCTGTACCTAATTGTAACTCCCCTAGCCTGAACCTTGCCTCCTCAGACAAGAAGAGAGAAGAAGAAGGACCAAAGAAGTTGTGCTAAACTATGAAGAGGAGGATGCTCCCTGACTTGGACCCAGCCCTAACGACCCATCCCCACCTGGCACCTGCTCCAGCAAAGTCCCAGTGTGTACTGCAGCTACCAGCCCCCAATAACCCAGAGGAACTGCCCTGCCTTCACAGAAAAAACATTGTCTCCCATGAGCGCCGGATTTGCTCCCCTACAGACTCTGGCCGAATCTGCGAGTCTGCACCACTCTGCACCCAACGCCCATGACCCAAGTTTGAGTGGCCCTGCTTGATCCTGACCCAAGCCTCCAGCTGCCGCCAGCAGCGTAAATCCAGAAGGGCCCCCCAAACCGCGACCAGGAGCTGATAAGAAGATCAGACCCCAAAGGACACCCATGCACCCGATGCCCAACGGCCATGTGTGGCCCAACCAACAGTGTCCAGCCAATCCCCAGCATCCCAACTCACCTCTCCAAGTGCTGGTCACCTCCAGAAGACTTCGTCCCTGAGCCTGCAGTGTGTTTGCAAACCGGAGAAACTCCATTGAAAGTAACAGGGCACCCGATGCCAAAACAGCACCCTACACACGACTGCCCTAGTGCCGCAGTGGGTGTACATTGGGTGCTAACTTGAACCCCCATTTGCCCTGAACCTATGTCCAGGAGCTTTGCTCCCACAACCTTGTGGCCTGCTCATGAGCAGCCCCAAACTGGAGCCCCCCATCCCCCTAATGGATAACTGTGGGCCTCAGCACTCTGCACCCGGCCACCCTAGTGCAGCTGAGGGTGCTTTGAGAGTGCATCATTGACCCTGGGAGACCCCTGAGTCTAACCCCAGAAAACCAAATCCCACAACAAAGTACTTACCTGTTAACCAATAACTCCATTTCCTCCCATAGGACAACATTTATAGTTTTCTTGCGAAAACGTTTCTAAGTGAGAAGTTGGAAATTCTATGAAAATCTATACAAATGTCTTCTAATAACAAAACTGCATTTACTTACTTTTATTCAGGAAATGTTCAAGTGTAGTATCAAGGTATACTACACTGTGTAAGAAAAGTAACATGCAATGGAATATAACCAATACTACTAAAGTAATTACAAAGTATATGGACAGTATTTCCAATTGTTGCATTACAAGGATTTACCTGTAACCAATTTCAAGTTTATACAACTGCAATCAACTATGCTGTTTATTGCAAAGTATAAATCCAATTACCTGTACCAGGCTTCGCTTGGTTCTAGAAACTAAATATAACGTAATATTTTTATACAGAACAAATTGGTCAAGAGTTCAGTCTTTGAGTGTGTGATATCATTTCCTGCCTGAGTGGATTCAATAAATGCTTAGCACTACCCTCTGATAAGGCCTTAATGCTCACCCACACTACCACAAATAGAGAGCAAGGTACTGTCTACTTTAACTTCTGCCTACCTTTGGGGAGCTATTGGACTCTGTGCACACTCTATCTCACTTTGGTATTGTATATACAGAGCCAGTTTCCTACAGGTATTGTCTTAGAGGTTGTGGGGTTGACCTCACCGGCATGATGTGATAAGGGGAACCGTCTTCCCACCCCACATGGTTGTGGTATAATACAGGAATTTGCTCTAAAGTCCACTCCTTGGCATATGAATGTTTAACTGCATCTGGGACGAGTTCGGGAAAAGCATGTAAAATCACTGTTTCTCCCTCAGGGCAGTCCATGACAAATTATGGTAGCCAATCCCTTTCTGCCAAGAGAATGTCATAGCTGAATGACAAGTTCTCCCAAAAGAGAACATTAATATATTGTGGTATGTCCCCCTCCATTTGGAGTTGCATTTCGTATAATCGATGCAGGACACTCACTCTCATATTCAGTGTTTCCACCTGGATGTAGTCACTCAATGCTACTGCTGCCAGAAAACCATCAGCCTGCAGTCCCTATTGTGACTTCTGCCATGCTGTCCAGCATGAGCAGAGTCCAATCCCCACTCAGAAGCAATATCCTCAATATTTGGGGCATACTCGACCTTGATGGCAGCCACCTTCTTCTTTTTGAATTATGGTTTGTACTGTTTAGGCTTATCTTCATTTTTTATTATGAAGTCAGAAGAGCGTTGCAAGTCCTTCATCAGTTTCACGTACACCTCTGATCTGCGCTCTGATCATCCCTCTCTCTCCAATAATATTTTGGAGGACTCCTGGAAGGACCAATATGAATGTGTATCAGTATCCTGATACCTGTCATGTGTTTTATTATTATCATGGTTTTGCAGATTATAGCGTTTTTCAGTGGATTCCTGTTGAGGAGATCCGCCCCACAATTTAGTCTTTTCTTAATTTTTTTTCTTATGATACCACTTCTTCTTGGGACAAGAATATGATGGCTGCTTTGAGTTATCCTTTTCAGAATTACTCTTAATTTCTGGTTTATAATGTCTGGCTCCCAAATTCTCTCTGCCTATGGATGCATAGGTTTCCTCAGTAATGTTTGATAATTCATACTCCTGTTCTCCCGGAGTCAAGTTTATGAGTTGTTGGCATACTGCCAATGTTGCTTCTTCCCCTTTAATGTTACTTAACATTATGGGGGATACTTGGGTAAAACTGCCCATCAGTTTCATCCCCAAGTCCAGGGCCGGGGAAGCCTTTTACTCATTTTGAATCTGTTTCAGCACCTCCGACAAAACAGCTAACAAGGGTGTACCATGTGTTCGGATATTTACTGTTGCAAGGACTGTACCCCAAGTGGAGTAGTGTTCCACAGGGGGAGCCATCCCCATTGACAGACACATTGTTAGAATTCTGTGTTTTTCCTGAGGTCCTGTATGTGGAAACACTGCATCAAGCTGTCATGTTTTTGTGCAATCCAGAACAGAATTTCCTCCCGTCTGATGGAATTTTAATCATGACTGGATTGATGGTTTGTGGACTTATGCCAGGTGTAGCCAAATGTGGTTGTGCAGCTTGACTAGCCCTTGCAGGATTTATTGTCATTGTTAGCATGACAAATTGTGTGAAACACCTATATGTTCTAATCAAATCTTTATATAGTATGCGTAGTTCCAGAGCTGTCAGATTTCTGTTTATTAGTAGAACAGTTAGCAAATAACAGCAAATATCAGAAGAGCTCTCTGCGTAGTATAATTTTTTACAATATGTCAACAAAATAAATATCGAGCATAGACCTGTCAAATGCCATCATTGGAGTCACAAAATGGAGTGTAGGATACACTGTGCAGTCTGCAATCAAATGAGCAAACTGGGGATAGGAATAAGAGCTAAGGAGAAAAGGAAGAGGGAAGAGATGACAAGGAAAGAGTCAAAGTATTTCGTATCGAGTGCTCTAAGATCCACAAATGACAGATTGTGGCATACAGAGCCACTGCCGGCAGAGGTCAGTGCATCATGTGAGCGCGTGTGATGCTGCTCAAGAATGTCATGTGTGCGGTTCCGGTACTTGCCAGGCATGCCACAGAATGGTGAGAAAGGGGCTAATGGGTTGTTATAGTTGGGATGTGTGATCAGGTTGCCATGCATTTGGCGGGTTGGCAAGAAGATACAGTTAGAGCCATGTTAGAGCGCCAGGGAAGACGACAAGCTGTGTTTGCATTTGCTTTGTTGACCCTAAGTTGGCAGGGTAAATTGATACTTGTAGGGTATGCCTAGACGTGGGTCCCTTGCTCAGTTTGCCACTGGATTCAAGCTAGCTTGGCTGATGAGGGCTGTTAGCCCAAAACTGGTCCCAGGATGCTTGTTTACGGTCCAGGAAAGACATGGCTTGGCAGTTCGGGCTGGACTGTTCCCCTGAGGCACAGGGTCAAGACTGATTTGCATATAGCTATATCTGAACTGGGGTGGCAAAGTGAACTAAAGAACTATGATGGATTCAACCCAGATTTTTAGTGTCTGAAAAGTTTTAGTGCTCCGTACATCATCTCCTTGTGTTTGCTTTGTTCGCCCTAAATTGGCAGGGTATGCCCAGACTGGATCCCAAGGTGTGTTGAGGCCTTGGGTGGGAGTGAGGGCTTGTGAACACTGAGTTTTAGTGACCTTGCTCCAACTGCAGGGCGTGGGAGCTGATGCCTGGTAAGGGTGTGCTGGGCATTGGTGATGGTGATGGTGATGGTGAAGTGTATGATGGTGTGGTCTGTCCAGGTGAGGTCTGTGGTGTAGCTGAATTTGATTCTGCGCTGGATGTGAAGATGGGGTTGAGTGTGTATCCCGCTTTGTGCATGAGTTCAATGACCAGGGGTGGAGTGTAGTAATCATTCCATGAAGGCAGGTAGAATATACAAATATTTATTGTAAGCCAGCACAGTACAAACTTCTGGTCTGGACAAATGCTCAGGGATATCTGAGTTAGAATGTAGAACTCATACACCATGGTGATAAAGAACAGGGAAGCACATCAAAAGGAAATAATTATGGAGGGGAAATAAAAGGAACAGTGTACATGAAAATAGGAATGTCACGCATCCTTTCACTTAATACAAAAACATTAAATATAGTCTCTCATTTTAAGAGGAGGTTTAGTACTTCTTACATCTGTTTTCACACGGTAAGCGACGGTGTCAGAATTAACAGGAAAATCGTCAAAACCACCAGGGTTGACATCTTTGTGAGTGGAGTGACATTTGACGACACGTCCCACGGTCCACACTTTTTCATCCTTGAGTTACAACACTATTAAAATTGACCCTCACAACTCTAATGGCAGGGCCAAACTTGGAAACTCCTTTCATTAGTAAACGGGGTTTGCGTATCCTCACCCAAGCTCCTACAGCAAAAGTGGGAACACTCACTTTCATTTTGGCATCATAAAATAGTTTAATTTTATCTTGTTTTGTTGGACTCTAGAAGAAACATCTGTGAGACGTTGGCCTGGTATATGCTGTCCACTAGTTCTAGTGGGCACCTTGCTCCAGTCAAAACAACCCCTTATTGATGATAGGTTAAAGACAACCTTTATTGAAAGCATTCCTAGTGGTAGCTATGGAGAGCAGGCTTCAGGCTACGTCTTGAAGGAGTGTAAAGCAGCTTGCATTGCCAGTCTTTAATCTCTTGAAGGATCAAATGAAAGGAGAACCACACCAGGTATATATATATATATATATATCAAATATATGTATTTATTACTAAACACACCCTACTAGTCTCTTTATGAGGCTAGAGGTTAAAGCACACAAGTGGCAAGCATTTAATCAACAATAAATAGCACAATATACGATAGGCCCCGGGGGGGACCAAACCATATACTAAGTAAGTGATATAAGAACCACGACTTTACTAGACACAGTGCCTTGAGCACAAAGAATCTCTGGGACCCAAAGGAACCACAGAAGGTAGTAACACACGGGACCCTTGGGGGACGTGTGCAGTGTGAGAACGCAGCTGCAAGCCCTGTTAGCTTCTATGAGGAAAGTCTTGGTTGGATTTTAAAGTTAAAGGACACTTAGGAGAGGACTTTGATCAAACCCTGTTAGACTTAGGGGGTTGTAGGGCCAACACCCATTGGAGCACTGGAGTATTCGAGTTACCTCACCCCTGGAAGCCGGGTGCATAGGTGTCAAATGGTGTCGGGACACGTCGTCGTGTTCAATGGCGACCTGCTGCAAAGTGCTGCTGCCGAGAAGAGGAGAAGTGTTCAAAGGGATCCAAGCCTGGATTGAAGACATGAACAATGTGAAAGCAGAGGGGACAGAGTCTGGGTCACTAGCCAGTGACCAGGGGCACGATAGAGGAATGCCCACCGATGTCGGGAGTTTCAGGTGCGTAGAGGGGAAGCTTGACTCTTCAGTCACAAGGACCAGGAGGCATCGACGATGACCAGAAGCTGGATTCGAGCTGTCCCACAAATGATTTTGAGTGCTGCAGTGTTGGTGCCCGGATTGAACACACCAAGACCTGGCAACAGCAAACCACACAGGAAGTGGAAAGATGCTTCAGTGCAGACCAGCAAGGTCCTGGGGACTACCCAAGCAATGGAGAGTCAGGGCATGTCTGGAGCAACCAGGGAAGCCCAATTAAAGTAAAGTTAGAGTTGCCTTCACAGGGACCCATCGGTCTACGGACCAGGGACCTCGAGTGAAAATGCAAAGGGCCTGCTCACGGAACACTTGTTGAGTGTAGGCTGGCAATCTTCAGTGCAAAGATTGCTTGAGGTCAGGGCTACATGTAATCCCAAGCTTAACCTCAGGGGAAGCCGGATAGCTGATGCTGCTGCAAAGTGACGTGGTGGCCAGGAGTTCGGGTTGCGCTGCCGCCACGAGGGATGTGGGCCTCAGACTTGCTATGGGCACTGATCGACCTCTAAGAAGATGGGAACCCGCCTCCTGTTCTGCAAAGTTCTTCGGAGTCCTCAGGAGCTTCAGAGACGCAGGCCGGTCAGATGCGTCTTTGGTGCCTGTCAAGCAGGGGAGTAACTCCTTTACTCCAAGGGAGATTCTTCAGTCATCTGGCGTTGAACAGATCATCAAAGTTCCAGAATTCAGTAGTGGGTTCCTTCTTTATACCTAAGGAAGGGATTTGACTAACTCTGGGGACCCACCTATGGGAGGGTTTGGAAAGAGGGGTGGCTACACCCATTTCCTTTGTCCAGTTTCGCACCAGAGCAGGGGCTATGCACTGGACACCAAATGTGCCCCCAGTGTAGACTTCAAAGCACTTTTGGAGTCATCCCACCCAGCCCCAATACACTAAATCCTGTCTGGGAGGTGGTAACACCTCCCTCTGACAGGAAACCTATTGTGCATGCCTCCCCTGCTGGAGTTTCAGTCAGCAGCAGGAGGCCAGACTCATGTCTGTGGCTGCAGAGTCCATTTTGTGATGCCAGGGCTCTTTTAAGTTGGTACCGGGTATACCGGTGTTGTCATGTCTTTCCCTCTAGAAGGGTTGGATCATATTCACACACCAGTTACTGGTGTGGGGGTATGATTCCAAGGTGTTTGACACCAAACACAACATGTTCCATGAAGCCATCCCAAAGTTAACATTTACTGCAAAGTTATAATGCACTTAAGAGTATATGGTCAGGCTGTACAACAGCCAACCCCGGAGAATAGAATCTGAAGGCTGCAGAGGGGCTCTGCTCATGCATGGGCAGCCTCTCACATAAAAACCAAGCACCCTGCCTTCAGGATTGTGAAGACCAGCCATAGGGGTGACTGATAGGTGTATATGTGTGTAATATGGGGAGATATAGGTAACCTATATCTCAGTAAGGGGTGCATGCACCACCTTACCCAGGCTGCAGTAACAGGCCTGTGGTGTCATTTTGGATGCTTTCCCAGGGGTGGCATAATAAATGCTGCAGCCCCTGGTAGGCCTCTGGAGTACCTATGCCCTAGGTATATAGTGTACCATATAATAGGGACTTATAAGGGTACTCTAGAATCCAATCTGGAGTGTACCTAAAGTACATAGAATCCCTTTCAAGAGAAAGCAAATAAACTGGGATCCTGAACAGGAGGATCCCAGTCCAACTAAGTTTAAAACCAGCAATACACCATGAAAAAAGGGGGGGCAACCATGCAGTCAGATTCTACCTTCCTACAACATCGGAAAGAGCTGTCATCAGTAACTGTATGGGGAGTGCTGCGATACATCCAAAGTCTTTCTCTCAGCACAACCTTCCACTCTTTACCTGATTTCCTAGCAGATTCTATACCATATTTGAAGGCATGGTTAAACCTTTAGACTTGGCCATTACCTTGTGGTTCATAAAGAGGAGTAGTGCAATGTTTAATGCCACACAAGGTAAAAAATTCTTCCATCTCTCAATTGCACCCCATTATCTGTCATAAGAACCTCAGCACTCCCTTTGCGAGAAAATATTTCCCCGAAGAACTCTATTATAGTTTGTGGAGTGGCATGAGCAACAAACTTAACTTCTGGCCATTTAGAGTGGTAATCCACAATCACTAAAGCAAAGCAAGCTTCTTGTGCTAAACAATGGAATGGCCCAGGGATATCAAATGCAATTTTCTGGCATGTAGATTTGGGCCAAGGAACAGGTTCAGAGGAGCAGGATAAGGTTTCAACATCTTGTCGCTGTTGACGCACTCAACACACTCTCTGACAGTCCTGTCGACCATCTTGTCCATACTAGGCCACCAAATACTAGATCTCAACAATCTTTTCATGGATGACATCCCCGGATGTCCTTCATGTGCAAGTTTAAGAATAGCATCTTGCATGGACTCAGGAGATACACATTTTCAATCTTTGAAAATCAACTCACCTTCCACTTCCAATTCAGTGGGAACTGGCAGAAAAGGCCTCACTACAGCAGGAACATTTTTACCCTTCGGCCATCCCCGAAGGATAAAATTCTTAAGTAAATTCCAATTATTGTCTGCAGTCACACTCTTCCTCCATTCCTCTTCAGAAATGGCAGAGAGCTCTTTGGACACATAATCAGAAGCGGATGCAATAATTTCCAAATCTTCATTAACATTGCTTTCTTCTTCACTTGGACAAGGCAGACAGGAAAGACAATCTGCTTCAACATTGTGCTTTCCAGGAACATACTCCACACTGAAACTATATTCTTGTAGTCTAGACATAAGTATGCCTATCTGGGCAGTGGCATTCCACCCCCCACCAGGTGACAACATTGAAACAAGTGGTTTGTGATCTGTTTACAGAACAAACCTGCTGCCCCATAAGTAATTGCTGAAGTGCTCAATGCCCCACACACAACCTAAGAGTTTTCTTTCAATACCGGAGTATCTCTTTTCAGTATCATTGAGGTTCTGGAGGCAAAAAGCAACACACCACTCCTCCTTGCCACACTTTCAGGATAGTACACCACCAAGAACACAGAGACTTGCATCAACAGTAACAAGACACAACTTGTTCATGCAAAAAGGTTTCAAAGTTAGATTATTAATGATCTCCTCTTTGATCTGCTGAAAGGCATTTTGTTGTCTTTGTGTCCAGTGAAATTCTACTGTATGTTTGGTAAGTTCTCTGAGTGGTTCCATCTTTGTAGCAAAGTCCTTGATAAATTTGCTATGGTATTCATAAAGCCCCGCAAATGATAGAAGTTATTCCTTGTTATCAGGAGCTGGGGCTTTCATAATGGCTTACAAGAGAGACTTTGTAGGAACTTCACCATCTCCAGATAGAGTGTGGCCCAATTACTCAACAGATTTGCAAAAAATCTTGCACTTATTCTCCGTAGGAGTTAGACCATTTGCCTCTAAACACTTGCTCACTTCCATGACATGTTCCATATGCTTTTGATGATTTGGAGAAAATACCAGAGTATTGTCCTGAAAACACGTAACCAAACTGTCCAAATCTGATGCATTGCCCTTTGAAAACAGAAGCCGCAGGACCAACCCGGAGGGCATTCTTTTATATTGAAACAGACCATGTGGTGTTAGGAAAGCAGTGAGATGTTTGGAGCTATCTGATGATAAGCAGATCGTAAATCAAATGTGAAAAACACTTTGGCTACTTCCAACATACAGACAACCTCACTTATGTTTGGCACGGGGTGGCAGTCCACCACCAAATTTGCATTCAATGCTTTCAGGTCCACACAGAGCCTTAAACTATTGTCTGCCTTCCTCGCCAAAATGATGGGATAAACCCATTCCAATGACTCTATTTCTTCACTAATATACTCATCAATGAGACTTTGTAACAACAATTTGAGATCTTCCCTCACACACACAGGCACACCCCGAAGATTTTGCTCGACAGGTATAGCTCCTTTTTCAATTTAATCACATGGGTGAAGTTATTAAGTCTCCCTAATTTGTCAGGGACTACTTTAGGAAAATAATTCACCATGACATTAACTTCACTCTTTTTGTCCTTACTAGAAAAACGACTTCTGACCTTACTCTTCTTGTCTTCACTAGAAGAGCTGTCTTTAACTACACCTCCAGGCACTAGCAACACAGGCTCACAAGTTCTAGGATTGAGAATAATTCCTAAACTCCACTGGTCCCTCCAACCCAGCACATTCACTCCTTTGATTGCAGCATACGGTTTAATACGGGTGTGACGTCCCTTGAATTCTTTATCCACCTCTTTATATTCTTCCATCTCAATCTTAGAACCATCAAAGGTTCTAGCCACAATGTCTGACACTTTTAAATCCTTTAAGCTCAGGAGATCTTTAATGCGATTGAGAAAAATATTCTTAGTAATAATCGTCCAAGGAGACCCAGAGTCTGCCATGAGTTCTAGTTCCAAACCCAAAGTACACACATGGCACTTCGATGGCTTAAGGCAAGGGGAGCTGTTACCATCACTGTCAACATCGGTTATAGAAAGCAACATACCACCACTACACTCATCCACTCTGTCATCCACACAATCTTGATTAATATACGAGACATTACCTCTTCCAAACCCAACATCAAAAGATTTGGTATCTCTCCACACAACTGCAAAATGCCCATGACGTCCACATTTCTTACATTCCTTACCCAAAGCCGGACACCTAGGAAAAGATGCTCCGTGGCTAACACTCCCAAACCGAAAACAATGACACTCTTTATCATACGTTTTGAAAGCTCTTTGCCCACTATGTGAAGGTTCCGTTTTTGTAGCATCAGATTTTATAGCCCATACATCATCTTTTGTCCCCTTGTTGTCCCTATGTATAGATTTCATCCATTTATCTGATTGTTCCATAACTTTAGCAGTAGTTATGACGTCTCTCAAGTTGGCATCCCCCATGATCCAAAGATGTTCTTGAATCTTCTTACTTTTGACGTTGACAATGATCTGGTCCCAAATCATTTCATCGATGATGGGACCAAAGTTGCAATTCACAGATAGTGTGCGCAATGCTGTGAGAAAGTCATTAAATGTCTCGTTATCCTCTTGAGCCATTGTATAAAATGTGTATCTATTCAAACCAACACTAGAAGTTGGTTTAAATCTAGTTTCAATACGAGCCATTGAGTCGTCAAAAACACCTCTGTCACCACTATCTGTTTGTGTTAAGGTTCTTAACACAAACTGCCCCTCAGAGCCTAAGCAATGTATAAGAATATTTTTTTTTCTTTCAGCAGATAACGGTATGGGAGGCTCTCCTTTAGTTTGCAGAAATTTGCAGGGAGGGTCAAATTGCAACGTGACAGAATAAATGTAGCTTACTTTCACTGTTCAAATAAAAAAGTTCCTCTTGTGCCGCAGTAAAACAGTTTCCACAGTTTAAAAGTTATTATAGCCAGATATAACAAAATAATGATTTATTACTGCCCAAAAGAAATATGCACTGCTAACAAAATAAATATATATAAAACAATGTATCGCCACTGTTAACATGGGCGCTTAGTTGGTAATTGCTTCTTGTAGAAAGTTAAACTGTAAAATGCCTCTTACAGTTCCCACGGCTCCGCGACAGGAGAAGCAAATGGCATGGAGCCTTAATCAACTGTGAAGCCTTGGAATTCCAGTCCCGTTGAGGAAAAGACCTTAGGAGGCGTCAGCACGTCAGCGTATAGCAGGAGGAATGCGCACGCACACACAGGATTCCTTTCCAGGCGATGGTGTCAGGACTCATGGGAGGTTTCCTCCTTTTAACGCAACACTGGCTACCATCTCCCCCTACTAAATTATCAAAGGTCAGTTCATCCCTCAAGCTGGAGTGCTTGTTGGCACCGATGGAACTCCAAGATGGCTGCCAACCTGCACATCCTGCAACAGCACACTGCTGTTAGCAGTCTAGTCTTTTAGGCTTCAGAACACCTGGTGAAGTGTGCTTCAACATTCCACTGCGCAGTCCACTGAAGAAATAATTGGAAGAGCACCTGTTTCCCCAGCATCGTGGAAGTCAGTTAGGGTAGGTGCGATAAAATCGGGTAGTTGCGATAAAATCTTGGTTAGCTACGCTGGAACTACATTAATTAAAGGGGTTTGTAAAGCGCCTGGTGACGCCTCCCGGCGTGTCCCCGCGCTGTGGAGAGAGAGTCTTAGGAGGATGGAGACATATAACAGGCAGCTAGAGAGTGAAAAGATATGTTTTCACCAGTTTTCTAAAGGAGACCTCATTTTTATCTAGTCTGATATTCATGGGAAGAGAATTCCATTTCTTCGCTGCAAGGGTGCGGAAGGACCTGCCTCCCATTCTGGCTTTTTTAGGAAGCGATGTTTTGAGCCTACCCGTTCCCTTGGAGCGAAGGGATCTGTTGGGCTCATACAATAAGGCTAAATCAGACATGTAGGATGGAGCTTTTTGATGGATAATCCTGTGGCACCAGAGGAGTGCTTTAAATAGTATCCTCTTACCGATAGGTAACCAGTGGAGGGTAGCTAGGGAAGGTTTGGAAGGAGCTCTGCGGAGGAGTCTCAGCACTAGACGTGCGGCTGAGTTTTGTAGGACTTGTAATTTTCTGATGTTTTTTTCAGAAGTGCCCAGCAGCAGCACGTTGCCATAGTCTATTCGGGAGGTAATGAGTGCCTGAGTCATGGTGCGCCTGGAGTTCACAGGGAGCAAGTCCAGGGTTCGATTAAGAGTTTTCATGACTCCACTATCAGGTTAGTGTTAAACTATGTAGCTAATATAAAACATTCTGTGAGAAAAGGTTATAGTGTCAGAGGCACATTTCTATTTTTAAATGAAATGAAGTCAGAATATATTTTCCTTCCTTTGAAAACTGGAACTACAATTTCAGTAATTTCTTTCCTTAGCTGAGAAGATTAAATGTAAAGCTTTTTGAATCAGCTGTCTTATTCAGCTGTTCCAGAATCTGTCAGACTTGGGTGTAACCTTTCAACACACCATGTCTCCATTAACTGAAACTTGTTCACTCTTCAGAGAATTAATTAAAAGTTGAAGTCAGGGTCAAAAGCCCATCATATTTCTTTCTCTAGCCATGTGTTAAGTTTGAAGATAAATTAGTGAAGGCCCAGTTAAAGTACTCCAGTAATGTTCTATGGCAAGAATAAATTAATGCTTCAGCAAACATTAAAGCCAGGGCAGAATATTGTGCTTCAAGCAAACATTAAACCTGAAGGCCTGAATAAAAGGAATGCTTCCTTTTAACATTTAACCTAAGTTCTGAAGCATTGTTTAAAAACTAATTAAAGACAGAAAACCGGTCATCCTACTGCAGAAACCCCAGTTCAAGGCCTATTCCAGTCTCTTAACAGTGAGTAAATAGAAAGAAATAGAAACTCAAATATACGTAAATTAGGAATACAGAAATAAATACTTACCTTATCTTTCTTACATTAAGGAATAGCACGATCAAGTGCAGATTGTACCTGAGAACGAAAAGAAAATAGATTTGAGTGAAGACTTCTCATACAACCTAGCAAACAATACTTGAGAAGTAGAAGAGAAGTAAGATTCAGTAAACATTCTGGTAAGATAAGTTATTTATACACCATAGAAAAAACAGTAAGTTAAAAGGCACAGTAAATAAAGGTTTTTACATGTTAATGTTGCAGTCCTGAAAGAAGAAGAAAGAGACGTAGCTGAACAGGCAGTCTATTGGAGCAGACTAGTGGGTTGGTTCTGAGAAGGGTATTGGGATTAAGCATGGGCGTAAAATCCGTTCCGCTCGCGGATTTTTCGGATTTTCGGCGAATTTGTCGAAAATCCGTGAATTCGCTCGCGGCGGATTTTTTGCTTGGTGATACAATATTGCGGCGCGCGGCGTGGTGCACAGCGTTCACTTTCCGTCATTCAGCATTTGCCGAGTTGTTTTTCTCGATCATATTTTGCTAGTGCTGCGCCATTTTGAATCTTACTGCGGGATCCCGCGGGAGTTTGGCGCCCGCGAATACGTAATCGCGGCTTGCCACCTTGCACAGCACGCCTCGCGAGAGTTCGCAATTGCGAACACGTAGTTGCGGGGGAAAGGAACAATCTCGCACTCGCGAAATAGAGATTTAGCAATTCTGCACAAGAAATCCACCAGCAAACAGGATAAACCTTCAGAAAATGATGATTTTTATCAGAATCACTCCTCAGGTTGACATTTGCATGGCCTTTTTTTTGCAAGGAGTCCATTTTTGGGGGGGGGAGGAAGGAAGTGCCCCACAGTCTCCAACTTCCTGTTCCTGTCCAGCAGGCTCCTCCCAGTGCTTTCTTCATGTGCTGGTCACTTTCATTTGGACCTTGACCTGGAAGGATTACTTTTTGTGGGTGCTGCTGGATATTTGGATTTGAGGCCTTTTTGACTTTCTTTGGATCACTTTTGGATTAGAAATCAACTTTCACAAGTAAGTTTGTTTGGGGCATTACAGTTGCTGCAACTACAATTTTGGAACTTTTTCAGAACATTAAATAAAATATATTGTGGGTAGCCACAGTATCCAGTAGGACCAGTGTTGGTTATGGGTGCATGATACAACTGTTTTGTTGAATTTAAACACCATTGAGGCCATGGATGGGCTGGGATTGTGCTGATTTTTGTTGTTTTTGTCGTTTTTTTGGGGCTGCTGGTGGGGCCCTTTGCCCAGGGGTGGTGAGTGTTGCATGGGCCTAGTCTTTCTGTGGGGTGTCTTCTTGAATGTAAACACCATTGAGGCCATGGATGGGCTGGGATTGTGCTGATTTTTGTGTTTTTGTCGTTTTTTGGGGGCTGCTGGTGTGGCCTTTTGCCCAGGGGTAGTGGTGCTTGAACTGAGTGTGCCTGTGGTGTGGTCTCACTCTCTTTAATGTAAACATCCTGGATGGCATTGGATTGTGGTGATTTTTGGGTGTTTTTCTGTTTTTTTTGGGGTGTACTGTTGATGTGGACTGGCCATGTGGGTGGTGGTGGTGGCCATCTTGAGTGCTGGCTGGTACAGGCAACATGTGCTTGGGGTGCAAGGGGCCATTTTGAAGAGAGGCAGTGTCTGAGGCCTGCACTTATTTTGCCTACTTTTCATCCATTATCCCCAGGGTTAGTGAGTGTTGCATGGGCCTAGTCTTTCTGTGGGGTGTCTTCTTGAATTTAAACACCATTGAGGGCATGGATGGGCTAGGATTGTGCTGAATTTTGTTTTTTTTTTCGTTTTTTGGGGCTGCTGGTGGGGCCCTTTGCCCAGGGGTGGTGAGTGTTGCATGGGCCCAGTCTTTCTGTGGGGTGTCCTCTTGAATTTAAACACCATTGAGGCCATGGATGGGCTGGGATAGTGCTGTTTTTTGTGCTTTTTGTCGTTTTGTTGGGGCTGCTGGTGTGGCCTTTTGCCCAGGGGTAGTGGTGCATGGACTGAGTGTGCCTGTGGGGTCTCACTCTCTTTAAGGTAAACATCCTGAATGGCATTGGATTGAGGTGATTTTTGGGTGTTTTTCTGTTTTTTTGGGGTGTACTGTTGATGTGGACTGGCTATGTGGGTGGTGGTGGTGGCCATCTTGAGTGCTGGCTGGTACAGGCAACATGTGCTTGGGGTGCAAGGGTGCCATTATGAAGAGAGGCAGTGTCTGAGGCCTGCACTTATTTAGCCTACTTTTCATCCATTATCCCCAGGGGTAGTGAGTGTTGCATGGGCCTAGTCTTTCTGTGGGGTGTCTTCTTGAATTTAAATACCATTGAGGGCCTGGATGGGCTAGGATTGTGCTGAATTTTGTTGTTTTTGTCGTTTTTTGGGGCTGCTGGTGGGGCCCTTTGCCCAGGGGTGGTGAGTGTTGCATGGGCCTAGTCTTTCTGTGGGGTGTCCTCTTGAATTTAAACACCATTGAGGCCATGGATGGGCTGGGATTGTGCTGTTTTTGTGTGTTTTTTGTCGTTTTTTTGGGGCTGCTGGTGTGGCCTTTTGCCCAGGGGTAGTGGTGCATGGACTGAGTGTGCCTGTGGGGTCTCACTCTCTTTAATGTAAACATCCTGGATGGCATTGGATTGTGGTGATTTTTGGGTGTTTTTCTGTTTTTTTGGGGTGTACTGTTGATGTGGACTGGCCATGTGGGTGGTGGTGGTGGCCATCTTGAGTGCTGGCTGGTACAACATGTGCTTGGGGTGCAAGGGGCCATTTTGAAGAGAGGCAGTGTCTGAGGCCTGCACTTATTTAGCCTACTTTTCATCCATTATCCCCAGGGGTAGTAAGTGTTGCATGGGCCTAGTCTTTCTGTGGGGTGTCTTCTTGAATTTAAACACCATTGAGGGCATGGATGGGCTAGGATTGTGCTGAATTTTGTTGTTTTTGTCATTTTTTGGGGCTGCTGGTGGGGCCCTTTGCCCAGGGGTGGTGAGTGTTGCATGGGCCTAGTCTTTCTGTGGGGTGTCCTCTTGAATTTAAACAGCATTGAGGCCATGGATGGGCTGGGATTGTGCTGTTTTTTGTGTTTTTTGTCGTTTTTTTGGGGCTGCTGGTGTGGCCTTTTGCCCAGGGGTAGTGGTGCATGGACTGAGTGTGCCTGTGGGGTCTCACTCTCTTTAATGTAAACATCCTGGATGGCATTGGATTGTGGTGATTTTTGGGTGTTTTTCTGTTTTTTTGGGGTGTACTGTTGATGTGGACTGGCCATGTGGGTGGTGGTGGTGGCCATCTTGAGTGCTGGCTGGTACAGGCAACATGTGCTTGGGGTGCAAGGGGCCATTTTGAAGAGAGGCAGTGTCTGAGGCTTGCACTTATTTAGCCTACTTTTCATCCATTATCCCCAGGGGTAGTGAGTGTTGCTTGGGCCTAGTCTTTCTGTGTGGTGTCTTGAATGTAAACATCATGGATGGCATGGGATTGTGCTTATTTTTCTGTGTTTTTCCATTTTTTGGGGTGTATAACTGAAGTGATGTTCCTCTGTCTTCCATTGCTTTTAGGTACACAAGACTCTAGAGAACCACCAGTGCCAGGAAGAAGTCCTACAGCGGTGTGTGTGTGCAGCATAACGTCACGCGACGTCACGTCTGGACACAGACAACTCTGCAACTCGTGCAACTGCTGCCTGCTGTTCTGAAGAAGATGGCCCCAAAAAAAGTTACCCGTAGCTCCTCTAGCAAGAAAGTTGCCAGTAAGGAGCAGAAGAAGCAAGTTACCAAGGAGACTGGTGTGCCGGCCGCCCCTTTTTTGGGAGTAAAAAAAAAAAGTATGCCTGCAGCAGCACCGGGATCTGCTGGGGACCAAGCTGGGAGCAGCTCCCCCGCTCTATTGGGCTCAGTGCCACCACCACCACCACGCCAACTTAAGTCCAAGCCCTTCAGTGCTGCAGAGGCACTTAGTCTAGTTGTTCAATCACCATCGACCAGTGATGTTGGCTCATCGCAAGAAAGTACCAGCAATGTCCCTCAATCAACACAGGTTGTTGTAACTCATCTGACGAGTGTTGAACAACCACAGCCGCAACAAAAACCACATGTGCATGTACAAGCCCAAGTACATGTGGAAGGAGAGGCAGCGCAAGGAGATGCGCAAGCAGAGGTGCATGGAGGGTCACAAGTGCCCACAATAGTTGTTCCTCCCGAAGTAGGGGCACATCAGGAAATCGACAATCAAGGCGAGGTATCATTTGAGGAAGACACTCCTCCTGATGATCATTCATTGTCTTCCACACCCCTAGCAAGGAAGAGATCAAGGGTGGTGTCTACATCTTCTTCAAGCACACCTCCTTCTGATGATACGGATCAAAATTGGGAACCAGCACCACTGCCGTCTGAGAGTGAGGCACATGATCTGACAAAGGTAGTTAAGCGTAAAAGGAAGCTCGTCCAAAGTCTCAGAGTTATGGAGTGTGATGATGAGGCTCAACAAGAAGACTGCTGCTGATGAAGACTCTGACAACGACGACCCAGTCATCATAAAGGTCACTGCAGCCCCAGCGGGCATGCAGCAAACAGACATTTTGACCCTAGCCCGAAAAGCTGCTGAGCGTGATGATGATGATGTTGTCGACGAGGAGGCAGTGGAAACACCACAATCATTGGAGTTAAGTACACCAACTCGTACCGCTTCCATATTTCTTTCTCACAAGAAGGGACCTCCATCCACCTCGACCTTAATTAGTGGCGGTGAAAGTGCACAACGTACAAAAGTTGGGCAATCCAGATCCTCCACTTCATCTGCCATTAGCAGCATGACCACCACCACCAGTATCGCCGCCTCCTCCAGGCCCCACAGACACTTCAAGTCCCCAGTTTGGGACTTCTTTACTGTTTGCCCAAAAAGGGAAAAGTTTGCCATTTGTACCCTTTGTAAGCTTGCAGTTAGTCGTGGTAAGTCAGGTACCAACTATGGTACCGGAGGCCAGAGAGGTCATCTTGAGAGACAGCACACTGTCCTATGGTTTGCGCACCTAAATGCGATCAAGGAAGCCCGAATTGGAAGTCAAGAAAACGTTGATGTTGCATCTGATGATGACGAGGAGGAAGAAGACGTGTCAAACACTTCACTTACACCCAGTACCCCTGTCAGCAGCACACCCCATGTGAGGCACACTAAGAGTGTTGGAGCGAGTGAGGCACCAACGCGCAAAAGTTCACCAGCGAGCATAATTGGGTCAACGAAGTCATTATCATCCCGTAAATGCTTGGTCCAGGGCAACATTAGAACCATGTTTTCTTCAGACGCGCCATATGAACGCAACCACCCACTGACGCGTCTGTATAACACTAGGCTGGCTAAAATGCTAGCTGTGGACCTTCTCCCTTTTTCTGTTGTAGAAGCGGTAGGTTTTCTAGAATTAGTGGCAACGTTCTGCCCTAAATGGAAGGTTCCTAGCCGGTTCTATTTTGCCAGAGTTGCGGTTCCAGCACTACATGAAGATGTGCTGGAGGCGATTGGGGCAGCTTTGCAGAAGAGTGCTGTTCACACAATACATCTGACAACAGACATGTGGACCAGTGGCGCAGGCGCTGATTACATGTGCATCACTGCACACTGGGTCTCTTTTTCAGGTGTTAAAGCAAAGCTAAACGCAGGTGTTGACCCGGACCAAGTTTTTAAAGCTGCTCGTAAACATGCAACACTAGCCATGTTTGGCTTGGAGAAAAGTCACACATCACAAAACATTTTGGACGAGTTTAACAAAAATGTCTTTCACTGGCTGTCCCCAAAAAAACGCCAGATTGGTTATGTTTCCATGGATAATGGCGCCAATGTAGTTAAGGCCATGGCGCTGGGTGACTATTTCAGAGTGCCGTGTTTGGCGCACTGTATCAACCTGGTAGTTCAAAAATTCTTGAGTGATAAAGACAGTCCAGCGTGCGAGGTAATGGCCACCTGCCGCAAAATGTGCAACCATTTCAGCCATTCTTTTAAGGCCCGGAAGCATCTGAGGAGCCTGCTACTTGAACGTCGAATGCCAGTGAAAGCACTCATCCAGGAGGTGGCAACACGTTGGAACTCAACCTTCTACATGCTTGAGCGTCTGTATGAGCAGTATACGGTACTCGATCACTATTTCTTAAAAGAGGGTATAGCTCAGAAGGACCTGCGGATGGGTGCGGCGCAATGGGACATAGTTAAAAGCCTGACAGACATGCTTCGTCCTTTTGAGTTCTTCACGCTTGCAGTCAGCCAGGAGGACTGTAATTTGGGAAAAGCTATCCCATTGTTGTGCATGCTGGAGCACCAACTGAAGGCGGTGTCTTCTGAGTTAGAAAAAGATGAAAAAAACAATGACCCTTTTCTTTTGTCGGAGAAATTATTAGAGCGCCTACGTGGTGATGAACGTCTTAAAAAGATCAACTCAGAACAGCATTACATTTGTGCTACTATTCTGGATCCACGCTACAAAAAGGCGCTGGCAGGCCAAGCATTCTTTCCTTTTGCTGATGAAGATGTTAAAAAGTACAAACGTTGGCTAGCCTGGTCAGCCAAGAGGTTTGAAAAAGAACGGCAGGATATTGAAGGAGAAGGCAGTACATCAGCATCAGCATCAGCAGGCCATCCCCAGTCAAAAGAATTCACTTCTGCACCTGTGGCTGTGGCACAAGTGACCTCTCAGCCGTTAAAGACACCGGCAACCGGATCATCTGCACCACACACAAGAGTAACAGTGGCTGCTGAAGAGGATTGGCTAACTTTGCTTGGGTATGGTTCTCGAAAAAAGGTCACAGGCACAGGAAAAAGTAAGCAAAGTGGAGGACCCGTTGAGGACCTTGACTCGATGGTGCAGGACTATCTGAATGACTCAACAGAGGTCTTTCTTAATGATGAGCCATTGCAGTATTGGCATGGGAAAAAACAATTGTGGCCACAGCTCTCCAACCTGGCTATAAACTATTTGTCTTGCCCACTCGCAAGTGTGTCTTCTGAACGTGCTTTCAGTGCTGCTGGTGGCATTGTAACTCCCAAACGGAGCCGCCTCTCGCCCAAAAATGTGGAGAGGCTAACAATGATCAAGATGAATCAGCACCTCATACCACCAGATTACAAAGTACGAGAAAGCACGCCGCATGAAGACGAGGAGGACGGCAACGTAGATGAGGGGATTTGTTCTCTGTTCGGTGACGCTGACCTCATCCTGCCTGAATTCGCAGAGTATGATGATGAAATCTTCTTCTTATTCCCTGACACCGAGCACTGAAAATGAGACAATGAATCAATAACTTTCTTTTTCGTCCTTATTCACTTTTATTCCTGTGTGTCTGTCTTTCTTTGTTTTGCACAGTTAATTTAATTCAAACTTTAATCACCTAATCCCAAAAACAAGCCCATCAGCAGAACTGTCTTCACTTGTTTGCTTATTGATTTGAAGGTGCCGCAGTCTACATTCCTCAGGTTCACAAGTTCAGAAGAACATGCTCCTCTATCCTCCTCCTCCTATTTCCCTCAAAGCAGAGGGCTGGATTACGCCCAATGAAGAAAGACTCAGCACTTGTGGGGGTGTTCTACTTCTTTGCGGGTGAGTTGACGGCACTGGGCCCATTGCTGTGAAGCTCTAATAACGGATAAAAGTGTTTTGGACCAAATATGAGGCGGAAATTTCTTGCCGTTTTTGCTGACTTGCTTGCCTTTGAGGTGCTCTTTGGCGGGGTTCCGGGTGTTTGTGGGTGAGTTTTGGGGTCTGGGAGCACTGCTGCGACAGTCTAATCTTGATTGTATTTGCTTTTCAGGAAATCCATGGTAGAAAACAGGAGTTATGATGATGACCTAGCTGCACAGCGCCTTTGGACCGAAGGCCGAGAGATATTGTAAGTATGAGATTTTGCTTTTTGGCTGTTTGGGGGTGTTGTCGCGTGCTTTTTTGCGGGTGGGTTGGCGGGTCTCTTGGGGCATTCCTGGGAAGGTCTAATACCGGATAGAAGTGGTTTGGACAAAATCCATAAGGAAAAGCCTTTTTTTGCTATTTCTTCTGACATCTTGCTCAATGTAGTGTTTTCGGGGGCCTGTTTGGGGGGCTTCCTGGTGTTTGTGGGTGGGTTGCGGGGTCTCTGTCGAAGCACTGCTGCGACAGTCTAATCTTGATTGCATTTGCTTTTCAGGAAATCCGTGGTGGAAAACAGGAGTTATGATGATGACCTAGCTGCACAGCGCGTTTGGACCGAAGGCCGAGAGATATTGTAAGTATGAGATTTAGCTTTTTGGCTGTTTGGGGGTGTTGTCGCGTGCTTTTTTGCGGGTGGGTTGGCGGGTCTCTTGGGGCATTTCTGGGAAGGTCTAATACCGGATAGAAGTGGTTTGGACAAAATCCATAAGGAAAAGCCTTTTGGCTCTTTTTGTAACTTAGGGTTCGTTAGGGTTAGCCCTAGCAGCAGGATTGCATGTGTTTCGGGGTGTTCTAGATTTTTGCAACTGAGGTCTGGGGTCTTAGAGCACTCTTGGAGCGATGCTGGCTATGGATACTTTTGCTTGCTTGCAAGTGGTTTGAATACAATCCATGGTGGGTAAGGGTGTATTTGGGCCTACTTTTACTTTCAAAGTACGTTTTGTCACCATTTTTCTGCTAGGCCTCGTTTTTTGAGATCTGATTGGGGGTCTTCTACATTTTTGCGACTGGCTTTAGTAAGGGTCTTGGTGGGAGCATTGCTGGGAAGGTCTAATTTTGTTGTAAAACACAGTTTACAGTACACCTAGCTTGAGGGGAAAGATCCGCTAAATTAATTTGGCCATACTTATTTATCCTTAAAAAGGTGACTCAGACAGATTACGCAATTTCAAAAATATTGTACTGTCTATTAGGAAAATCAAAGTGTGACTTTTTGCACCACACAGCGTATTTATTTATTTATTTATTTTTAAGATTTGTAGAGCGCAACAAATACCACAACTGGTGTCTCGGCGCTGAGCTAGCAGAAAAAAGGTAGCACTCCCTGTAAATTATTTGAGTAAATAGCCATGTCTTCAGTTTCTTTCTGAAAATCATCAAAGATGGGCTGGTTTTTATGTGGGTAGGCAAAGAGTTCCAGAGTTTAGATGCGGCCACAAGGAAGCGTCTGTCTCCCCATGTGACCGTTCTACCCGTTGAATACATAGAGCCGCAGAAGAGGCTGATCTTAAGACTCTGTTAGGGAAATATCTACACAGAGATTCCCTGAAAAACTCAGGTCCCAAGCTGTTTAATGCTTTGTAGGTTATGCATAAAGCTTTAAATTTAGTTCTCTTTCTGACCGGGAGCCAATGAAGTTGGTGTATAATGGGGGAAATGGAAGCAAACCTCGGGGTTTTGGTCAGAATTCGTGCGGCTGCGTTCTGTACCATTTGTAGTTTATTAAAAACCTGCTCCTGGGCATTCAACAGAAGCCCATTACAGTAGTCCACCTTGGACAAAACCAAGGAGGACATGAGGGTTTTTCCAGCCGATAGAGGAAGGAATGGTAACAACTTTTTCACCTTACGAAGCGTAAAAAAGGATGAGGATACCACCGCGTTGGCGTGACTGGTAAAGTTTAACTTGTTATCAAACAACACTCCCAGATTTCTGACCTTCGGAACTGGGATAGGTGGATTACCCATCTCCGAAGGCCACCAAGTTGGAGACCAAGATGGCTGTAGATCTCCAAACACCATTACCTCAGTCTTATCAGTGTTTAGTTTTAAGCAGTTCCTATCCATCCATTGACTATTTGCTCTCATGCCTGACTGGAAGTTAGCTGCGACCTCACTCCCGTTTTTTCTCACTGCCAGCACCAGTTGAGTGTCGTCTGCATACAAAGTCACTCCTATCCCAAAGGTTTTGATGACCCTCGCCAAGTCCGACACATAGATGTTAAAGAGTGTCGGACTTAGCGAGGATCCCTGGGGGACTCCGCAGGGCAACATAAAGGTCGGCGAATAGAAACTTCCCATTTTTACCGAATGCTCCCTGTTCGACAGAAAAGAAGCCAGGAGTTCGACAGCTTTGCCCTGTATGCCCATGGCGGTGACACGGTCGATCAGAGTATTATGATCGAGCGTGTCAAAGGCCGCTGAGAGATCCAACAGAATCAGGACTGCCGTGCCCCCTGGTCCATGATCTGTCTGATCTCCTCAGCGGCCTTTATAAGCGCTGTCTCCGTGCCATGGCCTCCTCTGAACCCAAACTGGGTGTTGTCAAGCATGTTGTTCTGGTCAATGTAGCTCGCTAGCTGTTTATTTATTACCTTTTCAAGTATTTTGGCAGGGAAAGGCAACGCTGCTATCGGACGATTTATTTATTTATTTATTTATTTAAGCTTTTACCGCGCACAGCTACCCACAGTGGGTTTCCCGGCGCCAGGGACAGACTATAGAAGAAGGACAATGCAACACCTGACTTGAGGCCACAACCAACTCTTAACTGAGCTTGGTGAACAAAAGAGTCTTCAAAGTCCTACCGAAGCGGAGTAAGTTGGTCTCTGACTTTAGTACTAGTGGGAGGGAGTTCCAATATTTCGGGCCCAGAATAGAAAAGGAGCGGCCTCCCATTCTTGCCAACTTACATCTTGGCACTGTGAAATTGCCAGTGTCCGATGACCTTAATGAGCGCACGGGTGTGTAAGGAGTTACCAACCCTTGGATATAAGCTGGAGCGCTGCCCTGCTTGACCTTGAACATGTAACAGAGTGCCTTGAATTTAACACGTTCAGGAACGCTCAGCCAATGAAGATCACGCAACGCGGCAGCAGCTGAAGTGCGTCTAGGGACGTTCTTTAACAGGCGCGCAGCCGCATTTTGTACAACCTGAAGCAGATGTATGGTGGCTTTGTCTGCACCCAGGTAGAGAATATTGCCATAGTCCAGGCGTGATGTTACAAGTGCCTGGACTACGGTTCTGCGAGAGGAGAGGGGGAGCATCCACAAAATCTTGTGAAGCCACCGCAGCGTTGAGAAGCAAATGGCTGCCACCTTAGTAGCTTGTTGCTTCATATTTAGCCTGTCGTCCATGATGACGCCCAGGTTACGGACTGCAGTGGATGGCGTAGGCGCATTGCCCAGTTCAATGGGCCAGTGATGGGGGCCCCAAAGATGTTTGTTCCGACCCAGAATGACCACCTCGGTCTTCTCCCCATTCAGCTTGAGACAATTTCTCCGCATCCAGTCGGCCACAAGAATGAGGTCAGCCTTGAGTGCGGAGGTGTTGTTCTCGTCTCTCCCTGATAGGGAGAAGATAATCTGGGTGTCATCTGCATAGGAGAACAGGGTTAGCCCAGCCTGTTCAACTATGGTCGCCAAGGGTTTAACATAAATATTAAATAATAAAGGGCTAAGGATTGAACCTTGGGGAACGCCTCGGGTAGATGGACAAATGGTGGAGGCTGCTTTGGGGGAAAACACTTGAAAAGTTCGGTCGCTAAGGAACGACACTACCCAGGCCAGGGCCTGGCCTGCCACACCTAGGGATTTCAGAGAGTCAATAAGAATGGAATGCGACACGGTGTCGAAGGCTGCGCTCAAGTCCAGCAGGATGAGCGCCATGGTGTTACCCTGATCAACACCGTGCCTAAGACTCTCTGTTACTCCCAGGAGGGCTGTCTCAGTTGAGTGTCGAGGCCGAAAGCCCGACTGCGAGGGATGGAGAAAGGCAGTGTTTTCAACTAGTTTGGAAAGCTGGGAATTAATATGTCTCTCCAATATCTTCGAAAAGATAGGCAAAAGTGATATTGGGCGAAAATTGGCAGAGTTGGAGGAATCTGCACCCAATTTTTTCAGTAACGGTACGACCATGGCGTGTTTCCAAGGTTGGGGGACATGGGCCTCGCTCAGAGAAGCGTTTAATAGTTTAATGATGATGGGATGTGTGAGGGGATCTAATTGTTTTAATATTTTGGCTGGGAGAGCATCCCGTGGGGAGCCCGATCGCACACTATTTAAGCAGGAAACAAAGGAAGTGGCATCTAAAGGCTGCCAAATAGTAGTTACTGCATCAATGTCGGTGTTTGCCAGTTCCTGGACCATATCAGGGGCAATAGAGGTAGTCACTGGGAGCGAGGTGAAATGGTCGTAGATGAGATCAACTTTCTTTGTAAAGTAATCTGCCAAGGATTGACACTGAGCGGCATCAAGTGCCGTAGAGGGAGGAGTGGAGTTGGCACCGGTCAATTTTTTAACAACAGAGAATAGCACCTTAGGGCAATTTCGTGCATCAGTCACAGTTTTTTTAGTATAGTCTGCTTTAGCAGTTTTGCAGCTATTATGGTACTTTTTCAAGGCTTCTTTATAGATGATTTTGTGTGAGGGGGAATAACCTTGTCTCCATTTACGCTCCAAGGTCTTACATTGTGAGCGGAGGCATTTAAGTTGTTCAGAGTACCACGGAGCCGGGGGATGATGTAAAGAAGCGAGCTTCGATGTTATCGGTAGCACCAAATTGACAGCATTAGTTAGCCAAAGTTCAGTGGCACAATTTAGTGCAGCAACTGGTAGTTCAGTGCACGGAAGTGTTTTGATCAACACATTATTGAATTCAAGCATGTTGATCTTACCCCAGTTCCGAGCTGGTCTAGCGGTTCCCGCCTCAGGTCCTTTTGCTGTTTCAGCCATATCTAACGAGAAAGGGACGGCTAAATGGTCGGACCAGGCAATTTGTAGGGCTTCACGAGAACAGTCTAAGGGAAGATTGGACAGAATCGGGTCTAATAGATGGCCAGCGCAATGTGTGGGGCCTGTATTTAGAAGTTGAAGACTAAAAGCTTCCAAGATGGAAAGAAACTGATTTCTGTAAGGACACTCATGGTCTTCCAGATGTATATTTAGGTCTCCTAAGATCGTAAAATTCGATGCTTTGAGCAGTACTGGAGCTAAAAAATCTGGTAATGATGTTATCCATGAGCTCGCAGTCCCAGGGGGACGATATACCAATAGTCCTGACAACGTCAATTGGGGGGTGATGGTCAGTTTAAATAGGGCCGATTCACAATCTTTTTGAGTGGCATCTACCAGTTTACAAGTGTAAACATTCCTGTAGACAATTGCAATTCCGCCACCCCTGCCAGAGACCCTATCCTGACGAAGAATGGCATAGTTGAAAGGAATTGCATCAGCAATATCTGGACCTGAGCAATCCCGAAGCCACGTCTCAGTCAGGAATATTGCATCAGGTTGATTTTCAACAAGAAAGTCATGAATGTTATATCTATGTTGTGGCAAAGATCTGCAATTGATACTCCAGAATCTTAAAGGGGGGTGAGTGGAAGCTGTCCTAGAATTTGCTTGCCTCTTTCGTCTACCTTGATGTTGTAGGGTTCTACATGTAGTAGGAGTTCGTAAGGAGAAGCCACAGCAAGTACAGCTGAACTTGCAAGGAGGAAAAGGGTAGATGGAGCAGTTAATATTAGGAGCGCCACGAAGCGCATACAACTCTTCGTATGAGTATATCAGAATCATGATGATTAAATAGATTTACTCACCGGGAAGGAGAGTGTGCCAGAGCCCGAAGCCCGTCCTAGCGCGGACGAGCGCAGACGGGCAGGACTCTGGCTGGACTCCGGCGCAGTGAAGGCGATAGCTTTTTAGTTCTGAGGTATCAAGAGTAGGTTTCTTCAAAAGTGGCTTTATTATAGCTGATTTCCAGCTTTGAGGGTAATTCCCTGATTTACAGGTAGTATTGAAAATATTTTCCAATATTGGGGCCACCACGTCGATGGATGATTTTATAATGGCCGGTGGACAGGGGTCCAGAGGAGAACCCGACATGATGGCTTTAATGAGATCCTTTATTTCTAGCAGGGATGGAGGGTTAAATTCAACCAAAGAGGGAGTAGTGGGTGATATATTGTTCAGTGATCTCAAGGGTTCCTCTTCTGTAATGTTATTAAATTTGTCAAAGATTTCTGTGACCTTAGTCCTGAAAAAATCAGCCATTTTGTTACAGAATTCTTGATTCGTATCTAAAGTTGTGGGAGTTGGAGTATTTGATAATATTGTCACTACCTGGTATAGTTGTTTGCTGGAGTTTTGGGCCAACTCTATTTGTTCGCAGAAGTATCTGCTTTTTTCCGTTCTTAATGTCTTTCGATAGCCTGACCATGCTCGTTTATATCTTTCTTTATCATTGTTGTCATAGCTGACTCGCCAGCGTCTTTCAAGATTGCGGCATTTCTGCCTCTCCAGTCTTAAAGATTCTGAGAACCAAGGGGCCGATGGTGTTACACGATTCGGGCGCAATTTCTTTAAGGGCGCTACTTGGTTAATAGTGTCTGTGAGCCATTGATTGTAATTATTGACTGCTAGATGAGAGTCTGACACTATAGGTGGTTTGTTGTTTTCAAGCTTCTCAGCTAAAGCTTTGGTATTTATGTTTTTCCAGTCCCTACATAGCCTATGATTACTTTTAGCCGTCTGTACATTTTTGTGTTGTTTAACAGGGATGTAGAAGACCACTACTGCATGGTCTGACCACACAACTGGGACAACCGTGGGGGGGGTGATAGCTGGATTGCTCGTAAATAGGCCATCAAGAATATGGCCTGCTGTATGCGTGGCTGAGGTGACTAGCTGATTTAGCCCAGCTGCCTTAAAATCATCAATGAGATTTGATGTATCTTTATCTGCTGTATTTTCCAAATGAAAATTAAAATCTCCGAGTACTGTAAAATCTGGGGCTACTAATGCCAGTTCCTGTAGCGTGCCTATCGATTGGAGAAAAGGCGTTCTGGCTGCCGGGGGACGGTATAGGAGAATACCATTAAACGTTTGAATAGGGGATAGATTGATAGCAAAGCCTAATACTTCAGCAGAAATGTTGTCTGGTATTACTGTTTTCAATGCTAGCTCTAGCCGTAGGATTATAGCGAGGCCGCCCCCCTTTTTTCCCTGCGGTCTATCCTGTCTTACAATATAGTAGCCCTCTGGAATGGCTGCTACCAGGTCTGGGCCCGATGCCAGATCGGCCCATGTCTCTGTAATGAAGAGGATGTCAAGTTTGTGAGCCGAAATGAATTCGGACACGTCCTCTCTGTGTTTGCACAATGATCTCGCATTCACGAGTGCACATTTGATAGTTTTTGCCTCTTTAGCAAGCCTTTCAGGGGCAGATGGGTTTTGTGTGTTTGTACGCATAAATGTATACTTGCAGCAGGGGCAGATAGCATGGGATAAATTGGAGTGTGTATCTAAACTAAGATGTGGGCAATTTTTCAGTCCCAGTGTATTTTTTATATCTAACAGATCCGATTTGGTATATTTTAAAAACTTACTGGTTAAGAATGATGTCGGGCCAGTATTCAGGGCACTTGGCACGCCCTGGGCGTGGACTGGCGCAGACTGGCACCCCTTAGGCGCGGCTTCGGCGCGCTGAAGGCGCGCCCGCTGCGCTCGACCGCTGCGCTTGTTGAAGCGCATTATAATGACGGAGCGAGGCCCCGCCTCCAACTCGAACGCTAACTCGTTCGGTTGAAGCGGGAGCCTGCAAGCTGAGTATCCACCCTTGCCCGCCACTCAAACGGCACACGCCGCGGTGGATCGGTGCAAGGTAACACAGAGAAAATTACACAGTGATAAAAACGATGCTTCGTGATTTTTAAAATATTTCTAAAAAGATCTCTCTGTTAGGTACAATTGTCAGTAAAGTCAGGCAAATAGTATTTATATGCTGAATATCCAAGGCAGAGGAGGAGCCCCTCGCAATCTGCCGTTCACCAAGCGTTTACAATGGAGCTGCCACCACCCTGCTAACGCCCAGCGCTGGATTATGCGGCTGTTTAAATAATCCAGGCCCCGCCTCCAACTCGAACGCTAACTCGTTCGGTTGAAGCGGGAGCCTGCAAGCTGAGTATCCACCCTTGCCCACCACTCAAACGGCACACGCCGCGGTGGATCGATGCAAGGTAACACAGAGAAAATTACACAGTGATAAAAACGATGCTTCGTGATTTTAAAAATATTTCTAAAAAGATCTCTCTGTCAGGTACAATTCTCAGTAAAGTCAGGCAAATAGTATTTATATGCTGAATATCCAAGGCAGAGGAGGAGCCTCTCGCAATCTGCCGTTCACCAAGCGTTTACAATGGAGCTGCCACCACCCTGCTAACGCCCAGCGCTGGATTATGCGGCTGTTTAAATAATCCAGGCCCCGCCTCCAACTCGAACGCTAACTCGTTCGGTTGAAGCGGTAGCCTGCAAGCTGAGTATCCACCCTTGCCCGCCACTCAAACGGCACACGCCGCGGTGGATCGGTGCAAGGTAACACAAAGAAAATTACACAGTGATAAAAACGATGCTTCGTGATTTTTAAAATATTTCTAAAAAGATCTCTCTGTTAGGTACAATTCTCAGTAAAGTCAGGCAAATAGTATTTATATGCTGAATATCCAAGGCAGAGGAGGAGCCCCTCGCAATCTGCCGTTCACCAAGCGTTTACAATGGAGCTGCCACCACCCTGCGTACATACCTTATATTTATTTATCAGTGGTATTGTAATAGCACTTCCTGTTTTCCGTTCAATAATTACAGGCCGGGTTTCAGTCAACATCCGCCAGGCAGGCAGTGGACAGGGTGTCTTCTGTCAGTGGTCACTGGTCACCAACATTGATGGATGAAGCGTCAGCTGGAATGGAGGAGTGCCGCTAATAAGAGGAATTGTTTGCTGCATGCAACTTACTTACCAAATTCAACAGGACAACTCCAACAACATACAGAATACAGATACAGTATCCATTGTTTTCTTCTATGAGTGTGACTGCATGTGGTTAGCTTTAGTTTGTAACCAAAGATTTCTTTATCTTCAATTATTGTTTGTCCATGCTGTGCTTTTTTTTTCTTCTCTCAACAAAACCTACCCAAAAAGAAACCCCAATTCCCATCCATTTTCCAAACCCTAACCCTCTTCCCCCGGGCTGTGTGGTTTTGCTTGATGTCTGACTAAATGACATCAATAATTCCACACACTTGCTGGGGAGGATAAGGTCATAGCAACAGGCTGGTGAAGGAATACGAGGATATATTCTAGACTTACTCAGCTTCAGTACTATTTCTTGTAGTAGTAGGAGCCAATGTCAAATAAATTCAACGCAAGTACTAGTTATACTTGCAATACTTTACCATTTGTTAGGCTACATTGTGGCACTGTTCTAGTGTACTGTCACCTGCTATATTCTCTATCGTACCGTAACTGTTGTAATGCTACAGTAAGGACAAACCAGGTTTCGTTTTCTTTTTTTCCATAGGCATGCAACTGCCACTGTGTCACACCACTAGTACAACCGCAACGAGGAAATTTCATCCGCCCAGGATTGCCAACCTTAATCCCCATTTCCCGTGGAGCCAGCCCTGGGCCTAGCCCTAATTTCTAACACAAATTACAGGTAAGATAAGCGTTTGGTGGGAGGTAGTATAATGGAGTATTAGGACTAGACGAGAGATTGACGGTAGTACTACTAAAGTCCTAGGACTCTTCAGGAAAACAAACTTACTGTTAAACCCCCACCCACCAGACTGAAAAGCATTAAAAAACAGGTATGGTCAGATAAAGTTTAAAAAAGTATATTTATGTAGCCTTAACAAAATAATCTCCCTCAAGACCTTCCCTAACCCCAACAATTGTCTTTGAAAAGTCCCAAAAAGAACCCAACTCCCAAATCCCACCCCCCAAAAGTCTCTAAAAAAAGGGCAAGGGACACTCCACTACTGGAGGGTGCTGGTGAATTTTGCGGCCAGGGCATCATACTCCTTGCGGAGGGTGGCATGGTCGAAGCGGAGGCCCTCCACCAAGTTCTTGTACCTAAGGACCTCGTGCTCCAGGTAGGACATTCTGACTCCTAGGCGGCGCTGGCGTGCCTTGCGACTCCTGTGGGGGGCAGCTGGTCTTTTTGCTGCTTGGCGGTGGCGGTTGGCTTTGTTAGCCCGGCTCCGTACCGCTGGAGCACTGCGCTGGCTGGCAGCCCGTGGGGGCACGGAGGAGGATGCAGCTGTCCCAGTGGAGGATGTTGTGGTTCCACTGGTTGACTGCGTGTCCTCCTCCTCCAGGGCCACCAGCCGCCGATATTCGGCGACAGTGTCATCCAGCCTCCGTTGCCGGGCCATTCGAGCCTGCTCCCTCCGTGATGTCGATTTGGAAGGAGCAACTATATGAAGAAAGAAAGACATAGTCTGTGACCAATTCTCCTTAACATTAATAACACAAAGTGATTGAGCCGAAAGTTGTGTCACAGTACAAGTAGCAAATTGAAAGCACAGTACATAACTATTGAGGACAGTATCTATCTAACCTCCCACTTCTGCATCCTTGCTCTAACATTAGTGGGAGTTTAATGAACAAATTCTACGACCACTATGGACTTCCATTACAGTCGACTATGACAGTACACCAGTCTTATTCTTCTTCTTCTCTCTTGTTTAGGAAAATTGGTACGTTATCTTATGCAAGCCGGCAGAATGCCAGCGCAGTGAACTTGCACCCGAGAAAAACAGACGCACACCATGATGAGTGAGACAGACTTGCGTTACTGTACCGGTCCATTACATGCAGGTGGTGAAGCTATTACTTTTCTATTACGGGTGGCACTGAGAATACTCTGTTACAAGGGCTACTGCTTAATTAATTTACCTTTCACCCTACAGTGCAAATGAGTACTAGAAAAGGAAAATGAAGAAGCTAAATAATTTGATTATCTATCACTTCATATGGGATGTATTTGATGACATATGGGATGACTTTAGGTGCTTTGCTTATTATTGAGTGAACAGTGATACACCCACACATGAATGACGTACTACTACTAAACTAAAGTTATTAAGAGAGGTACGGAGTGTCCACCGTAATAACCGGATATATGCTGTGCTTGCAGTTGCAATACAAACTACTGCTACTATTCATGGTAGTATTGGACAAATTTACTATTTATTTTCCTTGCCTTCCCTACACTGGAACGGACGTGCGGGTGCGGTGTTACATGCTCTTCAAGGTAACACTTAGTTCATCCAGTGACCATCTACTCTCTCTAGATACACATGTGCTATCTAAGAGTCAGATAATACCATGCTCCAGGCATCCATCCATTCAAAGTATATGCACACATACATTTTCTGTTTCACCCACCCAGGCTGTTGTCCTTCCACCCATCCTTGCTTCATCATTGACCCAGCCATGCACCATACCATATTCTTTCCTTCCCAGCCACCTCGGGGGCCAAGCAAACACATATCATTCTTCTTTGCCAGCCATCATAAAATTTCTCGTCCTTCCACACTTACTTACACCCTTCTTTCGCTTTTCGTTCATCCCATCCATCAAGTTCATCTAAGATCTTATTGGGATTCTTCTCACCAAAAACTTCACAGCTAAGTCGAAGTACATTTAGAGGAGGCTACTACCTGGTTGATTTATAATACACCCGTGCAGAAAGCACACTATGCAGTCTTCAATCTCAATAAGTAAGGAATATATAGCTTACCTCTTCCCGCCACCACCGTGCGAACCCTCACAGGAACGTCCGGCACTTGCACCGCCTCCTCCCCAGAGTCCTCGCCCAACACCACCACCTCCGCGCTGGCCCCGCCACCAGATGTTCCACCTACAAAGTACATTTAAGAATGTTAGAATACACCACTCACTACTATATAATATTTGGTCTAGGAGGAATAAACAAATGTTAAAAAAACGAAATACAATGTAATAATTTGTAACTGTCTACTCTAAAGTAAAAATGTCCCTTTTTCCACAAGAAATGTGTCCAATTAATCGTTAGCACTAAGCACTTTTCCATTTTCAGTTAAACGTTTACTTTTATGACAAATTTGATTTTAATAAATGTGTTTACTTTTAATAAAGCTTTTAAACTTAAATAGACTCTGTGGTTTTTGGTCCTCCAGACTAGAGTGGATGAGCTAAAGGTTTTGGAATTTTTGCAAGCATGAGTGCCTCTGGCACTTCTTGACTCTGACTCCGTACTCTTGTCCTGCGTTGGATAATCTAATGATCATTGGGGATCAATCATCGGTGACTTTGGGAGCTAAATGACTCTGCCACACTATCTAGTCATTAAGGAGATTGGGGGTTCTTCAAAGTCTGATATCACTGAGGTATGTGGAAAGAAAGTCTACCTGCGCCTATTATAATTGATAAACAATGCACTATTTAGTGTTCATAGTTCGGTTTGTGCAGATTTGTCCCTGCAACAGTAGTAGAATGGATTGTCCTCCTATCCAAACCAAAAGTAAAGTAGTATCTTATTCTTTCTTGGTGGTCATTCACCTTTTTATTGTTGGCAATTGTCAAAGCATAAACATTTAGAAGACTTGAAAAGACATTATGGACAATCCCAGAGGACTGCACTCAGTGCATAGAGCTATTGCTGACTAGAATGGGAGTCCAATGGAATTGCCAAATGTGCAATCTTAGTTAGCTACACAGACAGACTAATAAGAATAATCTAGCAATACCACAGGGAGTCATAGTCGAGGCAGGATAAGAATTTAGATCCAGTCTACAAGAAGATCAAAGACGATTTAGAAAAAATCGAATGAGGAACGCTAGGAAAAAATAGGTACTCTATATTAAAATTAAAACTTACTGGGGCCAGCAAAGGAGCCCTCTCCTGCCCGATCCTGGCCTGCATCCTCCTGAACAGCACCCTCTTCCTCCTCCTCCTGTGTCCTCTTGCCCTTGGGGGGAGCTGATGTACAACATGAAAGAAAGAAAGACCAGAAAACATGGATGAGATTTGTCAACCAAATAAAACATTTCAAAAGAACAATAACAAAATATTTTGGAGAAATAGCAAATAGATAGACAACTATTCCACGGGATATATTGACCTATCTCATGTGGTATACTACGTTATTCGTATTGCCTGATTTGCGGACCGTTGACTTTGAAAGTTCCTATGTAACTCACTAAACAGACTACTAAAAAGGTTTGCCTAGGCCTGGCAGGCAGCAGTCCGCAGCACGCAAAGTGACAGACAAAGTCTATCCTGCTTGCAGATCAATGAATACTCAAACTATCAATCCACCGACCACCACCACTATTTCTTCTTATAGCCATGTGTCTAAAGGAAGGACTGGACTTCAGTCTGTTGGGGCTGATTTAGAAGTCCCTTGCGGCTTATTTTCCTCCATTGTTGCGTGACTTTTGTGACGCAGCGGCAGAACAAAAGAGTCGCCATGGTGCGGCGTATATATAAAAAAAAAACGCATATGGGAGATGCATCACGTTGTAAAGCCCTGCGCCATCAGGGGGCGTTCCGGCGCAAGGGAGGGCGTTCCTGCGCAGGAACGAATCCTAAAAGTGGCTGAGGGAAATCTACAAGATGTCAATCAGTCACTTTTAGGACAATGATACGTGACTCAAACCCTGCGCCTGCTTGAAGCCGACGTACGGCTTGATGCAGCATTGGGGAGATAGGGCACCCCAGAGCATTGCTGGAGCTGCGCCATCGTTGGCACGCAACTCCAGCAATGCGCCGCCTTTACGGCACAGGTGCGTAAGGCTTCTGTGACGTTTTGGGCCAATGGGTGGTGGTGGCATGGCGCACAATTACTGCCGCATCCCTGCTACTTTGCAGGGATGTGCCGGTAATTGAAAATATGACCCTTAGTGTCTAGCATTACGCAGTTCTTTACACTACACTCATACATAATTTCTCAGGCCAATGAAATGAACACAAAATACAAAACAAATAAGCATAGTAGCAAGCAAGGCTACTGAGAAGGAGAGCAGTGCACCTGAAATGCATAGAAGATTTTGAAATATAATTTACCTACAATGTAATCGACAGCATTATTGCTCTTGGTAAAGAACAAAGATTTGCAAATAACAGAGCCGGATAAAACAGATTAGTGATGAAATAGCTAGAAATAGCTACTACTACTCACCAAGCCCGGGGACCTCTACGCCGAGCGCGCCAGCAAGTCCCGTTCCCGGTCCATGACATCCGTCCAGCGGTGGGTGGCCTGGTTATAGGTGCGCCGGACCCCAGAGAGCTTAAACATGGCCAGGCACACCTTCTCCCACCGCTTCCGGCGCTCCCGGATGCCATAGCCGGTTGCGATCTTGCCGCCTCCCAGGATGGTCTTGGGGAGGCGGCGCTGGACGTGGAAGATGAGTGCGGCACCACCTCCTCCGCGCTAAAGATCTCCCGTGGCATCACTAGCTCCCCCCTCAAACGCCCGCACGGGAGCCGGGCACGGGGTGCGGGACCCTTCCCCTTCTCAGGGTGCTTCCCGGCTCCCTTTACCATGGTCTGGGCAGAAATGAGTTAAATAATAAAGAAGAAATAGAATATGGAAGAAGAAAAGAAAAGAGTTTAAAAAAGTAGTTTAAAATTAACAAAAAGTAGCAGAAAACACAAAAATATAGAGCTAGAAAAATAGAGGGATAGATAATAAGTAAAATAGATCAAATAAACTTCAAACAAGCAAAGGATGGCAGAGATTCAGAGAGGATACAGAAAGCATGCCCAGAACCATAGCAATGAATGAGAAACAAGATGGCCGCGCCCATTCACGACCGCGTGGGTAAGTTCGCGCGAGATTTTCCTCGCGATCACGCGCGAAATTGTACTAGCGAGCAGCACACTTTGCGAGATTACACATAGCGGCCGGAAACGGAATTACGTCACGCAAACAAGATGGCCACGCCCGTGTACGACCGCTAGGGTAACTTCGCAAACGTATAGCTACAAGCGCCTTGCGAACACGCAAAAAATCATGCGAACATACACGGCGCAAAAAAAAGAAATAGTGTATTCGCACGCATTCGCGGCTTCCGAAATCGATCTCGCATGGATTCGCGCCCCGCAAATCGCGCGAAATTGCAGAAAAACGATTTTTGCTAAACTGAAAGCAATCAGCAGCTGCAAAAGTTCAAACTTAACATTAGTAACCATTCACTCTAGTGCTTCCTGAGGGACCCCTCCAGAGTTCAGTTGCCTATTTGCAACTATTCCATGACCCTGCTATGACCCAAACAGCAGGCTCATAGAATAGCTACAAGTAGACCATAAAGGTCCTGTGAAAAAAAATTGCACTGCAACAGAAAGCAAATGACAGATAAGGAAGGAAGCAGGTGCCAGCCAGACTGGAAGTTTCAAAATTACTGACACATTAATCACCCCCTAATTAATTCATGGCAGTTGAAGAAGGGCAGGTGTGCTTGCTTTCACTGCAACAGAAAGCAAATTACAGATAAGGAAGAGAGCAGGTGCCAGCCAGACTGGAAGTTTAAAAATAAGTGACACATTAATCAACCCCAAATTAATTCATGGCAGTTGAAGCAGGGCAGGTGTGCTTGCTTTTTTTCACCCCCATAATCTACAGTGATAAACAAACCTAATGGGTGGCAGTGAGGATGTACCAGAGGGTGGCATGGGTGTACCAGAGGGTGGCAGTGGTGAAACAGAGGGTGCTGTGAACCTGTGATGATAAACCAGACGTAGAAACAACATAGTTGCGGCCGTTGCGAGCCGAAAAGTAAGTTCGCAATTGCGAACTGGTACAAAACCCTCGCGAACTGGCAGAAATCCTTGCGAACACAAAGAGGAACGTGTTCAAGGTATACATTAGGGGGAGCTACATTAAGACCGCAAGCAGAGTGCATTTCGCCTAGCGAACCCATCTTGACTGAGCAGAGCGGGAGCTCTGGAGTCTGGAAATACGTGCGATAATTATGATGGAGGCATTTCAGTAATATCCTCTACAAGACTAGAGGAATTGCAGGAGAATAACGTAACCAATTATGTACATTGTAACCACAAAAACTCTTCCTCAGAAGGAATGTAGGGCTTAGGAGCACCAGCGCACCTATTAGACTTCTTCCAGTAATTCAGGCCGAACCAGTGAGCTCCGTCGAGGCTTCTCCTGTAACCCCAGTGGAGGAAAATAAAAGCCCCTCAAACTCCAAAGAGAATAGAACAGCAATTTCTGGACAGCTCGGGTCCGGCTCCAGCAAAGAAAGTCAGGTAGAGGCATCTCGATGCGTAGAGCACCGTGCTAATGGGAAATGTAGTGCTCATTACCGGTTCTTTGGTATCAGTGCAGTGCTTCATTTACAACAACGAGAAAAACACAAACCACGGAATGGAAGAGAAAGATGAAAAACAGTGACATAAAAAGCCGGACAAGAGCGAGACAATGAGCAGGGAGGGACTGGTGGTGAATAAAAGAGGCAAGAGATGGAATTAAGATTACGCAGCCTTGGTATTCTACACCCCAAATACTGGTAGCGCAGGCCGTGGGACTTTGTGCCCCAGGTTTATTGTTTTACAAATTGCCCACAGCCCTTTCATTCATTGTTTTACACATTAACCACTGTGCCAGCTTGACAATAATTAACTTGCCCTAGCTAATGGTATTGCCCATGAAATAAAAATGTTTTAGAAACTCTTTAACAATGTCTCAAACGTTTATACTCGGGTGTCAAACGAACCAGGTCATGGCATCACTACACAGGGAAATAGGCCACCAATGTGATATAAAGCTGAGTTCTCTCCAAATGGTGTTGTTTAAATGCACAGGCTCAGAGCTCCATGGCGATCCCCAAAATGGATGGGAGAGGCATAAAGTCTGTGCCTAGAGCTGCTAGTGTTTTTGTCTGGGTCGATAGCATAGCATTCACCTTGATTCATGCTGCAGAGTAGTGATAGAGCGGCGTGTCCGAGCTCAATATACTTGTCCCACACACATTCACACCAGGTCAAACACTTTTGTCACATCAAGGAGGCATGCTATGGCACTAATTTGGGGGTTAAGTTGCACAGTAGTGCAAAGATGATACATAAGTTAAGTGGATCTGCCGAAGATAACGCCTGATTTATCTAGCATGATAGGACTAAGACGTATTGGGGAGTAGGCAATTGGCCACAATTTTGGCTAAGATCTTGCTGGTGTTGATGTGGGCTAGTAGGGTGGTAGGACCTGCATCACCAGGGATCCTGTCCTGCTTTAATAATGGAAATAATACTGCTTCCCCCAGTTTTAGTACGAGAATCTGAGTAGATCTTCCCTCTTCATACATTGAAGATGATGTGGGGCTAGTAAATTTATATTTTACTCGTAATACCCTGCTCCCTGGCATGCACTGATTTCCTCAGTACTGATAGTTTATCTAGTTATTGCTGGTGTGCATCATGCAGTTCTGTTTTAGTTTATATAAATTGGACCTAAGCACCTTCATTATGCCAACTTATTTGGAAAAGCAAACCCCTCTGATGACCACTGTGAATGCTTTGCAGAGTGCGTCCACCTTCTGCTATGAGTCCACGCTGTATATAAATGAATACGGTGTTGTGGTCTGAACTTCACTCATGATGACAGGGTATAGAAGAGCTCTTATAGGTAGTCTCAAAGTATATGCATTCTACAATGGGCCAGGGAATGCCATCTCCAGAAAAACTGAAAAGTGGGCTGATAATGTCTGTTTCGTTGTATGTTTTTTAACAGTTATCCAGTTGCAGATGTCATTAGAGGTATGACAGTAGTCAATCCTAAATCAGTAATTGTGGGCAGCAGATGTGCAACTGCCCTCCTGGAAAAATGGATTCTCCTGCAGCACACATCAATTAGATCCTTGTTCTCTCTTATGCCCAATAAGCATGGGCGCAAAATCCGTTCCGCTCGCTTTGCGGATTTTCGGTAAATTCGCAATCCGCAAACTCTCGCGAACTTGCCGAAAATTCGTAAAATCCGTGCGAAGTGGATTTTTTGCTTGGTCGCACTTGCCAACTAGAATACTATACAATTTCGCGGGAGTAAACACTTGCGAACACGGGCAGCGACAATCTCGCAATTGCGAGATTGCAAAATTTGCAATTTCGCACAAGAAATCCACCAGCAGGCAGCATAAACCTTGAAAATTATGATTTTTATCAGAATAACTCCTCCCTCAGGTTGACATTTGCCTGCACTTTTTCTTTGCAAGGAGTCCATTTTGGGGGGTGGGGGTGGGAGGAAGGAAGTGCCCCACAGTTTCCAACTTCCTGTTCCTGTCCACCAGGCTCCTCCCAGTGCTTTCTTCATGTGCTGGTCACTTTGATTTGGATCTTGACCTGGAAGGATTACTTTTTGTGGATGCTGCTGGATATTTGGATTTTTGCAAAACTGAAAGCACTCAGCAGGTGCAAAAGTTCAATCTTATCATTAGTAACCATTCCCTGTAGTGCTTACTGAGGGGCCCCTCCAGAGTTCATTTGCCTACTTGCAACTATTCTATGACCCTGCTCTGACCCTCACAGCAGGCTCAGAGAATAGCTACAAGTATACAACAAAGGTCCTGTTAAAAAAATTACACTGCAACAGAAAGCAATTACAGGCAAAACTGAAAGCACTCAGCAGGTGCAAAAGTTCAATCTTATCATTAGTAACCATTCCCTGTAGTGCTTCCTGAGGGGCCCCTTCAGAGTTCAGTTGCCTACTTGCAACTATAGGCCACAAAGGTCCTGTGAAAAAAAGTGCACTGCAACAGAAAGCAAATTACAGATAAGGAAGCAGGTGCCAGTCAGACTGGAAGTTTAAATTCAGTGACACATTAATCAACCCCAAATTAATTCATGTCAGTTGAAGCAGGGCAGGTGTGCTTGCTTTTTTCACCCCCATAATCTACTGTGATAAACCAACCAGAGGGTGGCAGTGATGTACCAGAGGGTGGCATGGGTGTACCAGAGGGTGGCAGTGGTGAAACAGAGGGTGCAGTGAACCTGTGATGATGAACCAGATGTAGAAACAACATAGTCGCGGCCGTTGCGAGCCGACAAGTAAGTTCGCAATTGCGAACTGGTACAGAACCCTCGCGAACTGGCAGAAATCCTTGCGAACACAAAAAAAATAAAAAATCCGCAAATTCGCAAGAGTTCGCGGATTTTGCGGATTGCGAATCTGTAAATACGCAAGTTCGCGGATTGCCAATTCGCAAAATCCGCCCATGCTTAATGCCCAACCAGACCTGAGCTGCATCAGGGTTTGGGCAAAGGGCTACGTCGCTTCAGTCTAGGTTAGGGTCAATGAACACATTGAAATCATTTCCCCAGAAAATCAAATGTGGATTTAGTCAAAGTCACCTGGCCCACATCTCCTGGAAGAGGGCTGGATCATCAGTGTTGGTACATGAATATTTTTATATTTCCCTTCATTGCCTTTTATAATCTTTTTGGGGTTAGAACAGGAAGAGAATGACACTGTATAGCGGTCTGAGCACCATCTGGCTACAAAGTCGAAAACTGTGTGTTTGGTGAGGTAAGTTTTTGAGAGAAGGGTAATAGCCACCTTATCTAGACAAGGACCCGTATCATTTTTCACAGTTGATTCAGTCTTTGAATATTTTCGGTCATAGACCTGTATATTCTATCATGTTATTGGGGTATAGCTGTACCATTCAGTATTATAATTACATGACGTATAGCATGGTTGCAGCGCACAGCTCTTGTAGTAGCAGTGCTTCTAGAACACTGTGTTGCTGTCAATGTAGACTAGAAACAAGAATTATCAACAACATTGGCAGTCATTCCCCTCTCCCCACACTGTTGAACTGAATCTGCCAAGTGTATTTCAAGAACCACCCTAAATTTTTGGAGTCACCCAAACTACAACACAGAGACATCTAATGAAGAGTGTAAATTGGCAACAGAAAAGGGGGGTGCCCTGGTAAGCTCAGAGAGATGAGCCGTAGAGCTTTACCTGGTTATTTGTGTGTGTGAGTGCCATTGCATATAATAACTGGACCTAGTAGCATGTTATGTTATGTTATGTTATGTTAAAATACATTTATAAAGTGCACATACACGGGGAGGTTTCTTGGCGCTGCTATGTTTAGAACCCAAGTCCAGATGCGCTATTAGAAGACCTGACAAAATAGCCAAGTTTTAAGACAACTTCTGAAACTGAGGAGAGTTGTACAGAGGCGTATTTCGGAGGGAAGAGAGTTCCAAAGCATGGGGCCAGAATAGCAAACCTGGCACCGCCAGTACGGTTTAGTCTGCAGGAGGGGGTAGACAGTAGAAGCGTGTATGCTGAGCGAAGATTTCGCGTAGGAATGTGCTGGTGAATCAAGTTGTTCACAAATTTAGGGCTTTTCCCATTGAGGGACTTAAACATGAGGCACCCAACCTTGAAGGCGCAATGCTGGATTACTGGAAGCCAGTGGAGTTGCTTCAGGAGGGGGGTAACATGAAGATGTCTGGGTTGATGAACAAGCAAACAGGCCGCCTGGTTTTGAACCAATTGTAAACGTTTGGAAAGATAGAGGGGAATACCAAAGTAAAGTGAATTGGCGTAGTCAATGTGAGATATAACCATAGCAAGAATCACCTGAATCTGAGCTTCGTAGGTAAGAAACCTGCCGATCTTTTTTTATTTTCCTGAGTTGGAAGAAGCAGGTAGAGATCACTGACCCTATCTGAGGCTTCATCGTGAGGTCCTGGCTAAAGATGACCCCCAGGTTCTTGGCCAAGTTCGATGGCGAGGGAGGTTTGCCTAATTCCCTGGGCCAGAAGTGAGGGCCCCAGGGATTCTTAGTAATGCCGCCAGTAAGAACAAACTCTGTCTTGTCCAGATTGAGCTTAAGATGATTGCTGTTCATCCACTGACTAATTCCTGCGTCTCTGACACGATCGACCAAAAGATTATGGTTGACCGTGTCAAAGGCCTCGGAGAGATCAAGCAGGACAAGAGCCTGAAGAGAGCCACCATCGACCTTGTCATGGAGAGTGTCTAAAACTGTGAGAATGACTGCCGCGGTGGAGTGAGCCGGGCGGAACCCTGCCTGATTAGAATCAAGGAATTCAGATTCTTCAAGGAACTCAGTAAGGCATCTCATGACATAGGTTTCTAGGACCTTTGCAAGGTAGGGGAGAAGAGAGATAGGGCGATAATTCGTTAACAATTGAGGATCAGCCCCCGGCTTCTTCAAGAGGGGAATGACAATGGCCTCCTTGAAGGTGGCGAGGACAGTGCCCTGGGTTAATGACTGATTCAGGAGGTGAAGTGCAGGACTTGAAGGGTAGTAAAAATGTATTTCAAGATGCTAGGAGGGCAGCAGTCAGTGGGAGAGCCCGTTTTGACCTTAGAAAGCAAGTCTGCAAAAGCAGGCTCGTTGATTCTTGGGAATTGCGTAAAGGCGCTGTGATTTTGGGTGGAGGTCAGGCTAAACGGCAGATTATTACGGACTGGAATGCTGGCCTTTATTATTGCACTTTTATCGATGAAGAAGGAGTTCAAGGAATTACAGAAAGTTTGAGAAGGGTCAGGTTTGATAGAGATTCTGTCAGGATTGGACAGCTCATTTACTATGGAGAAAATCTCTTTTGTACGATTAAAAGTAGACAGAATGTTTGAGGAGAAGTATGCTGCTTTGGCGGTCGGAATGGATTTTTTAATAATTTTTCATGGTATTTATATAGAGACATTTGTCTTCGGGTAGATAGTTGCGTCTCCAAGTTCTTTCCAGTTGCAGTAAGGCTAATTTCTGTTTTTTCAGTTCATCAGGGAACCACTTATGAGCATCGTAATGGCGGGGGCATATGCTTTCTTGAGAGGCGCAAATTTATTGCTGGTGGCCAACAACCAGCTTGTAAGCTGTTCTTCAGCCTGGTTGATAGAAGAATTGATAGGGGGGGAGAGTTAGCAAGTGAATTAAGAAATAATGTTTTCTCACATTTATTCCAATTTCTGCGGGTGCCTCCTCCTTGACAGGATGATTTATTAGAACAATTGTCAAGAATAGTAAATTTAAGTATATGGTGGTCAGACCAGGTGCATGGCGATACTGATACGGGGGACATAGCTATATTGACTGTCCAGATCTGATCAAGGATATGTCCATTTATGTGAGTGGCCGTGATAACTTGTTGCACCAGGTTTAGTCCAGAGAGTAGCTCACTGAGTTTGGCTGATTGGGGACCACCAGATGATTCATTGGCCCAATAGTTAAAGTCACCAAGCAGCATGACCTTGCCATGAGTAGTGACTAGGTGCGCAACCTGTTCACCTAAAGAATGAAGGAACAGGGGCATCCTTTGATGGGGACTATAAAGCAGGACACACACCAACGCGGTCTTAATCGGTTCAAATTCAAATTAAAGCACTAGATTGTCCACAGAGGGTAGATCTAGAGAGGAAAGCGTAGAGTATTTACAATCATGACGGGTAATTATAGCTACTCCTCCGCCCACTTTCCCCTGAGGGTGGTTGGCTTGAATAATATGATAGTCAGAAGGGAGGGCAGCTAAGATGTCAGGGGAGGATTCCTGAGATAACCAGGTTTCCGTAAGCAAAAGGAAGTCTGGTTGCTCAAATTTGAGCAACAAGAAGATGTCTAATTGTTGCTTGACCAGTGAACGAGTATTCAGGTAGATGACAGAGAGCTTTCGAGTGCCATTGCGCTCTAAAGTCTGGGTAGAAGTTGCTCTTTGGAAGGAAGCTAATTCAGGGGAAATTGTTCTAGTCAGCAAGATCCCCTGAGATTTTAAGCTGGAATAATTCAGGGCATTGAGAGTGGAGGGCAGCTTGCGCAGCGCCACTAGTTCAGTGGTACTGTAGTGGATTTTTTTGGGGGCATAGTGACAGGCCCCAGGCTCCTTACAGGCGTGGATGTGCGCAGACAGGCTTGCTTTTGGCACGCCTTCGGCGCACTGCCGGCGCGCCCGCTGCAGGCATCCGCTGCGCTCCCGCGCTGCGATCGGCATTAAATAGCCGCTGGCAGCCTAAGCTCTGCCCCGTCTGCACTGTGATTGGCTGAAAGAATCAGCTGATAGTAGCCGGTCCTGCCTCGCTCGTAAGTCAGTGGGTTACAGGGATTTTGCACAGAGTTATATTTTTAAAAAACATTCATATCCATGATACACATTTTAAAAAGTAAGCACAACACAGATTCTAGCAGTCGAGCACAACGAGCTGGGGGATCGTAAACAAAGTAACCAGTTCACATGCTGCGATCGGCAAAAAAAGCTGCTGGCAGCCTAAGCTCCGCCCCGCCTGCACTGTGATTGGCTGAAAGAATCAGCTGATAGTAGCCAGTCCTGCCTCGCTCGTAAGTCAGTGGGTTACAGGGATTTTGCACAGAGTTATATTTTTAAAAAACATTCATATCCATGTTACAAATTTTAAAAAGTAAGCACAACACAGATTCTCGCAGTAGAGTACAATGAGCTGGAGGATAGTAAACAAAGTAACCAGTTCCCGCGCAGCGATCAACAAAAATAGTCGCTGGCAGCCTAAGCTCCGCCCCGCCTGCACTGTGCTTGGCTGAAAGAATCAGCTGATAGTAGCCAGTCCTGCCTCGCTCGTAAGTCAGTGGGTTACAGGGATTTTGCACAGAGTTCTATTTTTAAAAAACATTCATTTCAATGATACAAATTAAAAAAAGTGAGCACAACACAGATTCTCGCAGTAGAGCACAATGAGCTGGAGGATAGTAAACAAAGTAACCAGTTCCCGCGCAGCGATCAACAAAAATAGTCGCTGGCAGCCTAAGCTCCGCCCCGCCTGCACTGTGCTTGGCTGAAAGAATCAGCTGATAGTAGCCAGTCCTGCCTCGCTCGTAAGTCAGTGGGTTACAGGGATTTTGCACAGAGTTCTATTTTTAAAAAACATTCATTTCAATGATACAAATTAAAAAAAGTGAGCACAACACAGATTCTAGCAGTAGAGCACAATGAGCTGGGGGATCGTAAACAAAGTAACCAGTTTCCGCGCTGCGATCGGCAAAAATAGCGTCTGGCAGCCTAAGCTCTGCCCCGCTTGCACTGTGATTGGCTTAAAGAATCAGCTGATAGTAGCCGGTCCTGCCTCGCTCGTAAGTCAGAAGGTTACAGGGATTTTGCACAGAGTTGTATTTTTAAAAAACATTAATTTCCATGATACAACTTTAAAAAAGCATCATTGAGCTTCAATGGTAACGTTCCCTGGTACACTGCGAAGGGCCGCTGTTTAGAACTCAGCATAGGGTAGTGGTTAAAGAGCACCTTATCCAGGGTGTCATTTGTTCCTCACAGTCATGGAAGCGGTATACATAGGGACATCATGACAATCAGTCATTGACCGACCCCATGCAACCTCCCCAAGTGGCCATTATGGGAATTATCCAAGCATGCAGTGTCACTTAAGTGTGATGTGGAGGGTCAGCTATCACTTTCAGACTGAGTAGATGGTCACAAAATGTTTATCTTCAAAAATGTTGCTAACTGCTAGATCATTGACGACATGGGTTTTTGTTTTGGATTGTCACTGGTGGGTGTGCTGAATATAGTAGCGCATATGTGACACTTGCTTTTTAAACCTTATTTTTGATTTGAATAAATTCACGCCTTGCCTCCTGGACCACCATTGTGAAGTCTGAATGTATGCAAATTTGATTTCCAGCGTATGCCAGCTTGTGATTTTCTCCTGCAAGTCTAAGCATTGTGTCCTAATATTTAAAATTTAAGTAAGAAGGCTGGAATAGGACAGAGCAGCAACCCGGGAGGGGTTTCGGTCATTAGAGCTCAGTGGGCTGGTTCAATCACGAACAAATGAGCAAAAGCAGATGAGTCAAACATGTTTTTGAGCATTGTTTCAATGTTTGCTTCCATTCTCTCAGAGGTGGTAGTTTCTGGTATTGCCATTCGTGGATGTAATGAGTTTGAGTACCTTCTCCATTTAAAGCGGCTTTTTGTTTCGCTCCTTTATAATTGGCCTCCACAATATATTTTCACAGTTTTGCACTCTCTATGCAGTCTTTCCACTTCTCCAGTCTTTTGTTTTTCTAGTCCATTCTATTGGTCAATGAGTCAATTGTGTTGTCTCTAGGGATCAGATTCTTTCATATATTTAATAGGAGTGTTTTCAGGTATTATCCTGTGGATTTAATAGCAAAGTCTGCATGTTGCTCAACATTAAGCTGGGTTCCAGGGGGGGTTTATCTTGGACATTTACCTATAATCAAATGTTACATGAGATTGTTTTTGATACAAGTAATACAGATGAGATATGGTCTCTCTAAATATAATTAAAATGTATTGAATGTTGCAGTGGTCGGATGCAGTGCTCAATATTTATGGGATTACATCTCACAGTGATACTGTGCGCCTATTTTTCAGCTGAATTTATCAATACAGTGTTTATTCAAAAATGACAAATCTAGCACATAGGTAAGCCTGGTAATGACACTCGGTCCCTTGCTCACTTGGCCACTGGATTCAAGATAGCCTGGCTGATGAGGATTATGAATCCGAAACCGGTCCCAGGATGAATGTTTCCGGTCCAGGGAAGACATGGCATGGCAGTTCGGGCTGGACTGTTCCCATGAGGCACAGGGTCAGACTGATTTGCATATTGCCGTGTCTGAACTGGGGTGGCCGAGTGAGCTAAAGAATGGTGATGGATTAAACCCAGATCAGTTGACTGGGGGTGAGTGTTTGATTTGCTCAAACGCTCCGTCCATCATCCCCTTTTGTATCGCTTTGTTCGCACTAAGTGTGGCAGGGTATGCTCAGACGTGAGTCCCTTGCTCACTTGGCCACTGGATTCAAGATAGCCTGGCTGATGAGGATTATGAATCCGAAACCGGTCCCAGGATGCTTGTTTCCGGTCCAGGACAGACATGGCATGGCAGTTCGGGCTGGACTGTTCCCATGAGGCACAGGGTCAGACTGATTTGCATATTGCCATGTCTGAACTGGGGTGGCCGAGTGAGCTAAAGAATGGTGATGGATTAAACCCAGATCAGTTGACTGGGGGTGAGTGTTTGATTTGCTCAAACGCTCCGTCCATCTTCCCCTTTTGTATCGCTTTGTTCGCACTAAGTGTGGCAGGGTATGCTCAGACGTGAGTCCCTTGCTCACTTGGCCACTGGATTCAAGATAGCCTGGCTGATGAGGATTATGAATCCGAAACCGGTCCCAGGATGCTTGTTTCCGGTCCAGGGAAGACATGGCATGGCAGTTCGGGCTGGACTGTTCCCATGAGGCACAGGGTCAGACTGATTTGCATATTGCCATGTCTGAACTGGGGTGGCTGAGTGAGCTAAAGAATGGTGATGGATTAAACCCAGATCAGTTGACAGGGGGTGAGTGTTTGATTTGCTCAAACGCTCCGTCCATCATCCCCTTTTGTATCGCTTGGTAATGACACTTGGCAGCAGTGGCGTTCTGTCACCTGATGTGGACTCATATGAAGTGATATGGACCTTGCCACATAATATTTTACAAATTAAGCACCAGTAGACCATTCAAGTTCTATTGTAAATGTGCATTGCAACTGATTACACTTAGAAACATGGGGAGTGACTCAAACCAAAAGAGGAACACAACAGACATTGAATGGACTTTTCATTAAGACAAAGGGACAAGGCTCTGTGCTCAAGTACACACGAAAATGCTATGTACAAGCATACAGGTTGGTACCTACTGTGGCAGACAAGGAAAAGCAAGAAAATTATGGCAGAGAGGCAGCCTGTAATAATAATAATGCTAATAATAATAACTTGCTTTTTGTTTCGTGGCTCATTCAGTACTACTTTCAACCATTGTGAATAGCTTGTGTTACTGTTACCACAAAGAATGGTGCACAGTATACCACAATCAGAAGGATGAAAGGCAACCTTGCTGGGATGCAAGCTAGTGAACTTCAGATGCAAAAGCAGGCCTGAGACATGTTTAAAGGGCTACTTAAGTGGGTGCAAAATCAGTGCTGCCAGCCCACCAGTAGAATTTATTTTACAGCCTCTGGACACAGGTAGTGCACATTACTAGCGACTTATAAGTAAATTAACTATGCCAATTGTGGATACGCCAATGTGACCACGTTTAAGGAAGAAAGCAAAAGCACTTTAGCACTGGTTGGCAGAGGGGAAGTGCGTAGAATTCTAAGGCCAAAAAAAAACAATGTCAGCATTAACAGCATGTTTGCTGGCAAAAGGTTAGGGGAAATCACGGCCAAGGATACCAGGTCTAACAGTTGTAATAGTAGAATGTTTACGTACAATGATATTGCTTCCATTCTCTCACCATGGATGTATTCTATCTGGTATCTGTTGTCTATGATTGCATACCTTTGAATGAGTTGCATTCGTTCCATATTCTGAGGAAAAGTTTGTATTCAGTTACACTGCGGGCTTTCAGAAGGTGGATGCTCTAATAAATGACTCTTTACCTAATAAGAGTTTCCTTGGATTATTGGACCTATTTCATATTGGCAACAATTGGGATTTTGTCCACTCACCTTGGAGCACCCACACGCACAGCTTGTTCTGATTTGTAGTGTTTTATTTCATTTTCTGAACTTCCATCCGTACTTCACACCTGTTGATGAGGATTGCTGACGAAGTGCTACTTAAGAATTTGGAATACTTCTTACGGTTCCTGTTGGCTGTTTGTTTTGCTGTGTTTTATATTTATTTTGAAGTGCCCTGCTCTTATTTCCAGTGTGACGCGCTTTAGTAATTGTCTTCAAGCTTGCGGCAACTTTTAAGAATATTCCTCGTGTTTTTGTAATCTTCAGCATTTCCTTGGATTCACCTTATTGCATTGGTGCGCGTGCCGGCAACAACGCTATTGATATTCAATTGCCGTGGTAACGCGCACAAGCCAAATGCGTTGTTGTGATTCGTCTTCAGCATTCCAAGAACGTTTACCGACGAGGCGCATGCTCTCCATCTATTCATCATGACGGATGTTTCACATTGACTACGAGGCGCATGTCATCGACGCCTGCTTTTCATCTTTCTTCATGACGGATGCTTCATGCTGAAGAGACGTTCTTCATCTTTATATTTATATCATATTGTCGAGTTGGTTTGTATATGCTGTGCATGTCTCGGTGACACGCATGATCCAGCGGCCTATAGGAAATATGTCATAAACTACACTACCCAACTCCGTAGTATACCCAATGAAATATAAATCAAACCCAAGGCCCATTAATCATACATGACATATTTTGACCAACTGAATCATGTGGCCCAATAAACCTATTCATAAATTATATACATTTATATACAACCACAGTAAATGAAAATCATTATTCAATAAACCTCACTAACTATTAAGCCACTTATGGCGATAGAATCTAACTAATGATAACCTGAACTCATGAAATAACAAGGCCAGCTTGATTTCAAAAGTAAGATTTTTATTAGCTGTTTATTTTGGATTTGTAATTTAAAATTCTTTATCAATGCATTTTTATTAGAATCATTGCAAGTAAATCAATAGCATCATGATATTTAAAATGTATTACTGTAATTGAAGTTATTAGTTTGGCATTTTCCAAAACCTAAGTCCCTAACTAAACTAAATAAATGGAAATAAAAAGTAAAGTCTTTAAGGGCTCTTACGTGCTCCAAGAGAGGTCCGTCAGCACGATACCCTCATTCAAAGGTCAGCAAAAGCAGCAGCAAGCATAACCCTTCCACGGGGAATGGGTTTTTATACCTTTCTACGCTAAACTAATCTTAGTAAAAGAAATACTTTTCTGCAAACTCGGAGTCCCATTGGATTAGAAATGACAGGCGACGTGTCACCTCATTATTCAAAATATCAGTTCCGTCACTTTCTTAGAGTCCATTGTCTCTAACATTCGCACAACAATGCTTCCTCGGGTTGCAACATTTTCTTGCATAAAATTGTCATCATGTAATTTTGCTTCCTCGGATGCAAAGTTATCAAATGTTCCTCCTGCCGGTTCCTGGCCTTGGCCTTGTCCGACAAGGAAATTGTCAGAGCCACATAACATTCGCCAAGCGTTGATACAGTGATGGAAACTTTTTCTCAGAATGGACTTTTTCTTGCTCCGTGCAGAAATTATTTGCAAACTCGAGTAAACTAGGCCCAAAACAGTCAATTTATCGTCCACTAATGTATAAACAAACACAAAAGAATAATTAATGTAGGAAATATTATTTGTTCTGTTGCCACCCACCATTGCTAATTATTAACCCATTAGTCTAAATTACCTAGCTATAGCGAACAAATAAAGCAGCATTTTATATCTACCAGTCTTCAATAATCCATCGAAATTCTTTATGCACCTATAGAGAATAGAGTGACACCACATATACAGGGAAAGCAAAACAAGCACATGCTAGTTTTAGAATAGCCGCAATTAGTTGTAACATGACAAATGGACAGTATTAATTTATTATTTTGCATGAACAAAAAGATGCAACAATAATGCACATTTATGAGCACACATGTTAATATCCCGTGTGTAGTGTAACTTTAATCTAGGTTGAATTAATACAAACACAGCACCAAACGTTAGTAGAATTATTTTTCATTATGGAAGTGTGACTTCACGAGTTGAAATAAAATTATTTCTAAATCTCGCTCCATCAACTCCCTCATCTGGTGATTAACAAATCACCACACCACACCCAAAATTTAGAAAAATTTAACTAACCGAAAATGGTTCGAATTCATTTGTATTAGTATTTCTAAAAGTTTGTCTCTGCAAAATCTTTGCAACTGTCATATTGAACCCTACGTAATTCTTGTAACTCAATTTCCTTTTCCTGTTCCTTTTTGATCTTATAAATTCGTTTCTTTTCCTTCATGTGTTTCTTTCTCTTGTATAACATGCAACTGATTTTTGTCAAGACTACTATAAATATTATTACAAACAAAGGTGTTAAAATCTTGCCAAGAACTGAACCACCAATTTCTTGAAACCAGGTTTTAATAGCTTGAAATCTTTTTGAAAGTCGCTCTGAAAAATTATCTTCTTCTAATGGAACTATCTCTGAATGCATTTCTGTGATGTTTTTGATATACATCTCAATATTCTTACTTTCATCAGGGATGTAAGTACAGCAGTGCTGAACATGTAAAATACCACAGACTCCTCCCTCTTTTGCCAGGAGTATGTCTAACGCACGGCGATCTTGCATCACCATAGATCTAATTGCAATAACCTCAACATTCACTAATTGAAAACCATCTGCTGTGTCAGTTGACAATCTGTCAACAATTGTGGATAATTTTCTGATCCTTCCTGCATTCAAGGTTATACCTACTAAAGGTATTACTGCTTCAAAAATATCTCCCAAAATTTCTGAAAAGCTTTCTCTTTTATATCTGTTTGCGTGGTTACTGATTTCAAATGATCCTTCTGTATTTCTGTCAACATGAAATATCTTTGGAAAAACAAGCCCAACAAAACATGTCCCGTACCAATGGTCTGGAAGATTATAATAAGCCTTGTCACCACAAATAAAATAAATCCCAGGAAAAATTGGATCTTTGCCACCTTTGAATCCCCAACCTCCCATGATTTGATAAGTGTCCTCACAATTGCTAGCTCCTACAAAATAATTATCAAAAAGGGTATTATCCCTTCTAATACAAAGCTTACCACTAATTGGTTTGTCTATGTGAATTGCAACATTATCAAAAGTCTTGCCATTAAGCTTCTCATCCTCTTTTTGCCAGAATTTAGATTTAGTCTGTTTGACTATTTCATTTCTCTTATAGATTGCTCTTCTCTCTTCAACAAGATTCAGAAAAGACTTTTCTTCAGCTCTTAATTTGCAGGTTAAATTATTCTTGTAAGCATACTCATAAGTAAGTTCATTAGTAACTAAAAAGAATTCCCTCATCTGTTTAGCTTGTTTATGTTTATTCAAAGCACTCTCAATTTTTAAATTCGCAAAAATCTCATCGAAATTTGAATAATAATATTCTAAACGACCAGTCTGATAAAATAGGCTAGCTAACACACTACAAGTTATCCCATATGTGAGAGGGAGCATATTGTATGTCACTCCCTCAGAAACAGAAGCAGGTAATTTTACACAGACGTAGCAATCTTTGACGCCCATTACTTTAACATATTCTCCTAAAAGCCTTGAGAATGAATTGCTTGAAAAATCACTAACAGATTTATCCTGATGAATTTCAGGTTTGTGAACAATTACTTTGTTAGTTATATCTGTTGCACTATGTTTGTTTTGACTAACTGAAGCTTTGCTTGTCATGTTAACTTTATATAAATCTTTACTAATTTCAAAAGGAATGACAACAGCCAAAACTAACCAGAGCAGAATTAACATGAGCACACACACCAGAGTCATCTTACAGCATTTCTTGAAAATGGAACATTTTGAAGTACTCCGTTCCATAACATAAGGCATCTTTGAAATGAAAATCTTATCTCAAAGAGGTAATAAAAGAAAACAAAATTTTAAAATTATCTAAATTTCAGACTAAAATATATACCCCCCTTTTTAAAATCCCTAAAAAAAATTTTTTTATATCCTCTAACAACTTTCCTTCGACCTTATGTCACAAGTTAATTTCCATCTAAACAAATTTTCTTCGACCTTGTGTCATCTAACACAATATCTTCAGCCTTATGCCAAAAACAAAAACCAATACATTTTTACCAGATTAGTACTTCAATCATTGTCACTAATTTCCTCAACCTCCTCCTGACTACTGCTATTTATTTCGATAACAGGAGGAATAATCAGATATGTCCACTCAGGAGATTTATATTTCTGATTAGGTCTCAAAATTCTTTTAGTCTTTCTAGTCACTACTTCTATTTTCCTCCCTTTTTCAACTTTCTTTTCAGGTTCTTTTTGACTAGTGATTTCGTTCACCTGCTCCTTTGACTTTTTAATTAGCCTGACTCTCAATCCTCCATTTTCACTTGGCCAAGATTCTCCTTTTCTCAAGATCTTTCTTTTCGGTTCGGTTATGTTTGTTTCAGTTTTCCAAGATCTTTTTCTCACTCTTCCTTCTTGACCATCCACATCACTTTCTTCGGAATTGCTATCAGAAATTTCTATTCTCGACTCAGGAACTTTTCTAATCGGCAGTCTCACTCTGTTAGGAACTATACTCAGTCTTCCATCACTGGTACTTGGCAATTCATCTTCATTCTCTTCTTCAATTACCTTCAGCTTCCCAGTTTCTGGTACCTTGTTCCTTCTTCCAGAGTTTGTTTTCTGCTTTTCGATACTCTCCTGGTCAGAAATTTCTATTGATTCAGCTTCTCTGTCTTCAAATTTTTCAGTAATCTCTATTCCATTTACTTTTCTGACAGACTTTTCTGCTGATTTCCTTTTTAGCAGATCTTCATCACTTTCAGAGTCTATTTCAATGATCTCCAAATCTTTTCTACTCAAGTCTCCATTCACTTGCAAATTTTCCAGATGTCGACTTCTCTGTCGATCCTCAGAATCTGGAATTCTTTCACCTTCTACTTCAGAATCTGAATCATCCATAGAATCACTCTCTTCATCAGAATTTTCAGGAGTAGGAATTGGAATAGTGTGACTGGGATGTATCCACCTTTTCAATCCTTTACACTTCACTGCATTCGTTGTTACCAGAATTATCTGTCTAGCTTTCTGCCACCTTGGAACTAGACAATTTCTTCTTCGGTGTACTTTTGTTCTGACCCAATCTCCAGGCCTCAGATCATGTGTCTGTACTTTGTCATTCGATTGTACTTCTGTTCCCACCTGATTAGACACAGAAGTCACTACGTCAGATAGTCTTTTGCAATATTCCAAAATAGCACTGTCATTAATGCTCAACAATTTTCCCACCGGTACAAAAGCTTGTCTCATGACTCTGCCCATAAGAATTTCAGGAGGACTCAGACCTGTCTTTTTATCAGGTATACTTCTCAGAGACATTAAAACAAGTGGAAGAGCATCTGTCCACTTCATACCTGTATCTAAACACATTTTTCCAATCCTGTTTTTGATTGTTCCATTAATTTGCTCAACTACTTCAGATGCCTCTGGTCTGTATGCACAGTGTATTTTCTGCTCAATATGCAAAGCTTCACAGATCAATTTCAAAAGTTTATTATCAAAATGTCCCCCTCCATCACTCTCAATAGTGACAGGGAAACCGTATCTTGGGATAATTTCTCAAAGAAGCAATTTTGCCACTGTCATCGAATCACAATGACGTGTTGGAAATGCCTCAACCCATCTAGAAAACAAACACACAATCACCAAAACATATTTTAAACAATTGTGTAAGGGCATTTCAATGAAATCCATTTGTAATCTGGTGAAAGGGCCACCCTCCCGACCTATGATTCCTGTACCTACAACTGATTTCCTGTTTGGGTTCATTTGTTGGCAAGTTAAACACCTCTGACAAAGAGACTCTGCAATTGTTCTGAATTTGGTATTAAACCATGTCTCTTTAAAAAGTCTGATCATAGAATCTCTTCCAATATGACCAGGGCCATGATACAATCTGGCCATATCAGCAATCTTACAATTAGGTAAAACTACTCTGCCATCTTTGTAGGTCCAAACTCCATCCTCATCTCGTGGTCTACATTCTGCCTTTAACCATGTGTCTTTCTCCTCATCATCAGCTTCATTTTGCAAATCTCTGATTTCCTGCCATGTTTCAACCACTGTTGTTAACATTAATGAATTCGAATCACGTTCTTTACTCTTTTCCCGATTAAATGCACGACCATTTCTTGCACAATACTTTGCCGTCTCATCTGCATAAGCATTGCCTTTGGTGATATAATCCTCACCTTTTTTGTGAGCTGCGCACTTCACGACAGCAATTTCTTTTGGTAACTGTATGCCATCAATTAGTCTTTTAATAAATACTGCATTTTTAATTGGAGATCCTGCTAAAGTTAAATAGCCTCTCTGAGACCAGAGCTGTCCATAATCATGTACAACTCCGTACCCATACTGGCTGTCAGTTATTATAGTAACTCTCAAATCTTTTGATATTTCGCAAGCACGAATTAAAGCAACCAATTCAGCCACCTGTGCTGAACGAATTCCTTCAAGACATGATGCTTCTTCAACATCTGCAACTGTACAGACTGAATATGCTGCTTTTAAAACACCTCCCTCTAATCTTAAACAGGAGCCATCTACAAAGTAGACGAAATCTGATTCAGGCAAAGGTTCATCTTTAATATCTTGCCTTGGCTTAGTACAGTATTCCATAACATCCAAGCATTCATGCTCTCCATCATTTTCACCAATAATTTCAGAATCAGGTAATAATGTAGAAGGATTCAAATTCACACATCTTGCAATAGAAACATTATCTGCTCCTAGAATAATTTTCTCGTATTTTGTCAACCTATTACTGGTCAGATGTTGAGTTTTACTCCTTGTTCGGAGTATTTCAACTGAATGGGGAACATATACTTTTACAGGAAACCCCATTATGATCCCTTCACTCTGCTCTAAACTAACACTTGTTGCTGCAACTACTTTTAAGCAACCTGGTAAAGCTTTTGCAACAGGATCAAGAACTGCTGAGAAGTATGCAATGGGTTTTCTCAGATTCCCATGTCTTTGAATTAACACAGACAATGCACATCCTTCTCTCTCACTACAATATAGTTCAAAATCTTTTTCATAATTTGGCATACCTAGAGCTGGAGCTTCACACAAGCTTCTTTTTAAATTTTCAAAAGCTTCCAACTCAGATTCATTAAGGACAATTGGATCTTTTACATCTGACTTAGTCAATTTCTGTAGTGGTTTTGCAATTACTGAAAATCCACTTATCCATTGTCGACAGTAACCAACCATTCCCAGAAACATTCTGACCTGTCTTTGAGTTCTTGGAGGTTGCATTTCTTGAATCATTTTAATTCTCTCAATTGTAACCTGTCTTATTCCTTTTGCAATTCTATGACCAAGATACTTCACTTCCTGTTTACAAAACTGCAATTTTGCAGGGGACACTTTATGTCCCTCATCCGCTAGATGATTTAAAAGTACAATTGTGTCTGACACACAATTTTCTCTTGTCTTTGCAGCAATTAGTATATCGTCAATGTATTGCACCAATGTTGATCTGCCAGGTAGGTTTAGATCTTCTAAAGATCTCTTCAACAACTCATTAAAAATAGAAGGACTCTCTGTATACCCTTGAGGAATTCTGCACCATGCGAGGGTCCTATTTTGGAACCTGAAAGCAAAAATGTCCTGACTCTCTGGATGTAATGGAACAGTAAAGAAAGCATTGCAAAGATCAATGACAGTATACCACTCAGCATCATGTGGAATCTGATATAAAATGACTGCTGGGTTTGGAACAACTGGACAGCATGGAACGACAATTTGATTAATCTTTCTCAAATCCTGAACTATTCTATATGTTCCATTAGATTTTTTAATTCCCATAATCGGCGAATTACAAGGGCTGCTCTCAATTTCTTTTAAAACACCTTGTTTAATGAACTTTGCAATCACAGGAATAACACCCTCTATAGTTTCTGCTTTAATTTTATACTGAGGAATGTTAGGAAATTCTATTCCCTGTTTCAATGAAACTTTGACTGGATCGATATGTTTCATCAGACCCATCTCATTCCCAGTCAAATCCCAAATCTCAGCTTTGACTGTATCTTTTAATTCTTCAGGTAATTTTTCTTTTTCAAATGCAGGAAACAATTTAGTTTCTTCTGTTTCCACTAACATCATTGTCATTCTATATAAACCATCTTCCTCCATAGTTAGTAATTCAACTCCTTCAGGAGAACAATATATTCTACAATTCATCTTGCACAATATATCTCTCCCTAACAAATTCACTGGACTGCTATTACAAACCACAAATCTGTGCTTGTCTTTAAAATTTCCAATCTCAACTTGCACCGGATCTGTTAAGTCAGTTTTGATTTGTTGATTACTTACTCCGACTACTTGGATGGTTTCCCCAGAGAGAGGTAGGTTTTCAATTTCCACTGATCTAACAGTAGAACGGGTAGCACCAGTGTCTACTAGAAAAGTGATGTCTACATCATTAACTTTCCCATTTACAAATGGACCAGACTGGTCAACCTCAAGAGTGGCTCAAATCACACACTCTTCCCCCTCTCTTGGGCACCGTCAGAAGCAGTCATCGGAATCACTTCCTTGATTTTCTGTTAACAAAAACTGTCCTGAAACATTTTGCAAATGTTGTCTTTGAGTCCTTATTACCTGATCATCTCCTTCAAATCCCACACCTGGATTATATTTTTGACTTCCCCCAGAATTAGGAAAGGGAGGTTGTGGAATTTGATTCTGCTGTTGAATCAATTGATTTTGTAGCTGTCGCTGAAGACTCAGGTCATTCAGTTTACGATGTAACCGTAGCTGTTGCTGCAGATCAACATCGTTCTGCATCTGTGGGTTTAACAATGGATTTTTAAAATTCCTGGGTGGGTTTTTACACTCACTTTTCCAGTGTCCAATTTCGCCGCAATTAAAACAAGGCAATTTCTGTTTCAAATCTTCAACTTTAGCATTATACCTTTTATTATTATTAAATTTAAATTTTCCTTGTCCTTGATTTTGATTCTGATTTTGAATAAAATTTGCATTTTTATTTTCAAGACTGGCAATTTGTTGCTCAGCTACTTTCACTTGTGCCCACATCGCCTTCTCCTTCAACTTCTTTTGTTTGACCTCTAGTTCATCACTACAGTATTTTGCTTTTCTCAGGATATCATCGATTGAAAGCGATTGCCATCCGACAATACTATTCCTGATCATTTCTCCAACTTCTGATCTAAGACCATAAACAAATCTGTAAATAAAATGGCTCATATCCTTTTCATCTAATTTTTCATAGCCACTGTATTGTTTGAAAACCAACAGTAACCTTTCATAAAATGAATGAACTGACTCTTTTGGTTCCTGATTCGTTAGATCTATTTTAACCCAGTCAACTTCTTTCGGGGCAATTTTCTGTTTTAACCAATAAATTACTTTTCCATAAAAGTCCCTCACTATTGGAGCTGGAGCACCTGTTTCTTTAATTCGCTCCGGTTCCTCTTTTGGCCAACCTATAGCAATTTTACATTCTGTCCACAGATCTGATGGAACAACAATATCGTAAAATCCATCCAGATCAATCCACAGAACTTTTGAGACTTTAATAAACCTGTCTACCTGTCGATACCATTCAACAGGCTTCTCTCTTAGTCTTGGAAAATCATTAGTGAAAAGTAAAATATCTTGTGTCGACCAAGGGACATGAACATAACCTCCACCAGCAATTTCTCTCATTGGAAACTGTTTGGATAATTTCTCTAATTTTTCATCCTCCTTCTTTCTTGTCCACTTCACTCTCCATTTGCTCAATTCACCTAGTTTTTTAATGTAAACAATCAAATCCTTTATGTGCATGATCCTTCCCATTGAGTTCAATTTCTCAATGTCTTTTTCTGTAAAATCTAATCTGTAATGCTTTCCAAAATTCTTTTGTCTGCTTAAATCAATTTCAAGTTCTGCTGCCAGTTCTTCCAACTGATCATATTTATTTTTTGTTTTCCACTGAATACTCTTGCAGATGAACAGTAATTCATCATCACGGAAATTTTTTAAACTGTCAGTACCAATTGTGCCAATTATTAATTCCTCTAAATTTGCTTTTAACTTTGCAACATCAAGTTTTGGGCTTAACCCTCTTCTTTCAGAAGTTTCAGCATCAGATTCTGCACCCATTGGTGATTTGTTAAAAGAACCTTCATTGAAAGTTAAATCAGGCATTTTTGTTTTCTCATGATTAATTTCAGATAAATCCGAATAAAATGTTCAGCAACTTTTTGAACATCTGCATTTAAAGGAATTATTAAACTTGTCCTGTTATTTTCTTTCTGATCAAAAACAGGCTGAACAGGACCAATCGTAACTGGAACTGTCACAGCTTCCATACCTTTTGTTATTTGTCTAATTAATTCTTCTTTTGATCGTAAATATTCTGAAGTATTTATAACTTCCTCATCTCTAATTTCTCTTATTAAATTTTTAGGGGCTTCCCTTTCCTTTGGAATTATCGAAAAATGTTTACCTCCAATATAAATATCAGCATTAGTTTGGAGGCAGGCGACCCCGGTGGCAGAGGGTTCGCGCCTGCAGTGGGACACGAGACTGTGCTTGCGGACGCCCTGCTGAACGAGAGCAGCGGCGCTGGATTATCGTTTTTGTTTTTAAATTCTCCAGAGTCAACAGGAGACAAACTTTTTTACCTTATCCTTCAGGGCTCGGTGGAGTGTGGGCGCCATCTTCGTTTGGGCTGGTCAGGCGACCTAGCTCGGCGCCACACCCCCCGCGCTCCGCCCCTATTTAGGAGCGGCTTCCTCAGTGCTCGACATTGGAGGCAGGCGACCCCGGTGGCAGAGGGTTCGCGCCTGCAGTGGGACACGAGACTGTGCTTGCGGACGCCCTGCTGAACGAGAGCAGCGGCGCTGGATTATCGTTTTTGTTTTTAAATTCTCCAGAGTCAACAGGAGACAAACTTTTTTACCTTATCCTTCAGGGCTCGGTGGAATGTGGGCGCCATCTTCGTTTGGGATGGTCAGGCGACCTAGCTCGGCGCCACACCCCCCGCGCTCCGCCCCTATTTAGGAGCGGCTTCCTCAGTGCTCGACATTGGAGGCAGGCGACCCCGGTGGCAGAGGGTTCGCGCCTGCAGTGGGACACGAGACTGTGCTTGCGGACGCCCTGCTGAATGAGAGCAGCGGCGCTGGATTATCGTTTTTGTTTTTAAATTCTCCAGAGTCAACAGGAGACAAACTTTTTTACCTTATCCTTCAGGGCTCGGTGGAGTGTGGGCGCCATCTTCGTTTGGGCTGGTCAGGCGACCTAGCTCGGCGCCACACCCCCGCGCTCCGCCCCTATTTAAACGCCCCCCAATGAGGAAGCGCAGCGGACGAGCGCAGCGGGCGCGACGAAGGCACGCCGAAGTCGAGCCTAAGTCAAGCCCGTCTGCGCCCGTCCACAGCCGACCGGGGCTAGGGGCGCGTCCTCATGTCCCTCCTTATTCTTCTATGGACCTACTTGCTCTTCAGGGCCCCTGGCCCCTGGCTAAATTCATTATCAGGCGCATCTCTGCTCTTGGCCTTGATCCTACTTCCCACTACCCTACACCTACCAATATGATCCTCCCTTTGTCCCACTTCCCTGATCCTGGCCCCGCACCCCTTCCCCCCCCCCTGTCCCTTATCTTACTCAATACTAGGTCGGCAGTAAAGCACCACCAGGAGCTATTTGTGCTGCTTGATACTCACCAGCCTGACATGTTACTTTTAACAGAAACATGGTTCTGTGACTCCTCCCTGCCCTCTCTGTTGGCTGCCCTTCCCCCTTCTTATGTGGCCCTCCGCGCCGATCGACCAGCGGGCAAGGCAGGAGGTGATGTGGCTCTCATTGCCCGATCTGAGCACAATTTTCAACTTCTTCCCTCTTCTACTATTAATCCTACCGAGCACCTGGTAGCTCGTTCACTTGCCTTTTCTCCCCCGCTCACTTGTTTATTAATGTATCGCCCTCCCCAGCCATCCCACCTGTTTTTGCCGGCTTTTCAGGACCTATTGGCCACTTTAGCGATTAACTACGCTTCAGTCTTGGTATTAGGGGATTTTAATTATTGGCCCTTAGACCCCCAGGAATGCACTGCCTCTAAACAATTTTCTGATTCACTTATATCTTTTAATTTTATCTCCCATTTGCACATCCCTACGCACACCCACGGCAATGTACTAGACCAGGTCTGGTCTCTTAATGCCTCGGTCTCCTCCATGACCGTGTCCCCATGCCCCTGGTCAGACCATGCCCTGATCTCCTTTTCCCTCCGCCTTAAGTCGGCAACAAAGATCCCGCCTGCCAAAAACATCTGGGCGCGGAACTGGAATAGGGTAGACCTTCCTGCTTTGTCATCCTCTCTTTTGAATTCCGCACCTAATTTAGAGGGCTTATCTTCCATCTCTCAAGCCACGGCCATCGACACCTGGCTTGCTGGAGGCTGCGATACGGTAGCCCCACTACGACGGATATCTACCCGGAGATCCAAGGAGTCAAATCGGTGGTTTGGCGACGACCTGAAGACAAAAAAGCTGACCCTCCGGCGGGCCGAGAGGCAATGGAGAAAGGACTACTGCCCTCTACTAAAAACTTATTATTTGACTTTGCTGAGTGACTATAAAAGAGCCATATTGAGCGCTAAAACTACATACTTCTCAGCTAAAATTCTGGCAGCGGAGAACAAATCCAGGGAGATTTTCTCCATCGTTCAGGACCTGGCTTATTCTGACAGGGCCACTCTGAAACCCCCCCCTTCTTAGCCCCTCTGTGATTCTTTGAACACCTACTTTTTAGAAAAAATTGCCAACATTAGAGCCAACATCTCACCTCCTTCCCCTACTTTTTTTGAGCCTTCTCCCCCGACTGTTCACGGTTCTCCTTCTTTTTTCCCTCCACTCACCGAAGAAGTGTTCCTTGCAATACTTCCCAAAGTAAAATCTGGTTCCCCGGCGGACATCTGTCCAGCCCACATCCTGCAACAGATTTACTCCATTTGTCCCAAACCACCCATATCCCTCCTCAATAGCTCGCTGGCTCAGGGGGTGGTAATTCCAGCTCTCAAATCTGCCACCATAGTCCCCATTCTTAAAAAGCCTGGCGCTGACCCCTCCGCTCCAGCCAATTATCGTCCCATCTCTCTCTTGCCCTACTTAGGTAAGGTGCTGGAGCGACACGTAACATCGGTCCTCAGTGCCCATGTAGAAGCCAATGGGGGTCTAGCGTCCCGCCAGGCAGGCTTCCGGCCTAGGCACTCCACCGAGTCCGTCGTGGTGTCGGTCCTGAACAATCTCAGGGAGGGCATGGACCAAAACAACTACCAGGCTCTGGTACTCCTCGATCTTTCCGCCGCCTTCGACACAGTGGATCATTCCATCTTACTTTCCCGTGTCGGAGCGGCGGGGGTCGAGGGCTCAGCCCTGGTCTGGCTATCGTCCTTCCTGAGGGACCGCACCCAGGCGGTCCGGTTGGGGGATTTTTCGGCCACCCAACTTAAAGTCACTTGTGGTGTCCCTCAGGGTTCTTCTCTTTCCCCCCTTCTGTTTAACCTCTATATCTATCCTCTGATCTTTGCACTTCAGCAACTGGAGGTCACTGTTTATAACTATGCAGATGACCTCCAGCTTATCTTTAACCTGTCTTCTTCCCCTCGTTCTATTTCTAATTTCCAGTCTACTATGATTTTCATCAGGGACTGGATGAACCACAACCATCTGAAGTTAAACCCTGACAAAACAGAATTGGTCCTTACGGGTGGTTCCTCCAGTCCCTGGAACCCTTTCTTTTGGCCTTCTTCTTTAGGATCCCCTCCTACACCCTCTCCCTCAGTTAAAACTCTGGGCATTAAACTTAACAATCATCTCAACCATCACTCACAAATCAGTTCTGTGGTCTCCTCCTGTTTTCTTGTCCTTCGAACTATCCGCTGTGTTTCTCGTTTCTTTTCTCCATCTGCACTTAAGTTAATCATGTCCGCTCTGGTTATCTCCCGGCTGGACTACGCTAACGCCCTTTACAACGGCATCCCAGCATATAGTCTGCGGAAGCTCCAGCTGGTCCAAAACCAGGCGGCCAGATTGGTGTATGGCCTCCCCCGCTTCCATCACTCTACTCCCCTACTGAAGGCACTACATTGGCTACCTGTTAGGGAGCGATCCCTCTTTAAAACCGGATGTATGGTTTTCCAGGCACGCCAAGGGACTGCCCCTGCCTTCATCTCTTCCCTACTAAAAGAGTACATTCCTGCCCGTGAGCTTCGTTCATCTACCCAATCACTCCTTCAGGTACCCCGGTACAGACGCAAGAAATGGGGCGGAGCCAACTTCTCTTTCTTGGCACCATCCTTTTGGAATTCCCTCCCTGATCACTTGCGTCTGGCCACACATTACTCCTTTTTCCGCAAAGATCTCAAGACCTTCCTTTTCACCCAGGCTTTTCTTAATGTAAATTGATTTTAATCCTCTCTACTCCATCAGTTTTTTTGTTTTTACTGCTACATTAGCCTCCACAGCGCCAAGAAACCGCATGGTGAATGTTGCGCTATATAAATATTTTAAATTCAAATTCAATTAGTTCCTATTTCTAATCTTTCTGGAGTTTCAAATGATTCAGAATTATTTGGGTACAACTTGGAAGATTCATTAATCGGAGGTGCACTTGGTGTGGTTTCAGTAGAAACCATTGGAGTAGACCATGATCGAGGAGGTCTCAAAGGTTCATTCCTTTTATTAGAAGTAAAGATTTCTTCTAAAACTGCATCTTCAGATTCACTTTCTATAACTACGTTATTTTTCTTTTCAGATCTTTTTTCACCAGGAGATCCTAAAACCATTTCTCTAATTAAGTAGAGCCCATCACACATGTCTCCCTGTCTCCACATACACATTCTATCTTCATGCGTCTCTCATCTATAGCTTGGTATTTTCGTAGGTCTTTTAATACCACTCGCTTCTCTTTGTAGTTGAAACATTTCATCCTCCCATTCAACTAAAGCTTCAAATTGAGTAGGTCTTTGTTTTGGTACAAGAGCGTTCATCTTTTCTCTCAAATTTCTTAAAATTTTTATATTAAATGAACCATCTTCTGGCCAAGACAAAACACCGTCGTCCTTTGTATAATGCTTCCAGACATCAAACCACAAAACAGTATGATATCCATATTCACCTTCCATATACGCTGCAGGTGTTTTGTATTTATGAAGTAATTTACCACCTCGCGTTTTTATTTTCTTGTCAGGTGAAATAAAAAATTTTAACTTCTGAAGCATTGTAGGCTTTTTCTCAACATGTTTAAAATAATAATTCATTTTTCAAATTAAATCCAGTTAGTGGAAATGATTGTAAAATTATTTCCTGGATGTTCCGTAACACTAGCCAATCCGTGCGCGAAACACACCAACAAACGAATCAGAGTTGAGCTACGTAACTACCTTGCTCAACGAATAGAAATTGTTCTTTCTCAAAGAACCAATCAGCTTACAGCACGTCAGAGTTACGAGAACCAATCAGAATACAGCCAGTGACGTATGCTATCCAATCACTGCGCGAACCGTGTGACGTACACAGCGGCTGCGGTTTCTCGTGTCTCACTCCCAGCGCTCACCCCTCCTTCACAAAAACTTTTCACAGCGCCATTTTAAGAACGCTTTTTTTTTTAATGAAAATTAATTTAACAACCACAAGAAAGACTCATCTGTCTGTTTCTCTAATAAAGTGATAGAATTTTGATCATACAAGAATTCTATGCGTGGAATAGACGACGCTATTCTCACAGAATATACATCTGCCGATAAAGTAATCCTTTACTCTACCCTTCAAACGAATAATAATGAACTCGTTTCCCTCAGAATCGACATCCAAATGACAATTCAAAGTTTAACTTGAACACTATTACAAAACAATTACACACTTTCAAACGGAAAATATCCCTAATCAAACACACATGAAATCCGTACAGGACTCTCACCTGTTTATAGATATCATGCACCATTAGTAAAATAAGCGGCGTTATCTTACCCTTCACTCAAGATTGAATATATACTATTACTTTTATCACAGTGAGTTTTACAACAGGCTCATTGTCCCTATACTCATGCTGCTCAAATTTCTTATATAATCCTCACTATACAACACTCACCCCTAACCCTAACTTGTGCTGCACGGCGACAACACTTGTGATACACGGCGATACCACTACTCTGAAACATATCAAATGTGCTGTGTGACTACCTTCTCATCACACTATTTTGTACCGGTACAACAAGGGATTTTCACGCTGCTGGAAAAAACCTTACATATAGCACGAAAACGGACACAACATATGTTAGACATCGATCCTATGTAACTACCATATTATATGCTGGTTACCATAGAAACCATCAAATCTGCTACCAAGGTAATTGATCCAGCGGCATATAGGAAATATGTCATAAACTACACTACCCAACTCCGTAGTATACCCAATGAAATATAAATCAAACCCAAGGCCCATTAATCATACATGACATATTTTGACCAACTGAATCATGTGGCCTAATAAACCTATTCATAAATTATATACATTTATATACAACCACGGTAAATGAAAATCATTATTCAATAAACCTCACTAACTATTAAGCCACTTATGGCGATAGAATCTAACTAATGATAACCTGAACTCATGAAATAACAAGGCCAGCTTGATTTCAAAAGTAAGATTTTTATTAGCTGTTTATTTTGGATTTGTAATTTAAAATTCTTTATTAATGCATTTTTATTAGAATCATTGCAAGTAAATCAATAGCATCATGATATTTAAAATGTATTACTGTAATTGAAGTTATTAGTTTGGCATTTTCCAAAACCTAAGTCCCTAACTAAACTAAATAAATGGAAATAAAAAGTAAAGTCTTTAAGGGCTCTTACGTGCTCCAAGAGAGGTCCGTCAGCACGATACCCTCATTCAAAGGTCAGCAAAAGCAGCAGCAAGCATAACCCTTCCACGGGGAATGGGTTTTTATACCTTTCTATGCTAAACTAATCTTAGTAAAAGAAATACTTTTCTGCAAACTCAGAGTCCCATTGGATTAGAAACGACAGGCGACGTGTCATCTCATTATTCAAAATATCAGTTCCGTCACTTTCTTAGAGTCCATTGTCTCTAACATTCGCACAACGATGCTTCCTCGGGTTGCAACATTTTCTTGCATAAAATTGTCATCATGTAATTTTGCTTCCTCGGATGCAAAGTTATCAAATGTTCCTCCTGCCGGTTCCTGGCCTTGGCCTTGTCCGACAAGGAAATTGTCAGAGCCACATAACATTCGCCAAGCGTTGATACAGTGATGGAAACTTTTTCTCAGAATGGACTTTTTCTTGCTCCGTGCAGAAATTATTTGCAAACTCGAGTTAACTAGGCCCAAAGCAGTCAATTTATCGTCCACTAATGTATAAACAAACACAAAAGAATAATTAATGTAGGAAATATTATTTGTTCTGTTGCCACCCACCATTACTAATAATTAACCCATTAGTCTAAATTACCTAGCTATAGCGAACAAATAAAGCAGCATTTTATATCTACCAGTCTTCATTAATCCATCGAAATTCTTTATGCACCTATAGAGAATAGAGTGACACCACATATACAGGGAAAGCAAAACAAGCACATGCTAGTTTTAAAATAGCCGCAATTAGTTATAACATGACAAATGGACAGTATTAATTTATTATTTTGCACGAACAAAAAGATGCAACAATAATGCACATTTATGAGCATACATGTTAATATCCCGCGTGTAGTGTAACATTAATCTAGGTTGAATTAATACAAACACAGCACCAAACGTTAGTAGAATTATTTTTCATTATGGAAGTGTGACTTCACGAGTTGAAATAAAATTATTTCTAAATCTCGCTCCATCAACACGCACATCTTCTTTACTTTCTATGCGGGTTTCGGTGACATGCACACCTTTCATTCTCCTAATTTACCTTTCAGTGTAGGACATTTATTAACGTGTTTCGGTGACAAGCACACCTTTTGTTTTTCTTTCTTATATTAGCCTAATTAGCATTTAGAATTTATATTATATTTATACTTTAATTGTTACCATGAGTACTCTTTGTGGAAACCCTCCACCTCCTTTTTACTCAGGTCCCAACCAACCCAGCAACAAATGGGAAAAATGGTATAGGCAATTCAATACTTATTTGCTAGCCAATATTGGTGACTGTTGTAATGCAAAAAGAAAAAAAGTGTTACTTTAAATACTTTGGGAGGTTATGCCGAAGATGTATTTGAACACTTACCCCATCTCCTACTGCAGCAGGAATGGAGAGCGGTGATTATGATTGCTTTACAGAAGCAATAGACAGACTTTAAAAGAGGTTCACTGAACAACCCCATATTGTTATGGAGAGATATATTTTTTATACTAGACATCAATTACTTAATGAATCGGTTGATGCTTATGCTTATGTTGAGTACTTAAACGTATTAGCAGCTGAATGTGATTTTGGGGCGCAGGTAGACAAATATATTCATGACCAGTTAATTATTCGTTGCTCTAATAAAAAAAACTCATGAGCAACTTCTAAGACAACGCAATCCATCTTTACAGGAGGATATTGAAATTGCAAAAAGTGTTGAACGCTCCATCACCTCGTTCAATACTATCAATGTTGATACTTTATCTACAGGCGTTGCAGCCATTGCTGTTAAAGATTCCAGTGCTAGACCTACTATCCCTAGAGGTAAACCTATTAAAACGTCTATATCTTATAATCCTGGTAGCCAATTTCCTATCTCTAGTAAACTATTTTGTACTCGTTGTGGTTCTAAATCGCATTAATTTCAATTTAGACATTGCCCAGCTAGAGGGAAAGAAAGTTACAAATGTAAACAAAATAGGTACATTTGGATCATTTTGCCAAGCTAACAAGAGGGTTACCAGTTTCTCTGATGTAGATATTGTAGATGAAATAAATGCTGAGCCAAGTTTTGAAAACACAATTATTTCCATAACAGAAGGTGATTTTCAAAGTCACAAATTAGGTTAAGTTTCTCACAATTATATTGATTCTGAGCCTTATGTGCCGCCCATGTGTACTATTACTGTTGATGGCAAAGTAATTGAAGTTATGGCAGACTCTGCGTCTCCTTATACTATTATTTTGGGATCTTTTTTCAATCACTCATGGAAGGATAAAACACTGGAACATAATGATATTCGTGTTTATGGATTTGGAGGCAAAGAAATTGAAATGTTGGGCTATTTTATTTCTGATATTTTATTTAAAGAGAACACTATACTTGGCAAAGTTTATGTTGCTGTTGATGGTTTGCAAGTATTAGGATAGAAACACCAGGGAAAGTTTAATATTACTTTACGTCCTAATGCTAAAACACAAGTATGTATAGTTGAAGATTTACAAGAAGTACATAATGATCTTCAAAACCATGAAGAAATTGTCCAAGTCATTCTTAATAAACATAAAAATGTTTTTAGAAAAGAGTTAGGAAAAGTTAAAGTATTTTCTCACAGAATTGTTTAAAAAAAGATGCTTTTCCTCCAAGACATAAATTGAGAAATGTTCCTTTGTCTGTAAGGAATGAATTGGCTGACATGATCAACAGGTTGTGTGCTGATGGGGTTATAGAACCTGTCAACACTTCGGAATGGATTTCTCCCAAAGTTTAAAAAAAAAAATCTTTTTATTGAAATAAAGCAGTTCCATCATAAGACACATCATGGAGCATTGAAAGTGTGGTAGTGCTTACACTATAGAAAATCATAGCAATTCAGTCGTTGACGGACACAATAATGGTCCACCTCCAAACCACTCCAAATAAAAAGAATGTGAGTGGGCCCGCTACCCCGACCCCACCCTCCCGCCTATCCCCTTCCCCCCGAGCCATCCCCCCTCTCGCCCTCCCTTCATCCCCACCCCCCACCATATGTGCAAAACGTGTCAAAAGCCAAGGCCTATCGCCTCCCAGGGAAGGAAGTGTCAGATGTATGTAGTAGGTGGTGTTCAGTGAGGGAGATTCCTACGGTGTGTCCTCCGGGGTGTCCAGCCACTCCCCTCTGTACCTCCTCCAGGCCTACCATATCTTTTCCCATTTTTTGGGGCAACCCCGACTATTGTAGATGACTTTCTCCGCCCTCTGGCACCAGTCCATATCTCGCTCCCATTCCTCTATCGTTGATACCAAGTCATTCCCCCAGAGACGTGCGTTATTCCTCTTTGCCACCATGCTTGCGAAAGCCAACCACACCTTATCTCCCTTGGGCCATGTTACCTCTCCCGTGACCCCTAGAATATGCCACCTAGCCTCCAGCGGCAACTCCGCCCCCACCACCTCCTCCATTATGTCCTTCAGTCTAACCCAATATGTCCGAATTTTAGGGCAATCCCAAAGGATGTGAAAGAATGTGCCCTCGTCCCCACAGCCTCTCAATCAAAAGTGTGATGTCGCATATCTCATTTTAAATTGCACCGTGCGAGGGGTGTAGGACCTATGAAGGATGCGGAGCTGCACCAATCGGAATCCAGCTCGAATCGCCACTTCTCTAGGACATTGCAGGGCCTCATTTCAGTCATTGTCCTCTAACAAGCCAAGGTCGGATTCCCACTTTTCCCGCAATGGCCCGAGTGTATCTGGAATATTATTAATGAGCTTTTTATATGTAAGCGAGATGGCCTTATCAATCATTGGGTCCAACAGCAGCCTGTCTTCAAGTGGGGCGTATTCAGGAAGCTGATCCCCCTGTGACAAATGCGAGTATATAGCATGCTTGAATTGCTGATAATGGAGGAATTCGCCATCGCCCATATGGATTTCCGACTGAAGAGCCACGAATTTCACCACCTGCCCCCTCTTCCAGACATCTCCCAGTAGATCTATGCCTATCAGGTTCCACTGGCGGAGGTCACGGAGTTTCACGACCTCCCTGAGGAAGTCGCCCTTCTATAAGGGTGTTTGGGCCGTGAGCTTCCTCTCCCACCCGAGCAATTTCGTTGCCCGTTTCCATACCCCAACCACCACCACGGTCTGGGGGGGCAAAGGCTGACTGCGCCGTGTTTTAGAGTACAGGGCCTCTAAATAGGTGTCCGCGCCTAGGGCCATACGATCCACCCGATATGCAGGTTCTTCCTGTGGGGCGTATACCCACCCATTAACATTGACCAGCTGTGTCGCCCAATAGTATAGGCGGATGTCGGGTACCGCCAGTCCCCCCTCATAGGGACCCCGTTGCAGTTTATGAAGAGCAATCCTCGGACACCCCTCGCTCCACAAAAGGGAGCGCTGCTCTGCTTCCACCTTCTCCCATAGTTTTAGTTAAAAAACGGAATGGTGAACTTAGGATGTGCACTAACTTCAGGTCTGTAAACAAACAAATTGTTATGGAATGTCACCCTCTTCCTAAAGTACAAGATCTGTTAGCTAAATTAGATGGTGCTAACATTTTTACCACCATAGATCTCAAATCAGCATACCATCAGGAAAAATTAACGGAGGATTCCAGAGACATTATCGTGTTTATCACACCTGAATGCACTTTTAAGTACCTTCAGGATGCCCTTTGGTTTTTCTTCAGCTTCATCAGTGTTTCAAAGGTTGAGGAATTGTTTTTTTTCGAGATACTGATGGAGTTCAAGCATTTCAGGACAATATTCTTATTTTCTCTGACACTGTTAAAAACCTCATGAAACTCTTGACAAAGTATTGTCTGTGTTGGGAGATAAAGGCATGACCATTTGTCAGGATAAATGCAAGTTTTTCTCATCTGAAGTTGAGTATTTAGGTCATCAGATTAATGGTAATGGTATTTTTCCTAAGAAAGACCTTCTTTTGTCCATCAATAATATGAGTAATTCTCAAGACAAGGATCAACTTAAATTCTTTTTAGGATTATGTGAATATTATTCTGGATTTGTCCCTACATAGTTCTGACATAGTTCTTCCACTAAGACCACTGCTTAAAAAGGGCTGCACATTTGTGTGGCCCAATGATCATTCCCAAGCTGTTATTGCTATTAAATCAGCTATTGTTAGTTGCAATCCCTTGTCTCCGTTTTCTTCTACTGCTACCAACGTATCAGAGTTGATGCTAGTGCCATAGGACTAGGTGCTGTTTTTTAGTCAAATCAAAGAAAATAATAAAGTGACCATTGCATTCGCTTCAAGACCATTATCGATTGATGGGTCTAAGTATTCTACTATTGAAAGGAAAGCCCTTGGGTTGCTCTTGGTCGGTGGAACATTTTAAAACCTATTTATGGGGCAAGTCTTTCAAACTTAAGATGGACCACAAACCTTTAATTTCTCTTCTTTCTAACAATGGTGTTGGGAGAGCATCTTCCAGATTCATTCGTATTCTTGCTAAATTGTATGAGAAAAAATTTGAAGTTTTTTACATTCCGGGTATTCAAAATATGAGAGCTGATTGCCTGTCCAGATTATTATCAAATTCTCAAATTCCTAATCAGATTGGATGTTTTGAAGAATGTGTAATTGCATCTGTTGATGACATGGTTCTCTCAATGTCTCAAGTTATCTCAAAAGTAGAATGGTCAAAAGCTACGGCATTGGATGAGAAACTTAAATTGGTACAAAAATATATTGTTGAAGGCTGGCCTTTAGAAAGGAGTTTAAGCAAAGAACTTGCTGTATTCTGGAAAGTTGGAGAAGAGCTCTTGATCAATGAAAATCTTGTATTAAAAGGTGACTCGTTTGTTCCTCCAAAATCCGTGAGGCAAAAACGTATGTCTATTGCTCATTTAGATCACTTAAGCCAATCTAGTCCTATTACAAAAGTTAGCGATTTATTTTGGTGGCCTTATATGGACAGTTGCATTGTTGATTTGGTAAAAAATTGCTCTTTGTGTGCGGATTCTGATAACATTTTGAAGTTACAACATTCAGATATTGTACAAATTCAAGTTCCGGATACCCCATGGGAGACAATTGCTATTGGCATTCTTGGTCCTTATGAAGGTGTTTTATCACAAAAAATATACATTATAGTCGCTATTGACTATTTTTCTAAGTGGGTTGAATATAAATGGATCAATTGAACTGATTCAAAGTGTATTTTTAAATTTCTTCAAGAAATTTTCAACAGTTGTTCGGTTATCATACTCCTTTGAATCTGACACTCCAGTCCAGGTCTTGTGTAGAGCGCGGGAGCGTGCGAAAAAATCAGCAGACAGCAGCAAGCGGCAAAAAGAGATCCGTGAGGTGCGAGCCGAACTCAGAACCACGGACCGCTGTAGGGATCCGCAGGAGACGCGCGGCTGCGAGGAGCCATGGGGGAGCCGCAGGGACCCGCGGGGGAGCCGCGGGAGCCGAGTAGAGTGGCGAGGAGTGGTCAGTACCATGAAGAGAGAAGAAGAAGGACCGAAGAAGCCGTGCTAAAACGCGGTTTGTAATTTAGACCGCTGGTGCACTGCTTTTTTAATCCTGGAGAAGAACGTCTCACAATAAAGCTTTTTTGGCGTCCTTGAGCTAGTTTTAATTTCACTTCCTCACAGTTTTGTATATTTTGCGCTGCGCCCTCACTCATACTGTTAGCTCTTCATTTGTGGATTCAGTATATCCGACTCTGTTTACAAAACATCCCTGAGCTCCTCCCTTTCAGAAAGGGGGTCGTAGCCCCCAGAGGAACTAGGCTCTTCCTCTGGGAGGAGAATCCCAAATGATGAAGCATGTCACCTTCGGGTGAGTGAGGGTTTTAGTCCTGAAAAAGGAAATGCCCAAGGTAAGTTCTGTTGGGCTTAGTCATCTGTTCTGCTTCACATTTGTATTTGCTAAATTGAACCCCCATTTGCCTTGAACTTACGTCCAGGAGCTTTGCTCCCACAACCTTGTGGCCTGCTCATGAGCAGCCCCCAACCGGAGGACCCCTATTCCCCATTGGATAACAGTGGGCCTCAGCACTCTGCACCCAGCCGCTATAGTGCCGCTGAGGCTGCTTTGAGAGTGCATCCCTGACCCTGGGAGACCCCTGATTCTAACCCCAGAAAACCAACTCCCACAACAAAGTATTTACCTGTTAACCAATAACTCCATTTCCTCCCATAGGACAAAATTGATAGTTTTCTTGCAAAAACATTTCTAGGTGTGAAGTTGGAAATTCTATGAAAATCAATACAAATGTGTCCTAATAACAAAACTGCATTTACTTACCTTTATTCAGGAAACGTTCCAGTGTAGTATCAAGGTATACTACACTGTGTAAGAAAAGTAACATGCAATGCAATATAACCAATACTACTAAAGTAATTACAAAGTATATGTACAGTATTTCCAATTGTTGCATTACAAGTGATTTACCTGTAACCAAATTCTTGTTTATACAACTGCTGTTAGGAAATCGCCTGTCTCGTAGTCCCCTTTCTATGACCATGTCCATGCAGGTCATCTGACAAGCAGGGGGCGTGAGCTCCTGCTTATAAGGAATCGCTTACCTCTGCCTCGTTGCTTGGTTTTGTTCCTTGTCGCCTTTTGCTTGGATTTCCGGAGTTTTGGAGTGACGTGTCCCCTTGAAGCCCTGCTCCCGGTGGAATCTTGCTGTTACGAAATTCGCGGGTCCGGCGGCCGCTAGATGCCGTTTTTTGGTGCTGATCCTTTCTTAACTGGATAGACCCCCCCACTCCTGAGGTTGTGTTTGGAGCCTACGGGGGTGGGCACTATTGGATTTTTGCGACTCGGTTGCTGGAGAACAGGAAGAAGTTGTCATTACGCGGCTGCTTAGTGACTGGATAGCGGTCATTTCCTGGATTTACTGTAACCACTCCACGTCGTTTTGCACTTGTTTGGGTGCAATTACGAATCGTTTTTGGGAAATTCTTTGTTTTACCCCTAGAGTCAGTAAGTATAGGTTTTCCCATGTTTTGAGGCCCGCTATTTGGTTTTTTGTTACTCATATCTTGTTTCTTTGGTACAAAGAGGCTTTTTTTATGTCTTAGGACTTTTTCCCCTTAGTACCTCGTTTTTTCTCCGTTCCACTTCCTGAACTACAATGTGGATGGTGTTTTCTGGATTATCACACTTTGGACAGTTAACTTGTAGGGAGTCCTATCTTCCTGTGCTGAAATACTTGGACCTGGACCTTTGATATTCCTGGTGAATGGTTCTGGTAAGACGATTTCCTTTTTGTTTATGGAGAAATCTGTTTTGTACATGGTCATAGAATGTTATGTTAACACTTGCTACTTACGGTATATGTTGAGGATACTGTTGCTTTTGTTTCCTGCTACAGGTATCCCTTCAATGACATAGAGCCATCTGAAAAAGTAAGTGCCTGTCCTTGAAGTCCAGTGTCGTTTTTTCCCTTTTTCTTCCCTCCCTCTCCCGGTGCCCTGGTGATCTGTGCCCTGTATTCCTATTCAGTGCACATCATAAGGGTGTGGGTAGGGCATAGGGATCATCTTCACCTCTGCAGTGTTGGGCATAGCTGGATGTAAAAGTTGACAAAAAACTAAGCCCACGAATGTATACACTGCCCGGGCGAGGATGAATGAGACCGGTCTTGCGATGTCCGAAGACAGTGGCCCTACTTTACAAGATCTTATGGGGGCTATTACATCTTTGCAATCCCAGGTACAGGATTTAAGACAGGAGAACGTAGGTTTAAGACAGGAGCTTAGTGTAGTGAGGAATAGGGACCAGACCAGGGGTCAGGGACCTGTTGTTCAACCTGCCACTTTCCAATTCGAGAGAGGGGCTGGGCAAGGAGCAAGTGGAGGAACTCCTATAGCAGTGTCTGTAACAACTCCAGTCCCAGCACCGTTAGCGGCCCCAAACGTTTTTCAGGGGACTGCAATAAGTACAGCACATTTATGAATCAATGTCACCTACACTTTATGTGTCGGCCTAACGCCTTTCCAGATGATTCCGCTAAGGTGGCATTTATTATTTCATATCTAGTAGGAACAGCGGCACTATGGGCGGTTCCATTGGTAGATAATGACGACAAGGTCTTATAAAATTACCTGGCTTTCAAGGACCAAGAGAGATGCTTGTTCGCTAAGCATGCCTTTATGCAGGCAAGCGATGTAGAATTATTGAAGTTACGGCAGGGTAAGCAGGACTTGATAACTTATATAGCCACTTTCAATCGTTTGGTGTCCAAAACCCAATGGCCAATGGAAAAAAGAACTTCTCTGTTTTACCAGGGGTAAGCTGAAGATTTGAAGGACATTGTTATTGTTATTGTTATTGTTAGCTTCGATTTATATAGCGCCATCTCACCGGCAGGTCTCAAGGCGCTCATGACCGACGGACAAAACAACTATTTTGCAGATCGGGGAACCAGTAGCATAATACAGACTAAGGTGAAACCAGAGCCTCCCTGAATAGAAGTGTTTTTAATGATTTCCTAAAACGTAGGAGGTTACCTTCTTTGCGAAGGGACTCGGGTAATCTGTTCCAGATTTGGGGAATTAAAACAGAGAAGGATCTCCCACCCTTCGTTGCCAGTTTAAACCGTGGGCAGACTAACAACTGGGCATCAGACGACCTCAGTCTTCGTTCAGGTTTATAGACCTCCAACCGTTCCTTAATATAGGCCGGTGCTTGCCTGTAGATTGCCTTATGGGCCGTGCATAGGCTTTTGAATTCTGCCCTTTGCCTAATAGGAAGCCAGTGAAGGCTCTGTAACAAAGGGGAGGCATGAGATTTTCTTGGAAGTCTGAAGATAAGTCGTGCAGCATCCTTCAGAACAACCTGCAATCTATTGGTCAAGTTTTTCGGTAGACCTAAATAGAGAGCGTTCCCGTAGTCCAGCCTCGAGATGATTGTAGCAGAAACTACAGTGCGAAGCATGGACGGGGAGAGCAGGGGAGCTAACTACATTGTGTCTCAGGTGGTGGATCCTCCGTCCGATTGTGCAGCTTTCATAGACCTGGTGGTGAAGCTGAATCATCGGATGATGGAAAGGCGTGGGGAGCGGAATCGTTTTCAATCATCACGTGCAATGTGGGCTAAGAGTGAAGGAAACCCCCCCAGTGACCCTAAACCAGGACCCGAACCCATGGAGATTGGGGGAGTTAGAGGTCCATTAACATTTACTGTGAAAAAGAGGAGGCGAGATTTGAACTTGTGTTTATATTGTGGTCGTGCAGGCCATTATGCTTTTGAGTGTCCCACAAAACCATCTAGTGTGATACCAAAGAATACCGTGGCATTTTTGGCAAAACAGGATAGGGTCCAGACACTAGAGGAGCATAATATATCTTACGAGGTAGTAGGAGCAGTGCAGAGAGTGTCGCGACATTTCACGATCTCAGCCTGTCTTGTGATCTCAGGTAGTAACCGTGCCACAGTGTCTGTGTTGATTGATTCAGGAATAACAGGCAACTTCATGGATATTCAGTTGGCTGACAGGTTAATGATCCCATGTGTGTTTAAGGAACATCCTGAGCCTGTACGTGCGATAGACGGGACTGAGTTGTCGTCAGGTTCTATCACGCACAGACTGAACCTTTGTGTTTGCTATGTGACAATGGTCATTCTGAGTTCATCTGTTTTGATTTGATTGATGCTCCCTCGTTTGGTGTGGTTCTTGGTGTACCGTGGTTACAATTACACAAACCGCAGATAGATTGGGTGAGGAGAACAGTGACTCTGGATGCTGTACATTGTCTACAGAATTGTTATCAGGTTGCTACTGACTGGATATCACCATTGACTTGTGCGGCTGCAGGCAATGAAAGTGAGAGTTCATTACTACCAGCATCTTAATGTTTAGCGAGCTATGTTTAGCGAGGTATTTGACAAGGGTCAGGCAGATAGTCTCCCGCCCCATCGGTCTTTTGACTCTCGTATTGATCTACTACCTGGGGCCATGTTGCCATGTAGCCGTATATATGCTTTGTCAGAACCTGAGGAGTGACATCCGAAGGAATATGTAGACGATATGTTGGCCAAAGGGTTTATTCGTTCATCTTCTTCTCCAATGTCTTCAGCTATCTTTTTCATACCGAAGAAGGAGGGTAGTTTACGCGCATGTGTAGACTATAGGGCCTTGAATAAAGTCACAATTAAGAATAAATATCCCCTTCCGATAATTCTGGTCTTGTTGGACCAATTGAAACATGCCACTGTGTTTACCAAATTGGATTTAAGGGGAGCGTATCACCTCATTCGTGTCCGGCCAGGAGACGAATGTAAAACTGCTTTTAGGACTAAATTTGGTTTGTTTGAGTATTGTGTTATGCCTTTTGGTTTGTGTAATGCTCCGGCAGCTTTTCAGTTTTTCATTAATGAGGTGTTGAGGGAGTTTTTGGATTTAAGTGTTATTGTTTACATTGATGATATTTTGATTTATTCTGAATCCACAACTGAGCATGAGCAACATTTAATCCAGGTTCTGCAAAAGTTGAAAGAGCACCAGTTGTATGTCAAGTTGGAAAAGTACCAGTTTCACAGGTCGAGTGTGGAGTTTCTGGGATTCATTGTTTCCGTGGATGGGATACAGATGGATCCACAAAAAATAGAGGCCATTGTTACCTGGCCTAGACCGACTTGTGTTAAGGATGTGCAGGTCCTGTTAGGGTTTGCAATTTTTTGTCGCCGCTTTATTTCTCATTTCTCTGATGTGGTGGCTCCAATGACTGCTTTGTTGAAAAAGGGAGTATTGTTTATATGGTCTCCAGAGGCGCAGGCCGCATTTAGTCAATTGATCGGCTGATTTACATCTGCCCCTGTTCTTGTGCACCCTGACCCCGCTTTACCCTTCTATGTGGAGACAGATGCCTCGTTGTGTGCAGTAGGGGGGGTGCTTTCGCAGAGAGATCCTGATGCGGGATTTATGCATCCTACTGCGTTCTTTTCTAAGACCTTGTTGCCAGCGGAGCGCAATTATACTGTGGCAGAGAGATAACTACTCGCCATTGTTATCTTTTGAAGAATGGAGACATTACTTGTGGGGAGACCGTCATTCAATAACTATTTATACAGACCATAAGAATCTAGAGTTCTTTCGCTCTGCTAGAGCGTTAACACCTCGACAAATGCGTTGGGTACTGTTTTTTAATGAATATGATTTCGTTATCACGTACCGGTCCGCAGCCCAACAGGTGAAATCAGATGCTCTGTCTCGAATACATGTGGAACAGGCTGAGACAGGACCTGAAAGAGATTTAAGATCCATAATATCTGGTGAGAGGATAGTTGGGGGTGTGTCTGTGATGGATTTTATGGACACTGTAAAGAGAAGGATGGAGAACATAGATTTAGTTCCTTGGTTGTCCCAATCACTTTATGAGGTTCGAGACGGGTTATTGTATCGTGAGAACCGTTTGTTTATACCCCCCAAGTTAAGGGACTCTCTTGTTCATTGGTGCCATTCCTCCACTTTGGTTACCCACCCTGGTATCCATTGGACTAAGGAAATCTGCTTGCGGTGGTTTTGGTGGGATACATTGGCGCATGATGTCCAGGTGTTTGTTTCATCCTGTCCAATTTGTGCTATCAGTAAGCCTTCGCATTCGAGTCCTTCCGGGAAGTTAATGCCATTACCGGTCCCCCTGCTCCTTGGCATACCATAAGTATGGATTTTGTGACTGACCTTCCCTTAACATGTGGGTATACTGCCATTATGGTAGTAGTTAACTTGTTCACAAAGATGGCACATTTCATTCCTTTGCCTAAAATACCAACAGCTAGGGAAATGGCAGTGGCTTTCATGAATTCAGTAGTGAGACTCCATGGGTTACCCTCAGCCATAGAATCAGATAGAGGGGTTCAGTTTGTTTCCCATTTTTGGACAGAATTATGTTCCCTTTTGCAAATGGAGATTCGTTTGTCCTCTGCGTACCATCCGCAAACAGATGGACAGACAGAAAGTACCAATTAGACCATGGAGCAGTATCTCCGTTGATTGATGTCATCTTTGTCATGTGCTTGGGTGGAAGCCATCCCTCTAGCCGAATTTGCCTATAATAACAGTGTGAATTCTGCTTCAGGCATGACTCCGTTCTTTTGTTCTATGGGGTACCATCCAAGAGCTCTACCTATGCAGCCTTCTGGGCTTGCGCCAGCTATTGACACTCTGAGTAAATCATTGACACATATATGGGAAGAAGCGCAAACACACTTACAGAAGGCTAAGGTTACAATGAAGGAACAGGCTGACAAGCATAGGGCTCCAGCTCCAGTGTATGCAGTAGGGGATCGAGTGTGGTTGGCTACTAAGAATCTCCACATCAGAGGGACTAGGAAACTGCAGCCCCGTTATGTAGGCCCCTTCACCATCTGTAAAGTAGTCAATCCTGTGGCAATGAAGTTAGAACTTCCGGATGACTATGGGGTTCATCCTGTTTTTTATACTTCCCTTATCAAACCCTATGTACAGACTACGCAGATGCTCCCACCTCCGCCACCTGTGGTGGTAGACGGTCATGAGGAATTTGAGGTGCAGGCCATCTTGGATTCAAGGCGTAAGAGAGGAAAGTTATACTACTTGGTTGATTGGAAGGGCTACACATCAGAGGATAGAACCTGGGAATTAGCAAGTAGTGTTCATGCCCCTCGGCTGGTGCGTAAATTTCATGTGGGTCACCCTTCCAAGCCCCGTCCGGTAGGAAGAACTTTGGGGGGGGGGTACTGTTAGGAAATCGCCTTTCTTGTAGTCCCCTTTCTATGACCATGTCCATGCAGGTCATCTGACAAGCAGGGGGCGTGAGCTCCTGCTTATAAGGAATCGCTTACCTCTGCCTCGTTTCTTGGTTTTGTTCCTTGTCGCCTTTTGCTTGGATTTTCGGAGTTTTGGAGTGACGTGTCCCCTTGAAGCCCTGCTCCCAGTGGAATCATGCTTTTACGAAATTCGTGGGTCTGGCGGCCGCCGGATGCCGTTTTTTGGTGCTGATCCTGTCTTAACTGGATAGATCCCCCCCTCCTGAGGTTGTGTTTGGAGCCTACGGGGTGGGCACTATTGGGTTTTGTGACTGGGTTGCTGGGGAAAAGGAAGAATTTGTCATTACGCGGCTGCGTAGTGACTGGATAGCGGTCATTTCCTGGATTTATTGTAACCGCTCAATGTCGTTTTGCACTTGTTTGGGTGCAATTACGAATCGTTTTTTGCAAATTCTTTGTTTTACCCCTAGAGTCAGTAATTATAGGTTTTCCCATGTCTTGAGGCCCGCTATTTTGTTTTTTGGTACTCATATCTTGTTTCTTTGGTACAAAGAGGGGTTTTTTATGTCTTAGGACTTTTTCCCCTAAGTACCTCGTTTTTTCTCCGTTCCACTTCCTGAACTACAATGTGGATGGTGTTTCCTGGATTTTGATAACTCATACTCCTGTTCTCCCGGAGTCAAGTTTATGAGGTGTTTGGCATACCGCCAATGTTGCTGCTTCCCCTTTAATGTTACTTAACATTATGGGGGATACTTGGGTAAAACTGCCCATCAGTTTCATCCCCAAGTACAGGACTGGGGAAGCCATTTACTCATTTTGACTCAGTTTCAGCACCTCTGACAAAACAGCTAACAAGGGTGTACCATGTGTTCTTATATATACTGCTGCACGGACTGTACCCCAAGTGGAGTAGTGTTCCACACGGGGAGCCATCCCCATTGACAAATTGTTAGAATTCTGTGTTTTTCCAGAGGTCCTGTATGTGGAAACACTGCATTAAGCTGCCATGATTTTTGTGCAATCCAGAACAGAATTTCGTCCCATCTGATGGATTTTTACTCATGACTGCATTGATGGTTTGTAGACTTATGCCAGGTGTAGCCAATTGTGGTTGTGCAGCTTGACTAGCCCTTGCAGGAATCATTTTCATTGTTAGCATGACAAATTGTGTCAAGCACCTATATGTTCTAATCAAATCTCTATATAGTATGCGTAGTTCTGGAGCTGTCCGATTTTCTTATTTTTTTACAAAATCTGTTTATGGGTAGAACAGTTAGCAAATAACAGCAAATATCAGAGGAGCTCTCTGCGTAGTATAATTTTTTACAATATGGCAACAAAATAAATATCGAGCATAAACCTGTCAAATGCCATCATTGGAGTCACAAAACAGAGTGTAGGATACACTGTGCAGTCTTCAATCAAATGAGCAAACTGGGGATAGGAATAAGAGCTAAGGAGAAAAGGAAGAGGGAAGAGATGCCAAGGAAAGAGCCAAAGTACAACGTTTCGAGTGCTGTAAGATCCACAAATGACAGGTTGCAGCAAACAGAGCCAGTGCCGGCAGAGGTTAGCGCATCATGCGAGTGTGTGTGATGCTGCTCAAGAATGTCATGTGTGCGGTTCCGGTACTTGCCAGGCATGCCACAGAAGGATGAGAAAGGGGCTAATGGGTTGTTATGGTTGGGATGTGTGATCAGGTTGCCATGCATGTGAGGGCTTGGCAAGAAGAGCAAGGCATACGTTAAAGCCCCAGGGAGGGCGACGAGCTGTATTTGTATTTGCTTTGTTCGCCATAAGTTGGCAGGCTATGCCCAGACGAGGGTCCCTTGCTCACTTTGCCACTGGATTCAAGCTAACCTGGCTGATGAGGGTTGTTAGCCCGAAACCGGCGTAACCACAAAATCCAGATCAAATCTGGGGTGAGGGAACCAGAGACACGGGGTGCTGGGAGTCGGCAGCCTCCAACATAAACTATGTACCACAATGAGGCCACTCCCAGTGAGGTGTCGCTAATGCTAGTGCAGTTTTAGTCTGCGAGTGCAGGCATCTCACAAAAAGTGAAGGACTAGTCTCACACACCGCCTGGTGTCATGCTTCATCATTGACCAGTCCTCGCCCTCTAAAAACTTGGTTTGATAGAGGGCGTGCATACACCTGACGACAGGGATGCACTTCTGAACTAAGTGGGGGCCCACGGGAGAAGGTAGTGAGTTAAAAGGCCATTAAAGATGTCAGCTTAAATTTAATAGTGCTGGCATCTATATGGTAGTTTAAAACAAAGTTATCGGTGTAATGGGGATATTATTGTCCCCCCCACCACTATTAATGGAGTCAACATGTTTCTGCCTAAAGGCCCCATTGGGTCCGCAACATTCATCAGGACCGTGACAAATAAAAAAAATGTAAACAAAAACAACGGGCTCCGCTCTTACCAAACCATAGTGAGAGAATTTCCACTCAGTGGGGTGACGAAGATCACACTCCACCATGATATGGCTAAATTCTAAGCCTGTAAGGAAGAACAACATGTGTAGACAAAATTAAAAAATAGCTATGGACACAAACCACATAAAAATCAACCACATACACCCATCATTCTATCGTGAGTGGCTATAAGTGCAAAAGTTTAGTGATAAGAATCTGTGCACCAACTCAGGAGAGAGTCTCTCCAAAATGCTTACCCTATAATGAGGACACTTTTGCCCCATAGGAGGGTGAGGGCCGAACCCCTTAGGTCAGAAAGCTAGAAAAGCAAAATGAGGAGAAAACACAGGAATAACGATGTTAAAACCAAGTGAGGTATTCTCAAACGCACAAGGGGTTCTGTGGTTTATCTATGGCATGAAATTCTGTATAAAGAAGAAAGAACAACATTGAACCCATCACTCATACTCTTACTGTGACTGGACGTGATCTCCGCCTCTGTGCCTAGACCTGTGCACCCCTGCTCCTCGATGTAAAGTGAGTGAGCCGGTACCCGGTTTTATATAGTGTAAGCACAGGGAGTAAATTGGTAATTACCACTATATAAGGAACCGCTGTGTGGGATCAGGTGTCCCAACGGTGAGGTATGCTGGAGCTCTGGATGCTTCCCTGACCTCCCAAATATAGGTAAAGGATGTCTCAGATGACAGGATTCAAAATGTGTTGGGATGCAGGTAGGTACTGCTCGGGTGGGGCCGGTGTCCCCATCGTCATATGGACAGTGTAAGCTTATAGCACATGCGCATAAAGGGATCTTTGTAAAGTGCATGCTGAATGAGCTCCTTAACTGCATGTGCGTGAAGAGCGGCCCGGCATCTGTGAGCAGGCTCAGGGTTCTCAGTATAATTCAGAGAGCGTTTATGCGTTGAGTAGAAGTCAATGTCCCTCCGCGCCTGCGTGGTAAATGTTGTGCATTAAAGAAGTGTGAAATTGACCTAAAGGGTACATTCAGAGGCACCATAAATTCACATACCAAACGATTAGCCAAACGTGTTAAATGGCCCAAATGTGCCTGCCGCAGTGGTTAAAGATAAACACTGGTGGACATATATAAAGGTTTTTTATGCACTGAAAGGGGAGAGGTACTCCGGAGGTCATGTAACTTGAAATATCCTCCCTACCAGCACAATTTGTGCATCCATTAAATAGACATGATTCCTAGTGGTGTGGTATTTAGGAACCATGGAAGGCTTTTTAAAGTTAAAGACTTTCTAGTGTAATGTGGTGTACTTGCTGTATGTTGCATGTACATATAGGTGACATCTGCTTAATCACAGGGCTAATTGCAACCAGGGAAGGCTATTTGAAGCCAAGAGATGACTAGTGTAACACAATGAACTTAATGCGTATCGCATGTACATTTAGGTGACATCTGATTTTACAGGGCTAATTGAAGCCAGGGAATGTCGTCGTTCAAGCCTTCCTTCCATGTGCGAAGGCGGTAGACCCACCGCTGTTCCCTCACATGGAGTGGTCTGCTGAGATCTGTCTTTTGTTTTTTCATGACATCCAAGACCACCCATTTTAGGTCCTTGTCTCTATGATTCTGTTCAAGAAAATGTCTGGTGAGTTTTGTGTTGCTTATTTTGCATCGAGTGGTGCTGCGTTCCTCATTGATACGGGTTTTAATATTTCTGGTGGTCATGCCCAAGTACCTGAGGTTGCATGGGCATGTGAGATGGTATACCATGTTTTCCGTATTGCAGTTACTGAAGTGGTTCAATGACCAGGGGCGTGTGGTACCAATGTTCACCGTCTTGGTGGTCACGGTGAGGGGGCATGTATTACAGCCGCCACAAGCATTGTGACATGTAGGTATTTGGGTATTCCAAAAAGTCAATTGATCTTCTTCTCTGGGTTGGGGGTCTTTAGCCCGGACCAACTGATCCCGTAGGTTCTTACTACTTTTGAATGCAAAAAGGGGGGTTCCCAATACTTTCCTGCTCCTTGGAGGAAATGCCAGTTCTTTCTTATTATCTTTTGTACGGTATTGGAGACCGGTGTGAACGTTGTGACGCACACCACTCTGTCAGATTTCGCTTTCTCGTAGTTCTCCAGTAAAGCATTGCGATTCACATTCCTTGTTTTTTTCTTCGCTTTCCTGATCAGCTTCTTGGGGTAGTGTCGGTCTTGTAGTTTCACTTCAAGCTCCTCCGCTTGTACCTGAAAGTTCTCCAAAACCGGTCCCAGGATGCTTGTTTCCGGTCCAGCGAAGACATGGCTAGGCAGTTCAGGCTGGACTGTTCCCATGAGGCACAGGGTCAAGACTGATTTGCTTATAGCTCTGTCTGAACTGGGGTGGTGAAGTGAGCAAAAGAACGGTGATAGATTCAACCCAGATCTGTGACTGGGCGTGTCTGAAAAGTTTCAGTGCTACGTACGTCATCTCCTTATGTTTGCTTTGTTCACCCTAAATTGGCAGGGTATGCCCAGACTGGGTCCCTAGGTGTGTTGAGGCCTTAGGTTGGGAGTGAGGGCTTGTGACCACTGAGTTTTAGTGACCTTGCTCCAACTGCGGTGGGGGGAGCTGATGCCTGGTAAGGGTGTGCTGGGCATTGGTGATGGTGAAGTGTATGATGCTGTGGTCTGTCCAGATGAGGTCTGTGGTGTGGCTGAATTTGATTCTGTCACTGGATGTGAAGATGGGGTTGAGTGTGTATCCCGTTCTGTGCCTGAGTTGGCTGAGTGTAGTAATCATTCCGAGAAGGCAGGTAGAATATACAAATATTTATTGTAAGCTAGCACAGTACAAACTTCTGCTCTGGACAAATGCTCAGGGATATCTGACTTACAATGTAGAACTCATACACCAAGAACAGGGAAACACATCAAAAGGAAATAATTCTGAAGGGGAAATAAAAGAAACAGTGTACATGCAAATAGGAATGTAACACATGCGTTCCCTTAATACAAAAACATTAAATATAGTCTCTCATTTTAAGAGGAGGTTTAGTACTTCTTACATCTGTTTTCACACGGTAAGCGACAGTGTCAGAATTAACAGGAGAATCATCAAAACCACCAGGGTTGCAATCTTTGATAGTGGAGTGACATTTGACGAAACGTCCCACGTTCCACACTCTTCCATCCTTGAGTTACAACACTATTAAAATTGACCCTGACAACTCTAATGGCAGGGCCAAACTTGGAAACTCCTTTCATTAGTAAACAGGGTTTGCGTATCCTCACCCAATCTCCTACAGAAAAAGTAGGAACTCTCGCTTTCATTTAGGCATCATTAAATGGTTTAATTTTATCTTGTTTTGTTGGACTCTAGAAGAAACATCTGTGAGAAGTTGGCCTGGTATATGCTGTCCACTGGTTCTAGTGGGCACCTTGCACCAGTCCAAACCCCTTATTGATGATAGGTTAAAGACAACCTTTATTGAAACCTGTCCTAGTGCTAGCTATGTAGAGCAGGCTACAGGCTAAGTCTTGAAGTAGTGTAAAGCAGCTTTTTTTTACCAATCTATAATCTCTTGAATGACCAAATGAAAGCAGAACCACACCAGGTATATGTATAAAAAATATGTATTTATTACTAAACACACCCTACTAGTCTCTTTATGAGGCTAGAGGTTAAAGCACACAAGTTACAAGCATTTAAATAACACAAAATAGCAGAATATACGATGGGCCCCGGAGGGACCAAATCATATACCAAGTAAGTGGTATAAGAACCACGACTTGACTAGACACAGTGCCTATAGCACAAAGAATTGCTGGTACCCCAAGGAACCACCCAAGGCAGTAACACAGGGGATCCACGGGGGACACGTGCAGTGTGAGAACACAGCCGCGAGCCCCGTTAGCTTCTATGAGGAAAGTTGCCATTGGAATTTTAGTTTAAGGACACTTAGGAGAGGACTTTGAGCAAACCCCGTTAGGCTTAAAGGGTTCTAGGGCCAACACCCATGGGAGCACCGGAGTGCTCGAGTTACCTCACCCAGAGAAGCCGGGTACATAGGTGTCAAATGGTGTTGGTTCAATGGCGACCTGCTGCAAAGTGCTGCTGCAGAGAAGAGGAGAAGTGTCTGAAGGGATCGAAGCCTGGATTGAAGATGTGAAGAACGTGAAAGCAGAGAGGACAGAGTCTGGGTCACTAGCCAGTGACCAAGAGCACGATAGAGGCATGCCCACCGGGTGCTTCAGGTGCAAAGAGGGGAAGCTTGACTCTTCAGCCACGAGTACCAGGAGGTGTCGACGATGACCAGGAGCGGGATTTGAGCTGTACCACAAAGGATGTCGAGTGCTGCAGTGTCAGTGCCAGATTGGACACACCAAGCCTTGGCAATAGCAAACCACACAGGAAGTGGAAAGATGCTTTGGCGCAAAACAGCAAGGTCATGGGGACACCCCAAGCAATGGAGAGTCAGGGCACATCTGGAGCAACCACGGAAGCCCAATTAAAGTTAGAGCTGCCTTCACAGGGACCCACCAGTCGACGGACCAGGGATTGCAAAGGGACCTCAATCAAAAACACAAAGGGCCAGCTGATGGAACACTCGTCAAGTGTAGGCTGACAATCTTCAGTGCAAAGGTTGGTTGGGGTCAGGCCTACAAGAAACCCCAAGCTCAACTTCAGGGATGCCGCAAAGCTGATCCTGCTGCAAAGTGACGCGGTGGCCAGGAGTTTGCGTTGCGCGGCCGCCACGAGGGATGCGGGCCTAAGACTTGCTGTGGGCACTGATTGACCTGTAAGACCATGGGAACCCACCTCCTGTTCTGCAAAGTTCTTCAGAGTCCTCAGGAGCTTCAGAGATGCAGGCCGTTCAGATGCGTCTTAGGGGTCTGCCAAGCAGGGGAGTAACTCCTTTACTCCAAGGTAGATTCTTCAGTCATCTGGCTTTGAACAGATCGTCGAAGTTCCGGGATTCAGCTTCAGGGTTTCGTCCAGGGATATCTAAAGTCCTGTAGTCAGTCTTTATACCCAAGGAAAGGGTTAGACTAACTCTGGGGACCCACCTATGGGAGGGTTTGGAAAGAGGGGTGGCTAAACCCATTTCCTTTGTCCAGTTTCATACCGGAGCAGAGGCTGGTGGCCCCTGGGACCGGTTTAAACTAGACTAGGCATGGGGACACCAAATGTGCCCCCAGTGTAGACTTCAAAGCACTCTTGGAGTGCTCCCGCCCAGCCACAATACACTAAAGCCTGTCTGGGAGATGGTAACACCTCCCTCTGACAGGAAACCTATTGTCCAGGCCTCCCCTGCTGGAGTTTCGGTCAGCAGCAGGAGGCCAGACTTGTGTCTGTGGCTGCAGCATCCATTTTGTGATGCCAGGGCTCTTTTAAGTTGGTACCAGGTATACCAGTGCTGTCATGTCCTTCCCTCTAGAAGGGCGGGATCATACTCCCACACCAGTTACTGGTGTGGGGGTATGATTCCGAGGTGTTTGACACAACATGAAGCCATCCCGCAGTTAACTTTTACCGCGTGGTTATAATGCACTGAAGAGTATATGGTCAGGCTGCATCACAGACAACCCCGGAGAAAAGATTCTGAAGGCTGCAGAGGGGATCTGCTCATGCATGGGCACCCTCTCACATAAAAACCAAGCACCCTGCCTTCAGGATTGTTAAGGCCTGCCATAGGGGTGACTGATAGGTTTATATGTGTATGATATGGGAGATATAAGTAACCTATATCTCAGTAAGGGGTGCATGTACCACCTTACCCAGGCTGCAGTAGCAGATCTGTGGTGTCATTTTGGAGGCTTTCCCAGGGGTGGCATAATACACGCTGCAGCCCCTGGTAGGCCTCTGGAGTACCTATGGCTTAGGTATATAGTGTACCATATACTAGGGACTTATAAGGGTCCCCCAGAATGCAATCTGGAGTGTACCTAAGGTACATGGAATCCATTTAAAGAGAAAGCAGATAAACTGGGACCCTGAACAGCAGGATCCCAGTCCAACTAAGTCAAAAACCAGCAATACACCATGAAAAAAGTGGGGCAACCATGCAGTCAGATTCCACCTTCCTACAACATCTTGCACATCTCTATTCACATCAACCTCACCCATTTGTTTCTTTATCCACCAATAACATAGTTTGGATGTAGGGTCTCTCCCTCTAAATAGACGGAAAGGGCTGACACCAGTAACTCTATGGGGAGTGATGCGATACATCCAAAGTATTTCTCTCCGTACAACCTTCCACTCTTTACATGATCTCCTAGCAGATTCTACACCATATTTGAGGACGTGGTTGAACCTTTCAACTTGGCCATTACCTTGTGGTTCATAAAGAGCGGTAGTGCAATGTTTAATGCCACACAAGGTAAGAAATTCTTCCATCTCACACGATTTCAATTGCACCCCATTATCTGTCATAAGAACCTCCGGACTCCCTTTGCGAGAAAAGATTTCCCTGAAGAACTCTATTATAGTTTGTGTAGTGGCATGAGCAACAAACTTAACTTCTGGCCATTTAGAATGGTAATCCACAATCACTAAAGCAAAGCAAGCTTCTTGTGCTAAACAATGGAATGGCCCAGAGATATCAAATGCAATTTTCTGCCATGGAGATTTGGGCCAAGGAACAGGTTTGAAAGGAGCAGGATAAGGTTTCAACATCTTGTCGCTGTTGACGCACTCAACACACTCTCTGACAGTCCTGTCAACCATCTTGTCCATACTTGCCCAACAAAAACTAGATCTCAGCAATCTTTTCATAGATGACATTCCCGGATGTCCTTCATGTGCAAGTTTAAGAATAGCATCTTGCATGGACTCAGGAGGTACACATTTTCCATCTTTGAAAATCAACTCACCTTCCACTTCCAAATCAGTGGGAACTTGAGGAAAAGGCCTCACTTCAGCAGGAACGCTTTTACCCTTCGGCCATCCCCGAAGGATAACATTCTTAAGTAAATTCCAATTATCGTCTGCAGTCACACCTTTCCTCCATTCCTCTTCAGAAATGCTATAGTTTTCACAAAGCCCAGTAAATGATAGAAGTTATTCCTTGTTATCAGGAGCTGGGCTTTCATAATGGCTTACACAAGAGACTTTTTAGGAACTACACCATCTCCAGATAGAGTGTGGCCCAATTAGTTAACAGATTTGCAAAACATCTTGCACTTATTCACTTTAAGAGTTAGACCATTTGCCTCTAAACACTTGCACACTTCCATGACATGTTCCATATGCTTTTGATGATTTGGAGAAAATACCAGAATATCGTCCTGAAAACAACTAACAAAACTGTCCAAATCCTTAAAAATATGATACATTGCCCTCTGAAAACAGAAGAGGCCAACCTGAAGGGCATTCTTTTATATTGATACAGACCATGTGGTGTGAGGAAAGCAGTAAGATGTTTGGAGCTATCTGATGATAAGCAGATCATAAATCAAATGTGAAAAATACTTTGGATCCTTCCAACATACAGGCAACCTCATTTATGTATGGCAAGGGGTGGCAGTCCACCACCAAATTTGCATGCAATGCTCTCAGGTCCACACAGAGCCTCAAACTTTTGTTTGCCTTCTTCGCCAAAACGATGGGAGAAAACCATTCCGATGACTCCATTTCTTCACTAATATCCTCATCAATAAGACTTTGTAACAACAATTTGAGTTCTTCCCTCACACACACAGGCACACCCCTAGGTTTTTGCTTGACAGGTATAGCTCCTTTTCTTTATTTAATCACATGGGTGAAGTTATTAAGTCTCCCTAATTTGTCAAGGACTACTTTAGGAAAATAATTCACCATGACATTGACTTCACTCTTTTTGTCCTTACTAGAAAAACGACTTCTGACCTTACTCCTATTGTGTTCACTAGAAGAACTGTCTTTAACTACACCTTCAACACAGGCTCACAACTTCTAAGATTGAGAATAATTCCTAAACTCCACTGGTCCCTCCAACCCTGCACATTCAATCCTTTGATTGCAACATAATGTTTAATGTGGGTGTGACGCCCCTTGAATTCTATATCCACCTCTTTATATTCTTCCATGTCAATCTAAGTACCATCAAAGACTCTAGCCACAATGTCTGACTCTTTTAAATCCTTTAAGCTCAGGGGATCTTTAATGCGATCGAGAAAAACATCCTTAGTAATAATCATCCAAGGAGACCCAGAGTTTGCCATGAGTTCTAGTTCCAAACCCAAAATACACACATGGCACTTCGGAGGCTTAAGGCAAGGGGAGCTGTTACCATCACTGTCAACATCGGTTATAGAAAGCAACATACCACCACTACACTCATCCACTCTGTCATCCACACAATCTTGATTAATATACGAGACTTTACCTCTTCCAAACCCAACATCAAAAGATTTGGTATCCCTGCACACAACAGCAAAATGCCCACGTCTTCCACATTTCTTACATTCCTTACCCAAAGCCGGACACCTAGGAAAAGATGCTCCGTGGTTAACAATCCCACACCAAAACAATAAAACGCTTTATCATACTTCTTGAATACTCTATGCCCACTATGTCAACCGTTTTTGTAGCATCAGATTGTATAGCTCATATATCATCTTCTGTCCCCTTGTTGTCCTTACGTATAGATTTCATCCATTTATCTGATTGTTCCATAACTTTAGCAGTAGTTATGCTGTCTCTCAAGTTGGGATCTCCCATGATCCAAAGATGTGGACAATGATCTGGTCCCAAATTATTTCATCGGTGAATGGACCAAAGTTGCAATTCACAGATAGTGCGCGCAATGTTGGGAGAAAGTCATTAAATATTTCATAATCCTCTTGAGCCCTTGTATAACATTTGTATCTATTCAAAGCAACACTAGAAGATGGTTTAAATCTTGTTTCAATATGAGCCATTGGGTCTTCAAAAACATTTCTGTCACCACTACCACCTGTTTGTTTTAAGGTTCTAAAAACAACCTGCCCCTCAGAGCCTAAGCAATGTAAAAGAATATTTTTTTCTTTCAGCAGATAACCTTCCTCCATCAATGGCCTTGAGATAAGTCAAGAATTCTTCTTTCCATCTGGTCCACGGTATGGGAGGCTCTCCTTTAGTTTGCCGTAATTTGGAGGGAGGGTCAAATTGCATGGTGACAGAATAAATTTAGCTTACTTTCACTGTCTAAATAAAAAAGTTCCTTCTTGTGCCACAGTAAAACAGTTTTCACAGTTTAAAAGTTATTATTGCCAGATATAACAAAATAATGATTTATTACTACCCAATAGAAATATGCACTGCTACCAAAATAAATATATATAAAACGATGTATCTCCACTGTTAACATGGGCTCTTACTTGGTGAATGGTTCTTGTAGAAAGTTGAACTGTAAAATGCTTCTTAGAGTTTCCCACGGCTCTGCGACAGGAGAAGCAAATGGCATGGAACCGTAATCGCCTGTGAAGTCTTGGAATTCCAGTCCTGTTGAGGAAAAGTCCTTAGGAGGCATCAGCTCGTCAGCGTGTAGCAGCAGGAATGCGCACGCACACAAAGGAATCCTTTCCATTTGATGGCAATAGTTGTTAGAGCACGTCACCACCCAGCGCGTAAGGAGAGTTAGAAGTGGAAGCTCGTGGTACAAGAGCTACAACAAAGGACGTGCTCACATGGAGGCTCGTGAAGGCAGATGCGGTGGAGATTTCTTTTTAAAAGGCAACAACAAACTGCTCAAGAAGAACGGAACAGTACAGGACAAGTAATAAATACAAATTTGGGGCCTGATGTAGGTGACTAAATACCGGTCGGTAACGCCGAAATTCAGTAAATTTCAGCGTTACCGACTGGTATTTAGCCATTCCTAATGTAGGTAAGAAGTCGGTAAATAAGGAATCGGTAAATACCAATTCCTTATTGCTCTTGCTTTTAAGGAATCGGTAAAACCGATTCCTTAAATGCGATGTAGAAGCACATTAAAGAGTGCTTTTGAGCCTAAGAAATTGGTAATTACCACCAACTTCAAGTTGGTGGTAATTACCGATTTCCTTTAAAAAATCTTTTGTTTATTGTTAAATGCCATGTGGCACACATTCATGCCCTTAGGGCATGTATGTGCGCAACATGTGCACACATGCACATTTCAGGGGTGCAACAGGGTGTCCTTTTGACACCCTGGCACCCTTGAAAGTGCTCCCGCTTTTAGCGATTCGGTAATATGGGCTTGGAGGCCTGGAGGCCTCCAAGCCCATAGAAAGGAATGGGTAGGTATTCCTTATTACCGAATCTCAATTACCGATTCGGTAATAAGGAATATTAAGTATTCAGTATTTTTACCGAATCTTTACCTACATAGGAAACACCGATTTCTTAATAGCGATTCGGTAAAATTCGCTATTAAGAAATCGGTATTTCAGATTTACCTACATCTGGCCCATAGTTACCAAAATGTTGAATCAGATTTCCAATGTACAGCGAGGCGGTAATAATCCAACAAAAGTCAAGTGTAAATCCAATAAAGCAGGTTCTTTTCTTAAAAAGCAATAAATAAGCAGGTTCTTTTAAATTGAAGACAAATCACCCCTGTGCTAGAGTCTTGTAGCAGAAGAGTCATCAAATCATCGCCACAATTGTAGTAATCATTCCAAGAAGGCAGGTAGAATATAAAAATATTTATTGTAGGCCAGCACAGTACAAACGTCTGCTCTGGACAAATGCTCAGGGATATCTGAGTTAGAATGTAGAACACAAATACCATGGTGATAAAGAACAGGGAAGCACATCAAAAGAAAATAATTCTGAAGGGGAAATAAAAGAAACAGTGTACATGCAAATAGGAATGTGACAGTGGGGCCGATGTTGTTCAAGTTCTCAAGGAGGTTGATGGAGTTGACAGTGTTGGGGTCATCAATGTGGAAGTTGAGGTCACTGAGTAGTAGGTAGTGGTGAGAGGGGATTGCTAGGGGGCGATGAGGTTGCAAATGGTGTCGCAGAATGTAACTCAGGGTCCTGAGGGTCTGTAGGCAAGGGTGCCTTTTATTGCCGGTCTTCACATTAGTTTGTAGTAGGAAGTTGTGGTGTTCCATGAGAGGCGTGGGTTTGTCATTGTTGATGGTGCATCTGATGGTTTCCTTGAAGATGCCTAAACCTAGTTTGTTGGCATGGCCTCAGTGTATCATCTTGTAGCCTTCGGGAGTGGCGGTGGTGAAGTCAGAGTTCAAGGAGGGGCTGAGGCACTTTTTAAGGATGAAGGCAACATCTATGGCAGTGGATGGTGTCCCAGATTTCCATGACGTGGTTGAACAGGGAGCAAGCTTTGAGCAGGATACAGTGGAGTGGTTGAGTGGTGCTCTTGATCTTGTGGGCAGGAGTGTTGCTGGATCTTTTGTAGGTTGTGCTATAGGAGAAGGGGCAATGTCTGAAGGTGAAGGGTGCTTTTGTGGATAGTGGGGAGAAGGAGGCGCAGCTGTTGTTTCGGTGTCCAGGGTCCAGGAGTTCCTTGAAGGAGTACCGTTGGGTAGGGAGAGGGCCAGAGATCCTGGCGCTGGTTGTCGTCCAACCGGAGTTGCATTGACAGTGTGCCCGCTGCATGTGCCTACTGCATGGTAGTGCAGCGGCCTCCATTTGTGGTTCTGGTGAGTGTAGCGCAAGGGCAGGGACAGTAGACAGAACAGGGACAGTGCAGGGGGAGTGCCAGCACAGGGGCAGGGACAGCAGGGAGTGCAGGGAGGGCACAGGGACAGTGGCAGCACAGGGACAGCAGGCAGCACAGGGACAGCGTAAAGGGAGCGGCAGCACAGGGACAGCACAGGGGGAGAGGTAATGCAGGGGCATGGGCAGCAGGCTGTGCAGGGGGAGTGGTAGTACATGGACAGGAACAGCAGGCAATGCTGGGGTGGGGGCACAGTACACTAGGCTGGGGCAAGGCTAAGAGTGCTGTCCCAGCCAAATCTCCTCTGGGCTCTGACAGGCATGGATGGGCCTGCCCTTGGCCTGGGTTTTGCCCGAGTGTCACCCCCAGGTGTCCCGTGATGTAGGAGCTGCAGGGGTGCAATATAGATGCCAGGAGTCATGACAATCATGAACTCAGCTTGCCCCACCTCCAGGGCTGCTGGGAAATGTACTGCAATAGATAGGTGGGGGTGCTCGTATCTGAGATGCTACATAAATGTCACCATACTGTAGGAGACAGATCTGACAAACTGGAAGCAAGTGCTTGCAAACCCATTGAAGGGGCCAACTTTTTTTTTACACCACCTACTCAACATACTCACCATGATCTTTGTTTACAGACCCACGGTACTGCAAGATTGCCACTGGAGGGAGCCCGCGAGTTGTGCCAGAACGCCATCTTCGCCGAAGCAAAGCGGACACGGAGACTGCCGCTCCCACCCATCGCACCCGCTAAGGAGCCCACGGATCCACCGGAGCACGAGGGGCACGCGGCAGTAGCGGGTCGGCCGCCGCCTCGATCTGTCTGCTGGTCCGACCGCGGCTGTCAGCCTGACCGCGACTGGACCGGTGATACGGTGATCCGCGAACAGGGGCAGGAGCAAGGTGCGGCGGGCTGGCGGGCAGGCGTGAGCAGGTGTGAGCGCTGCTCCAAGCGCCGAGTCAACAAAACCGCCACCACTACCGCCATCACGAGCCACGAGTCAGGAGCAAGGAGCAAGGAGCAAGGCGCTGCAAGGCGCTGCAGGCGGGTGTGAGCGCTGCCCTAAGCGCTGTGATAACAACACCGCCAAACGGGGGGGAGCCTGTCAACTCGGCCCCCTTACTGCCCCCCCACCGCCCCGTGTGCTGATGTGCCATAGGCAGGTGTGAGCGCTGTGCCCCAAGCGCCGAGCGCTGTAATAACAACACCACCACAGCTTGCCACGTTTGGCCCCCGAGCAGCTTGGTGACCGAGAAGCCTTGAGCTAAAAACAAAGAAGGGCAGCAAACTGAAGAACAGAGAACCGGCCTACCCCCGGGGAGAGCGAGGAACTGGTGCTGGTGCTGGTGCAGGAGCCGGAGGACAAGAGGACTTGAGCACCGGTGAGTCAACACCCAGGCTGCAAGGCAGCAAGACAGCAAGCTTCAGCTGGGGGCTGGGGGGGGTGCACACGCAGAGCAAGAGCAAAGCCAGATTTTCAACACCTGGCCAGCTTTATCGGGACAGAGGTAGTGGGCAGCTTTTCAGCAGGCTGAGCAACAGCGGTAGGGGGAACTTTACCCGTTCACTGCGGTGCCCCCCTGCATTGGAGAACACGCTGTCCACGGCTGTCCCTACACAACCCCCCCCCCGCCGCCCCACCGCCGCCCCACCATCGCAGCGAGCACAACGCACCAGGAAAAGACAATAGGGAAAACAGGGAAAAATAATGAGGACTAGAAACTCGACCTTACTGCAGGCACAGGAGAAACCTCGCCCCCATAGATCAGCCAGGAGACGGAAGGCAAAACTTTTCTACCCCCCGGGAGCGGGGGCTTCTACCCTGGGCCAGGGCTCTTGGAGGGGGGACTCTCAGGATCACCTGGTGCCACCGGAGCAACGCCAACAACCCCAGGTCTACCTATTGCGTTCCCAGCACTGACATCGATCCCATCATCGTCGCAAGCAGGGCGAGATGGGAAGTGGCATAACCCAGTCAACTTAACTCCCCGTCCCGGCGCCAACATAGCCACTACTGGGCCCCCAGGAAATAGAGACATAAGAAACTTCTTGTGCCCCCTGGCAACAAGTTCAGCCGAACCATCTAGGCCTCCAAGCTGCACACCGCCCAATAAAACATCGGAGGACGGTCAAACCCCTAGCCCCACCGCCACCCGTGCTCTAGGATTACCCCTATCACCAATAATAACTATGCTCCAGGGCTGAAACCCCTCAAGTCAGAGGCATCAGATAGGGTCGCACCCAGGTTTGATCACACCAGAACAACAACTCCGACCCACCAATTACCAGAAGACCCTCAACCGAATACGACCCCAAACGGGGGCCTCACGGCTGACACACCCAACAGCACACGCAGCAAAGCTTCGGCAAACGGAGAGCACATGCTTGATGCGCCCAGCAGCACCTTTGAAACCAATGAAGGAGCAGGAATCCCAGAATTACTGGCCCGGCACACCCAGTCCCCGAACCCGTTGAGCTGGAGCCCCCCGGAACAAGGCAAAATGGCCCAACTATCAACGCCAATGACCAGAAGCCCCCCAGTGATTGTAGACCATCTAACACTGATCAACGAGACACTCATTTCTATGACAGGTGCCGCAATAATGCACGCCGACAAGCTGGATGCCCAGATAAATATATTACAAACAGTCGCAAATCTAATCTCCGGTATCGACTCCAAATTGGATCATCTGAATTCCCTGATCCGCAGAGCACAGGATAGTACTCATTTTAAGCCTGAGTCATCTAGTTGCAGCCCAATTCTGAACAACCTAGAAAAACTCCCAAACATCATGACCACACTAATAGAGGACCTCAAGAAAGAAGCAGGTAAGATTAAGGATCCAATCGCACAGGCCCCATCCAGTTTCAATTCTCCGTCTAATCTGAGTCGTGCCAAGTCTAACTCGTGTAATCTATTTTTTTCCCGCTCTTGGATCTCTTCACGGGAAGGGCCTGTTCTCCGTTCCTCCGTCCGGGTGGTGTTGACTTCCGGGGCTGCGGGGTCCCGGGGGGTTGCGGTATTTGTCTCTGTCCAGGCCTCTAGGGCGTTTTTGAAGTCTTCTTTTGTGCTTAGCCCGGTGGTAGCAATGCCTAAGTCCATGCAAAATTGTTTGAGCTCTCGGTGGTTGTATTCTTCCAGCTTTTCCATCTGGAACTTCTCCGCCGATCCGCTCTCTTTGGTCGTCATTGTGGTTTTAGTCGTAGGGTGAGTTACTGTCTGTACGGTACGCGTTGGTTCGGATCGCGCCGCTAGCCACCAATGTTAGACGGGGACCTGGAGGGTCGGCCGAGCACAGTGATCGCACAGACAGGTAACTTCCCCCCCACAGATGGACACCACACAAAGATCAGGGTAACACCTTTTATAGGCACTTCTGGTAGTAGAGTGGTACGATACAAGGCGATTAGGACACGATGATCCTCTCAATTCTAGTCTCTAGTAAGGGAAGGGGGTAGCGGGACAGTCTTGGTACCCACGGGTACGGAGGTGTAACGGTGATAGCTCACAATCCTCGAGCTCGGTGTTCGGATGGGTCAGACCGCGGCAGCGCCGGCAGGTCCCGAAGAGGTCGTAGGTGGCAACGGGCCGCGGCAGCGCCAGCAGGTCCCAACGAGGATGAAGGTTACAACGGGCCGCGGCAGTTCCAGCAGGTCCCACGAGAATGCAGGTTGCAACGGGCCGCGGCAGCGCCAGCAGGTCCCACGAGGATGAAGGTTACAACGGGCCGCGGCAGCGCCGGCAGGTCCCACGAGGATGAAGGTTGCAGAGGGCCGCGGCAGCGCCAGCAGGTCCCACGAGGATGAAGGTTGCAGAGGGCCGCGGCAGCGCCAGCAGGCAGGCTAATAGTCCACAAGGCAGGGCTGTGGCAGCGCCAGCAGTCCGTCAAGGATGAGTTCGTCGCGGTGTCTCTCGACTCCAGGATACAACTGCCTTCCTGTCCTGGGGCGGCCTCAGTTATAGGTCTGACGCCCTTTGATGTCCGGACCCTCGCTCTTGGAGGTCGGGAGGTCTGGGATGAGGGAGTCCAGACACCCAGCAGGGGGGTGGAGCCAGCGCCCGAGGAGGCTGGGGGTGCTCGGCACCTGGCGGGGGAGAGCCATCGACACTTCTTACTCCCATTGACCTGCCAAGTGGTCCGTTCACCTCCTGGGTGGAGGGTGGTGCCGGGATGTCGAGGCCTGGCCAGGCCCAGGGTTGGGGTCGGGCTGAGGCCACGCGGCCGCGTGATGCCGTGTCCAAGATGGCGGCTGGGCCAGGCAATGGTGCTGACGGTGGCCCGGGCCCTGTCCTGCGGGGAGGGAGCGAGCCCTTCATGTGGCCTGTCCAACACCCCAGCACTAGACCCTCTAAAAACAGAAGGTTCAAAATACTCGCCAAATCACAGTATAGAAACTCATATAGAAGACAAAACCGCTTCGGAGGCACCTCCGCCTACGAACAGCATGAGCAGAACAAACGTCACCCCGACCAAAACAAAAAACATGACCGCCAGCATACTACCATATAGACCAGCCTAGACCCTCAAAATCTATCCAGGAAAAATAATAAAAAAAAAAAATATTCAACAAGGCGAACAAAAACAAATCTCTCGCTCCCAGATCCATCCGGGAATGGCTATGGCACGACAACCAGATGCCCGGTCACACCGAGAGCCAGGAAACGACCCAACTGGCAGTAACCACCAAAACACCAGAAATAACCGAGCCAAAGCTTGAAGTCTTTCACTTTACCAACGTAGCAATAATCCCGGGGTCGTTGGCCCCTCTCGCTGCCCCCCAGCCAGCCCCAACAGCATCAACAAAAAATCAAGCAAACGACCTACAAGGACAAAGCTCCGTGGAAGCGTCTCAAGTCCATCTAAGTGAACATGACCCTCGCCCAAACAACTCTCAGGTTGTCGCTCCATCAACGTTGACGATGCGCCGTGCGTCCCAAGTGCCATTGGTTCCCCCAGATCTCAAGGACACTGAAAACATGCCACCCAATAATGGCCTATCCAGCTTACCATTCACGGCGGCCCTCCAGCGGTCAATGGGGTTAAACAGGCAGGCAAACGCCCCTCCACCTGGCGTTGTACAGTCACCACAAATAGGCGGCCGGGCAGTGGACTCCGTCCGCCAATTAAACCACTCCCAGTCCCAGGATCAGAAAATAATGCTGTACCCCGACTATGCCTCTCAGCGGAGGTGGGACATTCTCAACCGCAGTAATCTTCTTACACTTTGTGCAAACATCCCAGGGCTGGAGGGAATAAAAACCACAGGCATTGAAACCATCTCCTTCCTGCCGCCAGATGCGGAGGAGAAAAATTAAACCACGGAGCTAACCTTCACGAGCCCGGACATGGCCGAGGCTCTGAAAAGCCAGCATAAGCTATTCGAAAGCTGGGGTATAAAAATAAAATCCAAGCGTGCACAAAAATACCCCCTAATTTTGAAAACACACTCCGTGTATTTCCAGAGGGGAAACACGGTACAACCAGCCGGAGGGAACTCACGCTCGCATGCTTCCCCCACCCACGTGCTAAAAACGTTGCCCATCCTTCAGGGGTCCAAAGGTGGCACAAACACTGGTCGAACCATCAGAACCCCGATCAAGATAACAACCAATCCGATCCAGGGCACACGCATATGCGCAACATTGGGATGCGCGAGCAAAGACTGGTCTTGGCTGCCGCTAGTACTAAATCCCAGATCCTAACTGATATTGCCCTAATGTCTCAGGCCAACCCCACCGAAGCTTGACTAACGTGCACCCAAAGTCCTCAGACAGGGATCGGTCTCCGGACAGCTTGAAAATCATGACTTGGAATGTCGCTGGGCTCAGGAGGTTGCTTCTTAACCAAACCGCGGTGATATTTATGGAGGAGGCGGACATAATCTGCATACAAGAATCCTGGCAGATCCACCCTCTCTCATTAAGAGGATATGCAGAATATTGAAAACCAGCAAAAAAGCCTAACATATTCGGAAGACCATCGGGAGGGATATGTGTCTATATAAAACATTCACTCAAATTGGAGTTTGCGGAAATACCTAATCTTCCGGACACGCTACAGGCAGGCATCCTGAAAGGCTGTCGTCCGACAAACGGAAATTTCTCATTTTTATTAATCAACCTCTATCATAATCCACACGGGCCCTCATCCAACTCGGCCACGCTGATAAACCACCTAGAGTCATTATTGCTTCAATTTTCGGCTTTAGAATGTATTATTCTTGGCGATTTCAACACCCATAACATAGGGGTACCAACCACACGAAGTCACCTGCCCGGGGCCACTAACGCACTGAACGACCTATTAAAATCTTATAAGCTGGCGACAGCGCACTCAGTCCTCCTAAAGAATATCCCAGGGTCCTATGTCGGTCCCACATACAACAATCAAACAACAATCGACTACATCATTCTAAGTGATAAACTGCAACCCCTAATGTTAAACTTCTCAGTTAATCCGCGTAGTGACAGCGACCATGCTGCCTTAACTATCACACTGAAACTCACAGTGGATACACACCATAGGCTCGAATACATCGGAGCTGCCGACGGCGAAGAATTAATAAAGTTGCCCAGAAGAATCAAATGGGAACAGACCGCAATCACTACATTTAACAACTGGGCAAACCAGTGGACAGGCTGGCCACCGAGTGAACAGAAAAAGGGTGCAATAGCAACTTGGAACGCCATAACAGGGACCCTGGCGGTGATTCTACGTGGGAATTCAAACAGCACTACTCATAGGCATCCTCTATCCACATATGGACACAACGCAGAAATTAAAATAAGCGCCAAACAACTGAACAAGAAAGCAAACTCTTCCACCAAATTGGCACAAGCCCAAACAAGAAACAATTACAAGATGCCAAAAAAAGTCACTCAAAGAAGGTTTGGGCAGCAAAATGAGACTATTGCGAAGCACAATGGCTGAAAATTTTTGACTTGCTGAGCCCAGGAAAAACTCAAGAGTTCTGGCACTATTTAAGCAACCTGGGACGAGGCTCAAACCATAGAGAAAACTCTCTTGAAGCTTCCATCTGGGTCGCCCACGTAAAAGCACTTTACACCGAAGACGGCCCTTTTAATAAGCACAATGAAACATCCATCGCAGGAGTCGATCTAGACCCAACCACCGAGAAGAAAGCCCCGCCGGGAAAATTGTTAGTGTCCAAAATTCTAAAAAACATCAGACAAAATGGTGCACCGGGCCCTAATGGCCTTCCTGGACACTTATTCAAAGCAAACATCGACTTTTGGTCCACAAACCTGACCTACCTGTACACTGAATGCTGGCTCCTGGGGGATGTACCAGACTCATGGAGAGGCTCTCTCTTACAGCCAATCCACAAAAAAGTCCCCAAAACAGAACCATCAAACTACCGCATGAAACCCCTCCTAGACATCGAGGGAAAAGCCTACGCTAGTGCCATCTTGAGGGACCTCACAGACTGGACGAGCGCAGAAGGCCTTCTTCCACTCTGCCAAACTGGATTTAGACCTGGGTCCGCCACAGTTGATAACATCATCGCACTTTCTTTTTTTGGCCCACCACGCGCGGACACGCAAAAGCCCCCCCTTATTCACCTGCTTCATCGAGTACTCGGAGGCGTTCGACGGGGTAGATCGTGCAATTCTGTGGAGAAAGCTGGTTCAATGGAACAACAATCCATCCCTGTTAAGAGCGATCCAGTCCCTGTACCAAAAAACGTGGGTGAGAATTAAACTCTCGAGGGACCACGCATCCGCGAAGATTGACACAGATCGAGGCCTAAAACAAGGGTGTGTGCTAGCCCCATTATTGTTTAACTTATACACAGCGGACATGGAGAGGGCCTTGACTAGGGCAGCCTTGGCCACCCCAAAGATCGTTGGGACCAAAATCCAATTCATGCAATATGCTGATGACCTGGTACTCTTGGACCATACGAGAACTGGGCTACAAAAGGCGCTGACGGCACTTGCCGCATACAACGATAAAAACAGGCTTGTAGCAAACCCATCCAAGTCAAAAGTAATCATCTTTGGACACTACCCAAAGAAAAAATTACTAAACTGGAGGCTTGGCCATCTCTTGCTGGAAAGCACACAGCGGTACACCTATTTGGGGATCTGCTTCCAGGAGTCGGGGCTTTCAAGCGCCCATCTAAAGACCATCCAAGGCAAAGGTAAAACCATCACCTACGCCATCTGCAAGCCGCAAACCTCCTTATACAGCCCGTCCACAATGGCCATCCAAAGAGTATTCAAAGTCAAGCTAATGCCGGCTCTTAATTACGCTCTACAGGCATTCCCGGGCAAACTGAACAATGAACTAGAAAAAATTCATTGTAGAGCCTACAAGAGACTTTTCCACCTACCAAGGTGCACCAGAAACACCCTTGTCCGCCTGGAGTTCTCACTCAACCAGCAAAATCTGGAAGAGATGGCCGCCCTAAGTAAATATTACTTTCTAACAACGGCGGCACAGGAGAACACACCCAAGGCAGCCCTGAAATGCATCTTCAGAGAACCAGGGAATCCCTGGTCGGCCACTCTCAATGCGGCAAAGGATCATCTCAACCTTGCTATCGAGTCTTGGAACCCCGAACACGTCAATTACACCGCCATCAAAAATTCGATCAAAAAACAAGTACCCGCGCGGTCACGGGAACTTAATCTGGAGTATCTGGCAAGAAAAGACTTTCATGAGTCCCTGTGCCTAACGCACATCCTGCATAATCCTAAACATCATCTCACGCAGGCCGTGGGCCGCGCAGCCCTTCACAAGATCCTAGCCTACAAACTACACCTGTTGCCCCTCAAAGAATTATACGCCTTCGGTCAGGTTGGCTCAGGAGTCCGGAAATGTAGGCTCTGTAGGTATAAACGCAAGTCATTGGCCCATCTTCTATTCTGCTGCCTGGCCCTGCGCATGGCCTGCAGTTTTTATCTCAGGCCAATCCTAAGACAAGCAGGGTCACGCACCGCAAAGGAGGCGATCATCCATCTCTACACCCTGACTACGGTAAAGCACATGGAAAGTTTATCCATCAGACACGGTCCTTGCTGATGGCCTCTGAGGGTTCGAACATATAGAGACTTTGCAGACCCATGTCTTACCACGAACCCTATCTATCGTACCCCCAGTGCTCAGGGAGCCACCACACAGACTGCTCTCTCGAAACTCTGCTGGTTTTAACTTTTGTAATTTTATAATTTTGTATTTTGGTTTTAATGTAATGGTTTTGAGTCACCAAAAAATAAAGTATTCATTCATTCATACTCAACATACTCCAGACAGGTCCTAATATGATTGGAGACTGGCTGCTATTCCAACTAGAGTGGCAGATGGTGGACCTGGAGGACAAGTTTGTATTTGTGAGTGGTAAACTAAACAGTTCTCTGGCCCATATATTCCTTGAATGCTGGGCAAGCAGCACACCTCCACTCTTTATCTGACCTGCTAGTAAGGCACTGAATGACCCCCCCTTGTTGTAGGAGGTGACATTAATTGTGTGGGGGATATAATGCTGGACCACTCACACACAGTGCCGCTGGGTTATGCAGCAACCTAGATAGCGGAATAGTTGCAAGAGTGGTAGACCAATTGGCACCTGCTAGAAGCATGGTGACAAGCTGAGTGGAGAAGTGTGGCTCAATGGTTAGAGCGGCAGACCCTGATGCAGAGGTCTAGCCCGGGACCAGGGTTCAATTCCCCGCCTCGGTGGGTCTTGGGCTCAAAATTCCAGAGACCTGATAATTCTCGCCTCGGTGCCTATTCCAATCATGGAGTCCCAGTCTGCAACTCTGGGCAATAGCTTGCTTAATCTCCACAACGGCCCCCACAACGCTAAGGATGCCTGGCCTCCACCTTGGGGGTGCCCAGGAGTGAACACCTCACAGGGTAAGCCAGGATGGGTTCCACAGCGGTATTCGTACAAGCGCCTTGAGACCCTTGCGGGTGAGTAGTGCGCTATACAAGTATCCATTTACATTACCCAGTGAGCTGGAAATACTAATGCCTCTCTCAGATACATGTGTTAGACACTAGACTAGACCTTCTTCTTGCATCTTAGCACATGGCAGGGGTGACACATAATGTGGATTATCTTCCAATGAGAAGCTCGGGACACAGCCCCACCTGCTCTCTGTGAGGTGGGGCAGGCTGAGGACATGCATCCCCTCTTAACAGCTCAGCTGTGTGGCCTTGGATGATGCTGTGTTTAACAGTACCATGAAGGAAGAAATAACACGCCACTTTGAGCTCAACGCGGGTTCAGCGTCATCTCCACTGATCAAGAGGGACGTGTTCCAGGTATACATTAGGGGGACCTGCACTAAGACCATTAAGCAGAGTGCATTCCGCATAGCTCACCCATCTTGACTGAGCAGAGCGAGAGCTCTGGAGTCTAGAAATATGTCTGATAATTACGATGGAGGCATTGCAGTAATATCCCCTACATGACTAGAGGAATTGCAGGAGAATAACGTGACCAATTATGTACATTGTAACAACGAAAATTCTTCCCAGAAAGAATGTAGGGCCCAGAAGCACCAGCGCTCCTATTAAACTTCTTCCAGTAATTCAAGCCGAACCAGGGAGCTCCGTTGAGGCTTTTCCTATAAACCCAGTGGAGGAAAATAAAACCCCTGAAACTGCAAAGAGAATAGAACAGCAATGTCTGGACAGCTCGGGTCCGGCTCCAGCAAAGAAAGTCAGGTAGAGGCGTCTCGATGCGTAGAGCACCATGCTAATGGGAAATGTAGTGCTCATTCCCGGTTCTTTGGTATCAGTGCAGTGCTTCATTTGTAACAACGAAAAAAACACACACCACGGAATGGACGAGAAAGATGCAAAACAATGACATAAAGAGCCGGCAAGAGCAAGACAATTATCAGGGAGGGACTGGGGGTGAATAAATGGCATGAGGCGGAATCAAGACTATGCAGCCTTGGTATTCTGCACCCCAAATGCTGGTATCGCAGGCCTTGGGACTTTGGGCCCCGGGTTTATTGTTTTACAACTTGCCCACAGCCCTGGCACTTATTGTTTTACACATTAAGCACTGTGCCAGCAGGACAATATTTAACTTGCCCTAGCTAATGGTAATGCCAGTGAAATAACAATATTTTAGAAACTCTTTAAATGTAAATGTAAATGTAGTGCATTTATATAGTGCTCCGATCACCCTCGAAGGGGTCTCTCAGGCGCTGTGCACATACCGCTGTGGAACCCTTCTTGGCCTTTCCCTGTGAAGTGCCCACTCCTGGGCATCCCCAAGGTGAAGCCAGGCATCCTAGCACTGTTGGGGCCATTGTGGAGATTAAGCAAGCTATTGCCCAGAGTTGCAGAGTGGGACCCATGATTAGAATAGGCACCGAGGCGAGAATTATCAGGTCCAGGGAAATTAAGCCCAAGACCCGCCGAGGTGGGAATTGAACCCTGGTCCGGGCCAGACCTCTGCATCAGGGTCTGCCGCTCTAACCATTGAGCCACACTTCTAACAATGTCTCATATGTTTATACTCGGGTGTCGAACGAACCGGGTCATGGCATCACTACACAGGGAAATAGGCCACCACTGATGTAAAGCTGAGTTCTCTCCGAATGGTCTTTTTTAAATGTACAGGCTCAGAGCTCCATGGCGATCCCCAAAATGGATGGGTGAGGCAGTAAGTCTGTGCCTAGTGCTGCTAGTGATTTTGTCAGGCTCGGATAGCATAGCATTCATCTTGATTCATGCTGCAGAGTAGTGATAGAGTGGCGTGTTCTAGCTTAAAATACTTGTCCCACTCACAGCCACACCAGGTCATACACTTTTGTCACATCAAGGATTCATGGTATGGCACTAATTTGGGGGTTAAGTTCCACAGTAGTGCAAAGATGATACATAAGTTGTGGGAAGTGGATCTGGTGAAGATAACACCAGATTTATCTGGCATGATAAGACTAAGACGTATTGGGGAGTAGGCAATTGGCCAGAACTTTGGATAAGATCTTGTCAGTGTTGATGTGGGCTAGTAGGGTGGTAGGACCCGCATCACCAGGGAGCTTGTCTTGCTTTAATAATGGAAATAATGCTGCTTCCCCCAGTTTTAGTAGGAGAATCTGAGTAGATCTTTCCTCTTCATACATTGAAGAAGATGTGGGACTAGTAAATTTATATTTTACTCATAATACCCGGCTCCCTGGCATGCACTGATCTGCTCAGTACTGATAGGTTGTCTAGTTATTGCTGGTGTGCATCATGCAGTTCTGTTTTTAGTTTCTATAAATTGGACCTAAGCACCTTCATTATGCCAACTTCTTTGGAAAAGCAAACCCCTCTGATGACCACCTTGAATGCTTTGCAGAGTGTGTCTACCTTCTGCTATGAATCCACACTGTATATAAATGAATATTGTGTTGTGGTCTGAACTTCACTCATGATGACAGTGTCCAAAGAGCCCTTATCGGTAGTCTCAAATTAAAAGCATTCTACAATGGGCCAGGGAAGGCCACCTCTAGAAGAACTGAATAGTGGGCTGATAATGTCTGTTTCGCTGTATGTTTTTCAGCAGTTATCCAGTTGCAGATGTCACTAGAGGTATGAGTGTAGTCAATCCTAAATCAGCAATTGTGGGCGGCAGACGTGCAAGTGCCCTCCTGGAAAAAAAGGGATTCTGTTGCAGCACACATAAATTAGATCCTTGCTCTCTCTCATGCCCAATCAGTTCTTAGCTGTATCAGGGTTTGGGCGAAGGGCTATGTCGCTTCTGTCTAGGTTAGGGTCAATGAACACATTGAAATCATTTCCCCTGATAATCAAATGTGGATTTGGTCAAAGTCACCTGGCCCACATCTCCTGGAAGAGGGCTGGATCATCAGTGTTGGTACATGAATATTCCTTCATCTCCCTTCATTGTCTTTTATAATCTTTTTGGGGCTAGAACAGTAAGAGAATGACACTGTATAGCGGTCTGAGCACCATCTGGCTACAAAGTTGAAAACTTTGTGTTTGCTGAGGTAAGTTTTTGAAGGAAGGGTAATAGCCACCTTATCTAGACAAGGACCTGTTTAATATTTCACAGCTTATTCAGTCTTTACATTTTTTCGGTCATGGACCGGTATGCTCTATCATGTTATTGGGGTATAGCTGTACCATTCAGTAATATAATTACATGACGTATAGCGTGGTTGCAGCGCACATATGTTGTAGTAGTAGTGCTTCAAGGAAACTGTGTTGCTGTCATTGTAGACTAGAAAAAGAATTATCAACACTCTTTACACTCATTCCCCTCTTCCCACACTGATGAACTGAATCTGGTAAGTGTACTTCAAGAACCACTCTAAATGTTTTGAGTCACCCAAACTACAACACGGAGACATCTAATGAAGAGTGTAAATTGCCAACCGAAAAGGGGGGTGCCCTGGTGAGCTCAGAGGATGAGCCGTAGAGCTTTACAGATTGGGCAAAGCCAGTCCTGGTTATTTTTGTGTGTGAGTGCCATTGTATATATTAAATGGACTAGTAGCATCATTGAGCTTCAATGGTAACGTTCCCTGGTACACTTCAAAGGGCCACTATTTAGAACTCGGCCTAGGGGTAGTGGTTAAAGAGCACCTTATCCAGGGTGTCATTTGTTCCTCACAGTCATGGAAGTGGTATACATAGGGATATCATGAATCCGTCATTGACCGATCTCATGCAACCTCCCCAAGTGGCGAAAGTGGGAATTATCCAAACATGCACTGTCACTTAAGTGTGATGTGGAGGGTCAGCAATCACTTTTAGACTGAGTAGATGGTCGTGAAATGCTTATCTTCAAAAATGTTGCTAACTGCTAGATCATTGACGACATGGGTTTTGTTCTGGATTGTCACTTGTGGGTGTGCTGAATATAGCAGCGCATATGTGACACTTGCTTCATAAACCTTATTTTTGATTTGAATAAATTCATGACTTGCCTCCTGGACCACCATTGTGAAGTCTGGATATATGCAAATTTGGTTTTCAGCGTATGCCAGTTTGTGATCTCCTGCAAGTCTAAGCATGGGGTCCTAATATTTAAAATTTAAGTAAGAAGGCTGGAATAGGGCAGCGACCTGGGAGGGGTTTCGGTCATTAGAGCTCAGTGGGCTGGTTGAATCATGAACAAATGAGCAAAAGCAGATAAGTCAAACATGTTTTTGAACATTGTTTCAATGTACGTTTCCATTCTCTCATAGGTGGTAGTTTCTGGTATTCCCATTTGTGGATGTAATGACTTCTCCATTTAAAGCAGCTTTTTGTTTTGCTCCTTTGTAATTGGCCTCCACAACATATTTTCACAGTTTTGCACTCTCTATCCAATCTTTTCCTTATCTAGTCCATTCTATTTGTCAATGAGTCAATTGTGTTGTCTCTAGGGATCAGGATCTTTCATATATTTAATAGGAGCGTTTTCAGATATTATCCAGTGGATTTAATAGGAACATTCTGCTGGGTTTCAAGAGGGTTTATCTTTGACATTCGCCTATAATCAAAGGTTAGTTTAGATTGTTTTTGATACAAGTAATACAGATGACATATGGTCTCTCTAAATATAATTAAAATGTATTGAATGGTGCAGTGGTCGGATGCAGTGCTTAATATGTATGAGATTATATCTCACAGTGATACTGTGCGGCTTTTTTCAGCTGAATTTATCAATGCAGTGTGTATTCAAAAATGATAAATCTAGCACATAGGTAATCCTGGTAATGACACTCGGCAGCAGTGGCATTCCGTCAGGTGATGTGGACTCATATGAAGTGATCTGGACCCTGCAATATAATATTTTACAAATTAAGCACTGGTAGACTATTCAAGTTCTTTTGTAAATGTGCATTGCAACTGATTACACTTAGAAACATGGGAAGTGACTCAAACCAAAAGAGGAACCCAACACACATTGAATTGACTTTTTATTAAGACAAAGGGACAAGGCTCTGTGCTCAAGTACACAGGAAAATGCTATGTACAAGCATACAGGTAGGTCCCTTCTGTGGCAGACAAGGAAAAGCAAGAAAATGATGGCAGAGAGGCTCCCTGTAATAATAATAATGCTACTAATAATAACTTTCTTTTTGTTTAGTGGCTCATTTAGTAATACTGATAGAGCGCGCAGGTCACCCGGCCAACAATTTTACCAGATTCGTATTGGGCCCATAAACTTCAATTTATCATATACATTAATAGGGTGACCATACACTCTACTACCAGTATCCCAGTTTCCTTCCCATTTCATTTCCAGTGTACCCGACTTACCACTACACTGCTACGGGTACCTAATGACCACAATGGATCAGGGAGCTAGCTGTAAAATAAAGGCAGACACCAAATACTTATACTTTATATATTCTATTTGTACTTTTATAATAACCACAAACTCAAGAAGTTTTGAAAACCTTTATCTAATATTCTTCGATCTCGGAAAGCATGAGGTTTACAATGAACAAACAGTCGATAACCAAAATCATAAAGAGCACATATCCATAAAGGAAATAGATCAGGCCAACCATTTAAGAGTCTACAGTAAGGTAAGAATAAGGAATATGTTAGGCAGTAATTTCAGACTAAAGGACGGGGAAGAATAAAGAGCATACTAGAAACTTCACAGTGAAATATTTCCCCATGAAGAGGAACTACAGGTAAGGTGCGAATAGACCGTACTAATAAATCGGTGCAATTAAAAATCAACTAAAAGATGGGTAAAACAAAGAACATCTGTATATCATGACCTGAAAAGGAAATGTACTCAAAGGATGGGGAAAAAGTGGAACATGCTAGAATAACGACAATTTTAGGTATGACTTGTTCATTCAGAGATGCGAAAAAGCATGGAAAATCAATTTTGCAAGAGTATGACTTTATTAAAGCAAAAGAAAGGAAAATATAGAAGGTGCAGAGGAGACTTTCAGTACTTATATTTACCTAAAGTGGTGTGAAGACCAACCCTGGCCACGGGTCAGTTAAGGGCAGGAGGAACCCCAAGGAAAGACAGTCGCCAATAGGACAGCAGGTGCAGAATGGACACCCCAGGACAGGACAGGAAACCCAGATTAGGATCAGGACAGGACCACCAAGGCACAACCAGCACCCGCAGTTCAGAAGCAACGCCTGCGCTCCACCCTCTCTGCAGCTATCAGCCAGAACCCCGATTGGGTTATCGATCTCCCCAGCATAGTGCTTCGCCAGCACTTAAGGTTTCTTTAACAAAACCCCTGAGTCTATGGAAATTTCAGACAGAGTGCTCCGCAGCCCTCTGTATCAAGTCACCTATTGAGTGCATTGGGTCAGTGACAGGTCAGCTATTCGGACAAGTCGGACAATTTCTCTAGCTAAACCTAGGCTAGTTATACTGTTTTCGGGTCAGTGTACTACCCCCCAAATGTTTCAAGTGTCAGAATCCCCAATTTCAATTGGTCCCCAAGTAGGATAGGTCAACACACCAATCACATTTCAATTCTACAAGCCTATATTAACATATTCTGGGACCGCCTATTGATTTTGGGGTTCCCATGACATACTCTACGGAATACAATGAATAAAATACATTTGTTGCATTTGCGGGACAGTTTAGCTTCTTCTGCTAGGTGAGGGTGCATCTTCCCAGGCACATCTTGGCTGAGACCTCTGGTTGGCAGGGATTCAATGCCACCGGCAGAAGACTGTCATGCGCAGAAAGGTTGTTCAAGATGGATTCACGAGTGTCTCTCAGACCCTCAAGAACGCGGTACATGAAAAGTAAGCAAAAACAAATTAAAACACAGAAATAAATGATTACACTGTATACCATGAATTGCTACTCTATACCCCTTACTTTATATAAACTATAGCATTAGGATTAGAGGCATACAAACAGTAGCGCAAAAGCAGCAGCGCAAGCATCGACATGTGAGAACACAAAGCAGCCATCTTAATGCTAGTGCCCAAGTGCAAAAGATTCCCACCAGAACTGCGAGTACGTCACATCACGTGATTGTGACCGACGCATGCGCAGAAGAAAACCCCGCCAAGCAGTGGCCATTTTTAATGACAAGCGTTGTTAAGGTTAATACACACATAAGCAAGCATCTCTCGGATACCCCAAATGTCAGAATAAAAGGGAAATTAGTAAGACAAACAGGTTGAATTAATATATTATAGTTATTCAAGGTTCATGAGTACGAGCAAGCCGCGTAACATGCGGATTCTTGCTCCATCACTATTTTCAACCATTGTGAATAGCTGGTGTTACTGTTACCACAAAGAATGGTGCACAGTATACCACAATCAGAAGGATGAAAGGCAACCTTGCCAGGATGCAAGCTAGTGAACTTCAGATGCAAAAGCAGGCCTGAGACATGTTTAAAGGGCTACTTAAGTGGATGCACAATCAGTGCTGCAAGCTCACCAGTAGAATTTATTTTACAGCCTCTGGACACAGGTAGTGCACATTACTAGTGACTTATAAGTAAATTAAATATACCAATTGTGGATACGCCAATGTGACGACATTTAAGGAAGAAAGCACAAGCACTTTAGCACTGGTTGGCAGTAGGGAAGAGCGTAGAATTCTAAGGCCAAAAAAACAATGTCAGCAAAAACAGCATGTCTGCTGGCAAAAGGTTAGGGGAAATCACAGCCAAGGATACCAGGTCTAACAGTTGTATTAGTAGAATGTTTACTTACAATGACATTGCTTGCATTCTCTCACCATGGATGTACTCTATCTGGTATCTGTTGTCTATTATTGTATACCTTTGAATGAGTTGCATTCATTCCATATTCTGAGGAGCAGTTTATATTCAGTTACACTGCTGGCTTTCAGAAGGTAAATGCTCTAATAAATGACTATTTTACTAATATGATTTTCCCTAGATTATTGGACCTACTTCATATTGGCGACAATTGGGATTTTGTCCACTCACCTTGGAGCATCCACACGCACAGCTTGTTCGGATTTGTAGAGATTTTCTTCATTTTCTGAACTTCTATCCATACTTCAGAGTTGCTGACGAGGATTCCTGACGAAGTGCTACTTAAGAATTTGACATACTTCTTGCGGTTCTAGTTGGCTGTTTGTTTTGCTGTGTTTTATATTTTTATGGAGTGCCCTGCTCTTATTTCCAGTGTGACTCTTGTTGCGCGCTTTAGCAGTTGTCTTCAAGCTTGCAGCGACTTTTCACACTTTTAAGAATATTCCTCATGTTTTTGTAATTTTCGGCATTTCCTTGGATTCACCTTATTGTATTGGTGTGCGTGCCGGCAACAACGCAATTGATATTCAATTGCCGTAGTTACATGCAAGAGCCAACCGATTTGTTATGATTAGTCTTCAGCAATCCAAGAACGTTTACTGACGAGACGCTTGCTCTCCATCTATTCGTCATGACGGATGTTTCACGTTGACTACGAGATGCACATCATCAATGCCTGCTTTTCATCTTTCTTCATGACAGATGCTTAATGCTGAAGAGACATTCTTCATCTTTATATTTACATCATATTGTCTGGTTGGTTTGGTGACACATACACCTTCTTTACTTTCTATGGGTGTTTTGGTGACATGCACACCTTTCATTTCCCTAATTTAACTTTCAGTGTATGACATTTATTGGTGTGTTTCGGTGACACGCACACCTTTTGTTTTTCTTTCTTGTATTAATCTAATTATCATTTAGAATTCATATTATATTTATATTTTAATTGTTACCATTAGTACACTTTGTGGAAACCTTTCACCTCCTTTTTACTCAGGTCCCAACCAACCCAGCATGAAATGGGAAAAATGGTATAGGCAATTCAATACTTATTTGCTAGCCAATAATGGTGACAGTTTTAATGCAAAAAGAAAAAAAAACGTTACTTTTAAATACTTTGGGAGGTCATGCCAAAGATGTATTTGAACATTTACCCCCATCTCCTACTCCAGCAGGACTGGAGAGTGGTGATTTTGATTGCTTTACAGAAGCAATAGACAGACTTTAAAAGAGGTTTACTGAACAACCCCATATTGTTATGGAGAGATATAATTTTATACTGGACATCAATTACTTAATGAATCGGTTGATGCTTTTGTTGAATGCTTAGGAGTATCAGAAGCTGAATGTGATTTTGGGGCACAGGTAGACAAATATATTCGTGACCAGTTCATTATTCGTTGCTCTAATAAAAAAATTCAAGAGCAACTTCTAAGACAACATAATCCAACTTAACAGGCTATTGAAATTTCTAATAGTGTTGAACGCTCTATCACCTTGTTCAATACTATCAATGTTGATACTTTATCTATAGGAGTTGCAGCCATTGCTGTAAAAGATTCCAGTGTTGAACCTCCTATCTCTAGAAGTAAACTTCTACATCTTATAATCCTGGTTGCCAATTCCCTAACTCCAGTAAAGTATTTTGCACTCATTGTGGTTCTAAATCGCATTAATTTCAATTTAGACATTGCCCAGCTAGAGGCAAAGAATGTTACAAATGTGGATCATTTTGCCAAGCTAACAAGAGGGTTGCCAGTCTCTCTGATGTAGATATTTTAGATTAAATAAATGCTGAGACTAGTTTTGAAAACACAATTATTACCATAACAGAAGGTGATTTTCAAAGTCACAAATTAGGTTAAGTTTCTCACAATGATATTGATTCTGAGCCTTATGTGCCGCCCATGTGTACTATTACTGTTGATGGAAAAGTAATTGAAGTTATGGCAGACTCCGGGTCTCCTTATACTATTATTTTGGATTCTTTTTTCAATGACTCATGGAAGGATAAAACACTGGAACCTAATGGTATCCGTGTTTACTGATTTGGAGGCAAAGAAATTGAAATGTTTGGCTATTTTATTTCTGATATTTTATTTAAAGAGAAAACTATACTTGCCAAAGTTTATGTTGCTGTTGATGGGTTGCAAGTATTAGGATATAATCACCAGGGAAAGTTTAATATTACTTTATGTCCTAATGCTAAAACACAAGAATGTATAGTTGAAGATTTTCAAGAAGTGCATAATGATCTTCAAAACCATGAAGAAATTGTCCAAGTCATTCTTAAAAAACAAAAAAATGTTTTTAGAAAAGTGTTATGAAAAGTTAAAGGATTTTCTCACAGAATTGTTTTTAAAAAAGATGCTATTCCTTCAAGACATAAATTGAGAAATGTTCCTTTATCTGTAAGAAATTAATTGGCTGACATGATCAAAAGGTTGTGTGCTGAAGGGGTTATACAACCTGTCAACGCTTCAGAATGGATTTCTCACATAGTTTTAGTTATAAAACAGAATTGTGAACTTAGGATGTGCACTGACTTGAGGTCTGTAAGCAAACAAATAGTTAGGGAATGTCACCCTCTTCCTAAAGTTTAAGATCTTTTAGCTAAATTAGATGGTGCGAAAGATTTTTGAAATCAGCATACCATCAGGTAGAATTAACAGAGGATTCCAGAGACATTGCCACATTTCTCACACCTGAAGGCACTTTTAAGTACATTAGGATGCCCTTTGGTCTTTCTTCAGCTGCATCAGTGTTTCAAAGGTTGAGGAATTGTTTATTTGGAGATACTGATGGAGTTCTAGCATTTCAGGATGATATTCTTATTTTCTCTGACACTGCTAAAAAACATCATGAAACTCTTGACCAAGTATTGTCTGTGTTGGGAGATAAATGAATGACCATTCCTCAGGATAAATGCAAGTTTTTCTCATCTGAAGTTGAGTATTTAGGTAATCAGATTAATAGCAATGGTATTTTTCCTAAGAAAGACCTTCTTTTGTCCATCAAAAATATAAGTAATCCTCAAGACAAGGATCAACTTAAATCCTTCTTAGGATTATGTGAATATTATTGTAGATTTGTTCCTACATTTTCTGAAATAGTTCTTCCACTAAGACTACTGCTTAAAAAGGGGTGCACGTTTTTGGGGGCCAATGATCATTCCCAAGCTGTTATTGCTATTAAATCAGCTATTGTTAGTTGCAATCCCTTGTCTCTGTTTTTCTTCTACTGCTACCAACGTAATCATAGTTGATGCTAGTGCCTCAGGCCTCGGTGCTGTTTTTAGTCAAATCAAAGCAAACAATGAAATGACCATTGCGTTCGCTTCAACACCATTATCGATTACCGAGTCTAAGTACTCTACTATTGAAAGGGAAGCTTTGGGTTGCTCTTGGGCGGTGGAACATTTTAAAACCTATTTATGGGGCAAGTCTTTCAAACTTAAGACGGAACACAAACCTTTAATTTCTCTTCTTTCTAACAATGGTGTTAAGAGAGCATCTTCCAGGTTGGTTCGTATCCTTCCTAAATTGTATGAGTACAAATTTGAAGTTATTTACATTCCGGGTACTCAAAATATGAGAGCTATTTGCTTATCCAGATTATTATCAGATTCTCAAATTCCTAATCAGATTGGATGTTTTGAAGAATGTGTGGTTGCATCTGTTTATGACATGGTTCTCTCAATGTCTCAAGTTATCTCAAAAGAAGAATGGTCAAAAGCTATGGCATTGGATGAGGAACTTAAATTGGTACAAAATATATTGTTGAGGGCTGGCCTTTAGAAAGGAGTTTAAGCAAAGAATGTGCTGTATTCTGGAAAGTTAGAGAAGAGCTCTCGATCAATGAATATCTTGCATTAAACGGCGACTCGTTTGTTCCTCCGAAATCATTAAGGCAAAAACTTATGTCTTTTGCTCATTTAGGTCACTTAGGCCAATCTAGTACTATTAAAAAGGTTAGAGATTTATTTTGGTGGCCTTATATGGACAGTTGCATTGCTGGTTTGGTAAAAAATTGTTCTTTGTGTGCGGATTCTGATATAGTTTTGAAGTTACAACATTCAGATCTTGCACAAATTCAAGTTCCGGATACTCCGTGGGAGAAAATTGCTATTGACATTCTTGGTCCCTAGGAAAGTGTTGTGTCACAAAAATATACATTATAGTTGCTATTAACTATTTTTCTAAGTGGTTTGAATATAGATAGGTCAATCACACTGATTCAAAGTGTATTATTAAATTTCTTCAAGAAATATTCAAGTAAGAAGGTTTACCTTCAACAGTTGTTCGGTTATCATTCTCCTTTGAATCTGACACTCCAGTCCAGGTCTTGGGGAGAGCGTAAGAGCATGCATAAAAATCAGCAGACAGCGGCAAGCGGACCGCGGGAGCTACGAACCGCAGACCGTGAACAGAAAACCAAAAAGAGAACCTCGAGGCGCGACCCGAATTCAGAACCGCGGACCGGTGTAGGGATCCGCGGGAGCCGATCGGAACCGAGAGGAGCCACAGGGGAGCGGTAGGGACCTACAGGGTAGCCGCAGGGTTCTGCGGGAGCAGAGTGGAGTGGCGAGGAGCGGTGAGTGGCTTGAGTGGAGCAGCGGGGGTGATCGCTAAATGAGCGGCAACAGTTGAATCGGTGCAGCCCGTATAGCTCTAGTGTGCCCTACTCCTGCCTCGCGCACCTCCTGCTCCACGTGCATGTGCACATCCTCTCCGCTACACATCACCCTGGTTGGCACCTGTCCCAGTGAATTCCAGGGTGCTCCAGTGTGCACTGTGTGCCCTGCCCCTGCTCTCGTGTCATGAAGAGCTGCCGAGAGCTGGGAGGAGCTGCAGGGAGCTGAGCGGTGCTGGGAGGGGTGAGAGGAGCCAAGTGGCATCCTGCTCCCGCTCCTGCTCTTGTGCTAGTGCTCTCTGGCCCACATCCACCCTACACCACCCTGTGCCCACTGTGAAACACCACAGGAGTGAGGATTGAACAGCCCCGGACCCGGACCTGCAGTACCCAAGCAAGCACTATGAGCGTTACAGGGTTACAGCGTCAGCAGGGAACCGGGAGGACTCCGCGTAAGTCCCATCAGCTGCTCACGTCATCGCCCTTGCATCGTCATTGCAATAGCCCCGGCAGTAGCAGCAAGAGCTACTGGGACCACCAGTGACAGGACAAACAGCCCTAAAAAAAGCAGACAATCTTAATTTTCACGAAACTAGACCAGACCGAAACTAATTAAACTCATCAACCGCCCCTCCACGCAGCTGCCCTTCCACCGGCAGCTGACAGACCTGTCCTGACCTTCCCTAGGAGGGCTTTCAGCAAACGCAACCCAACACAGGGAAGGCGTGAGAAAGCAGGGCCTTTCTAAGAGGACCAAGACTACCTCAACCATGAGGTCAGGTAGGAAAAGGGGGGAGCCCACTGTTACTGTGCGTAAGGCCAAACAAAATGGAAATTCAAAACCTAGTACAGTAACTCTGGTGACGACCACTGAAGTAGGGGAAGAAGTGGAAGTCCCCAGTAATCTAGCACAAAACCCTGGAAGCCATCGACCTCACTTGTATCAAACACAAATGTCATCAAAATTCTAATTTCTAAAGGACCCAGCGTTGTATATATTCTCTTCCAGTGGGAAAATTCTGGGACTTTAAGATCCACGCCTCCCTCTCTTCCCCACACTGCCATCGACCTCACCAATCACAGAACAAACTACAGTGGAAATCCTAGCGGCCAACCCAGTGGTCTCTCCACTAGCATCAGAAAAAATCCGGAAAAAATAAAACAAACATCCCATCTATTTCTCAAGATGTGGCGGAGGAGGTGGAAACTAGTGCTGAGGAGTATGTTATTCATCAATCCTTGCCTACACCCACCCCAATCTGCAACGCCATTACAGTTTCAATCGACCTTGAAAAGCGAAAGTAGGCACAAAACTTACGAGAGCCTATAACAAGGAACGGCAAAGACACAAATTTAGGGCAGGTGGATTCAATTGGACACCATTTGAATTTTTCACCCGAACACCTGTCCAAAGTCTTGCCTCAAAAAGAACTACACACACCCCCACTTGTGCTGCCACAACATTGAGAGGCCACCAAACCGGCCCAACCTTCTCCAGGAGCGGAAACAGGGGGTGACCAAGATATCCCCAAAGAGTCTTCTGAAACTTCCTCGAATTTTCCGGTCTCCAGGGGAGGTGGGCAGGACCCCATCTCCTACCTAGGATCGCAGGAGTGGGCAAACCTAATAGCATCCCACGCATTGGACACTCCTATATTAATATACATCTAGGCAACGACCAAGAAACAGCGATTAACAACTCAATTTCAGGAAAAAGCCCTCCAACTCCTCCTTAGACCCCAGGCTCACCAAATCGAACCGGGAATCAGGCATTGAATTCATGGGACATCTTATTAAAGACAATGCAACGAACAGTTGACGTTTTACACTACCAGTCAAACAAAATCGACCTGCAGCTGACACTTTTAGATACTCTAGCCCTCTTCATGGGGGGCATAGACGACAAACTAGGTCAACTAAACCTTTTAATCAGCAGAGCTCAGCAGGAAGTAAAACTGAACTGCAGCTGTGGTTCCATAAGTCACTCCCTTCAATGGTTTCCACTCTTTTAGAAGGTCTGCCAATGGGCCCACATCAAGACAAATTAAGGGCAAACTCAACCAAAGCAGTACCCAAAGAGGCACTAAACAGGGACTATACTGCCCAAAAAAACTCTGGCAACAACCCTCCGATCCGTCACGAGGGCAGCCCGCCCACTAGGACCTCTCCGCCACCCAAAGAGCCATCACCAAAGCAGAACGCAAAGCGACGCCACCAACTCAGGAGGAAAGGACTGAATAAAATATCATCTCTGAGCCTCACAAAGTTCTACCCTCTGTTTACAACAGAAAATATCACAGCAGCAAGCACAAGTTCCATCTGCTATCACATACGTCCCCAAATCTGAGGGAGGGTCTAACCAGCCAAAGGACACCTACACTAAGGAACAGAAGGATGTAATACAAGCCAAAATACCACCTTTGGGGGCAGCCTGGATATTACCCGGTGGCCAAACCGACATCCAATGCAACAGAACAATGAAAGCCAAAACAGGACGACAGCACCAGCACTAGCAGTCGAACGTCACAATCAATTGAGTCGAGGGAGCCCTCTACTACCGAAGGCCCTAACCAGGAGTTGGCCTCAACCTCAACCTTACATGTCCCACTTCTACCTGGTGCCAATTCCCACATACCAACCTTGGAAATTGAGCCTCCAGCTCACAAGATCATTCTGAACCCAAATAAGGCACAAGGGGAACCAAACCAAAAAAACATCAGCACAAGTAGTGCCTGAAATGAAGCACAGGGACCCCCCTTTGAGCCAAGGACTACTACATTTGGGCACGTGGGTATCACTCCAACACAATACTTAAACACGGACCGTGGCCAAGACAGATCAATAGGCCTTAGGCCCCAAGAGTCCCTATTTCCTGATAACTCAATCGGACCGAGTCAGCAACTCACTAATTTCACCACGGAATATCACTTGGGGCCAATCTTTGGAAAAAACCCTCCAGTCAACAAAACCAGGAATTCAGCCATTACTATCTTCACCCCAGAATGCGAATCGAAAGGACCCTTCGACATCTTGAACAAAGGGAATATTCTTCAACTCCTAGGCATAATACCTATACTAAAAGGCATATGTTCTACTGATCTTCTTTCAATAGAATTTGTAAAGCTGGACAAAGCAAATGGAATGGAATCCACCAAAGCCACCTGGAGTAGTGACCGAATTGCAAACAAAGTCTTGGAAGAACAGGAAACCTTTAAAGCCTTGGGGATACAAACCACCGTATTCTATAACACAGGATACCTATTCCCTTTACTTGATATAACAAGAGAAGGACCAACCCGCAAATGCAATAAAATTTTGTCCGTACTTAGGGGGGGGCACGAGGGCGGTCACCACAAAAAGAACAGACATCCAACTTACAAACAAGTACAGCAGCTTACATTGCGGTTGCTGTATCAAGTACATCTGGTCACCCACAGTGACAGAGATACACAATGAAGCATTGTGGAAATCAAGGTGTATTACCCCGGAGGATATGCTCTTGTAATATTAACGGGCAAAACAACAAGGCCACTGACGCTGAAGTTCTTGACTACTTAAAAACTTTCGACATCATTCTACTGCAGGAAACATGATAAGAGGTGCCTCTGCAAATAGAGGGATACATCTGTTTCCACACTCCCGCTCTAAGGAATAGCAACTATGGTGGTCTATCAGGCGGCCTGGCCACTTAAATCAAAATAACACAAATGCATAGCGCAGTGGAATTATCGCATGTATTCTCAGCTGTAAATAGCACAAAAGTTCAACTAAACCTCACCGGAAAAAAGGAGGAGGTATTGATAATAAACATATACATAAAGCTGAAACAGAAAAAACAGAACTCTAAAAGTTGATTGAACACCTTTATCAACTGATGAGTATGCATACCACTCCAAACTTTATTCTGTTAGGAGACTTCAATCAGTACATATTAGGTTCCACCTCAAATGAAGACATCCAAGTCCAGTCTTTTTATTGGAACAGTCCAATAATAAGCGACAGCGACTATGGAAGAATATTCAAGGGCGCTACTGAGCTGCTAGAAGATCTGAAGAACTTTGGACTAAGGGCACTAAATGGCAGATTTGTCGATGATTCCCCACTGGCCGCCTCATTCCTCTCAGGCCATGTAACCTCTACAATTGACTACACCTTAGTGTCTCTCCCATTCTTCCAACACATAAAAGGCAACTGTCTATGGGACAAAGGGGACAGAGAGCATCGGATGCAGGACATCTCAATTTATGCACTACCAGATAAATCAATCCCTAATCCAATTGGAACACATACATGCCACACAATAAGCCTTCACAAATTAAATCATTCATAGCAAACTCCAGGGAGGTGCTCCTGGCAGCAAAACAACAACTAAACAAGCTTAGCCATCTAACAAGGGAAACCACACTTACATGTGGGAAACGTCTACGTCCATGTTTTCAAATTCCTACTCATCCGTAGCCCGACACTTCCTGCTCAACGATCCAACATTTGCAGGGAAGCGCACAAAGGTCAACTCTAAAATGTCATAAATAAATCACTCAGGGTTTCGAGGTTACGCCCGGGGGACACAGACCTACTTCTGCAGCTCCGAAAGAGCAAGGCCGAACTCAGGAAACTTAAATGGGACATAAGAAAAAATCAAGAAAATGAACTCTGGGCCAAACTTCATTACGACTCCAAAGGAAATAACAGTGCACGTTTCTGGGCAACGATAAACAAATTCCTACAACCGGCACATGGCGGGTTAACAACATACATAACAGAAAACAACTGGACATCCTTTTTAGAACGTCGCTTCCATCAACATGCACCAGGACTTAATATTAGCAAGGATGACCAATCAGTACCCCAACTACAAACTGTGATGACCGACTAGGCCGAGGTAATTGAAATCGACGCCATTATGATCAGGGAACAAATACTTAAAGGGAGGAAAGAAGGAGCAGCCGGGCCAAACGAGATTCCACCAGCTCTTTATTAAACAACAAAACCCAGAATACTGGTCAGAAACCCTAGCTCCATTCTTTAGCTCTGTTAGACAGTCTGGGTGTTTGCCCACATCATGGAAGGGCTCTGTCATATCACCAATTTATAAAGCGGGGGACAAAACCCTACCAAAAACTACCCTCTAATTGCATTAATGGACGTAGAGGCAAACTATTTTGGGGGAATCTACTTACAGAGCTGCAAGAATGGGCAACAGAGCAAAACATAATTCCCCCTAGTCAAACGGCATTCTGTAGAGAGACAGGTACAACAACCACCCTTCTAGCAATGTCAATAATCATCAACAAAGCAATTTTAACCAAACAATCTCTATTTCTGCTTTGTGGATTTCAAGGCGGTGTTTGACAATGTCAACCGAGCTAACCTTTGGAGGAAATTGGCGCTCTGGGGGGGTTCCCTCATCCATCCTGAATCTCCTAATAGAACTACACTCCAACACGTGGATACAGGTAAAGCTTGGAAACGGCACCCACCTGTCGAGGCGCATACTAACTACTAAAGGTCTAAAGCAGAAGTGCGTTCTCGCACTCTTTCTCTTAAACCTCTACACAGCTGACTAAACAACAGCCTTCACTGATTGCAATGCGCACCCCCCTCAAATAGGAGGAAAACCCATTTCCAGCATGTCGTATCCGAACAATGTTTCTTTAACTAGCCATACTCAAGTAGGTCTACAATGGTTACTTAACACACTGCATGGGTACGCTGATGAAAACCATCTAGAAGTCAACACAGGTAAATCTAAAACTTTGACTATTAATGGAAAAAAGCAGTCCCATGTTTGGCCACTCGGAAAACCGCAATCACGAACTACAATGTGTATAATTACCTAGGTGTCATGTTTGACAAAGGGAGCCAATTTGCGAACCAGCTTAAGATCATCAAGAGGAAAGGAATGGTGATTGTGACAATGCTAAGGATTCTTAAAACAAAATTGACTGGGCCAACCTTTGCCCCACTTCTTCGTGTTGCGCAAGCAAAAATTCCAACAACAGTAACATATGGCAGCGAGGTACTGAGAGTCAGGGACGCTTCACTGCTGGATACCACCTTGGCAAAGGCATATAGAATAATGCTAAACCTTCTGCCATAATCCTCACCAGCACAGATACGGCTAGAGCTTGGTTTAACAAAGCAACTCCACGCAAGGCGAGGCTGGTACATCAAATGCTGACATAAAATCAAGAACTCCGCCAGGAACACGGTAAACCACCAGCTCTGTCAAGAACTGTGCAGCACATCTACTACGCCGGCTAAAGCACTCTTGGATGAATCACTGGCTGCCACAGGATTAGCTGAACCATGGGAAATTCCGAGAACGCACTCGCACTTTAAGCGCATAGTAAACAAAGTTATTAAGAAAATTTCTCACAGAAGATAAAGCCGCCTTTGCACACATGAGCCAGGCATGGATGACTCTGTGCAGTTACAAATCATTTGGCCCACAGGCATACTTTGAACTGGGGTTGTCTAGGAAGTCTAAAGAAGCCTTTCTAAAACACAGGTTAGGGATCCTGCCAGTCATACCTCATCTCCCACCATGGCTGAGAAAGAACTATGGGAACTTGTGCCGGCTATGCGGGGTTGGGAACGAGTACATTGAACACATAATATGCTCTTGCATCAAACTCAAAGAAGAAAGGGTATCAGTCCTAAAAACTCAATATAATGAACGTGGCATACGCACTCTGAGACAAGCAGTACTAGCATGCTTTAACCCAAGGGATCTACAACTAAATGGGAAGCTTGTTAAGTTCCTATCTCAAGTTGCATCTAAGCAAAGAATCAGCGGTACTGTAACCTGCATATAGACTTGTTTGGTTCCAAGCAAAACGAACCAAGGACAATCTGCGCTTATCATTCATCTCCTGATACATAAAAATTTTAACAGAATATCGATCGAAAAGGAATTTAACCAAAATGTTTTATCAGAATGTATTTTTGTAAAGGTTTCAATTAATCAAAAACAATAAAATGTTACTTACTTACTTACTTCAACAGTTGTTTCTGACAATGGACCACAATTCACATCAGAAGTGTTTGTCACTTTTCTTAAAAATGCAAATATTTCACATATTAAAACTGCTTTGTATTCTTCTAACATGAATGGCCTCGTGGAAAGGTTTAACAAAACTTTAGTAGAGGGTATTCAATTGGCTATTAAAGCTCACATTGATGTTAAACCTCACATGGCAGATTTGGTTTGTTCTTATCTGTGCATTCCACATTGCACTACTAAATGTTCACCTTTCATTCTTTTAAAAAGTAGGAAACCCAGACAAGAATTATCTCTTTCATGGGTTAAACCTTGTGATGCTAAGTTGGTATTGGATGAAATACACCAACTTGCCAAACAAAACTGTAAAAATACCAACCAACTGAGTTTGTCTAAACTATCTGTTTTGGAAGTAGGTGACAAAGTTAAAATTAAGTTACCTGTTTATGTTAAAAAAGGCCAGTCAATATTTTTAGATGTTTTTCTGATTCAAAAAGTTGGTAAAACATCTGTTCTTTTAAATAATGGTTCTTGGAGGAGAATTTCAAAAATTGCTAAAGTCAATGCTTCTATTCCCAAAACTTCTACATGTTCCTCCAATCCAGATTTTGCCAGTGATTCAATTATTTTGGAAAAAGGAATGGAGTCAAAGTGTTATCCTTCTCATGTAAGTGTTGATAACCCTATTTCTTCTTCCAGCTCTTTCATGTCAGCTAGTTTCAAGAGACAGAAGTTGTTACCTAAAAAATGTAAAGATGTTTTATTATTTTAATGGTTGCTATTTTAATGTATTTTTTGTTTCCTTTTTATGTATAGAAGGAAGATATGTAATAATAGAATTTTTACCTACAATGACATCACTTGCATCTTCTCACCATAGATGTATTTTATCTGGTATCTGTTGTCTATGATTGTATACCTTTGAATGAGTTGCATTTGTTCCATATTCTGAGGAGCAGTTTGTATTCAGTTACACTGCTGGCTCTCAGAAGGTTGCAAAAACACAGTTGATGGACAGAATGTAGAACAATGTCATACATTCACCCCAGTACAAGGATCTGGGCCTAAATCCATCGTTTTTTTGCACTCCACACCACCCTGGGTTAGACACTGGCTATATGCAAATCAGCTCTGACCATGTGCCTCATGGGAACAGTCCAGTCCGAACTACCAAGCCATGTCTTTCCCAGACCGGAATCAAGCATCCAAGGACCGGTTTCTGGCTATCAGCCTTCATTCAGCCTGGATAGCTTGACTCCAGTGGTGTGGAGAGCCTGGGACTCACGTCTGAGCATACCCAGCCCACTCGGGGTGAAATTTGCAAAAAACACAGTTGATGGACAGAATGTAGAACAATGTCATACATTCACCCCAGTACAAGGATCTGGGCCTAAATCCATCGTTTTTGTGCACTCCACACCACCCTGGGTTAGACACTGGCTATATGCAAATCAGCTCTGACCCTGTGCCTCATGGGAACAGTCCAGTCCGAACTACCAAGCCATGTCTTTCCCAGACCGGAATCAAGCATCCAAGGACCGGTTTCTGGCTATCAGCCTTCATTCAGCCTGGATAGCTTGACTCCAGTGGTGTGGAGATCCTGGGACTCACGTCGTAGCATACCCAGCCCACTCGGGGTGAAATTTGCAAAAAACACAGTTGATGGACAGAATGTAGAACAATGTCATACATTCACCCCAGTACAAGGATCTGGGCCTAAATCCATCGTTTTTTTGCACTCCACACCACCCTGGGTTAGACACTGGCTATATGCAAATCAGCTCTGACCCTGTGCCTCATGGGAACAGTCCAGTCCGAACTACCAAGCCATGTCTTTCCCAGACCGGAATCAAGCATCCAAGGACCGGTTTCTGGCTATCAGCCTTTATTCAGCCTGGATAGCTTGACTCCAGTGGTGTGGAGAGCCTGGGACTCACGTCTGAGCATACCCAGCCCACTCGGGGTGAAATTTGCAAAAAACACAGTTGATGGACAGAATGTGTTTTTTGGCTTGGTAGTTCGGACTGGACTGTTCCCATGAAACCGGTCCTTGGATGCTTGATTCCGGTCTGGGAAAGACATGGCTTGGTAGTTCGGACTGGACTGTTCCCATGAGGCACAGGGTCAGAGCTGATTTGCATATAGCCAGTGTCTAACCCAGGGTGGTGTGGAGTGCAAAAAAACGATGGATTTAGGCCCAGATCCTTGTATTGGGGTGAATGTATGACATTGTTCTACATTCTGTCCATCAACTGTGTTTTTTGCAATTTTCACCCCGAGTGGGCTGGGTATGCTCAGACGTGAGTCCCAGGCTCTCCACACCACTGGAGTCAAGCTATCCAGGCTGAATGAAGGCAGATAGCCAGAAACCGGTCCTTGGATGCTTGATTCCGGTCTGGGAAAGACATGGCTTGGTAGTTCGGACTGGACTGTTCCCATGAGGCACAGGGTCAGAGCTGATTCGTATATAGCCAGTGTCTAACCCAGGGTGGTGTGGAGTGCAAAAAAACGATGGATTTAGGCCCAGATCCTTGTACTGGGGTGAATGTATGACATTGTTCTACATTCTGTCCATCAACTGTGTTTTTTGCAATTTTCACCCCGAGTGGGCTGGGTATGCTCAGACGTGAGTCCCAGGCTCTCCACACCCCTGGAGTCAAGCTATCCAGGCTGAATGAAGGCTGATAGCCAGAAACCGGTCCTTGGATGCTTGATTCTGGTCTGGCAAAGACATGGCTTGGCAGTTCGGACTGGACTGTTCCCATGAGGTACAGGGTCAGAGCTGATTTGCATATAGCCAGTGTCTAACCCAGGGTGGTGTGGAGTGCAAAAAAACGATGGATTTAGGCCCAGATCCTTGTACTGGGGTGAATGTATGACATTGTTCTACATTCTGTCCATCAACTGTGTTTTTTGCAATTTTCACCCCGAGAGGGCTGGGTATGCTCAGACGTGAGTCCCAGGCTCTCCACACCACTGGAGCCAAGCTATCCAGGCTGAATGAAGGCTGATAGCCAGAAACCGGTCCTTGGATGCTTGATTCCGGTCTGGGAAAGACATGGCTTGGTAGTTCGGACTGGACTGTTCCCATGAGGCACAGGGTCAGAGCTGATTTGCATATAGTCAGTGTCTAATCCAGGGTGGTGTGGAGTGCACAAAAACGATGGATTTAGGCCCAGATCCTTGTACTGGGGTGAATGTATGACATTGTTCTACATTCTGTCCATCAACTGTGTTTTTTGCAATTTTCACCCCGAGTGGGCTGGGTATGCTCAGACGTGAGTCCCAGGCTCTCCGCACCACTGGAGTCAAGATATCCAGGCTGAATGAAGGCTGATAGCCAGAAACCGGTCCTTGGATGCTTGATTTCGGTCTGGGAAAGACATGGCTTGGTAGTTCGGACTGGACTGTTCCCATGAGGCACAGGGTCAGAGCTGATTTGCATATAGCCAGTGTCTAACCCAGGGTGGTGTGGAGTGCAACAAAACGATGGATTTAGGCCTAGTTCCTTGTACTGGGGTGAATGTATGACATTGTACTACATTCTGTCCATCAACTGTGTTTTTTGCAATTTTCACACCGAGTGGGCTGGGTATGCTCAGACGTGAGTCCCAGGCTCTCCACACCACTGGAGTCAAGCTATCCAGGCTGAATGAAGGCTGATAGCCAGAAACCGGTCCTTGGATGCTTGATTCCGGTCTGGGAAAGACATGGCTTAGTAGTTCGGACTGGACTGTTCCCATGAGGCATAGGGTCAGAGCTGATTTGCATATAGCCAGTGTCTAACCCAGGGTGGTGTGGAGTGCAAAAAAAGATGGATTTACGCCCAGATCCTTGTACTGGGGTGAATGTATGACATTGTTCTACATTCTGTCCATCAACTGTCTTTTTTGCAATTTTCCCCCCGAGTGGGCTGGGTATGCTCAGACGTGAGTCCCAGGCTCTCCACACCACTGGAGTCAAGCTATCCAGGCTGAATGAAGGCTGATAGCCAGAAACCGATCCTTGGATGCTTGATTCCGGTCTGGGAAAGACATGGCTTGGTAGTTCGGACTGGACTGTTCCCATGAGGCACAGGGTCAGAGCTGATTTGCATATAGCCAGTGTCTAACCCAGGGTGATGTGGAGTGCAAAAAAACGATGGATTTAGGCCCAAATCCTTGTACTGGGGTGTATGTATGACATTGTTCTACATTCTGTCCATCAACTGTGTTTTTTGCGGCTCTCCGAAGGTGTATGCTCTAATAAACGACTATTTTACTAATAAGAGTTTCGTTGGATTATTGGATCTATTTCAACAGTTGATAGCTTTTCTTCAAGAGACAAAAACCCTTGCCACCCTAAATCCTACCCTCGTAATGTTATTACTGGGGCCCAGGCTAACCAAAATAAAAACGTCTGGCTACGGCAATGGAGGTATGCCTTGCTGTGACAGAATTATTCTTAAGCACTTACCTGCTCCAGTCACTTAAAGGCCTCCACATGACAGGGAGTTGTACCTCGGCTTAACCTCGCCTTACTATCGTGGGACCAAATAGTGTGCCCCACACTGTCCGTTGCTCTTTGTATCTGACTGTGCTGATACTTACATACCAGGGAATAAGCTGCCACTTCAAGGCATGGCTGCCATCTTGTCGTCTGGAGCAGCAAGGCTGTGCTGAAGGCCCTGCACTATTTACTGCAGTGTTAAATGAGCCCTTTCCACCGCTGCACTCTGGTAAGGTCGTTATGTCCTTATGGTGTTTGGATGCTGTGGATCAGTGCAAGGTTCAGTTGTAGAAGAGTAATCAATGGCGAAGTTGAGGAAGAACGTCTATCTCCTTTAGCTGCTGTCTCTGTCGCCTCTTTAGCTATTAAGATGATCAATACAACTCGACTGTCTATATCCATGGCTTTCATCCCAGGAGCAATTGAAAACAAAATGACCCCCGTATATTTTTTTGTAATCTGTTTATACATAGTTCTATAACATTTCCAAACACTTGTTTGTGTATCTGACCGTTGTTCTGACTTTCCCCTCTTAATATATGTCAATGCCTTTTATGAACATAGATATTAATGGCCAATTCAAGTATTTCGACATAGCTGTCATCTAGGATTACAAAAACTCTCTTGCAGGAAATAATGCTGCAAGTATCAAAAATAACTGTCAATTTAAACTATATTCACTTTTTCTCTTGTACCTATCTTTTGCAGCAAGTGGATGCTTAATTTCTTTATGTTTCTTTTTTTACCCTTTTATCCGTGAAACTTCGAGGTAAAATATATAAATCCCCGAATGAGAGTGATACAGGTACATGAAATAATGAATAATTTTGCCTGTGTCTTTCTTCTCTCGTACAGGGTTTCTTCCTATGTTTTCGTATAAAATACCCATGGATAATATCAAATCCTTATCACAAGAGTTTTCTGTTTTAGAGGAAGGTAAGGGTACTTTTCATCTTATTTATCAGATGTCTTTCTCTTAAAAAGTGGCCAAAGTAAAATTGAATTTGACGAGGTAGAAATCTTGGAGTTCTTATGAACATTTCTTAAGGAGCTTCCGATAAAGATGTATTGATCTAACTGTTAGTTTGGTTTTGCTGCTAACATTTCTTAAGGACCTTCAGATAAAGAATGATCTGCCTTTCGAATTTATGAAGAAACAGAAGAAAAGTGGTTGCTTTATGTGCCATCAAGGTCAATAACTCATGAAGCGCCCTCACTACTGGTTTCTACTTCCTTCTTGCCACTGACCCTCTTCCCACCATCACCCCCCAAACCTCGCCCTGAAGGAACTCAGCAGAGACTACCAAAGCACAGAACATTCTGTAGGAGCACAGGAGAGTCGAAGGGAGCTACTTGTATGTATGTAACTCTAACCACTAGTATCGGTAGTATACGCATGTACTTATGTTCTCCTATGCTATCCTTATGTGAGTTTAGAGCTTATCTGTTTTGTATCTTTTATGTCATTTATGTACTCTGAAGTCCTTTTGTAATGTAACTGCTTCTATTGTAAAGCACTCTAACACCTTCGGGTAAAGTCTGCACTATATAAAAATGCATGAATAAATAAACAAACAATTAAAGGAGTACAGCAGAAAACAGCAGAAGCAAACGGAGACTGCAGAAGCGCAGCTCAGACTAGAGGCATAAGCACAGTGTGCTGTTGAAAGCAGCAGTGTCATAGGTATTGCGGATCGCCCCAGGCGGCATGAGTTCTTACTCTTACCTTCGGTCGTTGCGGCCACATGAAGCACCAGCACCCCCCTCAACCCCTTGTCTTCGATCAGGCTGCCGTGGGCGGCAGACGCAATGACTTCGCCACTGGAAAACAGATACTGATGAAGCACAGCAACAACTGTAGAAGCACAGCAGAAACTACATGACAAGGAACAGACCACAGGATCACAGCACAGACTGCTGAAGCACATCAGAGACTGCAAAGGCACAGCAAAGATGTAGGAGCACAGCAGCACCAACTGACAAGCAGAGCATAACACAGATGGCAGGTTCAGAGAAGAAACCAAGAACAGAGCAGAGACTGCAGAGGCACAATAATGACTGCAGGAGCCCAGCACTGACGGAAGAGGACTACAGATATCTGTAGGACCACAGCACAGATTGCAGGAGCATGATTCTCACCGTATTACCACGTCACATACCCCCTTAGCACGGCACCAGCTTAGACCTCTGGAGAAGCACAGTACAGGACAGCGGTAGAAAGGTGCAGATGCACATGAGAAACTCTAGGATCACAGAAGAAATGGCAGGATAACAGCAGACACTGTGGTAACACAGAACAGATTATATGTGCATGTAACAGAATGCAGGATTGTTAGATCTGGGGGTCTCTGGTTGGCAATGGTTATCATCTTTGTCCAAATAGGGACCCTTACTTCTAAGTCAGGATAAGGGGATTACACTCATTAATATCCCCTGCTCACCCCCTTGGTAGCTTGGCACGAGCAGACAGGCTTATCTCGGAGGCAGTGTATTACGAATTTGTAAATATACACAGTAATACAGTGAAAACACTACAGATGGACACAACACAGGTTTTATAAAAATAAGTATTCTTTATATAGACTTAAACACAAGACCACAAACGAAAAAAATCCACAATACTATACTTAAGATTACTTAAAAGATGATTAAAGTCTCTTAGTTCAAGTTGTTGGTAAATGCGACAAAGTTCTCAACAAAGTACCTGGATGTGAAAGGCAAAGTAAACAAAAGGCTCGCAGAAGGGGAGATGCGTTGGTTCCGTGACCCGGGAGAACGGTTGCGTCCTTCCTCAATGCTTGCGCAGAATATGGGACTCGTCGTGAGCCTTACCGGTGCGGAGGTGATGTGTAGATTATCAGCCTGCGGGCCCGTTGCGATGCGCAAGATGGCGCCTTGATGCGATGATCCGGTTGCGATGCGAGAAGATGGCGCCCTTGATGAGGCGATGACGATGCAATGACGCCCTGGCAGCCTTGCGACGACTCCGTACTTTGGAGCCGCGACAGGCCCTGCAACACGCTTCTCCGGTGATGCGACAGCAGACAGCTTCGATGAACAAACGCTTCCAGGGAGATGCGACAAAGGCACGCTTCTCCGGCGTTGCGATGATTTCAGCTGCGGCGGCGACACGCTTCTTCTCAATGCGTCGTGCTTCCAGCTCCCAGCGGCACGCAAGTGACTGGAGTCAGAATTCCCAGCAAGGAAATTCAGGAGGGAGCTGGAGGTGAAGTCTTTTGTCCCTGAGACTTCAGCAGGAGGCAAGCACAGTACAAGTCCTTGGAGACTATTCTGTAGATGAAAGTCCTTACAAAGTTCCTTCTCCTTTCCCTTGGCAATGAAGCAACCAATGCAGGCCAACCCAGCAAACAGCACACTGGCAGAGGGGCAGTCCAAACTCCTGCAGCTTTCTTGGCTCTTCTCCTTGGCAGAAAGGTTTCTTGTTGCAGAAGTGATCTAATTTCTTGGGACCAGGGTCCCAATATTTATACCCCAAAATCCTTTGTTCTCTGAAGGCAGAGACTCTGCCTAGTCCAAACCAGTTCCTGAGCACTTTGTTTACATGACTCTCTTCTTCCTTTCACTGTGCAGGGTAAAGACATCAGCCGCCCCACAGGAGGTGGAGTCAGCACAGGGGAGGGAAGATCAGTGGCGTCACTAGGGTTGGTGTCACCCGGTGCGGGTAACTCATGGTGTCACCCCCTCACGCTTGTATCCTGGGAAACTGCGAGCTCAGAATAACTCATTCATTTCCCCTCCACCGTCTTTACAAAACCAACTTGAAAGTGCCCTCTTATCTATCTTATTTTTTGCACTGCGTGGTTTGAGTAAAAAAAAAAAAGAAAGTTATATTTACTAAAAAGCAGTGCCACCATTATGCTGTCTTGTGGAATACATGTATTTGCTCCAGAAAATACATGTCTGCGTGGAAAGAGTAAATGCACAGATATGGTCTTTCAGTTTACCATAGATGTTTTTCTAAAAACACCCACATAAAACTAAGAAGCTTCACCCCAGATGCAATACATTCTTGCTTCTTCACCTACCTGAAACGGATAGAGTATGTCTCTCTGAAAGTCCTTAATCCAGACCCAGGCCGTTTCCTCACCTTACGTTGTGGCTGCTTTGTTACCCCTCTTGAGAAGGTTTTGCTTTGATTGGGGTGGAGTAGTTGACGTGTGTCAGTAGTTCAAGTGATGGTTTTTCTCACAATGTGTTGTACAACAATGGGGTAAAAATGGCATATGCCTACTGGAAAATCTAAGGCTGAAGGGCGAGGTAAGGCTAATTTAAGGGTCTGCTAATATTGAGAGCAAGATTAAAGGAAAGAGTTAAGGTTAACAGAGAGGCGTTAGGATAAATGGATGAGTTATGGTTAATGGGATAGATAAATCTAAGGCTGAGAGTTAAAACTAACAGCAAGAGTTAAAGATGGCAATGGATAGAGTTAAGTCTAATATGAAAAGTTAAAACAAATGAGGCAAGTTTAAGCCAACACTGGTATGAAATCACTAAGATTTACCTAAGAATGAAGATAAGGTCGGTGAACAGGGAGCGAGAAAGCTAATCACACAAGAACTTTGGTCAACAAGGGTGAGGAGGACGTCAAGAGTTGAGTTTAATGGTAGAGTTAATTTAACTGGAATATTCAAGTTAACTTGCAGAGATGGAGCAAACTAGGAGAGTTAAGGCTACAAAGGAGAGTTAAAATTATCAGTTTGAATTAAGGCTAGTTCTGAGAGTTATATTTATCAGTGAGAATTAATACCAGCATGATGGAGTAATAGGGTTAAATGAACGTTCGGACTAATGAAAGGAGATACAACTATTGTATCAAATTATGACTAATAAAAAGAAAGCTAATGGGGCAACTTAATGATAATGGGGGGGGCTAAGGCTAATGCTCAGAATTATGGCTGATGGAGGATATGCTGAGAGGGGAATGTCCGCTGCATCGTTTTGTAGTATGTGCACACTTTCCCTGATTTACTCATGACATGTACCAAGTCTGCGGATGCTTTTTAGTTGCATCTCAGCACCTATGGCCATCAAGCATGAGCACTAGCGGTCTCAGTGTAATGAAATAAGGCAGAAAGAAAGGTCCTGGGGTCTGGAGGAGTTATTTACAGCCAACGTCTCAGATCCAGAATTGGTACTCATGACAGCCAGTTTCACTGCCAGTTTAGGGAACATAACCTGAAGAGTGAGGAATCTCCCTGGAAGCATCGAAGATCTCCCACAGGAAAGGAATGTGCCCATGCTTCTGAGAAGAGAAGTATTCGATATGCCTTTGCAGAAGGAAAACTGGCTGAAGGGGATCCCAACCCAGCTGCCTGGAAGAGATGAAGCTAACCAGAGGAAGGTTACACTTGAATCATCTGTGAAACACCAGCAGAGCAAGCCCCCGGGACAGGACCAGTTCTTCAAGAACTGTGGTGACCCTAAGCGTCCTTGTGACTCCACATCTGAGCTTAGCTACCCCCATGTGCACCTTGAGCTCGTTAGCCTTTCCTCCCTGGTTAGGGGGGTGCTGAAGAACTGTCAGTGCAGTTTGCAGCTCTTAGTCCCACTGAACACGTTACAATCTGCTGATTGACTGTGCCCTGCAAGCCATCCAGGTTCTTGACTAAGCTCCCTGAAGCATGTGGTAATGTGAAACACAAACCTTCGACATGCATTTTTCCAACTATCTGTAGGAATCGTGTGCAGCACCAAGGAGTGTTGCTGACTGGTGGCATTTCCCACTTCACTGCCATTTCTTGGTAGGGAAGGCACCAGCAGGGTAGTAATTGTGTTGTAGCAGCCAATAATGGCAGTATGTTCCTGATCCAAAAATCTGAACTGCAGGGGAAGAGGACTCTCTACAGCACACCAGCTCTGACACTTTGCTTCTTGACACAGCGGTCTTCAAAAAACTAAAACAGTGATATAGACCTTCTCAAGCTGTGCACATAGAGTCTGGAGTTCTGTCCCACCTACATTCCGGACTAAACTCTGTCTTGCAGCTTCTAAAAATGAGAACTCAAACAAATCCTTCTTAACTCTTACTTCCCCACCTCCTTCACGTTACTACCTCACATATATGTCGAGGTAGGAGACATCCCTGGGCTTGTGATACTTCAATCAGGTGATTAGCCACGCTCTACAAATTCACGTAACATAACAATGCACACATCCTATCCTATACATAATTTGATGGGTTTTTCTCATGATGCTGGTACTTTTCGATGGTTATCGCTCAATACCTGAACGGCTCACCTATTCAAAGCAACCTTGATGCGTGCTTCCTACTACTTTGCTCGCTTCTTTTCCTCCTGGACAGAGTCCATCTCATCTCCACGCTTTGCTGTATGGCTTCATCCTCTTACTGGCCAGGTCACAATAGGCATTCGCCAAAAAGAAAGAACAAGCACACAAAGCCCTGCTTCTGACAAACATTGCTTTGTGCTGATGCAACAAGTTCCCTCTGATGTCCAGATGAAATATAATCTTTTGGCAAGGGGATCAGTATCAGGGTTTGGGGGATGTCAGGGCATAGCAAAAGGTGCCATGTGTACAAAATCATATTCTCAGGTCAACCACCAAAAGGCACAGGTTCCTAGCACTTCACCACATAGAAAGAGTGGCTGCAGCAGACACGAAGAACTGAACTTGTATTTCAATAGGAGAGCGTACTCCTATTATATGGGATCACTGCAATTTCAAGACAGTTGTCATTGCAGGACCAAAGATGGCCAGGCCACATAACGTGAGTTTAAGGGAAGACAGAACAGTTACATCAACCATCAGTTGATCAAAGTTCTGCAGAGCTACAGACAGGTCTGTAACAAGCATAAACAGGTTTAGGTACTGTGTCCTCTGAAAGGACTCCCGTCTGCCTAGGGATGAGTGTGGATTCTCCAAGATGGGTGTCAGGGCACTGTAGAGGGACTCTGTGTGGGGGAAGCCAAAATCAGAAGGCAACCTGGAGATAAACTCCAACTTATGGTGCACTCACCGGCTAACACCACAAAAGAACACGCTAGTTAAGGGGGAATCACTAGTTAAGGGAGAGCCTAGCATATTTGACAGAGTGGCTGTCAATAGACTCCTCTCCTGAAGATACCAAGGATACCAGTAAAAACCCTGGGGCTTATTTTATTTACAAGCCCCTTGCGCTGCCGGTACGCCACTTTTTCCCATATTAAAAGTGATGCACTGGTCGGCCAAGGGGCTTGTAAATAAGCCCCCCTGTTCCACCCACTAGTCATAGATGCCACCAGCTAGCTGCCTGTCTCCATTAGACTGGTGAGGGGGCACTGTAGCAATACCCCAGCGGGCTTAAAAAACAACAAGGACCACGTCTAGTGAGATCCAAGATAGGAAGCCTTTTGTCCGTCCTTACAAAAAATCTGCTCTGCCTTCACCGCCTCTCCACAAAAAAGACCTAATCTAGTTGGCTCTGAAATGTTATGTGTTTTGGCGAAGAAACTATGCCAGCAGTGTTCTAACAAGGCGCCATTTTATTGTTGTTTTTAAGCAATATATGTGCACTCATTCTCATATAATTCACACACATTGTTACACTCGCCATCAGCCCTAGCTTCCCGCTTAAATCGTTCATCTAATTCTTGTTGGCCCTTGAAAAAAAACCTTTGTGTTTGGAAAAAAAAAGCTAAAATGATGGCATGCGCGCAAGTATTTCAGCATCCAAATTGTCGAAGCATCCAGAAGTTTCCTTCAAGCTACAAGCGTGTCTGGCTCCTGCTGGCTACAGATACCGGAGCACCCTGGCCCTGACACCGGCCAGCTCCTCACATGGCATCGTGGTGCAGGTGCTGCTATTTCAATTGGGATTTTGAGTTTGGTGGCACACATTTAGTGCGTGGACATGGTGGTGCCGCCTGGTTATATTTAAAAGGGACCGGATATGCAGTGACCTTCAGTACCAAACCCGACCCCCAAAGAGTAGAAAGACAGCAACGCACATAAATAATGAAACCATTAGATCGCTCCTTGACACGTCTTTAAAGCTTCCTTTTTTAGGTTTTGCCTAGCAATGCGTACGAAGTACGCATGCGCTAGCAAAACCTCTTGAGTTCTATGTCGGGTGATGACCCGCCTCTGTCTATCATTGGCTAGCTCCATAAATGGAGGCTAGCCATTGGGAGACAGAGGCTGTCAATCGCGCTTTCTCTTGAAAACGCGATTCGGGGGCGTTTCTGGTGCTTTTTTTAAGCCCCGCCCCTTTGTCCCGGGCCGCGCTGCGATTGGCTGCCGGCCCGGGACACCCCCGTGACATCATTCCCGGGCCGCGCTCTGATTGGCTGGCCGGCCCGGGACCTGACACTGCTTTCTGTGTTTATTTTCATAAGTTGCGCACGTTTGCGTTCTGTACTTTTGGATACATCTCTGGAGCTTGCAATGTCTGCGCCTGCTTTTGGGGAAGATCATCTGCTGGCTGTTTGTGTGCCATTTAAAGTGGAATACGAGCTAATACGGTACAGACGTTTCATGTTCTCAAAAAAAAAAGCAATTGTAGTTCTGTTTGAAGTATCCGTGGCTAAGAGTGTGTTCGTCTCCTGGGAGTGGTTACCACTGAGGTGAAATGTTACTTGCTCATGCTGTGGAGCAACGCTCTGGCCTGTGTTCTGCCACTTGGACTGTTTGATTATGTAAACAACCCGAATGTGATCCTAACTGGTCTAAGCATTTGTCTCTGCGGTGCGTGCTGCCGAACTTTCAAATGAACTCTCATTCTGTGGCCTTCCTGGGTGTTCGTGCACTGCATATACAATCTTACAGAGCGCTGCAATACAGCCGGAAGCTTCCGATTTGGAGCACTGTTTATTGGAAGCAGGTCGGCCTTGACGGGTCTTTCCTTATCGGCCGGCCCGGGACACCCCCATGACGTCATTCCCGGGCCGCGCTGTGATTGGCTGGCCGGCCGGGACCTGACTTGTTTTTTAACTGCTGCTGACCCAGTTTATGGTGCGTTTTGTCTTGCAGAGAATTGGAAGTTGCAGCTACCAAAGACGTTGAAGGGAAACATAGCAGGTAAGAAACGGTCAGTACTTAAATAGACTTTGCGGTAGAGACGATTGTGGGTCGCTCATTGGTGCTGACGAATATAGTCTATGCATTGGGCATTGTATCCTGTGGGCAAGGGGCACGTCACGTGCCTGTTCTGTGATGTTTATTGTGGGGTGGGGGTGTTTTTGTCTGTGGGATCGGTGAGGTCGTTCTGCTAACTCGCAGGGTTTCCTTTTGCATTGTTTACTGGACTTGCTTTCAATGAGTTTGCACAGTGGTCCTGCTTCTGCACTAAGGTATTTTGCCTCTATGGAAGTGGATGGTTATATTGTGACGTCTCTTTAGTGGCTTTGGGTATGCGCCTTGTACCATTCATGTGAGCTGTTGTTTGCGACCTCGGACTGCTTTCTGTGTTTATTTTCATAAGTTGCGCACGTTTGCGTTCTGTACTTTTGGATACATCTCTGGAGCTTGCAATGTCTGCGCCTGCTTTTGGGGAAGATCAGCTGCTGGCTGTTTGTGTGCCATTTAAAGTGGAATACGAGCTAATACGGTACAGACGTTTCATGTTCTCCAAAAAAAAATGCAATTGTAGTTCTGTTTGAAGTATCCGTGGCTACCGGTTCTGCTATTTGATGACCTAAGAGTGTGTTCGTCTCCTGTATATAAACACTTGGGAGTGGTTACCACTGAGGTGAAATGTTACTTGCTCATGCTGTGGAGCAACGCTCTGGCCTGTGTTCTGCCACTTGGACTGTTTGATTATGTAAACAACTCGAATGCGATCCTAACTGGTCTAAGCATTTGTCTCTGCGGTGCGTGCTGCCGAACTTTCAAATAAACTCTCATTCTGTGGCCTTCCTGGGTGTTCGTGCACTGCATATACAATCTTACAGAGCGCTACAATACAGCCGGAAGCTTCCGATTTGGAGCACTGTTTATTGGAAGCAGGTCGGCCTTGACGGGTCTTTCCTTATCTTTTATTGACAAAAAGATCACGCTTTTCCATTGGATAAACGTTCACTTTGCAGTGTGAATATAAAAATCGGTATTTGGGGACATGTTGGCCTCTTAACATATGAGCAGTGGGTACATTTCACCTTTATAGCACGTTGACAAAACAAAAGTCAAACTAGTTGTCTGTTAATGACTTTGCAAGCTTTCAGTTGGTCACAGTGGAGTTAATGCATACAAAAGTACAGTTAAATTCAACCAGGCGCTGGTGGTAATCATACCTTCCGGAACTAAATGTGCAGTTTCAGTTCGCGGTGAAAATGTCCATATATTGCACACTTTTTTATATTTATTTGGAGCGCCTTTAGCTGAAATAAAATGTTTGAGCTACCAGGGTGTTTTTACATTTTAATTAAAAAGGCAAATAAAGGTTTCAAGCTCTGGGTGTTGGAAGTTTATCCCAATCTCGGCTCGCAGCACACAAAATGTTTTCAGAAAACCGATTCAAACCTGGCTAGTTTCTTCCATCTATCCGGCGGCGCCCGCTCCCTGCGCTTTTGCTTCGTGGGTTTTAGATTATTGGCATCTTTCTAGCTGGCTTGCCACCACCCTTCATTGCTGCTTGTCTACTAGTGCTGGGACGCCTCGTTGCTGGGGTAGCCATGCGCTCTTCAGCAACATCTTCAGCATAATCAGAATGTAACATTGACACTTTGCAGTGTTTACACTTATAGTTTAATGACCACCCATAGGCATCTTTCTTAGATCGCATTTACAATCACTTCATTCTGGTCCTCCTACAGCAACCTATCTCTGGAAGAGGTCGGTAAAATTACTGCTTTCGAAGCCTACACTCTTCTCCAGTCACATTCTCACATCCTCTATCATAAAATCAAATTTCCTGATCTGCTGCCCTACTCGTCATAGTTGATAAACCTATCCATGACCAAATATTCACTTCCTCTTGAAGTAGTGCAAGTAATACCTATTTATTTTAAAATAACGCTAATTTTAAATCAGCAGTACTTACTGAGTTTGTTGCCCCATAGCCAAAATGCAATTTTGGGGTAACACAATGGAGTTGGTTTTGTGTTGCCTAAAGTTATCTTTCTGCATGACGAAGCATGATTTATTAGTAGTGCATCACTATGGGTTTTGAGAGGATGTCAATACTGCAATAGTCACCATGCAGGTTATGGACAGTATGGTCTGTATATTAAATGAGTTGTTTTCTGGCCTTGGTACCCAACAACTGAGGATGCGCTCATCCATCTGACACGGCGGGGCAGAGCAGCGTAGATTTGCAAATCTAGCAGAGACTGCAAGTGTCAGTCTGATAGAAGGCAAAGCAAGACCCGACTTGGATCCACACCTCTAAACAGGATCTGTAAGAAATGAGTTGGTCCCTAGTGAGTCCCATGATGACATGAGTCGTTGACAGGAGTGGCAGATCTGCAAGTTTTTACAGTCCTCAGCTAGATGCTATCCTTATCCCCGTCCTGATGAGACCTTAATCAAGGGGTCGAAACGCGTAGACCACTGTAAAGGAGGAACCCAGTAATCACCAAAGTGGCATAGACTAATTGGTGTGTACAGAACTGAATAGAATGTGTTTAGGTGGAACAGTTTCCTCATCTGTACATTAGGGTTACCTCGCAGTGGACCGCAACAGATTTGTGATATACGGCCACTGCTTGTGTAAAGAATTGGGGTTTAGGAAACAAGTTGGATTATCAATTTGTGTATTTTGTATATAGAAATTGTGTGTAGAATATGTGTGAAAAGAATAATAGTCCCAACCAGTTATGAAATAAATAATTACGGTTGAGACCAGGGATAAATTGAGTGTGATTTTTTTAAATTTTATTTTAATAATCGATATTGGATGGGGATTAGGACACAATATTTTGTTAGAGTGGAGCATGTCAGAAAAGATTGCTTCCTATTGGAATATCATGGGGATGGGAGATTGAGATTGTCTTGTATTGGAGGTGTGATTGCTTAGTCTTCCCTATCTGAATGCATAGAGCAGACTGCTGCTTCGCTGCTTCTCTGCAGGCCCAGCTGTGTTAAAAAAACAAGCATTTGCAATGCAATCTCTCGCCTTTGGGACCTTGTATATATTTAGGTATGCAGTACATTAGCCTGGGTGCTGAAACATCAACTGTTCTTTAACATGGAGGAAAGTAAGCACCAAACTGCGTGACACACCGGGTATGGGAACTCATGGAGAGAAGTATTGCCTTTCAGCGGGAAATGGCATAGTCTAAAGCACTATTTTTAATATAAAATCGGGGCCTTCGGTGGTCATATCACTGAAAATACAAGATTTGAAAAAATATTGACTACTGGTGCTCGTCGTGGACAATTGCTAAGGACTGGAATCTAGAGAATGCTTAAGTGATTCTGTTTTTTTTTACTGACCTCTGCTGGTCGTTTTTTATCAAGAAAGATAAATAGAGGCAGTTGCCAGGAAATTCTAAAAAAAGGTCCCTCGGCAGAAAGCAATTCTGGTATTTTACTGGCCTCTGCTGATCATTTTCTATCAAGACCGTTAAATAGAGGCAGTTGAACAGAAAAAAAAGTCCCTATGCGGAAGCAGGCTAGTCCTAGGGCTGATCTCCAGAGCCCACAAAGTACACACACATAGGAGTATATACTAAAGTATATACAAGAGGTCTAGAATGCTCGACCTAAAAAAATGAACTCATTGGGTTAGGAAATTCCGTACCTCAAAGGTGATGTGAAAGTTCTGCCTACACACTTTCTCTGCTGCTACCACGATTTTCCAACCCGCCATTTATTTATCTGTTTTCAAAACCAACACATAAATAAAAATGTTGTCATTTACAATGCCAATAGCTCTAACTTTTGCAAAGGCGAAACCGTTGCATTGTAAATGCTTGTTATAGCACTGTGACTGTCTTGAGCCGGCCTAGGGGACTGGGAGTCTAATGCGATTGCGATCTGATTATTGTGTGCCACATAGGTCTCTTGAAAAGGACTTCTAGTTATGCTTCCTTGGTCACTACCTTTTAGAGACTCCCCACCTTTTTCATCCCAATTTAAAGGACTGCTGAATATAGAGTAAAGTACAAGTTGTCCAAAAGGAATGGCTTTCTTTTGAAAACGTTTAATCCATTAGGAATATTTCAAATATGCCTCTGCGTAAAACTACTGTTCATTTAACAAATGTGAAATCCTTGGTCCCCAGCCCAGCGCTTGCCACTCAGTTTAAAAAAAGCAGCAGACTGTCGTTTAGAGAGCTCAAAAACTTCAGTGTGGGCCCAGAGTGAACGGCCATACATGCTCGTACTGCTGAAAATAAAATGCATTCTGTAAATGCCAGAGTTGCATTGGGGTCGAAAATAGGCGCAGGAATGCCACAAACAAAGTTGCCCACATTTGCGGATTGCCTTTCCGCAAAACACTGCTTCGGCTTAGTTTTATGAAAAGAAGGGGGCGGGGGTCTCTAACAGAGGAATGTTTTCCTATTTTCACTTAGATAAAAAATAAAATGCCTGGAGGAAAACAGCATAAAAGGACTGAAAAATAAATCTAACTTCTGCCCCAGGACTACAGAGATGCTCCGCTAACCATCACCTTCGGGGAATCTATTCCCCGAGATGTAGAGTGGTGTGGCTCACTGGTTAGAGGCGGCAGACCCGGGAGCAGAAGTCGGCCCGGGACCAGGGTTCAATTCCCGGCGCGGCAGGGTCGTGGACCAGGGTCAGCGGACTAGACAATTCTCGCCTCGGTGCCTACTTCAACCTGGTGTCCCACTCGGCAACTCTGGGCATTAACTTGCCTAATCTCCACAACGGCCCCATCAATGCCGGGGATGCCTGGCTCCACCTTGGGGATTCCCAGTAGGGACCATCCCACAGGGAAAGCCAGGACGGGTTCCCCAGCGGTATACAGCGCCGGGACGCCCCTTTGCTGGGGCAGCTGTGCGCTTTACAAGTATACAACATTTAACATTACACGATGTAGACTTATTACACAAGAGAAATCGTTTTGTTTGAAAACATCTTTGTCTGTTTCAATATGATGGCCTCTTTTTAACCAGGTAGGCTGACTGCCTTTGCTGAATGGAGCTCTGCTTCTGGGGTTTGCCCCTTTCATTTAATTTCAACCTTTATGAATCAGTTCCAAAATGTGTACATGCCACCATCGCTGTGTAATGCGTAAAGTTCCTAGCAAACTTCAGGAACGTATTTATTGCTACCCAGTCATGAAGCAAAACACTAGTACAAAAGATACATTCAATTGCTTCTGCTCACAGGCTTCGGTAATATCTGACATTAAGGACACAGTTAGGAAACCCTAAACAAAGAACACAATAACACCACAGGGAATTAGAAAGTGTCATTTGCAACCTTAAAGCCTTGTACAATGAATACACATATGAATACATGTGAGACAACTTCAGCTCAGGCCCCCTGCCGCCCTCAATCTGCATATATTAAGGGCCGGCCCAGCGAGGGAAAGGGTCAGGTGTGACACGTAAACTTCATAATAATATAAATTATATTTCTTACCTCGGCCTCCACAATTACCGGATGAAGGGGGAGGGAGACGACAGCGCTCGTGCAATATCAAACACCGACAGAGATGTCGGTGACAATTTGTAAGCAGGTGCGTGCGCCACGCACCCTGCACTATAATAAAGCAGCAGAGAGCAGAGTTGAGGCTGCACAGTGCACTGCAGTGCAGAGCTGTGTTTGTTTTACACAGCGATACAGCAGGCGTAACCAGATTGGTGTCACCCCATGATGGGGTGACACCTGGTGCGGTCTGCACCCCCCGCACCCCCCTAGTGACGCCACTGGGGAAGATGCAGCTCTGGAGCACTCTGTTGACATGATTCTTCCTCTCCTTTCACAGTGCAGGGCAGAGACATCAGACAAGCCACAGCAGGTGGAGCCAGCATTGTAGAGGGAAGGCCCAATCCTATTCAGGTCCCAGGTGCATCTCCTCCCTCCCATCTGGATGTAAATCTATCTATTCACCACTGGGCTGCCCCAGCCTGTCTCCTGGAATCACCCAGCCCTGTCACTCACAAACCCAGACCAGGAATACCCAACCCAGCAGAGGCAGGCTCAAATGGTTAGGCAAGCAAATACCTGCTTTGCTAAAAGTGGTTTTTGCAAATACAGAATATTAAAAAAAACTTTACTAAAAGATGTATTTTATTATTCTGAGTTCAGGCATACTAAACTCGAATTTCTACCATGTTCCCTGAGTCAATTAGGATTGTAAGGATGTAACAATCTTCACTGCCCATTCTGACCTATGAGAACAGGTAGCCTTCAATAGTGAAAAACGAAAATGGCTGTAATTCAGTATTAGAACATGCTACACACATCAGAGCATGTCCTACCTTATACTTACAATGTGCCCTGCCGTTGGGCCTACCATAGGGTTGTCTAATATGAAGCAAAGGGAAGGTTTAGGGACTGGCAAATGGGTGCACTTGACCAAGTCGACATGGCAGTGCTAGACTGCACGCAGGCCTTGCAATGGCAGGCCTGAGACACACTTTACAAGCTGCTTCTGTGGGTGGCTCAACCAGTGCTGCATGCCCACCAGCAGTATTTGATTTGCAAGACCTGGGCTCACATGGTGCACTGTACTGGGGCTGACAGATAAATCAAATAACCCAATCATGGAATAACCAATTAGTACATTAATTTAACAAAGGGAGCACTTGCACTGTGGCACTGATTAGCAGTGGCACAGTGCCCAAAGCATAACTCCAGCGAAAACATATCAAAACAGAGGAGGCAATCCGTCAAAATGGGAGACTCACGCCAATGATGCCAGGTCTAACAAGGATCATTACACAGAATGCAGAAGCACAGCTTACAGGAGACTTTAGGAGTAGCACAGGCTTCAAGAGTGCAAGGTGTATGATACTTCAGGACTAGGAAGGTCCAGATCCTAAAAGCACCAAACAGAATGGAGTATGGCAACAGAAGAGTCGCCTAGAGAAGCTTAAAAGAGAGAACTTCAGAAGTCTCCTCATGAATAGCAACAGAATAGGACAGTGTGAGAAGACACAAGACAGCAGGAAGTCAACATCATATCTTTGTGGGCACTGCAACAGTAGCCTCCTTTTTCCTAACATGTCCTCCTATACTTTTCTTTTCCCTATATGTGCCCTTTGAATCTGCTCCACTTACTTTTCTTTTTCCTCTAATGCCCCTCTGTCTTACATTTACTGCCACTTTACTCCTTTTTTTCCAGTCTTTTTAGGTCTCTATTGAGAGTGTTTCAGCTGTGTTGCCACGGGTCATTGTATACTTAAAAAGAACATGTGTTAAAGCCAATAGGTCTGGCCTATAACATTATGCACACAAATGCTTCTATCCATAGTCACCCCTTGCACTTATGCTGCCACCCCCTTCCCCATTCATAATACCCGAACACAAAGTCAGCATTCAATTCATTTCTCTTTATTTGAAAGTCGATGAGAATCATAAATGATAAACATACAAAATCTAAAATCACATTGAAAAATATCATAAAGTGCAGCAAACATTGTGAGGAAACATGATCACAAGCAGATTTCCTCTCTGCAAAGTTCCCATAAAAATCCAGCTGGAAACACAGCAAAAAACATATATCACCCGCTATGAATTCTGACAATAAAGCTGTTTCCTAATTATTAGTCATACGTTAGATATGGTTCAAGGTCAGGACTACTTTTAAAGGTGATAATTCCATACAAGTGGTTTACTTAGCTCTAAGATGTCCCTTTTAGCACAGCGTCTTTCCATAAACAAGCACTTCACAATGTTCTTGTCAGCCTTACATATGGGTGAAGGGTTTTAGAAAAAAACAGCTTTCCCCAGAGTAGTAAAATGTTGCTTGCTATAAGTAAGCCATGGACACTCTGATCACAGTCATTAATTTTACTGTGAGTAAAAGAAGCCCATGGATTTTTCCATATGGATAGCCACAACAAAATGGGGCACATTTTAATGTACAAAAGTACAGATGGATAGAAGGGGGCGAGATAGGAGTTGTCTAACAAAGCGATTCTCCTCAGCCTGAAATGTAGGACAGTCTCCATAACCCCAAATGCCACACCCATAGCTAGCATCAGATACACGTTGCTTACAATATATTAGTGATGCTATCGGTTTACCCCTAGTGACTTGAAAACATTAAAAAGTGAACTTATAGTTCACTTATATTTAGTGTTTCTAACACTAATGTTTTCTGCCCAAGACCCACTTGCATCAAATACTAAACCAAGGTATGGGAATTTAGAAACGTTCTCTAGACAGCTCTCTTTAATCCTCAAAGTGCACAACATATAATGCTACGGCACATGCCCTAGATTGAGATTTAGTATAGTTTATAGACAAATCTAAATCAAGCATAAACTCAGAAAAAGCTTGTACCGGGCACCTAAGAGCATGCTATAAGAACCGCATCATCAATGCACAATACGGGTATGGGAACATGGTTAACATGGGGGGACATCTTGTGTAGCACCACTTAAGACAACGTTAAGCTTGTTAATGTATAAAATAAATAAAAGTGGTGTTAAAACACAACCTTGCTTGTCTCCACTATGTAACTTAATCACGTTGGATAATTCCCCATTTGGTCTAGACCTCACCCTGGCACTTAGATCTTGATAGAGGAAGGTCAAGAAGTGAACAATTGTGGTATCTAGCCTCGGCTCCAACATTATAGCCCACAACTTATTTCGATTAAACTTATCAATTGCGGTGGATAGATCCATAAGGTTAAAGTATAAAGGTGATTGTTTTAGATATAGAGTATTTCCCTAGCAGCACATTTAAATTTAAACACTGCTCCATTGTTCTTAAGCTTCACCTAAACCCATATTGACACGTAGATAAGTACTACTTCCATTGCACCTATTTCTTAGCCTTTTAAAAAATACTCTTCCGATTATTCTTGAGTCAATTAAAGGTACAGGTCTGTAGCATTTCGGTTCAGGGGCTGCCCTTTTTAAAAATGGGAAATATAGTGGAGCTAGACCAAGAGGGAGGAAGAGCCGTGGGGTCCAAATTAACAAAAACATTGGTTAACAAAGGTGCCCAAAGATATAGTGTTCATTTAAAGATATCAATAAGGACTCCATCCGTCCCAGGATCTTTAGAGAAGGTACTACTGTTAAGAGCAGTAAACACCTCATATACGGAAATTTGGAGTATATGAGTGATATCACCCAGGTAAAAAGAATCTGCTCAGTCAACACCATCAGAGGTGCTAAAATAAATGTCATTACAAATAGTTACCCACTGGTCACCTGTAATATGGGTACTCATGAGAGCAGTTGTCATCTTTTGTATTTGGAATTCACTAACCGTTCTCCAAAATTCACTTTAATTCTTGAGTGAAACTGCACTAGATAGACGATCCCAATTAGCCCTCTGGATTTCACACTTCCTAATTCCCATAGCCCCTTTTTAACTGGCCTGAGCCAAGGCAATTGCGCTTAGATTTATGGAAGTGGCTGACTAGGTTAGTCTCAGCTCTCTGTTCGCCTGGGAAAATAATCTATCAAACCCTCGAGTAGGGGAGCAAACTCGTCTAGCAGTCGGCTTGAGTAAACCATTGTTTATTACGTTGCAAAGTGCTCTAAAAATAATTCCCCTCTGGAAATCTCAGATAAGCAGGCCAAGAAAAAATGTCCGAATTAGATTTCACTAACTCATCCAAAAGTTTTAAAGGACAGGGCGTAGTAACAAGCCTAAGTCCCTAGATTGTCTATGTAGCTTTTATAGATTTTTCGACCGCGTTTGACAGAGTGGACAGAGGAATACTTTGGAAAAAACTTAGTAAAATGGGTATCCCAGATCAACTATTACGAATATTAATCTCTCTGCACACAGACACCTGGTGCCAGGTTCAAATGAGGAGGGAAAAGGGAGTAACTAGCCCTATCCCAACCCCTAATGGCCTCAAACAAGGATGTCTTCTCGCCCCCTTATTATTTTCACTCTATCTTAGTGACATGCCTCAATACTTCCAGCAAGAACAAAATTTTCCACCAAAGATAGCCTCCCATAATATACATACACTGTTATAAGCAGATGATATTATCATATTAGACCTAACCCCATTTGGTCTACAAAACAATCTTCAGGCACTGCATAAATATACGGAGGAAAACTACTTAATCCCTAACATCACTAAAACAAAAATAGTCTCGTTTTCGGGGAGGAAAAAGAGCCCGAAATATTGCTGGACCCTTGGGGGAGAAAAGGTGGAAGAGGTGAAGGAATATACCTATCTAGGCAGAATTTTCTCCAACACTCTACAAAATCGCCCACAGATCGTGAACTTGATCAGGAAATCTGATGTACATGCGGGAGCTCTTTTAAGGTTATACGCAGCCTCGGGACACAGGCACTTCTCTTCCCTGCTTAAGGTGTACAGTGTCAAGATACCACCAGTACTATCATATGCCCTGGAATATATACCTATAAATCAATGGAGCTTCCTAGACCTAAAAGAAGGGAAAATACTACAGAGATTAATGAAGGTGTCTCAGGCTGTCCCAGTACAAGCTCTTCGCCTCGAGTTTTCATTAACCAGCTCTTATTCTCGAGGAATCGCTAATATCATCAGATGGGCGTACAATCTCCTACATGCGGAGGAAGGAACTCTCAGATCCTTGCTCAAAACTGAGACTTTTGACCGAGACTCGTCTAAACATGTATTTTCTAAGAGCATGTCAATAGCTTTTAAGCTAGCAGAGACCAACACCGATTTGCTGCTAGCTTGGACACCAGCCCAGTTGAAGCTCTTTTTAAAACATTACACTTCAAGATTTAGCTTTGAACTAGACTCCTCGCATTGCTCTAAACTAAATTTATATAAGAATTTTATTGAATTAATAACATTTCAGACACCTCAGCAGTATATGGCTTTTAATCTAAATCATGGCGTCAGAAGAGCGATTGTTCTGCTCCGGTTTGGCATATTACCAGTCAAAACCGTAACATCTAAATGGCACTTAAAGGAAAGCTCGATATGTAACTTGTGTAATGGCGGAGAGCAGGATTTAGAGCACTTAATGTTTGTATGCCCAAATCCAAAAGTGGTAATGGCAAGGAAAAAGTTTTTGCAATCTATGTACGTCAAATGTAAAATTACCTCAGCAAAGGAACTGATCATTTTATGCAAATTTCCCCCAAATGAATTTGTCTGTCATAAATTTTACACATTTTTAAAACCATTTTTAACTTTGGATTAACATGAGAAATTTTAAATGGTGTAAAACTGAATTTTATGCTTAAAATATTTGTGGTCCTCAGTTGAGTACCAAAGCAAATAAAAATAAATAAACTTCAAACTTGAAGTCCCTAGTGCTGTGGCATTACCTGATTAAATGCATTCTCTGCACCTCTAATGATGTCCATAGAAAGAAAGGCTTTAGCTATCAGTGGATTGTGATCACTAAAGGATGACTGCAGTATATCTCATCCATTTAAATATTGTGTTAGACTGCAAGTAATAAAGAATAATCAATAACGGATTCGCAGTCTCTACTATGGAAGGTGGAGACTTAAGGCACTCTTTCATAGACATCTTCATGCATGTTTACAAGATAATGAGCCAAAAGATAATGACCTAACTCAGCACCTCTATTATCAGAGGAGCCGGTCACACAACACATGATACGATGAAGCAGGGAACTTGAGTCATATGTTATAAAACTAAGTTTCACATTAACAACAACACAAATCAGAATATTACATTTCGATGGGCCAGAATAAAAATTAGATATACGTTTTTCAGCAGTACAGAATAAAGACTGAAATGTTCTATTTTTAGAACTGTAAAAATCATTATTATAAAATGTAATGATAAATAATTTGAAATGATGAGAAACAATCAGCTCTTTCACCTGGACCTCAGAACAGCAAAGTTCCATAGGGACATTTTTGGCCTTAACTCCAAGTTTTACCCAAATTATTAAACCTCCTTTTGGTCGTCCCAAAGGGGCGGGGGTAGCAGGGATAGAACAACATGAATAGCCATTATGATCCCGCAGGAATATAGATCATGTTCCTTGCAAGATGCTAAGCCATACTGTTCAACCAGCCGGAGCCAATCTTTCCAAGACTAAATGGCCGGAACGAGGCACTCAGACTCAACCTTGGGATGTTTCTGTACTCCATTACCTTTTAAACAGGGGAGGGGTAATATGAGGGCTATGAGTCGCAGGCTGGTGGCAGTGTTCCTCCTGCCCAGTAAAGTTGTGGGGTACTCAATGAAGTGAGTGCGGGATGGGTGCTCAGGGAAGATTGGGGTATCAATGGCCAAATAAGTGGGACTACTCTATTTCCATTCTAGATGCATGAGTGATTTCAGTCTGGGGGCACTCACAACTACTGGCTGAGTTCAGATGTAACACTAACTGAGCCAATAACAATGGAATGAAAAAAGCAAAGTTTCGCAATGGAACAGTAGTGTCCCGGTAACATAGAGCCATGGGGTCATCCTATACAGGAACAATTAAAGAGGGAGGGGCTCAACAGATTTGTGCTATAAGTTTCCAAAGCTGCACAAGCCTTTAGGATCTTCAAACATATTGCTGAAGTCTGGAGAGAATGAAACTTCAGTATCAGGAACAGAGTAAGTGCTACAGGATTTATGAGACAGTGAAAGAGGGTGCAGAACATGCAGAACAATTGCTGTTTTTGGTGTTTATACACGATGAGTAATTAGGGCCCTGAGGAGCTTGGTAAAACCCCATCGCATATGTCTGAGTCAGCATCTCTAATCAAGCCAAAGTTATGTTACACACTTGTTAAGTACACAGAAAAAGTAGTGTGTGTTGCTACGTGTTTGACTTCTCTGTGTGCTTGTGCAGTATTGAGATTGTAGCCAATCACACTGTGACTGAACGTGGTTGGCGAGCACAGGCTGCGAGGGGGCACATACTACACTGGACCATGCCCATCTACCATGGCTTCTCTCCCTCTACATAGCCTGTGTAACGAGACCCGGCACAGAGAGGCACAAACAGAGGCACTCACTGGGATTCACTCTCTTCCGTCCTTCCCTACCTTGACTAATTACCTTCCAGCAGCGGGTGCTGATTCCAGCTTCCAGTGTATGACTCTACATCCACTTCCACGGTATTGCTCCCGGGCACCTTCTAGGGAGAGAGGGGTACTGTGGGGCCTTGTAGTCAGCCTAGCTGGGGGAGAATTAGTGCTAGGCCTTGGTATAGTATACTATTACTGGTACGAGGAGCAGGAAAGTGGTGGTAGTTTGTGAGCACACGGACTGGAGTTATAGGGGCACCAGGGGACCAGACAGAGAGGCAAATGTACACACTTCCATTTGTTCCTCACATGCCTTCATTTCCAAGATCCTCCTAAACCTGAGCTTTCCAGGCCTCTCTCGCTCCAGCTCAGCTGCGAGCCAGACCCTACCTATGATTATCCAATGGGAAGCCAAGGCAGGATGCAGACGCAAGGGACGAGTGGGTGAGAATGACAGCATTCGGAAGTTGACGTTTTAAAAAATAGAGCTGCCCAGCCAATTGCATTTATTTTTGAAAAAATATCTGCACTACTGCTACCAGCATGAAAGAAATGTATAGTACCAGCCCTGTAAAATATATGAACTCTTTTCTCAGCGGTCAAGGTTGTAAACCCTAATGTGCACTAGCTAAATTCGAATCTCGGTCCGACGTAAACTATGCTCAACTTTCAGAAGGCTACCGCTGTAAGCCTACTTCTTTATAAAACATGAATGCAAAGAAAGGAGCACATTGATTATACTAATACAAATAACAATATATTATTGAACGTTGTAAGAGTTGATCCAATCAACAGGCCTGAATTCTTAAGTTACTTCGATGTATTTTATTGTTGTTTTTCTTTATCTGTTTCTTATTCAACAGTTCATGTCAATTTCCACAATTCTTCATCAGTTTATGGTAAGTTTTTCATACATCTTTACATACACAGCCAACGCGTTTTGTCCTGAACACAGGACTTTTTTTTTTTTTTTTTTTGAGTTCAACTGTTTATTGCATAGTTCACACAATACACCGCTTTCACGCCTACAACCCAGGGGCCGGCAGCATGGCAGTCGTGGCGATAGGAAAATAGGAACAGCTTAACACAGCCTCGTTGCCGACAGCCCGGAGGCCCGGCGGCGCTTGGCATCAATACTCTTGTTATATGTCTTGTATCGTGCGTAAAACATATCAGACATGGTATCACAGTAGAACCTTTTTAGAGAGTTATATGCATAAACATACTCAGTACGTGGGTATAACTTTTCTCAAAAGAAATACAAAAAGAACAAGAAGTATACAAATGCAATATGAAATGACGTTGCATAAGGTGTCACTACAGTCTCAATCATTAAGTGTACAATCCTTCAAACTACTCAAATTGCGCAGTCAAAGTAGGGGTAGAGGGCCACAGTGAGGGGACGCACACACCACAAGCATTGAAGGCAACATCATCGCCCAGCGTTCCCATCCGCGTATGTACAGGACGCCATGCCGTATTTCGACAGGGCGCCCGGTCAAAAGGGGAGGGGCGGGGAAATCACAGAAAGCACGTATGTATCAGATGAATCCCCCTCGGGCATCCTCCCAGCCCTCAACCGATACCCTCCGGAGCCATCTCAGGTGTAGGGGTGTGTTGGCTAGTCTCAATGGCGTCAGCTAAGTATTCGCGATATGGGCCCCAGATGTCAACCGGTCTGGATGCAGTAGGAACCATGTCTAAGTATTCGGTACTGTTTAGATTACAGTGTGCCATGCTCTGGAGCCAAGAGCTGTGCAGTGGGGGGCGTCGGTCGCACCTTCTCGCTTTGCTAGTAAAAAACCCAGTGCCGCCAGTCTGCGTATTGACTTCGGAAATTCAGCTACATATCCCAGGAGAGCGATCTCCGGGATTGGGGCCAAAGTCAAATGCAGCATTGAGCTAAGTGTGTCGTGTACCTGGGACCAATAATCAGTCAACTTAGGGCAGGCCCACGATAGGTGAGCGAAGTCAGCGAATGGGCCTCCGCATTTGGGACAGGTGTGAGGTCTTGAAGGGTCTATCCTGTAGAGCCGTGCTGGTGTGAAATACAGCCTGCGTAGAAACTTGAAGTGTAAAAGTTTGTGTTTGGCATTAATAGAAACGTCTTGTGTCGCTTTACAGCACCACTTCCATTGATAATCGGAGATGGCGTATCCCAAATCTGATTCCCAAGCAGCACGGACCACCTGATCCCGAGAGGGGAGGAGGTCGCAGCACATTCGATACAACTTAGAGACCAAATGGGAGCCTGACGAGCGCTGTATGATACAAGTGAGGGGAGTCATTTCCTCAGGGGGGAGGGGGAATGAGGTGAATGTGGCGCGGAGCATGGAGCGCAGTCTGGTGAGGACAAAAGAGTCCATGAACGTCCTCTCAGCGAAACGGTGATCCTCCGCCAGTGTGAAGGCATGCCCTTCCGGGAATAAATCCCCGATAGAGGTTATATGGAACTTGGTCAATGTTTGTCGCACCACCGTTTCTCCAGTCTGAACACAGGACTTCATCAGGGCTGTAATGAGATAAAACAAAATGATGTGTATAAATTACATGCTCCAAATGATATCCACTTACAAAATAGCAGTGGATCAGATAGGAAACAGGTCGGGAGTGTTGACGTATTGGTTAGGAAGTATTAACCTCTTGGATTGGCTCGACATTATCTAAATAAACCAAGGAATATAATAGGCTGATTTGAATATAAATACCAGGGGCCAGATTTACAAGCCCCTTGCGCCACTATTGCATTATTTTTCCCATGTTAAAAATGATGCAAAAGTGGCGCAAGGGGCTTGTAAATCTGCTCCCCGTAGCGTAATTGTTTACGGTTACGGCGGGATCCTTTCACTTGGACCGGCGGCAGCACGCGTCATGAGATGGAATAATACATAGAGGTGAGGTGCAGTTGGGCGGACTAATTTGCTAGTACGTCGTTTTAGGTCGTATTAGACTAGATGTTAGAACGTGACGAGGATTTTTTAGAAGTATAATACATATTTTCCTGTCTGGCACAATTTCTTTTAGATGGAACTGATTGAGTAAAGACAGGACACTCAGAGACATTGAAGTATCCAAGAAGGGAACTGGAGTGAACAGATAAATAATGACATATCTGGTTCACTCAATCGGCATTTACGCAGCTTATTGGTCACATAAACAGTGTGTTTATATAATTTTGTCTTGACGGTATAGGCCTTTAAAGGGCACACGGTCAAATACCTGTTCTAGAGTCATTGTTGCAGTGTGCGTAATAGGAGGGGTCTCTTACTCTACTTACAAATTAGTCAGGCCCATGTTACTGTGGCGGCCATTTCTGAAAAGTGAAGTCTGGTAAGCATAGCTAGACTGAGAGGCCCCCCCGCGCCTAGGGGAGGGGGGCCTTTAGTGGCATAACGGGCAAGAGGCGGCAAGAAAGAGGCTGGGCCATTAGGCATGTGGTCAAGGGTAGTGGGAGGGGTTAAAAGGAAAAGCGAGAAGGTAGGGCGAGCCATTAGTGCGTCACCTAGGGGGCGCAGGCGATCCCCCCCCCCAGGAAAAGGATAAGAGCACGGACCACGACGAGGCAGAAGCCCTCTTTGTCTTCTTGCCTCGGGTGCCGCGGGTCATAGATAGAAGAAAGTTGCGAGTTGCGGCGGTCACCGGGGTGAGGGGGCCTCACAGCGTAGCAAGCAGGCAAGGTTCGTATTGACTGAGGGCGTTTAATGTAGATTTTCCTAGTATTCATGACGGAAAGTCTTAATTTTATTAAAGACACGGAGGCGAGTATTATGCTTTCTAATCTTGCGTTTAATCGAACAGCAGCCAAGATAAGCAATGAAAACTACAGTTCCCAGAGGGCCAGAACAACTGGGCCATGGGAATGTGAAAAAAACGTGATAGTACAGTAACCAATCATGGAACACCTATCAGATAAAGACACTAACTGACTGCGCAGCTTCCTCTTTTCGCTGTGAGCCAGTCATAAAGGTTCAGTGAATAAAGGACAAATTAACAAAAGCAAGGCCAGAGCCAAAGTCCAGGAACATAAGTCTTGCATCAGAGGAATCCAAGGGAGAAGATCGAACAGGAGACCAGGAGAAGGATCCGGAAGCACTGGAAGTAGAGGACGTGGAGGCGAAGACCTCAGCAGTCGAAGAGTAGAACTCCTAAGACGAGGCCGGTGGTAAGGCTGGATTTGCTGTAGGGAGGGAGAAACAAATGTCAGTAATGTTGCGGCGGGATAATACTCGCCTCCGTGTCTTTAATAAAATTAAGACTTTCCGTCATGAATACTAGGAAAATCTACATTTTATGACAAGACCGGAGGCTCCTATTATACTTGTTCAAAGCATATTAACAACATCAGAAGCCACAGTACGGATTGGTTTACAATAGAACATGCAAAAGATACTGTCATTGGACCAATCTGCCGATCTGAGAATGTCCTCCAATCGAGAGCCAGACCAAAAGGCTTTAGAAGCCATGGCTCCCCTGGCCGAATGAGCCCCAAAAATGGAGACATCAATTCCGGCAAGAGACATGACCCACCGGACCCAGCGGGCGAGGGAAGGGGAAGAGACAGGGAGATGGGGTTTACGAAATGAAATAAGGAGTTGAGAATGAGAGGGCGTTCTGAGATCAGCGGTCCTTTCTTCATACACTTTTAAGCATTGTCCAACACACAGCTTGGGTTGAGAAGGGAAATAAGGATAAAACACTGAATCCAAGTTAGTTTTAGTGCGTCTGCGTATTTGAAACATTACACCTGTAGGGGAAAATTGGCGAGCAGAAACATCTAGAGCTTTAACATCAGAAACTCTCTTAATGGAAATCAAACACAGTAACATGGTAAGTTTGGCAGACAACATTTTGAGTGAAAGAACAGAATTGTCAGGCCAATTTGTGAACAATTTAAGAACAACTGTAACGTCCCATAAAGAAGTATACTTAGCCAACGGTGGTTTCGCACACCGAACGCCTTTCAAGAGACGACAAATGAGGGGATGAGCACCAACCGGTTTGCCGTCAACTTGGGAATGGTTAAGAGAAATAGCCGAACGATATAGATTTACAGTGCGATAAGCCTTACCTGCGCTAGCCTCGGAAGCGAGGAAATTAATGACAAAGTTCAGAGGGGCTGAAATGGGATTGAGGTCCCTTTCCAAACACCAGCTTGCCCAAAGAGACCAGGCGGATTTGTACGCCTTGGAGGTGCCAGGGGCCCAGGCCTGGCTGATAAAGAGCGAAGCCTCTTGTGAAATGAGGACGTGAGAAGGGGGAGGCCGGAAACTTTCCAGACCGACAAGGTTAGAGTGTTGTCTAGAATGAGACTGTGTTGATCGCCCTGAGGATTGAGTAGGAGATCCCGGAAGGAGGGAAGAAGGACCGGGAAGTCCACTGCCATTTCTAAAAGAGACAGAAACCAAACCTGTGCTTGCCAGAAAGGAGCCACAAGAACCAGGGACGAAGACTGGCGGCGAATTTGAGAGAGGACCCTGTTGATCATCAGGAAGGGGGGAAAGGCATAATGCAGATGACGAGACCTATCCTGTAGGAAAGCGTCTGTCGCCAAGGCCATAGGGTCCGGACGCCAACTGTAAAACCGGGGCAATAGGGAGGTGAGCCGGGACGCGAAAAGGTCGATGGAGAAAGGGCCCCAAAGATGTGAGAGGGAGAGAAAAACGGATGGACAGAGCTTCCAATCGCTGGAATCTCGAAGGAATCTTGAGTGCCAATCGGCCACAGAATTGAGATCCCCTGGAAGATACTCCGCGGACAAGGAAAGGTGATGGGCGAGGCAGTATTCCCACAGACTTTTCGCTAAGTCTGCCAGAGGCTTGGACCTGGTGCCGCCGAGATGGTTGATAGAGCGGACCGCAGAAACATTGTCCATGCGTAGGAGGATTGAACAGCGAATCCTGTTTTTTGAAAGGCTTTTGATCGCAAAGGAGCCTGCAAGCATCTCTAAACAGTTGATGTGCAGCTTGGACTCCTCGGCGGACCATGAGCCCCCAGTCGAGATTGGCCCACAACGGGCGCCCCAACCCGATAGGCTTGCATCGGATTCTAAGACAAGATCTGGGGCCGTGGCGAAGATAGTCCGGCCGTTCCACGCATCTAAATGGTCTATCCACCATTGGAGCTCGATGCGGGATTCGGGATCTAGGGAAACGAGATCTGAATAAGCGAGACCTTGTCTGAGATGCTTCATCTTCAGACGTTGGAGAGCGCGATAATGGAGAGGGCCGGGGAATATGGCCTGAATGGAGGAGGACAGGAGACCGACGATCCTCGCCAAGGATCGGAGAGATAAGAGAGAGGATTGAAGAACGGAAACAATCTCCGCTTTGATTTTGGAAACTTTGGAAAGGGGGAGGCGAAGAGTCGCCGCTGCGGAGTCCACCAGGAAACCCAAGAATTCCATGTTCTGAGATGGAATGAGGGACGACTTGTCCGTATTGATGAGGAAGCCCAGGTCTGAAAGGAGAGATTGTGTCAGGAGTAAATCTGAAAGAAGATTCTCCTTGTTGGAATTCATGAGGAGGATGTCGTCCAAGTAAATTATCAGTCTGATGCCAAGGGATCGAAGATAAGCGACCACGGGTTTTAAGAGTTTTGTGAAGCACCATGGCGCGGAAGATAAGCCAAAGGGAAGAGAAGTGAAACAGTAATAGACACCTGCCCATTGGAATTGGAGAAATTTCCATTGGGAGTGATGAATAGGAACCGTGAGGTAAGCATCCTGAAGGTCCAGACGGACCATCCAATCGTGTGGGCGAAGGGTGTCTCGTAGGTGTAAAATCGTTTCCATTTTGAAGTGGCGATAAACTACGAATTGGTTGAACCACTTCAGGTTGATGACGGCGCGGAGTTTCTTGTTTTTCTTTTGAACAAGAAAAATGGAGCTTAGAAAGCCGGAGGAGTCGAAGGGAAAAATTTGAACTGCCTGTTTGTGAAGAAGAACCTCTATTTCGTTTGAAATCTGAGAGGCCATGAGAGCGGAGAAAACGAGGGGAGGTGGGAAGGAAGTTTGAACGGGAGGAGAGAAGAATTCTATGAGGTAGCCTTGAACGGTGTTTAAGACCCAAGGATCCGAACTGAGAGCACACCATTTTGGAAGGAAGAGTTTTAAGCGACCCCCCACAGGAGGGGAAGAAGAAAGGCTTACCTTGTTGTCTGGGGTTGTTGTGACGATAGTTTCCTTGGCCTCTGCCTCTGAAGCCACGGCCACGTTGGGGATAGAATTGTGGCTTGTAGTCCTGATTGGCATGGGATGCACCTCTGGAGCCTTGATTGTAAGGACGGCCGGAAGAGCGGCCCCTGCCTCTGCCGGCCCGTCCAAACACCCGAGGGGCGAAAACCTTTTTGACAGTTTGTTGGGCTTTATCCAAAGAAGCGAAGGTGGAGACGAATCTGCTGAGGTCACGGACCAAGTTGTCTCCGAACAGGAGACCATTAGCTTTGGGACCAGGATCCATAGGGGCGAGGTTGGAGAGCTTAGGATCCAGCTTGATAAGGAGACCTTTGCGGCGCTCATGGGTAATGGCAGAATTTGCATTGCCTAGGAGACAAAAGGCTCGTTGAGCCCACATGGAAATCTCTTCAGCCGAGAGTTCCGAGCCTTCCAAACGTGTGGCCTCCGCCAAATCAAAGATGCGGGCGAGAGGGCCCACGACATCCAGCAACTTGTCTTGACAAGTGGACCAAGCTTTGTCGACCCCTCTGCGAGGGTCCTTGCCAAATTTAGAAAAGAAAGTGAGGAGAGGTTGGTCTATGGAAGGGACTAGGGTGATTTTGTCGGGAAGAGCTGGCTTGGGACACTCCGATTTGAGCCTGGATCTCACTGAGGTCTCCAGAGGAAGACGTAACCTGGCCGTGATATATTCCCCAACATGATGGGAAGGGAACCATTCAGTAGAATTTGGATGACGGATAGTGGAGGGATCAAACATGGGAAAACCCTCAGAGTCAAAGACAGGTTCGAAAGAAAAAGAATCTAATTTAGCAGATTTGGAGGGAGGGGAAGAAGGATCAACAGCGTCAAATAAATCAAACAATTTATCAGCGTCATCCATATCGCCATCATCATCATCATCGTCAGTGTCCATTATGGTGGAAATAACCAGTTTTCTCTTAGGAGACTCTGCATGTTTATCTTTTTGCTTTCGTTTGCCCTCGGAACCAACAAACCCCTCCTTGGAAGGAGGCCTGGGAGGCGCAAAGTCCTCAGTCAAAAGCGAGGAAGACTCGCCAACCAATGACGCAGTTTTTGAGGCACGAGCCTTAGCAGAGTGGTCCACCTTTTTCTTTCTGCTTTCCCCCGCAGAATGGGCCAGTAGTTTGGACATGACACTCAACATAGAGTTTTCCATATTTTTTGACATGCGTTTCATGGACACTTCAACTGCAGACTCAACAGAGTTATTAATAAATTTATTCAAATTCTTTTTGAAATTAATAGAGTCCTCAACAGGGACTTCCTCTGAGGAACTGTCCTGTTCCATGTCTAGTGGGGCACAAAAAACGAGCAAAACGAGCAAAAACAGAAGGAAGATACTTTGAGAGGCAGGCGAGGGTTAATGGAGCCAGCAGGGGCGTGACGGAAGGCGGGCCGAGCAGTCAGCGTCAGCCGGGGCCCAGAACTGAAGGAGGAGGAGACGCGCCAACAACGCTGAGGAAACGGTGACGGTGAAAGCCTCTGGGAAGGTAAGAGGCAAAAGGAAAGGGCGCACGAAGAAGCGCGAAGGAAGGGGAAGTTAGCGCTGAACAGCGCGAGAGAGGAAGCGACCAAGGGAGCCCCAGGGGGAGGGGGTGGGGACCCAAACAAAAGCCAGTAAACACGCCGGAAGCGTGGAACAGAGGCGCGAAGACGCGCTGTAAGCAAAGGTCGCAAAGGAGAAAACAGCACAAATAAAATGCACAATATTCATAACTATCACTTCAAGAAATAACTGAGAGCAGGAATAAAGGCACTTATCTGACTGCGAGCAGCAAGAAAAGAGGAAGCTGCGCAGTCAGTTAGTGTCTTTATCTGATAGGTGTTCCATGATTGGTTACTGTACTATTGCGTTTTTTTCACATTCCCATGGCCCAGTTGTTCTGGCCCTCTGGGAACTGTAGTTTTCATTGCTTATCTTGGCTGCTGTTCGATTAAATGCAAGATTAGAAAGCATAATAGGAGCCTCCGGTCTTGTCATAAAATTTTGGCAAGCGTACTTGATTATGTTGTTAATCCGGAATGCCCAGGGGGCCGGCGTGAACTGTTTCAAGTATGTTGTGGGATAACTATCGAATGAGGGGGATCGTTAAAGGTGCATGATAGAGTGCGACGGTTTTAGGGCTTCGGGGGAGCAGAGACGATCGAGGAGTAGGCGGTGTTAAGCAGCGCTTTGTAGAAATAATTTGGAGCACACTGATTCGCGCGGAGCTATTATCAGTCATGTCTCTGAGGAGAGGGCGCAACAGCCAGGGGAGCTACACCAGGAACAAATGACTATATATACACACAGAAGTTATATTTTAATTGTATATATGTAAATAAGCTAGTGCACAACGTCCAACATGTGGAAGGGGCATAAGGGGGTATCAGTGCAGGGCAACCGATGGCACGCGCTAGGAATACAGGAAACATACACAGATCAGAGGGTTACAGTGGGTCACCTCAAAGGCAATTCTGGCAGAATGGATGGAATAAAGTATCCCCGACCTTACATTAGACTGAGATTGCAATGTCATTCACGAGGTACAGAACAGTGTTTCGCCGTTCTTGTGGGGGGTGTGCCACATCTGGGACCCGGAATGACATTTTGTCCGTGTTTGTTTCCCCGGTCCTGGCGGTACTTTTTCTCACTCTGTGCTTTATCTGGGAGTGAGCCTCTTTCTATTAGGAATAGATTGCGGTTAAAATTAGATTATGGTGGGGGCGTTAGTTCACTTTCTCCTGATGTAGCAATGATGTTCTTGTTGTGGGGCGCTTGAGCACCTTTGGGAGGGGTTTGCGCTGTATGGGAATGCGTAAAATAAAAACCTATTATGTACAATATTCAGCCGAGGGCGACATTTCGAATACACTCCGGGGGATAGTGGGGCGAAGCGCCCGCTTTTTGCAGGGGAAAGGAAGCGGGAAACTGAGGCGATTAGCTAAGGTGAATATTGAAGGCGCGGTGCGCCGGAGATAAAAAATAGAGGCTGGAATGTGAGGAGCGTGGGCCGTGGGGGCGGCAGGTAGGGCTGCGAGCGCTCCGGCGTCTTTTGTGTGGCGCGGATTTTACCTGCAGGGGTCAGAGCGCTTCACGGTGGAAGGGGAGCTGTTACATGAGAACACTACAAGTGGGAATACACTCCGGGGGGTATTGGGGGCGAAGCGCCCGCTTTTACAGTGGAAAGGAAGTGGGAAACTGAGGCGATTAGCTAAGGCGTATATCTGAGGCGCGGCGCGCCGGAGATAAAAAATAGAGGCTGGAATGTGAGGAGCGTGGGCCGTGGGGGCGGCAGGCAGGGCTGCGAGTGCTCCGGCATTTTGTGTGGCGCGGATTTTACCTGCAGGGGTCAGAGCGCTTCACGGTGGAAGGGGAGCGGTTACATGAGAACACTACAAGTGGGCAAATTACAAAAGCAAACGTTATATTGCATGAGGCAAAAGTGAAAATCGTGAGTCAACCAATACAAGAAGTAGCTAACGGTGCATTACAGGGGGAAAAAGTGACATGTGCGCAGGTTAAACAAGCATTGGAAATGCAATAGGTCTCGCAGCATTAGAGTTAGTGCTTTTAGAATTGTTTATGGGTTTTTTTTGTAAATCTTTAGCATTTTTGTTTCCTGTAGCCAATGCTAAAGAATTACAAATAAAAAAAGCCATAAACAATTCTAAAAGCTCTAACTCAAATGCTCCGAGACCTATTGCACTGTGTGAGGGTGAGGGGTTGAGGGTGAGTGAGGGTGAGGGTGGGTGAGGGTGAGTGAGGGTGAGTGAGGATGAGTGAGGGGTTGAGGGTGAGTGAGGGGTTGAGGGTGAGTGAGAGTGAGGGTGAGTGAGGGTGAGGGTGAGTGAGGGTGAGTGTGAGTTAGGGTGAGGGGTTGAGGGTGGGTGAGGGTGAGGGGTTGAGGGTGAGTGAGGATGAGTGAGGGTGAGTGAGGGGTTGAGGGTGAGTGAGGGTGAGTGAGGGTGAGTGAGGGAGGGTGAGTGAGGGAGGGTGAGTGAGGGTGAGTGAGGGTGAGTGAGGGTGAGTGAGAGTGAGTGAGAGTGAGGGTGAGTGAGGGTGAGTGAGGGGTTGAGGGTGAGTGAGTGAGGGTGAGGGGTTGAGGGTGAGGGGTTGAGGGTGAGGAGTTGAGGGTGAGGAGTTGAGGGTGAGTGAGTGAGGGTGAGGGGTTGAGGGTGAGTGAGGGTGAGGGGTTGAGGGTGAGTGAGGGGGAGGGGTTGAGGGGGAGGGGTTGAGGGTGGGTGAGGGGTTGAGGGTGAGGGGTTGAGGGTGAGTGAGGGGTTGAGGGTGAGTGAGGGGTTGAGGGGGTCGAGGGGGAGGGGTTGAGGGTGAGTGAGGGTGAGTGAGTGAGAGTGAGGGGTTGAGGGTGAGTGAGTGAGGGTGAGGGGTTGAGGGTGGGTGAGTGAGGGTGAGGGTTTGAGGGTGAGGGGTTGAGGGTGAGTGAGTGAGGGTGAGGGGTTGAGGGTGAGGGGTTGAGGGTGAGTGAGGTGGAGGGTGGTTGAGTGAGGATGAGTGAGAGTGAGGGTTAGTGAGGGGTTGAGGGTGAGGGGTTGAGGGTGAGTGAGTGAGGGTGAGGGGTTGAGGGTGAGTGAGGGTGAGGGAGGGTGAGGGGTTGAGGGTGAGTGAGGATGAGTGAGAGTGAGGGTGAGTGAGGGGTTGAGGGTGAGGGGTTGAGGGTGAGGGTGAGTGAGGGGTTGAGGGTGAGTGAGGGTGAGGGTGAGGGGTTGAGGGGGAGGGGTCGAGGGGGAGGGGTTGAGGGTGAGTGAGGGTGAGTGAGTGAGGGTGAGGGGTTGAGGGTGAGTGAGTGAGGGTGAGGGGTTGAGGGTGGGTGAGTGAGGGTGAGGGTTTGAGGGTGAGGGGTGTCCCCAAACAGAAAGTTCCAAACTTTGCCATTGGCATATTCTAAACCTCACTCTTAAACATTACATACCAACAGTCACTATGCAATGCTGAACAAACCCGGCAATTGGTGAAAACGGCCAACTTTCAAAATCTAGAAAAGTTAATGCCCTGTAACAATTTTGTAAAACCCCAGTCAAAATCGCCCAGAAAACAACCCTGAATAAAAAATAAAACTGACAACTAAATAGATTCCTACTTGCCTCCCTACTGGGTCCATAGACTGACACCAAAGGACATCATCAGAAATAATAGTGACAGTACATCAACGAGTCACACTTAACCAGCTGCCGAGGGTACTGGCATCTTGGTCCTAAGAATCCTTTCATTTACCAATCTTAAAACGGAGGGAACAGTCCAGTTATCCACTAACAAGCATTTGTCACAAACCTGATCAAACGACCGATCTCCGGCAAATCAGCGCCAACAACTAACACGCCTATATTGAAGTCAAATAAAATCCCATTCTGCTCGAATTCTCAGTAAGTTTGCTGCTAGCAGCCAGTAGCACATTAAGGCCTTTTTAGTTTGATGAGTTGTACACAATGTTGTTCATTTTTTGGTTCTTAGCTCCATGTTTGCCTTTAGGTAAGTCTGGTCCCTTGACAACCGCACATAATATAGAATGGACCCTTGAAGATAAAGGGACTTTGCCCCGCACAAATGGTTTCATAGGCAGGCCTTGCGTGTATTATTAAAACACTTTATACTAATAGAGGAACCGTGATTTTAAGCAATTTACCACGGTTGGGTTCAGCACAGTACACTTAATTAAAAAGTGTATCCACTATTAAAACACTACAGTAGTTTTGGGCGCCTAGATGCTACATCTGTGTCCACTGAGCATTTACAGTTCCCATCCCAGCGGGATTGACTCAGCCTTCCAGGCTTCAGAGGTCGATATAATGGGTACAATTGATTTGGGCAGTAATAACACCTATTATTTAAGAGCTGGACACTTTTAGTCTGCTGTGTTCTGTATGATAAATCGATATTACATTTACTCACATGCCCGGTGAGCCTGAAGGACTGGCCGGCAGCTCTGCTGTGCCATGTCTCTGTGCCGTGGGCTTCCAGGCGCCTTCTTAGCCCGAAAGAGTCTCTGTAGCTCCAACCATTGGCTCTGTCATTTCAGGGGAGTATCTTAATAACTATACCTTTTACTTAACTTTCGAAGTCGAGAGGGAAATCCCGTGGGATCTCGCCAAATGTCACAGCACCCTCGAAGGGAACACGAGAGCAAATAAATCCGGATTATACAGAGACAATGGTAAATCATTTCCACCGTACAGGAGCAGAGCACTGCACTGCAGGCAACTCAACCCGAGCATGTCGGGATTTGGGACCCGCTGAGAGGATTCGGGAAGCCAGCACCGGAGCGGAGCACGAGGGCCTGCGTCTGTCAGCAGTGATGGCGGATTAGACACTGATTGCTGCAGGGGGGGGCACTCGCGGGAGGCACGCTATTAAACTGAGTCTTAGACCATATAATTGTTTCTGTGCTGAGCACAGGCGCCGGCATCATCTATGGAGTGAGCGAGGAGAGGGAGAAAGGCGGGAAAAAAGAAGGAAAACCTGTGACGCGAGGCACGGGGTAAGCAAGAAGAGGGAGGAAGCACAGGAGAGATATGGTGGAAGCAAAAGGATAATAGAGAAAAGGAGAAGCCAAGGAGACATGAAGCAGAGGCGAGAGGGGAAGCGCAGGGCAGAGGGGAGGGGGAGGTAAAACAAGGTGAGCTGAAATGAAGCAAAAGAAAGAGGAATTAAATGAGGAGAAGAAGGAACTGAGTAGAGAGAAAGAAAAAGCATTGTCGAGGCTTTCCAGGCCAGATAAGAAGTAGAATAAACGTGAATGGGGGGAGGAGGGAGGAGAAATGCGTCTCGGCCGGAGCAGGGGGCGGAGCAGGGAGAGCGGGCTTTGTAATGTAATTGACACGGCCGGCCGGTCGTGAAACTGAAAGCATGGCCGGCCGGCCGTGAAAGCCTTTGATGCGGCAGGGGAAATGCGAGACGGCGGGGAGGGGGCGGAGCGGGTAAACAAAGACGGACGTGCACGCGCTTTTAAGCTCAATGCGCATGCGCATTGAGCTTAAAAGTAACGGGCACTGCAAGGAATCGCCACGATTCCTTGCAGTGTGGATAAAGAGTGGATAAGTCCCAATACTCTCGCTTGCTCGATGCGCATGCGCATCGACAGGCGAGACCTAAAAAGCGTACAAAGTAAACATAGAGGTATAATACTGCAATATAGGGGGGACACTCAAATACAAGAACAGACGTTACGTAGGCACTGGTGGCATTTGTGCTGGTATTGAAAACAAACAAAAGGTAAGAGGTAGAAAAACAGTGTTTACAAGAGAAAAGTGACGGGTGCATGTTACAAACGAGTACCAAACACAAGTAGAAGGATAATACTGCAATACATGGCAGCCTCTTGAACCACATGCGTGGTCTGCCTTCGTGAATGCGTTAGTGGTTGACGCAGCTATTAGGTCATCTGGGTTCATAGGTATTTTCCCTTACCAGTGTGCGTGCTTCAATATTGGGATGCATTTACTTAACTCTCGGTAATGTGAGTCTGGAGTTTTAATGGGCTGGTGCAAAGGAAGGAAGAGCCAGCACAGCGGGAATAGGGAGCAGGGCATCAGGGACTTGAAAGCAAGACCGGTAGGGGGACTTTGACAGAAGGAGGAAGGTCCCACCCTCGGTCCAGGGTTTTACTCCTGCTTAAATACAGCCATGGCTTGTCATGCAGGCCCGATTCAGTTGGTACACATCGAGGGCTGATCTTCAGTTGATTCAGGAATGATTAGAATTGCAAGTCGCTGACATTAGGCGGGAGGATTTCTTGTTGTTTTGCCCTTGGGTCACGGATGGGCTACAGGTAAGAGCCCCTGGTTTGCAGAGCTAAAAGGATAATGCAAGCTATGGTTGTCAAGGGTGAAAGAAAAGTTTTAATGTAAGGGGCCTTTTCTATACATTATTCGGTCACGAGTATGTGGCTAGAGAGCACGACGTTGGGCTTTTCACTTTGAGCAGCCACTTTGTTAAAGGAATGCAGGGTCAGTGCGGGCGAGTCTGTTCTCGGGGGGCACAACGTCAAGACTCACACATTTAAAGTACAGGGGGGGAATGAGTCACCTCAGCAGCGTGGTTAAGGTCATTGACACTCAATCTAAAGATTATGCGGTCAAATCATGTCTTCTGAGTTCACAATTTTGGTATTTCTTTAAAAGTGACTACTGATTGAAAAGGGACTACTGGTGGCATTTTATGGACAAGTAAGATTATGAATGAATGGGGTAGCGGGCTAAGGTTTTGGGGATGCATAGTCGTATACACTGCGGCATGTTTTGGCTTCGGATTGCAGATGCCCGATGAGATCAGCGGCACTTCTCAGTTGTCTCAATGAAACAAGTTGACAGGTTCACTGTTTGGTGGCAGGCGCATTGGGGTAGCAGACGATGGCACAATTAATCAACAGTGTTCAAAGGAGTCATGGGGGCCTCATGGTCAAGAGCCCGGATTCTTACATCAAGTTATGAGTTCAGATCCTGTCATTTTGGGTTCACATTTTTGAATGTTATGGCAAATGGGGTTGCTGGTTACAATTGTATGAACAAAGGAAAATTCTGTACGGGCGGTGTAGCAGACTAAGGGGCGGGGATGCAAAGTTACGTACACATCTGCATAGTCGGTAGGGCAATAATTGTAAGCGGCGTCAGATTACGGGGGGCATTTAGAACCTGTTGCACTCCTAAGTTGTTTGCAATTAATTGGTGTGGTCGTCTTTTTGGGATAGCATGACAGTTTTATCACTGCCTTTGGAAACGGAGTTGGGGGGGTTCCGTTAATAATCGACAAGATTATGTTCTGCATTATAAGCGGTCATCTGTAGTGTTTCACTCGTGGGTGTTTTGGTGCTGGGTAGCAGCGGTTGTCGTTACCCAACTTAAGGGTTCTCAGGTTGGCAATTTAGGTGGATGAAACGGACCCGACAGACCAGGTTTAATGATTGCTGGTGTATCTTGCGAAAAAATTGACACCCAGAATGGAGAGGTTAGATTCTATTATTCGAGGCGAAGGACGGGGCTGGGCACAGACAGTAGACGTGTCAGTCTTTGCTAGTGGAGTAACGTAGTAATCAGTGTTACTCTGGAGTTCATTGGTAACATGTCACGGGCTTGCCAGGTGGGAGCTGAAAGGTTCAGTTGGATTCTATTTGGCTTAGCAACTATAATATTAGTGGGGGCAGTGACATTAAATGGCGGACAGCCCGGCAGGTTAGACATGGGGCCAAAAAGCATTTTGGAACGACTAATTTAATTGCTGCTATGCAGGAAGCCATTATCATCTTGCTTGCCAGGGAATGGCTCATGGGTTTATATTAATGTACTGTTGGCTATATATTTATAAGTGCTCCTTCAAGAAGGTGGATCTTCAAACGCTGACTGTTTTCTTTTCCTTTTTTCCACATGCTGGTGGGAGGCGCATGGCGCTGACAGGGCGGTAACATGATCTCCGGATGGCAACTGGCAGAAACTTCAGGATAGCCAGCATTCAGTCCCGGCACACAATGGTGGATGTCTTCGGGTTTGGTGCGGTGTGCTGTAACAGTTATGTGTCTTGTCATGGGTTAGGCCATAGTTCAGTCACTATGTCACCATCCTAAGGGAGCAAAAGAACAAAGGGTAGCGCTTATCATCAGGGGCGTAAGGAATGCTGCAAGGTAACCACTTGGGGCATAGCCACATGTAGGTAAATTTGATGGATATGGGGCACATGCGGGAGCTTCCCCCTGGGCGTTGACACAGTAACGGTTCTGTGCGGGCAATACTGGAGGGGGCATTCGCTTTGGGGCACAGAGAGGGAACCAGGCTCAGTTACTCTGGTATTGGGGATTGGGAATTACCATGGATGGACCAGATGCCAGTAAGTAAATCTTGCACTCAATTGCAATTTCTACCGACTTTAGGCAGTGCTGAAGGTGGAAAGCCCGTACAGGAGGCTGATATGATCTGGATCAATTTCACACATGTTACCTGGTTGCATAATTTTCTAGTAGGGTGATGTCACTGCTGGGTTTAATGGGCGAAAAAGAAATAAATAAATAAAGCGTCTCCTATAAGCAGCAGGGGGCAGTTTTTGGGAGCGGGTGCCTCCATCAAGGGATATAAAACATATGCATTGCGTTGCAGCAATATGGCATGCCCCATAAATTAACCAACAATAACAGATTGGGGCGAGTACAAAAATGGTTTTTGCAGTAGTCTCCGGTGATAAGGAATGCTGGGTTGGTTAATCCAACCACACTAAGTTAGGGGCCGTAGAGCCGGAAATGGGAAGGGAGCAGCTACTGGGGGGAGGGCGAGAGCGCCAGTTGGCTCCTCGCCCTGTGGCGGGGTCCCGGCCAAGAAAAATGTCGGGGACTCCTTTTTGGCGGGCACTGGCTCATCCTGGAACAAGGAGGGCAGTCAATGGGGCTCCGGGCTGGCGGGAGAGGGGGCCGTCCTGCTGGTGGTCCTGGACTCTCCGGCCCTACCCGAGATGCCAGTACTTGGAAGAAGCAATTTGGGGAAAGCTGGGGCGCAAGGAAAGGCGCAAAGCAGTACCAGGTGGCCGCGTCTAGGGGGTAGACGACTGGTGGTCACCTGGAATGGAATGGAAGCAATGGAGATGGGTTGTGTCCTGCTGGTACAACCCACATCCAAGGTGGATCTGGAGATACTGAATTGTAAATACAATTGTAAACGGTGGTCAAACGAATACTGCACGAATCTATGTTTATCAATGTGTGTTGGATTGTTTAATAAAGTTGGTCTAATGTTGACAATGCATCAACAAATAAAGAAGGCGTTATCTAAGAGAATTAATAAAGGCTACGCAGTGAAGACCAGCCACTTTGTATGGTGCCTTTTGTGGGGGTGAAAATATGGTGGGACAAATTGCACGTTATATGCCTACTATGAGAGGCCCCCCGTGCCTAGGGGAGGGGGGCCTTTAGTGGCATAACGGGCAAGAGGCGGCAAGAAAGAGGCTGGGCCATTAGGCATGTGGTCAAGGGTAGTGGGAGGGGTTAAAAGGAAAAGCGAGAAGGTAGGGCGAGCCATCAGTGCGTCACCTAGGGGGCGCAGGCGATCCCCTCCCCCAAGGAAAAGGATAAGAGCACGGACCACGAGGCAGAAGCCCTCTTTGTCTTCTTGCCTCGGGTGCCGCGGGTCATAGATAGAAGAAAGTTGCCCACCCACCCATCCCTGTGGTTAAAGGTAGATCTGGCGGGGGCGGGGTCCCGGCCAAGAAAAATGTCGGGGACTCCTTTTTGGCGGGCACTGGCTCATCCTGGAACAAGGAGGGCAGTCAATGGGGCTCCGGGCTGGCGGGAGAGGGGGCCGTCCTGCTGGTGGTCCTGGACTCTCCGGCCCTACCCGAGATGCCAGTACTTGGAAGAAGCAATTTCGGGAAAGCTGGGGCGCAAGGAAAGGCGCAAAGCAGTACCAGGTGGCCGCGTCTAGGGGGTAGACGACTGGTGGTCACCTGGAATGGAATGGAAGCAATGGAGATGGGTTGTGTCCTGCTGGTACAACCCACATCCAAGGTGGATCTGGAGATACTGAATTGTAAATACAATTGTCATCGGTGGTCAAACGAATACTGCACGAATCTATGTTTATCAATGTGTGTTGGATTGTTTAATAAAGTTGGTCTAATGATGACAATGCATCAACAAATAAAGAAGGCGTTATCTAAGAGAATTAATAAAGGCTACGCAGTGAAGACCAGCCACTTTGTATGGTGCCTTTTGTGGGGGGGAAAATATGGTGGGACGAATGGCACGTTATATGCCTACTAAATGACGTTATTCTGCCGGAAGGCAATCTATATGATAACATCCATGTCGTGTGGTCAGACTGTGCATGGACGCGTGTTGTTAAACGGGATCGAAGTACAGTAATTGTAAGATTCAATTTGGTTATTATCAAAGTAACTTATGTCTCTATTTAAATTCTTTTGTATACAAAGTGAAGCGGAAGTTTCACCTGGAAGAGTACAGCTTTTCTCAGTCCACGCTGGAACAGGTAAAGTATGCAGCGTTGTCCTATACAAGACATATTACATGTCAAGAGATAATTAGCAGATGTACATGCTGAATGAATTACAGTCACAAACCAAATGTTTTCGAGTCCCCATTCTTTATTTTAAAAGGTCGCATCCACGTCATGCCCAGTATGGTTTTTGATCTGTGGAGATTAAGTCGCCCAGTCTACTTTGCTCCCACGGTTATAGGTATACATTATATTATCAAAGGGCGTGCCTGTTTAATTAGCAGCCGTCTCTCATCCTTAATTCCAAGAAGCTAAAATGTGCACTGATAGCAGGTCATCGTTTTCTTGATTGGTGCTGTCACTCCCGCCTGTCTGAGTTTTGCAATAAGGTTCACTACAGGCATGAGGAAGACTCTTTGTGAAACCAAATATGCAGGACATTTTGTCATGAGGAAGACTAGGGAGCAGAATAAAGCACATTAACCCCACAAGATGCGCAGCAATAGACTAAAATGTGCCATTGTTAATCTGTCAGTTAAATATTGGTGGAAAGTCAGGAAATCTTTGGGCAGATCCATTTTGCCCCTGGATCCATTGGCTCAAAATAATAGCGACTGTGTTTTTTAATTCTTCTTCTGTGGTCTCTAGATAGATGATAAGGGACATACTAAAACGTACATTTTTAAGTGATGCTCTTTATCTTGAAACCTGATCAGCAGAAAATAAAAGAAAACATGATCTTATTGACGAATGGGAACTGGATTGAATCATTACGAAGTATACTAAATAATCAAAAATAATAGATATTGACACATTCCTGATCTCTATAGCTGTCATGCAAAAGTTATATCTGCCAGAATTCACTCTTTAACTGACAGCAAGGCTAGTGATTTCAAATCCAGACTCTAGAAGGGTGACCTCGAAACACTACTAACATGAGTGGCAGATCATAAGTTGGTGATGAGAAATGAATGAAGATGGAGATCATTTTGCGACATCAGTTTGACAAATATATCTCATTGCAAACTGCAGGGTGGGACTGGCCTACAAGGCAATCTGAAAATCACTGATTGGCTTGCTTGACAGGTCAGTGTGTTGGCCTTTTTTTGGCTGTTTGTGGGTCGGTTTTTAATGTTTATTATCCCATTATTAAATATTTATATATAAGCAGGCTCAAATTCGTGCAAACATAATTATCAGGTATTAGCCTGGGTGGAGCTGTCAAGCTTGTGGGACGGGGGACAGCTCTCTCTTTTGGAGAGTAGTTAACAGGCATTGCTTTGCCCGCTCGTACGCCATCACATAATAGAACAACAATGGCTAGATCATTTTGAGGGGATTTATAGTCAGGGGGATAGTGGGGGTGTGAAAATCCCAGTTGCATCGGTCACAGTTGGTAACCTAGTGATCTTTACCCTAGGTGAAGTCACACAAGGCAAGAATGCCTTGTCTAGTAATAAGGCCCCGGGCCCTGACAGTATACCACCAGATCTGTTCAAAGCAAATATAGAGGTCTGGGCTCCAATTTTAATGCAGGTCCTGAATGCGACTACACAGGAGGGGACGTTACCCTCCTTGTCCACTGCCATTATTGTACCCATTTTCAAGAACAGGGACAAAGAGAACCCACAATGTTACTGACCAATATCTTTATTGGATTCAACAGTCAAGGTATTGTGGAGAGTGATTTTAAATAGGCTCGGTGATTGGGCAGAAGAAAACAACATTTTGAGTGATGTTCAATATGGTTTTAGGGCAGGGAAGTCGACCTCAGACCAATGTTTGTAGAGAATATACTCGGGCAGCAGAAAGGAAGCTGTGCCCTCTTCTACTATGCATGGTGTCATTTGCTTTGATTTAACGGTGCAGGACAAACACCAGCGCTCAGGATCACCATGAACGGCATGACCCTAACGCACTCCACTGCTCGTGGAACTCCGTGTAGCACAGCAGTTTTTTTGCCACTTCGCAGAGGTCCATGTATTCGAACTCCATGACCTTCGCCCACACTTAAAGATAGTGTGCTAAAACCATCAGATCTAATCAGAGCACCAAGGGAAGCTGTGTAAATATTAAACAGTGTGGGGCTTAAAGAAGACTCCTGTGGGACCCCACACAGTAAGGAAAACATTCTGGAAGTAAAATATCCGAGAGTAACTGACTGAGTTCTATAAAAAAGAAAGGAAGTCAGAAGGTTAAGAGCAGAGCCTTCAAGTCCAATCTCCCTTAACTGTTGAATTAAGACCTGATGGCTCACAGAGTCAAAGGCCGCCGAAATGTCCAAAAGGACCGCTGCAGCTTTACCCCTGTTTTCCAAAATACCTCTGATCTCCTCAGTTGCCACTAACAGAGCCGATTCCATGCTGAGTCATTTTCTGAAACCAAACTGAGCTCTATCTAAAAATGTGTTCAGCTCCAGACAATTTGAGAGCGTCACATTCAAGTGCCTCTCTAAGATTTTTGCTGGGAATGGGAGTCTAGAGAGATAGGATGGTAATTCTTCTCTATGGTTAAATCTAGAGTGTTTTTTTAGTAGGGGAAGGATTGATGTTATCTTCCATTCAGTAGGGAAAATCCATGTTTCCATGATCTCATTTAGCACAGTTGTGAGTGGGGAGGCCACAATATGAGCCAGCCCATGAAAATTGTCAACCGGACCTGGGTTTACAGGGCCCCCTGGCTTGGTCTTTAATAATAACTGGGCCACTTTCTCCATTGTAAGATATGGGAAAATTCTCAGAGGACGGATAATACCAAGAGAACTCATTGTGCTGACTGTTTGGGGACCAAATCCCATTCCTACCTTATAAGCGTTGTGCACTATTTTAACTTTGTTTTTAGAAAAATGTGCCAAATTATAACAAAATCCCTGTGTGCAGTGATTGTGTTAGGTGAATAGGAGAGCAATTGTACTGTTTTAAATAATATTTAAGAGGAATTGCTTGTATATTTAATCTTTTAGATAAAGAAGATATTTTTCCGGACTTTATTTCTGCTTTTTATATAGCTAAAAGCTTCCTATATTTTCCTTTTTCATCTAGTGCATAGCTACTCCTCCATACCTTCTCATGTTTTCTACAGGCTATTTTGAGTTCCTTGAGTTTAGGGGAGTACCACCCTGCAGTAGGAACAGCTCTATGGCAGGTAACTAGCTTTGGCGGGCCAATACATTGCTACCTACTGCAATCCAAGAAGAAACATTTACTTCTAAATCATTCAAGTCCCCAAACAAGTTAGGGGTTGATGAATTCAGAATCAATGATAGCTCATTTTTGTCCATTTTATTCCAAGCTCGAACCGCTATGGCACCACCCCTAGACATACCAACCCGTTTGGGTGGATGGGCTTGAAGGGAGAATTTAAACATCATATGGTCAGACCAAAAGACTGGCAAAATGCTATCAGTTGCCAAGTTGGGAACATTGGAAAAATGTTGTCTAGAGTATGACCAACAGAATGAGTGGAAGTTTTTACCAATAGATCAAGGCCAAAATTGGCCATATTGTTAAGTAGCAATCTTGCTTCCTTGTTATTTTCATCTTCAAAATTAAAATTAAAAACACTCAAGATGGGATATTTGCTTTGAAGAATAGTATTCTCAAGCAGGTCACTAATTGCTTCCAAAAATGTGTATCTAAGGCTAGACAGTCGATAAAGTAGCTACCAGATGCTAGTGTAACATTGTACACATGGGGTAAATATAAGGCATTATAGTTAGTTTGAAGACCTATGTTGCAAATACATCTTGCAACCCTTGTAGCTTGTTAATGGTAGGTTTTGAGATGACTAATAACAAAGTGCTATTTGGTAAGAAAAGATAACAAATATAACACAGTAGTATGAGCAGGCACTTGGAGTTCATGATGATATTTATCTGACTGTCCATAGAAAGTCTCTCATCGAAAACACCCTCAGGGTTTCATTTTTAATTTAACCATGACATCTGCTTTACCCATCTGAAATTAGTGGTATTTTCAGCTAATGATTTTTTTACCCTTTGATTGGTACTGATACGCAAAACCTCCACTTTCAAGTCATTCTTGTTCAACCAGTTTAAATCACCAAATCCTGTGTGAATGCAATGGATTTGGCAAAGACCAGATAACTGCCAGCTGGGGGTGGGATTCACATTGGCAGTGATGCAGCAATACACATCTCTGACCAAAAAGGAATATCCCTAATCCCTCAGATCATGGCTGACCGAATGTCTGATGCAGTGGGTAATACAGCCTCATAAATCTGTCCTGCTAGTAACCAAGGGGAATTGATGTGCCAAATCAAGGTCATCAGATGAAGACAGGATCAATATGTGCACTGTTGATCTAGTTGCTGCTAAGAACCCTCAGCCGTTAGGTTATGGCTAAACTGGGATGTCCGCTTTTGTTAATAGGAACACTTAAAGACAGCCAAACTATACCGTGGAAGCATCAGCATTCTTTGATCTATTTTGAACCAGTCTCTTATGAGATGTTAATCTTGAATGAGAATGAGGCACAATACCCCCAACTTAATGAGAAATCCTCTGCACAGATTAGTTCCTATATCAGACTTTTTGGCTTAGCATTCCTAAAAAAAACGAACAGGCAATTGTTAACTGTAAAGAATCAGGTTATTGTGAGGGTGAACTACAAAATACACTAATGTAAGCTGTGCTTAACGTTCTGACAGCTTGGCACAAAAGCTGTCAGGCAGAACCTAGAGACAATGATTAAAGTGTTTGTGAAGCACTCAAACAGTAATGAAGTTAAAGCACAACACAGAAAAATCTCATACCAATTTAGAAAAATAGAGTACATTTTAATAAATAAAATGACTGAAGATTTAACAAAAATTCCATCCGATTATTGGTTGTGAGGTGTGTAAGTCCCACTCAAGCAGTAAACACAATCCTATTCACGGTGAACCACAAAATACACTAAATTAACCTGTGCTTAACCTTCTGACAGCTTGGCACAAAAGCTGCCAGGCTAAACCTAGACACAATGTGTAAAGTGTTTGTGAAGCACTCAACCAGTAATAATGTGAAAACACAACACAGAAAAGTCCCAAACAATTTTAGAAAAATAGAGTAAATTCTAATAAATAAAATGATATCAGATTTAAAAAAATATAATCAGTAAAACCATATATATAGAGATTACAGTTTTTGTAAAAAGAAAGCACCAAGAAGCAGAAACCACCAACTGTGGATAACGTGTCACACTGGACCAGGATAAAGTCACAAGTTCAGGCCAACCATAATGGAGGGAAGTCCGGGCACAGTGTGGCCTACTGTGAGTTTTACCTTATGTATTAAATGCAGGGCATGCATAGCTATGCGATGCTTCATGTCACTCAAAGTTGAGTGAGGCTTTGTGGGTCCTTGCGACACTTAGCACTAGTTCAGATTAAGCTTTCAGCTGTGCTGCAAGGCCTTGCAGGGATTTGAATTACTCTTCACCAGTTGGGATGAAGCTTTCAGCCGGGCTGCAAGGCTTTGTAGGGCTTCGTGTTGTTTTGCGTATGAACCAATGCAGCTTTGAGATGGAATCCATGGGTGGTGGCCTTGCAGGCTTGTGTCGCTCTGTGTCTGTTCTGGTGAAGCCTTCTGTTTGGAGCTGAGTGGCTTAGCACGGCTCTGTGTCTCTTCATGCCGGATCTTATAAAGCCTTTAGTTAAGGATGGAGGAAAAATAAGGAACCGGGACCCAGAGGGCACATCTTGGGGATTAGGACTCGCTACAGTAGAGCCTGACTGAAGAGCTCTGGCCGGTCTAGGCAGGTCCAGTTGGTACGGGTGAGCTGTGCAGTTGCAGAGTAGTCCTTTAGAAGCTTGTTTTGGTTCTGTAGCCCAAAGAGGAGGTCAGCCAACTGACCAGTGTAGTCAATGTGGGTAGCCTTGGTTCAAGGCAATCATGTCCAATCCTCCTTCTTAAGACAGCAAGGCAGTCCTTCTGGATGCAGGGCAGTCCTCCTTCTGAATCTACCACAGGTCCAGGAGTGTTCTGAAGAGTGATTCTGAAAGTCCTCTTTTTATACCTGGCGCCAGCCTGTTTGTTGGTGATTTGCCTAACCTACTCCCAAAACGTTTGATCCCGGCTCCAAAATGTTATGGGTGACAAAATGCAGGGCAGGCCTAGGGTCAGGTTCCTTTGTGTGTGCTGTTGTCAAAATACTTTGAAATGTTAGTGGGGCTAGCTACAGCCCTTCCCCAGATATCCTGTCAGGATGGCCCATCCTACCCACACCTAAGCCTTTTGTTTCATTGTCTGGAAACAATATATAGCCCCAACAGCAGAGACATTCACAGTCATTTGACCCAGGACACTAACAGAAAGGCACAGTTGGTTGGGACGAGAACATGTCAATTTTCTAAAAGCATATTATCACTATTTGGGAATCCCAATCTACCCATGTTGGCTTGAATAACAGAAATTACCAGGTAAAGATGCCTACAAGGGATTTCACTTAAAGTGCAATTTCATTCAATTTCAGCCCTACTGTTGGATGCCCTAATTGTGACGTCAGAAAGTAACTATCTTAAAAATATATTCAATAAAGCCAACAAGGAATAAATCTCAACAAAACCGGGTATATCTCTTCTATTGTGTGTTTATAATCTGTAAGAAATACTTAAGGGTCCAAACGTATCTGATATACATTGATGACAGAGGACCAAAGTCACATCAAATAATTTGTCCTAATCAACAGTGTACCATAACCTATTTCATATAATAACTGTGATGGAAACTGGCCTATACATAGGATCTAGATGTCCACGAACAAAGCTTTTTCAATGTTACCTAGACAGAAAATGGGCTGATGCCTCAACATTTCGGTTTTTGATGTTATCTATCTACCAGACCATCTTTAGGACATAATATTCATATGAACAACAAAGACCCTTCAATAAGCAGATCAGTCCAAAACATTTGCAGATCTTGCTGCATAAAGAAAATAGGACCTTAAATGTGCCGGTTGATAACTCAGCGCGTGTCTTATCCGGAGTGCAAAGTTTCGTGTCACTCTAGATACATTATAAACTGCATATGCTTCCTTGTAATATCACCGATCCTGCATAGCGTCCTCCCAATAGGTGCGATAACATCAAAGACCAAAACGTCAACATATCAACCCATTTTGTGTCTAGCTAATGTTAAAAACGCTTTGTTCATAGAAATGTAGGTCCTATGTTTAGGCCAGTTTCCATCACAGTTATTACATGAAATGGGTTATAGTAAATTGTTGAATAGGACAAATGCTATGGTTCTCTGTCATCAATGTGTATGAGATACATTTGACCCCTTAATTACTTATTGCTGATTATAAATACACAATATAGGAGATTCACCCGGTTTTCTTGAGATGTATTCCTTGTTGACTTTATTGAGAATATTTTTAGGATAGTTCATTTCTGATGTCACGATTAGGGCATCCAAGAGTAGTATTGAAATTGAATGAAATTGCTCCTTAAGAGAAAGCCATTGTAGGTATCTTTACCTGATAATTTTCTAGAAGTGGCATTTTTTAAATTGTAACTCAAAATCCAACTTTACCATCAAAGATGATTTCAAATTACAATTCATTTGAGTATAAACTGTTATATCTGCTCCCAATCTGATTTTAACACTTATTAATTGGGGGGAGGAGCCAAGATGGTCGCCTAAATGGACACTTTTCCTCCTGCTACTCCAACAAGTCGCAATGTGCAGATCCCCCCTTGGGCCTTAAGTGTATATCAGTGGCACTGGAGAGCTGGCAGAGGGGGTGCTCCCCCAAGGTTGATAATTGGGAGGACTCCTGGGATCCTCCGAGTGCTGGTTGTGGTGCGGGACTCCAATTGGAGCCGTAAAACATGCAGTGGGAGGCTTGCTTTGGGACAGGGCCAGAGGCCCTGAAATCGGACGTGGTGACACCACCTGGCTGTGCCTTCTCCTGTGGCCTTCATAACATTCCCACATTGGCTGCACTGGGGAGATTGCTGAGGGGGTGCCCTGTGGAGGGTGACAACAGGAACCCTCTGGGAAGCTCTTGGACTGAAAATGTGACTGTGGAGGCCACAAGGTGTGGGGACGGTGGCTCTGGTTGGGGACTGGCCAGAGGCCGTGGTGCTGTGCGCTGCAGAGCCAGCCGGCTGTGTTTCTAAAACAAGGGACTTTAGTATTATTATAAACCATAGGCGGCTGCAGAGAACTAGTGGAGGGTGCACCCTCTTGGCATCGATAACAGCAGGACTCCCGGGCTCCCCCGAGCCACATTTTATCACAGAGCGGGACCTCAAGGCAAATAGCAGTGTGCTCCCATTTGGACTTTCCTAGGAAGCCATATAATCAGAAGCAGTAGAGTCCATCGTCTGTGCATGTTCTGTGAGCCATAAAACTGAGACGACATCCATTGCAAGGTGCCTGGAGGAGGAGTGATCCAATGTGATCAGAAGGGTTACTGTGTATATACATGGTAGCCCATGGCCCCCGGTGCCGGATGAGTTCCTTTAGTGGTAGCGCTCTCTTTCCCCTGCCCCATCTCTGCTATCGACAGCAGCAGCGACTTCAAGCTGCCTCGTGAAGGTGGTGCTATGGATGCCATCTAAGCCACATAAAGGTCTGGGTACTGCCTCAAAACCTTGGCATACAATCGAGGAAAGAATCGCAAAGGTGGCAAAGAGCACAGCACACCCAAATACATCCCAGTCGGCGGACACTGAGTCCTGAAATTAAAGCAACTAATCTTGAAGGGCAATCAAGTGATGATGGAAAACATTGATCGGGTGGCCAGCACAATGGCACTGCTGCAGAAGGACATGGACATAGTGAGGGATCGTGTGTAGGACCTTGGCACCAGGGCAGATGACACTAAGGAACAAGTGGGGTCCAGCTCCCATCAACTTGGGATCAAGAGAGTCCACTGCAGCGGCAAGAAAGTAAGCTGGAAGACCTCAAAAAGAGGTCAAAATGGAGTAATGCACAAATCCTGGGCCTACTGGAGGGGACTGAGTCCTCCCCCATGGAACAAAACGTAGAGAGTCGGTTGCCCTCCGTTTTAATCTGGGGTGATGCCATTGTCCCCCTCAGAGTAGACACAACATTTAGGGATACAGATGGGTGCTATGTAGGGGTGGTATCTCCCATTAGTTGGATACCCATGGTACTCCTCAACACATATGGACCAAATATAGACACTCCACACTTCCTGTTCGAGGGGATAGAGAGCCTGCCGGACAGCCACATCATGAACCAGACACTGCCCGACATGCTTGGCAGTGCGAAATTAATATCATGACTCTATATTCTGCTGCTCCTGCGGATAACTGCTCACATGACTACACTCAAAACACACTGGGAAAGGGACATAGTAGAGGACCAAGAGGACGGGGAATGGAGGAACGTTATAGGTACTTGCAGACAGGTCATGGGTAATGCTGGACTGAACTTGATCCACTACAAATGTGTACAAAGAGATTATGTAATGTCACAATGGCTACACAAACTATATTCATCTAAATTGGAGATATGCCCGAAATGCAGATCGACAGTGGGTACATACATACATATGTGGTGGGAGTATCTGGGGATACAGGAATATTGGAAGGAAGTGTTTACTGCACTGTATGACCTCCATGGGCTCACACTGTGATGCATGGTGCAGTTGTGCTTACTGGAATCAGTGCCACGCTCCTAACACACTAAAGTCATGGGCATGCTGGTTGAGCTAGGGCTGGTTGCGGCCAAGAAATGCATAGCACTTAATGGTATTGGGGTAGACTCTCCACTAAGTAGTGACGGGAGAGGGAATTGGCCTTCTGGGTGCAGGCAGAGTGCAGGGTACTTCAAATACTGATTTTTAGGAACCCTCGCAAGGGTGGTCTTATGGAGTCAGACATGGTGGACATTAGTTTTCTACTGTCAGGACAAGTAATTATTAAACACACGTCCTACTTTTTTTTTTTGATCAAGTGTATTTTATTGACAGTTGCATTCAAATAAAACAGCGCGGTAAACAGATAGACATAGCCCCAGTGCAATGCCGCCCCGAACCCCACTTCAATAATCAGAGGGCCATTTTCGGAGCAAAGTTCCATGAGTCCGCACAAGAGGGCTGGAGTCCCGCACGGCGTGCCAACTGTCTTACAAACCCCCCCGCCTACCAAGGAACCTCCCTAACCCCAACTGCCCCAACCGGAGATATGCCACCCCCTCCCCGTTCTGTCCGGTGCGCCTTTCTATGTGCGTATGTGGTGTACCAGTGTGTCCTCCACTGAGTCTTCACGTCTACTCTCCTGGTGACTTATGAAATTCATCAACTAATCTAAGGACTTTAAGATCTTTCGGGCAGGTGAGCTCCCGGAATTCCTGGGACAATAGGGATATCAGGGGTGCCCATGTTTCCTTAAAGCTATCTGAGGTCTGTGTTAGGGACGCTTGTATCCTCTCCATACCCAGCGTATACCACAGTCGATGAAGCCACCCTGTGTGGGTAGGTTTCCTAGTGGAACCCCAAAGAAAAAGAATATGTTGTGAAGCTGCGCCTATTGCCAGTCCCATCTGGCGACCTCGAACTGATTTAAGTGGGAAAGTGAGCTTGTTGGGAAGTCCTAAGATCGCATATGCAGGGAAGCGGGGGATCTCCGTTTCGAAGCATTCATCCACATCCCGAAGGACCTCCACCCAGTACTCTGGCACCATCGGGCAGTCCCAGAGTAGGTGGAGCATGGTCCCTATGTGCCCACAGCCCCTCCAACACAAGGGGTCGCGGCGGGGGTTGCCCCTATGTAGGCGCTCCGGTGTCAGGGGCCAATAATATGCCACCTTGACTGCTGCCTCCCGGCTGGCTACATTCCGGGCCGTATGATGCGCCCGGTAATATACGTCCTGCCATTCCCTGTGTGAGAGCTCCCGACCCAGTTCCCTCTCCCATCGCTGTTGTACCGCGGATTTAGTTGATGGTTGGGGAGGGGTTAGGATCTTGTACAGTTCCGTGATCGTCTTTTTATCCGAGGTTTTGGCGAGAAGCCATTTCTCGTAAGGTTTAAGGGCGCGACCAACGTGAGGCACGGTGTCTTTACCTGTGAGCCAGTGTCTCAGCTGGAAGTATTGGTATTTTTGTGGTTCGTTAATTGAGTACCCGTCTTGTATGTCCCTTAGTGACATAAAGCCTTCCGTGTCGAATAGGTGACCAGCGGATTTGCATTCGGTCAGTTTCCACTGTGGGAAGGAGCCACGGGCCATTCCGGGAGGAAATGCCGGGTTTTCGAACAGTGGCGTCATCGGAGATGGGAAGGATGTGAGGTCTTTCGACACCGCTACCGTGTCCCAGACCTGTAGCAGTGTTCTGGTGATAGGTGATTTTTTAATGTAAGCTGGTCTGTCCGTTCGAGTCAGAAACGGGATCTTCCAAAGCGACATTCCGGCCATGGCCCTGTCTTGGAATAGCCATCGCTTCTCTGACATTGGCTTGGACCACTCCAGTAAGTATCGCATCTGTGTAGCTTGAAAGTACCTCTTCAGGTCGGGAACCCCCAATCCTCCCTCCGTGGGAACGCGTGTGAGCCGATCTCGCCGCATCCTAGGGCGTTTGCCTGCCCATACATATTGCTGTATGGTGTCATGCAGTTTCTTGAGCATGCCTATAGGCGGGGTGATCGGTATGGTTTGAAACAGATATAACACCTTTGGCAGCAGGGACATCTTGACCGCTGCCACCCGACATAGCCACGTCTGACATCCTCTTGGATGCTTGCAAGCAATTTAGTGTAGTTTAGCTCCACCGTTTGAGCTGTATTGGGCGTGAGTTCGATCCCTAGGTACGGGAGTGCCGTCCGCGTGGCTAGCCCATTCAAGGCGAGCAAGCCCCTATTGGCCTGGTGGGTATTGCACCCCAGGGGGAGAACGACAGATTTGCCAACATTCATTTTAAAGCCAGACACCGCACCGAAGCGTTCCATCTCCTCCAGGAATGCCGGTATCGAGATCTTGGGGTCGTCGACCGCTACCAAGACATCGTCTGCGTATAAGCTGATCTTGTGTTCCTCGCCCCCAAAAGTAACACCCTTAATGGCCCGATTGTCCCTCACACGCTGGGTGAAAGGCTCTATGTAGAGGGCGAACAGTAGGGGAGAGAGCGAACAGCCCTGCCTCGTGCCTCGGCCAATGTCAAACGGTTTGGAGCTAGTGCCGTTTACCTTAACTGTCGCTCGAGGAGAGGTGTAGCAACTTGCCACCCATGCCCTGAACCTCTCGCCCAGCCCAAATCTCTCCAGTGTACGGTCGAGGTGGTTCCAGTCCACCCGGTCGAACGCTTTTTAGGCGTCGACCGAGAGAAGGGCTGTGTCCGAGGCGTTGAAGCTCGCCTTATCGATCAGATGCAACAGGCGTTTGGTATTATCCGAGCTTTGGCGGGTGGGGACGAAGCCTGCCTGATCTGGTTCTATTATGCCGGGAATACACGGGCCCAGTCTTGCTGCTAGGATCCCGGTGAAAAGTTTCAGGTCTATGTTTAGGATGGAAATCGGCCGGTAAGCCGCGCATGTGGTCTTGTCCTTACCCGGTTTGGGTAAAACGATAACGGCTGCCTCCAGCATGTCTGGAGGGATTGATCCCGGCCCTCGGAAGGAGTTGAACAGCCTCGTAAGTACCGGAGCTAGGAGGGGGCAGAAAGACTTATAGAAGCCTGCCGAGAACCCATCCGGGCCGGGCGCCTTTAGCGGTTTGAGGCATGCAATAGCAGAGATCACCTCTTCTAAGCGGATAGGAGCGTCCAGTGCTAGGGCGTTCGCCTCGGTGAGGGCCGTCACGTTAGCCCCCTCTAAGTATGTGACTCCCTCGTCTGCAGCCATGCCGGAGTCAGCCGCGTAGAGTGTAGCATAAAATGATTTAAATGCCTCAGCTATCAGGTCATCCTCTCGGATCTCTCGGCCCCCTTCCTCGCATATGAGCGGGATTTTGGCCCGGACGGTCTTCGCCTTGAGCTTATTGGCGAGTAAACCACCCGTTCTGTCTCCCCCTACATAATACATATGTTTAAGGCGTAGTGCGGCGTATTCCGCCTGGTCAAGATCCAGGCTAGCCAGCTGAGCCCTGGCCGCCTTCAGCTTTCACCATATTCTAGGGGCCCCAGTCCGACTATGCGCCTGTTCCAGCGCGAGCACCTGTGCCGATAGTTCCTGTCGGCGTTCCTTCCGTTCCTTGTTTTCCACTGCCGATATTGCGATCAGCTCCCCCCTAATACCTGCTTTAAGTGCTCCCCAGATCGCCGTTAATGCCACCTCCCCCGAGTCATTCCGGGTCAAATAATCCTTGATGCGTTGGCTAAGTTGCTCGGTGACTCCCTTGCGGGAGAGTAAGGGTTCACGGAGACGCCAATTGCCTCTGTGCGCCCTCTGACGTGGCACCTGCAGGCGCAGCACCACTGCGTCGTGGTCCGATAGGGCGGCCGGGGCCACCTCTATATCTCGTGTCATGGGGGCCAGCTCCACTGAGCTGATGAAGTGATCAAGTCTAGCATATGTGTGATGTACATGAGAATAGAAGGCGTACCCCGGTGCCGTCTGGTGAGCCTCCCTCCAGGTGTCGAGGAACCCCCGGTCTATGAGCCAACGCCTCCCCTCCGTGGAAAGTGCCCCTGAGTCGCCAAACCTCTTACCCGACCTGTCCCTGTCATTATCCATGACCAAATTTATGTCCCCACCAATCAGTATGTGTCGTGAGCCAGTGTTTAGGACGGCTGAGAGTGCCCCAGTGAGAAATGCCTCTTGTTTCGTATTAGGCGCATAGATGGACCCCACTACTAGTGATAGGCTCCCTATGTGGATTGTGTGAGCCAGCAGCCTGCCCCTGACCTCCGCTACCTTGTCCCCCACCCTGCCCTTGAAGTGTTTAGCAAATAGTAGGGCTACTCCTGCCTTTTTCTCCGTAGTAGAGGAGTAGATCTGAGTTGGGAACGCTCTAGACCTCATGCGATGCCAATCTTTAGCTAGTAGATGTGTCTCCTGTAGGAGGCACACCGCCGCCCCTGAGCGTTCTAAATATGAGAGCACCGCTCTCCTCTTGATGGGGTTGTTCAGCCCCTTAACATTGAGGGTAAGAATCTGGAGATCCTCCTCAGCCATGAGAATGCGGGCAATCCTCTGCGCCTTGCCAACGACCCCGTGGACGGACACCCCCCCCACCTAATCCTGCGTCTACACTAATGGAGCGCACCCGGACAGAACCCCAGAACTTTCCCCGTGACCCATCCCTACCCCCTCCCTTTACCCCCTGAACCAAATCCAAAACCCAAACTGTTGAACATTGTCCCAGGCCTTTAAAAGTCCGTCCAGGCCTGTGGTGAACGAGTTTACGTGTGGGTGTGTGGCAGTAGCGGCCCAAGACTCCCCATCCCGCCCCCGACCGTGTCGCCACAACTTAGCTGAGAGTGACCATCTTTGCAGTCTCAGGAGTCGGGGCCAGTGTCCTTGGAGACCTCCTGAATCGCGGCAGCTTGTTCTTGCGCCATTGTTTCTGGATTGGGCTTGAGGTTCTTCTTAGAGGGCCGGCCCCGTCTCACTTTTTGCCAGCCATCGTTAGTCGCTCGCGGGGATCTGGAGGAAGCCTTGTCAGACCGCCCCTCATCGTCGTCTTCCGGTCGATCCTCCTCATGATGAATGCCCAGCACGGCGCAGGTGTCGCGCAGGGATCGCAGCTGGTGCAGGGCCCCGTTCCATCTGAATATCAGTCGAAACGGATGCCCCCAAGAATAGGGGACCCCCTCTTTGCGGAGAAAGGCAGTGGCCACCTTAAACGACCTCCGCTTTTGTAGGGTAAAAGCCGATAAGTCTTGGAACAGTTCCACCATGTGGCCTTGGAAGTTAAGAGGTTGTTTGAGGCTTGCCGCTTTTAGTATGCGTTCTTTAAGAGGGTAGTCCGGCAGGAAAGCCAAGATGTCTGGCGGGCCGGACCCACCCGATGGGCTCTATCAATACGGATCTCAAGCTCATCGTCAGCGTCGAGCACTGCCCGGAACATGGTTTGTAGGTATCCTGCTATGTCATCCCCCTCCGCCTTGGACGGCACATTTCTGACCCTGATGTTGTTGTGCCTCGAGCGGTTCTCCAGGTCCTCAGTGTGAGATTGAAGGTCCGTTTGTTGCTCGTTGAGCCGAATGATTTGTTGCCGCAGGAGTTCTATCTCTTCACCCCTGGCCTGTCCCGTGAGCTCGTTCGCGGCCACCCTTTCCCCGAGGTCGTCGACATCCCGTCGGAGTTCTCTGAATTCCCCTGCCATTTCTTGCCTGAAGGTTTGGATGTCCTCCTTAAGAGAGGCAAAGAGGGTCTCCATGAACGCCTTGGTCGCCGGGGCCTCTCCTGCTGCGTTGTCTTTACCCTTAGGAGGAGGCACTTGAGCCGGTTTGTCCGGGCTCTTATCAACTTTAGGGGTCCCTGTGGACAACATCTCCGATATGTTGCGTTTCCCTTTGCTGCTAGAAGCTGCCATCCCTCTCCCCTTTGCCGGTCCGGCTGCCGGACCCAGGAGCTAGGAAGTGTGCTGTCTCAAGGATGGCTTCCAGGCCCGTTAAACCCCGTGGGTATCCTGGGGACCAGGGCCCTGCTCCCCGACCTCTCTTTGGTGCGCTACTGTGTCTGCGACCTCAGTCCTTCGTTATACTGCCACTCTTGGACCAGCGCTGCTGGGGCCGTCTTCGGTCGCGGCCCGTGGAGTTCCCTGTGTCCTCCCCAAGCGTTCCAGAGATAACTCCCTCTCCCCTCCTTGTGTGTGGGTCCGCTGCTGTTGATTGTGGCAATATGCAGCCTGGCGTCAGGGCCCCTCACTCAAATCGAGGCCGCCCCGCTTTGGGCCCTGTTGTGTCTCTTGTGCTGCTAGGCCTCGGGGAGCCCCCGCCTTAGGTGCTCCGTCTCTGCAGGGCCCCTCGGTAGCTGCTCCGATGGTATAGGGCCCCGTGTGGGCTCCCACTCTCCCGACCCCGCCAGGGCCCTGGCTGCCCCGTCCGTCGCCCCGTCACCTCCAGTGTCTAGGCCCAAGCCGGGGCCTCGCGTGATCCGGGCCGCCGGCACCAGGGCCTCCGTGTGTCTCCGCCTCAATTCCGCCGATGTTGTAAGCCCCCTTGCAAATGCGCCTTCGCTGTAGGGCCCCGCTCAGATTCCCCTGCTGCTGGCCCTGTCAGGTCCTCGATCGCTCCGCCCGGAGCTCCGGCACCTCCGGCGTCTAGGCCCAAGCCGGGGCCTCGCGTGATCTGTGCCGCCGGCCCTGGGGGCACTCTGTACCGTCTGCTGTGTCTTTTAGGCTCGCCACCCGTCTCTGGCCCGCACTGCCTCGTAAGCGCTGTGTCTGCCGGTGGAACCTCCGGCAGCGCAGCGCCGTCCCCCAGGACGCCGTGGAAGGTTCGAAAGCACCCTTCTGCCTCAGAGCCGGGTTCGCGGTTTTCGCGCCCTCAGGCCGCTGCGGCCCACTCCCGCACTCCCCGGTCTCCTCCTCCGCCACCTGGTCTCGGCGGGGGCCCAGGATGCCCAGCCAAGGTCCCGCTCGCTGGTTGCCTTCGGTGGTGGGGCTCGGTGCAGGAAGGTCCGCTTATAGTCCCGGTCGGGGAATCGGGAACGGGGAGCCCACCGAAGACACGTCTTACTGAGCCGCCATCTCGGCCACGCCCCCAACATCCTACTTTTTAAATACCATGCACCCTGCCCTTTGACCCTTTAAGGCCTACCTTTGGGGTGACTTATAAGTATTAAAAAAGAAGGTTTAGGCCTGGCAAACAGGTTTATTTTGCCCGTTCGAAATGCCATTTAAAAATTGCACAAAGGCTGCAGTAACAGGCCTGAGGCATTTTTTTAAAAAGACTACTTTAGTGGGTGGCACAATTAATGTTGCTTACCACTAGCAGTATTTAATTTACAGGCCCTGGGTACATGCAGTCCTATTTTCTTGAGACTTACAAGTAAATTTACACTATCAACCAGGTATAGGCCATTTCCATGATGTTTTAAGGAGAGAGCACAATCTCTTTACCACTGTTTAGCATGGAAAAAATACACTGAGTCCTAAAAGCCAACAAAAACGAGTTCCGCAAAGGAAGGCAGAGTAAGGAAGTAATCTGGGGTAACCTTGCAAAAAGAGCCAGGTCCAACATTAACCAATCATGCAAACAGCTATTCTTCCACGCAAAGATACCACTCAGGCTATGATTTATTAACCACACAGGATGGTGCCAATTGGCATTACAGGAGGAGTGTGAATTGTAAATTATCTTGGCCAACTCCAAAGGACAATAACTGGATACAGAAATAGTGATATATAGTTTTAAGAAAGAGCTACCAGGGGCAACTGCGGTAAAACTGATTATTATGATGTTTGGCGTAATCACTCCCACCCGACACCAACTCAGTCATGGGACCGACCGACACCCGGTGGGCGATCCCAACCACCCTACTAGGATACGACCGGACACTGTTTGGTGGCATTCCAATATTTTACTATGGGAGCATGCATTATGGCCATAAACCCGCCATAATGCATGCTCCCATAGTGACATTAGATGTGCAGTTCATCTCTGTACCCCGTAGCAGATATCTCAATATGCCTGCCACATAGTGCAGGGATCAACAGGGCCCCCTCAGCCTCCAACCAGAGACTGTGCACCAAAGGAGGCCCTGCTTGGGAAGCCCTAACAGGCTTTCCGATACGGTTTCCATGTCAGACAGATCAGCATGGAAACTATGTCATAAACTGTGATCGTAATCTCAAGGGCGAAAGAGCTGCCCTCGAGATTGCAGACCGGATTCCGACTGGCGAACGGGCTCTCCAAGCTCGATGGAAGCCAACTGAAATGACTGGCCAGTTTCCTTCTCGACCGCCTCCATCATGATGAGGCGGTTGGAAAGGAAACCGACCAGCCCAATATGATGTAGCACTAAAGGCTGCAACCGAAGATCGGATCCTTTACTGGCAGTATCGTAATCAGCCGCCAAGTGTCAGCTACATTCTTTATTCCATATAAAAAAAATTTAGACATTCAAATACCCTTTCTTGGTACATCTTCTCTAATAAAAAATGTACTGAGTCAATTCTTGATTACACATTTTGAAAGCAATTTCTGACAACAAAGTGTCACTTTCCTGTGAGAAAATATCACATTACAAAAATTTTAAAAAATAGCATATCCGAGAGTCACTCGTGATAGGATATACTGTCCTTTCAGTGACGATTTCTATCACAAAATTAAACATGCTGATGACCACTTGGAATCAAACAGTCCGTTACTCGGCAGGCATTTTAGTAAACTCGAGGAAGCATCTGGTTTACCCAGTAGTCTCTTTGTGCTTTGACTTCTTACGAGGAGGACAACATGTTAACGAAGGTCTTCAACAGGGCTGGATCTTCAAAAACATCCAATGGTGTATGTTAGAACAGGAGGACCTGTATTTGAAGTAGAAGTTTTACTTTCCAGTTATTTTATCAATGAAAAAGGTTATTTTGGATTTTACCTTTCACTTTGTAGACTTCACAAACTAGGGAATTACAATTGTTATCAGGGATATGGTGTTTTTAATTATTCTGATAAACTGAATGATTTCTTCAAACATCCAGCTCTGTTAAAAATTTGAAAAAGGCCTTAACTGACCCAGGATGCTTTGTGAAGAGCATTTAAAGTAATAGCGTAGAAGGGCATGTTTGTAGAGGCCTGTAATTTAGTGAAATCCTATTTAACTTTAATGAAATTCAGTAGTGGCACAGCTTAAAAAATACAATCTATAACAATGATTTTTTTTAAATAAAAATGATTTAGAAAGGGAAAGTCTAGACTGGATATCAAAGGATCGTGTCTCTGTGGTGGTCTGGCAACGCTCCCTATGACATTTGTTGTATGAAAGTGCTGAATTGTAGTGCTACATATGTCTAGCTAAAGTCAAAAGGCTAAGAATGGGTATGCTGAGAGCACTGCATTGTAATCGACATATGAACATGGTAGTAATGAAATGGGCATGGAGACTGAAGTTTTCCATCATCCAGTAGAAGTTATCTCTCCGAGGAGATGGTAAATATTGAATTAGCATTAACACCAATGTTCACCTTCTCTCCATGTGTACCTGCGTAATGCAGGAATTGCATCTGTAGGACTGAATGTGTCCCTTCGTGTTTCTTTTGTATGTGTGTCAATTTCTATTGTGGGCCTGATGGCTTGAGTATCTTCGTCTGACATCTCCTTAATAGTCTATCATTCTTGCAGGGGATGATTTCTCAGTCTGTTCCCCTCCGACCCACCCCCAATTTAAATCTTCTACCTTAGAGAAGCAATAAGAAATGCAAACAATATTACCTAAACAAATTCCTCTTAATGGGTGAATACATGTCAAGTGGCCTTTGTGTATGGGTAGCAGTAGAACTCTGTGCATGGCTGCCTGTTCGACTGCTGGTCAATGTTAATGGGTGACAGTTGCCATGGTAGTTTCTGAGAATAGATGTATGTAGGTATGTTGCTTGTCTGCATATTTGCATGTATATGCCATGTATTTCACTGCATATGTGGATATTGTGTGTCTCCATGCATTTTATCATTCCCAATAAAAACGTTATGCAGTTGCTACCCAACTTTGTCGGGAAAGAAAACCTTTATAATGTCACAGCTATTGCTATGAATTTGAAAAAGACACAACCGGTAGCATTTTGGGCTAACCTTAATATTAGATTTGTGTTGGGCGAAGTATTAATGAAAAGAAAGAAATGCATATTTTCAGTCAGTCAGTCATAAGCTTTTATTCGATATACAGAGATATCTTATAAGCACATTTATAATACAATCATACAATGTACAAAAAAAATCATTACCATAAGAAGTCAGTGTGAATGTTTAAAAGAGATAAAAGGATATAAAAGGCCATTTATAAATTAGCTAAAAGAGAATTAAACAGCTACTGACAATCTCTTACATCGAATGAGCCAAAACTGCTTTAAAAATTTAGCTATTCCGCATACAATGGGGGGGGAAGTGTCCGTGCTTAGGATACGCAAGGCTACTGAATGACTGCGTGTGCCCATATTTCGGCAGAGTGGTTTCAGCCAAAAGCTCCTAGGCCTTGCGTAATCCGGGCATTCAAATAAAACGTGCGCAATGGACTCAACCTTACTTGGGCAACATGCACAGTTGGGGGAAGTACGGGCCGCTAATGACCATTTCGATACCAAAGCACCTAGCGGGAGGGAACCAACTCTAAATTTAAAATAAAGAGATCGGTCAAAGGGGAGAGTGATCAAGTCCAAGTAGGGTTCAACGGCCACAGTGTCTTTAATTTGTAAAAAGGCGGCAGTGGACCTGCAATGATTGGAGCTTGTGATTAGACGCTCAGCAGTCCATTTCCAGTAAAGCGCCTTGACAACTTCTTTTGGGGGGGCTGAACGGGATGACCAGCAGTCTCCTAGTCCGATATTCTCCAAAAGTTTTTTGGTGTCATTTAACCATCTTATCTTAGCCCAACCCCCCTGGCTCATTATGTCTCCCAGGGCATCAGCATAGGATTTTAAATCTTCGCTCCTCCAAATCCTTGTCCACAACAGGAGCGGGCGAAGCTGAGCTTGATCTTTGATGTTTCTACATCCCATGTCCATCCTCACTGGTACTGATGGTGTGCTCAGAGGAACAGAGATGAAGGATTTTAAAAGCTTGCTCTCTGCTGTGACTAGGGCATCCAGTCGGCAGTGGCCCCACAGTTCAGCCCCGTACAAGGCTGAAGTCGCTACTTTGGCCTTGTAGATGTCAAGTACTGGGGTGAGTGATCTCCTAGTTGAGGCTCTGTATTCCCTCATGAGAGCTCCTCCTACTCTCCTGTGGTTAAGAACCATTTTTTCAATGTGGTTTGCCCAAGTCATCCTGTCCGTAATCCGGATACCAAGGTAGTCGAATTCGGCTACTTTCTCTAGGGGGATAGAGTTGAGTGTAGGTGGGCGGACCAATTTTCTGGGTGGATTAACAACTAAGTATTTCGTTTTGTCCACATTTATTATTAATCCTTTAGCACCACAGAACTCCTGGAATCGTGTTAATAGTTTCTGCAGTCCTTGTGGGGTCTTCGAAATCAGGAGCGTGTCATCCGCAAAAAGCAGAGTTGGGATGCGGACACCTCCAAGACAGGGGGCGTCGGCTGGTTCTTGTTGAAGATGTTTTACCACCCCGTTCAGATATAACGAGAAAAGGGTGGGTGCCAAGACGCAGCCCTGTCTTACGCCCCTAGACACTGGTATCTTCTCAGTGAGCTCTCCGTTTTTACCCCAGCGGACCTGTGCAAAGGTGTGGGCATGAAGGCTTATGAGAAGGGACAAGATGTAAGGTGGTAATCCCAACTCAAGAAGGACCCTCCAAAGCTCTTCCCGGGGAACTAGGTCAAAGGCAGTCTTCAGATCTATAAAGGCTAAGTAAAGACTACCCTTGCCTAGTTCCACCACCTTCCACCCCAAAAGGGACAGCCTAAACACCTGCTCTATAGTCCCCATACCGGCCCGGAAACCTGCCTGAAAATCTGATAGGATTTTATTCTCCTCAACCCAATGGAGAATCCTACCAAGGATAGCTTTACCAGCTATCTTTTGGGTGGAGTCTATCAGACTTATGGGGCGATAGTTGCCCGGGGTTTCCCTACACCCCTTTTTATAAATAGGGACAACCACCGCACCTTTCCAGGATTCTGGCACTACTCCTCCCCTCATAATATCATTTAGGAGAGCAGCTATGATCCTTCCCCATTCCGCTGGGTAAGCCCTCATGAGATCACCCGGAAGGCCGTCCGGGCCCGGTGCCTTACGTGGTGCTACCCAGCCTATAACCCCCTCAATCTCTAGGGGAGTGAAGAGGTCATAGGGGTGAGGTTCAATTGCCAGTGTGAGGTCCCCCCCTACAGACAGATCCCCATCTGCTGGGAGGTATAAGGACCCAAAGTGTTTAACCCAGTTTTGAGGCGGGATGTTGCAGGGTCTAATGGCTGCGTCAGATTTACTCCGTTTACTTATAAGATTCCAAAAGACCCCTGAATCCCTGTTTTTACTAGCCTGGAGTAGGTCATCCCAGTATTTATCTTCCCACTCCCTTTTAGCCAAATTGAGGGACTTTTTATAGGCCTTCCTTGCTTCCTGGATCACACTTTGGGGTTTAGATTTGACTGCCTCAACTAGCTTTGCCTTATGGCCCCTACATGCTTGGGTGTACCACCCCTCAACTGGTTTTTTAGTTCCTGTATTGCCCGGCTTTTTAGAGTACAGGGTAAACACGTTGGTTAAGGCTTCAATCAGGGACACAAATAACCCACACGCTTTACCCACCCCTTCCATGGAGATTCCGAGAGATGTTACCACACGGTTTAGATGGGATTTGATTTCCCCAACCTTTGCCTCGGATAGAACCAGTTTCGCCCATTTAATTCTTCTACCACATGGGGTGACTTCCGATTCATCTAGTGGTACGGGTGCCAAGTTGATGTTGGCCCTCCTTAAGGGTTGCCACCATTGCTCCATTTTTAGTGAGAGTGAGTTGTGGTCACTTTCTGTCGAAGGGACCACCTGCATGTCCCTTACATAAGACCATAAGCACACGTCTATTAGAATATAATCCAGCCTAGACGTGTGCCCTGGTCTATTGTAGGTGTGGGCACCCCCCCTATCCGAAGAAGTCCTCCCATTCGCTGCCCTTAGGTTAAATTCAAGACTCAGGGAGTATATCTGGAGCGCCACTTCTGTCCACCTTTTGATCGGTGGGATGTCTAGTGCCGGGATCCCCCTCCTAGCATCCTCCTCATCTTGGTCGAGGGAAACGTCCGAGCCCAAGGGCTCGAACGTACAGTTCAAATCACCTGCAACCAAGATGCGTGTCTTATGGGGGGTGTTGTTTAACAGGGTCTCGAGAAGAGCTATTACTGAAGACTTTCTCCCACCCTTTGTCCCCCGTGCATACACATTATAGATATTTAGAACAATTCTTCCCCTTTGATCTATAAGGGTGATATTTTGTATGTCCGGGGAACCTGTAGGAGAGTCCACTACTCTACAGTTTAGCGAAGCTGCGACCCAGATAAGAAGGCCGCCCGAAGGTCGGCCTCTCCCAGATTCCGAGACTCGCGCAGGAGAGGAATAAGAGGAAAATCCCACCCTATGGACCGGCACCAGGCTCCATGTTTCCTGGAAGAGGCACAAGGAGTGCTCATCAACCCATGCAGTAACATCTGGAAGGGCCAGTTTTCCTGCAATCCCTGCGACGTTCCAGCTGAAAACCTTAAAGACTAGGTCCGTCACAGCTGGAAGGTCGCTGGGCACCTGGAAGCCCCTATTTGTAGGATTCCTCCTAAATATCCGAGGAGAGCAGGGATCTTGTGGAATTGCTATAGAATCTCCCATTCCACTTTCAAAGTTTGTTTGGGTGGGTGGTGGTGCTACTGGGTCTACTCTGCTCGCTGTTTCCAGTCAGCAGGGGCCAATTGCCCACATTTGATTTTCCCTATTGCCCCCTACAACCCCAACCCAGTTTTGGCCGGAATTAGGGGAACTTACACTTCCTCCATTAGGACTAACAAGATGCCGAGGATAAAAATATGTAAGATCTACTAGTTTAACCCCCGGGGCCCCCATATTTTTGATAGGAGTACAAATGGAAGGTATTACTCTGGGGTCTTGGAAGTTTATGATTACACAATCCCCTTCCTGCATTTTTTTCCCTTGCCCCACCCATCCCACTCTACGGACACTTAGGATAATGCCATCCACACCCAGGGGGATTGGCTTATTTGCCTTCAGCCAATGGATACACTTGTTCTTAAGTGATTGATGGTTTTCCATCTGGCCATCCTTTAGGGGAGGCACATTAACCATGACAGCAACAAAGGGTTGACAGTCTGGTGGGAGATTAATCGGGGGAATCCGTCGTGGTGGGTTACTGGGGGCCATTAAAAAAGTAGTTGGGGCACGATGTTGGGTTACAGACCTAGTGGCTTTCCCTGTCGATACCCCGCTAAGTTTACTGCTCCCCTCTGTCTTTTGTTGGACTTCCTTTTTACCACTAGTTGTCTGTTGCTGTTTTTGTAGAAGAGGCTTTGACTTATGTTTCTCAGGCTCTGTATGAGTTAAAGGTCCCTTGTGACTAGGGCCTGCTTTAGTATGGGGAGGAGATTTGGGAGTTGGGATTAGTGGACTAATAGGAATAGCTTTATTTTGAGATGTTAGGGGCTTGGGGCCACTATGAGCTGGAAGTTCGTTCCCCTTTGCGCCCACGTCCTTATTTCCAATCACTCTAGTTGTTTGTTTGATTGTTGTTTTGAGTGAGTGAAACCCATCCAGGGTTGACTGCTCTAGTTTATCAATCCTCTCTCCTAGGCCCTTGACTTGTGTTAGTAACGGTTTTAAGAGGGTATATACCTTCTCCAGAGTATTTTCAACTGCTACTAAATCAGTTGTCTTTGAGACTTTGGCTGAATGTAACACCTTGGGAGGGATCAGTACACCCCCTTCTGTATCTGTTTCGTTCAGCATAGGAGCACCCCTTATAATGTTCGCACTAGATACAGGAGACTTCCTTACTCTTTGGTAGAGGGCGGCCTGTCTCACTAGCCTACCCTTCTTGCGTTTGCGCAACTTTTTACCTACGGGGAGAAACACCTGCCTAATATCAGAAGTCACGGTGATAGGTGAAGGCCCAACTAACTTCCCGTCTGATGTGACAATGGGGGGTGCAAGCGATTTTGGGGACTCAGTATCTCTGACGACATCACTTGTCGGGATAGGTGGTGATGATGTGGACAGGTTACTAGGGTCACCGTCTTCCTTTGTAACTATAGGTAGAAGAGCGGCCAGATTTTCCAGCCTATCTATGTTTTGCTCTATACCAGACGAATGGGGGGGTTCTGAAGAAACACCAACCACACTAGGGGGGGTACCCGCTTGAACCCGGACAATGGCAGGTGTGAGCGACTGTGCAACTGCCCCCAAGGATGAACGTCTTGAGGGGAGGTATACTTCAGATAGACGCCGCTCAGACATGGCGATCTCCTTTTCAATCACCGCCGCTACCCTGGTGATAAAACGGTCCATTGATCCTATGACAGGGCTCGCGACATTTGATCCCCTGTCAACTTCGCCCCTGAGTGGTTTTCCTGAACGGGTAGACATGGTTAGGGCAACAGAACGGGGACAGGCACCGGGCGTATGCCCTCACAACTGGTGGAAAAGAAAAGAAAGAAAGGGACGTGGCCCAGCCCAGCCTCAGCCAGCCCCTGACGGCCACAGACGGCCCGCCCTCTGCCCGGGCTCCGCCCGGCGTCACCCGCGCGCGTCCCGCGACGCGAAGGTCAAGGCTCCGCTTTGTAGCGCCTCCGGGCGCGAAAACAGCGGGGACAGGAAGTCCGCGCAAAGCCCACTGGGAGCTGTAGTCTCCAGCCGCTCCTGGATGTCGATGGCGGCGAGACTTACAGCGTTGGCAACCCAGGGGCAGAGGCAGAGTGCTGGCGTGTGGTCAGGTAGGCTGTCTGCGCTGCAAATGACCCCCGCTCCACCAAGGTCAAGGCTCCGCTTTGTAGCGCCTCCGGGCGCGAAAACAGCGGGGACAGGAAGTCCGCGCAAAGCCCACTGGGAGCTGTAGTCTCCAGCCGCTCCTGGATGTCGATGGCGGCGAGACTTACAGCGTTGGCAACCCAGGGGCAGAGGCAGAGTGCTGGCGTGTGGTCAGGTAGGCTGTCTGCGCTGCAAATGACCCCCGCTCCACCAAGGTCAAGGCTCCGCTTTGTAGCGCCTCCGGGCGCGAAAACAGCGGGGACAGGAAGTCCGCGCAAAGCCCACTGGGAGCTGTAGTCTCCAGCCGCTCCTGGATGTCGATGGCGGCGAGACTTACAGCGTTGGCAACCCAGGGGCAGAGGCAGAGTGCTGGCGTGTGGTCAGGTAGGCTGTCTGCGCTGCAAATGACTGCATTTGGTAGCCCTGCTTTCCCAGAAGGCTCACGGAACTTCCCCTGAAATGCATATTTGGCAGAATGGAGAGCCCAAAACCGCACATTAGCACTACAGTATGCAACGTACGGGTTTCATAACATTTCAAGAACTACTAAATCAATAGTTGCCAAAATGTAGCTACTCCACAAAGAGCAAGGCCTGTTACAATCATTAGAAGTGACAGTCATGTCACAACTTTTAGAGATACGTCCAGCGTCAGCTCCTCCGCCAGCGTCTCCCCACTGGCTCAGAATAAGCAGCTGAAAAATAAAACAATATGTTATTATCGTTTCATTTTTCAGCTGCTGACTGAGCCAGTGTGTGCAGGAAGGGGCGGGCTGGGATATGGACGGGGGAGGAATCATGCGTACTTTTAAGTGTGCATGTAAGCTTGGGCGGCCGGCCAAACTGACAGCGGGTTGAAGAAACTGCACAGGCTCCCTGTGCCTCATCAAGAGCTACTCCCGCCAATCCACATGCTGCTTTCATGCAGAAGCAGAGGAGCACGAGGCAGCCGGCAGCACCAGGTATGTCTTCTTTTTAAATTATTAACCCAGTGTGCTCCCCGTATACCCCCTGCGTCTACTCCATTCGCACACCACTCCTTATCTGTGTCGGCCGCTACCAGTTATGGCATTTTGGGCCAGATGTAGGTAGGGAAAATTTACCGATTCTTATTTACCGAATTTTACCGATTCGGTAAATAAGAATAGGTAAATAAGAAGGGGGGAGATGTAGGAACATCCAGATGTTCCTTTTACCGAATCGGTAAAAATCGGTATTTACCGATTCGGTAAATACCGACCGGTAATGCCCATTCATTCCTATGGGCTTTGAAGCCCATAGGAATGAATGGGCATTACCGGTCGGTATTTACCGAATCGGTAAATACCGATTTTGACAAGGGTGCAGGGGGTGTCACTTTGACACCCTCTAGCACCCCCAAAAAAGGTTCGGGGGCCATGTGGCAGGCATACTTGCCCTAAGGGCAGGTCTGCCTGTCATATGGCACAGGTGTGCATGCACACATGTGCATGCACACCTGAATCGGTATTTTACCATCAAATTGAATTTGATGGTAAAATACCGAATTTGTAGGGCTTGTGGGACTCAGAAGAGTCCCACCTACATCTCAATTTTACCGATTCTGTAAAAATACCGGTCGGTAAATTTACCGACCGGTATATTTACCGATTCGGTAAAATTACCGAATTGGCCTGTTTCCTTCCCCCTACATGTCAAAAGCCAAATACCGGTCGGTAACGGCCGAATTCGGCTCTTGTGGTGTTGTGAGTAGTTCAGGTGGGTTTGGCTCCAGATTAACTACTCTAAATAATTCCATTAGCATCCAATTCTAAATCAGCCCCTAACTCTTTTTTCAATAGGATGCAAGACAAGCCCCTTTCAAAAACTTTTGTTGATTCCTCAAACAAGCTACCTACATCTGGCCCTTTGTGTTTTATCTAGAAATATTAGTTTTTACTTTTGTATTGCTAAGCGTTTTAAAAACAAACGTTTCTATAGTCTGTACCGTGATTAGTGTACTTGCAATATCACACCGATGGCTGCATTGCCTAAATTCTGAATTTATGTTTTTTTTTCATGCACTCATTTATCATTTATGTAGGAATGTATAGTGCACCGTGTGCACGCTCGGACCAGAAAATATGAGCAACATTGCTTTTGCTATAGTAAAACCCTTGGTCCTTCAGCTCCAATAATACGATGACACTACTTTGGTACGTAGGGCCAAATCATTGAATTGTATCGTCGAGGCATCACGCCCAGGGGTGCAACTACAAAGTCAGATTTATCAAGTCACCCAGGGCCACCTTTGGAGGCCCTGCTTAACTTGATACATCTAGAGTAACACAATGCAGCACAAATCACTGCATTACTCTGCCCCAGGGAGGCATTCCACAGGTGGAGCGTTGGTGTTCCCACATTTCCACCAATACATTTTAGTGCATTCCCTGATGTATTAGTACAGTTACACCTGGGACTGCGTCAAAATATTATGCCTCCCCAGGTGGCACATGACAAGGAGAAACATCTTTATTTCTACACGTTTTCTCTTCTTTTTAATCCTGTTTACAATGCAGGCACCCTTGCATCATGACGCAAGGGTGCCTGTGTTGGCGCTAGGCGCATTCCTACCCTTTTCCTTTCATGCAGTGAAGCAAGGTGGCTTGCTGTGTTGCATGAAATCTGCCCATTCCTACCATGCTTGTACTACCAGTGGTGGCTGAGGCATGTAAACAGTGGTGGAGTGGGTAGAGGGAGTGCAGGGTGCTATAGGGGGAGCATGGGGTAACTGTGGAGGGGAGCGAGCAGGTTTACATTTTTTTAAAACTTATATGATGCTGCTTCTACCGCCTCACTCCTCAGGTCTCTGATGCTTTCTGGGTTCCAGCAGCCCCTGGGCCAGCATCAGAGACTCCCTGTGCAATCCCGTGCTGCTCTCAAATATTAGAGCAATGCGGAGATTAGCCTGAGCCAGCTGCTTTGACACTCCGTCAGTACAGGGAGTCTGTGCTATTTCTCCACCTCAGCTGTTCAATACAGCCAGGTTGGAGCAAACCTAAGTGAGCATGTGTGTTTGGCCAGCCTGAGAGGGACGGTCAAATACACATGAGCACTTACAGTGCAGTAACATGGCCTCTTCCCCCCTGCTATGGCTATGGCCCGCCACTCCCTGCACACACTGGCTGAGCCATCAGGTGAAAAATAAAATCATAGTAAAATAGCGTTTGATTTTTCACCTGCGTGCTCTGAGCCAGTGGAGCAATGCTCCTCCGCCATTGCGGAGGAGCTGCCGTTGTGTATTACACATTTTTTATGATTCAGGTTGTTGCTGCCATCTTCCTTTTTGGGAAATTGCTGATAATTATTAAAGTCTCCAATTCACAATGGAGTGGCGGTCATGGCAGAAATTCCTCCCTGGCCTCCCTGTTCAGTGTGTTTACTTTTTTGTGTTTGCTGTTATGGATTGAAGTAATTGAAGGGATTATATTTTCTCTTTTCTTTTTTTTCAGGTGTTCATATAAATAACCAAAGAGCAGGAAAAAGATAATTTTGACCTTGCTTTGGATACAACATTTGAATGGAAGCAACTTCGTGGAGATGATGCCTAAATTGTTAAAAACTTGTAGACAGGTATTTTTAACTTCTGTGATTTGTGTATGACCAAGTTACATCAAAATCCATTTATAAGGAACTACAATCCATGAAACTCTCTGAATGAGAGAAAAATATGTATTTTAGATTCAGTCTCATGTGTTACTTTTCTTTTCTATGCATTTGTGTGGCTATCTGTGGTTAGCAATGGCACTTGTGGCTAGCTCTAATGCCATGGCAGTTATACACCATTGGCTAATCAAATGTGGTTCACAGATGTGTGATATTAACGCTGGGCAGCAGTATCACTGTAGCATGTCTCCATTGCCGCTATTAAACATGGTGAGTGGCTTTAGTTGGCGTTTGGTTGTGATAGTAAAATTCCATTTATTTTTGTGGTAAGTTGTAAATTAGAGAGAGGGTAATCCAAAATACTGCTCTTGTGGTGTTGTGAGTAGTTCAGGTGGGTTTGGCTCCAGATTAACTACTCTAAATAATTCCATTAGCATCCAATTCTAAATCAGCCCCTAACTCTTTTTTCAATAGGATGCAAGACAAGCCCCTTTCAAAAACTTTTGTTGATTCCTCAAACAAGCTGAGGAGGGTTTGCAGCTAGTCTTTCTTCTATTTTTACAAACCAGCCAAAGTGTCCACAAACAGGTCACATACCGTTGATTTTTTAAATCAGGCAAATACTCTTTTTAGGAAAATTAACAATTAAAACCATCTATAGAAACGTTTTAGAACTAGAGATGCCTAAATGTGAATTCACTGTAAACTTTAGGATTTACCAACTATCTGTTCCTGGGTGAGCGGAGATAAAGCCCCCCAAAAAAAAAAATCACTAGGGTCTATGCAATAATTGTGACATTTACTGATCTTTCTTCAGATATATTTCATTATAAAAAGAGAGCCTAAATAAATTTGAAACATAGCCTTTGGCTTTGATGAAGAAGTAGAGCAGAATTACAAATGATTAACCTGCAAATCTGCTGGCAGAGTGCAGTGGTAGAGAAAGTGTTTCTTTACTGATTGATTTAGAACATTATGAAAGTGACTTCAGCTGACCTGTCCAACACTAAGGCACTCATCACCCAATTGAACAACTTAAGCCCTCCGGCTGACATCCTTGGTTTGAATTCCGACCGCCGTATTAGGATTACTGCGGTCAGAATTCAAACAGGCCATCATTCCGGCTGGCCTACCAATGGGCTCAAGGAGCCCTTCGTCCAGTTGGAGGCAGAATCCCCTATGGATGGCGTTTCCACCATCGGGGTTATGATGTTGGTTTCCAACAGGCTTTTAATATCGGGCTTTCTGACATGAAAAGCCTGTTGAAAAGCGACCTTGGGGGCCCAAAAGCAAGGCCCCCTTCTCCCTGCAGCCGCCAATTGGGTGCCCCCCTGTAAATACCTGCACAGGGTGGCAGGAAACTCACAGTACCTGCCACACGGTGCAGGGATTCAAAGAGAGCTAAAGTTGCGGCCGGTTTCTGAGGGAAACATTACACGAGTGGCATTAAATTGTACACTGATTAAAATATACTTTGTAAATTTGAACAATTATGATATTTTGTTCAATACAAAGTATTTTAGAAAATATATTTTCAGTATTGCAACCTGTTGCATTAAAACATATTAACCACATAACAACAAAATAAATCAATCTAAAATTTTAAACATAGAGATGGCATCTATGTCTGACTATATTTTATGTGGCACTTTCTAATTATAGCATGTTTCTTTTAAATTTTACAATAATGTATATTAAAATAGCTCATCAGAATTGTGTTGCCTTCATTCTCTTTTTCACATCGTATGTTAAAGTATCTTTTGTTCTCACAGCCAGCCTATGCAGTTCAGCAAGTCAGTCAGTCACCTAGCCTCAATTGTTAACACAAATAGCCATGTCAATTAAACCAACAAGTGTTCATAATGTATCAGCCTTTATATTGCATCCAGCTAGTACTAAAAACTCAGTTAATAAATCTACCTTCCTCAGTTCATAAATGCATCCTGAAATGTTCGGTCAAAAAAAATAACAATTCAGAAGCCTGAATTCACATGTTTCAATCAACAGCTGCCCAAGATCAAGTTATGAGCCAGGTTCCAAGTTAAAGTTAGTTTGCGTCCACAACGCATTAATTGTTATTTCACAATTTACACTTGCAGGAGGTAAATTGAGTGAGACACAGTAATATGACGTCTGTGAAATGGGGAAGTGAAAGCAGGAGACAGTTAACCCCTTTGCCGCGGGGCTACTTCCCCTGCGGTGCGGGGGGAGGGGAGGCACGCGCAGCGCCACGATCCTTGTGATGAGCTCGGCTCGTCACACTGCATGGTGGCGCTTTGCTCATGAACTTGGAGCTCGTCATGACCACGCCCGTTTTCGAACGTTCAGCACAGCAGGGAAATTATCCCCGCGTGCGATCATTGCGGCGGTTATGACGAGCTGAGCTCGTCATGAGCACAGAGCAACCGTGCCTCATGACGAGCTGAGCTCATCATGAGCACAGAAGGTGTTAAGTAATGCATCTGGATAATTCATGGGAGGAGTTCACAATGCTGCCTACTGAATAAACAAGCTTTTTCACACAATTCCCCCAGCAGAGTGGATTTCCCATGTCATGAGTGACCTCTTCAGCCACACTGACATTTTAGTCACCCACACAATGTATCTTGGTAGGATAATTTTAAATTTTTAACATGGTAAGCAGTGTTTTAAGTACGCAAGATTATGTTTCTATTGAAATCTCATTTATGTCTTTGACAGTGCTGCCTCAGCAAAAGAAATCTGGAAGTAATAAAAAATACCAATCTGAGTGACAGGCTTGGAGGCTGTGAGAAACACTGCTTAGAATCACTGTGGAGGGAGCTGGCGAAGGAAGGAGCAGGACAGTAATAGGATCATCATCAGTAGGAGAGTGAAGGGCAGGAAGAAGACTACCAGGAGGGCTAGAGTAATCGGTGTCATGAGGACAAGGACAAGAGGAACAAGGACCAGGGTAACCTAATCCACGAGGACCATGGTTACCAATGCCAGAGGGGACCAAAAACAAATAGATGATGAAGACACAAGGAAAATCAGGATTAGGGTCGGATGAAAAGGATCAGAAGGGTCAGGAAGATCTCGACCCAGCTGACAAGGGCCCAAAGTCTTAGAAGGACCAGAAGTAGAAGGTCCTGTACCATGACAATATGGTGGGCCTTAGTGCACCAACCAGGACCAGAGAGTCAGTGATGTCCAGGCCCAGGAGTAGCAGACCCAGGAGGACATATCAATGAGGATGAGTAACAGGAGACCAATGTAAAGATGGGTCAGAGACAGGAGTACCAAGACCATTTAGATTAGAGCAAGGAGGACCAATGGGTTAGAGGGGAATGGACCAGGATTGAGGAAAACCACAACCAGAAAGGATCAGGGCTAGCAGGACCAGGAGACCCTAGATCAGTATGACCCATAGGTATATAAATAGCCAGGAAATTGGAGCTCAGTAGGACTAGGGTCAGACTCAAGAGATCCTAAACAAGGGTAACAAGGACACCATAAATGAGACTGACCTGCAACATGGTAACTAGAAGAATGAATATAACAGGGATGAGGAAGACCAGACCCAGGAGGAAAATGATTGAGAGGACAACAGTCAGATGGACAAGAACAAAGTATAACAATCAAACCAAGAGGACTATTAGGACTAACTAGGATGGGGCAAGAGAACTGGGTAACTAAGAGACCTAGAGAACCCAAGGCCAGTGGGCCCAGCACCAGATGACACAATACATGTGGACTAGACAAAGCAGTAACAGAACTAAAACCAGGACAACAAGGATGAGGAGGGCCCGAAGCTGAAGGATTGGGTACAGACAAATCAGAGGAACTAGACAACAAAGGAGAGCAGGACCAGGAGGACATAGGAAAAAGAATTAGGATGAGGAGGAAAAAAAGGTCCATGATTGAGAGTCTGAGAAATGGAACACCGAGGATCTAAAGGACGGGGGCAGGAATCTATAGGAAAGATGACCAGACAGGGCAGGACCTGGAAGTAGATGCCCACAAAGTTCTTAGGATTGCAAGAAACAGAGGTCAAGGAACATTTGAATTTGGAAATGATCTGTGGGCCAGGACTAGTTATTGCAGGACCAAGAGGGGAAGGAGCAGGAGAACTATTGCCAGGAGAATCAAGACCATATTGAAAAGGACTACAAAGACCAAATGATGAGGCTCAAACAAACATAACCAGGACCAAGAGGGCCTAGACTATGAGGTGCAGTGCCAGAAGAGACCATGAGGACAAGGTACACTACCAGGTGGATGAGGATGATCCAAACAAAAGGATCAAGTCTAGTGGGCTCAAAACCAGGAATAGAATGCAGACTGTGCCACCAGGTATAGGAAGAACATTGCTAGACAAACCAGACTGGCAGTGAGGAAGACTAGGAAGACTAGGACCTAGAGAATCAGGAGGAGATGGGCAGAAAACCAGATCCAGCAGGACAAGCACTGAGAGGACCAGGACAAGGAAGACCAGTGGGGCAACAATCAAGGGGAAAAGGAATATCAAGTCACAAGAACCCAGGAGTATCAGAACCTTGGATACTAGGACAAAGAAGACTAGGGAGGCTATGAAAAGGAGGGCCAAGACAAGGATGGAAAGGATGATAGGAGTTAGGATGACAAATTCAGGTGGCTAAGAACAGGACAAAGTGAGTCAAGGAGGATCAGGACTGGGAGGAAATGTTAGAGCAGAACCAGCTTGACATCAAGCAGGAGAACCAGGGCCAAAAGCATCATGGTACATTGGAGGAGGAACAGTAGAACTAGTCAGGGCAGGAGCAGGCAGACTAGGCCCATTCAGTCAAAGGACCAGATGGGGAGGATTAGGTATATTACAAGAATCAGAATAAGCAGGAACAAGGTTAGGAGGCCTATAGGGGCTTACTACCTGAAGTGCCAATTGCAGATATGGGTATCAGGGATAGACTGGGGATGATCAGGGGAACCAGAAGAACCAGAGTCAAAAAGACCAATGGGACTAGGCCAGGATGAAATTGAACAGGCCCATGAGTACCTAATAAGTAGGACCAGGAGTAGTGGACAAAGTACAAGGTGGACAACAAGGACCAGGGCAAGGAAAATCAGGATAACCCAATCCAGGAAGACTAAGAGAGCTACACCTAGGAGCACCAGGGCAACAGGAGTAGGTAGAGAAAGAGTCAGCAGACCATCAGGGTGAGGATTAGGAGGCCAAAAAAAGCCTAACTCAAAGTTGGGGAAGATCAGGTTCAAGAAGACTGGGATCAGGAAACGACTAGAACAAGGATCACCTGACTCAAGAAACCAATGGTAGGGTGACCGGAACTAGTTTGACCAGAGTCAAGGTGAGGATCACAAGGACCAAAACAACCCAAAAATGAGGACTTTGAACAGAATCAATACCAGAAGTCACATAAGGACCTGGAGAAGATGGAAATAAACTGGGGACAGATGGGCACCTTTTTTGTTTCTAGGATTTAAGTGGCTATGGTTCATGTTTCTTATGTCATCATACCCTAGAATTCTCCATCTTTTTAGCCCACGTATAGAGCTAGAATATATTTTCTGTAAAATCAAAACATGCTAAATGAATAAGAAGCCAGGAATGTTACACTCTGACTGATAGAAGATGCTGTATGATGCTGGCACTGTAATCTGTGGGTCTATCTGAGGGCAGAGGGACTGAAACTTGGCAGATGGGTCTAAAGGTAGATTAGTGAAAATAGTGTGTGGCTTTTGAAGGATGGTAGAAAGGGTTTTAGAAACTCAGTTGGTTGAAGTCAGAAAAAATGGTTAATGACTAACATAGGGTGTTAAGGGGCTGCGGCAATCAGCAACAGGAAGCTCATGATTATAATAAGGTTCAAATGAGCAGAAGATGGGGCAAGTGACGTCCAGTTTAATCCAGTCCAGTTTAATCGTCTTAGATGGCCCTAAGACGCCTTCATAGAAACCAACATCTCCAATTGCAATCTAAGATTGCACTGGGAACCAAGGCCAGCAGTGATAGCTTCAGCCCTGGATGGGTGATCTGTGTTGCTCTGAGGGCTAGATGAAGGTTGGTGGAGATACATATGCTGCAGAAATGTTTGGAAGGCCAGCAAAGAAGCGCTGAGTTTCAAGAACAGCCGAGTAGTCTGGGTGATTACCCGAAAACTGTGCTTACATTCCATGTGAGTATATGTGCAGTAGATGTGTAACTAATGTGTAGGAGTAAGACACCTTCCGGGAGAATTACAAACATTTTGTGCTGGGTTAGCGCCACAAAACTGATCCTAACTGGTGCAAAATGTTTTTTTTTAGTATTTACTGGGCAGCACTCTCAAAGTAGCGCAAAGCACTGCTTTGCTTTACTTAGCACCTAGGGGGTGTTACATGGTTGGACATGGGTGGACATGGGCGTTCCCATGCAACAGCCTAAGCCTTTTGATGCAAAACCATATTGACAAAGATGTGTAGACATGGTTTTGTGCCACAAGTTAATGCCCCTTCAAAGGAGGCGCTAACTGGAGAAATGCTTTAATTTCTCCATGCTTTTCCAACTTTGCATGCATGCTGCACTGTGCACGACACATATGACGTGCGAAAAGCTTTGCATCATGCCTAGGCTAAGTATTTTGTACAGTAATGGTACCCTTCCTGTACAAAACCTATGCTAGACTCATGCACACACCCAGGCGCTATGGCGCTAAGGTGTGTGCCTGGCTCACGGCAGCTGAAATCAGCACTGGTGCACGGCAAGAGGGATGGGAGAGCCATATCTCTGAAGATATGGTGCTCTCCTGCTCCTTTCCTGTCATGCAACACAGCGCAGCCTCACACGGGGCTGCGCTGCACTGCATTGCATAGCTTTTCTGTAAATCTCCCTTCTTGTGTGGTCAAAGTCTAGGTGCATGAACTTGTAGGATGATTTAGCATGACATGATAGAGAGTGTAAACAGCTTCCCTAGGCAGTGAAAGAGTATTGACTGCATCTCTGTGAGTGGGGGGGTGGCAACCCTGAACTGATGGAGAAACTGATACCCCCAGAAGTTCTGTGAAGTCCTGGTTAGCATGATTGCTGGTCAGTCTTTCTCATTTAGGGCAGATGGTAGGAGTGAGGTGTAGGTCATAGGCTTCTCTTGTTAAAGGTGACAAAGATTCTTAGCAGGGCTACCCTTCTGTCTCTGCATGATGACTTCTCAGGAAGGTGCTGAAATCTCATACTTCATTGTGCCCTTGTTTTGGAAACTTGTGCATAGAGCCAGCAAATTACATTTCAAAGAGAATTTAACCAAACCTGCTCTGAAACCTAAGCAGTGAATCCACATCCCCTGTCTGCAAAATGAATATAAAAGTAGAACTGTGAAATTATCAATCTGTAGGCAACAACAATGATGATGACAAAATGTCTCCTCCAATGCTTGTATATTAATTCAGTGTCTTATTTCTCACAATATTTGTAATAAAGTCAATGAATATAATATCTCTGAGTTTTTGTGTCTTTGATGCCAATATGTCTTTTTCTGATTTACTGTGGGAATTCATTCACATTCCAATGGCATTCAGTTGAAATAATTATAGTCACATTTCGTTGCTTGTGGCTTCTCGATGGAATTCTTCCTCTCATGAACTGGCACACTGTGACTGTTTGATGAAGGACGTTATACCGCTCATCCTATTTGGGTAGGGTGTGTGGTAAAGGCCGCTCTGCCAGCAGAGTTTTTAGAGTTTTGCACACTCCTCACTCCACCTGGAACATGGAGTTCCAGAAAAACTCCACCAACTGCCTGAGGCAGAGTGTTTCTTGCACGCGGCTCATCAGCAAGAAAATTGAGCACTAGTATGAGTCCCAGAGCGATTTCTCAATGCAGGTGGTCCCAGCAGTTTGCTACTGCTCACGTTGAGAAACCTGCCGCTCACGTCGAGAAACCTGCTGCCCAAGTAGAAAATCTACTCTAGCGGCAGGAAGAAGCAGAGCCCTCTGGCGTGCCAACTGGTGTTAATCACACTGACTTTACAGTGGGACAAGCTGCTGGTGCTAAAAATCAGACTGAGCAGTGCAATGTACTGAAATTCGGCCACTCGCGGGGCTCCACGGAAACTCGCTGAGTCTTTTAGGTAACTCCTCAGAATTCCACAGAGTGAAACTCCTTGAATTTTACCCACCCCTAATTTAGGATACAATCTGGCTACAAAGGACTGAAAAAAACATAATGACCCCATCACCCTGTTTTTGGGCAATTGGGGATTATCAACAAGGGGTGGCGATAATATTATCTCCGCTTTAGAGCCCGTTTTCGGGCGAAAAGCGGCGATAATATTATCCCATTATCAACAAGGACACGCTAGCGCGTGTTTCCTTGCCATAGCGCTCCATGTCAGCACGCCTCCCATCGCATCGCTAATGAGATGCAAAGGAGGCGTGCCTGACAGCACTCCCGTGGGAAAATATCGCTAACCCAGCTTCGTCATATTGACAATGAGGGTTAGCAATATTTAAAATCCCATTAAGCATGCCTTAACGCAGGAACTTAACGTCTGTTAAATTCCTGACTAAGGCATACCTAACATGGGGGTGGATTGTGTGGCTAAGGCCACAGGCCCTATCATCTAGGATATCACCGTTTTCCACAATGGAAAATGGCGCTATCCCCACTATCTCTGGAATTTTTTTTGCCTCTGCGATGCGCGTTGTTGATAACGCGCTAACCGGGCTATAAATTTCCAAGATAGCCGGCGATAAATATGCAAGCGCTAAGCGCGCTTTGCGATGTTTATCGTCGGCCCTTGATTATATGCCCCTTCGTTTTTTGTTTTTCAAAAACAAACTCCTCCTTTGGGTGTTGATTTTTGAAAGGTTTGCTGGCCATCATGTTTGATGGGACCATCTGTCTAACTTTTCCTGTACAGGTAGGAATGACCTTTATTGCAGTTCCTGTCAATGCAGTGAGCTTTCCACAGGGACAATGCACTGATTTGCTGCAGAAAGAGATGTTCTGAAAACATGGAGCCTTTTGGCAATCCTATTTCTCTACCTGGTACATTTTCATTGCTTTGTGAGTAAGAGTGAGTAAATAGCTTTAGAAGAATAAACAGATTTAACTATCGTCACAAGTGTTCTTTGGAAATATTTCTGGAGCATGTGACAGCTCTTCAAAGGGCCTTCTAAGTTGCTGTCTTGTGGCCAATTAGTTTAATGGAGTGGCATTCTTGTCATATAAGTCGGATACATTGAAACATTTGGGACCTTTAGACGTATCTAATTCAACAGCATATATATGTCGTTAGTCTCACTGATAAGACTGGATTTGTAAGAAATGTTGTTAAAGACAATCACATCTATTTCCTTTTACTAGCGAAAGTGATAGAGTTAACATATGCTCTGTCTAACATATTATTGAAGCATACAGCATATCACCAAGCTTTAAGGGTAACATTTGCATTATTTTTCAAATTAGTAGTAATCTGGTGAAATGCCAGAGCTACGAAAATGTCTGCTATTTTAACAAGAATGAGATTGAGCATTGCAGTCAATGGAAATGCTTTCTTGGAAGTTATTTGAAAATATATATGGAATATTGACATTAAAAATCATATTTGTTTCTTTCCAAACTCGTTTACAAAATGTAGATTGTTTTTGTTTTAAATAAATTTTTAGCATATCACATGACCAACTTTATTCTGTGTCATAACCTCTCATCTAAATAGTGAAAATGATGTTATTAATAATCTATTATGTACTAAATATAGTGCTTGAGTTGTACTTGCTGCTGTGAAAGATTTATGACTCTTTTACACACTTTATTCCAACAGATTATAGACCAATAAACTTTCAAGTCTTCTTCCCATATAAATTTGATGTTAGTAGAATTCTGCCACACCCTAGAACCTGGAGTTTGGGTCGTATTGTAGAAACATGTTAGGAAGCCTTCTCTTCAGCCTAGATGGAGCGGGAGTTACCACTTCATATTGGAAATGAACACTGCGCTGAAGTGTGGCGGTCGGTCATATTACATCCAGGCTTGTCTCATAAAAAAATGAAGATGCAGTGACACAAGCGTCTGATTCATAGTGATAAGCTTGAGTTTGCTTCATGGATCTGAAGTAGGAGAATAAAGAGTTGCAAGAGAACAAATAGAACAACAGGATTAACAAGAAGAACAACAAGATAAAAATCATGAAAATTGAAGTTCAGGAATTGATGCCCAAATTCAAACATGTCAACAAGAAGAAAATGAAAATTGAACTCTGAAAAACCCCAGAGTTAATCAAAGCATTCCAGTTGAAATTTAAGACACAAATGAGAATGATAATGGAACAAGTGAAGAAAATAACCCAGGAAATGAAAACTGGTTTGAATGCGTGAGAGAAAGGAGAACATTATCGAAATGTAAAAGTCTAAAGGGAAATATAGAACAAGCATTTACAATGCAATGGTTTCGCCTTTGGAAAAGTTAGAGCTATTGGCATTGTAAATGACAAAATTTGTATTTATGTGTTGGTTTTGAAAACAGATAAATAAATGGCATTGTCATTTACATTGCCATTAGCTTAATCTCTGCAGTCACTCTGCAGTCCCTAGCACTCCATGGCACTCCCTAGTCACTCTGCACTCCCTAGCACTCCCTAGTCACTCTGCACTCCCTAGTCACTCTGCACTCCCTAGCACTCCCTAGTCACTCTGCACTCCCTAGCACTCCCTAGTCACTCTGCACTCCCTAGCACACCCTAGCACTCCCTAGCACTCTGCACTCCCTAGTCACTCTGCACTCCCTAGTCACTCTGCACTCCCTAACAATCTGCTCTCCCTAGCACTCCCTAGCACTCCCTAGCACTCTGCACTCCCTAGTCACTCTGCACTCCCTAGTCACTCTGCACTCCCTAGCACTCCCTAACACTCTGCACTCCCTAGCACTCTGCACTCCCTAGCACTCCCTAACACTCTGCACTCCCTAGCACTCCCTAGTCACTCTGCACTCCCTAGCACTCCCTAGTCACTCTGCACTCCCTAGCACTCCCTAGCACTCTGCACTCCCTAGTCACTCTGCACTCCCTAGCACTCTGCACTCCCTAGCACTCCCTAACACTCTGCACTCCCTAGCACTCTGCACTCCCTAGCACTCCCTAACACTCTGCACTCCCTAGCACTCCCTAATCACTCTGCACTCCCTAGCACTCCCTAGTCACTCTGCACTCCCTAGCACTCCCTAGCACTCTGCACTCCCTAGTCACTCTGCACTCCCTAGCACTCTGCACTCCCTAGCACTCCCTAACACTCTGCACTCCCTAGCACTCTGCACTCCCTAGCACTCCCTAACACTCTGCACTCCCTAGCACTCCCTAACACTCCGCACTCCCTAGCACTCCCTAACACTCTGCACTCCCTAGCACTCCCTAATACTCTGCACTCCCTAGCACTCCCTAACACTCTGCACTCCGCACTTCCTAGCACTCTGCACTCCCTAACACTCTGCACTCCCTAGCACTCTGCACTCCCTAGCACTCTGCACTCCCTAGCACTCTGCACTCCCTAACACTCTGCACTCCCTAACACTCTGCACTCCCTAACACTCCCTAACACTCTGCACTCCCTAACACTCTGCACCCCCTAACACTCTGCACTTCCTAACACTCTGCACTCCCTAACACTCTGCACTCCCCAACACTCTGCACTCCCTAACACTCTGCACTCCCTAGCACTCCCTAGCACTCTGCACTCCCTAGCACCCCCTAACACTCTGCACTCCCTAGCACTCCCTAACACTCTGCACTCCCTAGCACTCCCTAACACTCTGCACTCCCTAGCACTCTGCACTCCCTAGCACTCTGCACTCCCTAGCACTCTGCACTCCCTAGCACTTTGCACTCCCTAACACTCTGCACTCCCTAGCACTCTGCACTCCCTAACACTCTGCACTCCCTAACACTCTGCACTCCCTTGCACTCCCTAACACTCTGCACTCTCTAACACTCTGCACTCCCTAACACTCTGCACTCCCTAACACTCTGCACTCCCTAACACTCCCTAGCACTCTGCACTCCCTAGCACTCTGCACTCCCTGGCACTCTGCACTCCCTAGCACTCTGCACTCCCTAACAATCCCTAACACTCTGCACTCCCTAACACTCCCTAACACTCTGCACTCCCTAACACTCTGCACTCCCTAGCACTCCCTAACACTCTGCACTCCCTAACACTCTGCACTCCCTAACACTCTGCACTCCCTAGCACCCTTCACTCCCTAGCACTCCCTAACACTCTGCACTCCCTAACACTCTGCACTCCCTAGCACTCCCTAACACTCTGCACTCCCTAACACTCTGCACTCCCTAGCACTCCCTAACACTCTGCACTCCCTAACACTCTGCACTCCCTAACACTCTGCACTCCCTAACACTCTGCACTCCCTAACACTCTGCACTCCCTAGCACTCCCTAACACTCTGCACTCAATAACACTCTGCACTCCCTAACACTCTGCACTCCCTAACACTCTGCACTCCCTAACACTCTGCACTCCCTAACACTCTGCACTCCCTAACACTCCCTAACACTCTGCACTCCCTAACACTCTGCACTCCCTAACACTCTGCACTCCCTAACACTCCCTAACACTCTGCACTCCCTAACACTCTGCACTCCCTAGCACTCCCTAACACTCTGCACTCCCTAGCACTCCCTAACACTCTGCACTCCCTCCCCCTGGACACGGAATGACACCTCTCTGGGGCCACAATATTACACACGCCTGAGCGTCATTGTGGGCACAACACGAGATCCAAACTCAGAGGGGACAACAGAACACTCTCGACCTGCGGGGGCGGGGGGGGGGGGTCAAGGGGGGGGCATGACCCCACCTACGTTACCCATACGCTCCTAAGCTTCACTCTGGGCACAACACAGCCTCCAAACTCAGAAGGGACAACATAACACACTCCCAGCCAAAGGGGCGCAATGCAACACCCCCACTCCCGGGGGCAGAAGATAACCCACTCCGGACATCTGAAGTGGGCGGGGGAGGGGTAAAATGTGACACATTTCCCACATCCGGGACGGGGCACTACTACCGGGCTCACGGGGCACAATAGAGCACACTCCGCAACTCAGCAGGCAGATTGTAATACAAGCCCGCCCTGAGAGGCACTATATAATGTTATTACACACCTCTGTCAGGGCGATGCTGTGCACTGCCCAGAGGAAAGTACAACATACCCGCGGCACACATGATGCGTTATCACGAGGCCTCTGAGGGGTACAACACACACAACTCAGAGCGGTGTGGTATGAGTCACCCAAGGGTAACACATCACATACACACTCAGCTTTAAGGAGTCCCAGCGTGAACCTCTCTCTCTTTACCCCCAAACACACACAACCCTCAGAGCAGCACTGTGTACACTACACTGATGGGAGCAATGACAGAACTCACCCAGCACCAAAGGATCACACTGCATGCACACTGCATCAAATGATCACACTGCACACAATACCCCGGCCCTCCACACCCACACACACCCCTCGGGACGATATGTCGCATGGCTTAGGGGGGGCAGATCTTAACTCTCCTCCACACACAACGACGCAAGGGAATATCATATACTACCCCCCCACACACACACACACAAACTCACGTGTGCTCAGTTTAACATACTCAGGGCAGAGTATATCCGCCAATCCCAGATAGTCGCGACATACACCCACTGAAAGTGTGTCACTAGAACACCCGCCACACATCACAGGGACATAACGACACACTCCTCAAAGGAGAACAACATACGCGCACACAACACCCCACGGTATGGGGCTCTTCAAACTGAGCACACACCCATCAGAGTGGCAGAAGGTGAACCCAATGGGCCACAGTGTAACACACACATATAAAAACACACAGGGACACACTCACATACAAATGCACACACAAACACACTATACCCCCTCACGCCCTTCTAAGCGGCACAGAACAGCATCCACGCAAAGTGCACAAAGTACACCAGACACACATATCACAGGGGGGGCACTCTGTCTTCACATGGCGCCCTCTCAGAAGTTAAAAACGTAAGACCCCCCCCTTCGGACGGGCACCTTCTCAAGGCTTGCGTGTGGGCACATATAAGACCCTCCATTTGGAGTGCCACCGAACAACTCCCTCTCAGATGACACAACATACTCCTGTGCACACACACATATAAGATTTGGCATGGTATAAAAACGCCACAGTGGGGCACGGTAAACTCCCTTCCCTGTAGCAACAACCCCACACTCGCACGCACACAAACCAAGACGGTACAAGCGCCCAACCCTACAAAGGGGAAAAGTGTACAGGGCCCCATTTGAACCCCCTCGATGAGATGTAGCTTGGCCCCTCCCCCTCGCGTAGTGTTTGACGGGTCACTGATACAGAAGACAAAATAAATAGTCGTATACAGGAGGGAAAAAGAAAGACTAGAAAAATCCTTCTGGGAAATTACTAACAAAAAAGGCAATGACTTATTCAACTACACAAACACACTAACATCGGCATTCCCAAAAAAATGTGTGGGTGAGCACACTGTTGAATTTAATGCTTTAGTGCCTGCCAGGAAAACCAGAGACTTCCGAGTAGCCTCGGGGCTTTGGAGGCTGCTTTATTGGCTGTGAAAGGAGAGGTCACCGTGGTACAACAGTACCTGCCTGTACATAGATATTTGCATATGCGCTGAGGCACTTGATCTCCGAGCATTTAAAGCTCTATATACATTAAAAAAGTACACGCCATGATGCTGTCACAACAATGTTTTCAGCACGTGTACAATACCTTGCCCAATCATCAGCTAGCGTTCTCATGTAAGTTCCATCAGGATATGCACGTTGATTGGCCAGTGATTAGCAGGGCCTGCCAACCACCCGATCGGCTTGTTCCATTGCATGTGAACCTGAGCGCACAGGGCTTGTCTACGAGGAGGTGACGTTCGGCTGCGGTCCTCGCTCTCAGGGGCCCTCGTGGCAAAAGCTGCGCAGACCAGGGGAGCAGGCGGAGGGCGTAGGCCAGTACACAAATAAAGGAAGGGGAAGTAGATGGAGAAAGATGTCTCATGTAAATTTGTCAAACTTGAGGGTCAGTCCCATTGAACTGCAGCTTGCAGAGGTGGGCCACTAATGGTGAAATATGAACAGTGGTTCCTAAATGTTTTCCACAATTCCAACCTACACAAAACTAAAAAAACAAGCATTAAACACGGACAGCGGGAGGGGGGGGCGGGAACGGGCAAACGGACAGCGTGAGGGGGGCGGGTTAACGGCACACGGACAGCGGGAGGGGGGTCAGGAAACAGCCAGCGGGACAGGGAACAAGACGAACAATGACCAAAAACATCGGGAAAAAAAAAAAAAGTACACGCCCACAGTGGCCACGTCTTCATGACGTTGCGGAGAGGGAAAGAATTGGCGGAACGCCCACCAATCGCCTCGGGAAATGACGGACAGTTCTCTCTTCCAATGGCTAGCCTCCATTTATGGAGCTAGCCAATGGAAGAGAGAGGCTGAACTAAAGCACACAGTGTAACTCAAAAGATTTCGCCCTGCGCCGAAAAGCTGCGCGGCGCAGCTTTTCGCCAGGTCGAAACCTAAAAAAGGAGCTGAAACAGTAACACATGTGACTGATAAAGAGACTAATAGATAAGTAACAATTTTTCTAAGAAAACATCTTTCTTTATATTGCTCTCCCCTTTGACAATACTTTAATCTTTTTTACTTAGAATGTGCTAAGGCTTTTTTACCTATATGTTTAGGTTTGTCTGGCAAGTTGCCCGTGTAATGACATACAATTGACCTTGTGTGCCACTTACCTCGCAGTAATTTAGAAATTTTTGACAGCATCATAGGGAGCCCCTTTACTCGTGTCTTGAGGGTAAGTTCTCTCTTTTTGCATTTTTAACAATTTACATTGATTCATATCACCCTCTCTTAGGGGCTGATTAGGATGGCAGGTGGACTTTAGTCCCCCCGCCATCTTTGTGGTGCTGGGACCGGCCTCCAGATGTGAGGCGGTCCCGCACCGCTAATTAGGATGCAGTCACCGCCCTGGCGGTCGCATTCCACATTTCCAACATTGCGGCAGGTGCGGTTGTAAGCGGCACCTGCCACAATGGTGAAAAGGCATATTGTGCATTGCCATGCACAACGTGGCAGGTACCGCGCGGTGCCTGCCACCTTGTGCATGGCAATCAATCAATCAATCAATCATAGCATTTGTAAAGCGCACTACTTACCCGTGAGGGTCTCAAGGCTCTGTGGGGGGGAGGGGGGGAGTGCTGCTACTGCTTTAAAAGCCAGGTCTTGAGGAGTCTTCTGAAGGTCAGCAGGTCTTGGGTCTGCCGTAGGTGGATTGGGAGGTTGTTCCATGTCTTGGCTGCGAGGTGGGAGAACAATCTGCAGCCGGAGGTCGTTCTTTGGATGCGGGGAACTGTGTCAAGGGCGAGGTCCGCGGAGCGGGGCTTACGGGTGGGGCTGTAGAAGCTGAGCCGTCTGTTGAGGTATGTTGGTCTGATGTTGTGGAGTGCCTTGTGTGCATGTGTGAGGAGCTTGAAGGCCATCATTTTGTTGACGGGGAGCCAGTGCTGGTCTCTCAGGTGGGGTGTGATGTGGCTGCAGTGGGGGATGTCGAGGATCAGGCGTGCAGAGGCGTTCTGGGTGCGTTGAAGCCATTTCAGGAGTTTGGCTGAGGCTCCTGCGTAGAGGGTGTTTCTGTAGTCCAGTCTGCCTCTGACGAGGGCCTGGGTGTCTGTTTTTCTCGTTTCGGTGGGGATCCACTGGTAGATCTTGCGGAGCATGCAGAGGGTGTTGAAGCATCAGGAAGAGACGGCGTTGACCTGTTTAGTCATGGACAGGGTGGAGTCGAGGATAACCCATAGGTTGCGTGTGTGGTCGGTGAGTGTTGGAGCTGTTCCCAGTGCGGTCGGCCACCAGGAGTCGTCCCAGGCCAAGGGGTTGGATCAGAGGATGAGGACCTCCATCTTGTTCGAGTTCAGCTTTAGTTGGCTGTTCGTCATCCATTCGGCGACGGCCTTAATACCTTCATGGAGGTTGGTTTTGGTGGTGTGGGGGTCCTTGGTGAGGGAGAGGATCAGCTGGGTGTCATCGGCATAGGAGATGATGTTGAGGTCATGCTGTCGGGCGATGTGGGCGAGCAGTGTCATGTAGATGTTAAAAAGCGGAGGGCTGAGCACTGGGGTACGCCGCAGACGATCTCGGCGGCTTTGGAGCGAAAGAGAGCGAGGCATACGCTCTGTGTTCTGCCAGAGAGGAAGGAGGTGGTCCAGTCCAGGGCCTTCTCTTGGATCACGCGTTGTGGAGGCGTGTTCATAGTGTGTGATGGCAGACCGTGTCAAAGGCAGCTGACAGGTCCAGGAGGATGAGGGCTGCGGTTTCTCCATTGTCTAGCAGGGTCCTGATATCATCGGTGGCGGCGATGAGGGCGGTTTCGGTGCTGTGGTTGCTGCGGAACCCTGACTGGAATGGTGGGGAGGCGGTTTGTATGCTGGTGAAGCGGCAGTTCTGGAAGAAGAAAGGTCCTTGGAGGCGCTTCGGTGCAGCCAAGCAGCATGCGTGTTCTCGTCCGGTGTTGAGTGCGTGGAGGGTGTTGGCATCATAGCAGTGTTCAGAATCGTGGGGGCCAGGTGTTCTGGAGCTGGGCGCGGTCCAGGCATGGACGGGCACAGACGAGATTGCCTTTGGCACGCCAGTAGTGCACCCACTGCGCACAGCTGCGCAGCAGCTGCCATATTAAGGGGAGGTGGGAGGGAGGAGCACTTGGGAGGTGGGAGCGGGAGAGTGGGAGAGCGGGAACCGGAGTGAAGAACGGCGAGGGATACAGAAAAGAAAAAAGCCACAGTAATGGCACAGATGGGAAGGGGGGATCAAGGGCAAAAACATACAGTGAACTTACAAAAAATACAAATTACAATAGAAATAAAAATACCAAAACACGAGCAAGAGCAGGGAGGGCTTCAAACCCCTGACAGCAGCAGCAGCGGCAGCTGGGCTAAGGCATGGGCACACAGGCGTTGCTGTGCAGTGTGGGGAGCGACCTCCCCAGGGTCAAGGTTCGCTGTAGGGGTGTACCATAGGTACCCCCCAAGTGCAGTCCCTACCCCACTGGGGGCTCTGCAATGGGCCTCCACAGGGAATCCCCACCAGTCTTTCATGGAAAGGCCTTGATTCACACCCATGCACCGCCACCATATTGAGGCCCAATTCCGCCCAGCCAGATAAGTGGCAGACGCACTTTGCGTCTGCCGCGATACCCCCCACCATAATATTATGGCGGGGGTTAATCAGGTTGAGATGGCGATCCCCCTGTCATCATAATCACCCCCATAGTTTCAACGATTACCATCATCCTACTTGGGCCACATATACATTATGGAATGTCCAGGCTAACGTAGCAGTCAGTATCCTTAAGTTTTTGAATCTGTATTGTTCACACCACATTAATACAGCAGAGAGATAGGTCTTAAGTATATTTCTATTATATTTAGGTTTTCCTTTTTTCCTGATGAAGACACGCATGCGGAGGTAGAAATTACTCTTATCACGGAAGACGGGTTGAAACGTTGTCAATTTCCTTCTTTGGCCTGCATTACTACCTTTTGATCCTTGTTTAATCTCCAAGAGGTCATCCAAGGAATAAGATAGTGAAATGACAATTTATACGAGCCCAACATTGGTTCGGTTAGCTAATCACTTAATCCAACCAGTGTTGTATATAAAATAGGGTATTTTTGTTTCTCATTTTTCCTGATTGCTCCTTTCCCTTTCACCTTCACATTGCACATGAGCACTTTCTTTCTGACAACTGTCTATTTGTGATAACAATTGATTAAATATTGCTTGTTAATGAATACTAAATAAAGAAAGATGTTTTCTTAGAAACAGTGTTGCCTTTGGTCCTTGTCTCTGTAACAAGAATTAATGTTCTTTGTATGACCATTTGAATTGATTTCTTCAGTCCTGTGTAACTGAGGAGAATTGATTACTTCAGTCCTGTGTAACTGAGGAGGGCTGGTAAGATATGCCAGGACCAAGCGTTGTTTATACTGTATAAATTCCCAGGTCCTCAGATGTTCTCTGGGAGAACCCCATTAATATTTAATGGAAGAACTTTTCAGACTGCATCGTTTTCTTGAAATTTGAACAGATTGTTGAAGACAAATGTATATCTCCCAGCATAAAGATTTTGTGCACATCTGTTGATTAAAGGACTTTTTTTGTTAATGCTAGCACAATATTAGGTGTACATTTGTGGACGATTTATTAATTTTTGCATTTCGTTTTGAGACTTTAGGATTTTTGAGAAACTCTATTTTTAACATAAAAAATATAGCTTCATATACAGAAGACTTTTTGATCCGCTAGTAAAATATTTCTTATCGTTCTTACTTTGATAATACCTAATGGACTCTTATTCTCCTGTTTGATATGTTTCAAATCATGCACATAATACACAGTATAATAACACTACTGAAGATAAGAGGTTAGACTATAGAGATAGTCTTAATGGAAATTATGAAGAAAATACTTATGTTAATTTACGTTTGTGCTCATAAAGAGATTATTAATGTTTCTGATTGTTTAATCTTCACACATTCACCTTCAGCCTCAGAAGGTGATTATATGCAGCTTCCTCTTCCCTATGGCCTGTTCGGTTAATATTTTGTTTGCTTTAAAATTCTGTTACTAATGGACCAAATGAGAATAGTGTGTGTAAATGGACTGATGTTGATCATAATTTTCTTAGAGAATTCAATGAAAGAAGAGTGTGAGTGCTATTAAAGGAATTGGGTTTTATTTGAAAGATGAGACCATGATTAAGAATGTACAGACACCTCCTAGACCTAGACTTTCAAAGAGAAAAGGGGAGTTGAGTGTTTGATGAGAATAAGGTGTGATAGATGGAATGTTTTAGCGTGAGTGGGATCTCTGTGTGTCTAGTTAAAATCATATAGTTAACAAGCATTTTATGTTTGATTAAGAGCTTATATTTAGAATCAAATATCACAATTGTAATAGGGAAGCTTATTTTAACATTCAAAGTAATCGGGTAGGTTCTTTTTATTTAGCTATGATATTTCCGAAGATAGGAACAAAAAGTTAATTTCCTTTTTGTGTCTAATGTATCAAAAATTGAGCACTTTGTTTACAAACACAATGGATGACTATTGGCACAAAACAATACAAATCACAAACAAATATCTTTGTTGAGTTCTTACAAATACAAAATAATGCAAACAAATATGTATATTCTCTTTTATTTTTGTAAATGCTACCATCTAATGGGAAAAGGAAAAGGTATTAAATGTAATATATGAAGTCTGATGCAGGAAATAAGGGGTTTGTCCTGCACAAAATTTATAGCTAGAACCATGATGCTTGAATTTCCTTGCAATAGTTGTTCTTAGTAGGAGGTCTCTGTCAATCAATGATGAATCCAGATATTGGTTTGTATGTGTAGGAGGATGACGAGCGGCATGGAGTTGTGGTCTGACCAAGAAAATTGTATTAAAGGTGGCATTTTAAGGATTAACACAGTTCCCTTTGTGTGGGCAGGTTCAGATTCTTTGATTCCTATGGTATCAGGAAGGTTGCATTGTTCTTATTTCTAAGCTTCAAAAAGGAATTGCCTTAGTGCTTTATGTTCAAGATAAAAAATAATTTTGAGGTAGACGATGTATGAGGGAGATTGTGAAGTGAGTGTTGAGGAGCTTCATAGAATTTATTGCTATAGTTTGGCCAGATCTGTAAAACATGTGGTGACATAAGCACATCATTTCTTTGTCTGATTCATCTAAATATTATACTATATGAGCCAGAATATATGTCTGTGCATAGTACCTTGAATGCATTTAACATATTATTGCTTCTTGCTTGTATCACATTTTTCCATGAAACTCTTCTGACCCATACAGTCTCACTTCAAACACGCAGAGCTGGAAATCTACAGGTAAATAATGATAATGAGTGCATCATGACACTGAGAGGCCACTTTGTGGCATTTTGGAAGTTTAAGAACCATGGAACCTAACAGTCCTATACTGACTTGAAATACACAGTTTAATTATCAAATATGAAACACACTGTACTGTAGGTTTCTGACTTGCTTTTCTGTTGGCTGATTATTCTGAACTTCTGTTGACTGATTGTTCTAAACTTCTAGACACATTCAAATGCCCAACAACAGAGCGGACGAGTGTCCCTTCAGATAAGAAGAATCAAGGGTGTCCAGAGGAAAGGTGTCTTTTACCAACAAACTAAAAGACCACCCCTATGCCTTTTCATTGCTTCACTGACCTCTCATCCCATCCCTGTATCTGTTTGAAACAAGTCTTTGTTAACCTGATAATGACATCGGAGGATTATTGGTTCTCTTTTGAAAAGACCTAAAAGTAACGTTTACGCATTACTCCACTTCAGAGCTTAAAATGCAATAATCACACACATCTACAGAACTCCTTCTATTTAACTGTAGGTTTAAAAGTAACAGCTTATGAGGATTATATAAGGGGAGAGCTCTACCAGTGTAATTATGACTGTATAGCTAGAGGTTTCCCACTTGACCACACTGGCTTCCATGTCTATATTCTTTCAGATTTTCCCTATAACATGGTTATCCATTTTCATGTGGAATAGAGGCCTTTTTGTTGCTGGTAGTGTCTCCTGAACTACAGAAGATAACCAAAGAGCTATAGCTAATTGGGAATGTATTCTGCATTTGGTGGCACAGGCTCCTTCTGGGCAAAGGTTTGAATCCTGCCAATGGTGGGAAAAGATCAAGCTGTTTTTTTTTCTCCCATTTACTCATTTTTGAATTTGGAAAAACAGAGAATCAATTTCAGCCACTCTTTTTTGCACTAGTGCACCAAATAAATTTTTTTTTAAAAATCCCTCCTGATTCCCGCCCCCCCCCCTTGCTCAAGTATCTAAAATATGGGCAAAACCTTGTCTTCATTTATCAATGCGTTCATTTTTTTCTATCAATTTCGTGTTTTGCAGAGCAACCATCTGGCCTGGGGGCATAACTCAGCACAAGTATATGAGAAGACTGCAATATAGATAGTTAAATAGATTGAATGGAGGCGATTTTTTTATTTTTGTGTGAGCTGAGCTCTGAAATAGGGACAATGATGCCTCTGCGGTTGGCTAGGCATATAGACCTCGAATTACCTCTCACTCATTAAATGATGGGTACAGTTTGGAGCTGGTAAAACTCCCTTTATAAGGTGCAATCAAAAGATAGACATGTTGCATTTTTAAAGAGGCAGGAAAGGGCAAAATAAGTCCTTTGCTTCATTAGGCAGGAGGCAGGATGGAGCAGATGGCCTGGCCAGGCACTAAGGCTTCAAACACACAGTCTCAGTCAGTATCAAGCACGCCGACGAATGCCTAGGTTTTGTATAGAGGATGACTGCAGGTAAATTGGCACCCCACCACACTCACGACCTGCACCTCCTCCTCACCACTATTCCTGGACCCACCCTTGCTCGTGCCCCCCACAGACAGACAGACAGGTAGGCAAGCACACGTATGCACACACGCACACACACAGACACACACACTTCATTTGTGCAGAGCCATGCTTAATTTGTTTCTGTAGGTCGAAGTTTTGCTGTTATGCTCCTACTCACTAGAAGAATCCTCTTGGTCTCCATTTTGCTGAGAACCAGGTTTTTATCAAAGAACAGGTACCAGCTGAGTCAACAGATTTGACATAATGTGCTAACTCATCCATACACATGATGCATAAATGTATCAAACTATGAGTACACTGTCTCTAGACCAGAGGTCTTCAAACTTTTGGATGCAGAGACCCCCTTGTCGACATTTTCAGGTGTGAGGACCCCCTCATGAGAAAAATTTCCAAACCTGTAGGCAGAATCTGCACACGTATCAAACTCCAGCTCTGGTCCAGGCAGCACAACAAGTTTTGGTCCCAGAGCAGCAGTGGGCAAAAAGCCTGGATTCATGGCTCTGCCAGTGCCGCAGGTTAACAAACGGTTTCCTAAGCCTACATACTCAGGGGCAGATTTACAAGCCCCCTGCGCCACCACTACATCACTTTTTGTGATGTATTGGTGGCGCAGGGGGCTCCTCCATATTTACAAGGAGAGGAAAAGCCACCCTGCTTGACTTATCCTCTCCTCGTAAATGCGGCCCCTTCATATGCATCACTGTGCGTGGAAGGGGCGTTCCATTGGTGTTGCTGTGGGTGTTCACACGCAACACCCATTGAACAAGACACATCTCCATATTTACGAGAAATCGTAAATCTGGAGAAGCGTTTGAATGCTATGCCACCCTAGAGGTGGCGTTGCGAGGTGCAACGAGGAGGAATGTTTTAATTTCTCCTCACTTTTTCCTCTTTCAATGCGTGTTGTATTCTACAGCACGCATTGAAAGAGGAAAATGTCTCTAGTGATTGTTTTTGTGCAGGAAGGTGCCCCTTCCTGCACAAAAACAATCTCCCCATGGCACAGGCATCCTTGCACCATGGTGCAAGGGTGCCTGCACCGGCGCATGGCTGAAGCTTGTGCGCCAGAGCAGGGGAAGGACACAGAGGCAACATATTCTTGTAAATGTGACGCATCTCTGTGCTTTCTAAACTAACAGAGCACGGCGCAGCAAAATGACTTGCTGCACCATGCTTTGTTACTTGTTGTAAATCTGCCCTAAAGTGTTTTAAATTTTTTACAACTCCAGTACATCCACAGGACCAAATTTTCACAAGTGCCGAGATGCAATAGGACTTCTATATAATGTTTTTATAAGATACATTTTTCTTATAATAGAAATCGACAAAAGTGAAAAACATTTTGGGGCAGATTTACAAGCCCCTTGTGCCACTTTTAACATGGGAAAAGAGACGCAAAAGTGGCGCAAGGGGCTTCTAAATCCACCCCTTGGTGTACAGAAAAAAAACCTTTTGAGATGTATGAATGTTTTTTCTGTTCTTGGTTAATTTCATTTGTTGTTGACCTGTGACATTCTTAACTTCCTGGAGTTTTATTCACAGCTTCTGTGTGATAAAGTTGTTTAAATGTAAGGAATAGGCAGAGTGGGGGGTAGGGGGTACTTGAACCAGAAAAAAACAAAGCCTCTGTAACCAGTTTACAAAGGCATGTAAATATGCAAATGGTCTTTAACGACCTGTTAAAAACTTGTGTGTGCCGGAGATAGGACTCCAGACACTGCCCAGCCCACAGCAGCTCGAGCTGCACAGCTCACTTGGTTTGCTCACTGAAAGTATATGTACGTCTCTTTGGAGTCACGTGGAAGCTTTTGGAGCTGTTTTGATGCTCGCTTGTTATCCTGTGTCTCACTCACATGCTGTGACTGGTGTGAACATGACATCATACGACGGGGTCAAATATTAACACGTGATATACAATTGTCTCCGTTTTTTGCTGATGAAAGCATGCTAACCTTTCTCCAGCTCGATGCTCCGGTTGCACAGAGATTCAGCGCCTGCTGCGCTCTTTTGCGGCGTTGAACGAGGCGCTTTTCATGCATCACTGGGGGGTTTATTGGGGTTCATCTGAAGATGCCGAGCTGTAGGAAAGGACCCGAATTCGGGGCTTTTAATGATGACCTTCAGGCTCTCAGCTGGTCCAGTAGGCGCCTCATATATGGCACAGAGGCCGTCTGTCAAGAGCTGTAACCCTTGACCTTTCACACGTCGAAAGTGACACTTGTGGGTGAAGTCCCCTGCCAATCCTGTGGGCAGGGAGGGGCTACGACCGGCCCCACGGAGCCAGAACAGGCTCTTTATCACCGAGGGCCCCCGCACCCTGCACGTGGCTGCTCCCGCGGCAAGGCAATGAGGAGTGCAATGGAAGCAATCAACGTTTAAAAACCTCGATCAGCGATTCCACACCTGGAGAGGAGAGGGAGGGGGACGTGACCAGTTAGAAAATTAAAGAAGAAAGCAGATAACTATGGAACGGGAGGCTGGAATATTCAAAATGCTCGTAAGGAGGAAGGAGCAAGGGAGGCTAAAGTGAGATTTAAATCCTCCCCACTGTAGCAGCCCCGGCTGAGACACAAATGAGGAGGAGGGGGGCTGAAGCCCTCGTAGTTCTATGGGCCTGGGCAGAAGTTTGACACGAATGCGCGACCCTCTTTGTATCACTCCACGCCCCCCCTGGGGGTCGTGCCCCACAGTTTGAAGACCCCTGCTCTAGACAGAACACTAAGATTTTCCGTCTTTTTCTGCCTCCTATATCTGTGTTTCTATTGTTATTCTCTCAAGCTTGCAGTGCTGCAGTGCTGCATAGCTCCATCACCACCATCTCCACTGCTGATACTAGAACCACTATCAACACCAACATCACTACCACCCCCACTTACTACCAGCACATCACTATCATCACCATCATTACTGAATTTAAAATAATCACCAACACTATCACCATAAACACTGCCATTATTGCTATCACTATCACAATCATCACCACCAATACAACCACTACCAATATCACCACTAACACTCTCACCAAAACTACCAGCCTATCGCCACTACTAACACGATCATCATCATCATCATCACAATCTTGCACGTTTGTTTTCGGAAAGGTTTTGTGTGTAAGAGAAAGGCTGATGCAGGTGGGTTTTCCAACAGTTATAAGAGAAAAAGTGTTTGCTTTAATTGAAAGCATATGCTAGAGCCTTTTCAACATCAGCATTTTAAATGTTTTTCTAATGATTTTTTATTTAAAAATTTCTATATCAAAAGTTTGCAAAAATGCACTCTTAGCAATGGTGGACAATTTGCTTTACCAATGCATTTTAGGTTCTGCAGGGGAGGATCACTATATACATGCCATCGTGTCATCTGTTCATTGACGGCAAGATGTGTCAACTGTAGGACGTATTACAATTTATTTTGTGTGAATCTGTGCACCATCTTTTATCTTAATGTGTGCACTTTTCTAAGCAAAAAGTAACTTTTTGTTTCAATTTCTTTCGTGTGTTGTAATAGTGACTTTGTAAATGGCTTTGTGGGTGCCTATTTTTGACTGGGCAGGAAATAATTTTTTTTTTAAATCTGTTTTAAATTTTTAAAATGTCCTTAGACCAGATGTACAAAGGTAATCATTTGTTTTTACCAAACAGTGAATTTTTGCTATTTGGTAGTCGCAAACACCCATGGACAAATGGGTGTAAAACACATTTTGTGATTCCCGGTGGGTCGCAAATAGACCTACCTCAGGAATACTAATAGGGTAGGTTTTCTTTTGTGACCCATTGGGAATCACAAAAATCACAGAGATGGCCTGCAGGCATCAGCAGACCACCCTGGCAGTGATTGATTTTCAATAAGGCTAGATTTTGTTGCTGAGCCTAGTCAGCTCACATGCTCTGTCTATTATACCTGCTGTAATGACTATCTGAAGTGTAATCCCGACTGCTGTGTGCCATTGGTTCACTCCTGTGTCACTCTTCTTTGCTGGCTCCTCATTGGTTGGCGCGCCTAATACATCACTTCCATTTTTCGCTCAGACGCCCCGGCCAACTACAGTCTCCTTATGCTGTAGGTGTTTATGTGTTCCTTTGGGGACTCCTTGTTTTATTTCTTGCTTGTGTTACACTGTGGGTGCCTGTTCCTAGTATTGTGCGCTATTTATTTAATCATCACTGCACCTGCTTTAATAGCTGCTGCGGGCTAAATTTGTATGTACGAGGGCACCACTTTATGTTTCAGCTTGTCACACGCTTTTATGTTTCCCATACAGCTGTGCAGACACTTGTTTACTTTTGTATCATTCGTGGCACACCGCGCCTTAGCTTGACATGTTTAAAGCTAAAGTATGACGTGATGCGAGTGTTACATAGTATGCGCACAACGTGACATTCCCTCCTCCCCAAATTCCGTAACCTTATCGCCCGCTATGCCCAAGAACTATCAGGGTATTTTGTATAAGGCATAGCTTTTTATTTACTTCAAACCAAGTAATTTACAACAGGCCATTACCAAAGAAGCGTACCCTTTTTGGGTATATAACAATTAGTCACAGCATCACACTTCAGCTGCATCAGCATGTCAACGGCAGTAAGTGGATTATGCACAACATTACACTTTAATTTCAACTCGGCCATACACTAGAACAACTTGGCCGTACCTTTGAACTTTACACTTTAACTTTTTAACTCGGCCGTACACTATAATATGGCTGTACATTTGAACCTGGCCGACTCGGCCACCAATGTTCCACTCTGCTGCGCACATTGTGCCGGGAGGCCCCAATGCGCTACAGCCAACAGTTGCACTACTTGACATCCAGGGCACCGCATACCATACCGGCCCACTGGGGTACCTGAACACAGGCAGTTTCCCCAAGAGTGTACTCAGTCCATACGTTGTGGGTTAGGGCAGTAGAGTCCAGGACTACCATCAGGTCAGTCCCTCCTCTCCGCCGACCCACTGCACACGGGGAATCTACCCCCTCCTGGGGTCCATCGAATGGCTGCACCTCCATTGTTGTGCATTCCCCTTTGTTGTTAACTGTCAGCGCTCTGCCACAGGGTGAAACGCTTCCTGGCGAACTCACCCTCCACCCCCTGAGACGCTGACCGTGCTCCATAACACCTGCCTGTTATATTTTTACAGAACCACGCCAAATTCCTGAGTGGATGAGTTGACCCAATTGTGCCTATCGTTGGACTTGCTACCAAGTTGTTAATTGTTCCGCTTGGACTGGAACCCCCCCAGCCCATACCACTGGTATTATTAACCCCTATACTAAAAGCTTAATCCCCAGGATAACTATCAGTATCCCCATATTCAGATTATCCGTCTCCCCCCTGTTCATGGCTCTGAAGCCCCAAAAAGTGAGACCCTGGCCCCAAATTTCCCTCCCTATTTCTCTGTTGGCAGTAACGGACAGCTATAATGTAACCCAAAGGAACCCCATCCCCAGAATGTTAGCCATTAGTGTATTTCCTTTTAACTGTGCCAGGAAACCAAAGCGTAAAGAATAAGGAAGGAAAAGTCAGAGAACGCTATCTTCACCAGCCAGTGTAAAACCTGTGGCATACCGAAAGTTAGTTGCGTAGCACGCTATTGGTCCTTACTAAAACTGTCAGCCTGTAAAATGAAAAATATATACCTCTGCTTATAAAACCTTGGCCATTGAATGAAGCCACCATACCATAGATGGATTTTTAGGCACCTCAATTATTTTTGCATTATGGCACCTGCCCGTGTAGAACCTGCGGCCTTCCAAAAGTTAGTTGCATAGCACTCTATTGGTCCTTACTAAAACTGCCAGCATGTAAAATGAAAAATATGTAACTCTGCTTATAAAACCTTGGCCATTGAATGATGCCACCATACTATATATGGATTTTTTAAGCACCTCAATTAGTTGTGCATTATACCACAAATAAACCACAACCCCCTCTGACTATTGTTTATCTTTAAAATGCGTGTGGTTCCGAAGGCCCACTCCATGTTAATTGCTATGCACACCACCATTCCTCACTAAGAACTGCTGATACTTTAAAAAGGAAAGAGAAACTTTGAAGATACATTTTTGGTAGTGAAGTACAGCTCTATAGGTGTGCACTGGTAAGTAGGATGATGCTTTAAAAGGATTTCCTTCCCACGGGCCTCTCCGTGTTACTTGTGCTGCGCATCATTAGTCTTCATTAGGGATTGCTGACACGTAAAAGAAAAGAGCAAACAACACTCTGCATAACAATGCTTGGCCATTTAGTAAAGCCACCCTAACGTTGATTGAGCACTAGAAATCTCTTTTTGAGTGTGGATTTTGCCAATATAACTCACCACTCGTTGCTGGGGTGCGGGGTTACAACACATCTCTTCCCCAAGGCCTGCATGATTTTTATTGTGTTGCACACCAACTTGTCATCACATTTAAGCATAGCATTAAGTTTTCTATACTCTTGAACCCTCTGCTGCACACATTATGCCGGCATTACTTGCAATCCAGGGCACCGCAAAGCGCACTGGACCTCCGAGGTATCTAAACCATGGCATCAACCTCTAGCGACATTCCCATGTCAAAGGCACTAAGAAATGCAAATTGTCATTACAGTTACGCATAGCATTAAGTTGTCCATACTCTTGTTCACTCTACTGCGCACATTGTGCCAGCAGACCACAATGCGCTACAGCATGCAGTTGCATTGCTTGAAATCCAGGGCACTGCATAGCACACCGGCCCTCCAAGGTACCTGAACACAGGCCGCCTCCCCCAAAAATCATCTCAGTCCATAATCGCAGGTTAGGGCAGTAGAGTCGAGGACCACCAGAAGACCGATCCTGCTGACAATTAGAAAGGGGGAGAGAAACTTTCAGTTAAATATGGTACTGCTGACACTTACATGAAAGAAAGAGCAGCACTGTGAATATCCATGCTTTGCAATACATAAAATCCGACCAAATGTTTATTGATTCCTCAGCCATTCCTATTGCCTGTGGATAGATGTAGAGTCCTTACCAAGAACTGCGGATTATTCCCCACATAACCTGTGGGTTATACCCCAAATAAATCGCTACCTATTATTGGAAAGCACTTTTTTAAAAAAATGCATTCTTGCCCCAGGGCCAATTGTTGTTAAATTGCATAACCCTTCACCGAATATTTAAGTACGTAGTAGCAAATATCAACTCCCTTTGAACAGAAGTAGCACATCTACACTTAAGTAATTGGGCTTTTAAACAAAACCGTCATTCCTGGGGTTAATTACCCATTAGCAGGCATTACATCGACCTTGGAAGGCTGAAAAGCAGAGTGAACCTAGACCGGACTGTCTAGGCTGCCATCCCGGATCCTGTAAGACCCCGCTGTGTACTGCCTGAGCCTGAATCAGTGAGTTATTTCCTTTTAAATATACCAAGGACACACGAGGGTTCCCTGGGGCCTAATGATTGTGGTTTCAACTGGCTCTCAAGTTAGCAGCCGAAGCTGTTGTGCCACATTCTCTCCCTTGGAGAAGTAACTCAATCAATCAATCAATCATGCCATTTGTATAGCGCACTACTCACCCGGGAGGGTCTCAAGGCGCTTGGGGGGAGGGGTATGCTACTGCTCGAACAGCCAGGTCTTGAGTTGTTTCCTGAAGGCGAGATGGTCCTGGGTCAGCCGAAGGTGGATGGGGAGGGAGTTCCAAGTCTTGGCAGCCAGGTAAGAGAAGGATCTTCCTCCGGCGGTGGCTCTTCGGATGCGTGGTACGGCTGCGAGGGCGAAGCTGGTGGACCGTAGCTGACGGGTGGGCGTGTAGAAGGACAGGCGGTCGTTGAGGTACTTGGGGCCCAGGTCATGGAGAGACTTGTGTGCGTGGGTGAGGAGCCGGAACGTGATCCTCTTGTCGACGGGGAGCCAGTGCAGGTTCTTCAGGTGGCTGGAGATGTGGCTGCGTCGGGGGACATCCAGGATGAGTCGGGCGGAGGCGTTCTGGATGCGCTGGAGTCTTTTCTGTAGCTTGGCTGTGGTTCCGGCGTAGAGGGCGTTTCCGTAGTCCAGTCGGCTGGTGACTAGTGCCTGGGTGACAGTCTTCCTGGTCTCGGTCGGGATCCAGCGGAAGATCTTGCGAAGCATACGCAGGGTGTTGAAGCACGATGAGGAGACGGCGTTGACTTGTCTGGTCATCGAGAGGGAGGGGTCCAGGATGAAGCCCAGGTTGCGTGCGTGGTCGGTTGGCTTGGGTGCGGTGCCCAGGGCTGGGGGCCACCAGGAGTCGTCCCAGGCGGAGGGCGAAGATCCCAGGATGAGTACTTCCGTCTTGTCCGAGTTCAGTTTCAGGCGGCTGTCCTTCATCCACTCGGCGACGTCTTTCATCCCTTCGTGTAGGCAGGTTCTGGCGGTGTCGGGGTCTCTGGTGAGGGAGAGGATCAGCTGGGTGTCATCGGCGTAAGAGATGATGTTGAGGTTGTGCTGGCGTGCGATGGCTGCGAGAGGTTTCATGTAGATGTTGAAGAGGGTGGGGCTGAGTGAAGATCCTTGCGGGACGCCGCAGATGACTTCGGTGGCCTCGGAGCGAAACGGGGGGAGGCGGACTCTTTGTGTTCTTCCGGCGAGGAACGAGATGATCCACTCCAGTGCCTTCTCTTGGATACCGATGTTGCTGAGGCGCTGGACTAGGGTGCGGTGGCAGACCGTGTCGAACGCAGCGGAGAGGTCCAGGAGGATGAGGGCCACTGTTTCCCCCTTGTCAAGCAGGGTCCGGATGTCGTCGGTGGCTGCGATGAGGGCGGTCTCGGTGCTGTGGTTGGCTCTGAAGCCGGACTGCGAGGGGTCGAGGGATCCGTTCGTCTCGAGGAAGGCGGTCAGCTGTCTGTTGACGATCTTCTCGATGACTTTAGCAGGAAAAGGGAGGAGCGAGATGGGGCGGAAGTTTTTGAGATCGGTGGGGTCCGCTGTAGGTTTCTTCAGGAGGGTGCTGATCTCGGCGTGCTTCCAGCTCTCCGGGAAGGTGGTGGTGTTGAAGGAGGCGTTGATGATGTTCCAAAGTTGGGGTGCGATGGTGGAGTCGGCCTTGTTGAAGACGTGGTGTGGGCAGGGGTCGGTCAGTGATCCGGAGTGGATGGTGTTCATCGTGCGGGCTGTGTCTTCGGTGGTCACCGTGGTCCAGGTGCGAAGGGTGGCGGTGGGGGGCGTTGGTTCGATGGTTGGGTGCGTGGGTGGGGCGCCAAAGCTGTTTACATTAAGTTTTACATTTAAACTGCCAACCGCCCTTGAAATGTTCTGTCCCAATAATGTACACAATATACTGTACTGCCGATGTGGAGTTTTCTGCATTGCCCACCGGCAGTGCGCTGACACGCCATAACACCTGCAAAATTCGGGCGATTGCAATGCTAGTTTCAGCCCCTCCTGGGGGCGTTGACATATAATTGTACCATGTTATAAGGAGGCACATATATTAATACCTAGCACCTGATCCTTAGTACAGCGCATTATGGAGCTTGATACCAACCGATACACTTGGTGCACCCGATACCAGGTGTGCTGCCTTGATGGACTTCAGGAGCGTTGTGTGTCTTCCCCTGCCAGATGGCAAGACCCACTCCAATATTGTCTGTTACCTTCCTGGGACCTTGCCGCCGCCATCCCAGCGAGGACCACATACCGGCAAGAGAAAATTCAAACTGTACTGTTAAATGCTGGACAAAACAGACATTCCTGCACAATCCTAAACACCATAGTACCTTGCGCCTTTTGTGGTACAAGTCTCCTGCCCCACTTCATATTTCCGCTGCGCACCCATCCCCTACCGACCCTGTGCCGTTATTCTGTTAAACATGAATGGGCAAGGAGAAGCCTTAAGTGTCCCGGCATGAAGACATGCTTCATCACAAGCTCCAGATCATCACGCATGCATTTAATACTTCGCCCAGTATAGTGATGGTAAGACGCAGAGATTACTATAAATTCATGCCATACATGCACATGGAGAAGAGCAGGGTGGAGTGGAGTGGAGAAGTGTGGCTCAATGGTTAGAGCGGCAGACCCTGATGCAGAGGTCTAGCCCGGGACCAGGGTTCAATTCCCCACCTCGGCAAGTCTTGGGCTCAAAATTCCACGGACTTGATAATTCTCGCCTCGGTGCCTATTCCAATCATGGAGTCCCACTCTGCAACTCTGGGCAATAGCTTGCTTAATCTCCACAACGGCCCCCACAACGCTAAGGATGCCTGGCCTCCACCTTGGGGGTTCCCAGGAGTGGACACCTCACAGGGTAAACCAGGATGGGTTCCACAGAGGTATTCGTACAAGCGCCTTGAGACCCTTGCGGGTGAGTAGTGCGCTATACAAGTATCAATTTACATTTTTTACATTTACATGCACATGCAGCCCCTGTGTATACTCCGCGGCCCCACCTGGCGCACCCACCAGTATGCACTGAATTTTTTATTCGATGAGCCAATGCCCCATTACGGCCGCCCTCGCTTGCAGCGTGTTACCTAATTAAGGTTGCCACAGAAACCACCGTTGCCATAATGTAGGAGCAGCTTTAGTACCTAGAGCATTATAGTCAGAGGCAGGCGTGCAACACTCATTAGGCTCAAAGGGCTTCAGCCCCCCCCCTGTTGTGTATGTCCGCCTGGCTGAGACAGCTGCCCGGGCTGGCGACCGTCATATTGCCGCCGCACCTGAGTACTTCACAGGTCTCTAATAGACCATTTATTTGTTAACGAGGCACTGTTGGGATTTTGCACCCCTTCTTAGAGCTTTACTCTGCCTAATGCTGGAAAACGTAGCCCCCCCACCGATATTTGTATTAGACCCCTCTGAAATTTGGCTATAGTTGCGCCTCTGGTTAGAGGTATCTGACCAGCTCAAATGGCAACTAAATGAATATGTGTATAAAGTTACGTAAATAATTTTGAAAGTCAGGCTTCATTTTAAAAATAAATGCGCTTCGGTCTGTGAATAATTTAACATAGGGTAACACTGACCCAACAAACTTATTTGGTAAAACTGACTTTGTAGAAACTGATGCTGAAAATCCAGATGCCCAACATCATAGCTAGAATACTTAGCAGCGCTGAAAATCCAGCTGCCCAACAGCATAACTAGAATACTTAGCAGTAGAAACAAGATAAATAAAAAAAAGTTTGATAATACTAAAACCATTGGTACAGAGAAGTTCAGATTATAATTAATGCAATCATTAGCTCATCCTCCCTAAAACTTCTCATCTGTCTGAAGATCGGACCCTCCCCAAGTTCTTGTGCGTTGCCAAAGGAGGACAGCTAGCAGCAGGAGTATGCACTGGCATGAGCTCCCCTCCAAAGCCCTCTGCCATGGAAGCTAATTTAATCACTGACGATGAAGCTGCAGACAGCTCAGCCTCCCGGCCCCTCCACTTGCTCGAGGTCAACTGCTGCCACTTCAGGCCCCTTGTAGCTCTAGTGCCCACACCGTCATTGCTCCCACCCCACTTACACATTTCCAACCAAATGACACTCTGGACACGTATTTATGGGTAAGAACTGCTGCAGGTTTATTTCATACAACAAACGTATGACATTTACGGTGGGTCATCTTACAGGCGATCCTAAGCAGGCAGCCCCTCGCTGTCCCGCTTGCCTAACGAGCCGGCCAGCACGGTGAGTCGATGCTCGGACGGTGCAGCACATTGCCGATCTTCTGTTATACTCCCCCCCCCCCCTGTCAGGGCAGAGCGGTGTGGCACACCCCCGGTCGGTTCAGGCCCCCGACCGCCCGAAGGACTAACGGGGCGCCGTTGCGGTTTCCCGGAACCTCCTGCGGCTCCTGGTCCTCGGCTCGGGCACCCTTACTGTGCCGGGCAGAGGCACCCTTACTGTACCAGTCTGCCGAAGAGGTACCCTTACTGTACCCGTCTGCCTCCAGATCGCACTGTAACTCCGCCTGCAACACAAAAGACAATGTTACAATATTCCAACAATTATTACCGCCTGTCGGGCCGCTGGGTCAGAGGTTAGGGTGGGAACAGCGCTCGGGCGGGCGGACAGCTGGAAAAGAGGCCGGGCTGAGGGCAGCCGGGGTTTAAGTAAGGGGGAACGCCACCCCCCCGACAGGTAAGCCCAGCCCAGGCCGCGTGACTGGTGGTCACGGGGAGGGGCAAGGAGTGCTGGGTGCCTCCCCTCCCCGCCCCCCCCGGTACTGGCGGGAAGCTACAACGAGTGGCCACTAGGGAGCTGCCTCACTGATGTGCCCCTGCGTGGCACGCGGTTAGCGGCATTCCCGCCCACTCGTCCACCGACATAGCAGAACATTCACGGCCATTATCAAAAAGCATGCAACTCCATTAACTGGGCCCCTCCCCTAGGTGCGGGGTGCCTGTTTAGTAAATAAATATATAGCATCTTCTCCATATCTAGGGCATACCACATATTGAACCCCCAACTTGCCTATGCTGACATGGTACCCCTACAGAGCGGAAAACAACCGTGAAGCTTTTAATGTAACTGTGTCTCTGACGGGACACAAAAGCTGCAAGGCAAACAAGTGTTTGCGCACTTCATTTTAACAAGATGAAATGAACAGTTTCCCAGGGACATTCTCCCATAACGATATGTATTTCAATTCAGATGGATTTTCTTTTGTTTTTCTTATATTTAGCCACTCTTACTGCCTCATGACCACATAAACCCATGCTCGTACCTCACGCCCATTGCTAATGGTAATGGCAGAACCCCACTCAACGGTGCTGCTATGGAACATAAAACGAATGAAAACCAACATAATACGAATGAAAACCAATACAAAAACAAATAAAATAAACTTAACTAGTAATACACTACACTACGGCCCCCCTCCAACTCAGCCTGCCACCTCCACCTGCCGCCACCCGGAAACCTTTTCTCCACATCAACAATGATCCTGTGGCCAGGCTGTGACCCGAGGGGACAAAGAGAAGTAAACCCCCCAGGGCACAGACTTAAATACCCACTAAGTTTAATTTCTGCAAGGTTTCATTTCACTGTGTAAGTTTCGTTTCTGCAAGGTTTCATTTCACCAGCCAACCCCTTCCTTGGTCAGGAGCCCCAGAGGAGGCTCAGCCCCGTGGCGCAACTAAGGGCGCCCCTCCCCTAGGCACAGGGGGGCGCCTGTTCAAAAGTAAAGAAACGTGGGTGGTGGCAGCCGCTTTTCTTTTCGATGTATTTACTTTTGTGGCATTCGAGGCACTTTAGTCTTAAACACAAGAAAGTTAAGTGTAGCATGCCGCACATGCTTCAAAAGTAAATAAATAGAAAGGAAAGACGGAGGGCACCCACGTTTCTTTCCATTTATTTACTTTTGTAGCATTCAGGGCATGCCACACTTTGGCTTTTCTTTTCTTTCCCTTTTCTCCTTACTCACGCACATAGATGCATGTTGGATGGGTGACATCATGGGAGAGGCAGGTTATTGGGCAGTTCAGCCATATTTTTGCAGTTTTTGAAGTTTATAATGCCTTCCCTGAATCTGTCATCTGTCTGCAGATCCAACCATGTGGGTGTGGAGTGACTTCTTACAAAACAGATACGTTTTTAACTAATCCTAAGAAGGAGCTGCAGAAGGCATTGCTGGGATATAAGTTGCGTATTCTGTTTACCACTCCTTTTGTTGTAGGTTACTTTTCTATTTATTGGACCTGCCAGCTGACACTACCTCCATGTGTTACCCTGCTGTAGCACATTATGGGATTGTCAACCTCCTAAGAATATGGTCCGAGATGTTTTTGTATATACTATTGGGGATCACAGCTGCTGCACCCCTTGGGGCCTGTAGGATCACACTGTGGAAGCTATACAAAGTTAGTCAGGTCTTGTGACTTAGATTGTATAGTCTTCTGCAAGATTTTCGTGTTTTGAGTGTTTTCTCTTGTTATGCTTCAATTACTTATGCTTATATTGCTGTCAACTCAGTGGGACTTTTAATTTAAATGAACTAAAAAAAATAACTTACCTTTGCCTTCCCGCTCCAGTTCTGCGTCTTCATGAGCCTAGCCCTTCAAGGCAATCCCACGCCAGGTACCAGTGTTGCACTTTCACATTGACCAGGTGCTCTCATGAAGGTGGCGGGGCCTTAATAAGACGACCAGGAGGAGGCTCAGGCTCAGGCAGGGGTGTTGCTAGGGCTTACGGGGTCTCCAGGAGCAGTAAGGGCCGGCCTGCCCCACTGGGAGCGGACATCCTGTGGTCGCACTCAGGGGCCTCACCCTCGGGTGAATGGCAAAGTTGGTGCCAGTGTCCACAAAGGTGTCTCTGCAATGTTACATGATTGCAAGTCTTGTTAACCCTCGGACCCCTTTTAGCTGCTCTTACTCACACACATGGGGCCCAGGTACGGAGCTTGGTCACCGCCTTGATCTTGGACGAATCCTGCGACCGGCCCTGGAAATGTTGTTGTGCTGCTGGGCCTGGGAACAGAGTGGAGCGACACACACAGGCACTGTTGGTCACGCCTGCATCACAATTTTTTCAAAGTCATCGTCCCACGCTCTCCCACTCAGCCCGCCTCTCTCCATCCCACTGCCTCGGCGGGCTCTTCCGCAATCGTCAACCCACTCCCTCACCTCCCGCTGTCCATACAGGAGGTCAGGAGGTCTGGGACTAGCACGAAGGCGAGGGAGTACTCGGGTTGTTGCCACCCACTGCCCTGCCCCTAGCCATTGATTTCAGTGGTGCGCTGCTGGAGATGCCTGGGGCGCAGCATAGGCGCACCAGAAGAAACCATTCATTTTGCGCTTAATCTTGCCACTCCCTTCAGGATGACACCACTCCTGTCGCATGTGCTTCGAGGGCGAGCAATAGTCCTCGCCCCGGCCGGCCAGCACATGCGCAGGAGGTGTCTTTGACCGGCTGTGACCGTGTCCCGACGCTCCGAGGAAAAAACAACAAAACAGTCAGAATCATTTTCTTTTTTATTTGACTGCAAGACTCGTCCCAAGTCTAGTGGGGCAATGCCCATTTCGCCCCTATGCACCAACCACCACTGGTTGGCATATTCTGGCTTGATTGCTTGATTTGTATGCCTCTTAATTTTTGCAGGCAGGTGGATGTTGAAACTGTGATATGATTACTCTGTGTTGACTAGTTTTGCCTCCTTATCTGGAACAGAGATAGGGGGCCAGATGTACAAAGCTTTTTTACGTATGTAAAGGGCCATTTGGGAACGCAAAAAGGCATCTTTAAATCTACAAAGCCCCAATTGTGATTCAGTAACCTGTTACAGAATCGCAGTTTGGTTTGCGATCGGTATTTGGAAGGTTCATGTTTAGAGTGTCCCTTCCTAAAAATGAATCGCAGTGGCATGTATGAATACTTTGTGACAGAAATGCGGTTGCAAAACATTTGCAATTCGAAATGGACACCTTCCGCTTTGTGAATATTTGTAAAAACATTTTTTGAGAGCAGGCTCTTAAAAAATTTTAAGAAAACTTTTCATTTTTACTTTTGAAATCCAACCCTTTTTCCTTTGAGGAAAGCGGGCTGCATTTAAAAAAAAAAATGATTTATTAAAAAGCAATCACAGACATGGTAGTCTGTTGACCCCTGCAGTCTACATCCCTGTGACGTTTGCGATTCCCAATGGGTCGAACGAATTTCATTGCTCTCACCCCGACAAATGCGATGCAGTGCGTGCAACAATATTTATTTTTATGCTTACTTACCTGTAATCTGCCGTCCACCCTGCCCCTCCCCCTTCCCCTCCCCCTCCCCACGTCACCTCCCGGCAGCACTCCCATAACCGACCGCTACTGGTCGCAAACCAAGACCTACCATATTAATATTTATGAGGAAGGTTTATTTGTGACCCCCCGGGAATAGCAAAATGTGCAGTAGTGCACACATTTATACATGGGTGTTTGCGATTACCAAGTAGCAAAAATTCGCTATTTGGTAATCCCAAAACATTACTTACAGACATCTGGCTCCATAGAAACGTGTTTAAGTATGGGTTAAAGGCTTCCTTTAATTATGTAGGATGTGTATAAATGAAAAAGGCATCCTTCAGGGCGCTTCTTTCTGAACGACCGATGATTGACGCAGAAAATAATTTTTCATTTGATTCCCAAGTCACTAACTATATCACTAAATATATCAGGTGTAAAGTTTGATGATAGAAGCATGAAACGGTACAGGGCAGGTTAGGTTTAATAAATTCAGAGGGTTTTACATGTCACTGCAATTATAGACCAACAATGATACGCTCTTCACACTGGGAGTAAGGAGTTATTGAGGAAAAGTCAGCCCATAACGCACCTGATGCCCAGGCTGCTGGCGCAGGACGCCTCTTAGTTCCCATCTTGAACAATTACCAAATAAAGAGACGGGCGCTGGAAGCAGGAAGACAAGAATAGAGTTTTATTTCTCACGAGGAGAGCCTGTCATTTCGGACACTCGCACAGTGTCTTCAGGAGGTGCTCTAACAAGTTCTCACATGTTTATGATGCACAAACATTCCTTATTACAATAAAGACGCTTTGAAGTAGGAAAAGGCATTCTTGGAATCCCAGCTTCAGGCCTATTCCCATACCAGTCGCTCAGATGTCATCCTCGCCTCCTGAATGTAACAAGAGAGATTGTGATCTCTCAGCCGGACATTCCTACAGGACACGAGGGCAGGAGGGGATGATCAGGTCAAAGGTCGGGCAGGCGATAAGATCGCGCACTTCGGCTGGTGTATCACGGTTTTGTTATGCTGGGCAGGGAAAAGGGGGATGTACATCCACGAGGCTTGGTCTTAGGACTTGGGACCGGGTTGAGAGGCCAAGTGCAGCCGGGGGGGGGGGGGCTGTCAGCTGAGGGGAAGGGTGTTCTTGGGAGGAAATGGGGGGGTGTGGGTCAAGCAGGAGTATTACTTCTAGAGCAGGGTCACGCAGAGGGAGAGGGTCTTGTGGCCGATGCACGAGCAGTGCGCGCAGGGAGGGGTGCCGGGGGTTTAGCAAACGGTCAGAGAGGCCATGGTGCCTAAAATGGCTGTCGTGTACGTGTGTGCATGGGTCTATGCTGGCGGGATAACACAGTCAGTGTTTCACAATTATTCGTTCTGCTTACAACAAGGGGTACAGTGAACACAAATGAACGCCGCTTATGTACATATACATTGTCATTTTCATCAGTCGCCGCTTTTTTTACATAAGCTAGTTCAGTTCTATGTAGTCGGTACGATAGGCAGAATGCTGTACATGTGAATTTACATTTGTTGGGTTCTTCATACAAGTCTAGAGATCGATGTAATACTTAGTCGGTGTTAATCAAGGAAAATGTTCAGAAACATTATAGAATCAAGTTCAGACTTTCTCTCCGGTGACATCAACATACAGTAAGAGTACTCTGATACCTTCGGGTCTTATCAGTGCTATAAGAAACTTTTGGAAAACTAAATACATGAGTGATCGATGAAACATTTTTGAAAGCAATACAAAATGGTTGAGGGAGGGATTCAGTTCGACACAAGCAATTAGTCAAGGGGGTGAGTAGAAAGTTCAGGAAGGGGGGTTTTCGTCAAAATGTCTGTTTAACAGAGTCCGTCTTCTTTTGTTGGCGCTGTTGAGCACCGGCGGTGGAGCTATAGGTCCAGCTCGGATTCATCCTTACGCGTTGCAGGGTGCGATCAGTCCTCTGCTGTTAGATCACAGTCCTGTTTCCTAACTGATCTTCTTAGGGGTGCCCCATGCTGGGCACCTGCGTGTCTTTCTTTTTCCGTGGCAAAACCTTATTCTATAGTCAAAAGTTATGCGAAAAAGGGTGATGTTGTTGAATAAACAAGGGAAAAGAGGGCGGAGTGGGATCAGATCTTTGAGCACACCAAGGGACCACAAGGAGCGAAGGATGACGAGCAGGCAGGCCCATCGGTCGGGCTCAAAAGGGACGGGGACTTCAGGCACGAGTGGGTCAGCAAATCGAGGGCTTCAAGGCAGCCCTTCATTCCTTAATCTGCCGAGTTTGAGAGTGGTGCCTCGTCCCGCGTCTCGTTACTCTGTGGCTCCATCTTTGGCTGAGGTCACACGTGCTTCATGATCTGTGGCCAGGCCGTGCGTCACGTCCAGCTCCTCTCCTCCGGTGATTGTATCTTTAAATGGGTACAAAACAAGTTTTTAGAAAAACTGTCAGGAGAAGACATTTATACATCTCAATTCCGTCCCCAATCCTAAGTAGGTGGGGGATAGGTTCATCGGTCACAGTCAGAAGTCATCACTTATGGAGTATGTAGGAGGGCATTATCATTGGATTCGTAAGCCTATTTGGCGTTCATTCGTGACGTACGTGGAGAGAAATTGGACTTTTATACACAGTGTATTATATCAAACTCAAAATCGAGTCCTTATGTAGAGACTCGCCCTTTTTCTTTTTAACCCAAGTACTGACAATCTTACATTTTCCTTCGGGGTCGGCTAACTCTTGCAAGCAGGGGGTTATCATCATGAGAGAGGGGCAGGGGTTACACATGCTTTTCTTGGGGAGCGACCGTTAATCAAGGTCATCAATTACGCTTCGGGGGTAGCTGATATGGAGCTGGCGTTAATCGGGAGAAGCGAGGACGCTTTGGGCAGGGAGCTGGGGTCAATCGGGAGAAGCGAGGGGCACTTTGGACATCCGCACTTAAGTGCAGAGGGGTTAGGTAATCTGGGCAGTGGGAATTGTATTTCTAACGAGCTGGAAAACAGAAGGCCATTGACGTTATAGTCCCCCTATGAAAAGGCCAGATTAGGGGACATCAGTCGTCTTACCTGTCCTTTCCTTCATTACCAACTCGGGTTCTATCGTTTTGCAGAAAGGAGAGGTAGTAATATGGCAAGTCACAATCATTTTAGTTCCTGTCAATTTTGCCGAACACCTTTGTGTTCGAGGAGACCCACTTAAGTTTGTGCCGGGGGGGGGCACAATGCTACCATACAAGGGAGGAGGGACCAGGGGGGGCTTTAAAGAGAGAGAGAGAGAGAGAGAGAGAGAGAGAGAGAGAGAGAGAGAGAGAGAGAGAGTGAGACCGCACTCTAAATGGTCCATTCGGTACACGTATGACATGGAGAGAGAAAGAGAGAGAGAGAGAGAGAGAGACGTGTACAATAATGGGTCATTCAGTGCGCGTACAACACAGAACAACTGGGGTTAAGTAATACGGAAACACAGGCAGAGGGATGACGTAGATCCATACATTACGTACACACATACTCAGGTGAGGGAGACAGTACATGTATTATATACAAAAATCCAAGACAAGACATATAACCGTTATTGGCCATAATGATCTCTTCCGGTATGCTGCGCATCCTTAGCATCCTAAGCTCTTTTTACCCTTTTCTTTCCTTTTATTGTCGGCTGCCTTTACTGGTCTTTGTGGTTGTACACACTTACGCCTTTGGCAACCAGTCAAGAACTAACCTGGTCGGGCTAATGTGTTTCCAGGCTGAGGCAACAGTGGGTGTCAGTTGCGGGAACAATAGGGCAGCTTTGAGTTTCCGGTCCATGAGGGTGCGGAAAGGATGTAGTAATTTTTAAACACTGACAACATTCCTAGTCCTCCAAACGGAGGGTACTAGAGTAAACCTCACCTCAGAATATTCTTTTAAACTTTCCCTATTTAGTTAAGTGTAGAATGCTTAATCATAAGTGCACGTCATTTTTGGTTGTATTATTCGAGGTGCCAAGCGAGGTCACATTTTGTATTTTTCGCTTCAGGCTGTCCTCTCAAGCGCTAAGTTCAGGGCGTTGTTCGCTCATCGTGTGTAGGTACCATAATCAAACCCCTTTTTCCCATCTCTTCGTCCGCTAGATCACCATTTTCTTTTTCGTATTTTAATCGACGTTCCAATGTGACCTGCAGAAAGAGGGAAAAAGAAGGGGGGCGGGGGCAGCATTTAAAAACACATCAGCGCGCATAAACCCGAAAAGGCTTTTACTTACTACATACTCGGCCTATCTCCACGGAACGCAGTCCTTGCCAACTCGGCATTTAAGCCCAGATGGACCTTTTAGTGTGGGAGAGATGATTATCGCAAGCCGGTGGATAGCATAGGTCACCCAGGTGTGGTATTACGGATCGTATGTAGGGAGGCCAGGTGGCACTCCTTCGGGGCGACTTAGCGGTGAATTCCAGGGTCTTTTAGCGGTTGCTTTAGGCTGTACAAAAATGTGCAAAGTACATACAACAAAAACCTAGACCATTCATATTTGCAATATTTCTGCGTACTATACTTTTTAACCCTTAACTAATCGAGCTGAGCCATTTCACCTGTAATTCAGTTATATCGGAAACAGTGGTCATTTATTCGAAACTCACCAATTTACACGTGACAACTTCGTACGTTTTTCTCCAAAAATCTTTAATAAAAAATGTCGGTGCATAAATACGGGCCTACAACCCCGTGGGCCGGCCAGAACTGTACAGGTGGGGATACTTATTAGTGGAAAACCTAATGGAGTCGGTGGTCGTTGATTTCATAATAAAAGTGCGACAAGTGCAATAAAATCATATCGAAACTTCAGTGTGAGCAAGTATCATAAGTGTTGAAATTCGAACTTTCAATAATCATGATGCGCCAAACTTAACAACAATTCATTGTCCGAATGTTCAATCAGCACCTATCTCACTTCAATTTATTGTCCGAACACATAATCAGTACCCATCCCATATCAATTCATTGTGTTTAAAAACTGTATACATATTTCATGACATCAAGGCTGAGCAATCGGGGTACAACAAGGAGTTGAAAGTTTCATTTGTACCAGCGCCATTTTGGGTGCAGCCAGGCAGATCCAGGCATAGTCAAAACCTCTACCAACTCGTGGTTGGCCCAGAGCCTCTTTCGGCAGTCCAAAAAGTTCAGTTAAAGGGCAACAGAAAGGGATCGGCAGTATGAACCATCAGTCAAAAAAAGGGGGGAGGGAGGCAACATTTTTCCCTACCGGGTCATACTGGGTTTTTCACCGGAACTGATCCGAACTGTAGTCTGCAGGATTTTAGTCATTCAAATTGAGGCTGGCGTCAGCATGGGAGCGCCGACGTCCCGCGGCTACATTTTCATCGTTCCGCGGGCAATCATGGCAGTCATTCCCCATCGGGGGTATCTGCGGGGGTCGGGGACCCCTGCGGCTCCTATAGAATCTTCAAGGTCGAGGAGAACTTTTATGATGGTGGGACTCGTTTCTTAATCAACAAGCAACCGGGCCATTCCTTCATGCTGGGCCCGCTCTTGCAGGGTCGACCGCCATTTTGAGAGTTCGGCAGCTACCGGCAATCGCGGGGTCAAATGAGCAGATGGGCTCCAACCTGTCGGGCGAGGCGTCGCAGCACCGCCACAGTGGACGAGACCCTGCTGGGTGAGTGGAGCATCGCTGCACCGTAAGAGTGGACGAACCCTTTGCCGGGTGCGAGGAGCGTTGGGGGTGCAGCTGGGGAGCCTTCACCTGGGGAGGTGGGAGAGGCTCGTTCGCGCCGCCTCTCCCTCCCGGTGCACCCCACGGCGGCTCGCTTGACATTTGTTATGGCCGGACCAGGCGATGAGGACGAGGGGGGGGGTTGGAGGCATGTGCAAGACATCCCCCCCCAGTGTTGTCGCAGCCATTATTGAAGAAGTGGGGACGCCTGGCATGTTTTGGGCCGGGCCTACAGCCGATGGCGGCCGGAAGCTTCTTCGCCCCGGCCCCAGGAACGGGTCCCTTGGTTCATCCGGGGGACAGGCCTTGGCGCGTGGTGCCGCCTTCGGGCTATTCGCGTAGTGGTCCTTCCACCCCAGGCCGCCCCTGACGGTTTTTGTAGACTTTAAAACGCCCAAAAACTACTAGAAAGTAGCCCAAAGTAGCCCAACATTGCTACTTTGGGGAAGGAAGGACTGGAACGGCGTCAGGCAGACGGCGAAATGCATTGTGGGTTTCGTTTGTCGATGCAGCCGTTTGTCATGTAAATAGTTGCTTAAATGTTTTTTTGTTTGTTTAAAAAAATAAAACGTGTTCACCTGTTACTTCGCTATAGTGTTGTATATTTTCTATTATTCGCCTAAGGTTTGTCGTTAATTGGGCGGGGTGGGTGGTGGAGCCAAGCTGTCTCGAAGTCATAGCGTTGAGTTCGGCTTTCCTCACCAGTTTCATATTTCCTGAGGGGTTGTTCCCTATCTTTCCATTTCAGCGAGGTTGAAAAGAGATCTCATCAGCGGCCTACTGATTTCACTCGATTCCTTTTCTTTTCCCTAACGATTTTTATATATTTTTTTTTTCTCTTTTTTTTTTTATTTGCTAGCACGATACAGCGGCTAATCCGCATTTTTTTTCTTTATATTTGTCCTTTTGTATTAGGGGTGCCCTCCTGGCCGAGCCAGATGACCTACCTCTAATAAATGGTCCGGGTGGAACTAGTTTACCATTTGAGCCACAAATGAAACTTAAGGAAAATGGTGTTATTAGATCTACCACAGCACTTTTGAGCTTCTCCAAAAGATTGGGCTCGAAACCTATGGAAGCAATGACCAGGATTTATAGAGCTAAATGTGTGGCAATCGCATCCTATGGGGCAGACATTTGGGGTTATGTCCCAACTCCAGGCATACAAATCGCTGAAAACAATTTTATACGGTCCCTCCTGACACTTCCGAAATCTTCTCCCACACACTCAATACATAATGAATTAGGCATGGGATATGTCTCTGATCTTCTAAAAATGTCCCCAGTGCTTTGCTGGATTAAAACCTGGACTAATGAGGAAATCAGCCTGAATCACTGCATCCTTAAAGATTGTATATCTCTGGACAAAGCTCACACTATACCATGGCTGGCACATGTTAGAGCGGCATGTGCGAGGCTAGGGCGTCCGGAAATGTACTCTCTACCGCATAATCTTAAAAAAGAGGATGTAAAGTGGGTGAAGCAGCATTTTCGGACCTTGTTGGAATGTGAAAGAGAAACGGCTCAACTTAGTAAACCCACGGTGAGATTACTTTTTCAACTTTCCACAACTACAGCTATGGAACCTTATTTAAAATATGTTACAAAGCCTTACCATCGCTTCTTGCTCACAAGGTTTAGATTTAACTCGATCCATCTTATCCTGGGCTCGTATACAGTATGGGGTACCCCTGACAATCTTCCCCCTTGTACATGTGACTGTTTTTCAACACAGGACACCCTGCACCTGGTCATGTTCTGTGAGCACTACCTGGCGCCGCGGAAAAAATTTCTTGTTCCTATCTTGAAACCTTTGAATTTTGTCCAGGTACGCCCAGCATTATTATACCTCCAGATGTTGAATTCGGTGCCGGTGGCATATGGTGTAGCCTGTTTTTTAGTAGCAGCCGCCAGACTGAATAAACTAAGAGCTGCCGCACCACTTAATCATCAAATCTGACTCTTTGTATAATCTTTGGCAAGAATGTTTTTAACATTTTGTTCTTAGAAGGAGTAGCAATCAATTTTTTACACTTGTTAAGTGATCTGTTTAATTTTATTTTATGTATTATGTACTGCTTTTATGGTTTTAATTAACCGAATAAAGTTTTTTTGACTGACTGACTGACTGACTGACTGACTTAGTTTACCAATCAGTGGGGAGTAGATAGGCATGACAGATTACAACGGGGGACAAAGGTCCGCATTACCTACCCTTCATTACTTGCAAAGACTAGACAGAACATTTCTATTCCACGTTATTTGCAAACAGAGAATGCCTCAAAAGAACTATTCCTTGAACAATAAATGTCCAGACAATCAATCAATCAGTGGGGAGAAAAACAGGCATGACGGATTACAACGGGGACAAAAGTCTGCATTACCTATCCTTCACTATCTGCAAAGGGGGTGGCAGAATATTTCTATTCCTCCCTGTTTGTAGACAGGGAATATCTCAAAGAGCAATAATCGATAAAAATCGATAACAAACAATCAATGGGGAGAAAGATAGGCATGACGGATTACAACGGGGACAAAAGTCTGCATTACCTACCCTTCACTATCTGCAAAGGGAGACAGAATATTCCTATTCTTCCCCGTTTGTAGACAGCGAATGTCTCAAAGAGCAACAGAGCAACCAATCAATCAGTGGGGAGAAAAATAGGCATGCCGGATTACAACGGGGGACAAAAGTCCGCATTACCTATCCTTCACTATTTGCAAAGAGAGAGGAACGTTCCTATTCGTCGCTGTTTGCAAACAGAGAATGTCTCAAAGAGAACCAATACTTCAGGTAGCCACCGAGGCTAAATGAACCAATCAATGAACAATACCAGTATTTTAAATACTGATTCCAAAACAATCAATCAATCAATCAATCAGATGGATAAAGCCATCCTACCAATCGGACGTAAAGACGTCCTACTTAACCTTACCCGGACCGGACCATGTGGGCAATTCTTCGCCTTCCTTTTTCCAGCGCCCCATCGTTCTCTTTCTCCATGTTTTTACTGCAGCATTCCTGTGGGATTCCAGTCAGGACAGTAGGTCACTTGAGAGAGAGGTCCGTTCGGAATCAGTGAAGTTCATTCAATCGGCAGCCGGACGAGGGCCCTCTCAAGGCAGGTATACTCCAATCGTTTAGATGTTCACCCCATCGTCTGGACCTCTCTTACCGGACCTTTATGTCGCTGATGGGCCCCACGTTTGGCGCCAATTGAGGAAAAGTCAGCCCATAACGCACCTGATGCCCAGGCTGCTGGCGCAGGACGCCTCTTAGTTCCCATCTTGAACAATTACCAAATAAAGAGACGGGCGCTGGAAGCAGGAAGACAAGAATAGAGTTTTATTTCTCATGAGGAGAGCCTGTCATTTCGGACACTCGCATAGTGTCTTCAGGAGGTGCTCTAACAAGTTCTCTGAGGCTTCGTCTTTTATACACATGTTTATGATGCACAAACATTCCTTATTACAATAAAGACGCTTTGAAGTAGGAAAAGGCATGCTTGGAATCCCAGCTTCAGGCCTATTCCCATACCAGTCGCTCAGATGTCATCCTCCCCTCCTGAATGTAATAAGAGAGATTGTGATCTCTCAGCCGGACATTCCTACAGGACACGAGGGCAGGAGGGGATGATCAGGTCAAAGGTTGGGCAGGCGATAAGATCACGCACTTCGGCTGGTGTATCACGGTTTTGTTATGCTGGGCAGGGAAAAGGGGATGTACATCCACGAGGCTTGGTCTTGGACTTGGGACCTGGTCGAGAGGCCAAGTGCAGCCGGGGGGGGGGGGGGCTGTCAGCTGAGGGGAAGGGTGTTCTTGGGAGGAAATGGGGGGGTGTGGGTCAAGCAGGAGTATTACTTCTAGAGCAGGGTCACGCAGAGGGAGAGGGTCTTGTGGCCGATGCACGAGCAGTGCTCGCAGGGAGGGGTGCCGGGGGTTTAGCAAACGGTCAGAGAGGCCATGGTGCCTAAAATGGCTGTCGTGTACGTGTGTGCATGGGTCTATGCTGGCGGGATAACACAGTCAGTGTTTCGCAATTATTCGTTCTGCTTACAACAAGGGGTACAGTGAACACAAATGAACGCCGCTTATGTACATATACATTGTCATTTTCAACAGTATGACAGAGCGTTTACACATGGTTTGTCTTGATTGAGACTGTGTTCACATGGAATATTATTTGCACACTTAATAGACTCTGTAAGAAAAATGTATACTTTCTGTAATGGGATAGTGTGACTACTAAAAAGATGCTTGGAAACAAAATGTGCATTTATTTGATTGAGTTTTCATCCAGGAAATGGTTTAATAGTTATATGCAAAGATATCTTAATTTCATTTGAATTGGTTGTGCTCTACAACAGTTCATTACTTTTTAGGTCTTGCGCCTAGCGTTGCAGTGCGCAGCAATGCTCGTGCAGCAAGAGACCTCTGGTAAAGGGGTTTTGAAGCTGACCACACGCTTGTGCGTGTGGTTTTGCTTTCGCGGTCAGGCATTGGCTTTAGCGTGCTTTTTTGTTTTAAAAAGGCACGCAATTGGGCAAAGGCGCATGTCCCGCCTTTGCAACGCCCATTCCCGTCCGTGGCTAGCACACGCAGCAATGCGCGATCGCCTCGCTGATGCGCTCCCTCGCCCCTGCTCCTCTGTGGTGCGCGCACACCACTAGTTTAGATAGAGGGAGGGAATAGAAGATCTTTGACTACTTTTTCTGCATAAAACTGGGTTATTTTATTTTTAAACATGAGGTGCTGTTAGAAATCATGCTACAGTTTGGTAAATTAATTGTGGATTTGGACTCCTTTCTTAGATTCTATTAACTAGTCAGTTCTAAAAGGCATCAATATATATACATGGCTTTGCTATCGAAATGCGCATTCGTAGACTAAAGGTACATACATTTCCAGATTGAAGAGTAGCCAAGGTTGAACTCCGCGGAACATGCTAATCAAAAATGACTGAGCCATAACTTTCATTTTATCTCTCCGTGGGCGAGCCAAGCATTCAATAGCCACCTGATGGGTCTACAACTAATTTACCCCGTTATAGGGAAAAAAACAACATAAAAGAGTCTATTTTTAACACTCATGACTCCGAGAGCATCTTCAGCCAGTCCGGCAGCCAGCGGGAGCGCGCTCTCTTGTTGCCATGGATACCAAACCCTCTTGCTGTGTGCGGCTGGGTTACGACCATTATTATTTCTCACCACAGTTCGAAGATACAAGGACCAGGGGCTTCATGGGGCACCACGTGACAACGATCCTCGAGCCTGACCAGTGCAGTGCTAAAGGAAGGATACCACCAGGGGATATCTGCCAATGCCCACCAAGGCAAATTGGCCAATGAGGGAAATGGGGAGACTTCCTACAAACACGTGAAGTTCAAAAGGGCTGTTGCAGAGTCGATTGGTTGCATGGCTAATAATTTAATGGACTTTCTCATGCACAGGACTGTTGGGAACTCTGCCGGTGAAAACCCTTGTTTGCCAGACCACCATAGGCCACCATCTTGTTATTCTCTTGTGTGTAATTGCGTTATATGAGTGCGCTTCTGTCTGCCTGTGCCTTGTGATGCCTGACTGTGCTTGCATGTGTGCTGTGAGTGTTATATTGTTTCTTTCCCTCTCTCTTTTGCGCCCTGGTATTACTCCTTCACCCGTCACCCCATCTCTCCCTCTCTCCTTCTCTCTTACCTTACCCACTCAGTTCTGTGTATTCATCTCTTCCCTTTTTCTTTCTTTCTCATCTCGCACACTCGCCTCTATCTTCATCTCTCTCTCCCCTTCCTCTTTTGCACTCTCTCATTACCCATGGTGCCTCATCTCACTCTCTGTCCTCAATATCTCTTGCTTCTTCACATCTGTACCTCTGTTTCTCCCATCTGTTTTTTCTGTATCGCTCTCCACTGTCTTACACACTCATCTCTGTCTTTTGTTTCTATCTGTCGCCATATCTGCCTTTTATCTCCATCTGTTCATCTGTCTCTTGTTTCTATGTCTGCCACCCTATCTGCCTCGTATCTGCATCTGTCTGCTGCCTCCATCAGAGCACTTCAAATGCTTACATTTTCCAAACATGTAAATTGAATATTTCATTCAAGGCATCTCACAGGGGTGAGACAAAAAAAGTGTGTACGTGTATATGTGCACGTGCATGCCTGCATGCATGTGTCTAAGTGTGCACACATTCGTAGGGATGTAGGAGTGCCTGTGTGTGTGTTCTTGTATATAGGTGCATGCACGTGTGCGTGTGTAAATGTATTTCCGGTTGGTAATGCTGTATATTAATGTGCATGCTGCCTTATGTGGATGTCTGTGTGCATTCCATTCCATTCTAACTTAATGTGATTTGCTCGATATCCACCCCATGCTTGTTCCCTTTGGCCCCTCCGACTTTATTCTGGGACTAAATAGTGCAAGTAGGAATTTTGTGCGGAAGTTCATCCAGATGTGCGTTCCGCTCCAGAGGGACACTTTAACCATTCATTTCAGAAGTCACAGCTGGTGGGCAGATTGCAGAGTTCCGACCCAGGGGCATTCCACTCGGCACAGAGGCTTTTATTCAGTGTTGTAATGCTTTGGAAAGTGCACAAAACTAACACCAACAGATAATAGGGAATTTTTGGGTACCAAAATGTTACATGTAGCAGCGACTTTCCAAAGGCCCATGATTGTTTGGATGTGACATGTACTTCCTCGCATTCGAGCCACAACATTGAAAATAGTGCACTAAAAAGCCAATTGACCAACAATTTATATATCAGCGTTTCTGTTTATTTATGTGGGATCCAGGGGCATAAAACACAGGCAGCGCCTGCGGTATAAGGGGGGGGGGGGTCCTTCAGAGTACCCCCCCCCCCCACCATGAGGGGGGCCCACAATCAGCCTAAGGCTAATGAAAATCTGCGATACATGAGAGACTCAGGAGTCCCTCATCACATTTTGCAAGTGGAGGGGGTGTTGGGGGAGAAGGGGGAGGGGTGGGTTGGTGCATCATTTTGCCTTACGCCACTGCTGGGATCTGCAAAGATGTAATCAACTGAAGTGGATTTACGAAAGCGGAAGACGTACTGAAGGGTAAATATGACTTTCGTAGTTTCCTTTGCTTACTCCCGCCATCCATGATCCTACATCTGCAGACCGCTGACAGGCACAGATTTCGGTCTTAACTAATGATTACAATTCTTACTTAACGCTAGACTTTCTAAAACATGGGATGAATTGCTCTCTTGGCCAATACCCAGGCCTACATGAAGGTGCACGTTAGAAGGGCATTGCAAGTCAGATAAGCATTGCCAAAGCCAATAGTTCTCACCTATGAGACCTATTGTCCTTGGCATTTTTTTAGCCTTGCTGTTAGGCAGCATGGCTGCTGTGTTTGCATGACTGAAAGTAAACTAAAAAAAGCACAATGATACTGCTAGGGTGTCAATTTTTTAAACACACACCAACCCAAACACCTAGACCTTACAATATAGGGAGAGCATTTTATTCTTTTTATGTAAAAATCTGAGATGAATTCGTAAACAAAAAGGTTGTGCAAAATGCTATTTTTTCTAATTTCGCTGGTTTGCTACAGCGAAAATGTTATTTTGAAAGAAAATAAATGGGGGAGTCAACTAGGGCTGGGGATTGGGCAGGGGAGGAGGCAACCCAGAGTGAGAGAGGGTGGGAGAGAAGGGTGCAGGAAAGTAAGGGATGGATAAGCAAGAGCTGAGCCCACAATTGTGAAGCACGTGGACAACGAATGCTGGCAATGGGGAAGCATACAAACAATAGAGGAAAGCGGGAATGTAAGCGTTCGGACAACAGAGGGTTTGTGGGCATATTTGGGGAAGAACATTGACAATGGAAGGAGCCTTTGGATGGGATAGCAAACAGACAGAGGATGTTGGGCAGACGAGGAAGCAAACAGCAAACATGGACAAATCCAATAGTCCTGGTCTGGCTGACAGCCTTTTGGCAAATCTTATTTTGTTTTGTTATGGTTTTTGCAAAGATTTATTGTGCAGGAAGCTGCTGGGCCCTCATTAAATATTTAAAACACATAACTGAAGGCAAAAGTGTTTATTTCTGGTCTCAAAAAGTAAACATACACCTGACACTGAAGGGAACTGCCTCGTGTGATTGTTCTCCTTTAGCATGCCGTAACTGATAGGAAGGAAGTCTATGGCCAGATTCTGCTATCCCTGGCCCTTGATGCATGCTGGAGTTGGTGGAAGAACAATGTGAATGACTTAGACAGACTGATGGATGACATTTGACTGAAAACCCACATAAGTAACTATGTTACACATACTGCTATTCCCCCCTTGAAATAGAAGGCAAACAAGAAAGGGAGGAAGTAAGGAATTGTAGAAACTAAATGGGGGGCACTACCAACCAGAATATAAGATCCTTAAGTATTTGCCCGGCGGTGTCGCCTCTTGAACCCACAAAGAAGTTAAACTATTGAAGAGGCAGGCGCTGGAGACTGGAAGGCAGGAAACAAGGTTTTTATTCTCTCCGGAGGAGAACACAACGAAACGGACAGAAGGTATCGTTCTGAGGTGCTCTAACTGCATCCCTGAGGCCTGGCCTCTTATACACAAGTTTATCTTTTTATTGCATGTAACACATTCTCGTCGATACTTTGATGTACGGAAAGACATCCTCCGAATCCCCCCTTCCCAGCCCGTTCCCACGCAAGGTTACAGTGGGAGTCCCCGCCCCGTTCACAACAGGTGATGATCATCGCGCAGCTGGATATTCCGCCGATTCACGGAGTGTGTGGGATTTGATCGGATCTCGTAGGGCGGGGGGCTTTGATCAACCCGGGGATCCCTTGCTGGGGGGAAACTTTCTATTGCACGGGGAGGGGCAAGGAACAGTATCGGCAGAGCCGGGTTTCGGCCTGGGAACGAGGAAGACAAACGGGCACACGGGGAAAAGGGGTTTGCATCAAAGGACCGGGGATCATAAATGGGAAGAAGGGAGGTGTCGCGCTGGGAACAGGACGAGGGCCTGGCGCAGAGCAGCGCTGAAGAGGGGTTTTATGATTCGCGGCAGGTGCAGGCAGGGGGGTTGTCAGTATGCGGGGGATGCCGGCGAAGCTAGGAGTGGGGGAGAGGCGCGCTGGCTCTCGGCGGGAGCAGGGAAGCCATGGTGTTCAAAATGGCGGCTGTTTTACGCGCACAAAAAGGTTAAGGAGAGCAAGAGGGCGCCGATAATGTTGACGGTCTTAGTCCAACTTTCAACAGTCCTCCCTTTTCAACATATCTAGCCAACTTGCTTATTCGATGTCAATTTTCATCAAATTCCTAACTTCGGTATCATACAATGCTCTCATATGTTCGCTTCCAATGTCCACAGTTTTGGGAAAAATACAATTCGCACATAAAGAACACATAGGTGGCAAGCATTGAATTCCTAAGCATAGGCCACATATTACAACTACGGGAATCATGATAATGGTGAGCAGTCTCCAGCCCCAGCTTTTGACGGTGTCCCAGAACCAACCACCAAGCGACCATTCTTCTTGCTCTTGGTGAACTTCCGAAGAGAGTCTGTGAAGATGTTCGATGGCTTTGTACACTGAGGGTGAGTTGTCCGGTATGTATGTACAACAGCTGGACCCAATAATGCGGCATGCTCCTCCACGGTCCGCCAGAACCACATCTAGAACGAGGCGGTTCTGCAGAGCCACCAAACGGACCGCTTGGAGCTCGGCAGTGTTGTTGGCAAAGATGCCCGCTGTGATGTTCATGGTTGTCTCGACTGCCTGAGTCAAATGTCGGATGGCACGGCTGTTTGCCATCGGGCCCCAGAGGGGGACGAGTCCTTTCATAGCATCGAGGAACTGCGCCCCTGTTGAGTCGGCTTGTTCAATGTCTTTGGCTCGTTTTTGCCGGTGGTGATTCGCTGGGGCCACATAAGTTGGAGGAAGGACGAAGGAGATGTAGCAAGTGCCCCCCCAGCCTTTGGGGAGCCAGGTGTAGGCCTTCGTGCCGCAGATGAAATACATGTTTGGGGATGACACAAAGGAAGGTGGATCCGTGGAATCCAGAGTTCTGGTAAAGCGGCAAGCGCTGCGACCCACCAGCTGTGTCCCAAGTCCTTCTACACACATGTGGCCTGTGACGTTGATGACCGTCAGGGCCACAGTCAGAGTGGCAGCCGTTCGTTTCCGCAGATAGGAGAAGGTGGGTCTGGTTGGATTGTTGAACACCTGCATTTCGATTCGCTCTTTGGCCGGGATGTCCATTTGGATCGAGTCGCTGGGAGTCAGCGGGCAGAAGTGTGTCTTTGTCTTGTTTCGCCCGGCCCCATGAGAAGAATGTGCTGCAGTTCTGCTGGAGGTGGCATTGCCCGTATAGCTCTCTTGCAGGAGGATCAGCCAGGCAAGGCAGGAGCCGTGGACAGAGAAGGGTGAAGGGATGAATGGTATTGAATGTCCAGTGGCATGGGGTAGCAACCCACAGATCCAGCAGTTGGTGGTATTGGTGGCAAGATTGTGCTGGTGAAGTAGCTGCACGAAAGAGTTGTTCCAAAACTCCTTTCGCCTCTCTCTTAGTTGAGGAGAGAGCGAAATTAGATAATGTTCCTTCATGGTGGTAGGCTGAGCAGTGGTTAGGAATGTTTCGTGAGCAGGTGCGTGTTCTTCCATAATCCAGAGCGTAGTCATGAGGAGAAAACAGAGGAGGATTACGATGAAGAGTGCAATTGTCTTTGAGCTATGGAGTCTGTCTATTCTCGGATTTCTGTAGTGGGTATTTCCTGCTGTCTCCGTCGGCTTCTTATTTGGCGCTTCCATCATCTTCTTATCTGGCGCTTCCATCATCTTCGTCTTCAAGGTGCTCGGTAGTGGGCAGGACCACAGACTTAGTTTTAGCTTCTCTCCAGGTAACCCTTGGTAGTTTGGGTCACCGTTCTGAGATCCTTTAACCTAGTCCGTGGCCTACTTAGCCGAAGCTCCCTCCTTTCGACGCAGGAAATACCCTTCTCGAGATGGCACAGTGGGATCAGGATGTTTTGAAAGTTCAAGTGTCTCAGTATCAGGGTAGCAGTTCAACGATGGTCGGTCCTGGTTCAGGAGCTCTTCTTGGGTGTTGACGGTGTCTGTCGTGGCCAGGGCTGGAGAGACCCTTTTGCAGTGATGAGCGTGCAGCCAGTGTTTCTTCCCCTCCACTCGAAGTGCGGTCCGAGTGGTGATCAGCACTTGCCAGGGGCCCGTCCACCGGGGTTCCAAACTCTTTGATCGCTGAAAATTTCGGATCAGCACGAAGTCCCCCGGCTGGATGGCGTGACCCGGACCCCTGGAAGCATCGGGGATGGCCTGCTGCACCTGCTGATGAAGGACAGACAAAGTTTCAGTCAATTTGTACAGATAATCAGACATTAGGACATCCGGAACGTCATGAATGGAAGTTGGTTTCGGGGCAGACCAGACGCTCATGGGTCGACCGAAGACAACTTCATAAGGGGTTAAGTGATGTCGGGTGGGGGTAGAGCGCATCGATAGCAATGCCAATGGGAGGGCGTCTGGCCATTTCAGGCCCGTCGTAGCCACTATTTTGGCCAGTTTAAGCTTTAGTGTGGCATTGTGTCGTTCGACAAGCCCAGCAGATTGAGGGTGGAAGACTGCGTGGAATTTCTGTTTAATACCCAGCCCATTTAGGATGAGCTGGATAACGTTGGCTACAAAGTGGGGGCCATTATCACTCCATAAAACACGGCAGAGGCCATAACGGGGGAAAAACTCCTTTAACAGAACCTTTGCAGTGGCCATAGCGGTGTTGTCACGGGTTGGATATGCTTCCACCCACTTGCTAAATGCGCACACCACGACTAGTACATATTTCAGGCCTTGGCATCTGTCTAGCTGGATGTAGTCCATCTGCAGGACTTCAAATGGGTGGTTTGGGACCCCAAATCCCCCCCGGGGTACTACAGTTCCTTTCCCGGGGTTGTGTTGCAGGCATATTAAGCATTGTTGGACCAGGCGTTTGGCGGAATCTGGGATCTTGTCATTGTGCCAAACCCTGGAGACAAGTTCGATCATGGGGGCTGATCCTATGTGGGCAGGGGAGTGTGCCATGGTTAATATGGGAATCAAGTACGAATCAGGTAGCAACCATCTGTTCGTGTCTTTTGTCCGCCAGCAGCCTTCATCGTCTTTCAATCCCACCCGTGTCCATTCAGTCAATTCGTGTTGTGTGCTAGTCGTTTGTATGTCTCTAATTGTGTCCTTGGCGTCAGTCCAGTTTTCTGCTTGTCACCTGGTCACGTACATATGTGTTGTCGTTCTATTTTCAGCTGTCGTTCGGGCGGTGATGTCGGCTAGTGCATTTCCCTGTCCAATAATGTCTGTTACTTTCTTGTGTGCCTGGCATTTGATAACGGCAAGTTTGTTGGGGAGGAGGACAGCTTCGATTAAGGCGGAGACTAAATCCCCGTGCAAAATGGGTGTGCCGTGTGAGGTCAAGTATCCTCTCTCCCTCCAGAGGAGCCCAAAATGGTGAACCACCCCGAAGGCATACTGGCTGTCGGTGTAAATGTTCGCTGTGGCTCCTGTTGCCAGGATGCAGGCTCGCGTCAAAGCGATCAGTTCCGCTGCCTGGGCAGATCGCTGGGCGATGCGGGCTGTTTCTACTACAGTTCGAGCCGTGGTGACTGCATAGGCAGCGGAAGTGGTACCATCGGGGAGTTTGATGCAAGAACCGTCCACCCACAGCTCCCCGTCGGGGTCAGGGAAAGCCGTGTCTCTGAGATCGACCCTACTCCTGGTCTGTTCGTCCGTAAGAGTCACGCAGTCATGTACGGGGTGCACATTGGGATCGTTCTCTGGCAAGGGTAACAGAGTTGCTGGGTTCAGTGTGGTGCATCTTTTCAGGGTGATATGGGGGGCAAGCAAGGTCAGTTCGTATCCAGTCAGTCGTGCACTCGTCAGATGTTGCGTCTTGGTTTGGTTCAGGAGGGTGTCGACTGCATGGGGTACCAGTACCGTGAGGGAATTCGAGAGTACAATCCCCTCACTCTGTCGGATAGAGACTGCAGCAGCAGCTACAGCTCGAAGGCAGGCAGGCAAGGCTCTGGCGACAGGGTCAAGAGTGGCAGAGAAGTAAGCGCACGGTCGTTGCTTAGGGCCGATGGCCTGGGTCAGGACAGATAAAGCGCACCCCTCCCTTTCGTGAGTGTAAAGGGAGAAGGGCTTTCTGTAATCAGGGGTACCCAGGACAGGGGCTGAGCAAAGGGCATCTCGCAGTTCTGTGAAGGAAGTTTGACACTCAGGAGTCCAAGGGAGTGGGAAAGGGACGTCTTTGTTTAGCAGAGAAAGCAGTGGTTTTACAACGAGGCTGAAGTTTGGTAACCATTGTCGGCAGAAGGAGGTGAGGCCTAATAGGGAGCGAACCTGCTTCTGGGTTTTAGGGATAGGGGTATCTAGAATGGTTTGGATTCGATCAGGGGTGAGTTTTCTTCCATCTTTGGACAAAAGGTGGCCTAGGTAAGTGACCTGGGGTAGGCAGAATTGCAACTTCTTCTTGGAGACCTTGTGGCCATTTTCCGCAAGGAAGTGCAAGAGTTGAATGGTGGCGGTAACCGCTAGAGGGGTGGTGTCGGCTGCCAAAAGGATGTCATCGACATATTGTACCAACACCACCCCGTCGGGTAACTGGACTTGGTCTAGTTGTCTTTTGAGGGCCTGGCTGTAGATGCTAGGGCTTTCCGTGTAGCCTTGAGGAGCTCGGCAAAACCTATATGAGCGGGCTTTTAGGGTAAAGCCGAAGAGATATCGGCTGTCCGGGTGGATGGGGATGGAGAAGAATGCGTTCTTGAGGTCGATGACGGAAAAGGTGGTGGCAGTGGATGGAATCAAGGTCAGGATGGTGGTGATGTCTGAGACCACAGGGTACTGGGGTACCACCACTTTGTTGATCTCTCGGAGGTCGATGATGAAACGGTATGCTTTCTCATCTCCCTCTCCCTGCTTCTTGATAATGGGCAAGATAGGGCTGTTGCAAACGTTGCTAACCACTTCCTCTACCACTCCTGCGTCTATCAGTGACTGGATAATCATTACCAATGCCTTCTCGCCCTCTGGCGATATCCGATATTGTGGGAGTTTTGGGAGTGTTGCGTCTGGTCGGACAGTAATGTGCACTGGGTCAATTAACATACGCCCTACGTCCGAATCCGCTTTGGCCCACAGATACGGAGGTAGAGTGTCAAGCAGGGACGCGTCAACGTCGGTGATGGAAAACATGTGTCGGGGAGAGCAATGTCTAAGCAGAACGGGGTTGTCGTAAAGAAACACTCGAACTCCATCTTGAGAACACCTAATCGTCGCTCGGAAGTGTTTCAGTAAGTCAAGTCCCATAATGGCGTCAGGGCTATTGGAGGAAAGCAAGAACGTGGTGTCGGTGGTGTTGTTTTCTACGTCAAAGAGAATCGGGGCAGACAAAGGGTTGGTGGAGGGCGTTCCATCGAAACCTGTCGATGTTATGAGTGAGCCAGACAAGGGTGCCCTTGGAATCAGTCGTTTAGATAACGCACTACATGTTGCGCCAGTGTCTACCAGAAATGGAGACTTGGTACCCAGGACCTTAGCAGTGACGTAAGGGCCCTGCTGGTCAACATAGAGCTCGACTGGATCCCTCCCTCGCCCTTGGCTGTCCTATGCGAAGGTGTGAGCGTCGTCATAGTCAGATTGTTGATATTGGTTCTGTCGGGGTCGATCGAACGTATTTGGTCTGCTTGATCTGTCATTAGTCGCGTCATTTGGGGGCCCTCGTTGTTGTCCCTTAGGTCTCGGTCCGTTTGCTACATCCCTGGGGTCTTTGTTTCTGATCATTTCCAGAAGAACTGGGCACTGGGATTTCCAATGGCCAGTCCCTTTGCAGAAAGCGCACTGGTCTTCTCTAAGGTCTGTGCGTCCACTGTAGGAAGTCACAGTGCGGTCCTGGGGAAATGTAGTCTTAGGGACGTTTGTCTGGTAGTTTCCCCGGTATTGGTCTCGTCCTATAGTCACCCCTTGCAATTTGGCAATCATCACCCTCTCTTTTAAGTCCTTCTTCTTTTTCTCTGTCGCCCTATCGTTTTCATTTTTCTGATGCTCATAATATTGGGCCATTTGGAGAATCGCTGTAGGTTTGGAGGCTGCCCAACTACTCTCGCTGGCCTGTAGTTTCTGGGAGATTTCCGATGATAGGCCCTTAACATAATTCTGGACAAACAGATGGTGTCCGGTTGCAGTGGTCATGTCCTGGCCGCTGTAATCGGAGAACACCGTTTCAAACCGGGAGAAGTATTGCGATACATCCTCCTGGGGTTTTTGGCGACAGGCTGTTACTATCGACCAGTCCACTTTCTTTTCTGGGATTAGGGTTTTTAATTTCTCTACGATTTTGTCTGGGAGGTCTAGAATGGATTTCAACGGCTTTTGTCCTGGTCCCCGTTGTTTGTCCAGGTCATCGAGTTGTGACCAGGTATGTCCAAACAGCTCAAGGTGGTCGACTTTCCGGATTTGCTTCCACACATCAGCTGGTAGACATAACCCGAAGAACAAGTCGATGTCAGCCAGGGTCATGATCGTTGAACCCAGGGCTGTACCCAATTCAGTATAGAAGGCAGTGGGGTTTTTACGTAGGTCGGGTAGAGATTTCCGGAATGTCAGTATCTCTTACCGGTCCCATGGCTGGTAGACCCAGTTGTACACTACCCTTCCCTTCGCATCTTGGTTGTTTGCATCATCGTGAGTCCCTGTACCCTGAGGAGGAACCCAGTAAGGGGCAGCCTCACGTATCGGCATCATGGTGTTAGATTGCTCGGTTGGTGGTTCGGTCACTACAGAGGCTGCGGATTTTGTTCCCGGCTTTCGTTCAGTGAGGTGGCGGAAAACCTCAAGCGTACGCGTAAGGAGGTCCGACACATCACACTCGCCCTCATCCCCGATATCGACCTTCCGGTACAGAGTCCTTAGGCTCTCGGGACCTTTGTCTCGATATCGGTCCTCGTATGCATTCAAGACATGATAACACAGTCGTACGGTAAAATGTCGTCTGTGACTCCCTGTATACGAGCTGAACATAGCTGTGATGTACTCTTCATCATCCTTCCTTTCTACCAGTGTCCTTGCTATTTTGTCGATCCCCGCTCGCTCATCTTTGTCTAGTCTGTTTGTTCTTGCAGGGCCAGCCCCTCGAGTCTCATGGTCGTCTAACGTTGTTGTTGATGCGGGTTTTAATACAAGGGGTTCGGCTGGCACAGAGGCCATTGGGGCCGACGCTGTGGCGGTACCTTCGTTTGTACCTGGGGGTGGCGCGTGCTGCGCCACGGGTTGAGAAGGGGCATATGGAGGGGGCATGTAGATGATAGGAGGACCTAACAGCAGGTCCTCATTGGCTTGTCGTTTCGAGGGTAAATCAGGGTAGAGCATGGAGGGGGTTCTAACCGGACACTGGCTTGGCGTTTCCATTTCTAGTTTCTGTTTAGCTTTCTCTCTTTCTTTTATCTCTTTTTCTAGTTTCTGAGCAGCTAGGTGGGCTGCTTTTCGCAGCTCTTTTTCCAACCTACTCTCAGTTTTCATTTTACGTTGTTCAGTTTCTTTTCGCCACATGCCGAAGCTGTCAAGCATAGTAGGTGTTGTCTTGTTTTTACCCAGGGCAGTTTCTAGCGTTTTTATTTTATCGTCATCGAAGGATCCTATCAGGGGCCATTGACTTTCTTGACCCTTTTTTGTATATTTATGCCATAGTTTACTATAGGCTATAGCGGTCAATCCATGCTTCATGAACATGTCCTTATTAGGGGTGCCTTCCAGTGGGGCTGGATGGTCCATCTCTAATAAGCGGTCCGGGCTAAACAGGCTACTAATCAGTGGGGAGAAGACAGACATGACGGCTCGTAACGAGGGACTAAAAAGTCAGCACTGCCTATCTTATCACTAGGTGCAAAGACGGGACAGAATATTTCTATTCTACGTTGTTTGCAGGCAGTGAATACCTCATGGATCAAAATAACAAAAGACCAATAAATAACAATGGGGAGAATGAGTAGGTCCGCAAAGATCTGCGTTACCTACCCTTTTCACTATCTGCAAAAAGGGTGGTCTCTTCCCTGTTTGCAGACAGGGAATCTCCAGGAAACAAAAGTTTTGCGAACAACAGTTCAGTTTCAAGTGATTATTGAGTGGGGGAGAAAAAATAAGCACGGCTGCTGCCCTACCTATCCTCCACTGCTTGCAAAGAGAGAGCCCGTTGTTTCTCCGTTTGCAGACAGTGAATCTCCAAATAAATAAAAAGAGCAATACTAGTATTTTTAAACAAACAAGCAATCAAGCAAATATTTCGCGACTTGTCGTGGTTACACGACCTTACCCGGACCGCATGGACAGTTTCCTGTCTTCCGAATCCAGCGCCCGATCGTCCTCTCTTCTTCGTTATCCTCGCGGCACTCCTGATGGTTCCCAGTCAGGACCGTAGATCACTCGAGAGAGGTCTGTTCGGAACCAGTGAAGTTCGGATGATCGGCTGTCAGACGAGGGTCTATCGGACAGACGCGTTCCCGATCGTTGCAGTCGTTCACTTTGTCGTCAGGACCTCTCCCACTGGATCCATGGGTCGCTGATGGGCCCCACGCTTGGGACGCCAATTGTAGAAACTAAATGGGGGGCACTACCAACCAGAATATAAGATCCTTAAGTATTTGCCCGGCGGTGTCGCCTCTTGAACCCACAAAGAAGTTAAACTATTGAAGAGGCAGGCGCTGGAGACTGGAAGGCAGGAAACAAGGTTTTTATTCTCTCCGGAGGAGAACACAACGAAACGGACAGAAGGTATCGTTCTGAGGTGCTCTAACTGCATCCCTGAGGCCTGGCCTCTTATACACAAGTTTATCTTTTTATTGCATGTAACACATTCTCGTCGATACTTTGATGTACGGAAAGACATCCTCCGAATCCCCCCTTCCCAGCCCGTTCCCACGCAAGGTTACAGTGGGAGTCCCCGCCCCGTTCACAACAGGTGATGATCATCGCGCAGCTGGATATTCCGCCGATTCACGGAGTGTGTGGGATTTGATCGGATCTCGTAGGGCGGGGGGCTTTGATCAACCCGGGGATCCCTTGCTGGGGGGAAACTTTCTATTGCACGGGGAGGGGCAAGGAACAGTATCGGCAGAGCCGGGTTTCGGCCTGGGAACGAGGAAGACAAACGGGCACACGGGGAAAAGGGGTTTGCATCAAAGGACCGGGGATCATAAATGGGAAGAAGGGAGGTGTCGCGCTGGGAACAGGACGAGGGCCTGGCGCAGAGCAGCGCTGAAGAGGGGTTTTATGATTCGCGGCAGGTGCAGGCAGGGGGGTTGTCAGTATGCGGGGGATGCCGGCGAAGCTAGGAGTGGGGGAGAGGCGCGCTGGCTCTCGGCGGGAGCAGGGAAGCCATGGTGTTCAAAATGGCGGCTGTTTTACGCGCACAAAAAGGTTAAGGAGAGCAAGAGGGCGCCGATAATGTTGACGGTCTTAGTCCAACTTTCAACAGAATGTAGACAAAAAGCGAAGGAAAAAGGCCAAAAAAGTAATCTAGAGAGGGAGGAAAATAAGGAAGGAAGGAAAAACAGAAGACAAAAGGGCAAGAGAGAAGACTCAAAAAAGTCAAAAAGAAGGAAGAAGGAAAGGAAAAAAATGAAAGAAGACAAGGAGGAATGATAGATGAAAGAGGGCAAAAAAAGAATGAAAGAAAAAAGGAAGGAAAGGAAAAAAGAAGGCAGAAATTCAGAACAAAGGTAACAAGCATTTACAATGCAATGGTTTTGCCTTTGTTAAAGTTAGAGCTATTGGCATTGCTCTTGACATTATTTTTATTTATGTTTTTTTAACATAAATAAATGGCATTGTCATTTACAATGCCAATAGCTTAATCTCTCGCAAGTGACAAACACCCACACAGAGCCCCCCCACACACACCCACACAGAGCCCCCCACACACACACCCACACAGAGCCCCCCACACACACAGCCACACAGAGCCCCCCACACACTGCGAGCCCCCCCACACACACACTGCGAGCCCCCACACACACTGCGAGCCCCCACACATTGCAGGCAACAGAGGCACGTAAACATCTCTTAGGCGTAAGGCATTCTGAATCATAATTTGAGTAAGCTGAGGTGGGGTTGCTTTTGGAGAATTGTATGCTAGGAATGTCATTCTATTGTAGAAGACCAAGGCAAAAAAAAGTAGAAATAATATTTCAACAACAATAGAAAATGTAAGGGAAATATATTTGGAGTTTCAAGATCATAGTTCTGACCTATAGAGAGAATATTTCAACTAGGAAGTTAAGCTACTTTGTTTAAGGATATCCAATTCCCTAAATTAAACACTTTAGAAAATACTGGAATAAATAAAGGAAAATCTGCAGAGCCAGTTGGTTTTCCGGAAAAGATATACTAGTTATTAGAGGAATAATGAGTTACTGTAGTTCAAAAATTATAAACACAATTTGTCTCTCTCTATGTGTATCTATCTATATATATATTTTTTTTGAGAGATATATATATATTTTGTATTACTAGCATCATAAAAGTATGTTTGGCATTGACTTACTAAAATGTGGAGAAGCGTACAGTCAAGTACACAAAATCGTAGGTTTACACCGATACAAATGACACAAGTCGAGTTGTGCACGTGAAGTGCAGTGTTTTCAAAAGTGTGCTTTGCGACATTCCTAACAAAAAGATAAAGATCTGCCTCAGCAAGAGGGTGGGTGTTGCCCAGGATCCTACATAGAGGTGCCTGTTGCCTACAAAGCCTGGATCATTTCTTGCCTCCTACATGCATTATTTTTATGATTTTTCAGTGATTCCAAGTTTTCCATACATGCTATGAAGCATAGACTGCATAAAATGCGGAACATGGAATTGTTTAGGAAAGGGGTAGAGGATCAAACAATGGAATGGAATTCCTATAAACGACCCTTCGCTTGGGTAAGTAACGCCATAGGCTGGCAGATAAAGTCTCTGTAAATTTTAACCTTTATGAATGTGCAATCCTACAAGTTTAGAAAGTGCACACGTTCTATTGGCTAAAATATGTAATTTGTGAACAAGTAATAATCTCAGCTTTGACATAATTCATGTGAAGTGTGGGTCAGGAAACCAGTGCCATTTGCCCAATATAAAGGTCGTAGCTATTCCTTTGCCGAGTTTTCCCTTGTAATCTGCGCTTCGAAATAGTGACTCAGAGAAAGTGAAAGTCAGCTGCCATATTAAACTTGTACATCTCAAAATAGCACTACATAATACTCACCGGTCTGAGGACTCGCACCACCTCCTTGAGGACCCCCTCCACGTTCCGCACCGAACACAGCACCAGCGTGCAGACCACAGCATCCGCGGAGCCGCTGGCCACCGCCGACATGTCTTCCCCAGACGCCACGAGGAAGCGCGTGAACCGGACGTGGTCATTTTCTGCAACGCTCTTGCCCAGGAAGCGCTCGAAGTCTGGGTTCGGATCCGTGCACGTGACTCGGCATCCTGGCGGGAAAAACTGGAAATTTGTTCCCGTTCCGCTTCCGACCTCCAAAATGTTGAGCTTCCCCCCGGGGCCGGCGAAGTCTAGCATATTGGTGAAAAGAGTCTTCTTGAAGGAGTGCATCTTCCGGTTGTAGACGTGGCTAAATGTGGCCAACACGTACGGAAACATCTTATTGGCTAGTGGCTGCCATACTCCTAAGAGAGCCAAGAGGTGCACTGGCAGGGTCAGCAGCATGATGCCCCCCTGAAGGGTGGCTATGAGAAGGCCCATGTTCGGAGCCGAGGGCGCCGCCGCCTCTGAGGTCTGCGCTCTCGAGCTGATGCGTGTCTGAGCTGCGCTGGATTTACTTTGTAGGAATAATGCACACCATATGCACAGATGAGTCCACATTCAGGTTACCGGTTTGTTTTTTCGTTACAAACAAGGGTGTTCCATAGCACACAAAGCTGGAATTAATAGTATATATTTTGTACACGATAAATAGATTGCCAGTCATGTCCAGAATTATTCCTTTATGCAAGGAAATGTAATTAATTAATTTGTTTTTTTATAAAGAAGTAACGAATAAATAAATATTTGCTACAAGTCGATGCTCTAGAGTTTGTACAAGTTTCGCCTGGTGTGCTCGAAAATTAATCTAAAACGAATTCTTTCAAAGGCTGTGTCCTGAATGGATACACTTGCAATAATGTTTAGATCTACATAAGTAATTCTTCATTTTGCACAGTGACGCGTTTGTTTTTTCTGAGAGTGGAAATATTCAGAGTAACAGCTAAACCTCCTGGATTTTGTATAGTACTGACCTGTAAGGATGTGAGTTTGGAAGCTGAGCTGTCACGTACGGTCACTTTACCCCTGAAAAAGGGCAACTGCTCATCAAATAGGGTAGTCTGGGGCTCCAAGAATGGCCACTTTCAAAGTCAAGAATCACAAAGGATTAGCCGGGACAAAGGGAACACGTGGATGCTTTATTCAGCCTGGTTCAGGGGGTGACAGGTCTCAAAGAGAAGCAAAACAGGAACCGGGCTCGGAAGGGCACAACATTCCAAGACGACATTTCAAACACTCTTGAAGGAAGCATGGGGTGCAAAGGGTGGGGCTTCAGCAGACAGATGCAGCGTTCACCGGGCTGTCCCTATACTGCATTATCTTTTGGCATTGTTAAAGGGCTGAAACTTTGCAGCCAGGATTAGATTTCTCCTGGGTTGACCGTATAAATACATTGCCACTTTTGGGCTTATGATGGTTTCGGATGGGGGAAGGGCGTTGCAGCCAGGCCCCATATAATACACTAGTACGTTTTTGGGGCGGTTTAAAGGGTTGGATGATTCAACAGGATGTGCCGAGAATTCACTGGGCTCTAATGTTTGGGGTTTCTGCACTGAGATAACAGCCATGCCTCGGGTGACTTTAGAACATACTATTTTTTACCTTAAACACAAAGGCCCAAGAAACACACTGATGCAAACCCACACCAAGCGTCCTTACCACGGTATATCTTTCTGATAAGCCCATGTTACCCAATGTCCACCTTCTAGAAACTACAGACTTGCAAAAGTGCAAAGATAATTTCATTTTTATGAGAAAGTGTAGCACTCGAGGCATGTTCCGTGGAAGAAAATGTGTATTTAAATGTAAGTTTCCAGATCCTAATACAAGAAATGAACTAGATGTTGCCCTAAAGTAAAATGAAAACTCTGCGAATTAGAAAAAAGTTTGTTCTAGCCAATGTTCTTCTTATCCCTGTGACCATCTGCCCTTAACAACCTCATGCAAATTACGTGCTGGCTGACACCACTGAGGCTCCTGGGTGAGCTGCTGCCATTTCAAAGGGTTCAGGGTTTGACACATTTACAATTACCTCCGGTAGTGCCCGAGTGCCTTTGATATGACAACTCCGCCCTCCTTTGATAAGCATCAACACCGACAACTACCCCATTGTCTGTTAGGGGGGGGGGGCGCTCTTCCAGTCCACCAAGAAAGTCTCCCTTCTGTGCCTCACAGGAAAACATGCGTTAAAACAGTACATTCAATCTCTTCTGCATGCAGTATTGTACAACATGAAAAGTATTTCCACAGGTTTGAATAGTATGCCCCTATATTGTACCCCATGTGGCCTATGTCCAGATGATTATATAGGAGAAGCCCGTCCCCCCTTAAGTTGTTCTGTGTGACCCTCAAGTGCGTAGACCTGTGCAGGGGCCTTCGCGCGCACTCCTTGTCACTGTATAATCCTCCCGGGCATGCTGGTAGAGTGTGAGCTGCTTCTGGCTTGCAGGATTCTACGGAGCTGGCCTCGTGTTCTCATGACTGTGCCAGGGGAGCCTCACGTCACTAGATTGGTACAGTATGAACCTCACAGTCCTGGAATCTCACAGCGTGAGCCTTCTCCGCGGGACTGGACAGAGTGTACAATGTGAGCGCCTAGACATAAAACGTGTACTGTGTGAGCCCGCTGTCCTTACCATCGTCTGGCAAGAGGCCCACGTCTTTAAGAATGGACGTTAAGAGCGAGTAGCGAGGCCGTGTCTAAGGGTGTTCCGTACGAGCCTCACATCCACGGGTGGGTGCACTAAGGTGTGTCCAGGGTGCCAGAAAAAGGAATCCGCTTAATATCGTGCACTGTAGTACATTTACTTTTCGAGGTGAGATGACAACTAGATGTTGTTTAGCTGCGTCTGCAGGAGGGTCCCCGTCCCTCTGCAGGCCTCGGAGGAAGGAAGGGTCACTGGGAGTTCATAGCAGACAAAAGAGCGGCCGGATCACAGCGCGTCCCCACATTAGCATTCTGGCCTTTGATTCCAACTGGCCCAACAAGCGCCCGTACAAAACACCAAAGCCTCAGTGAGCGCTCAGCCCCCGGATTAAGATGTCGCGATGTGTGCCTGGCATGAAGATGCATGTCAAACAAGGAACAATGGCTGACCTGTGCCTACAGTACCGTGCCCGCCCTGCCCACGTCAGGCCTGCAGCAGGTTTGCGCTCTCAGGGGGAGTGTCAGACAGACTCTTAGTGATTTGCGCCCACAAACCGAAAGCACTAATGACGTCATTTCTGCTCCTGCTAATATTGGAAACCAATACCAAGATATTAACTTATTGTTATATCTTGGAGAGCGCTCCGTACCTGGCCAGCAGAACGGTTCCAATCCAAAGCACTCAAACCTCATTGAAACAGTACGTTCCCAGAGACGGCATTTTAGGTCAAACTAGAGATAACTCCCAGTTTTATCATCCTCATAAAAACGTGGTTAGGGCTAAAGGTATTTAAAAGCACGGGGCTGCGTGTGGCCATGGCAGAGCTGTAAAGCTTGGTGGTGGTGGTGTGGAGTTAGCAAAGATGCAAAAAAGCCATCGGAGTAAGAAATAAGCCTTTCCCTTCGGGGGAAAGATGTTCGGAAAGTTTTGTTTCCGTGTATACGGAGCACAACCCCAGGACCATTATTTTCCTTCACTATAGCTATGTGTGGTCCTGGGCACCCCATACATTGCCCTGGTGCCCCTGTTTACTGCGATGGTCGTGCCTACTGAGAACCGCCGTGACGAGTGTCTATAGAGGAGTCCTGGACTACAGTGTTCCGCTTGTTGTAAGGCTGGCGATGCGAGCAAGCGTGCTGTATTGTTGTGGTATCACCCTGCGCCGGCAGCAGCAGGGCCGGGTTTTCAGGTCATTGTTTTCTCGTCTCGCCCTCTGTGCCGCTCGCATTAGCAGCATAGAGTGCTGCACGGTGACAGCAGAGGCGGCAGCGCCAGTACTAGACGGCTATTTAAACCCTGCTAGGCGAGCACTCTCCCATCACATGACCCGCCGTTGGCTGTTTGGACCTCCACTGCAAACCGGAGCAGTCAGCAGCGCCCGAAGCACCGCGAGTACACAGGGCACCTGGGCAGGGGGCGGGGTGGCTGCTGGAAAGCTCGCAGCGCTGCTGCTGGCTGCCTAGCGACGCCGAAGGTGAGCCGCTGTGCAGTGGCCGCTTCATGGTGTTAACAGGAGGCGGCCGCTTCTCACTGTCCCTGCCAGGGCAGAGCGATCTCAGGCTGAGCCCCTGAGCTCTGCGGCAGGGGAAAGGACGCCTCTAACCATTAGTACCTGTGCATCAGGGAGAGAGCAGCGCCACTTGGAATACCCTCGCGGCGCTACGTCTAAGGATGTCAGCCAGGCTCTTGTTTCTGAACGCGGACGGAGCTCCCACCCACCGCGTTTTTCGCCAGGAGTGGAATGGTGTATATTATCATGCCAGTCGTTCTTAGGTGGCTTGCTTTCTGCATCTTCGGCCGGTGCCGCCACTGCTGAAACAAGCGGGAGGGGGCGGGAAAGGGGGAGGAGAGACGCAGCGCCATTGCGAGGCCAGCATCAGGAAACAAGCGGGAGGGGGCGGGAAAGGGGGAGGAGAGACGCTGACGACGGCCGGAGCAGGAAGGCGGGTGCCGGCTCAATGCCGGACCAGATTCGGGGGCGTTCTCGACTTTTGGCTGACGTAGCGTGACGTCGCCAAAAGCCAAAAATTCTCGGGAACGCCCCCGAATCTGGTCCGAGATTGACGGACGGAGCCCTCTCCCAATGGCTAGCCTCCATTTATGGACCTAGCCAATGGGAGGAGGGGAATGGAGGGGGCGTAGACCCGACCCCACACACAAAACATAACGTTTTTTGGCGCATGCGCAAAGCGCATGGCCAGTCAAAACCTAAAAAGGAATGAAAGAACGAAATAAAAAAGAAAAGAAGGAAGAAAGGAAGAAGGAAAAAAGTAATTAAAAAGAAAGAATGAAAAAGAAGGCAAAACAGAAAGAAAGAAGGAGCAAAAGAAGGAAAGAAAGGAAGAAAGAAAGCATAAAGAAAGAAAATAAGTAAGAAATGGGCAAAAATAAAGAATAAGGCAGGAAAGAATGAAAGAAGGCACAAAAAGAAAGAAGGAAAGAATGAATGAATGAAAGGAAGGAATAAAAAAGGCAAACAGAAGGAAAGAAAGACAAAAGAATGCAAAAAAGAAATAATGAAGGAAAACTGGCAAGAAAGAATGAAGGTAAAAAGAAAGAAAGAAGAAAAAAGAAAATAACTATGAAAGAAAGTAGGCAATAAAAAGAAGAAAAGAATGTAGGAAGAAAATGGAAAGAATGCAAAATAGAAAGACAGAAAAAAGGAATGGAAAAAGGAAAGAATGCAAAGCAGGAAGAAAGAAAAGAAAAAGGAAAGTCGACATAACAGAGAGAAAGAAGGGAAGGAAGAATAAAAGAAGACAACAACGAAAAAGAAGTAAAAAGAAAAAAGAAGGCATGAAGGAAAGAAAAAAGGTGAGGAGGAAAAAAGGAAATGAAAGAAAAGAAAAAGACAGAAGACAAAAAAGAAAGAAAGAAAGAATGGAAGGAGATAAATAAAAAAATGAAGAAAGAAAAGAAATAAAGAAGAAAAAGGGAAGGCAAAAAGAAAGAAAGTTAAAAAGAAAAAAGAAAGACAAAAAAGAATAACCAAAATAATAAAAGAATGAATGAAAAGAAGAAGGCAAAGAAAAAACAGAAAGAAGGAAGAAAAAATAAAAAAGAAAAAAGGAAGAAAGAAGGCAAAAGAAAATTGAGAAAGTGCAGCCAAGGGTATGCCGAGACGTGGGTCCCTTGCTTGCTGTGCCCTTGGGTTCAAACTAGCCTGGCGGATGAGGGGTAATACTGATGCTTGTTTCTGGTCCAGTGACCAGTTTCTGGCCCGGCAGTTTGGACTGGACTGTTCCCATGATGAGCAGGGTCAAGACTGATTTGCATATGGATGTGTCCAAATTGGGGTGGCATAGGGAGCAAAAGAATGATGTGGGGCAACTGATGCTCTTACTGAGGCTACTAAGTAGATGGAGATGGTGGTGGAAGTAGGGGGAAGAAACTACAATTTTTCTGAGTTCCACTTGGAGAGGATTGAAATCACTGTTATATGTGAAGTCTCCGCCCATGAAAACTGTCACTTTCATGTTCATGCTATTGTCTGCTCTTATTAACAATCAGCAAACTGAGCAGAAACACAAAAGCAGAGGCACATATAAAGTCCAAGTCTCAGTCTGTAGTATATTCTTCTTTAAGTTCTTTAGGTATACATCCATATTTCAATCTTCTTAACACTTGTTGTCCAAGCCAAAAACCATGCCAACGAGTGTTTCTTCTATACGGTGGTATATGTTTTTCCAACATTATGTAAAAATTTTAAAAAAATGCTAAAGTCCGGGGTGACAGAGCCCTCCAATAACCCATCGTCCAGTCCTGTTGTTCTCATAACAAAATCTGCCCAGCAGGCACCACACCTGAACCGAGGTTCTGTGAGGATTATAGAGGGCTAAACTCAGTGACCCCGGGGCTGATGACTCAATTTAGGGGCTGCCCAGCATCACGTAGTCTTTTATCTTACATCAGGATACTGGCAGATCACTGTAACAGAGGGAGCAACGGAGAAGGCAGCTTTCTAAACTCCAGAGGGCCACTATCAGTATAGTGTGAAGAGATTTGGATTATAGAATTTCCCTGCTACCTTTCAGAGCTTGGTGAACAATGTATGGAAGTCTTCTGTGCTGCCTATGTAGATGATATAGTTGTCATAAGTAGAAGCTGGGAGGACAACCCTTTTCACCTCCAGGAAGTGTGTCATACTCTGCAACAGGCAGTCCTGACTGTCAAGGCAAGTAAGTGTCAGCTGGGCAGGGGTCTGCAGTGTACTTGGGACACCTGGTTGGCAGAGGGAAGGACAATCCCTTCAGGCCAAGATCAAAACCATCCTGGCCGCCCCCCAAAACACAGAAAATTCTTGGGCCTCACTGGGTACTACAGATTTGTCATGTGATTTGGCACCATTGTTGCCCCTTTGACTGAGCTGACTTCCAGGATGCAATTCAGAAATATGATTTGGGCAGTGGCAGGCCAAACTGCATTTGATTCCCTGAAGAAAGCCATGTGCACAGCTCTTCTTGGCTCGGGCCCCTGACTTCTCCAATGAGTTTACCGTTCAAACAGATGTATCAGAGCATGGCATTTGGGCAGTGCTATCCAATCCAAATGAGGAGGGCCTAGACCAATCTGTAGCCTTCCTCTCCAGGATGTTACTTCCCAGGGAACAAAGGTAGAGTGCTATAGAAAGAAAAGCTTTTGGTGTGTTCTGGGCACTGAAGAAGCTGAGCACATACTTGTTTGACACTCACTTCCTGATTCAGACCAACGACAGGCCCCTCAGGTTGCTCATTCAAATGGGGGGTGAGAATCCCAAACTGTTGAGGTGGTGCATTTCTCTACAGGGTATGGACTTAAAGGCAGAACAATAGTCAGGAGTAGACCAATCCAAAGCTGATGGTCTATTCAGGCAAGTAACTTTATTTTCTTGGCCTGTGTATTTATTTCACAATTAACTCAATGTTTTAAAAAAACATATAACCATTTTGTCGTGAAAAAGAAAACTTCTCAACTTTTTCATAGATCAAATAAACCCCACAAGAAAATACAGTTCAATCGTGATACCAAACATATCAAGACATGAACATAACAAATAAGTGTGAATTTGTGCATCAAGACACTAAACAAAAACCTAAATGGTGATTCCATATACATAAAACCAAGTCAATTCAATTCAGCAAGCTTTATTTAGTATGTAACACAACCAGAAAAGCAAAAATGGTTGAAAGATACATAAAAGAATAAAAACAGCAATCAACCGTACATAAATGGCCGACTGCAGAATATAAGGTACGTCAACCGAAGGGTCTGTTCTTCAGAATTAAAGCCAGAACTAGGATTCTTTCTAGGGGTGGTTATTAGACTACAGCCCCATACAATAGCGGTAATTATGGAGTCTGTCAGTAACTCTGACAGTAACTCTTTATCTTCGTTTCCTTGATAAACTGGGTACTGGATGCAACCTCCGTGGTAAATTCCTAACTATTATTATGATTTAAAAAGAAGTGGGCATATTATTACTAACTTGTATTAAGTGAAACACCTCGGAAAATATAATCAGTTTTTTCCATTTACATCCATAGCCATCAATTATTTGAAGGTTGAATACTATCCTGAAGAGCGGGAAATTCTTGTCCTAACCGTATTCAAAGACTATACACAAAGGATATTTACAAAGATAGCTGGTGAGTTGCAACTGAGAGGTTATTAATTAAACTCAAGAGACATTTAGGCCCTATCATAGGGTCTAACAGATATGCGACCTATTATATGTGATCCCCCTTCTTTATATTTAGATCACTAAAGCTGTCGAAAAATCTACTTCGATCCCTATCGGTGGTTTCTCCGTGCACATCTCGAATAATACGTTCCATCAGTAAGGTAATAGTACTGAGTAGATGGTGGCATACGGGGTAAATTGGGCACCTGAGATAAATCAGAGGTCAATTTTGGTTCAATTGTGGTTCATGTATTCCTCATAGAATTACCTTGTGTGAATAAAAGAACCGGATGAATAAAAGAACCGGGCACAACTATTGATTAAACTTGCTTCAAGGCGGATAGCAATTGAATAAGCTTCCCCAACCGAAGATACAGGTACATATAGCTGCTTTCTAACCGCAAAAATATCAGTCTGCAACTACTTAGCCTAATGAAACCATGACTAGTAGTACCATCCTGTCGTTCGAATAGAAAAATGAGAATAGGTTTGCTAACCGGGGGAGGAGTGAGTAAAATGTCAACATGTCATGCATAGTCTAGATAACAATTAGGTAAACAATTAGTATATGTATAACATGCAGTACACAAGTATACTAAAACACTGTTATTTACTTGTAGATACGGAGTCAAATGACTTAATGTCCTGATGAAGGTGCCAAGATTAAGTGACACCGAAACGCCGCGTCAACCTTTTTAAAGTTTTTTGACTGTAACTTTTTAATTTGGATGCTATCATAAGTGTTATTTTTAAAATGTCTGAATTATGTTTTAGAATGTGACCCAGTTGGGAGGTTTATATTAAATTTTTCGTATCTTTATAAATTGCATGTATTATTGTCTATTATTGTTTGAGTCGTAGTGTACTGCATACCTCATAGAGCCAGGTAGTGTTTTAGAAGATACACTTTCTCACCTCCCCTTAGTTTCTCTTCAGCGATCCCAGTCTGCCACACTCTAACAGGGATTCTCTTCTTCTAATTAAAAAAACATATAACCATTTTGTCGTGAAAAAGAAAACTTCTCAACTTTTTCATAGATCAAATAAACCCCACAAGAAAATACAGTTCAATCGTGATACCAAACATATCAAGACATGAACATAACAAATAAGTGTGAATTTGTGCATCAAGACACTAAACAAAAACCTAAATGGTGATTCCATATACATAAAACCAAGTCAATTCAATTCAGCAAGCTTTATTTAGTATGTAACACAACCAGAAAAGCAAAAATGGTTGAAAGATACATAAAAGAATAAAAACAGCAATCAATCGTACATAAATGGTCCAGTTAATTTCACATATAATCAATTAATAGAAACAGTACTTCTTCTCACATCAATTGCTTTTCGAATGTATAGCGCAACATAAAAACATATCACTTGGTCATTTAAGGTAACACGTAGTTTCATAGCAGCATGCGTTGTATAAACATTATATTTTTTAAATAATGGCTTTAAGAAAAAAACATCTAAAATGCAGATAAAAATGACATAGTAACAAAATGTGCATAGTGCTATGTTTGGCTTGCTCATCACAATAGCACGGGGATGTCGGTCAAGATTTCATGACTGGCTAAGCGACCAGATGATGTACAATTATAATCTCAATCTTGTTAAAACAAAACGATATGAAGGCTTGGTGACTATGGACAAATAGTCTTGGAAACCACTCTTGAGCTCTCTTGCTTTGTAAAATATAAATGTGGTTTGCTTCCCTAAGCCTCTCATGCAGACCTCACTTTTGTGGACCAAGAAGATGTCCTTTATCTCTTGTTTAGATAAAGTTAATACATGCTTGGGGTTTTCATAGATCTTGATCTCAAATAATACATTAAGTAGATCAGCAATATGTTTCAGCCAAGGAATACGTAAGCTATTGTCCAATTTTAAACATCCTTAATAATTGTCTGGGTGAATTTAGTTTCCTCCTTGGACCATATAGATCTCCAGAGCATTACTGGTCGCATGCCAATCAAATGAGATAAATAGTTTATGCCTACTTCTTGGTGCATTATCTTGTAGAAGCAGCGGGGGGGAACATAAAAGGCATTATAAAAAAGAGTTCTCTTCTTTTTTGTTTAAAAGTTTTTTTTTTTTAAATAAATCAGCACCAGTCACATATATTACAATGATCAAGACATATACAGACACATGTTGTCTACGAACATTATCATACAAAATCGCAGAAGAGTTCTCTTCTTGTAGCAAAAGCTGGCAACAGTTGTGGCCCCACACACCTGCACCATACAAAACAATTGAAGCACATCTAGCCTTGTATATAACTGTCATATCCTTTATGCGGCGATCTCCCAGTTTTCAAGCAAACCGGAAGACCCTGTGTATGCTCTCTGACATCTGCGATCAGACGTTGGGTATTTCGTGTGGTCAATTCCCATTTCCTGAGAAACATATTCCCAGATAGCAGAAGCTATCAACTGTTGCTACTCTAGTACCTTCATTAAAAACAATTCTGTGTTTCTTATGCTTAGGGCCACATTCCATTGTAAAAGTTTTTGTTTTATTAATTAAAAGATTTCTGTAGGTAATAAAGCTTGTCCATTAAACGTTGTAAGCCAGCCGCCGTTCTGGATAAAAGAACAAGGTCATCTGTAAAAAGCAGAATCAGTATTGGCATATCAGCTATTTGAGGTGAGTCTGCCTGCACCAACTAGAGGGATGTATCAACCTCATTTATAAAGAGTGTAAAAAGCAGTGGTGCTAAAATACGGACTTGGCGTATGCCACGTTTTACCTCAAAGTTTGGGGTGCACTCATCATGTTGGCCTTACCCAACTGTGCAAGACAGGCTCGCATACAACCTTGCAAGAAGTAAATAATGTATTCAGGGGCACCAAGGTTAAGTAGAGCTGGGCACAAAATGGCATGGTCAACAAGATCAAAAGCAATGCAAAGCACAAATATAAACTCCCCTGCTTTGCACACGTATATTTTCCTATTAAATGTTCTAAGTTAATGCATTGTTCTAGTGGTCCCAATCGTTTCCTGAAACAATAATGAGCTGACGATAAAATCTCGCTCTCTCCTCAAGTCTTACCAATAATGCTTTACTCATTACTTTTACTCAAGAGTCTAAGAATGAGATAGGGTGGTAGTTATTAGTTTCTGACTTATTCCCTTTTTAAAAAATGGGAATAATTATTGATTGGCTTCATGTGGGCATTGTGCTCTCTGTCAAGCTCAATTAAATACTCTAGTAAGACCAGGTCCCAAAAGGTCTGTAGCAGCCTTGTAAACATCTATTGGGACACCATCTGGTCCCGGGCTTTCCCTACTCTACTTACATTCAAACTTGACTTAACCTCAGCAAGTGTGAAATTTAGGAGTGTAACTGACCACTTACTCTGTGCTGTGTTTTTGGGACTAGAGACTTCACATTTGGTTCGGTTAAAAACGCTAGTAAAATGTGACACCCAAGCTTCACTGCTAACATGGGATAATTCTGGGAAAGAGTCACTTTTTAGATAGGGCAAGTTAACAGTTTCCCAGAATAGTTTATTATTACCTGTATCAGCTGCCAATGATAATTTCTCCCACACTAGCTCCTGTAATTCTTTTTTCCTTATTTTAAGAGCAGATTTTTAATTCAGTCATACATTTTTGATTAGTTTGGGATTCCTCTGATTATTATTAAGAACTTGTTTAAGTTGTTTAGAGGCCTGGGTGCACAAGTGATTAAACCTGGCCCTATGTTGTTTGGTTTGTTTTCTAGGTGGGGCAGGTAATATCCCTTCAGTAGTAGTGTTTATTTGACCAAATGTAGATAGCAAAAAGGGAGCACTAACATCCTCTTGGAGGCAGTATGAAATCTCTTCTCCACATTTGACAACAATGTCATGTAATATTTTACTCGGATCGACGCCCTCCCAATTAATTCCCATTCCATTTGGTCTTGTCTGGGCAATATTAACAATGGTCTGTTGTGGTAATAAGATTTTGTTGCCCCATACCTATATAATCATTATAATACAATTGCATGCTAGCTGGGCAATACTTGGTGTGGGGCATATATGTATGATACTTGTAGAGATCAGCATGTGGTATATAACAGGTGTTGAGTTCCTGCCTATACAAGTTGATATTACCCTACCATCAATATCACGGACACACTGTAACAGTTCAAGATCATACTTTGCCATCATGGTGTTCAAGGCTCCTCCATAGGTTGTATGTGGGAAATGTACATGATCATCATCTTCGCCACCCATATATCCACAGACCTTAGTCATAGAAAAGGGCATATTTGTGTGTTATAATCCCCAACCCATATAATTACAAAATTAGTATTAATCGTGAATATAAAATTATCAAGCCCCTCATCTAATTTGAATACCACATTGCTACGTGTAGAATCAAACACATTATTATAGTGATTGACCAATATCACATTCCTGCCACCTTTACAACACAACCATACAATCTGTGAGTGTTCTCTATTTGTGATCACTTTTTTTGAATTAAAAGGATTTAAAAAAAACTTTCACTCTTCCTGCAGGTGAAGATACTGCAGGTAGACTGAAGGAAGTGAACCTTTCTACGTGGACATAGTCAGTACTCCAAGTTTCTTGTATACAGATTATATCAAGGTCTCTAAATAAATGTGCCCATTCTAATGAATCTTTTTTGCTTAGGATACCCGCTACGCTCCATCTGACAATTGTATAGCCGTTTCCTAGTGCTTTCCCCAGATCATCCCTAGGCCAACAACATTTTCCTTCTTCTTCCATACTTATATGTCTGGGCTCGATATGTAAATCTATAATGTTTGGAAGATGATGTGAAATGTTTACTGGTGGATCATTAGCTGATGATACCCATACTCCGTGTTCGCCATCAGTCGGATCATACTCGACATTAGGAAAACGGGCAGCCCTGTATCAATCATTAACTTGTGTTACTCAGAGCTTGATACCTATTTGACATGGGTAACACATGTTGGGAGTAAGGTGGCACATCGGGTATCAAACTAAAGGTCCTTTTTTCTGTTTTCCTATGATATACAGGACGTATATGCCTGTAGAAAAAAACAAGTGGTTGTAGCGACATAATCTGTTCAAAGCATGACGGCAATATTGCTCTGTCCAAGGTGCTTCTAGCACAGCTTGGGTTCTTAAGGTTGATAATTACTCAGTCCCCTTTGACATTCTTAATTAAGGGGCCTATCCTTGTTACTCTTCTTGTTATAGCTGGTGTGCACCGGATACTGGGTACCCACAGTTCTCATGAAGCCAATGGACCATTTTATTTTTTAGTGTATCACGGGCTCCCTTTGGCCTGGTTGTACCAGAGGGACATTAACCATAAATGCAACATACGGGCAACACTCCGGTGGTAAATCATTGGGGGCCTTAACCTTTTCCACCAGAGCCCTATTTTCTCATGGTTTCAATTGCAGTGTCGTTAGTTGGTCTGTCTCAGGCTTTTCCCTTCTATTTTGGCAAGGCTGATTATTCACAATCTGCTGGGTTGAGTGTGGGAGTATTCTCAGTTCTTCCCATCCATTATCGTACTGTCCACATCCTACATGTATGCCTATTGCCATACTAGTTGCTTTATCCAGGACTGCTATAGCCTAGGGTTGCTGGTCAATAGAGTTCCCCTTTATTGTATTCCTTATTTCCCCAAGGCTATCATTTGTGTTCTGTAGCAATACGTGGATTTTAATTACTTCGCTGGCCAGTTTATCTAGTTTCCGGTAAAGTGGTTTAAATAGCCCTTCAATCTTGGTTGCCAAGGCAGCTATAATATTGGTAGTTTATAGGTATATATTTGTATCATCACATGTTGGGTCTGTCAATTTCTGCAGCAGCCCTTTCCTAGTTTTGTTACTCCCCACTGTAGTCTGGCTTTTCTTACAACCTCTTTTTCGGGTTGGTAATCTTTTCAGTGATGGTAATCTATCAGATTAAAGCAGTTGCAAGGAATCGGACTGCATATGTGATACTGTAGGACTTTCCGTTATCCTTGAGGTACCTTTGTTGCTCAATGGGGAAGTCTATTTTTCTCCAACATTAGGCCACTAGCCTCACCATCCAATCCTACTGCCAGCATGCCCGATAACATAGATAGGCGGCGTTCCTTTCTATCTATTTTGTCACTAATCACACTAACTGCACGTACTAGGAAAGAGTTTACAGTAGTGTGTGGGGTGTTGCCAACAGGTTTTTGGAGCATACGCCTAACCATTTTTAAAGTCTATAAGTGTACAAAAGATTTTCACCCACAAAGTATCTAAAGGTAAGGGGCTGCTAAAGTATCTCAGGAATGTACGAGGTTCACCATATGGCGCAATAAACAATAATACAATTCCGATTCAAGATACGAAAAACAAAGTGCTAAGTTGTAATACTTTATATTTAAAGTGTAAAATGCAAAAAGTGGCAAGTGCCAAGTGCAAGAGTGAAAAGAGTTGGGTGAAAATAGACAACATTTCAAGATAAAATCACGATAAGAACAACAGATTAAAATGATGTTAAAAATGCCATAAATACCCAAAGGCTTCTTTATAAGAAACTAGCGTTTATATTGTATGATTTTAAGAAAACAAACACGATTTGGCTAAACCGTAAAAAATCCAAAAGTTAATTGGGGGGGGGGCAGGTTATGAAAGTACTTTTACGGTGGGCCTCGTCATTTAGTTCAATATACAGGACTGTGTTATCAACTTGTCCAGTACAAACTCTCCTTTTTGCATACACTTTAGTAAAAATGTTCACGTGGAGTATATTAGATTGGTGAAACAGCTAGTTGGTCATTAGCCTCACCACTTTACAGTTCGATTGGACGCTTATAGTCCTCACCTCGCTGGAGCTTTCCTTCTTCAGTCTTCCCCACCTTGTAAATGTTCATCAGAGTTAATACGAAAGGGGACCAAGTGTTGCAACCCCGTCACTAAAACCTAAAACCAAGGGGTGTTGCCCTGCTTGGCCTCAGTTGGTCTAGGACGGGAGCAGACGGGTTTTTCCGGGTGCGGCCCAGGCACATTGCGCACGTCCCCCAATGTGTGGCCCGCGTAGTAGCTTTATGGGCCTCCAGGCGCAGGTTGGCAGTGGTGGCTATGGCTGTGAAACAGAGTATCCTGGGGCTTTTAGGCAGGCTGCCCCTACCACTCAGGTACACGAAAACTGGCTCCCGCGCTGCGGGGCCATGCAGGAGCTTTATGTGCCTCCAGGCGTAAGTTAGCAGTGGCGGCTACAGCTGTGAAGCAGAGGGTTCTGGACATTCCATGCAGGCTGCCCCACCACTCGGATGCACAAAAACCATGTCAGATTAGACTTGAATAAAATAATCAACACGAGTCAAAGGATTCAAAGCCAGAGGTGCCCATCACAGTTATTCTGAATGTTGTGACCCTCTTGGAAGGAGCTTGGGGGTTTCAAAGTTATTAGACTAGAGTGGAATTTGTTGTTCAATATGTTTTCCCACTTTTCAAGTTGATTTTAATGGAGGAGTCCCCAAAGTTTTATCGTTGATGTGTTTCAAACCACTAGGAGTTTAGGGTCCTCATCAGGACCCTGACTCGTCAATTTCTCTTGGAGGAATAATATGTAGAATTTACTAACTGCTGTCCACCTTCCCTCTGATCTGCTCAACTCCATCTCTAAGACCTAAGAAGTTTACCTTATATCTTCTGAGGTGGAGAAATTCCATAAGTTGTTTGTGAATTCTTTATAAATTCTTCTAAGCAATCATTACACGTTTATTTGCTAGCCTCCGATCTAGAAAAGGAAGAATGAAATTCATTGGGATACCTTTTTTAATATGCTCTATTGGTAATTCATATTTAGATAGTGACAACATATCATTTTATGGAATGTGCAATCGCTACACGCAGGAACAATGGGACTCGTCATTTTGCCTCATTAAGAGTGAATACTCATTTGCCATTTACTTGTTCTGAAACGTGGCCTGGCATAAGCGCAGGCTTCCAATACCAATAAGAGTGGCTTAAAAAACTGTGTGCTGTTTTCATCTCGGCTTCCTTGTGTGTTTTATTGATATTTCGTTTTTAGCTCATTAATGCGCGCAGTATACTTCTGAAATTCAGACTCAATTGAAACTGGCACTGAAGTGAGGTGTGCAAGGCCTTTCATTAGTGGTAACTGTCTCTCAGCAGAAGTTACACTTTGGCTTTCTTCAATAGTTGGCAGCATTGTTACTTTACAGGCGAAGCAATTTAACGGGGACGAGTGATGTAACTTGCAACTGTATGCTCACGTTAGGAATTGCAATGAACAGGAGGCGCATTCCCAAGTTTGTTTAATTATTCTGCAGGCTTACACTTACTTTTGATTTAATGCAGTTTTTCAAGCTGTCACTTCTGCCTCCATTCTATGATGATGAGTATAGGTAGTACCTGCCTTATCCTCTTTGGTTAATAAAGTCAGACATGAGTAAAGTGGCTTACCAAGGGGGCTGAAACCGTTTTCATTTTGATGCAAGATTTGTGTTGCACAATTTGTTGTTTACTCTCCTGATTGGTTTTCCTGATGTAAATTTTTTCACAGGGACAGATTATCGCATACACAACGTGTTTTGTCCTACCATTGGAAAACTCATAGTCCTTCCATTGAATTTGACCTTTTGAAAATGTTCAACCATCTATCGTGTGTCCGCAGGCAATGCAATTCCCACATTTGTGAAGCCCTTGGATAGGTTTCAGGGTCCACTGCGAGACAAGATCTCCTTTTTAGGTCTTGCCTACGCAGCGCACATGCGCTGCATAGGAGAGAGACCTAATGACATCGGCACAGCTTAGGGGGCAAAAACAGGCACGCGTTGCATTGCTTGCAATGTCAACGTGTGCCCCCTCCCTTGCTGCCGCGTGAGGCACCCGCGTTTCTTTCTTTTCTCCCTGACCTTCCCACGCCTGGTTCAAGGGAAGTCAGGGATGCTGTTGGCCTTCTGCAGCTGATGGTCCTCTTCTCCCCTCCTCCCCCCTCCCTCTTCCCCTCCCGCCACTCTCTCCCACCTCACATGTACTAAACTGTTTTCCCTCCTAATTCTCCGTTCTGTCACACCAATGCACGCCCAAGAAGCTCAGACAGGCTGGAGCAGAGAGGCAGGGGCAACACACTCACCTCACATGCGCACACTACAGGCAGAGTGAGGCAGAGACAGAGACACAGACCCATTACCATTCAGAAACAATAGCAGCTACGAAGATCGCGGAGAGAGCAATTTAAAGAGATAACTCTGCAACCAAGGGCTGGTGGTGCCTCACCTCCCCTCTGCTGTGCGTGACCTCCGGTGGCACAGCCAAGGAGTGGACGCAGTCCGGAGAGTGTAAATTGGGGAGGCTTAAGGGGGCAACGACAGAAGCAGATGTCTTTCCGAGAAGAGGGATGTGTTTTGGGCAGTAATAAACCCGTATCAAGGTGAGGGACAGGCGAGCGACCACGAAAACAGGTTTCAGTACAACTCAGTTGGTTAATGCGCCTATTGCAAGGAATCTGGGTGCAATAGTGCAGCCTGCAGGTCACAGGTCCGAATCTCTGCAGTTGTTGTCCTGGGGCTTGTGTATTTTGTTGCAAAATATAGAGTCTGATCGAAAGTCTGTGAGGGGTCCAGGCAACCCAGGGGTGGCTGCAGCATGTACATCGGTTGGTACTCACTGCACACCTGCAAAGTGGTCGTCATCGGGGACAATTTCAGCCTCGAGGCTGGTGAATAGCCTTCTGCACCCTGCCCCATGTGTCTGAGTTTTTGTGTCTGCGTGCATAACACCATACCTATTTTTTACATCGTCCGTGCACTTATGTGTGCATGCATGCACTTGTGTTCATGAAAGAGAGTCGTATTATCTCTGGTAAATTTGTATAGCGCTGGAACGCAATTTGGCAATGTAAGCGATGAATGTGGAAATGATGGAGAAGAGGGAGGTGGTTAGTAGTTCAGACATGAGCTACAAAGGATTTCTACATAGATTTCTACATACATCGCATGAGCCTCAAGGCGCTGGAAAGTGACTGATGGATAGTATGTTTCAGGGCCGAGAGGCGAAAGGACGACTCCTGTCATTGGGCAGGTAAATTTTGCCCTCAGGTGGGAGCACAGGTTTCAAGTGAGCCGTGCCTTAAGTGTGCCTTTATTCCTCGCCTGAACTCCAGGAAAGACGGTGCATGAGGCGGACTGAGTGGGCGTTTCTGACTGCCTACCACCAGGCCTTGGCCATCTATGGCACTGGCGCCTTCTTAGGCGACGCTGTTCCCGGCAAGGTGAGATGTTCTCTCAAGGGAGATGCTTGTAGATGGGGGGGGGGGGCGGCTTTTGAGCAGAATTCGGGCCTGTGGAGACAGCCTGCGCAGACAGCTCGAGTTGGAGTGAAAATGAGAATATTACATGCTCATTGGCTAAGCTGGGAAGTCGTAGGAGTTTATCCATGGACTGACGTGTTTAGGCATGTCTCAAGAGTTTGAAGAGCCTTGCGGTGATGTTAGCAGGGGCTAGGCAGTGTCTGTCTGACTCTCCAAATCCATGACGGGTTTTCACCCAGAGCCACCGACTGGCGATAACGTTCGGACACATGGCTGACTGCCCCGGGCCAGCCCCATCTTCCGACTTTAAGTCGCACACTCGCACTCCTGGCTTGTGAAAGACTCGACATCAGCCCTGCAAATCTTTCAGAGGTACAGCTCTGTTAGCAGGTCGTTTCACTTGTGATCAGCTGAGCTCTGAAGTATTTTCAGAGACACCACTTGTCAGGAAATCTGACTAGTGGCTGACTCCGTCACATCCCTGCTGGCCTTCCAATGGAAACATCCTGGAAATCTCCTCACATGTGGCCAGGGCTTTATGTATGTCTGTAAACACCATCCTGTTAGTTGTAGAAAGGCCGTCAATTGTCACATCAGGTGCTGTGAGCAATGCCAGGTCTAAGTTACAAAGGGCAGAATTCAATCTGATGAATATGACGCACAGCCTGAAAGAAAAAAAAAACATGACAGTAAGAGTGCTAAGATGCCTGAGGTCACAGAACCACTTAGCTGCACTGTACAGACAATTTTCTCTGTAACAATCTTTTTTTAATGTATATTAAAAGAGTACTTTTCATTTATAATTGTTCTGCAAGTTCGCTCATCTTTTTCAGGAAAGTGTCAAAAGGCTTGCTTTTTCTGGATTTACCCTAGAAGATATGACTGAGGTTTAGGAGCTCTTTTAAGAGCTTATGAAGCCAGATTGTAAATATTTCTTCTGATCTCTTTGGTTTAAAGAATCCGCACAAGAAAAGGCAGCTGAAATCTGAGATGAAGAGATAACATGCATTACTAACGACGACCATTCATCTACAATAACAGACCACACCCGCCATTTCCTTAATGCCATTTTGCAATTCAGATTGTTGTAGCTGTCCAAAGCAACAAGCATTGGCATAGCCAATAGGTCTCGCTTTTGGGAAGATATAAGTGTTTAGTTTTGCAACTCAATATCCTTGGTGCAACAAAACCAACTGTTGCATGGCTAAACACTTATAAGGTACAAGGTTTAGCCATGCAGAGAAGTGGAGAAGTGTGGCTCAGTGGTTAGAGGCGGCAGACCCGGAATCTGAGATCGACCGTGGACCAGGGTTCGATTCCCCGCCTCGGCGGGTCTCGGGCTCATAAATTCCACGGTCTCGACAATTCTCGCTCCGGTGCCTACTCGACTCACGGGGTCACACTCTGCGACTCTGGGCAATAGCTTGCTTAATCTCCACTACGGCCCCTTGCGGCGGGATGCCTGGCTTTCACCTTGTGGATACCCTGCCGGGGTTTCTCACAGGGGAATACCAGGACGGGTTCCCTAAGCAAGCGCGGAGATGCCCCAGGGTAAGTCCTGCGCTATATAAGTTTCATACATTACATTACATGCAACAGCTGATGTTGTTGCACCAAGGATAATGTGCTGCAAAACTAAATACTTGCAAGGTCCCAAAAGCGAGATTTATTGGCTATGCCAATGCTTGTTTGGTTAGTTGGTAACTCTCTGGACGCTGCCTTGGTCAGCGGGGCCGGGCTGTGCTGGGCCTGGAGCTGTGGTCCGAGGCGGGACCACACCCGCCATTTTCTGCATTCTTGGAGCAGGCCGACCGGCCCCCTGTAGCTGCGGCGGCAGCGGGCTAGAAGGTTGACTGTAGCGGCAAGGCCGCCCTGAGAACATGTATCGCCAGCAAGAAGCCGCAACTCACCTGGAGTGGTGACCCATCAAGTATCCTGCAGTTTTTGAACAGAGCGGCCGCCGCAGCTGGGTAACAAGAGAAGATGGCGGCCCACGAGGAGTGAACGGTGCCTTCAGCACATTTTGCACCAGCCGCGACAGCAGCGTCGAAAGGAAAGGAGCATTGCGGAGGGGACCTTTTATGTGCTTGGCCCCCGAGGACTGACTGGGAACTGGACCAGAGAGGTGAGGAGCATGGCGGGGGTGCTGAGATCCCGGGCGAGCTGAGAGGGGCCTGCATCGGAGACGTGCCCCGGGGGACTGGAGAGCGCCCACGTTGCTTAACACCGGCATCCCGGGGCCCACACAGTAGACTTGGGACTGTCTCTTTCTGCCCCTGAGGGCCCTGGTGGACACCTGTGATGCCATAGAGATCCCACATGGCCTGGAACCCTATTCCCTGAGCATTTCTTCGGACCTAGCCCCTCCCTGGAGTTCTTGGAGGTAGGACGGGGGCAACACATTGTTAACTCTGGCCTAGCGAGAGGGAGTACCACGTTGGTGGCGGAGGCAGGGAGGCGGACACCCTGTGCGTTCCGAATGGTGGCGTGGCATCCCACGGGGTCCACTGAACAGAGCCGGCTCTCCTCTTGCGGCGGCCACCCAGCTGATCTAGTTGGAAGCGGAACACTTCTTGCACTGCTCCCCGACTGCCGGTCTACGGGGGGGCCACCGGCCCTGAACCCATGTCTCTGTGGGCCACTTGACACATCTGAGCTGCATGGGACGGAGCGGGCCCCCCTGGAACCGGGGTTGGGCTTAGACCTTGGAGGATATTTCCGTGCGGTGAGGTGGGCGCAGCTGCTTCCTCACTACTGACATCATATTGAAGGCCTCAAGACTATGTCCTCGACCAGGACGAGGAAACAAAAATCACTGAAGGAGCTCTTTGAGAAAGCCTCTTCTGCCCCTGCTCCGCCAGCCCCCTCACCCCTGATGGCGACTTCCCAGGCCTGGCCAAAGGTTGGAGATGACATTATCACCAAAACGTTCTTGGAGTCGCTCTTCAACACCCTTCGGTCCGACATAAAGTCTGTAAAGACGGAGCTGACCACTGAGATGCGGGAAATCGGCAGAGATGTGGACAATGTGGGGGAACGAGTAGCCACCCTAGAGAGCAGAAGTGACAATGCGTTGTTGGAACTGACCATGCTGCAACAGGAGGTCATCCGACTGCAAGATCAACACCTCGATATGCAGACACATCTGGAGGATTTAGAAAATAGGTCACGAAGACACAACATTAGGATAAAGGGGGGTGAAACCGTCAGACGACACTAAGGACCTCTTTGCGTTCACGACAGGTCTCTTCCGCCACATTTTGGGAGCCCCAGTGGATACCTCTATCGTCCTGGGTAGTGCGCACAGAGTCGGTCCGCCCCGTGTGCCGAACGCTCCACCGGCTGACATTCTTGTCTGCCTGCAGCACTTCAAAACCAAAGACGCTATACTGGCTAAAGCACGGGCTCTGCACCCTATCTCCTGCCAGGGCCACTCTCCGTTGTTATACCAGGACCTAGCTCTGCTCACATTGCAACGCAGGAGGCAGTTCCGCCCTGTGACGGAACACCTTAGACAACAGAACATCACGTACTCCTGGGGGCACCCGTTTCGCCTCATCTCAGACTGCTCCAGATGCGCTCCCTCATGGACACCTGCCAACTGCTGGGCCTAGTGGTGCCTCAGGGCCACGACTCGGAGCCGGAGACGTCACCCTTGGGATGGAAGTGACCCCGACGAAGACGGCGATTTCGGAAACCGAACAAACAAGATACAGCGAGGGGGCAGCAGGAGGCTCTCACCTCAGCCGCTGATGCCCTAGCTGGGCCAAGCACGAAGTGGAGTGAATACATTTCTCATGTCTTTTCAGGTCGGTGGCTCACTAGTCTGTGGTGGGCGGCGGGGGGTTCCGAACCACCATCCTTGTTCATATTATGGGCCCCGCTACGACGACTTCCTGGCCAATCTGGGAAGGCGGACATTGTTATAGGAACATTTTTCTCCTGTTTGGACTGTTTGTTTTGTTGCTATTGGTTGTGTTTTTGGTATTGTCCACGTGGTTTTGGGGTTTCTTTTTTCGGGTGTGGGTTCCCTCGTCCACCATCTCCAATTATCCCTCCGCTTTGTCTTCCCTCCCTACCGGATGCAGGGTCACTTTATCTCCCACTGCCTTTTGCAATTGGTGGTATGCATAGCCTTATAGTCCCCTTCCGTCCTAAGGATGTTGCACAATTCCTTTAAGGTCCTTACCCTTAATGTGAAGGGTCTGAACAACCCAATCAAATGCAGGGCAGTACTAAATTATCTGGAACAATCCAAGGCTGACATCTGCCTCCTTCAGGAAACTAATCTTCTTTCTAAGGATCATCATAGGCTTCCTTCCAAATACTTCCCTACACAGTTGTTCTCTTCTAGTACTTCCAAAACTGCAGGGGTAGCCATATTAGTATCTCGCTCATTCACCGGCAAGGTAATAGAGAAAGAAGCTGAGATAAAAGGCCGCCTACTCATATACCAATTCTCAGTTGGTGGGATGACAGTTGTTGTTGGGTCAATAAATGCTCCTAATGAGGAACAGGCTAAGTTTCTACACACTGCCTTACGCGAGGCAGCCACTGCCTCCGATCGACACTTACTAATCGGGGGAGACCTTAACCTTGTATTCGATAATGACCTGGACCGTTCTTGCCAACGGAGGACGCAAGTAGGTGTTCTTCCATGAGCGGGACAGACCCATATTGGTGATCTGGGGCTCTTTGACTTGTGGCGGCATTTCCATCCCTGTGCTCATAGTTATACCTTCTATTCAGGGGCTCACAAGACATACGTGCGCTTGGATTATTTTCTTAGCTCCACCTCACTTCAAACCTATGCAACCGACGCTGAAATCTTGACAGACTCTTTATCGGACCACTCACCGGTCTTAGCTACCGTTCAACTGCCGCATTCCTCCCGACCCTTGAAGCAGTGGCGACTGCGTGACACTCTTCTGCGCCAAAGCAAAGTGATTGAACAAATACAGAGGGCTATCTCTAATTTTCTTACCCTTAACGCTAACCCTGACACTTCCCTGGCAGTCCAGTGGATGGCCTTGAAGGCAGTTCTACAGGGGGAATTCATTGCGATTTCTTCCGCTCAGAATCTGGAGAGGAGTCGTAAGAGGGCAGAACTTACACAGAGAGTGTCTGAGCTCAACAGCTGCACCAGAGAACGGGAGCCTCCCACTCTTCAGGCCATTGCCCAAGCTAATTATTCCTCTCTCCGCACCCACATATGCACAGAACTGAAAAGGTGGAAGCATTGCACGATGTCCTGGCTGGGCAGGATCCCGGCCACAAAGATGACGATCCTCCCCCAAATTCTGTACCTCTTCCAGACACTGCCCCTCAAACTTCCGATAGGCTGCATACAGCAGACTCAGGCGGAGCTCTTGCGCTTTATCTGGAATGGCCGCAAACCACATTTCTGCCATCAGATTGCGGACCTTCCACCCGAGAGGGGGGGAGTTGGGGTGCTAGATCTTCAAACATACTTCCATGCTGCCCAGCTTCGATACTTGGTGCAGTGGCAGCGGTTGGAGTCAGAGAAGCACTGGCTATTCCAGGACCAGGCTGTAGCTGGTAGACCTCTACAGGGGAATCCCTTCCTCCGCAAGTCGCATCGGCCCCCTAACTTACATGCTTCCTCTATCACCGGCACCATCATGGACTCCTGGGATCGTACAAATGTCTCCACACAATTGAACACTTTTCCATCACCCCTGACACCATTGTTTGACAACCCGGACTTCCAACTGGGCACAGACACCCACGCATTTCAGGCCTGGCACTCTTCCCCTGCAGGTCCCTGGGGCACCTTTTTACCTAAACGGCATCATCTCCTTCCTACAGCTGAAAGATCACTATGGCATCCCAGTACCTCCAGCTCCGCCATTGGGCAATGCATCCACAAGTCAAACCACAGGCACAGCGTTTGCTGACCCCTTACGAGCAGTGGGTATTTACCCGTGCCTCTGACAATCTCTGATTTGTACAGAATGCTGTTAGCCAACACCATATACACACCCAACGCAGGCCGCGCACGTTGGGAACGAGACCTAGGGAGGTCCCATACACACAAGGAATGGGAGGGCATCTACCACAGGGCGCAACACTCAGCTTACCACATGGGCCTCACAGACACGCTGACCAAAATAGTTACTTATTGGTTCTATACGCCAGAACGATTGCACCGCTTTGACCCATGCCGATGCAACCTCTGCTGGAGAGACTGAGGAGCGGTGGGCACATTAGAAAATGCTCTCTGGGGCTGTTCTTATCTACAGCCATACTGGTCTCATGTGTTTGATGAGGTTGACCTACACTTTGAAAAGCAGATCCCACGATTTCCCTCTTATATCCTATTGGGCTTACCTAACCCCCTGACATACCCACTCGAATCCCGGAAGGGTAGGTTGATTGCGATTGCCCTGGGGGCGGCCATACAAAACATATTGATTCATTGGCTGTCCACCTAGCTCCCTACACATTCTGGTTGGCTTCAGAAACTTTGGCTGGTGTTAGGTATGGAGAAACTCACATTTACGCTGTCTGGCAGAGGGTCGGAGTTCCCCCTAATTATGGCGGCCCTTCCTGGCGCTATAGTGTGTTTATCTAGGTACCTGAATCGATATTCCTATTCTTTGCCCTTGTGTGGTTATAAATCAATAATGTCCCTACATTGGCATAGAAACCCTTTTCATAATTCAGTCATAATGCATGCTGTCACATTAAGCAAGCCTATTCCTCCAGCCCCCTAGAAAGCACACCGAGTTCTTAAACAAATCCAAGCCTCCAGCAACCTGGGAAATCCCCGCTGCTTTGTTTTGATTTCGTCCGAGAACTCCTGTAGAGCACTGTAAGAACGACCAGTTCTTAGTGACATCTTTATTGACGTCTTATGTCCAGCCTTACGTCAAACCCGGCACCTTTCAGGTATAAATATACCAACGTTGCCTTAAGCAAAGACACGGTGGTGATGAATCTGGAGCAGCTACTACTTGCCCGAGAGCCCAGCTGATGCGAGAGCCCACGGACGCTGCCCCTCCCTTTTGACACGCTGAGAAAGACGCTGTCTTTTCTCTTGCCAAGAAATCCAGCCTCCGGCGTTTCCAGCTTACCCATGCGTGTGACTGGGATACTGAGTCCTGAGAGAGAGATACCAGACCTCCTGCCTTCTAATACCCAGGTACTGAACTGACTAAACCCTTACAGAGAATTCTTGAGTCAGATTCTTGGCAAAACAAACTTAACTTAAACTGCTACTTACTTACTCCTTCCCACGTATTAGGCTTAGGTCAGGTACACCGGGGTAGGCGTAGTTAGAAGCACCAGTTGAGTACGATTAGTCAATGTATATATGTATGTATCTATTTTATCCATTTTAAAGTATCATATGGCTACAAAACCATATCAATGCTTTTACAGTATTATTTCATAATCCTGCTTTTACTGTATGCACTTTACTTAACTATAAGTATTGCAATTGTAGCAATTCATTTCTCTTGTATGAGGAAAGAGACTGCTCAATAAATAACACCTTTTATTGAAAACGCCCGTCTCTCTTTTTCTCTGCAATCTGGTGAAACTAAGTACGCACCCTTGACTGAGTGAAATAGCTGTCTTTTGTTTTCACACGACTTTAGAGATATACTCTTAATCAGGGAGAGCAAAGTTGTCATGTTTTATGGTTGTCAGAAACTAAATCCCTTCCTACCTATCCAGGGAGGTTAAACTCCTCGCTTATTCGAGAAAGTTTCTAGTGAACTCTGAGCTAGCTGGCAAAAAACTTAAGTCTAATATAGTCAGTAGAGACCTAGTTAACCTCAGTCCTACGTCTACACTACTGAAGATATTATTCCAATGCGCAGAGCCTATTGGGACTATAGGAACTACACTACATGGCGCCCAATGTTTGGTAGGGCGATAAATCTAACGCAAGACGTTAGAGTAACTCAGTCGTGCTTTTTCACACAGACCCTTCCTCCCGTAAATACTCCAAAGACGTCTGGAGTGGGTCAAAGGTAAAAATCTGCCGGAACTTAGTAGGAAGAGATTTCTATGTATAGTTTTTGGTTTATTCAACGTTGAAGGATACAGTATTCCAAAATATTGTGCACCTAATCTTTGTTTCCTTGAAAACCTGATCTGCAACAAAAACCTTTCTGTCAGTAAAAATGTCAGAAACTGAAGAAGAGAGGGAGGCAGCTAGAATAGCAGCTCGTCTCCTAGAGGATGACAATAGTCTCCTGCAGACTGACCCGGATGCAATACTCATCCCGGTCAACATAAGAAAAACTATAACTATTAAACTTATAGAAAATGGACTAACATCGAGAGGTGGTACAGTCATATTCGTAATTGAGGCACATGAATATCGGCAGACAGAGGTATTCTATTCATGGATAAACTTACCAGCAGCAAACGCTGTCACACATGAATTCCACTATTACAAAATAGAGGAACCACCGGATGATTACACTCCTTTCGAGGAGGTGGAAATCCCATTAAAATACCAAGAGCACCTGCTCTGGTTTAAAGGCGCCCTAAAACATAATAATCACATCACCAGGCTCGGTCCACTAGGTAGACCAGGAGCAACGTGGCCGGTTCTAGCCAGCTACAGACCACATCCAGACATTAAAAAAATGTCAAGTGAAGAACTCTTAGTTAAAATAAAAGAATTAACAAAGGCATATAGAGAGTTGGTTCAATTGGCAACAGAGGATATAACTTTCCTCCAGAAATTGAAAGAAACAGATGTAGCAGAACAGCCATTTGAAATTGCCAGAATCATAGAAAAATCCTATGAAGAACTAGGAAGAGATAGTTTGGGTGGGAAACCAGTAAAACCCCAACTAACTGAAAATCCTGAAAAGATATTTATTAAAAATAATCTAAACACTCCAAAAAAGAGCTGGGATGGAAATAAACAATCCACTCCGAAAGAAAAAAGATTCCAGTCCAGAGGAAGGTCTCCTCGGGGGAGAGAAAGATCTCCGGACCAAGGACACAAGTCTCCCCAGAGGGAGCCCTCTGAGAAAAGATACAACCTTAGAAATAGGGATAATTTGAAGAAACCTGATAGATATCAAGATATTGATACACGTCCGTCTCGATCTTTTCAGACTTCCTCGCAGAAATCGGAAAGAAGAGGACGGTCAGAACACAGGGAAGAGCACGTCAAGTCCAAAGACAAAGAACCTGCTCATCAAAGTAAAAAATTACAATTTCCAAAAAAGAAGGTAGCCAGTATTAAAATAATCAAACATGCCGAGGATCCTGAGGACACAGCTGAAAAATGAAGAGTGGGCTCAGACAATGCTAGACAGCGCAGCAGAAGTGAGCATAGCTCGCAAGATCCTGATGAATCATCTGGAGACAGTGGACACGAATGAATACATTCAGGTGGAAACTGCAGATACCAGCGTTAGCAAACCTCATAAAATATACGAAATAACATTACGTATAGAGGGAGATAAGACTAGGAAAATAAAGGGTTTATTTTGGGATAACCTCTCCAAAGGCTATGACGTCCTTTTAGCTGAAAAAGACTGGCCACCGGAGTTTGTCAGAGAGTGCCCTCATGGCGAAGAAATGATTATGCCTGCCTTCTCAAATCACATTTCAATTCATAAAAAATATACACTTGCAAGAAAGTGGGCAGTAGCCCAAGCTCCTGCATTATATAAAAACCATGTTGGATGGGATGAGGACTCTCCTCCTCACAAAATCCAGTTAAAATGTCAACCAACTGCACAGAGGCAGTACCCAATTAAGCAAGAAGCTAAAAAACAGGTTAGGGAGATCTTAGATCAACTTGAATACCAGGGGGTGATTGAAACTTGCACCTCACTAATGAACAATCCTTTGTTTCCTGTCTCCAAGCCAGACGATTCATATCGTCTAGTTTTGGACTACAGACATCTAAACTCATGTTGCAAAACGTTTGCAGTACAAAACTCACATAGTGCAGCACTAATGAATAACATTGTGCGCAAAAAAATACAAAACAACATTAGACATCTCTAATGGATTCTTTTGTCAAAATATAGCACCTGAAAGCAGGTATTTGACCTCTTTCTCAATAATGGGCTCGCAGAAAAATTCTGTCGACTCCCACAGGGGTTCAAGAACAGCCCAGGATTATTTTCAGCAAGAGTAACAGAGTTACTACAAATGTATGATGATGAGGCATTATCTTATGTCGATGACATCTATCTAACAGATGATGACTTGGATACTCACTTGAAAAGAGTGAACACCATAATACTTGGGTTCGCAGCAGAGGGTTACAAATTCAACTTTAAAAAGTCACGAATTGCCCATCTAACTGTCCTGATTTTAGGATATGAATTATCAAGTGAAGGCAAAAGCCTGGCAGACAATTTCTTAGAGAAATGTGCTGTAATCCAAGCACCAAGAATGCTGAAAAACTTACAATCAATTGTAGGTTTCCTGAATTTCGGAAGAACTTACATTCTAAATTATGCAGAGAGGGTTAAACCTCTCTATGAACTAATAAAACCAGATTTTAAAACAATCAATTGGACTCAAAAACACACAGAAATTTTGAGATCATTGCAAACAGACATGTTAGCTAAAACAAAATTGCAAACACGCGATAACAAACGCAACCTTGTGATCCGGGTCATCCCAGGAAGATGCGGATTCACATACCTAACCTCTAATGAGGGAGAAACGGTACCAATAGCATACAAATCACATTTGTACACAGAAGCTGAAAAAACATTCAGTATTAAGGAAAACATTGTACATGCGGTTCAAACAGCTGTAGCAAAAGAAAGAGACCAAGCCGAAGGCAGACGGATTACTGTTATAACAGAAGAATCAGCCTTTGAGGCATTAACAAGCCTATGTAATTTAACTACCGTGGCATTAAATCCAAAATGGATACAATGGGAAAATTCTCTTGCTACAGACAAAGTGAAATACTATTTTGACCCAAACATGAAAAGATTAAAAAATCTAGAATATGAAAGAGAATATCCTCTGCCAATCGACATTCTGCCCATACAACAGTACGCCTGTGTAATATATACAGACGGATATGCACAACCCTCAGTTTGGGGAAAACAAGCCTATAACGCCACATGCGAGATTGTTAAATACGTGTGGCGCGGAGGTAAATTGAGACCTCTGGTAACAAAATCACACTCTGTAGAAAATAATTCAGATAAACAAACTGAAGTAATAGCGTTAAAAATGGCGCTACATAATGCCGATCGCGAATTCCCGACACTAATAGTGTGAGATTCATATTACTGCGTCAAATCATACAATAACGACTTGCAGAAATGGGTTCAAAACGGTTACAAAGATGACACAGGTGCCACAATAAAGCAAAAATCGCTTTGGGAACAAGTAGTTCTTTTACAGAAAGAACTACCAAAGACTTACGTGATGCATTCATTTAGTCATGAACGTGATGGCGTTCACGTTTCAGGGAATTCATTGGCTGAGACAGCCACAGCGGAAGCAACTAAGCCGGCTTCCGTAGCTACAAAAAAGCGTTCAGGAAAATACGTAGACGGGGAAACGATGCTGGCGGTAAAAACGTCATCAAAAGGAGACTGTGCAGCGCTACCCGTCAACTATCCACTCAATTATACATACATAATCGATGCAAACTCTGTTCCTTTTGCTCAAATCCCTGGAGTCGGGGATAGGGTAATTCCAAACACGAACAGGAGAAACTTATTAATAGCAGACGCACATATGGGTGAGGGTCTAAGACACCTTAAGATTAAGGAATCTCTGAAAGAATTACAATCAATATACTGGTGGCCAGGAATGAGCCTGCAAAACTACAAATTTGCATTTTACTGTCAAAACTGCAACAGAGATCGCAGTGGCGAACTGCCCGGAGTATTACCATTGCCCTTCTTTTAGATATCACAAGAATACCAATACGAAATACCCAGAAAAAATGCGTCCCATTAATATTATTTAAGACTAGTTTCACTTAAAATGTAGACCCCAGCTCTCGGCTGACGTCTGAACTGTTATAAAAGATTTGCGAGTCTATAGCGGCATAAACGCAATTGGCATGCTACACTCTGACCAGGGTCCTGCTTTTAGCTCTCGAGCTTATAAAGAGGCCATGACCAGCATGGGCATTGCATTGCGGTAATCTTATCACTTCCTTCCTGAGGGAAATGGGATGGTGGAAAGAAAAAACCGAGACATAAAGCAAGCTATAACGGCAAAGGTATTAGGTTCGGGGGTTGGATGGGTAAAACATTTAATAAGTGTCCAACGTAGTCTTAACAATCTGCCAAGAAATTCTCTAAAAGGTTTCAGTCCGTACGAACTATTGTTCGGGACTAGAATGCATATCCAGGACCTCGATAGTCAGACTTCAGTGGTAGAAGGAAAATGCTTTGATATCAAAGATCGTTTGGCTATTTTACAGGACTTAAATGAAACAAGAAAAGACCTGAGCAACATAAAGTTGAAACAACAGCCAACAACCACTGAAGAGAAACCACCTGTCCCAGCAAGGCCTGTCTGGATTCCAAAGATTGGGGATCTGGTCAGAGAGAAAATCGCGGTGAAGAAGGAATTTGGACCTTCTTACAGAAAAGCAGTACCTGTCTTAGCTGTCAACGGAACAAGATCAGTTGTACTACCGCCCCTTGCTGGTAAAAAGGAAAACCGAGTTGTATCCATCGACCTGGTTAAACCACAATCATGTGGCCAATAATAAGTAGTAGGCCAAGTGGACTCCCAAGAAATAGCAGAACACCAAAGTTTGCTACAAATCAAGAGGTTCAAACTGAGAGACTAATCACATTTGATAAACCTACAGTGAATCAACAAGGACTATGCAACAAAGCCATGGAACTTATGCCTCTTAAAACCCAAATTGCAACAATTCATCAAGAAACACCTGTCTACAACGATCTAGCCACAGACTATGCTAATGAAACAAAGAAAAATCCAGAAGCAATTCCAACAATTGACAGAACTGCATCAGGCTACTTCATCAATTTCGATGACTTTTCTGAGGATCCAAGCGAACCTGAGGAACAGCCAACAACAACAAAAACTTTTAAAGACAAAACTAAAGAACTCTTTCATCAACTACAAGAAACCTATCTGATTTCCCTATGGATTGAATTTTGGGTGGTGCTAGGTGTACTTTTCCTCCTGCTTTGGCTCATCATGGTGCTATGCTTGGGACACTTCATTGAGGGAAAATATATTACAATGGACTCAGCAAGCCAGAATATCAACCTGGTCCTAAAGCCACACAAGTCTTCACACATCGAGAAAAGAGAACTTTCTTCAGTAAACTTCACAGCCAATCCGATACCCGGTGGGGTATCATGGGACAAAACAGATTATGATATATATGGCCCGGTCAAGCTCTTGAAGTATCCTCATTAATTTAAGGTTTCATTAACCCCTTCGACGCTCATGACGAGCTGGGCTCGTCATGAGGTAGCCTCCTGCTACGCTGATGACGAGCCCAGCTCGTCATGGAACATGCGATACCGCAAATCCCAGCGTACGGGCGGAATTCCGCCCGCACGCATGCGGTTAAGTGACTTTGTAAAACCGAGCACATTCTCTGATGATTGGGACTTTGAAAGTATTAATGATATGATGTCAGACTTAGTTATGTCAGCAAAATTTACAGAACATGATTATTTACAAGGTTCATCAAATTATGAACAGATGTACTGCTACAATCACTATGCTAACCCTTATTTGCATAAATCTGCTCAACCTAGAAATGTTTTAAATTATAATCAATGGGAACATTGTGCAACTCCACCAAAAGGTAGTTCAAAAACATTTTATGAGAAATTCCCATACTTCTCAGGGTTTAACACAAGTGAAGCAGAAACGTTTTATTTCAAACTGTTAAATAAGACAGGAATGAAAACCATGCTGACAAATACAAAATTAATCTATTCAGAAACATTTTTTGAAAAAATGAATACATTTGGTTTTGATTTTTGGAAAAATAACATTGAAACAAAAACTATCTGGGGTACCAAAGATTGGCAAGTCCGAGGTATAGAATCATTATTCAGAGCCTGCATGATCCCAGAAGAAATTATATTTTTGAATGACACAATTCAACAAACAACCTGTCTTGGCCTAGCCAAAATTAAAGATTTAAACAAACCGTCTATTCCAAAGCCAACACCTGACAGTAATAGCACTACAGATGTTGAGATAGACGTATCCCATATTTTAAACCAAAACAGAACACATCCTGATTGGAAAAAATGGTTGATCTGGCCCACAGACACAAATAACTGTCAAGATAGATTCCTGAACAAAATACAGGGGTTCAAATTGACCAGGCCAGACCCTAGATACTCCCAGAGACAACATTCAGGGATAGTAACAACATACAGTGTAGGAAAACTCTGCCTTGAATGGCTACAGACATCCACACTGGCAGAAATTAAGCAACACTTAACTTTACTTAAAGAAGGTGCTGACTTGCGTAATTTCATTATGGGACCACGCAAACAGCGTCAAAAACGTTTCATAGCGGCCTCTATATATGCAGCTTATAACGAAGCTTGGAAAGAAACTCAAATTGAAACAGCAGAGAAAATACGAGAAATTGACCGTATTAATTTTAAAAAATCACTTTCTGTTGTGGACAATGGGTTAATGACTCTGTCTTCCAGAATATATTCACTGGACAGTATTGTATCATCTGCAATCGATATAATAGAGCAGGACTTACTAATGTTACAACATGGTCAGTCCCAATTGCGTTCTATTGTACAGCTTGGATGGACGTTACAAAATCTGCGTTCAGGCTACGTGCCTTGGCGTTTAATCAACACAACGTCACTGTTCTCTATCTTTAACCTTACTGATATACAAACCAGCTTGGCACAAAAAGGAGCAGAATATACAATTCTGAGCATTGAAAAACTTGAGAGATTACCATTGACAATGTCAGAACGACCTGTCATCGAATGGATAATACACGGAATCATAACTATTCCGATAACAACTTTCCAATTTCGATACGGCCAAAAGTATATACAGGCAGGCCAGTATGAAAGGTTGGGTAAAGGATACATTAAGTCATCATGGAAATTACCTTACACACACACATGTTATAGTGAAAAAGGACAGAATGTATTTCTTAGTGGTAATAATTGTGAAAAATCACTAAGTGGTATACTTATGTGTCAGGGTATAAATCTACATGGGGCCTGTGAGGGGACTTCAAATAACCTTTCATGTCACCAGTTTGGCACACCTGCAACTCGAATAGAGCCATTCTTTAGACGGCTTTCGAACGGGAGCTACATTCTAATAGTGGACCACAGATGTTGTGGCTTGGAGCCAGGAAAAGCTTATCTAGTAAGCGTTTCTTCCATGGTCACTTGTTGTATGCAAGTATTGTATCCGAACGACACTCCAGACAGGGAGGGAAAAATTTGGCCCAGTTTGAAAATCTCTTCTATTCGAATTGATACTTTAAGCAGAATGAAGTCTGTTCTTCTACAGACGCCTGTGCCCTTGACGTCATCAAAAGAAACGTATGATCTCCAGGTTGCAAGGACGACAACGGAGATACATGCACTATTATCAACAAATTGCCCCTTACATTTCGCAGAAATGCTAAACCAAATCTTAAACATTTCAGATACGAATGGTATCGCAAGTGTATTTAAGACAATTTTTTCGGGACTGTTGACACCTTTCAAAGCAGTCCTGGGCATCTTTCCTAATTTTGTCCATTCGATCTTTGGCGGCCTTCCACTCCTGTTGGGACTCGTAGCAGGCATTTTATTTTTGATACTCCTGCTTCGTTATGGCAAGCCATGTCACAGACAAGACTCCAGCAACAATGGAAGAAACGATCCTAGCTATACGCTATCGGGACCGCATAACTAAAGTCCTTGGATTAGCCCGGCTAAGAGATCTGAATATGACCTGGTTTCTTTCATTCAGACCCATCTGGCAGAATTGTATCTTACCTGTGCTAAGATGTATGCTATGCGGAGAAGAATGCGTGTTGGACGTCTGTCTTACACTACTATCAGAAGTACCATTGGATACAGATACTTTGCTAAGTCCTGTAACGGCTCATGCATCGTGTTGTCCCCAGCGATTACCCATCCTGATGACGGCATTTGTTGAGACTTCACCACTGCGATTAAAGGGTAGTAAAGTGCAAGATGAGAGCAGCATCAACCAGGTACGACCTTCTGTGAGCACTGCTGATCCTGTCATCGATGATAGCAATCATTCTCACGACTGCACAGTTGTGGCATTTTCCAACTTGGTCGGACTTTCACCTGAAGCGGTAAACTGCTTTTTTGAAAGTCTGTCTGAAATGATGTTCTCCCCTAAACAAAAAGAATAAGTTTTAAGCAAACGAGCACTCAGCGTTCCCTGAACTCTGAATTTGGCCTTCAGCTTTGAAAAACAAAAGCTTCTGAAAATATTTGGAACTGTTTTGACTTCTTCCCCTGAAAAACGATTTTTTTTTTTTCCCCGATTCCAAAATATTTACCTTTTTTTTTGGCCCTCATCCTCTGCTTAAAGTAGAACTATTCTTATAGAACAGAGCTTCTATTTTTAGGAACTCTAGAGACAATATATTACCTCAGCCTCTAGCATATTTACAAATAACTGTATCTATATGTGATGAAATGGTCTCACACTTTTCTTTTCTGTATTAAGAGCCATTTCATGTGTAATTTTCGCAAAATCATTCCGCTGATATATATGCATCCTATTTTATGAATAATTACTCTGCTTGAAATACTGTACCTATACTCATTTTTCGTGTATTTCGCATATGCCATTTCAGATGCAAAAAAATGTATTTTGGGGTGGATCGGTATACACATGCACCGTTAGATATGTTTACTATTGCTTAGTTTAGTAAATATGGACATGAATTCGTGGAGTGGGTGTAGTGTGTTTATCTAGGTACCTGAATCGATATTCCTATTCTTTGCCCTTGTGTGGTTATAAATCAATAATGTCCCTACAACGGCATAGAAACCCTTTTCATAATTCAGTCATAACGCATGCTGTCACATTAAGCAAGCCTATTCCTCCAGCCCCCTAGAAAGCACACCGAGTTCTTAAACAAATCCAAGCCTCCAGCAACCTGGGAAATCCCCGCTGCTTTGTTTTGATTTCGTCCGAGAACTCCTGTAAAGCACTGTAAGAACGACCAGTTCTTAGTGACATCTTTATTGACGTCTTATGTCCAGCCTTACGTCAAACCCGGCACCTTTCAGGTATAAATATACCAACGTTGCCTTAAGCAAAGACACGGTGGTGATGAATCTGGAGCAGCTACTACTTGCCCGAGAGCCCAGCTGATGCGAGAGCCCACAGACGCTGCCCCTCCCTTTTGACGCGCTGAGAAAGACGCTGTCTTTTCTCTTGCCGAGAAATCCAGCCTCTGGCGTTTCCAGCTTACCCTTGCGGGTGACTGGTATACCGAGTCCTGAGAGAGAGATACCAGACCTCCTGCCTTCTAATACCCAGGTACTGACCTGACTAAACCCTTACAGAGAATTCTTGAGTCAGATTCTTGGCAAAACAAACTTAACTTAAACTGCTACTTACTCACTCCTTCCCACGTATTAGGCTTAGGTCAGGTACACCGGGGTAGGCGTAGTTAGAAGCACCAGTTGAGTACGATTAGTCAATGTATATATGTATGTATCTATTTTATCCATTTTAAAGTATCATATGGCTAAAAAACCATATCAATGCATTTACAGTATTATTTCATAATCCTGCTTTTACTGTATGCACTTTACTTAACTATAAGTATTGCAATTGTAGCAATTCATTTCTCTTGTATGAGGAAAGAGACTGCTCAATAAATAACACCTTTTATTGAAAACGCCCATCTCTCTTTTTCTCTGCAATCTGGTGAAACTAAGTACGCACCCTTGACTGAGTGAAATAGCTGTCTTTTGTTTTCACACGACTCTAGAGATATACTCTTAATCAGGGAGAGCAAAGTTGTCATGTTTTATGGTTGTCAGAAACTAAATCCCTTCTTGTCTATCCAGGGAGGTTAAACTCCTCCTCGCTTATTCGAGAAAGTGAACTCTGAGCTAGCTGGCAAAAAACTTAAGTCTAATATAGTCAGTAGAGACCTAGTTAACCTCAGTCCTACGTCTACACTACTGAAGATATTATTCCAATGCGCAGAGCCTATTGGGACTATAGGAACTACACTACAGCGCTATTAGTGTCAGAATTCAGGGAGTTTACCTGCTCTCGATACTTGCGGCTACTTCACCTCCCTGACACTCAGATTCCCAGTAGCACACCTAAGAAGACCCGCAAGGCTCATCGCTAATCATTGAGCTATCTTCCTTCATGTTTCATGTTTTCCTTCCCTTCTTAATTTCAGGCGGACGAGGGGAGGGTGGGATGGGGGGAGAAGGGTGGGAGCGGGTTGGGGAGGCGGAGGGAGGGTCTTATTCTTCCATAGTTCTTTCTTTGTTTAAAGGGTGGACCCTCTCTATGCTCATTACCAATGGTAACACTGTAATGCGACCTTGTTGTTCTATTCTGCAATATTTATGAGGAGCAGTGGCCTTGGTTTCTTGTTTGTTTTGAAATCAATAAAAAGATTTAAACCATAAAGTTGTCAGTCTTGGAACAGTACGTTGAGATGCAAACCAAATTTTGCAATTTTCAAACAAATTTTATAATTGTTAACCGGAGCCTGCGTAGGCCCAGTAGGTGGCCGGAGCTCATCATGGTCGGCCCGAACTCTGACTTTGCCCTGGTCCAGCGCGACCTCAAGTAACCCCTAAAGCGCTATTGCTTCTAACTGCTATTTTTCACTTATTCTTTTGAAATTCAATAGCTCAACTTCTAAACATTGATTTTTTTTCTTGTTTGGTTTATATTATAATAATCTATTTTTCTAAACCTGTGTGGAGTCTTTTTGTGGCTTATTTATTGTGTTACTGTGCGTGTGCGAGTGGGTTGCACAAATACTTTACACATTGCCTTTTTAGATCAGCCTGACTACTCTGTGCCAAGCTACCAGAGAGATAGCACAGGCTATCTTTTTGTGTGTACTTAGCTTACCCTGACCTCAATGGTGATTCCTGCCTTGATTGGAAGCATACCTCAGCCATCCAGGAATTTCATTTCTAGGAGCCCAAACGTCTTTAGGTGGGCTCACTCCTGCCCCATAGGGATTGGTAGGAGGCGGGCAGCCCTTTTGTCACACACTGCAGGTTTTTTGAAAATACAAACAAACATTAGCAGAAGTCTGTCTGCTAGCAGGAGTGTCAATTCAATTGTCAATAGCCCCGCACTTACTTCATCAAGGTAAGAGATCAGCAACAGAACCTAGCGTGCCTTCCCTGTCCTGCATGTTATCCCTGCTGTGGGTCGAGCAGGGTTTTAAACCTACTTGCGATCTCTCAATTGGCTGGAGTATACCTCTTCAGTCAAGCATGAGGCTCATCAAATGCTGTGTGGGAGGGGATTAGGAAGAATCAGAAAATTAGAAGACAGACTGTTAGTCTCGGTAATATTGGGGAAGTATTGTGGACAATTTTCATAAGGAAACTGAAACATATACACAGTTCATAAATAATTACTTATGAAGAAAAAGGGACAGTATTTTCATCGTATTTGTAAATAATGAAAGAAGTCTGAGATAATGTTGATTTGCTTAACTATTCTTAAAAAGGAGACAAACCTTTGTCAGGTGTGTGCTTGTGTTTAAATAAGACAGCCATCATGGGTCCATTACAACAGAGGACCTCCGATTTAATATAGCCCCTAATGGCCTACTTGTCACTTTCACCCCTAGAATTTTCGTTGAACACATCACTTTCCACAGAGAATTGTCTGAGATTGCATGGAAATACACATCATCTGACAAGGGCTCGACCAACCTTTCAAGAAGATCAGGGTCGATGAGCAGTGACTCAAGCTAAGAAGGCAGGAATAATTCCACGATACCAAGGGGCAACCAGAGCACCCATCCCTCCCTCTCTTTCATAACTTTCCCACACATCTGTACCAGCCAAACATGTTTCCGGGGCAATGGATGGGATCACTATCAATGTGGAACATACCCCTGGCCATCAACAACAATTCCCAATGTTCCAACAATTTCGGAACCCCCCTTTTTTCAACAGAGGGAGAAGCAGAGGAAGAGGAAGAAGAAGAACCGCAAACAAGAATGTGCACTGGCAGGACCCAGATGACATTAAAAACAAGTCAACGGGTCAAAAACACTTGTAGTGAACATCTCCTTATGTCCACTTGATGAAATGGAAACCACCCTTTTGATAAAGGGCCTAAGATTTGTCCCTACTCCGCCAGAAGACACGTTCCGTCTCCATCAGGAAATGCACTAATTTTTCCGTAAAATCAGATTACGGGCTTACTTTCAGGATAAACCTTATACCCCGAAAGAAGGCACAGGATCACAGAAGTATTCACGGTTCATGCCTCCTCCAGCAACAACTCCACCATCAAACTGGCAATCCTCAAAGAGGTTTCATTATTGACAGTAACCAACCGTTCAACAACATGTCCGAATTGGAGAGGAACCTGCTCCAGGGAATTACAGACAACGCAACTGCTGTGGTAAAACCTGCCGATAAAAGTAGCGCCATTGTTATCCAGGATGTTACCACCTACAATAACTAGTGCAGATGAAAATTTGGTCAACACCCGATACTACCTTCCCGTTGAGAATGACCCTACCAGGCGCTTAACCATCAAGATCAAAAAACATGTCTCAGAGGCTGAGACGGAAGGATGAATCACCACACAAGAGGCAGAATTCCTGAATAATGATCAACCCCAAATTCCACATTTCTATACCCTACCTAAAATTAATAAAGGAGTCAACCCCCCTCTGGCTGTCCGATTTTCTCAGTTATTGAGTTACTCCTTAAACACGTTAGCACATTTTGCAACATTTTCTGAGACCCATCATGATGGAGAACCCCACATATCTAAGAGATACAACTGATGTCCTCAATTTGATACAGTAATTTCCTACACCGGAAAAGATCCATCTCCTGGTGATGTTGGACATCAAAGCTTTGTACACCAACATTCCCAAGGACGCCACCCTCAAAGTCCTGGAGGCCATCATTGACCAGGAAAACCCATAGCCATTTAGGACCCCCATTACCTTTATTATCGAATGTGCATCCATAGCCCTAAAAGAGAATGTCTTTGCTTTTCAAGGCAACTCTACCGTCAGGTACAAGGCACCATCATGGGAAGCACCTTTGCTCCAAGCTTGGCCTGCATCTACATGGCCGCATTCGAAAGCAAGTCTATTGACCACAAGAACAACCCATATCGTAACAACATACTGCTATGGCGTCATTACATTGATGACATCTTAGTGTTTTGGAGTGGCGACTGAGAAACATGTGTGTCATTCTGCGATTGGGTTAACACCTTCGACCCTTTAGTGAAGTTTACCAACACCAGGTCAGAGAGCTCTCTACCTTTTCTCGATTTATTGATCTCAACCCAAGACGGTGGCCTATTCACCACAACAGACAGAAACAGTCTTCTGCTCTGTTATAGCCACCATCCCAAATCCCTTAGGGATAAACTCCCAGTTGGCCAGTTCCTCTGTTTACGCCGGAACTGAAATACCATCACCGAATACGAAAGGCAGGCACCACTCTGAGATCCAACTTAGTGGACCGCCATTACCCACACAGAGTCATGCACCAGGCCTACAAGAGAGCGAAAAATAATCATAGGGAGAGTTTGTTGGAGAGTAGAGAGAGAACACCCACTGACACCCTCACGTGTGTCATGACGTTCACTCCCTCCTCCAGTAGAATACAGAAGGTCATCAAGAAACATTGGGCTATCCTTAACAAGGGAAACTTACCTCCGGGACCTATTCCTTTATTTTCATTCAAGCACACAGAAAACATGAGGGACTTTTTATTGCAAATCCGGCCACATATCCTCCAAGGAAGACAACCCACTCCTTGGGCCTGCCACCAGTCGATGGTCATTTCCCCTGTGGATACTGCTCTGTGTCACCTAACTACTGCAACTAAAAACATAGACCTAGGATTACAGAGGCCTTGGCAACAGAAATAACACACTAACTGCAATACGAAAAACTGTGTCTATCTAATCACATGTCCTTGCAACCTCTGTTTCATGGGTAGGACCACAAGACCTGTTAAAGTACAGATCAGCAATAATAGAAGCACGATCTGCCGCAAGAAAACTAACATCAGATTATTACCCATTTTCTTGAGGCACACCATACCAGAGAATTTACGATAGACAATCATCCATTCAAATCACAAATGGCCAGCAAGAACCCTATTCACTCAGGAACAGCGCTGGGTGTTCTGATTATGATCCAATACTCGGGCCTTAATGATGACATTACCTGGGCAAAATTCATTAACTAAATGACTGTTGTATCTGTCAGTACCACTGTCATACTACCCTCTAGGATGCTTTGTATCCATGCCAGTGACACGGTCCATTACCAATATTAACAACGTGACCATACTGACTTCTATTTGATTTCTTTCCAATATCTCCCATTCCAAATGGATTTTTGACAGATTACAAGGGACTGTCACTCATCATCATTTTTGCTACCTGTCTCCCACCCAAGATATTTCCCTATCTCTGTATGAGGGTTGACCCCACATACACCACTTACACTACAAAGCCACCGAGTCTGGTCATTCATAGTATGACCCAGAGTGACGTATTGTCTAATCAAGTCCTTTACAGCTTCTGACACCCAGAGCAGTGTAATATTATGGCCTCTTCCGCCCTACTACAGGCTATTTATCTTGTTCTGCCTAATGCGTTTTGACTTAGGCGTTTCCAGATTACCCATGCGGGTGACTGGGATACCGAGTCCTGAGAGAGAGATACCAGACCTCCTGCCTTCTAATACCCAGGTACTGAACTGACTAAACCCTTACGGAGAATTCTTGAGTCAGATTCTTGGCAAAACAAACTTAACTTAAACTGCTACTTACTTACTCCTTCCCACGTATTAGGCTTAGGTCAGGTACACCGGGGTAGGCGTAGTTAGAAGCACCAGTTGAGTACGATTAGTCAATGTATATATGTATGTATCTATTTTATCCATTTTAAAGTATCATATGGCTAAAAAACCATATCAATGCTTTTACAGTATTATTTCATAATCCTGCTTTTACTGTATGGTATGCACTTTACTTAACTATAAGTATTGCAATTGTAGCAATTCATTTCTCTTGTATGAGGAAAGAGACTGCTCAATAAATAACACCTTTTATTGAAAACGCCCGTCTCTCTTTTTCTCTGCAATCTGGTGAAACTAAGTACGCACCCTTGACTGAGTGAAATAGCTGTCTTTTGTTTTCACACGACTCTAGAGATATACTCTTAATCAGGGAGAGCAAAGTTGTCATGTTTTATGGTTGTCAGAAACTAAATCCCTTCTTGTCTATCCAGGGAGGTTAAACTCCTCCTCGCTTATTCGAGAAAGTTTCTAGTGAACTCTGAGCTAGCTGGCAAAAAACTTAAGTCTAATATAGTCAGTAGAGACCTAGTTAACCTCAGTCCTACGTCTACACTACTGAAGATATTATTCCAATGCGCAGAGCCTATTGGGACTATAGGAACTACACTACATGGCGCCCAATGTTTGGTAAGGCGATAAATCTAACGCAAGACGTTAGAGTAACTCAGTCGTGCTTTTTCACACAGACCCTTTCTCCCGTAAATACTCCAAAGACGTCTGGAGTGGGTCAAAGGTAAAAATCTGCAGGAACTTAGTAGGAAGAGATTTCTATGTATAGTTTTTGGTTTATTCAACGTTGAAGGATACAGTATTCCAAAATATTGTGCACCTAATCTTTGTTTCCTTGAAAACCTGATCTGCAACAAAAACCTTTCTGTCAGTAAAAATGTCAGAAACTGAAGAAGAGAGGGAGGCAGCTAGAATAGCAGCTCGTCTCCTAGAGGATGACAATAGTCTCCTGCAGACTGACCCGGATGCAATACTCATCCCGGTCAACATAAGAAAAACTATAACTATTAAACTTATAGAAAATGGACTAACATCGAGAGGTGGTACAGTCATATTCGTAATTGAGGCACATGAATATCGGCAGACAGAGGTATTCTATTCATGGATAAACTTACCAGCAGCAAACGCTGTCACACATGAATTCCACTATTACAAAATAGAGGAACCACCGGATGATTACACTCCTTTCGAGGAGGTGGAAATCCCATTAAAATACCAAGAGCACCTGCTCTGGTTTAAAGGCGCCCTAAAACATAATAATCACATCACCAGGCACGGTCCACTAGGTAGACCAGGAGCAACGTGGCCGGTTCTAGCGAGCTACAGACCACATCCAGACATTAAAAAAATGTCAAGTGAAGAACTCTTAGTTAAAATAAAAGAATTATTCGAGAAAGTTTCTAGTGAACTCTGAGCTAGCTGGCAAAAAACTTAAGTCTAATATAGTCAGTAGAGACCTAGTTAACATCAGTCCTACGTCTACACTACTGAAGATATTATTCCAATGCGCAGAGCCTATTGGGACTATAGGAACTACACTACAGCGCTATTAGTGTCAGAATTCAGGGAGATTACCTGCTCTCGATACTTGCGGCTACTTCACCACCCTGACACTCAGATTCCCAGTAGCACACCTAAGAAGACCCGCAAGGCCCATCGCTAATCATTGAGCTATCTTCCTTCATGTTTCATGTTTTCCTTCCCTTCTTAATTTCAGGCGGACGAGGGGTGGGTGGGATGGGGGGAGAAGGGTGGGAGCGGGTTGGGGAGGCGGAGGGAGGGTCTTATTCTTCCTTAGTTCTTTCTTTGTTTAAAGGGTGGACCCTCTCTATGCTCATTACCAATGGTAACACTGTAATGCGACCTTGTTGTTCTATTCTGCAATATTTATGAGGAGCAGTGGCCTTGGTTTCTTGTTTGTTTTGAAATCAATAAAAAGATTTAAACCATAAAGTTGTCAGTCTTGGAACAGTACGTTGAGATGCAAACCAAATTTTGCAATTTTCAAACAAATTTTATAATTGTTAGCCGGAGCCTGCGTAGGCCCAGTAGCTGGCCGGAGATCATCATGGTCGGCCCGAACTCTGACTTTGCCCTGGTCCAGCGCGACCTCAAGTAAACCCTAAAGCGCTATTGCTTCTAACTGCTATTTTTCACTTATTCTTTTGAAATTCAATAGCTCAACTTCTAAACATTGATTTTTTTCTTGTTTGGTTCATATTATAATAATCTATTTTTCTAAACCTGTGTGGAGTCTTTTGTGGCTTATTTATTGTGTTACTGTGCGTGTGCGAGTGGGTTGCACAAATACTTTACACATTGCCTTTTTAGATCAGCCTGACTACTCTGTGCCAAGCTACCAGAGAGATAGCACAGGCTATCTTTTTGTGTGTACTTAGCTTACCCTGACCTGAATGGTGATTCCTGCCTTGATTGGAAGCATACCTCAGCCATCCAGGAATTTCATTTCTAGGAGCCAAAAAGTCTTTAGGTGGGCTCACTCCTGCCCCATAGGGATTGGTAGGAGGCGGGCAGCCCTTTTGTCACACACTGCAGGTTTTTTGAAAATACAAACAAACATTAGCAGAAGTCTGTCTGCTAGCAGGCGTGTCAATTCAATTGTCAATAGCCCCGCACTTACTTCATCAAGGTAAGAGACCAGCAACAGAACCTAGCGTGCCCTCCCTGTCCTGCATGTTATCCCTGCTTTGGGTCGAGCAGGGTTTTAAACCTACTTGCGATCTCTCAATTGGCTGGAGTATACCTCTTCAGTCAAGCATGAGGCTCATCAAATGCTGTGTGGGAGGGGATTAGGAAGAATCAGAAAATTAGAAGACAGACTGTTAGTCTCGGTAACATTGGGGAAGTATTGTGGACAATTTTCATAAGGAAACTGAAACATATACACAGTTCATAAATAATTACTTATGAAGAAAAAGGGAGAGTATTTTCATCGTATTTGTAAATAATGAAAGAAGTCTGAGATAATGTTGATTTGATTAACTATTCTTAAAAAGGAGACAAACCTTTGTCAGGTGTGTGCTTGTGTTTAAATAAGACAGCCATCATGGGTCCATTACAACAGAGTACCTCCGATTTAATATAGCCCCTAATGGCCTACTTGTCACTTTCACGCCTAGAATTTTCGTTGAACACATCACTTTCCACAGAGAATTGTCTAAGATTGCATGGAAATGCACATCATCTGACAAGGGCTCGACCAACCTTTCAAGAAGATCAGGGTCGATGAGCAGTGACTCAAGCTAAGAAGACAGGAATAATTCCACGATACCAAGGGGCAACCAGAGCACCCATCCCTCCCTCTCTTTCATAACTTTCCCACACATCTGTACCAGCCAAACATGTTTCCGGGGCAATGGATGGGATCACTATCAATGTGGAAAATACCCCTGGCCATCAACAACAATTCCCAATGTTCCCACAATTTCGGAACCCCCTTTTTTCAACAGAGGGAGAAGCAGAGGAAGAGGAAGAAGAAGAACCGCAAACAAGAATGTGCACTGGCAGGACCCAGATGACATTAAAAAGCAAGTCAACGGGTCAAAAACACTTGAAGTGAACATCTCCTCATGTCCACTTGATGAAATGGAAACCACCCTTTTGATAAAGGGCCTAAGATTTGTCCCTACTCCGCCAGAAGACACGTTCCGTCTCCATCAGGAAATGCACTAATTTTTCTGTAAAATCAGATTACGGGCTTACTTTCAGGATAAACCTTATACCCCGAAAGAAGGCACAGGATCACAGAAGTATTCACGTTTCATGCCTCATCCAGCAACAACTCCACCATCAAACTGGCAATCCTCAAAGAGGTTTCATTATTGACAGTAACCAACCGTTCAACAACATGTCCGAATTGGAGAGGAACCTGCTCCAGGGAATTACAGACAACGCAACTGCTGTGGTAAAACCTGCCGATAAAAGTAGCGCCATTGTTATCCAGGATGTTACCACCTACAATAACTAGTGCAGATGAAAATTTGGTCAACACCTGATACTACCTTCCCGTTGAGAATGACCCTACCAAGCGCTTAACCATCAAGCTAAAAAACATGTCTCAGAGGCTGAGACGGAAGGATGAATCACCACACAAGAGGCAGAATTCCTGAATAATGATCAACCCCGAATTCCACATTTCTATACCCTACCTAAAATTCATAAAGGAGTCAACCCCCCTCTGGCTGTCCGATTTTCTCAGTTATTGAGTTACTCCTTAAACACGTTAGCTCATTTTGCAACATTTTCTGAGACCCATCATGATGGAGACCCCCACATATCTAAGAGATACAACTGATGTCCTCAATTTGATACAGTCATTTCCTACACCGGAAAAGATCCATCTCCTGGTGATGTTGGACATCAAAGCTTTGTACACCAACATTCCCAAGGATGCCACCCTCAAAGTCCTGGAGGCCATCATTGACCAGGAAAACCCATAGCCATTTAGGACCCCCATTACCTTTATTATCGAATGTGCATCCATAGCCCTAAAAGAAAATGTCTTTGCTTTTCAAGGCAACTCTACCATCAGGTACAAGGCACCATCATGGGAAGCACCTTTGCTCCAAGCTTGGCCTGCATCTACATGGCCGCATTCGAAAGCAAGTACATTGACCACAAGAACAACCCATATCGTAACAACATACTGCTATGGCGTCATTACATTGATGACATCTTAGTGTTTTGGAGTGGCGACTGAGAAACATGTGTGTCATTCTGCGATTGGGTTAACACCTTCGACCCTTTAGTGAAGTTTACCAACATCAGGTCAGAGAGCTCTCTACCTTTTCTCGATTTATTGATCTCAACCCAAGACGGTGGCCTATTCACCACAACAGACAGAAACAGTCTTCTGCTCTGTTATAGCCACCATCCCAAATCCCTTAGGGATAACCTCCCAGTTGGCCAGTTCCTCTGTTTACCCCGGAACTGAAATACCATCACCGAATACGAAAGGCAGGCCACCACTCTGAGATCCAACTTAGTGGACCGCCATTACCCACACAGAGTCATGCCCCAGGCCTACAAGAGAGCGAAAAATAATCATAGGGAGAGTTTGTTGTAGAGTAGAGAGAGAACACCCACTGACACCCTCACGTGTGTCATGACGTTCACTCCCTCCTCCAGTAGAATACAGAAGGTCATCAAGAAACATTGGGCTATCCTTAACAAGGGAAACGTACCTCCGGGACCTATCCCTTTATTTGCATTCAAGCACACAGAAAACATGAGGGACTTATTAGTGCAAATCCGGCCACATATCCTCCAAGGAAGACAACCCACTCCTTGGGCCTGCCACCAGTCAATGGTCATTTCCCCTGTGGATACTGCTCTGTGTCACCTAAGTACTGCAACTAAAAACATAGACCTAGGATTACAGAGGCCTTGGCAACAGAAATAACACACTAACTGCAATACGAAAAACTGTGTCTATCTAATCACATGTCCTTGCAACCTCTGTTACATGGGTATGACCACAAGACCTGTTAAAGTACAGATCAGCAATAATAGAAGCACGATCTGCCGCAAGAAAACTAATATCAGATTATTACCCATTTTCTTGAGGCACACCATACCAGAGAATTTATGATAGACAATCATCCATTCAAATCACAAATGGCCAGCAAGAACCCTATTCACTCAGGAACAGCGCTGGGTGTTCTGATTATGATCCAATACTCGGGCCTTAATGATGACATTACCTGGGCCAAATTCATTAACTAAATGACTGTTGTATCTGTCAGTACCACTGTCATACTACCCTCTAGGATGCTTTGTATCCATGCCAGTGACACGGTCCATTACCAATATTAACAACGTGACCATACTGACTTCTATTTGATTTCTGTCCAATATCTCCCATTCCAAATGGATTTTTGACAGATTACAAGGGACTGTCACTCATCATCATTTTTGCTACCTGTCTCCCACCCAAGATATTTCCCTATCTCTGTATGAGGGTTGACCCCACATACACCACTTACACTACAAAGCCACAGAGTCTGGTCATTCATAGTATGACCCAGAGTGACGTATTGTCTAATCAAGTCCTTTACAGCTTCTGACACCCAGAGCAGTGTAATATTATGGCCTCTCCCGCCCTACTACAGGCTATTTATCTTGTTCTGCCTAATGCGTTTTGACTTAGGCAGTACTCACATCTGGCCCTATGGCCCTGGTATGATGTTTCTTTGTCTCCCCATTCCCAACATGGCCTCCGAATAGTGCCTCCCCGAGAGATATGTACTACACACATGTAGTTCTCTCCCCATCCCACCCTACTTCCAACATGGTGCAAAAAAAAACTCTAGCAAAAAACTAACATCCGCTGAGAGACATGCACCATACCCATGTAGTTCTCTTCCCCATCCAGCCCTATTTATTACATGGCACCTGAAATACCACTCGCGAAATACGAGCAGCCCTCTATGCTCCTACGTCACTCCACAGTGAGGAGATAATGAGGGTCGTATTAAAACTAGTGCCTTGGACCGCCTTCCCACCAATGAGCGAGCGGCTGAGGGCAGGTACCAGTTCTGTCATTCGATGAGGTCAATGTGAGTATTTTCCATCTGTTGTCTTCACCATGTGAGTTTATACTCCGTTTTTAGGAGCATCCATGGCTAGAATTTCATTCTCAATATGTCATCTCTAGGTAACCTTCCAGCCGCTTCCCTGAACACTTTTTTGGGGGTAGGGCATATATATTTCTGTGTTGTTTGTTTTTCTGTGTTTCACTGACTCACTGCCTTTAAGTCACAATTATTATTATTATTATTATTATTATTATTAATAATTGAATTTATAACGCGCACAGCTACCCTAGACAGGGTTTCCCAGCGCGGACATGTCTACTTTTGCAGACTGAGTGGGCGGCAAGCTGATCACTGAGAGAAAAGCCAGGTCTTAAGATCTCCCCGAAACTTAAGGTAGAGAGATTCTTGTTTCATGAAACTAGGAAGAGAATTCCATAATCTAGGGCCCAGAAATTAAAAGGAGCGACCTCCCATTCTGGTAAGTCTACAACTACTTTGGGTGGCTGAGTGTAAAGACCGGGAAAGGACATATGGATGGACAAGCTCCTGAAGATAAGCTGGAGCGGTCTCTTGCTTGATTTTAAAGACCAAACACAAGGTCTTGAATTTAATATGACTGTCAATGCCTAGCCAATGTAAGTCCCAAAGGAAGGGAGAGATGGATACTTTCCTTGGGATATGACACAGGAGACAAGCTGCGGAGTTCTGGACTGCCTGGACTTTCCTCAGCACCTCCTGACTTCCACCTAAATACAGAACGTTACCGTAGTCCAGGCGAGAGGTGACCAGTGCCTGGACTACCGTTCTTTTAGTGGACTCAGATGAGCAATGTATTTATTGCTTCACAGCCGGATCTTTGCTTGCAAATCATGCTTTTTCAGGCATGTCTACACCTTGTGTGCTCTGTTGTGTTTGACCCACTCACTGCCATTATGTTACGTATGCGCACTGATGAGCAGTGTGTTTGTCACCTTAAAGCCGAATTCCAGCATGTTTGTTCAGGCATGTCTTATCTTCACATTTGCAGCATTTGGACCTATCGTTACAGGATTAACAACATTTATTCAGGAATATAGCATGCTACAATGCATGTTGTGACATTGCACTCTTTTCCAACGAGGTTGTTACAACAACCTCGTTGTTAGAGCGCGATCCCATTACAACGCAAGTCATTACATCGACATGGCACTCTAACATTAGGAATAGTATAATTTACTATTCCAACTCCAGCCTACGCAACAGTAGGGCAGGTGTTTGGAGTAGTAAGTTATACTATTCCTTGTGTTAGAGTGCCATCTACTGCAAGTTGATGTAATGATTTGTGTTGTAATGACATCTCATTCTAACAGTCTGGTCGTTGTAACAAACGCATTGTAAATAAACTGCGGTACAATGACTGCATTGTAAACGCTTTCATCATTTATTCAGACCTATACATTTTGCTTATTTCTCCTTTTCTCAGGTTGCATACTGATACTAAGGTGTATTGAGTGTCGCTGTCTTGAACCCCTGTATCACTATGTCTCTCTTTTTAATATTTGCATGATCCTGAAGAATTGCCATTGGATCCATTAGGGACCACAATCGGCTTGAAACATGTTGACCTGAAATTACCATTTACACCACTTAACAACCTGTTTATTATCACCACTTGCACCGAGATTCGCAGAAGAAAATACTCCCAACTCTGACAACCAGTACCCCTCTTTGTTTTATTTGAACCATATCGCACGGTCCCCAGAATAAAATTCTCTTAGGGTAGCGGTAAGGTATTTCAAAACACTTTCCCCACACTCCCACACTCACTACTTCAGCGTTTCCCTGAAAAGATCTCTTCCAAAGAGCCCTCTCGCGGGGTCTGTGGGGGACAGCAGCGCCACCCCCACATGGAGTAACGCCCAAGGATAAGGCATGACATTCTTATGGGTGTGTGAGGGTGCTTCTCTAATCAGGAGGAATGCTCCCCCTCTTATCTTTGTATCCAACCATTAACCCATAAAGGAGTCAGGTCTCCTTTCACCTAGACTTTAGGCGGCCAAATGGGCAGGCTACTTTATTAGGAATAGTAACCCTCCAGTGATAGACGCACATTGTTAGGAGCCAGGACAAGTTGCTTAAAAATAAAATGTTAATCTATAAGCTTTATTACCATTTTATTTTTAAACTCCTCTGGAGCATTTGTTTAGCGCGGTAGCACTCCCCTGCTCTCATGGAGGAGCGGCTCTTGGTCTGTGCAGCATTACCAGAGGATTATTCTTTGCCTGTATGGATTGCATCCAGTCAGTACATGTTTCTCTTCAAAGTGGCTAACATACAGATCATCCAGACTGGGGGTACAGGTGCTGCCCATCAAATTTCCGTGGGTCTGAAAACACAGAGAACTTTGGAATTCAAAGTAGTTCTCCATCAGGGTCAGCCTACAGGATTCTAGTATGAAATGTCTAGGTGTGTTGTGCTGCCAGTCTTCTTTAAAGAGAATCTACTCAATGGTCTCAAGAATGGCATCTTGGGACAGGCTCATGTATAAACTCTCATTATCCAGTCAAACCAAGAGGTGATGGTCCAGATCAAAATGTGCATCTTTCAGTTGTAATAAAAGGCCCTGAGTATCTTTTAGATAGTTAGTGGTATGCTGTACAATAGGCTTACACAAAATTGGTGAACATACCAATACTATTGGGTGACCAGGGGGAGACGTCTTGTGCATCTTTGGTAAGAAATAAAAATATGGTAACTTGGGGTCCTTAGTGATTAAAAAGTCAGCTTCCTTCTTTGAGATGTAACCATTGGGTTCAGCTTCTTCCACCATATTGTCAATAGCTTTTTGCAGTCTTGTTATGGGGTTCATTTAAATGGTTTTGTAGAACCGTTCATCCATTAGAAGCCTCCTACATTCCGTAACATAATCTGATTTCTCTTGAGGAGTATGCTGCCTCCTCCCTTATCAGCTGGCATCACATTATCTTCTGGATTGTTGGGCAGTCCTTTCAGAACCTGTTGCTCCCCTCTCATGGTGTTATGGAATGTTTGAACTAAGATATGTCGATGGTTTACCCCACCGGTAAGTGAAGAATGTAATGCGCCATATGCTGCTAACACTGCCTCACAGAAATGGCACATAGGAGATATGAGGCTGGCATATCACTGTCAGTCCATGTGCAGACTTGTGTGTTTGTCCAGCTAGCCACACAATGCAAATCATACTACTGTATCCATGCATTGAGGCCTACTGGTGCGCCATAGGTTTAACAACAATGTCATATACACTCTGTTCTCCAAAATACGCAATGCACTAGGATTTGAAGCCTGACATCCGGTTTACACTTGCAAAGCCTTAAGACCAAAACGCAGCCTTGTGCCCATCTGCACTCACAATATGCAACAGTCAGGCACTCTGGTAATGATTTGTACATCACCAGGGGGCACATTTACAAGCCTCTATTGCCACAGGAATCTCACTTTTAAAGATGTTTCTGTGGCGATCTTGGCTTCCCCCTATTTACATGGGCAGTGTTAAGTCACTTAACATGGCTTAAATCTGCCTTGTAAATAAAGCACCCTTTCACGCTATAATTAGCATGAAAGGGATGTGCATTAGGTGTAGATATGGGCATTCCACCTCAACAACCATTGATTTTGAAGTTGCCCCCTATTTACAAGGGTAGCGTAAATAGGAGTTAGCGCCAACAATAAGGCAAAACAAGCATTTACAATGCAATAGGTCTCGCAGCATTAAAGTTTGAGCTATTGCCATTGTATATTACAATGTGTTGCATTAATTTGTTATCAAACTCTGAATTGTTTTATAAAGATTGATTGCAAACTGTCAAATGTTGCTGAATAGTAAGCAACGTTGTGAATAATATTGTTTGCTAGTCATCCTTGGGTACCAGAGTACTTCACTTGAGGCAGAGGTATTATCTTTAGACTACAGGTGCTGGTGCCGCTTGAGCTAGAAACAGGGCCATCCACTCACTACTCTGCACTCACTACTCTGCACTCACTACTCAGCACTCACTACTCACTACTCTACTCACTACTCACCACTCACTACTCACCACTCACCACTCTGCACTCACTACTCTGCACTCACTACTCTGCACTCACTACTCTGCACTCACTACTCTGCACTCACTACTCTGCACTCACTACTCTGCACACTCACTCTGCACTCACTACTCTGCACACTCACTCTGCACACTCACTCTGCACACTCACTCTGCACTCACTACTCTGCACTCACTACTCTGGACTCACTACTCACTACTCTGCACTCACTACTCTGCACTCACTACTCTGCACTCACTACTCACTCTGCACTCACTACTCTGCACACTCACTCTGCACTCACTACTCTGCACACTCACTCTGCACTCACTACTCTGCACACTCACTCTGCACTCACTACTCTGCACTCACTACTCACTACTCTGCACTCACTACTCTGCACTCACTACTCACTACTCTGCACTCACTACTCTGCACTCACTACTCTGCACTCACTACTCTGCACTCACTACTCTGCACTCACTACTCACTCGGCACTCACTACTCTGCACACTCACTCTGCACTCACTACTCTGCACTCACTACTCTGCACTCACTACTCTGCACACTCACTCTGCACTCACTACTCTGCACACTCACTCTGCACTCACTACTCTGCACACTCACTCTGCACTCACTACTCACTTACTACTTTTTCGTTCCATCTTTAGTGCCCTTTAGTATTGGGTGGTTCCGTGCAACAAGGGTAAGAACAACGCCTTCATTCTTTGAGTCGGGCTAGCCTTAAAACTTCACGAGCCTGAGCTCCTAACATATCTTCACTAAAGGGTCGGGTCTGGTATTTCACAAGCTGAGGGGTCCGTTTTCTAGAGGTACGCGTGGTGGCTTGGGTACGATTTGCGATGGGCAACGTTTTATTAACTTACGAGAGTAGCGTCACCAAGTTTTAAAATGTTAATACCCACAGAGCGAGACGTTTCTACTCCTTCACGCCGACAACTCTTTGGTACCCCGGGGGTGTCAACTACAGCTCAATTCTGTTTTTCGTGAGAAGTCCAGCCCCCTCGTGCTTCTCTCAGTCAGGCCCTCGAGCGCGCTCTCGTTTCTCCTCCCTCCTCCCTGCAAGCTCGGCCCCTGCCTCCCACCTCTTTCCTCACCAAGCCGCTCGGTGATGCCCCCCTGCAGTCGGTGGAAGCGCACTGCAGCTGCCCCACTCCCCGCGCCTCTCGATGTGAGCCTCCCGGCGGAGCTCGCTCGCTCTCCCTGTTCCATTTCCGTGGGATCTGTTCCTTCTGCAGATCTGAGCGCGCATCCGGCTCGGCGCCGCTGGAAAGGTAAAGCCGCAGCCGGAGCTTGGGAGGGAGCTGGGCTGGTGTTCGGGGAGCAAGGATAGACGAGGGATTGCCCCAGGGGTGGAGGCGGGAAAAGAGGACACACGCAATGTAAATAAATCTACTTACCGTCATCTGCAATTTCACGAAGCACTTGATGTGTGTATGCGCATGCGTGTGTGCTTCACAGGAGACAGCGCCTGGCCGCAGCGCTCGTTCGCATGCGTGTGTCACTTTCAAATCGCCTCCAAGGCGATGCGCGCGGCCAGGACTGTCTCCTGGGAAGCACACATGCCGACAAAAGGGGCTCGGCGGGGACGCGCTTCGCGCGGCTAGCCGAGACCTAACAACCTGGTCTTAACATGGAAAATTGAAGAGAAAGCCTTTATTTCTCCTCATGTTTGCTGTTTCTATGTATGCTAGATTGTGCAGCCCAAATAGAAACAGCAAAATGCCATGCATGATTGTTTGTGTGTATGAAGGTAGTGAGTTGAGAGTTCTATGTGTGCTGCACAAAGCAGCAAACATTAAAGTTACAAATCTCCATTTAAGATTGTTTATGTGCAGGAAGGGACACATTCCTACATGTAAATAATAATTCCCCCAACGCAGGCAACCTTGCACTGTGGTGCAAGGGTGTGTGCTTTATCGCTAGGCAGCTGAAATTAGCACCAGCAAAGGGGGAAATGCAGGGCTACACCGTATTGTTGTATATAGGGAGCAGCCCTGTGTTTCAATACTTTTTTCCTGTTTGTGTTTATTTTTCACATTATGACCACCAGGTTAGGGTGAGCCTTAGCGCGATCATACCGCCGGGGTATACACTTTGGTCATGACGAATGCCTAGTGAAGAACATACAGACAGGCAGAAACATGTTGACCTCACCAAGCAAGGCTTAGCAGACACATCGATCCAGCTTTTCAACTGCCCGTGCCAGGTTGGCCTGTAAATAAAAGTTTTTTAGGTTACAACTTGGTCACTTTTTAACTCACTTCACTTAACACTCACAGAATTATTAACCAGCTCCGCAGTAACTCTGGCGTCGAAGCACACAGGGTTGGTTTTAGACCTTCATGGTGGGGCCCAATGATGAAGCATGTCACCAACCAGGTTGGTGAGTGAGGGCCTTCTAAAAGAATCTAATCTGATTCTTTTTCCATTTGTCCACTCCTCCTCTCATTGAGAGGCACACTCTTTCGTTGATTTGAGTGTCTTATGTGAACACACAAAGTAGGGGTGTTCTGAGTAGCAGCAAGTATCTCTCTGTTGGGTACAATGCGGTATGTTGGCTACTCTGAAAGGTGAGGAGTGCCAACAACTTTTAGGGGGATCGCCGTTATGATGTGTGCAAAGCAGCTGGGCCTGCAATAGCGGGCACTCACTGCAATATGCTAATTGCACAGATATCGGTGTAGGTATCCCTGACCCCACCTGTCTGTCCCAAAATTTAGTAACACGTTTACATGATGATGGGAACACACCACCAAGATCCACACTGAGGGTAACATTTCAAATCCACCCTTCACTATGGTTCATAGTCCGAATGTCCATGGACCAGTTACATCACAGACACAACATAACAAATCAGAGCAGCAGGATCCTGGAGTCGTTTAAAGTGACAGCAGCACACCTTTAAGTAGACAGGTATACTGTAGAAATACCCTTTTGCAACCAGCCTGACTGTTGTGCACTTTTTGGGGTATTATCTCGAGCTGGGGTTGCGTGTAATATATCCACAGTGGTGCAGCATGCACACAACTCAGCTATAAGCCTGTTTGCCAGTGTACTGCATGTTACAAGGAGTGAGGCCACATCAGCCAATGGCATAGGAGTTAAGTGCAGCATATATCCCAGTGTGCAGTGACCTCTGTCGTCTCCTGCTGCATTGGTGTCAAGAGCAAAGTATCATCTAGGGGAAATGCTCTGCAATTCTATGTACAGGAGGCTATTACAGTGCCTTGCTTAGAGGATCGGTCTTCACTGGGCGATAAGCTTTTTTAACTGACTGTACTGCTGAGCCACGTGCACTGGAGTGGAGAGAAGGGCATCTCTTAGCACTTTCTACCGCGCCACGTCCTTATGTGATATATTATAATTCTTCTTCCTTCCCGTAATTAATTTACCACAATCATTAATCATTCATCTCCATGCAGATGGAGTCATTTTGTCTAAACATAATACCTTAGAATATAACTTTTTAATGCCAATTTATTTGATAACTAAAAAGGCAAAGTGACTGTTTTAAGGTTTAGATATCTATGAAGGCAAGGGTTGCACAGATGCCAGCAATCACCTACTGAGTGGGTATTTCTTTGCACTACGTGGTCATCACACACAGTTGAATGGTAGTGGGACCTGCGCAATGCTAGAGATAGCTCAATGGCAATGCTAAGGGCATAGAATCAAGCATGTACTAGGGTTCGAGACTTAAGTAAGAACATTCCGTTTTCCTTTTTGATTAATGTTTCCTTTAATGTTTTCCCTTTTGTAAATTATATATACTTGTTATCAACAGAGAATTTTGGCCCAAACCACACTTTTCAATATAAACTTCCCATACTAAGGGTAATTTAACAACAGAAAAAAAGCAATCACTAATCAAGTGACTTACAGGCACACTCAGAATGCACAATGAGATACGACAAGGGGAGCTGGATGGACGCTGATGGTGAGGTAAGAAGCATGACTGTAACAAAGGGCTAAATCGCAATGTAAATATAATAGTTTGGGAGCATCTCCAGATACGATACAGATCTAACACATATGAGTCTAACCGTGTTAAGCTGCAAAAGATTTGCTACATTTTAGGGGAGTCATGTATAAAATGCCAGACAGGTCAATCGCGAAATCTTAGTGTCAATATAAACACTTCATTTCGTGTTTCTATTTTAAACGCAATGCAGAATAGTACTTGAAGATTGGGAGCCGGTAATAAAATTAACTCCACTCCGTCGGCAGTTGGATTTTTTTTTTGCAGATCTCGCGGAGTTCCAATATTCCACCAACTCTGACGGCAGAGAGGAGTTCATCACCCAATGCAAGTCATTCTAAATTATTGGGTGGACACGTTCTGTAGGCATACTGACTAATTTGATTGCAGGTGATAAATACCACCCAATGCACATCACAATGTTACAGCTATCAAGGATCACAGACAGACCCCACCAAGCTACAACCATGTACTCATTACACTTACTATTTGCATTTGTATCCCAGAAGCAGTTCACTGCTCCCAGGATAAATGGGACATGTCCACCTACAAGGCAACAATTTAGACAAGGTATTGTAAATAGTGCAACTACACACGGTCGAAATTCTACAATAAATACTATGACATTCCAGTGTATTCCCAAAAAATCTACACTCTTGACACACATACATGTATGCATTGTATGGAAATGGGATGCAGCTTGTCATCTTGTAGCGCTGCGCTGGTTGAACGTTGAAGGTCTGAGGTATCTAACATCACATGCCATCATCTAAGTCTCCCTTGCACCATGCCACAAGGGTGAAATAATTGGATCTAGGCAGACCAAAGTTGTACTGTGATGGGAATGGAACAGGTATACACCGTATGTAACATTGTATGGACCATATCAGTCTTTTCATGGCACTGGCGTTAAAAGTGCTGACTAGCAACAATGCATGCAACCTTGCAACTTGGTGCAAGGGTGCATGCCTTGTCAGCAGGTATGTGTTGTTTTGTACTGGAAGGGGCACCTTCCTGCACACAAAAAAAATCCTGAGGCATTTCATCTAAGTGCACTGCACAATACAGCATCTATAGAAAGTTGAAAATAAAAGGAGATTAAACATATATCTCCTCCTTTCCTATCACCTGAGGAGGTGTAGCATTCTTGGAGTATTACCTGATCAATCACCTATGATCTGGGATTGGGTCAGAAATTCATGTGTGTTCAAGGTGAACAACCACACATAATCCGTAGATCATTTCCCTGACCCAGGGTATGGCAGAACATCAATTTTCCCTGCTTTGTATTCCACTGGATTTATGAAGCCACCCGAGGCACACAAAGTGGCCTTGTGTTGCTTAATTTATTGCACTTTACGTTTGGTATTGCACTTGAAGAAAGTTGCATGGTGCAAAAGCAAGCCACCAAATTAACAAATCATCCCCTGTGATGTTTACGTTTTGTATAACTGATATAGCAACATTACTACATTCAGAAGGTACATAAATACATGCCTACGGGGCCTCCAATCTACAATGCCAGCAGGTCTACCGGATCTTCCTGAAGTGACACAACATCAGCCCACCGATGATTAAGCTAGGGGGCGGTCTCATGCCCTCCAAACACCTGACATGTGCCAATGCACCAGCTCCCACCTGTCTTTTCAGTAATTTGGTGGTAGCCTTGAATGCGACTGCCACCAGAGGCCACCATGTGGAGCAGGTAGTGCATGATTAGCCATATGAGGACCCTGACCTCTTTCGTAGTATAATTTGTTCCCCTACCCTTCGCCAACATGACCCTATCCCTCCTTAACTGACTAAACCACAAAATAACACCCTCTTAAACTAATAAATAGACCAAATCTACTAAAACTTCAAAATTTAAAAACAAAACAAAGACAAAAACGTATACAGTTCACTAAACAAACACACAAAAAGTATACAATAAACACAAAGAACAGACAGGCAACAACTAGACTAACAACTGCAAAAATCCACCAGACACTCTCCAAACACCACCAACTACCTGCTCAAACTAACAGACTGTAACAGAAAGTGAAATTACTTTCACACTAATACTCTGCCTGCCACACCCATTGCACCATTTCTTGGGTGTGGCCAGCACTTTTTTGACATTTGAGTTGATGTTCCTGATTCATTGCTACACACATGTACTTTATGTGATGGATGCACTGCACTTCTGCAGCTACAGTAAGTTCCAAGCAATGGCATTTATGTGCAGGTTCCGATCGGCACAAAAGGGGTGATGAACAGGTTCTAATGTGGAAGTGTGGCTTCTGCTGGAGCAAATTCCTTAGGCACACTTACGTTGGTCCAGGACTGGAGTAGCATCACTTGGCAGGTCAGAGTGACAGATAGCAGTATCCAGGTGCTGAAGCAGGGTGGTTGGTAGTCTTTCATGTCCCTGCAACTTCATGACAGGAGGCCATTCTGATTGCCCTTATAGTCACTCTCGGTTTAAGGGATGCATGTGCAGTTCTCATCACCCAGACAGAGGAACAGGGGCTGCATGGCAGCACAGCAAGGCTGAAATCAAGAGCTGAATACTCACACATCTATTTTCACATGAATTGCGAGGGTACCCAACCAGAGTGTCCACCGCAGACAAATGTGCATGTAAGGATTGATCCTGGAGCCTATGCCCTACTCCTTTTAATTCCCTAAACAGCCCAATCTTTCTCTTCCTGTTACATGTTGATGCCTCTTTGTTGTGATGTATCACATATGCAATACACACTTAGGGAAGCACAGAGACAGGTTGATTCTCCCATGCTCCAGTGTATGACTCACGCCGCTTTGCTTGCCTGTTAAACTACATCTGGTGTAATTCCAATAATCCTAACATTTTGAACAGGCAGCTATGTCAAAGGAAGCCAAGGTCTACCATGTAATGTAGCATGGCAGCCACTTATGAACTCGGGGGCATATTTATGACCCCAGTTGTGTGGCACTTGCATGTGCAATACAACTCAAAATGAGTTTAATGAAGTCATGCAAGGCCACCTTGCACAGCCCTGAATGGCTTCATAAATCTAAAGTTAAGCAAGGCAGACCATAATCACTGCATTGCCTTGCTAGGCGCCAGGGAGGCATTCCATGGGTGTTCCCAAACAACTACCATGGTTTTTGATGCATTCCAAAAATTACCAGAACTGGTAAACCTGGAAATGTGCCAAAAAGCTACTTTCAATGGAGAGACGTAACAAGGAGAAATATCTTTATTCCCACATGTTACCTCCCCTCTTTCAATGTGTGTTGCATTCTGAAACACACGTAGATAGAGGAATATGCCTCTCATGATTTTCTTTGTGCAGGAAAGTGCCGTTACAGGCACAAAAACAATTCTGCATTCAACACAGGCACACTTGTGTCATGGTGCAAAGGTGCCTGCATCGGTGCAAAGCAGCCCAAACTGCTCCAGTGCAGGGGAAAAGGTAGAAATATGCTGTATTCCTCTGAATACAGTGAATTCCTGCCATTTCCTTATCATGCAGTGAAGAGCAGCAGGTGACTTGCTGCACTGCTCTGTGTGACATATCTCATAAATATGCCCCTCAGTATTCAATCACAGAACATACGGTGACCAATACTGTATTCCACATGTATCATGCTACCACCAGCATACTGACATGCAGCACACACACCCAGTCTGTGAAAAACAGTTTAGTTCTATACTCCCTTTGACCTGTACTAGAGAGTGTCATGTTGAGCACACACTACCAGCACACACATTAATCACGCGCACACTGTTCCACATTTCAACCTATGTGTAGTGTATGTCTTGCATAGGCACATGCATTCTCCAGATGATTTTCTCATGCACACTTTTCCTGATCAAACTGATGTTGGGCTTGAGTGATTGTAACACACAGCAACAGAACTTTTGAAGAGGTGAGTGAGCCAGCAGGCCTCAATGCAGTGAACTAGGTCATGATCATGCTCACTACCACTGTTCACTACACAGTGAAGAACCGGGGCTTATGGGCCATGCGGCGCAGGGCACGCCTTAAATCTCTGAGTTCACCTGCCTTGTCGGACAGAGACACAAGACACTCTGTTAAGCATAGAAAACAAGGTTTATTAGCTGCAGCTAAGCACAGTTGTCCCAAAAGTGGTTCTCAGGAGACTGCCACTTCAATTCCGTGGCGCACAATCTTTTATAATACACATATTTATGACATATACTCCCAATACATACAAAGCTAACCAATAGGAGAAGTTGGAAAACAAGCTATCGAATGTCCCAAATACGCCCTTCTTTCAGACCCTGTGTGTTACCCCTCCCCACAAGTTAATCAATGCTAGTGCCATAATCTAATTTGCAGGTGGCAGGACGTATTTGTGTGCCTCAAAGGATAGTTGTGTAACAAGAGAATACAAGAAGAGAATAGCGAAGGCCAGTCGGATAAGATAAAGTAAGGAAAGAATAGGGAGAGCCAAACAGTCAGTAGAGACAGGGATCAATCAGCCCAGACATGGATTAGTATCAAATCAAATCAAATCAAATGAGACTTTATTTCGGTTAATATTTCAAACCATAAAAAGTACATACAATGATTACATTATCAGATTTCACATCAATACATTATTAAAACGTTCTTCACAGAAATCATTAAAAATCATCATAAATGTTAGTTAAGAAAAAAAAAAAAAAAAAAAAAAAAAAAAAAAAAAAGTGCCCTTCTGGTCCTGATATAGTGCAATATTGCTTAACAAAGATCATAGGTCTAAGCAGGTTCTTATTCTCAGTGCAAGCTTTAAAAACGACAGAATATGGAGTACACAATCCTGGTGCAAAAGCTGCAAATAAATAAGAGCAGGTCTAATTTGTTTAAAATCCAATGTTCTCAGCAAGTCAACAAGAAAGTAGCGTCTGGGATAATCATAAAACCTGCATAAAAATATAAAATGTAGCATATCCTGAGGAGACTTCCCGTCGCAGCCACAGGGAGCTACATGTTTGCTAAAAATGTCTGATTTGGGTCTTATTAATAACTGCTGAAAAGTGTTAAATCTGAACCTAGTCAGCAGGAACTTTTCATGTGAGCTAAAGGCACAGGCCAGGTAGGGCTCCATTCCCCCACACGACTTTAGCATGATAAACTTTCTGACACTTGGTTTCAGCATTTCCAAACTTTCTCTATCCGTCAATTTAAACTTTAGATAGGCTCTTTTGACCGCTGTTATGTCCCCTTTCACAATGCCACTCGTATGGGAGAACAGTTTAGGGCACCCCAGCATTTCAAAACAAGATTTCAAATATTTTAGCCATGGGATGCGCATACAGTTATCCTGAGATGTTACATCCCGTACAATCTGATGAGTGAGTGGTATCTCCTTGTTAAGCCACAGTGAAACCCAGCAGATCAGTGGCTTCAATGCTAGGTTATCGCATAAAAACGGAGTCCCTAGCTCCTCATGCACAACAAGGTTCGGGGTACTCGCAGGGACACATAGTAACCGTTTAAAGAAGGTGTTTTCGATAACCTGTAATTGGGTATTGGACACATAACCCCACAGCTCACTGCCATATACCGCCGTTGCTACAGATTTGGCATTATATAACTTGATCATTGCAGTTAACGGTTTCTTACCTATTTTTTTAGCGAGATTTAGGATAGTTCCATTAACCCTCAGCATATCATTCTTCTTCTTCACCAGATGAGGGGCCCAACTTAACTTCGAGTCAAAAAGCACACCCAGATAGGAAAAAGTCTCTGTGACCGGAATGGGACTGTCATCAAGCTTGAATACATAGTTCTTTCTTGGGCGTTGGCCAACCTGCATTATATAGGACTTGGAATTATTGACCATTAAGTCCCTATCAGACATAAAAACATTAAAAGCAGTTAAAAGAGCCTGAAGCCCCTTCTCCGTGCGCGAGATTAAAACCGCGTCATCCGCGTATAACAGCACCGGTATGCCCCTTCTGCCTACTCTAGGGCAGTCAGCCTGTATGGATTGGAGAGCTGCATCCAAATCGTTAATATAAAAATTAAAAAGAAAAGGGGCAAGGATACATCCCTGGCGTACTCCTTTATTTATCAAAAACTTGTCAGTGGTGTCCCCATTAGATGAATATCTTACATTGGCACTAGTTTGATGATGCATATCCACCAGGAAGTCAACAATCCCAGTGTCGACTCCCCTCGCCCTCATGTACTGCCACAGCCTCCCCCTGTTAACACAGTCGAAGGCTGACGACAGGTCCATGAAGGCGAGGTGGATCGTACCCTTCTGGGCCACCGTGTACTTGCTAAGTATGAGGAATAAATTAAGACACTGAGTTATCGTGGATCTGCCCTCACAAAATCCATATTGAGATGTGGACATGACATTGTTTGCGGTTGCCCAGCTGGTGATTCTTCTCAACAGAACTCTCCCGATGACTTTAACCTTCGAATCAATTAGGGAGATTGGGCGGTAGCACATTGGGCTGCCCCTGTCACCCTTTTTGAAAACCGGAACAATGGTTGACACCCCCCAAGTCACTGGACATCCTATCACTGCAGCAGCATTGAAAACCGCCTGCAAGATAGGAGCCCAGAAGTGTGGTCTAGACTTAAATAAATCAGGGGGGATGCCATCTGGGCCGGGGGCTTTATTAGATGTTAGACCTTCTATGGCTTCAAACACTTCGCCACACTCAAACCTGAGTACTCCATTAGGTTCACTAGGAGAGCTCACACCATTGCCAGGATCGGCTGTAAAGTACAATGATTCAAAGTGACGGTACCAATCCTCTTTCATTATACAACATTCCAGCCCATCCCCCGGTTGTTCTGACAGAAATGGTTTTTTTACTAGCTGCCAGAATTTCGTGCTACTATTTAAGGTCTCTGGATCCAAGAGGTCATTCCAGGCCTCCACCCGCAAAGTCTCCTTATGAGTTTGAAGGGAGGATTTATATACTTTGCGGCAGAGTCGGATTTCCTCCTGGTTCCGCGGTACAACTGCCAATGCTGCCTTCAAATTACGTGCAGCTTTTGAACACTCTTTGTTAAACCACCTTGGCCCGCACTTCTCTAAATTTCCCTTAAATGGTTTCGTGAGTAACCCTGACACTTTCCCCGCCAGAGCTTGAAAGGCATTAAGCACCCCCACTGGATCTGTCCCTGTACAATTAACAATTTCATCTGTACAGGATTCCTCTATTGTTTTATACAGAAGGTCTGGGGTAATGGTTGACCACTTTAAACGCCGCCTCCCATCAGTGGTTGTCAGATTGCCTTCAAGACGTGAGGGCATAACATCTGAGAGTCCAAAACCCCTGAGACAGACCACAAGGGGGTTGTGATCACTGAACTCACTTTTGGTAATATCAAAGGATTCTAAGAAAGGCAACAGAGCCTCCGAAAATAGCATGTGGTCTATAAAGGTGCCTCTACCATGCCCCTTAAAAGTCGGAGTGTCAAAGCTTTTACTGGGATCTCTAATTTCCATGCCCATTGTTAAAACTACGTCGTTCATCATGGAATTACATAATTCACCCTCTGCTGTATGTGCAAAGTGTAGCCCATCTGCTCTATTGCAGTATAAATCCCTTATACACTTCCTAAGGGGATCACCACAGAGGTGCACGTTGAAATCTCCCATGACCATTAGATTAAGGCTGTGTTTCTTCATGGAGACATTAATATATTCATCTAGGACAGTTAGATCATTAAATGCTGGAATGGTATTAGTAGCATTGTAAAAATTGACCAGTCCAACCCTATTACTTTTGGCAGACAAAACAATACCCTGGGCACATGAGCGTTGTACATTAATATTGAGGATACTTGCGGTTATCAAAACAGAGACAAAGATCACCAATCCTCCCTTTGGTCTTCCTCTATTGGATGGAGTGGCTGGCACAGAAAACGCTTTGTAGCCTTCTAAATACGTTTCACAATCCACATCCCATGTCTCTTGGAGGCAGATAACCTTAAATTGTTTAATAAAGGAGACCCATTTTTCATCTGCCATTTTTGTTGCTAGACCCGCAACGTTCCAAGATACAATATTCACACGTTTATTGGGCTCCTGTGGGGTGGTAGAGTCAATATTGCATGTTGGATCAGCTACATTTAATCCATCCTTACCCACAGGTACTTTATGTCAGTCACACATATCAAGACCGGACAGAAGTTCGTATCTGTTATGTGTGTTGACGTTATAAGCCCCCTGGCATTGCCCTCCGAGATCAAATCTGTTCCCTCGGTTAGTTGGAAAACCTGGCCCGCCAGAATTAACTACATTATATGTAAATTGCATCCCATTATTCCCAGTATTCGGGGTCAGAGTCTCACACCGAGGTGTTGGCCTGGTCAAATGTGGGGGAGCCGTGCAAAGGTGAGCATAAAAATAGCCTAGTGGACGTACACAGATACTACCCTCATTGTATACCAAGGATGCAGCTCTCAGGAGTACGGTTGCCACATGTTGGGGGTGTCTAAAATTAGCCACAATGCAATCCCCATTACCCACTTTCTTAGAGGGCCCCACCCAGTTTACCCTTCTAACTAGCGTTATCTGATCTGAATAACCGACAGGGAAACCGCAGTTCTTATTTAGCCATGAGACTGTCTTGTTTTTTAGTGAGTCATGTGTCTCACCATATGGAGATGCAGGATGGGTGCCAACTGCAGGGACATTTGTTAGGACCACCACAAAAGGCGCACAATCCGGGGGAAGATTTAAATAGCGATTTCTTCTGTCAGGTCTAGGGTCTATCATGTTACCTGTAGTTGGAAGTGAGCCTACACGTGGCTGCGGGTTTCCTGCTTTAGGTTGGGGGGGACTGACAGGTGTTGGCCGGTGTGGTCTATTCCCTAGGGTAGTCTGTGCTCCTGCCGGATAGACTGCTGCAGGCACACTTTCCCCTTGCTCAGCTTGGGTGGACCTTGTTCCTTTTAGTATAGTACTGGTGTCTCCAGCAACCTTTTGCTGTGCGGAGACAAGCCCCCCAAGCCTGTCTACTTCCTTTACAAGGGAATCAATTTTTTCCACTAGTGGTTTGAGAGCCTCCTCTATCTTCCTCCCCAGGCTGGTCTCCATATTTGTGATTAAGGCAGTAAACTGCTCAATGTTAATATTAACACTGGCATTCTGTTTGGGGGGGCCCAAATCAGCTCCCGTAAACACAAAGGGATTGTTAGCTGCTGCCCAGTTGTTATCAATAGTGTGGGTAGGGTTTGCTTCCGCTAAATTGCTGGTTGGTTGGCCCCCTTTACGTAGTGCCGTCTTTCTACACTGCCTAAATGGCCGCTTCTTAGGGGATACCCCCTCACTCGCTTCACCATTTATATCGGGATGCTCCCTCTCTCCTGAATGTACCATCGCCACAACATTTATAGAGTTGGGTGTTGGTGTTAGTGTCAGCATGCAGGTTGATGGGCTGGCTGGTAGCGGGTCAGGTGCCCTCAAAGAGGGCATTTCCGAATTAGACAAAGTAGCCCTATTAATAGCCTCTGTGTCTTGTGCAACAACCAGGGGATCATCCTGTATACATACTGTGGTATCTCCTTTCCCTAATGAGGCACGACGATCGCTATTTATCTGGGCAACCTTTTTCACCATATAGTTTTCAATGGCACTCTGTCCCAGTGGCATGTTGCCTGATTTAGCCTTTGACATTAAGCTTCTAGAAAAAGATAAACGCACTATAAAAAGATTAAACAATACAAATACAGAACCATACAAAATATAGGCACATTAATAAAATTGTCACAGTTACTACCATGAATCGGCGCACAAATGGGGCCTACCCGGTCCGAGCAGCGTTTCTGGCCCAGACCAGACTCCTCAGGCCTCTGAGGGCCACAGAGGGCCCGCCCTTTGCCCGGGCTTAGCCCGGCGCGTTCCCGCGCGCGTCCCGCGACGCGGAGGAAGTGTCCAGTTCAAATAGCGCCTCCGGGCGCGCTGTGGCCGGAAGCCGGAAGTGGCCGCAAAGCACCCTGGGAGCTGTAGTCTCAAGCCGCAAGATGGAAGGCGTCAGCGGCGAGACTACAGCGTCAGGAGCCCAGGAGCTACAGGAACCAGCGTCCGCCCGCAGGTAAGATGCCCTCCGGAATGATTCTCGGCCCCCGCTCCACAGAGGAAGTGTCCAGTTCAAATAGCGCCTCCGGGCGCGCTGTGGCCGGAAGCCGGAAGTGGCCGCAAAGCACCCTGGGAGCTGTAGTCTCAAGCCGCAAGATGGAAGGCGTCAGCGGCGAGACTACAGCGTCAGGAGCCCAGGAGCTACAGGAACCAGCGTCCGCCCGCAGGTAAGATGCCCTCCGGAATGATTCTCGGCCCCCGCTCCACAGAGGAAGTGTCCAGTTCAAATAGCGCCTCCGGGCGCGCTGTGGCCGGAAGCCGGAAGTGGCCGCAAAGCACCCTGGGAGCTGTAGTCTCAAGCCGCAAGATGGAAGGCGTCAGCGGCGAGACTACAGCGTCAGGAGCCCAGGAGCTACAGGAACCAGCGTCCGCCCGCAGGTAAGATGCCCTCCGGAATGATTCTCGGCCCCCGCTCCACAGAGGAAGTGTCCAGTTCAAATAGCGCCTCCGGGCGCGCTGTGGCCGGAAGCCGGAAGTGGCCGCAAAGCACCCTGGGAGCTGTAGTCTCAAGCCGCAAGATGGAAGGCGTCAGCGGCGAGACTACAGCGTCAGGAGCCCAGGAGCTACAGGAACCAGCGTCCGCCCGCAGGTAAGATGCCCTCCGGAATGATTCTCGGCCCCCGCTCCACAGAGGAAGTGTCCAGTTCAAATAGCGCCTCCGGGCGCGCTGTGGCCGGAAGCCGGAAGTGGCCGCAAAGCACCCTGGGAGCTGTAGTCTCAAGCCGCAAGATGGAAGGCGTCAGCGGCGAGACTACAGCGTCAGGAGCCCAGGAGCTACAGGAACCAGCGTCCGCCCGCAGGTAAGATGCCCTCCGGAATGATTCTCGGCCCCCGCTCCACATAGGAAGTGTCCAGTTCAAATAGCGCCTCCGGGCGCGCTGTGGCCGGAAGCCGGAAGTGGCCGCAAAGCACCCTGGGAGCTGTAGTCTCAAGCCGCAAGATGGAAGGCGTCAGCGGCGAGACTACAGCGTCAGGAGCCCAGGAGCTACAGGAACCAGCGTCCGCCCGCAGGTAAGATGCCCTCCGGAATGATTCTCGGATTAGTAGACTCAGCCAGACCCTGACATCGGCTTCGTAAACAAGGGCAGGGGGTTACTTTGTAACTAAAAAAGACACGTAGCAGCTGTAAACGACAAAAACACTCCGATCGCCGTGCTGCCTGAGTGAAGGCAATACAAAATGGCGACGGGACACAAAATGGCGGCCAAATGCGGAACGAAGTCGAAAACCAAAGAACCTCAACAGTATGCTGCCTCCCCCCACTTTAGGTCTGTTGTATTCCTGGAAAATCAGTTGCACACATACGCTATGAGGGCAGGTCTTTGGGTGGCTCTCTTGGTCCCAGCAGACTGCAATCCATGACACGACCTATGTCAAGGCACACCATTCTATGTTCATCTCTGGGAAAATACATGTATTAGTGAGCTTCACAACTATGCACTCAAGCTAGGGTACACTACTCCTACCATGCAAGGAAAATGTCCTACCCAAAACCTCCATTGCACCATGTTCAATAAAACTTAGATTTTTCACAGCCTGGTGGGCAGAAAATCTGGATTTTATAAAAGACACGCAGGCTAAGATTCTGCAAATCTCTCCTATTGCACACCCCGCTGAAGCAATAATCAAAGAAATCTAGAACTTCATTAACATTCTAGTAGCATATAAAGTCCATCAGCATGTAGCATTCTCCCTTCTTTGTTGATGTTGTGAACCAAATAACTTCTATTACTTTAACTTTCCAAGCATAGCCTTTTCTATTCTGAAAAATAATTCTGATAATACAGTGAAAATACAGTCAGAAAATCTTTACTCCATCAAGGAGGGTTTTCAGTGGTGGGATAATCTTAACCTCTGTGTCTTTAATAAAATTCAAATTTTCTGACCACCAGGCTGTAAAAAATCTAAATGTTATGGTATGCCACGGAGGCTAACTTTATGCAAGTTTAAAATGCACCTATTGCATTATCAATAGTGCTACTAATAGTTCTAAAATACCAGCTTTGAAACATCGTTTCATTGGACCAATCTGCAGTTCTAAGGATATCTTGTAGGCCTCTGATAGAGCACAGGTTCACCTGCCCAGAAGTTCTACCATACTCACCTGGGCCCATAAACACTTACACACTTTGAACAGGTAAACCCTACGCTTAACCAGTGATTTAATTGAACCTTTTTAGGACCTATACCGTGACTTACCAATCCTTGTCACCGGTACCTAGAGTCCTAAGGGATCAAGGGAGTTAGCAAGAAAATAGGTAGTAAATAAACATTTGCACTCATAAAATAACCACAGACTCGGGAAAGATTTAAATGCTTTATCTAAATAATTCTTTAAATGTCAATGTCCATACTAGATTAATCAGAGCTTGGTCAATTAAGAATAAAATCAAAACAAGATGATGTGAAAATATTATGAAATATTCTTTAAGCATTGAAACATAGAAGGGTAAGAAAAGGGAAACAGCACAATGACATACCCTTACAACTTTTATATTTACCTAGAATGATGTGAAGACCAACCCTGGCCACGGGCTGGGATAAAAGATCGGACCCCCGATGTGCAGATGCCAACAGGATAGAAAAGGTGTAGACTAAAAATCAGGATACTTAAGGGCCGAATTGGATCAGGACAGGACCACCGCAGGCCAGGACCGGCACCCACAGCTAAAGTGCAACGCCAGCGTCACACCCCTCTCAGCAGCTAACAGTCGGACTCTGATTGGGCTAGCGAATCTTCTCCCTCATGAACCACGATTGGGTCAACGAATCTCCTCCCTCAGGAACCCCAGGTGGGTTATTGAACTCCTTCCCAGAACCCCGATTGGGTTATCAAATCTTCTGACAGAGTGCTCCGCCAGCACCTCTGCTCCCGAATCTTCTGACAGAGTGCTACACAGCACCTCTGTTCTTGATCGGTTATTGCGTACGTTGGGTCAGTGACAGATCAGCTATTCGGACAAGTCGGACAATCTAACTAGCTAAGCCTACCTTAGATAAACCATTTTGCAGGGCAGTGTACCACTCCCAAGTGTTGCAAATGTGTGAATTTGCTCAATTTGATTGGTCAAAAGACGAGGAGAGGTCATCACACCATACAAGTTATGAGGTCATGCTCTTCAATATTCAGATCGATGTTCCCGCCCAATATTTTATTTTCCCATGCACTTATATTCCACCCAACAATGAATGTTCCAGTAACAATACAATGTATAATTTGACATTCTTTTGGAGGTTCAGGAGGTCGGATTCCCAGGAACATCTTCTAGCAAGTCAGGAGTTGGCATGGATTCAATGCCATGGCTTTTAGACTCGGGCAAATTTGGCGCATGCCCAGTTTCAGGACCCAAGATGGAACATCATTACACTCGATTGGTCAGAACACGAGCTAATAGCAAAGTCAAAGAGAAACAGATTTTGAAACTTTTATAAATGAATGCACTGTATACCACTTATCTCTACTCTATTCCCATTACTTTATTTTAACTACAGCATTAGGGATTATGCAGAACGAACAACTTAGTAAAAGCAATAGTGCAAGCGTTAGCACATTAACACACAGAGTAGCCATCTCAGTTTTAGTGCGCAGAAGCAAGAATTTCACACCAAGCAAAGAGAATACGTCATGTCACGTGAGTATGACAGACGCATGCGCAGAAAAGTTCCTGCGTTGCGGTGGCCATTTTGGGTTAATCGAGTTACGGTTAGTAAAAGCACATTGAAAAGCTTCCCCTAGATACTAGAAATGTCATGTGGTGCATTGTTAGTAAGACAAAAAATGTTTATTAGTGTATTACAGTTTATTTTGAGAGGGCTGAGTCCAAGCAAGGCGCTTTACATGCAGAACCTTGCTCCATCACCTCCCTCTGGAAAGAAATCTATGGAAGAAGAGGCACCCCTTAGGGAATGTGCACCAAATATAGTAATGTCTATACCTGCTTCCTTCATTACCTCTTTGACCCGTCTAGCTAAAGTGGGGGATGATATTACCTCATGAGGTGATCTATATGATAATAGCAATTTATCTGTGTTTCCTCTCAGTGTCACAGTCTTTCTCTCATATTCTTGCAAGCATTTCACCGAGCAAAGAGTCCCATTCTGAAGGAAAAAGAAATAAAAAATAGAGGTTGACATTGTCTTGTCATGTAGTTCCTATAAACCTATATAGGATCTGCTCGTTTAACCAACATAGACTGTGGGATTGTTGTCCAGACTGATTCCAGATACCCCCACCAGGTATGTTCGTCTGTATATCAGCTAACTCCCAGTGCCACTGTAAACTCCTCTTACCAAGTAGAGCATAGCTTTCCAAACTTTTCATGTTGGTGACACACCTTTCTGTGAAAAAAATGTCAGGAACACGGTAACGTGAGGAATCGCAGCGAGCGAGCCTGAACCACCTATGGTGGGTTCGAGCCCCACACCCCACACACACACACCCCACCCCACACACAACCCCACACACACCAACCCACAGACACACCGCCCCACCCACAGACCCCCCCCACACACACACACAACCCCCCCACACACACAACCCCACACACCCAACACACACCCCACATACACCCCCCCACACACACCCCGCAAACACACACACCCCACACACACGCACCCCACACACAGAGACTTTAGGGGCACTGTTAAAGGGCACTAGTGAGGGAATCAGTGGCGGAGGTGGCCTTTCCCTCCATCTGTCTCCCTCCATCTGTCTCCCTCCAACTGTCTCCCTCCCTCCCTCCCTCTCTGTCTCAATCCCTCTCTGTCTCACACCTTCTCTGTCTCCCTCCCTCTCTGTCTTCCTCCCTCTGTCTCACTCCCTCTCCCTCCGAGTGTCTCCCTCCCTCTGTCTCCCTCCCTCCCGCCCTCTCTGTCTCACTCCCTTTCTGTCTTCCTCCCTCTCTGTCTCACTCCCTCTCTGTCTCCCTCACTCTCTGTCTCCCTCTCTCTGTCTCACTCCCTCTCCCTCCGACTGTCTCCCTCCCTCTGTCTCCCTCCCTCTCTGTCTCACTCCCTCTCTGTCTCACTCCCTCTCTGTCTCACTCCCTCTCCCTCTGACTGTCTCCCTCTGTCTCCCTCCGTCTCACTCTCTCTCTTTCTCCCTCCATCTCCCTCTGTCTCACTCTCTCTGTTTCACTCTCTGTCTCCCTCGCTGTCCATCTCCCTCTGTCTCACTCTCTCTCTCTGTCTTCCTCCCTCTCTGTCTCACTCCCTCCCTCTCTGTCTCACTCCCTCCTTCTCCCCCGACCAACATATTCTGTGGGTTCCATAAGGGTCTGTGACAAAGAGGAAAAAATGTTGCTTTCATTCTTAAATCGTTTTAATATTTTCCTGTATTGGTGGTGCCCAGGTGCGCAGCGCCCCTCCCCACTCCCTCCCCCGCACTCCTCCATGCCCATGGCTCACATGGGCATTCTCCATTGAACTGAATTGTTTATGTTTTTGTTTTCGTAAGGTTACAAGCTGCAGCGCGCAGAATGATGTAAATGCGAAAGCTTCTATAGGGCTTCTTGGCAGCTTTTCTTTCCAATGCACCGCGATCCCGGGGCTGCCCCAAACCCTAGGCCCACCCCCTGGACCCAATAACCCACCGTATTCACCCATTGAAGGGCTCTTTTCCAAATGGACTATCCACAAATGAATCCCTCCACCCCCAGCCCCCCTCCGTCGTGTTTGTCGGCCCGGGCTGAGACAGCTTCCGGGGGCACACACACAGCCGCACCCGAGCACTTCACAGGTCTTTAAAGGACCATTTAACGTGCTAATAAGGCTTCATTTTTATTCATATCAGAGCCCCTGCAATGCCTCTCTGCCTGTTGCTGGAAGGCCCGCGGGGGTGATCTAAACAGCATACTAAAACCGGGACATTTGGATGTTTTACCCAGAGGCTGTTGTAAAACCCGGACATTTCTCTACTTTGGACACTGGGACACTGCGCCAAAAACGGGGACCGTCCGGGCAAAACCCGGACGTCTGGTCACCCGCTCACAGCCGCACCCAAGCACTTCACAGGTCTTTAAAGACCTTGTGCATGTTAATAGGGCTTTATTGTTGCTTCGCCCCTTCTAAGAGCCCCTGCAGCTCGACTCTGCCGATGCGACACACCTACATATGGGTCGCGACACAGTAATGTGTCACGCCACATAGTTTGGAAAGCTGTGAAGTAGAGAATAGTTCTTGGCAACTATCGAACATGACAACTGTGTCTCATCAGGGATTCTGGAAACAGTACAGTACCTTTCGCTCAGTCACTCGTGCTTACTTTGTCTCAGAGATGTACACAGAATAAACACTGGGGACGTTTTCGATAAGCATTTTTTGAATCAGCTTCATTCTAGTGTAAAATAAGTGTGCTGATACAACCATAAGACAGAAACAGATATAAATGATTTTAAGCACCAACAGAGTAAACAGATGGTAGATTTCCACCATAGTGCTAAAACAGTGAATACAAGCAGGTATAAAAAAACATGACAGTAAAAATGCGTACGCCTTCGATGCAACCCTAACTAGATGTACCTGTCTTAGTTTCGAGATGGACACCTACCGATGTGAGCTGGAGTGTCGGCGTGCAGGAACCTCAGCGTCTTCTGTCAGTGTGTCAGTATGGAAGTCCTTTTTCTCCTCTCCTGCTTCAGCAAAGATATGGTGTTTATATACGAAAGTGGTACCCTCAGGGAATCTACCTTGCTGTGTCATGTCAGACTAGGATGACGGAAGGAATGACCCTTATACGTAGTTATTATGCAGGAGATGGTAGTCCTGTTCATAATGAATGAGGCTAGTTTTCGGAGAAAATTCCACGTCATTTAAGCAGTACCGTAACTAGGTAAATGGTTAGTGCCAAGAACCGTTATGCAGTGCAATGGCAGGGGAAATATAGGTGAAAGGTCTGGTTACTACCTGAGCCTATATTGGGGTACCTGTATGAAACATAACAGTCTTAGTTCATCTTTTTAGGTAAAAGCAAACCCCTTCTGGTTGGTAGGCCCTACTGTGAACGTCTAAATCTACCAGGAAGAGTAAAACTGTGAGTTTGTAGGATAAATGTATTAGGGATAAGTTAAAGTTGTCAACCCAATTCACTAGAACTTGAAGTGCATCTTTTACGTCCCACAGAGTGGTGTATTTTGCAGAAGGGGTTTTAAGACCTTTATACTTCGTATCATGTTTTTGGTTAGTAAGTTTTGTCACACAGACACTCCCTCTACAAGGCAGTGGCCTGCTGCAGTTGCAGACCTATAAACATTAACTATTCTCTAAGACAGTCCTGATGGGAAAAGCTTGCATAAGTAATTTAATACATGAACTAAATTAGTTGAAACAGGATTGTAATTCCATTGAAGACACCTACGAACCCATTTCTCCCAATACAGTATATATGCTTTCCTTGTGCCAGGTGCCCATGACTCTGATATGAGTTTAAAAGCATCTGCTGAAAGGCCTGTGATCTGCCACTGTCTCCTGAAATCTTCCAGGCCATCAGTGTTAGAAGACCCTGCTCTACTAGAGGGTGTGACTCTCTTACTGGGCTGTCAATTTTCCCTTGAGTTATGGTATTAGAATCAGAAGGTCTATGCTAATTTCCAATAGGATTGGAATCCACGCCTGCGGTCTCCAAAGGGGGGTTATTACAACTATGATTTGTTTGTTCCAGCAAGTGTGCACTAGTAGTTTGGGTAGCATGACAAAAAATGAAAGCATAAGGTGTTATACACTTCCAATTCTGAAGGAAGGCATCCACCCCCAATGTTTGAGGGTCCGGCTTCCAGCTGAAGAATTTGGGTAATTGAATGTTCAATCTGTCTGCAAAAAGGTCTACTCCGAAAGGTCCCCACAATGATTGGACGGTAGGAAAAATTCCCTTGCGTAATTTCCAATTGTTGGAATCTCCGAAATTCTTGGCAAACCAAGCTGCGACCCCATTGCTCAGGCCTGGAATGTGTTCTGCTATTATTGAGATACCTTTCTTCAGGCAGAAGAATTGAGCTAAATACGTCAGACCTTTCGAGTGAGGAACCCCTATCTTGCTGAAGCAACGGATTACAAAGGAGCCTGCCACTAACTCTAAAAAGTTGAGGTGTAACTCCTTCTCTTGTTCTGTCCAGTGGCCCCCACTTTTCGAGTTACTGCATCTGGCCCCCATCCTTCTAAGCTTACATCTAATCTTATATCTGAGTTCATCACTATCTCTGGTTCGTTCTCAAAAATCGCTCTCGTGTTCCATCCTTCTGCATTCTTTAACCACCATATTATTTATTTCCTTGTATCTGTGTCCAGAGTTATAATTTAGGAGTAGGATTGGTTTGTTCTTAATCCTTTGTCTTTGAGTCTTTGAAGAGCTTGGTAATATAGGGGACCTGGTAGATAGCTTGGACTGCAGAGTACAGGTGGCCTAGAATTCTTGCTAGGGCTCTCAGATGGAATTCATTCTTCCCAAATATTTTTCTCAATTCTTTGCAGAGTTTTCTTAGTTTTTCCCCAGGTAATTTTAATTCCACTTGTATTGTGTTTATAACAAAACCAAGGAACTGTGTTTCTTGGCTTGGGGTTGTGCCGGATCTTGTTTAGCCTAAGTATTCTAACCATTTTATTGTAAGGTCTGTGTGAAGAGATACTTTTTCTCTGAATTGGGTCATTATAAGGATGTTGTTTAGATATATTATCAGTCCTGTTCCCCTTAATGTGAACAATCCCAATATTGGGTGAAGAACATTGGTGATGCACCAAGGGGCTGAGGATAGCCCGAGTGAGAGACTGCGAAACTGCCAAAGTTTGCCGCCCCAGGTGAATTGGAGGAAGTTTTGATAAGGCTGCCAAATTGGGATGGTAATGTATGCATCTTAGAGATCTAGACGGGTTAGCCAGTCCCCTTTCCTTAACATGTCTCTTAGAAGATGTACTGCCTCCATTTTGAAGTGGTGATAGCCCACCCATTTGTTTAATTCTTTTAAGTTTATCACTTGTCTTAACCCTTTGTCGTCTTTTCTACTAAGAAGATGTTGCTTACAAACTCATATTGTGTCCCTTCTTGGATTTCACCTTTAGTCAACAGTTCTTTTACTTCTTGTGATACTAGGGTTGAGTCCTTGTGGGAGAAAAACATTGATTGGGGCATTCTTCTTTGTACTAGGGTAAAAGTGAATTCTATTGTGTATCCCCTCACTGTTTCTAAGACCCAAAGACCCGAGGGTCTTAAGTCACCATATTCCAGTTCCAAGAGAATAGGGCTAGTCTCCCTCTCACCTTCAGAAGGGTATGTGAAAGGTTTTTGGTAAGTCTTACCTTCTGAGAAAACTCTTTGGGGCAGAATTGCAAGAAATTGATGCATCTATAGAGATGCGTCACTTTCCCTGCGCCACCAAGCAAAAACACTTGCGTCACCATGGATGCGCCGTACTTACAATACGGCGAACCATGGTACAAAGATTGACAGGTGCGTCAGAAATTCTGACGCATCTGTTGACGGAAAAGTCAAGCAATGCTGGAGTCGTGTCGCAAGCATGACTCAACTCCAGCAATGATTGTTACGGCCTATTCCCAATACACTGCTTCACTCCTTACACCTGCTTCAAGCAGGCCTAAGGTTTTGACGTAGTGGCGCCCTAAAAGTCATGCAGTGAAATCTTGTAGATTTCAATGCATCACTTTTACGAGGCTTTACTGCGTGGGAACACCCACCTTGCATGCATTATGCCTGACACAGGTATAATGTCACTCAGGGCTTTACAACTTGGCGCATCTCCCTAGGTGCGTCACGTTGTAAATGGGCCATAACTTTTACGCCGCCACTGCGTCACAAAAGTGACGCAACAACGGCTCAAAAGTGACCCCTTTGTCTCCTTTCTCATCTTAACGCTCTACCACAAGCTCTCTGCTTCTGTGAATATAAGGTTGAGTATGAGCCGAAGCTTGACTGGAAACTTTGACCTAATTTGCAATAGGGTCTTAAATTGCCTTTGTCCGGCTGGTGCTCTCCCGCCCCTCCCAAAAATTATGTCCTGGAATATTCTTTTAATATCCTTCTGGGATTTTCTAATGGAGATGAATGCCCCAACATATTGTTGTATATCTCGGATGAATTCATCCCCGAGGAGAAGTTCTTAAGCAGAAGCTCCTCCTTCTTTGGAAGCCAATTTTATGAGTTTTGGATCAATTTTGAGCAAAACTCTCTTCCTTTTCTTATCTGAAATTTATTTATTTTTTTTCGAAATTTTTTATAGCGCAACAAATACCCTGGGGTGTCTCGGCGCTGTGGAGCTACTAGAATCAACCATCATCTTACTGGTTGAACAACCGTGTTATCATTTCCCAGGTGGCAGATAGCTCTTAGCTCCCATTGGCTTAACGCCCTTTGGTCAATTAGGAATCATCAAGGTAGGCCCCCTCGGCCATTTAAACATTTTTCTTGAGTGGTCCACTTAGATTGAGTAATCTATCCTGGCATGATTTTAGGCCCTTGTCAATGCCTTTTCTTGGGTCCTTCCGCCCTTTAGTGATAAATGCTATAACGTTTGGATCAAGCTCTGGGGTTAAGGCTACTTTGTCTGGTAGGTAGAGGCACGGGCATTCAGATCTCAGGCATGATCTGACATCTTTAGGAATCTCTTTGCGGAGCCAAAAGAAGAGGTATTCCACAATGTGTTGGGTAGGGGTCCACTCTGGGGATAGGGGATGTTTAATTAAGAGAGGGTCAAACATAGTCGCTCCAAATGGGTCCATAATGCTCATCTTAGACCCACAGGCTCATTATTAACTTCAGTGTCGTTTTCCTCAATATCTTGAATTCCGAGTCGAAATCGAAGGAGCAGGACAGATCTATCTCATCCTCCATATCATTATCACTGTTGATGGGGATTGGAGTCGGGCCTTTTGGTTGTCCATCTGAAATGCTGAGTCACCGCCAGTGCATGACATGAGGTCAATGGAAAGAAGTGTTTCGACTTTTGGAGCCCTTTTGAACTATTGTTCCCTGGGCTCCTTTTCCTCTGGGCCTAATTTACCCCATCTTTCCCTTGAGGGTGTCTTAGGGCAGGGGTTGGCCAACCTGTTTGGAAGAGGGCTTCCATTTTTTTTATTCTATCATGTAGTGACACAATGACTTTATTAATCGCCTTGATTATTAGTCCTTCATTTTATCCTCCATGCTACTCACTTTGTGTTCAAGGGACATACCGGCAGGTAAGTACCCATCAGCGTTGCTTGAAGAAATGATTGTGACAGTTGGTTATACTACGCTTGCCAGAATTCATTTGGTCTCCCAAACTATCAAAATAGCAGCTGTGGACTAATTGGTAGTATCAGCCCAACCATGCAAATTAGCTACAGAGAGTTCCCTAGGGCTTTTCCTCTAAAGTCCTTTCACTATTTCCTTGGAACCTCTGTCATCCCCTTTTTTTATTGTTTCTACAAGCTAGTAATAGTGCTGCCTCCTCCTGACTGGTAAGTCTTATTCTTATATTCTAGAGTATTCACTATTTTGGCTTTTAATATAATTATTTTTATATGATTTGTTTCATTTTAACAACTCTGGCCGGCGAGACGCTGCCTCATAATGCTCGCTCGCCGGTCGAACCGTAATATTTTAATGAACCTGATTCTTTTTATTTTAATGACCCTTGAACAGCGAGACACTGCCTCTTAATGCACTCAACAGTCACACATGGGGAGGTATTGCGAGTAGGGCCTCCCACCTGTGAGAGCAGCGAGTCGGTCTCAGTATGATGTCGGCTTGTGAGTCAAGACAGCTTATTCCATGGCAGGAGTCAGGGCGGTCCCATTGCCATAGCAGCGAGAGCATCCTTAGTTTATATTTGAAGCCGAGTATTGAGCACAAGCTCAATATAACGGCTTTCAGGGTGCGCAAGGTCGGACCCGAGGAGTGTTTGCCTTGCAAAAAATATCTTGTATTCGGCCTGAAATGACCGAAGGAGGTGAAAGGGATTCTTGGGGCGGGTGAAGAAAACCAGCCCTGCTCCGAGGGTAAGAGTGAATAAATAATAATTGAACACCTACCACCAACCCATAATAACACCTCCCATCAACCCTAACCAAAAAGGATTGAATTCAATAATTAGAGGGTTAGGGAGAGCACAGGTATTAGCAGAGGCTAGGCTGGGGTTTCAAGAAACATGCCTTCAACAGCATAAAACCGTGTTCAATCAAAATGAAGATTGGGCAAAGAGAGTGTACTTATCGGTGAGCAGCAGCAACAAAGCAGGGAGAATGCTACGTGTCAATTAACTTTTTTTGTTGTCATTTTTTATTAGCATTTCATAAATACAATACAGGACAAATATAATAAAATGGCAAGTTCTAAAACATTTTTCAATTAAAAAAATATTGATGAAAACAGAAAATCGAATACATCAAAATCCATACAATAGCATAGAAGGGGACAATTAGGGGTAGAACATATTATAGCAAGTAAAATGAATACAATCACCATTAAATATTAACTATGAGATACTAAAGTGTTAAGTCAATAAAGTGTCAAAAATTATTAAAAGCTGGGAAAAATAAAATGGTAATTAGCTAAAACTTTGAATTACACATTTCATTAAATAAATTCAGTTGAAGTACTGAAAGGTACTGCACTACTGAGAAAACAGGATCACTATAATGATAAATATGAATGTAATATAGATATATTAACTGAATAAATAAAATGTATTAAAAGTACCAGACAATGAACTACGAGGATACAATTACTAGGCAGTGTAATGAGAGAGAGGAAAAAGAAAAGAAAAGTTAAGAATTACTTATCGAGTCATGGAAATGGCTACAGTAACTTAAGTAGTGAAAGTGATTGCAGAGACATTTTCTACATGTAAAAAGGATCCCCCACGTGTAAGAACCGTTCAGTTTGATCTTGAATATTATATATAACTCTCTCATGTGAGGCAGTTTGAATCATTGATGCTAACCAATTTTCTTCGGGATGGCGGAGATGAGGATTTCCATTGCCTTAATTTACAAATTTTGACAGTAGCCAATCCGGTATGTACAAGGCGACATTGCGGTTTGGAAAGGGTAGGGGAGTCTCGTAAATCATGCAGCAAAATAGTTGCTGGTGAGAGTGGAAAATGTAAAGAATGGTGTTATGTAAAACCTGACCTATATAGGACCAATAATCTTTAACCATGGGGCAGCTACTTATAATGTTATGTTATGTTATGTTATTTATTATTTAGTATAGCGCAACGGTTACTCAAAAAGAGAATCCCGGCGCTTTAGGTAAGGTGAAGCTGGTTTCAGAATAACACAACACAGATAAAAACAGTTTAAAAGTCCACAAAAGAAACAGGGCTATGTCACATCCAGAGGCATTACATCTCCAACAATTAGTATGTGATAATAGGCCTGCTTTATATAATTTTACCGGTGACCAATGCCAGTCATGAAGAATTTTAAATAAACTAAATTTCAAACGAGTCTCCCAGGCACCTTTATCTAAGTTTTCCAATAGAGCCACCCATTGTTCATCTTCATAGGAGAGCCCTAGATGCGATTGCCACTTAGAAGGAAGATCACAGGATAAAGGATGAGAAAATAATTGTGTTGTGAGTGTTTTATGCAAACCGGAGAAAACCTCTTTATGCCTCCCACAGGTATAAATGTAAAATGCAATTGATGAGATTTGTAATGTCCAGGGTTTTTGACCTAGAGCCTTAATAAGGGAGTTATTGAGCTGTAAATAATTAACTGTTTATAGTAAGGCAAGATTAAACTCATCCACCAATTGTGAAAAAGATTTGAGATCTCCATTATGAAGAATCTGATCTAAGGTAAATATGCCAGCTGATTTCAGTTGGGGCCAGGAGATAATTTTCCCTTTAATGTGCATTCCAGAGTTATTCCATATCGGGGCTTTCACATGTAAACTTGAATTAAAGCCCAAAATACGGTGTGTCCTTTGCCATGTTTTATGCATTGCAGATAATACAGGATTGCGGGGATCCAGACGGCTTGTACCTGACCCATATAGGGCAGAGAGACCCAATTCAGTAGACAACAGGAATCTTTCAATATGTACCCAATGTGGCGTGTTGGAGTTATCTTGAAGCATGTATGTGAGTTGGGATCATTGTAATGCAAGGGAGTAATGTTCTATCGAGGGAAGACTTAAACCTCCATTAGAGTGATGGGTATTAAGTTTGCTGGCTAATCAGGGTTTTATGGAGCCACATATAAAAGATTTTATCTTAGAGTCAATGAGACGTAATGTAGATAGTGTTCCATTATTCATAAGAATACCTAAATATTTTAAACAAGAGGGTTGCCATCTGATATAGGGAGCGCTTCACTCTTGTCCCAGTTAATTTTATAAAGAGGAAAAGAGGAGACATTCTCTATTATTTAAAGCAGAGGTGGTAATGATCGTGATAGGTCAGTAATGGTGAGTAGAATGTCATCTGCATAAAGATAAAGTTTAGAATCACCCACGGGGAGAGGGATACCAACAACAGAGGTTGACTGGCGAATAGCTGCTGCCTAGCCAGTAAAAATAAAAGATTTGATGGGGCCACCCTGACGAGTTCCTTTGGGGATTGGAAATGCATCAGAAACTAAACCCCCACAGTTAACAAATGCAGTAGGTTATTCATATAACAATTGTACTTTATTTATAAACTGATCTCCCAATCCAAATTGTTCTAAAGTTTTGAAGAGATATGCCCAATCTACTCGCTCAAATGCTTTCTTGGCATCAAGCGATAATGCAATGGCATCATCCTGAAGGATTTTGGCAGCATGAAGGGTAAGGGCTAAGGAACGCAAATGGTTTATAGAAGAACGCCCAGGTATAAATCGCACTTGGGTATGATGAATTAGGGAGGGAATAACTCTGCAGAGACGAGAGGTAAGAATACTGGCCAGGATTTTTATGTCACAATTGAGGATCGAAATAGGGCGATAACTGCTACAGAGCAGTGAATCTTTCCCGGGTTTAGGGAGAACTGCTATTACTGCTTTATTACAAAGACTTCCCAAAGAAGATGTATTATCAGCCTCTTGGAATGTAGCATGTAAACAATCTATGATACTGTCACCTGACCAATGATAAAATTCCGCAGGGAATCCATCCTCCCCTGGGGCTTTATGATATGGAAGTTTGGCTATAGCTTGTGATATCTCCTCTTTACTAATTTTTATTATTTAAAAGTGCTCTGTCTTCTGCCGTAAAGGAGAGGCAAATCAATTCCTGTAAGGAACAATGTCATTTTTATCATGATCTATGTGGGTTCCTGAGGTGTATAGGGATTTATAGTAAGTAGCAAATTCATCAACTATATCCTGAGGGCAAGTCAACATGCTACCTCCGGATGATTTTAGGGCTAGAATCGCCATGGCAACTTCTCTTTGTCTCAATTGTGCTGCTAAAAGTCTACCCTCCTTTTCATAATGCCTCCCTTTCATTTTTTGTAGAGCATATTCTGCTTTGGAGGTGAAAAGACTATTCAGTGCCATACGGGCTTGTTTTAAGGATTTACGATTTTGTAAAGTAGGTTTGTCCTAATTCCTTCTATCGAGCAGCATTTTTCCTATTGGCCTGAGCTGCATCCCACATAATTTGCCCCTGAATAGTAGCCCTAGCAGCAGCCCACATAATCCTACCAGAGGCCACAGAGCCTTGATTTTAGGAAAGGTAATTGTGAAGATGATCTTGTAATTGTGTTTTACCCTTAGGTTTTTTGTTACGTTGAATATTCATCCTCCAAGGTTTGCGGCCTGGACTGGTCATCTCTGTTTGTAAATGTAATAAAACCGGAGAGTGATCAGATATTGATGCTTCCAAAATATGAGATTTCTGCACTGATTGGACTATACTTTGAGAGATTAAAAAGTAATACAACCGAGAGAGAGTTCCATGAGTGGGGATGTAAAGGTGTATTCAGTATCATTTGGGTGTGAAAGACGGCAATGATCTACAAGGCCATTGTCCTCAATTATATCATTCATGAGTGCTCTGTCTGCAGCATTATGTTTATCGAGAGGACCTGTCCTATCCAGAACCGGATCTCTCACCAAATTCCAATTGCCTCCTATCAAGTATTGTGAAGCATGATTCTCTGACAACAAGTGATTCAAATGCAAGAGGGAGGATTTTTTAGGACCTGTCGGGCGTAGACTGATCCCACACAGATATGAGTATCTCCAATACATAACTTAGCGAAGACATAACGACCGTTCGGCTCTTCCCATGTTTTGGATACCATAACTGGAAGGTCTTTTTGAATGAGGATTGCCACGCCACATTTTCAAGAAGGACCTGTGTCCAAGGGACTGTCGTCATGTATACTGCTGTGAAAAACCTTTCCCACCCAATCCCTACGCAATTTTCTTTCATTCAAGCTCGTCAAGATGTGGCTCCTGAAGAAGAATCACATCCACTTTTTTAGATTGGAGATAAGAGTGGACTTTTTTTCCTCTTAATGTAATGTGTTAAACCATGAACGTTCCATGATATTGCACATAAGGCATGAGAAACAGCCATGTCTGTGAGAGTACTAGGGGTTTTTGTTTTACTTTTTTCTAAAAAAGTAAAGGAGAGTGAGATTCAAAATAGAAGAAAGGAAGTGAATTAGTTAGGAATAAATATTCCAATAAACAATATAAAATATGTTGATTTACTAGCCAGTGAAAAGAGATGTAGTGTGTAGAAAAAATATAAAAATATGTTCAAATTACTATATAATGGTATGTAGGATATTACAATATTAAGACTTTGACCATGGGTCTGGGCTCACAAGAGCACCGCTCCGGGCAGGACCCCCAGCAGGAGATAAATCAAAGGTGAGGACCATTTATAAGGAGTATGAGAATCTAGGGAATCCAATTATTCTTAGTGGTGATCTATGAAGGGGAATACCAAATGCTATAAAACATATATACATATCTAGGGTATAAAGGAACGAAATCTAAAGAACATTCTAAAGGGACGCACATGTCAATAATATAGATAAATGAGAACATTTAATTTTAAATATTGCATAAAAGATCGAATATATAATAGATTACATTTACAACTATAAATATACTTTAATAAACAAATTTGAAAAAACATTTCAGGTGAAATTAAAAAAATATTTTGGATGGCAATGAATCTACCAATTGAATAAATTAGAGGAGACGAGCAGAAAAGAAAGTATTCTCCAATAAATAACAGCAACAATGAATAAATAAATAGTTGATGCAATAAATATTCATCTTAAATGGAAAAGCTAATAATGTGTGTATAGAAGAAATTGAAGAATTAGTTACAATCAAATTTTTATGTAAGAGGTTTACCTCTATAAAACCTGCTGTTACTCATAGGAGATGTTAAATGATCTCCAGAGTTTCAATAGACTAAGAACATGTGTCCACACAAAACTGGTGAAATGTCATTCATGAGTAATTATGAATTATGACAGTAAATAATACATAGAAAATATATCTCTATATTAATTAATATATTAAGTAAATTTCAGATCGTAAAACCAATATAAATAAATATATAAATATTTCAGTTGAAACCTGGCAACAATAATATGGAAATAAATAGAAAAATAGTGTGAATGATACTCATCTGATGCAAGGTATTTGTCTCCCTGTGAATCATGAACATGGAAATCACAAGCTAAAAGTTTAAGTAACAATAGGAGAAACATGGCATTAAGGACTACTCTCCATCTGAAGCGGATTTTAAAGGAGAAGGAGAAGTGTCTCTTTGCTGATCCTGGGTAAAATTAGATGCTGTCTGCAAAGCTGAGGTTGTATCTTCCTGGGTACGATTCGACCTCTCAGACTCTCTGTCACATTGACAAGCTTCACCATGGGATTCGACATCTGCTATCTGCGAGGTGGTGAGTAGGTTGAGGACTTTGAGAAATCTGAAGCATAGACATATGCTGTATGTCCATATCCTGCATCTTCATGTCATCCAAGAAACGTTGTAGCTCTTCTGGGTTGTAAAAGATCCTAGCATCACCATTTTGGTGACACGGAAACAGGCAGTATTGAACAAACCATAGTTGATATCCATTTTATGTAGTTGAGGGCTCATAGATAAAAATGCTTTCCGCTGTTCATTAAAAAAAGTCAGCTGCCATTCGGATTTCATGTTGTTCATAGCTGTAGGAGCCTTGTGTACGAGCCATTATCAGTAGTTGTCTTGCCTGATCGTGTCTCAAAAAGCAAGCGATGAGGGGTCTTGGACGAGTATCTAGGCCTTTACGCGGAGGACCAAGACGGTGTGCACATTGAATTTCAAGCATTGCATCAAAATGAATCCCAACCAATTTGGGAAGAATATCACACAAAAAAGCTCTAGTATTCTGGCCTTCAATTTTCTCTGGAAAACTAAAGAATATTATCTCTCCTGTTGCAAACTTCCAAATCAAACAGCTTGCTACAGAGAAATAGTAGTTCTTGATCTCTGCTTTGTACGGAATCAAGTTTATTTTCAACTACTGTCAAGCATTGTTCCAGTCCCTATGTTTTAGTATGAAATTGCACTCTTATTGATTTAGCCTCTGATGCAAGAGAAGAAATGTTAATATCCATTTCTGTCAAACGGCAACGTTGTAGCTCTTCTGGGTTGTAAATGATCCTAGAATCACCATTTTGGTGACACAGAAACAGGCAGTATTGAACAAACCATAGTTGATATCCATTTTATGTAGTTGAGGGCTCATAGATAAAAATGCTTTCCGCTGTTCATTAAAAAAAGTCAGCTGCCATTCGGATTTTATGTTGTTCATAGCTGTAGGAGCCATGTGTACGAGCCGTTATCAGTAGTTGTCTTGCCTGATCGTGTCTCAAAAAGCAAGCGATGAGGGGTCTTGGACGAGTATCTAGGCCTTTACGTGGAGGACCAAGACGGTGTGCACATTGAATTTCAAGCATTGCATCAAAATGAATCCCAACCAATTTGGGAAGAATATCACACAAAAAAGCTCTAGTATACTGGCCTTCAATTTTCTCTGGAAAACTAAAGAAGATTATCTCTCCTGTTGCAATCTTCCAAATCAAACAGCTTGCTACAGAGAAATAGTAGTTCTTGATCACTGCTTTGTACGGAATCAAGTTTATTTTCAACTACTGTCAAGCATTGTTCCAGTCCCTCTGTTTTAGTATGAAATTGCACTCTTATTGATTTAGCCTCTGATGCAAGAGAAGAAATGTTAATATCCATTTCTGTCAAACGGCAACTAATAGTTGACATCCCCTGATAGTGCTGTTGTGGCAGTACGGGGCTGATTAGATGACGGGGAGGCAGAGCTCTTCGTAGACAAAGTATTTGGTTGCTTAAGTGAGTCAGTAAAAAGTAGTTGTTTAGAAGACTTGTTCTCGTTCTTGTTATTAGGCATTACCTCAAATATCGGAAGAAATAAGGAAAAATAATAGATCAAGCTTGCTGGTAGAAATGAAGTAGTTTGTAGTTACCTAATGTTCTTTGATGGAATATCAAGCATACAACTTTTGTTGACACTTGTTGGATTTAAACAACCCACTATATGATCCTTGCCAACTGTTATTGTGAGGTATCAGGGTCAAGTTGAGAAGCGGTAATTCTGCAGTGGTGAAGCAAACGGTATCAGAGTGTTTAGCTGAAGAACTTCATTTTGCAGAGATAGACAGCTGAGGAAATATCATTTACTCAATAGCCATGAAATCATTATGCAAATATCATGTCAGAAGTTCAATTCTATCATTGGCAAGTCGCGCAAGATCCAGAGTATGTTAGTACACAAAATAGCGTAATAATGCTTTTGTTCCACAGTAAATAAAAAGGTACGAACAAGATGTTATGAAGACTTTCAACTACTGAGTCGCTCTATACAAGTAACTGCTGTAATGTGAGGAAAACCATAATAAATTGATACTTGTCAAAGCAAATATAACAAGCGTGAAATACAGCTCAAAATAGATGTCTTTTGCCCTTTTTACATTTGAAGGTAATTCATAAGTAAATTTCAGCAAGCTGCATATTGTAGAAAGGGAAATGTTAGCTCTAATTTTAGTGCCTCAAAAGACGTGATGACAGGAACCAAAGCAAGTTTTACTAAGGAATCAATCACAGAAATAATTGGCTGACAGAGAAGCTGGCAATTATCTGGAAATACATTGTTGCTATACAAAGGAGCTGAATTCAGTCACGCCTCTGAGCTAATTTATCTTTATTTTAAAAGCGCTTCACTTCAAAAATATAGCTCAAAAGGAAGAAATAAAATACCTTGTGACTGGAAATCTTTCTGTTTACTCTATAAATAACTTCCTTGATAAAGACATAGTTGTGAATTCCGAAGAGCCACTGCTTACTGAAAAGGTGCTTTCACATGTTGAAGGTGAAAATGGGCAAACCGCTTGCCTCACAAAGCTCCTTACGTGAATTCTAGGAGCTCGTCAGAGAGGCGGCGTGGAGATTACGTGAGGCTCGGGCTTCAAATATATCACAAGGCCCAACCAGTGCTCGTCTCCTCAGATGTTCCTTGGCGTGAAAAAGCCCCAAAAAGAGGTTGCTGGTCAAAAAAAACATACACCGTTCATGGCCACGTTATTCCACCTGTTCGGGAGCATCTCATTGATAGCCCTGGACAAGTTGCAAACAACGCTGCTGTTCAAGTGAGAAACTCAAGGAAGCGGACTTCAAAGTTGTTCCAAACGGGTACGTTTATTTTATCTTCTTCACAAGAGGGCGATCCCAACTACTGCCTCCAGCAACCGCCTCTCCAAGAATGGCATGACACACTTGGAATGCAGAAAAATTAAAGGAAATGATGGACGGAGCGTTCCAAGTGTGACAGGCCAATCCCGAATGACAGGAAAGCATGAGCACAGAGAAGGTACCATCACTACACATCTTCTTCTCTTACAACAGAAACAAGAAACAAGAAAAATTTACAATATTAGAGTTGAAAGGTGAAAATAAAACGAGATAAAGAATGACTATGACTAAGACTATGACTACATACAAATCATACAAATATAGTAGAACATTCTATAACAAATAAATGCAAAAGTAGATGTAAAAATTTTAAATACAATACACAATCATAAAACTTTGAATTTTCCTAAGTATAGAGCAGAAATAAATAGCAAAATGTTCAATACAATACAAAAGGATAACATTTTCCTGGAAGGCAAGCTTCTCGTAACTCTATAACCCCATAACTCGTTTTGCGAACATTCTGTTGCTGCAACACTGCATTACACGTTTTACGAACATTCTGTTGCTACAGCACTGCATTATCATCAGTGGACTGAACACTACTTTTGGAATAAAGAGCAATCCTCCTAAAATTCTACTTCTGTCCATTCTCTAATACAACATGCCACCTATGCACCTCTTTTACTTTCAAAGGATCAGAAAACTTGTTTAAACCTTGCTCTCTCCTGCCAAGCTTAACTTTGACAAGATCACCCACGTCAACTTTGGTACTATTGCTGGAATGAGCTTCAGAAAAATTAGACAAACAATTTTCTAGCTTCCAATGGGGAGTAAGTTTTATTTTGGGTATTCTTCCCTTAATTTTTTCAAACGTGACCTCATTAGTGACACTGTGCACAGTTGTGTTATAAGACCATACCATGTCATCCACACATCTTTGAATATCATGACCTTCCTGAATGGCTAACTGAATAGTACCTTTCACAACTCTATTCATACTCTCAACAATGCTATTGCCCTGAGGGTTATATAGAGAAGTATACATGTGCCTGATCCCATTGCCCAACAGAAAACTGTGCGTGGCCATCGAAGTATGTTGAGTACCGTTGCCTGTGACTAAAATACGAGGAAAGCCTTCCTTCAAAAAAATGGATCTTAGATGTTTGATAACCGTACTAGTGGTGATGTTTCTCAAGATATCAACAAAACCCCACCTAGGAGAAATATCCACTAAAACTATAGCAAAGCGATAGTCACAAGAAAGAAAATTCATGGGACCAATAAAGTCTAAACAAATCTTTTCCCACTGCAAATCAGCTTGACCAGCTGAAATGGAACCTGGATCTTGGGAATTAACCTTTAATCTTTTCTCACTGTCCTTACATAATGTACAGTTCTCAACCCAACTTCGGACATCATCGACAAGACCAGGCCACCAAAAATAGTTTTTGATGCACTTCACCATAATGGTTTGTCCCAGGTGACCTTCATGGGCTAAAAGAGTGCTCTAGGAAGAACACGTTTCTTGCTTCTCATAACCAAATCATCAGTAAGACCAATGCTAAGTTCATCTTGCAACTTGACAAAGCTATGTAGTGAATGCTTGACATCTCCCTCATGCCTCCAACCAGAGGGGATAGAACTAACAAGCTCAGAAAAATTTGGGTCATCTACAACAGCTTGTTGCCACTCATCCTTGGAAATAGACTTAAACTCCTCAGAACACACATCCTCCACACTAGCCACAAATCACACAACTTTATCATCATCTGGTTCCATACTTTGTTCCATTTGAAGTGGTAATATAGATAAACAATCGTCCTGGATATTCTTCCAGCCAGAGATGTATTTGAGGTTATAAGTAAACTCTTGTAATCTAGCAGCAAACCTCAGTAAGCGACGAGAGACATTGTTAGCACCACCAGGACACAAAATTCTTATGAGGGGCTTGTGATCTGTCCTGAGAATAACACGTGTGCTCCACACATAAGTGCGAAAATGCTGAACGACCCAAGCAGCAGCTAATGCTTCACGTTCAATTACAGGAAAATTACGTTCAGAGCAACTAAGCGTGCATGAAGCAATAACAGCAGTTACTTTCAATACCGTTTTTTATTTGCAAAAGAACAGCACCAACACCATGAGCACTCGCATCAACAGTAATAAAGGTACTCTTGCCAGGTTCAAAGGGGGTGAGAATGCCAGCATTAATTATATCATCTTTGATATTTTGAAAATCTTTAGCCTGTGGTACTTGCCAAGAAAAATTAATACCGTTTCTGAGTAAAGAGCGTAATGCTTCAGTTTCATATGCAAATTTGCTGAAATTTGGAATAATATTAAATTAATCCCATGAAGGATTTAATTTGATCCTTATTGGAGGGAACGGGTGCTAACCTGATCGCCTTCAACAAATCTTCGTTGGGTTTCACTTCACTCTCGGAAATGGTGTAGCCGAGGTAATCTACTTCTTCCATCAAAAATGTACATTTATCTTTTCTTAACATGAGACCTGCATTATGTAAAATTTGCAGCACTTTAGCCAAATTGCGGGTGTGCGCAGCTACATCTCTGCCAGTAACAAGAATATCTTCTTGGAAATAATGTATGTGTTCTGAATCTTTCATTAGGGTGTGCATCATGCGTTGGAAGACACTTGCAGCTGAGGCTAGTCCGAAAGGGAGCCTCTTAAACTGAAACACACCTTCCATGGTCAAAAATGCTGTTAATTTATGAGAATCAGGGTGTAAAGCTACTTGATGATATGCTGATCTAAGATCAAGTTTGCTAAAAAATGTTGCTTTATACATAAAGAGCGCCATTTCAGAAATTTTAGGAAGGGGAAAGTAATCTATAATGATATTCTGATTAAGGGACCTGAGTTCCACACAGAAGCGAAGTTTGCCATCTTTATTCTTGGTGACCACCACCGGAGAAAGCCATTCAGAGACTTCCACCGGTTCGATGATATCTTGCCTCTGCATGTCCTCAAGCATATCCTTAACTTCCTGACAAATAGAAATGGGTATTCTCGTAAGTGAATGTTTAACAGGATGGGCATTATCCTTGAGTTTTATTTCATGGGCATAACCAACTAATTTCCCTAGATCTTTTCGGAATACATCCTTGTATTTGGCTAAAACAGAATCAATAGTTGGAAAGTCTTCAATAACCAAACCTTTTTCCATCAGATTTGGGGTATATAATAATGTGAAGATCATGCAGTTGCACCCAACCCAGTATAGCAGGCCCATCACTTGAAATATAAGCTTTACCCAAGGAAGATCTGCCTTTAAATTCGAATTTGGTTTCCATGACACCCTTAATAGTGATAATTTCACCACTGTAGCCTTTAGGTATAACATCACTACTTGCAAGAGAGGTATTAGGTTAACATTCATTAAAAATATGATATGGAATGATGGCAAACATAGAGCCAGAATCAACCATGAGTGTAATGGGAACATAATTCAAAATGAACATGGCTCTAGGTCTCTGCAAGGAAGAAGAACAATTGTCTTCTACACAAAGTGAAATATCATGAGCAACACAATCCTCATCATCAAAGGCAACTCTATTCCTAGATGGATTTTTACAAACTTTGCTTATATGACCTCTTACCATATTTTTTACACATTTTATCTCTGCCACATCGATAACAACCAACAAATTTGCTTTTGCTGTCAGACGAAAACTTAAACCTAAGTTTGGAATTACTAAATGTAGCTAGCTAATATGTTTTTAGTGTCACTGTTTTTAGTATCGTTGTCAGGTAAAGAGTCTCTCTCTTTTTTATTCACGAAATTCATGGTATCTTCCTTTTTTGACTCAAGCAAATGCATTTCTTGCATGCACTTGTCCGATTCCTCCACTACTTTTGCTATGGAGATGGCTTCAAGTGGAGTGGGATTTTTGACAGCCCAAAGTTTTTCTTGCATCCATTTATTTTTTACACTGAACGAACAGCTGATCTCTAATAAGTTGATCAGTCATGGGACCAAAGTCACACTTGATGGCAAACTCCTATAAACGATTTGATCAACAGTCTCTTTGTCTTTTGAGGCACAGTGTAACATTGATGCCATTGCATGTCAATGTTAACTTTCTTCCCAAAGTATTTAGAAAGTCTTTGCTTAGCCTCAATATACGAATTGTCAATAGGTTCACCATCAGCACCAAAAAATGCAGGTAAAAATTTGAAGACGTGTTGGCCAGATTTACCCTGAGAATTAAGTTAAATTACTTTCTTCCCTGATGCTTGAAATCTAAGACCGTCAATGGCTTCAAGGTAACTTTCGAAGATGCCAACCCACTCCTCCTATTCAATGGAGGGAGTATCCCCTTCAATAAGGAAAACAGGAGGAGAAGTAAACATTTGGCTAGTAGCTATGAAGGAAGAAAAATGTATTTGCAACACGTGACAGACTTGAAGTATGAAGAGATGTGGAAATCACAGTGGGATTTGCAACGTGATGACGGTGCAATATTATAGCAATATCAATGAAAAGCACAACTAAATCAGTGCAAAAAAATACAGTACAGGAAATGGTGCGCATATCACAGTTGTAAGTAGTAAACACAAACCTAGGAAAAAAACACAAAATGAGAATGATATGAAAACGTCTTTAAAGTGGTGTGCAGCCAATGTAAGAGTAGAATAGAGAGGTGTGCAGATCACCTTGAAATCTGCCAATGTATAAATTGAATAGGTTGTTGTGAAAACCACCATAGCGTTTACCACATACACAACCAGATGTTTACAGATAAAAATGTATCTTGAAATGGAGAATGGGCGATAATGCACTGGAGGAAAGCAAAAAAAATAGTCAATAGCAAAGGAAATGCTTTATCATTCAATCGGTAATTGAGCGCTGAAATGCAAGAATAAGCGCTGTAATGATCGCAATGAAATGAGTGTTTGGCAATGGTTGGCAAGAGAACGCTATTGAAAGACAAAATGGCCGCACGATGCGTAAATTGCGTGCATCGGGATGACGTAATTGTTGGCAGAATGAGCGCCGTTGGCAAGATGACGATGGAGGATCAAGGTTGCTAGGCAACGGCACCAATGGAGACACAGCTCGCGCACGCTGCAATTCCACATGAAACGAAGGCAAAATAAAAACAGACACAATACCTTCACTTTACAAGAGGACAGAAAGACTTGCCACCATGTGCCAGTAGGGGTCCCAAGAGTGATGTTATGCATGTAACAACGACAGCAGCAGCCGATGAAATCAAGGTGAATGCAAACCGGTGGGTCCGTGCTCCATAGGCGAAGGAGAAGAAATAGTCGCCAAAATGTTCAAGTGAGAGACTCAAGGAAGCGGACTTCAAAGTTGTTCCAAATGGGTAAGTTTACTTTATCTTCTTCACCAGACGGAGATCCCAACGACTGCCTCCAGCAACTGCCTCTCCAAGAATGGCCTGACACACTCGGAACGCAGCAGCATTCCAAGTGTGACACGCCAACCCTGAACGACAGGAAAGCACAAGCACAGAGAAGGTACCATCAGAACAGCTGCCTCCATATGGAGGCCGTCCCGGAGCGGAGCTCCTTGTTTAGGCGGCCATCTTCCTTCGTGGCCAGACCACACCCCCCGTTGATGGACTTTATATGTTACTGGAATGTTATTGAAGTTCTAGTTTCTTCAAGTGTTGCTGCTGTGAGCTGCTCAATAAAGGAGATTTGCATAGTGTTAGCCTCCGTGTCATGCCATAAAATTATGTATGTACACATGCATTTGTCCTTGAATTTTGACATGGTCACTTCACATATTAGACCAATTCTCCATTTGTATCCATTGAACATGGTCTTACACCTAGCCCCATGTGTGCAAAGTTACAAACTTATGATCAGAATCTCTTACATATATTCAGCTGTACAAAAGTTGTAATAATGCCAACATGTTTGACGCTCATTTGTCCTATTGTCACCCATGATGTTCTTGTTTCACTACAGGACATTATCACAGCCTTTGATGTGTTTACTTAATTTAACATGGCTATTTGCCATGTAACATGGAAATTTATACAAGTTTTTGTCAAACAACAGCTAATGCTTTATGTATGGAAAGGTGTCATGCTGAACTTAGATTGACACATAGGTATGGCAATGGAGGCCATTTTCATATATATGACAAACTGATATAGATAAAGGTATTGCTACAGGCCCATGTACAACACTTCCAGATTTCACATTTATGTATGTGATATGTATGTTTTTTCCTTGTGGGTCATTCATTACTTATATGTGTTGATTACAGAGATGTTTTAAGGCACGGGCAAAGTGGTTCCAGGCCCAGGGCCCCAGCCTTTTTAGGGGGGGAGCAGAAGAGACAGCCCTGGTGATCTTGAATAATTCTTAAACAGACTGTTTTAAATACCTTTTTCCTTTAATTTATTTTAAATGTGGGTGTTGCAGTGGAGTTTATAACAGACATTTTGCAGAAAAATGCTTCTGTTTTTAACACCATGCACCATTCATTAAAAATGTTTTAAATCAAAACAGGACCTCACATCTGGGAAATGAGAAAGGTCACTGATATTACTTGCAATTCATTTTAGTGAGCTGGTGCTGTATTATAATGTTGAATACACACGTCACTATCCCTGAGTTTTAGATGTAAAAACATTTAGAATTCGGACAATGTGCCTATGCACTGTCAGTGATCTGGCCAAAGAGGGCATGAAAGAGGTGAAAATAGATTATAAATTCAAAGCTGTTCTGAACACGGGTCCCCAAAATACGCTTTGGCCCAGGGACCCCGAAATGCTTAAGATGTCCATGCTTTATTATAATCTCATTGATGTGGCAAGAGGGTCTTCAAAGGAGGATACTGAGTAGACTTTGAAACTTTACCTTGGTTGCATTTCTTGCTGTGCTATTTAGTGGTGCGTGGCATATTTAACAGCATATGATTAACTGTGTCAGTTTTACATTGATGGACTGAGATGCAAGAAATGTTGTCAACTTGAGTCACCCAACTGGTCATCTATCAAATTGATGAAGTATGTCGATATTACCTCCGAGTACTCGTTTTTTTCCCTCAATCGTAATTCGAGAGGTGGGGGCATTGCGGCTGCTGTTAAGACCTGTTATCCTTGTATTTGGAAAGCAATAGTTTTGGCTGGTAGCGAATGTGCCCATTTCTCTATCGCCATTAGCCATCATTTTACTTTTTCCGGCATACTCATTTACCGGCCTCCGGGCCCGGATGTCGCTTTTAGGTCTGCTCTCCCTGATATAGTAGGTTCATTGGCTCTAAACTCTGCCAACTTTAGTGTGGTGGGTGATTTAAATCTTCATTTTGACTCTCCTTGTTCTCCTGCGGTCAGCGCTACTCTCGCAGACTTGGAGGCCCTCCAGCTATCTCAATTAGTTAATTCTCATACCCATGTGGGTGGTCATACTCTGGACCCTTTTTTCACCAATCTAACGTCGGCCAAAGTATTGCCTCCTAGGCCTATGGCCTGGACCGACCACCACTTAATTGAGGTACATCTCGCTATCAACACTTCCCCTCGAAGCATTTCGTCTCCTGCCACTCTTAGACGTCCTTGGAAAAAGTTGAAATTGTCTGACTTCCATCAGCTGCTTGGTCTTCACCCTCTGGGCCCTTTTTTAGATGTGGAATCTGGCTATACTCTCCTGTGTACCTGGCTTACTAAAGCCTTAGATAGATTGATCCCCATTTCGGAGAGTAAACACCGCCGTACTGATTCTAGCCCTTGGTACGATGAGTCACTTCGTCTTCTAAAAAAATCTTGTAAGCAAGCTGAGAGAGTTTGGCGCAAGTCCTATCAGCCTGAGAAGAAAATCCTATATCTTACTAGGATCAAGCAATATCATAAAGCGATCTGTAAGGCCCGTGCTGCTCACTTTTCCCTTGAATTTAGTACTAGCTCCAATCCTACTAAACTTATATTCAAGGTGCTGAAGGATCTTACAGCTAGTAGAGCTCCAGCTGCTGAGATTTGCTCCCTCTCACATTGTGAGGATCTGGCTGCTTTTTTTGTTAAAAAGGTGAAGGACATTTATTGTTCTTTTCCTATCACCACTTTGCTAACTAAGAATCAAGAATTGCCCCCCAAAACTATTATGCGCCTGACTCATTTTCCAGAATTGACGATGGAGGAGTTTAACAAACTTGTAGTGAAAGTTAAAACTGGCTCCCCGATTGATCCTTTACGACCAACTCAATTCAGAGAGTCCGCTTCTCTCTGTCTTCCTCCACTGCGAGATCTTGTTAATCTATCTCTATCATCAGGTATGGTTCCGGCTATCTGGAAACAGGCCCAGGTTATTCCCATCTTAAAAAAAACGGCTCTGGATCCTCTGAAATTGGAGAACTACCTCCCCATTTCCCTCCTTCCCTGGGCTGCTAAATTGACCGAGGTCCATGTTAATGCCATCTTATCTAACCATCTTCACTCTGTGAATATATTAGATCCTTCGCAGAACGGGTTTCGGCCCGGTCACAGTACCGACACAGCGCTGCTCTCTATGGTCGAACATCTTCAGACTCTGGTGGATTCTGGTCACACTGCGGCACTGGTGCTCCTTGATCTCAGTGCCGCGTTCGACACGGTCTCCCACGCTGTCCTTTTACAGCGGTTGGTTGAGGCAGGTGTCGATAACGTGGCACTTGAATGGTTTCGATCTTTTCTATCTGGTCGTACCTTCAAGGTTATCACTCCACCATTTGAATCCAGACCCTATCCCATTGACCAAGGAGTACCGCAAGGCTCGGCCCTCAGCCCCACCTTATTCAACCTGTACGAGTAGCCGCTGGCTGCTGTCGCTAAGCGTTGGAACCTTACCATAGTGTCCTACGCTGACGACACGCAGCTGGCGGTTGCAATAAGTGGGGCCTCTGACCTGGAACTTGCCAGGTTTCGCGAGGGTTTTCTTGCAGTGGCACATTGGATGACGGACAACTGCCTTCAAGTGAACGCCAAAAAAAACGAGGTGCTCATTGTCGGTAAGCAGAGTCATCTCTGGAGTGATCAATGGTGGCCATCTGAGCTCGGCCCGACCCCTATTCCTGTCACCGAGGTTAAAAACCTAGGGGTCTGGCTTAATTCTCAACTTAACTTTGTCAACCATGCAAAAAAAAGTGGCTGCCACTTGTTTTGGCACTCTCCGCAGACTCAGATCCACCTTCCGATTTTTTGATGCTCCTACTAGACAGCTTATTGTACAAGCTACGATTCTGTCCAGACTGGATTATGCTAGCTCCCTTTTGCTTGGGGCCAATCAGGCTGAACTCTTAAGACTCCAACGCGTGCAGAATGCTGCCGCCAGGGCCCTGGTTGGCTTACCGAGATTCTGTTCAGCCAAAAAAAACATTCAGCAGCTCCATTGGCTGCCGGTGGCCCAGCGAATTCAGTTTAAATCCCTCTGCCTCTCGTTTAATATTCTTAAACATTCGTCCCCTCAGATTTTGGAGCATCTTATTTCCCCTTATGTTCACACACGCCCTCTGAGATCTTCTAGTTTGCATTTGGCTACAGTTCCACACTTTAAGAGGACTAGAACTGGCGGCCGCTCCTTCCGTGTGCTTGCCGCCAAGCTGTGGAACTCCCTCCCTATGTATATTCGCGCTATTGATTGTCTTCTGCCTTTTAGGAGAGCTGTAAAAACTTTCCTTTTTCCACGTGATCTCTAAGGCTGTTGTGTTGTTTTTCTGTTTGGTACCGCCTGTGTCCGGATTTCTGTTCTAATGGCGCCGGGACGCCCCTTTGCTGGGGCATCTGTGCGCCCTATAAATGCGGATAACATAACATAACATGTAGGTTCTTATCTAAGTGTACATTTGGAGTTAGATTGTAGGAATGGTTGAGACTTATGTGTATTTGTTTCTTTTGGTATCCCATTTGTACCTAAATTTGACATTTATACATGATTTGAAGCTACCCTTACAGTGCACGATATACATGGATTTTCGAACTTCTTCTATTAGTGCTTCTGATACTTTTGTCTAGATCCACATTTTCTGGCATTTGTCACACATTTACTTAGGAACACATGATTTGTTCAGCAACAATTATTTCAGTGGAACGTTAACTAATTACAGAGAATAAATACAGCACTGAACATACACCTCTTACACTTCTCTGAAATGTACCCTTTCTACTCATATTGACTTTACGTATGAACCACAATATTTATGTATTGATTTGTTAACCAGTGCAGAAAATAAATGTGGTTCTATTCACTTGCACAGTGTAAGATGACACAGTACTTTCACAGTTGATTTCTTCCTACTTCCATTGCAGGAATAGAGAGGGAATGGGACATCATTGTATACATGTTGGAGTAAGATATTCACACTTTGTGCATGTGACATGAGATCCATACACAACCAGAGAGATGGCTAATATGTCATACGTTACAACTTTTCAGATGGCATTAAGTATATTTGTGCTTTCCTTACCCATGAGTAGGCCATTCCCATATTTGCCATTCTGAAACCGCTCTTTGATGGAACTGTGGTGGAAGATGAAGAAATTGTGTGTACTCCCGTGATATATAGCCAGCACATTTATGAACAGCAATACAGGGTATGTGTGTTTGTGCTTTCTGTACAGGTGGGAGGTTGCAGCAGGGGGCACCAATTGCACATGAGTGGAATTTGACATGTGGTAGAATATATTGGACCTTGCAGTTGGTGGCTGGAGACTTGGCGCAATCTTCTCCAGCAATTCCATGATGGACTCCCTTTTGAGTCTGTATAACTCTATGACCTCATCCTCCCTGAGGATAATGAGGGATATGCGCTGCCGGAAAACACGCTTTCTCCTACCTTGCTGCTTACTTATTGGTGGTGGTAATACTAGCTATTCCCCAGTTGCAGTATGACAACTTCCATGGCGTATTTGCCAAAGTGTTATGCTATGTTGAGGATTTCATCCTGCAGCCACTGCATCATTATCTATGACTGGCTTACCGATATGCAGCAATTCTGGCACATTTCAAACTTTGTGTTGCGCTTCTCCACCATGCACCCATAAATACAACTGAGGTACAGTTACGCCCAATTTTGTGGGAGAACGACTACATTGCATTTATACATGTTGCATGACGCAGCTGCTATCAGCTCAGCTTTTGTCCCATATCCCATTTTTTAAATATGACTTGCAAATGATGTATCATCTTTTTAATATGATTTGCAGCTTGCGCCACAATTACATCACACTACGTGGCACAAGGCCAGCCTAAACCTCTCATAAATATTCCTCTTAGTCTTTAGGCAAAACTTCCAACTCGGTCGAACCTAGTGTGTTGTATCTGACCCACACTCTATTGTAGTTGGCCCTATCTTGCTCCTAGGTGCCAGTCAAGTGCTCCAGGTGACCACGGTTGTCAATTAACACTTGTTGGCACTATTTTCAAATTTAAACTTTAAAAATTCATAACTACAGTTTCCCTTATTGGATTATAGTGCTGTTGTTGTCATTTTGTTCTTTCAACTTTAGTAAAATTTTAACTGGTTTTCTAAATTTATTTGAGATTTTGTGTGTGTCGTCTTTTGACTTTATCACTGTTTGGGTACTGCAGAGACACTTTACACTTTGCCTATAAGTTAAGCATGTCTGCTCTGTGCCATTATCAGGGATTTAGCTCAGGTTAATTTAGCGACATTAAGGGTTGTGGGTATTACTTGAGGTGGGTACTCACCCCCCTAAGTACCCCCAATATTTTACACAAATATTATGTTTTTCTCATAAGTGCAACCCAATGCATTGTTCATGGCTCAGAACACATATTGATTAATCTTTAGCAATTATACATAACAGTTAGATCATTTGGTCAATACCCCACATTGTGTTTAGATCTACGGGAAAAGCCACCTCTGAAAATATACATCAATAGAATAGGAATGCAATAAAATGGCAAAAAAGAGAAAACACAAATGCTAAAGGGATAATGGCAAACTCCTATGTAGCACATATGTATGATTGAGCTCATGAGGGTTCAAACACACATATATATTTCATTTCTTGCAAATTCATGCTTCATTTGTGTCTGGAGTTTGAAGTATTGCTGTTATACTCCTCCTCAGTGGAAGAAACCCTCTTGGCCTCCATGTTTTTGAGAACCAGTTTTTTTTCAAAAAACAAGTATTGGTGGAGTCAACAGATTTGGTGTAAATGTGCTAACTCATTTATGCACATGAATGCATAAATGCATCAAACTATTAGTACACTATCTCAAAACAGAGCACTAATAATTTTCCTCTTTCTGTGCCTCCTATATTTGTGCTCTTATTTTTATTCTCTCAAGCTTGCAGTGCTGCATGGCCCCATTGTCACCATCTCAACTGCTTATACTAGGCCCACTATCAACACCATCATCACTACCACTGCCACCACTATTACTAACACCACATCACTATCATCACCATTGTTACTGTGTCTAATACAATCACCACAAACACTGTCATTATTTCTATCACTACTACAATCATCACCCTTCATACATCCACTATCAACATCACCAGTATCACCATCACCACTACTACCAACCTATCACCACTTCTAACCCTCTCCTCACCAGTACTACCGCAATCTTGTGGGTTGGTGTATGTAAATAGATTAGGTATTTGTGTGTAAAAGGAAGGCTGATATGGCTGTGTTTACCAACAGTTATAAGAGGGTAAAATGTTCTCTGAAATATAAATGTATGTATAGGCATTTATATAGCGCACTACTTACCCGTAGGGTCCCAAGGCGCTTCGACCGCTGCGAAACCCTTCCTGGCTTCCCTGAGATATGGTCCCTTAATGGGTATCTCCAGGGTGAGACCAGGCATCCCCGGCGGTCTGGTGGGGCCGTTAGTGAAGATGAAGCAAGCTAATGCCCAGAGTTGCCGAGTGTGAACGCTGATCAGAGTGGGCACCGAGGCGAGAGAATTATCGAGTCCGCTGACCCTGGTCCAGAAACCTGCCGCGCCGGGAATCGAACCCTGGTCCCGGGCCGTCCTCTGCTCTCGGGTCTGCCGCCTCTAACCAGTGAGCCACACTACTTCACACATAGCATATGCTTGCCCCTTTCCAACATCTGCATTTTAAATTTTTTTCTAATGTATTTTTATTTTTCAATCTCTATTACAAATGATTTCACCCTTGGCAAGCGATTTGCTTTACCAAGGCTTTTTAGGCGTTGCAGTTGAGTCTCTTTATATTATATTTTGTGCTCTGACATCTTTGTTGCTAATCTATGCACCATGTTTTATCTTAATGTGTTCTCTTTGCTCAGCAAAAAGATAGTTTTTGCTTCCAATCGTTTCATGTGTTGTGGTAGTGACTAGCGGCGGCTGGTATTTGAAGACAGAGGGTAGGGGGTCACTGGAAGGAGGGAAACAAATAAAAAAAATATATAAATACACTTACCTGCCTGCCGCTGCCACCCACTTTCGCTACCGCCTACTCTCCCTCCTCTTCCCTGCTTCCAGGGCAGGAAGCAGGATGCACCCGGCTCCCAGCCTCTGAGCACTGTGGATTGGCGCTCAGCCAGAGAATGGGAAGCTGGGCATGTTCTCAATGCAGGCTGTAATTCCGCCCAAACATTACTGCACACTTTAGAGAGTGCACACCACTCCTCCCCACCCCTGGTCTGTCAGTAGATCAGCCCCGCCCGTTCCAACCTGCACGCAAAGCTGCTGCAACTAGGAAAAAATAAAATGATCATTTTATTTTTTCTTTAGTGACACTGCTCAAAAGCAGTGGGGCGAAGCACCTTTGCCTTAGAAGAGGAGCAACCACTTGTAGTGACTTTGTAAATGGTTTCAAAGGTGCTTATTTTTGACTGGGTAAGAATTAAAAACTTTTCAGTTATTTTTAGATTTAATAAATGTCCATGTATCTTTGTGGACGGTTACACATTAGAGCTTCGGGGCCTTATTTCTTAGGCCCTTACACCACCTTTGGGTCACTTTTTCTGATGCTGCAGTGACGTAACAAATGCACAACACTATGCCATATTTATATTGTGACACGTCTAGGCAGATGTGTCACTATTTAAACCCCTGCACTATATGAAGCAATGTATTTCAGTATTTCAGATTCAAAGTATCTGATTCTTGCGGGTGCACTGATCTACAACCTGCCAAGTACCCAGCCTTCTTATCTCTCGGAGCTACTAGTGACCCTTACAGACTTATCCTTGAAAAACCCCCATTTCACCATCTTGGGTGATTTTAATCTACATGCTGATGACATGTCTTGTGCAAAAGCAAGGTACCTGGTGGAAACTCTAGCTGTCATAAACCTAGACCAGAGAGTTTTTGGCCCTACTCACAACACGGATCATACCCTGGACCTTGTATTTTCAAATTTGCCGGTCCTTACTACCTTGTTGCCACTTCACCTGACCTGGTCTGACCACTTCTGAATCCCTTTTAACCTGACCCCCCTTTCAACTTCTCACAGAAGGACTGAGAATCTGGGGAGAAAGTGGTACAAAGTTACCTGTGACACGCTCGAACCCACAATGGCCAATCTTAACTGGCAACTTTCAGATGACTTGAACGCCGATGTCATGAAGTTTAATATGTATCTCTCCACAGCTATAGACACCATTGCCCCCCTACAATCCCTTTCATCGGCCCGAACTAAACCCTCCGCCCCCTGGTTCTCTCCGACCATGCGTGAAGAAAGAAGCAAATGTAAGAGGCTTGAACGTCTATGGCGACTCACCTATGACCCTTCCGCTAAAGTCATATACAGAAATGCCTTAAAAAAATTCCACAAACTCAAACAGGCCACCATGAAAGAATATTTCGTCAATAAATTTAACGCCACTGACAATTCGGCCAAAACATTATATCAAATTGTGAAGGACTTCACTAAACCGGCGGCTAATACTCGTCTTACTAAACCCAATCAAGAGCTCTGTGACGGCCTCTCTGACTTTTTCCATAATAAAATTATTGATATTTTCTCCTATTTTAATCCCTGTGAGAGGTCCGGTGAGGAGACCGTACCTCAGCACCTTACCCCCTCTAGTGAAAAGATGCTCTGTACCTTCAAGGCAATCTCCCTGGACATGGCCCTTCTGAAAATGCAGCAGTAAAAATCAGGTTTACCTTTTGACCCGGTCCCCACCCAGGTGTTCACTTCCTTGGCTCTAGTCATCATCCAACCACTAATTGCAATCTGGAATTCCTCCCTTCTTTCCGGCCACTTCCCGTCAGCATGGAAACAGGCCACATCGATCCCTATTCTAAAAAAGCCAGAGGCTGATCCGTCAGTATACAGTAATTATCGGCCCTTATCGCTTCTTCCCAAACCAGCAAAGATACTGGAAAAAGTCTTGCAAGAACAGCTGGCCGACGATTTGGAGACCAGAAATCTCCTCCATGATTCGCAATCCGGATTTAGATCCGGTGCATGGGGCCGATTATGATGGCGGACGGACCTGAGTCCATCCGCCCCCATAGAGTAGGAGGGACCGTCCGCAGGGTCAGCGGCGGTCCCTCATGCAGATTAGGATGTGACCACCAGGGTGGCGGTCACATCCTCTATTTTTAACATTGCGGCGGGTGCAGCTTCAAGCTGCACCCGCCGCAATGTTAAAAATGCATGCACGGCATTTGCGTGCACAAAGCGTCAGGCACCGCGCGGTGCCTACCGCTTTGTTCACGCAAATGCAGGGGGGTACCATAGGTACCCCCCATGTGCACCCCCCATGCCCCCTTCACCCAGGGGGCCCGCAACGGGCCCCGGAAGTGAAGGTCCATATGCTTCTCCACGGCGGAAAAGCCGCTGTGGAAAAGCATACTTTCTACTCCATCATAATATGGCTGGCGGTGTCTGATAGACACCGCCAGCTATGTTAATGCTTTTCTGCCGCCGTCGGAAGGCGATCGCGGCGGAAAAGCGGCGGACAGATTCAAAGACCCACCAGCCATCCTAATTTGGTGGTGGGTCTTTAAAGCATCCGTGGCGGTTTTCCCGCATCCTCCGGGCCGGCGGTGGCTTCCGCCGGCCCAGAGGATGCGGGAAATCCGCGATCCTAATGAGCCCCATAGTACAGAGACAGCACCACTGGAGGTCACAGAGACGATTAGGGAGGGTGTGGACAGAGGCGAGGTAGCCATGTTGGTACTCCTCGATCTGTCCGCGGCTTTCGATACCGTCTCTCACTCCATACTGCTGGACAGACTCCTTAATATGGGGATACGAGACACTCCTTTTGCCTGGATAAAATCATTCCTCACTGATAGAACACAACAGGTGTGGTGTCGACCTTACCTGTACAAAGAAAAAAAAACCTTAGTTGTGGAGTCCCTCAGGGGTCGGCTCTTAGCCCCCTCTTCTTTAAAGTTTATCTGTCACCTTTGGCAAAGGTAATAGAGGCATATGGAGTCAGAGTGGTCTCTTATGCTGATGAGACACAGCTAATTTTTCCTTTTAAAGACCACTCTGACAACGGACTGGAGAATTTCAAAGCCTGCCTTTCCAACATTGTATCCTGGATGACTTTTAACACCTTGAAGCTAAACACTGACAAGACTGAGGTGCTATTCTTCAACGTAAAATCTCCTTTGCCGCCGTCTATGTGGTGGCCGTCTGATCTGAACCATTCCCCATTTCCTGTGAAAGTTGCTCGAAATCTGGGCTTCCAAATTGATAACGAGCTATCACACAAAACCCAAATTCACAAAGTGACATCTGCCTGCTTTGGCAAATTGCGTATGATTAAAAAGATCTCCCCATACTTGCACATGGACTCTCTGAAGACTATCGTGCATGGCCTCATTACCTCCCATCTGGACTACTCTAATAGCCTGTATGTGGGAGCTCCAGCATATCTCCTACAACGGTTGCAGATTGTTCAGAATGCTGCGGCTAGGTTGATTTGCAACGTTCCCTACCACCATTCTATCTCCCCCCACTTAAAGAGCCTTCACTGGCTCCCGATATCCTCCCGCATCCAGTTTAAAGCCCTGGTTCTTACTTTCAGGGCTCTGAATGGGAAGGGTCCAGGGTATCTCAGGCATAGGCTGAAGCTAGTCCATTCATCCCGAGCTCTCAGATCCAACCACCTCCGTCTCCTGCTCCCCCCGCTTCCATCGATCCAGAAAAGGAGGCAGAGCTTTTGCGGTGGTCACGGCAAAACTATGGAATTCCCTGCCGTTAAGTCTTCGACTGATCGAATGAGAATCGCTGTTCAGATGTAAACTGAAGACATGGCTGTTCTCCAGCTACTAACTTTTAGGTTCTATGCCGCTGCCGTCCTCAGCGCCGGGACACCCCCGTTGGGGGTAGCAGGGCGCTTAATACATTTCATAAATAAATAAATAATAAATATATAATACCTGCATCAGGTATCATGAATGCAGAGTAGGTGTTCTAACATAGGAAAGCCACGTAGAAGTGACAGGGAAATCTATGAGATTTCACTGCGCCATTTCTAGGGCTTCACTTTGTCAAATCCTTATGCCTGCTTAAAGCAGGCATAAGGAGTGACACAGGGCTTTTCACATGGGGCTTGCCCCATGGGAAAAGACACATTGTTAGAGTTGGCTCTGTTTTCAGACACATTCCAGCAACGCGCCAATTTCGTGCCTGTAGATACGTCAGGAACACTAACGTTTCTGTAAATCCTTGAGACATGGAGCGCCGTACAGTAAATACGGTGCATTAATTGTGCCACAACGATGGTGGACTGAAAAGTGTTACATTGCTGTTTTCCCGCAGCGATGTAACACCTTTCATAAATGAGGCACTAGGTCTTTGGTTTTGTGAGGCATTTTGTCTTTGTAAATCTGAAGCTAAATGTAAGATAGTCTCACCTGATGTTTGCTGTGATTGACATATTCTGCCTTGTTTGCTCGATTTGAAAGCTTCTTAATTTTGGCGGGTGAATGTTGAGGCTGTATGATATGACTGCTCCATGTTGACTAGTTTTGCCTCCTGATCTGGACCAGAGACATGGACACGTATTTAAGTATGAGTCAAAGGCTTCCTTTAACTATGTGTGATGTGGATACATGAATGAGGCTGGTTTCGTATCCCGACACTGCCAACTAACCCGCTTTCAAAGCTCTTCGGGGTAATAAAATTATAGCTGCTTTAGCGTCCATTTTGGGAGAAAAGCGGCGATAATTTATCACATTATCAGCAAGGTCACGCTATCGCGTGAATCCATGCCTCAGCGCCTGTTTCCTTAACGCCCATCATCTCACCGCTAATGAGATGCATAGTAGGCATTCCGCACTAAAATAACCAGAGAAAAGTCGCTAACACGAGCTACTCCTATCAGCAAGCAGGGTGCAAACGCGCGTAGCGATGGTAATAATATCGCTAACCGCACTTATCGCAGCTTTGTTTATGCCTGCTGCAGAACTGACTTACCCATTACATCCAATGGGAGGTGGATTGTAGTGACGAGTCCGCCCTGTCCTATCAATATGGTTCTGATCATCCCCGTGCTGTTATTGCTGGGTTTCCAGCAATAATCGCACACTTTCGCCGCTATCGCTGGACTTCCTATCGCATTGGAGATAGGCGTTGCTGATAGCGCGCTATCTCTGCGATAGAATCCAGCGATAGCCGGCGTTAAGTTGAAACACGCTAAGCGCACTTAGCGATGGTTATTGCCCCTTCTTTCTTGTAGGTCAGATGATTGATTCGGGAAATAATTTTTCATTTGATTACCACGCCTCAAATTACATCACTTAAAATATCAAATGTAAAGTTCGATGGTAAAAGCGTAGCACATTGCAGTTCGGATTAAGGTTAATAAATTCAAAGGGTTTTACATGCCAGTGCAATTTTAGAACAACACTGATAAGCCCTTACCAATGGGAGTAAGGAGCTGTGTCACAGACTTTACATATGTTTAGTATTGGATGAGAAAGTGTTCACGTGGTGTATTGTTTGCACCGATAAATTGATTCTTTCTGTAATGGGATAGTGTGACCACTACAAAGATGCTTTGAACTTAAATGTGCATTTATTTGATGTAGTCCTCAGGCAGGAAATAGTTTTGTATTGATATGCAAAGCTCGCTTCACTCTCTCTCATTTCATTTGAACTGGTTGTGCTCCCCAAAAGGTCTTTACTTATTCCCTTTGGCCTCTTCTACTTTATTCTGAGAATAGCACAAGCAGGAATTGTTTGCCGGAAGTTTATCCAGATGTGTATTCCGTTCCTGGAGAGCTCTTTAACCATTTATTTCAGAAGTCACAGCTGGCGGGCAGATTGCAGAGTTCCGACCCACGTGCATTACACTCGGCACACAGGCTGATTTACTATATTGTATTCAGTTTGTAATGCTTAGCTTAGTTGGAAAGTGCACAAAACTAACACCAACAGATTAGAGATAATTTTTGGGTAGCAAAATGTTAAATGTAGCATAGACTTTCCAAAGGCCTAGGATTGTTTAGATGTGATCTATTTCCTAGCATACGAGCCACAGCATTGAAAAAAGTGCACTAAAAACAATTGACCAACATTTTAGAAATCAGTGTTTGTGTTTATTTATCTGGGATCCGGGCGCATAAAACACAGGCAGCCCCTGCGGTAAAAGGGGGGGAGGGATCCTATAGGTGGTCTCCAATCAGCCCAAGGCCAATGAATATCTGCGATATATGAGAGACTCAGGAGTCCCTCATCATATTTTGCAGGTGTGGGGGGGCATTATTGTGCGATACCCCACTGTTGGGATCTGCAAAGATGTACTCAACTTTCGTGGATTTGCGAAAGCTGAAGACGTACTACAGGGAACATATAGCTTTCATAGTTACCTTAGCTTACTCCCGCCATCAATGATCCAACATATGCAGACTGTTGATACGCGCAGATCTATCTCGGTCTTAATTAATGATTACATATTTTACTTCACTTGGATAACGTTTACCCATGTAGCCATGCCTCATCCTTTAGAGCCTCTAAAAAATCGGGTAAATGGTGCTCTTTGCCAGTTCCCAGGCCTACGTGAAGGTGCACGTTTAGAAGTCCATTGCAAGTTGAGTCAGCATTGCCAAAGCCAATAGGTCTCACCTATGAAACCTACTGTCTTTGACAGTTATTTTTAGCCTTGCTGTAAAGTGGCATGGCTGCTGTGCAGCATGGCTGAATGAAGCAGCAGCCATCGCCTATCAAAAGTGGTAGGACGGCAGCGGGGGAAGGGCAGAGGGTTGGAGAGAAGGGGTGAAGAAATAATATAAAAGAAAAAAAAGAAAAGACTTATCTGCCACTCAACTCTGCTCTCGCTGACAGCTGCCTCGCTGCTACTTTCATCAAACCACCAGGATTGGTCTGAGGGACCTCGTTTGCCGCTCAGTGACTTGGAGCCTGTGGTTTTTCTCCAACCCAGCCGTGTAACACAGGTTGGTTGGTTAAATATAAGCGCGCATGAATGTTTGGCCGACCTAGGATGGCCGGCCAAACACTCATGCACACTTATAAGTGCACACTACTCCTCCTTCACCCTGACATGCTTAGCCATGTCCCATACTTATTACGGGGCTCAGACAGACAGCATAATTGAAACGATAATAACATTGTGTTATTTTTATTTTATTTACCATCTGCTGGTGTGGACTGTGGGGCAACTCACCTCCGCCATTACTGAGGAGCTACACCTGGCTGAAAGTACTGTAAACAAAAATAAAAACAAGCCCTATGATGCTGCAGTAGTGTCATTCTTTTTTTAAGTGCACGCCAACGCAAGCACGTGGGCCTACCATATGAGGCAAGCATTTTATTCTTTTTATATACAAATCTGAGATGGATTTGTAAACAAAAAAGTCGTGTAAATTGCTCTTTTTTCACATTCTGCTGTTTTGATGCAGCACTAAAGGACTTTTTAAAAAACAAATAAAGAAGTCTGTTTAGGGCTGGGCAGTGAGCAAGAGATGAGGCAACGCGAGTGAGAGAGGGTGGGAAAGAAGGATGAAGGAAGGGAAGGGACGGGATGGACAAGCGAGGATAACAATAAGAAAGCACATGGACAACGAATGCTGGCAATGGGGAGGCACACAAATACCAGAGGGTGGGCCGGAATTTAAGCGCATAGGCAACAGAGGGCATGTGGGCGTACATGGGTAAGCACATGAGCAATAGAGGGTGCCTTAGGATGTGGAGGCAAACAGACAAAGGAAGGGGGGCAGATGTAGAAGCAAACAGAACAAACAATGGCAAAGCTAATAGTCCTTCCATTGATCGCCAGCCTTTTGGCAATTCTTATTTTGTTATGCCAAGGTTTTTGCAAAGATTTATTGTTTGGGAAGCTGCCAGGCTCTCACTAAATAAAAATAAAAGATAACTGATGGCAAAAGTGTTTTATCTGGTCTCATAAAATACACATTACCACAGTACGCCCGGCACTGAAGGAAACTACCTTGTGTGTAAATGTGCTCCTTCAGAATGCCATAACTCATAGGAAGATAGTCAATGGCTGAAGTCAGCTAACACTGGCCCTTGATGTATTCTAGAGTGAGTGGATGAAAAATGTGAATGACTTAGTCACAGACTGGTGGATGAAACCTCACTGAAAACTCCTACAAGTAACTATGTTGCATATACTTTTAGTAAGATCAAAAGGTCTAACACAGACCAAAAACAACATTGGCCTGGCATTGACTGCTAGCCCCTCCTGTGAGAAAGAAGCAAGACAGAAGGGAAGTAAGTAAGTCCTACAAAAACAGCAGGAAAAAGGGCAAGGAAGGAAGCGATGCAGGCGAATAACGAAGGAAAAGAGGGGAAGAGGACAGAATGAAAGAAGGCAAAAAGAAGTAAGGAGGAAAGAAAAAAATAAAGAACGACAGTAAGATTGAAAGAGGGCAAACAGGAAGGAAAGTAAAGGCAAAAAAAGCAAAATGAAAGAAAGGATAGATAAAATAAAGTAATAAGGAAGAAGGAAAAATAAATAAATATGGAATGAAAGAAAGAAAGTAAGAAAGATATAACAAAAGAAGGAATGAAAGGAACAAATAAGGCAAAAAGAATGGAAAGGAAAACAAATAAAGGTCAAGAGGAAGATTAGATGTGACTATGTTGTAGCACAATTCTGAAATACTGATTTTTATGGAATGATCCCAGCTACATATGATAAAAAATGCTACCATAAAATGTTGTTCTGTTGACTAGGTAGGTTATCTATACAGGATTACTATCCAATGTGGAGGCATCTGTTCACTCTCATTGGCATATTATATGATGCTGTGATTTCAAACTTACCCTATGGTAGAGTCAGAGTAACTTTGTTTCCTTTCTTTTGATTAGACTGATGAGCACTATACATTACTGTGTTTATGTAGGGTATTTTCACCAATCTATCTGAAACAGGTCTTGACTAGAAGAGTACCCAATACCTTTGCCATTTAGGAATGATTCACTAAGTTCGCACTTTGTAGATTTTATTTATTATTTTCAAATATCACGGGTGTCAGTCACAAGCCCTGTATAATTTTATTTTTTATCCGCATTATCCAGGCCTTTTGACTTTGAAACTAAATTGGCACTATGGTTTGTCCCTGAATTCATCACTTCTTTGGTTCTTTTTGACTACTTTTTCCTATATTCCTTATTTCTCTGCATCCGATTAATTGTCAATTGAAAATATATCCTCAATTGTACTTTCTTTGTGTTTCGAATTTACAGCCTTGAAAAAGTCACGTTGGTGATGAAACATGTGTCTGCTGTTATTTTCTGAAGCAAGCACTTGTCAAGAAATGGATTGTACAGACGAACATTGTTTTACCCGATGTGTTGAATAAGCTATGTTCATACCATACCATACTTTTCTCTGTATTTGAACTCTTAAATTGTTATGATACAGTTGGAGTGCTTGGGTTGACAGGAACTGTAATCTTGTAAACAGTTGGGGTCCTCTGGCCCATGCCTGTCACTAACACCTTTAGGTGTAGGGTACTGTCAAACCCATAAGCAGAAAAAAAACTATAAAACGATTTCCTAACAGTACCCGCTTTTACATTTTGTATTTTATGAATAATCTTCCACTACTACCGTGTATACATTATTGACAAGTTCTAATACCAACAACATCTAAATTCAGAAAAAAAGAACATTAGAAGCCAACACTTTTGGTGAAAGGCCACATCAAGGATGCCATGTCTAACAAGAGTGTAATGGGGGTAAATAAATCATAAATATTAGAACAATAATAGTATTTCTAGTGGCACCACCAGATCTGCTTCCCTGTGTGTCTTGCAGCTGCCATCTGTGCTTGTTCCTTTTTTGTTGCCTGCTCTGCTCATGAGGGGTGACACCTGGGGGACCACCGACGACGACCCGGATCCGGAACCGGATCCAGTGGGGGCCTGCGGCGACGGGCCCGAAGGCGCCGGCGGCGGCGGGCCGAAGCACCCGACGGCGTCGGGGCCGAAGCCCCTGACCCGCTAGGACCCCCAGATGGGTCTGCTGGGCCCGAAGGTGCCGCGGAGCCCGTCGGAGGAGTGAGGGACCTCATGGCCATGAGGAACCGCTCGATCTCCTCCGGCGACGCGCGAGGCCCAGGGACCGGAGCGTATGGGGCCGGATGTGACGCCTGCGACTCCGATGGAGCCGCGTGGGCGGTGCCATCTGAACCCCCGGCCGCGTCGCGCGAGCGTCGGGGGGAGTCGGAAGAGCGATGACGTCTCTTCGACTTCTTGTGCGTACCTGACGACTTCGACCCTGAGGAGTGATGTCGACTCCTGGAGCTCCGATGGCTCCTCTCCAGCGACCGGTCCCTCGACCTCCGTCCGGACCGGGACCGTTCTTGGCGCGGAACAGGCCTTGTCGCCGTGATCGATGCCAAGACAGTGGAGACACCGACGGTGAGGGTCGGTGACCAACATCAGCCGGTCGCAATCCTCACAGGGCTTAAAACCTGGCATCCCTACCGGCACGGTTCGGAGTCGAAGACTTCGAAAAGGATGATCAAAAGAGATCAAAAAAGTTTAGTCAAAAAGTGACTAATTTACCACTTTTTCTGGATCTGCGCTGCTGGCGCGGAAAAAAGAAGAACTGATGTCAGCACGCGGCGGCGGCGTCTAAGTACTCCGACGACGTCATCACGGCGCCCACGACGCCGACGACGGACGCGGAGCCGCAGACGACGCCTACCGACGCGCAAGGGTACTGGTACGCAAAAAAAATTCCGGGTCCAGTCTGACGCCTGGGGATATTCTAAGGTAAGGAATCTATCACTAACGTGTCTCTTTCAGATACGCCCTTCTTTCAGACCCTGTGTGTCACCCCTCCCCACAGGTTAATCAGTGCTAGTGCCTATAATCCAATTTGCAGGTCGCAGGACGTATTTGTGTGCCTCAAAGGATAGTTGTGTAACAAGAGAATACAAGGAGAGAATAGCGAAGGCCAGTTGAATAAGATAAAGCAAAGAGAGAATAGGGAGAGCCAAACAGTCAGTCGAGACAGGGATCAATTAGCCCAGACATGGATTAGTGGACTCAGCCAGACCCTGACATCGGTTTCGTAAACAAGGGCAGGGGGTTACTTTTTAACAGAAAAGACACGTAGCAGCTGGAAAAGGCAAAAACACTCCGTTCGCCGTGCTGCCTGAGTGAGGGCAACACAAAATGGCGGTGGGACACAAAATGGCGGCCGAATACGGGACGAAGTCAAAAATCAAAGAACCTCAGGGATACGAGACACTCCTTTTGCCTGGATGAAATCATTTCCCACTGATAGTACACAACAGGTGTGGTGTCGACCTTATCTATCCAAAGAAAAAAAATACCTTAGTTGTGGAGTCCTTCAGGGGTCGGCTCTTAGCCCCCTCTTCTTTAATGTTTATCTGTCACCTTTGGCAAAGGTAATATAGGCATATGGAGTCAGAGTGGTCTCTTATGCTGATGATACACAGCTAATTTTTTCATTAAAAGACCACTCTGACAACGGACTCAAGAATTTCAAAGCCTGCCTTTCCAACATTGTATCCTGGATGACTGTTAACACCTTGAAGCTAAACACCAACAAAACTGAGGTGCTATTCTTCAACCTAAAATCTCCTTTGCCGCCGTCTATGTGGTGGCCTTCCGAGCTGAACCCTTCCCCATCTCCTGTGAAAGTTGCTCGAAATCTGGGCTTCCAAATTGATAAGAGCTATCACACAAAACCCAAATTCACAAAGTGACCTCTGCCTGCTTTGGCAAATTGCGTATGATAAAAAAGATCTCCCCATACTTGCCCATGGACTCTATGAAGACTATCGTGCATGCCCTCATTACCTCCCTTATGGACAATTTTTGAGATTGAGGCGCAACTGAAGCAAACTCACGGAATATAAAAAACAAGCCTCTGACCTGACTGAAAAACTACAGGTTCGTGGATACCCAACAAGGATCATAAATAAATGCCAAAATCGTGCAAGGCACCAACCGAGAGAAGCTCTACTAGAGAGAAAACCACCCATGGAAAACACAATACCGCTCACTTGTGTTACCACTTTTAATGCCATCTCCAATCAAGTGTCCAAGAGCATTAACAGACATTGGTCTATTCTCCGCACTGGCAATCTCCGCTGGGAAAAGCCACTGTTTTCTTATAAAAAAATCACCTAGCCTGAAAAACACACTGGTGAACACCAGGCCCAAAGCAAAGAAGCCGACTGACAGCCAATCACTAACAAAGGTTTGGGGCCTACCCGATGTCTCAGGACATTTTCGCCGTGGTAACTGCAGCGTATGCCACCTAACGAGCAACACCAAAACTTTGAATATAGAGATTGGCAAAGTGTGGAGACAACAATCCCACACGAACTGTAACAGCTGCAACGTTGTATATCTGATTGAATGTACATGCAACAAACGCTACATAGGAATGACAACAAGAAAGGTTAAGCAAAGAATCTGTGAGCATCGCAGCACCATCCGCTGCAAGAAAAGTGCAACAAAATTGACTGACCATTTCCTTGAATACAATCACACGCCCAACGACATGAGATGGACAGTGATTGAGCAAATCACCCCTGGCCCTAACATTCAGAAACGCCTATATGAGAAGGAACAGAGATGGATATACAGACTATCCACACATGTCACAGGACTTAATGACAATATTCCTTGGGCCAGCGTCATGTGATCTGATACTCGAGTGACATGAACAGTCTCTGATCTTCCAAGCGCCTCTCAATGGTCAGAAATGTGATCCTTCTCTCCCTAAATCAAAGTCTACTCTCCCTTTTAAATACCGAGCTTGTAGTTATAGCCTTTCCTTTACTCTGGTACTTCCATGGCACTCGACTACCCTACCTCTTGTATATATGTCCCTATTTTTGAAAAAAAACCCTGTGCTCTCGCTGAGAATGTTACTTTAATTCCCAGGGTATGCTGGAGACCATCAAACTCCCCATTCAGTCCCGCCTCGAGTGCAATTTAATTACTTCTCAAAATTCACTCTGAACCTCGAGTGTAATATATTTTCTTTAAAACTCACTTTGAACCTCCGAAAACCTTTCATGTTTAATACCCTGTTGCTTAGCGACGTTAGTTCCAGCTGAGCCCCTAGTCCTACTACCATTTTCACCAACTATACGCTCTCAGCATTGCGTCATCACGCACGTGCGCCCACCCCGGAAACAGGTCTGACTCTACTAATCCTGCCGGCTGATTCACAACACTAGTGGGGAGGCACGGAGAGGCGAGTAGGTACATTGCCATTGAACCTTGTCAAAACTGTAAGTAATTTAATCACTGGCGGCCCGAGCACCGATCTAATACCGGTCAACGTCCAGTGAGCCCTTTTCTTTGATGAGTGTCTTTCTCCCCTTTCCCCGCTTCAGAATACGTTATTTTGCGAGGCTATCCTTCCCTCTACCCCGTGAAGCCCAAAAGACCCGAAACAGGAGTAAGCCCTGATCGTGTTCTGGTCTTTGCATGTGTGGTGTTTGTATGTTAGTCCAGTGTGACTATATGTATAATTGGATAAAGATCTCACGTCGTTGTTAATTCACGCTAATGTTAATGTGAGTATTCGAGCCACGCACAACAAATTGCTTAGTGCTGCCGACCGATGAAATAACGACCTATTAATCACTGAGCACGCCAAAATTGATAAAGTGTGCAAGTTCTAGCCTCAGACAGGCTCAGTCTTAGTCTAATACAACATATGTAAGCACCATCATAAGTAGACAATGATGAGTAGTCTTACATAACACAACCAATCACAATAAGTTCTGAATGGGATGCACAGCAAGTAAGCAGACACGTGAGAGTCAGCACGGCACCTCGTTACAGGCTTGTAACAAGTATATTCGTGACTTTTCCTTTTTCTCTCTACAGGTCTTTTTGCTTTTCTCCTGCCCATTTGGGTGTGAGTTTTTGCCTACGACAGATTTTTGTCCGTAGTTTGAAGGAATCTAGGATTGGCAGGACGTTAGTGTGCCCTGACCACCCATTTTCCTACGGTCCTGAAGAAAACCCGGTAATTTCCATCTGACGGGTTGAAACATGTAGACCTAACACATAGTGATACACATGGTCATAATATACCTTATTGTATCCACACACTTGATTTTAATATTGTCTAGTAGCTTGCAAATAAAAAAAAAATTCACACAAGTATACCAGGACAATTTTTAACACTTTTTTGTTCACTTCACACACACAAATACCAGCTCCACTGTAATCCAGGTGTCGTAGCACACCCTGATGGCATTCGGCTATCAGGGTGGACCCCGATGATGAAGCATGTCACCAACCAGGTTGGTGAGTGAGGGGTTTTTATAAATAAAAGAAGGACTCTCTTCTTTTTGTAGTCATCCCACTCAGACTGTTTTCACCAAGCAGTTTCTGATGGTACTCCTCCTATGTTTATTTGATATTGGAACCCAGGGGACTAGGAGTACTCTCCGTTCACCTTTGTGAATGTATCCCTTACTCTCTTTATTGTTTAACTATGCCCTCATTACCTCCCATCTGGACTACTCTAATAGCCTGTATGTGGGAGCTCCAGCATATCTCCTACAATGGTTGCAGATTGTTCTGAATGCTGTGGCTAGGTTGATTTGCAATGTTCCCTACCTCTGTTCTATCTCCCCCCACTTAAACCTTCACTGGCTCCCGATATCCTCCCGCATCCAGTTTAGAGCCCTGGTTCTTACTTTCAGGGCTCTGAATGGGAAGGGTCCAGGGTATCCCAGACATAGGCTGAAGCTAGTCCATTTATCTCGAGCTCTCAGGTCCAACCACCTTCGTCTCCTGCTCCCCCCGCTTCCATCAATCCAGAAAAGGAGGCAGAGCTTTTGCGGTGGTAACGGCAAAATTATGGAATTTCCTGCCGTTAAGTCTTCGACTGATCGAATCAGAATCGCTGTTCAGATGTAAACTGAAGACATGGCTGTTCTCCAGCTACTAACTTCTAGGTTCTATGCTGCTGCCGTCCTCAGCGCCGGGACACCCCCGTTGGGGGTAGCCGCGCGCTTAATACATTTCGTAAATAAATAAATAATAAATATATTATACCTGCATCAGGTGTAATGAATGCAGGGCTTGCCCCATGTGAAAAGACACATTGCTAGAGTTGGCTCTGTTTTGAGACACATTCAAGCAACGCACCAATTCTGTGCCTATAGAAACATCAGGAACACTGACGTTTATGTAAATCCTTGAGACATGGAGTGCCGTACACTAAATACGGTGCATTAATGGTGCCACAACGATGGTTGACTGAAAAGTGTTACATTGCTGTTTTCCCGCAGCGATGCAAAACCTTTCATAAATGAGGCACTAGGTCTTTGGTTTTGTGAGGCATTTTGTCTTTGTAAATCTGAAGCTAAATGTAAGACAGTCACGCCTGATGTTTGCTGTGATTGACATATTCTGCCTTGTTTGCTCGATTTGAAAGCTTCTTAATTTTGGCGGGTGAATGTTGAGGCTGTATGATATGACTGTTCCATGTTGAATAGTTTTGCCTCATGATCTGGACCAGAGATATGGACACGTATTTAAGTATGAGTCAAAGGCTTCCTTTAACTATTTGTGATGTGGATACATGAATAAGGCTAGTTTCGTATCCCGACACTGCCAACTAACCCGCTTTCAAAGCTCTTCGGGGCATATATCAATTGTCGATCACTAGTGAAACACTCTCTGGATATTGTCCAAACCTTAGAAGACAACAAGTGGGATCTCCTCTTTCTAACCGAGACCTGGTTAGGGGACAAAACCAACCCTGCCCTATGCCTGGCCATACCACCAGGCTACAACATACTGTGTGCTAACAGACACAGCCAACGCTCAGGAGGAGGAGTAGCCATTATATATAGATCACAGTGGACTATCTCCTCCTTCCCTTACACACAAATAGAACGCATTGAAGCACTTCCATTCTGCGTCAAAATGGCTGCCAATCTCACATGCTCTGGCCTTCTGGTCTACCGCCCTCCCAAATCCAAAACATCCTATCTCCCGGCCCTCCTAGTCTATGTTCTGCAGGCAACATCGCGTTACGCAAACTTTACCCTGCTTGGGGACTTTAATCTCCATGTTGATAACTCTTCTGACTCCACCATCCTTAATTTCCTTTCAACCTTATCGGACGGCGGGTTAAACCAGCTAATCACCAGTCCAACACATAAGGCTGGACATACCCTGGACCTGATCTGTTCCAACCTGGATGATATCTCCATAAGTGAATCTCTCCCGGTGATCTGGTCCGATCACTTCTTTATTCCTTTATTCATCTCTCTGCATTATCAAGACCGACCCAGACTTCCGGCCAAAACACTAGGTAGAAATTGGAGCAAGATTTCTCCTGACAGCTTAGCTGCACACCTCACCCCACTCACCCCCCCAGAAATAGCCTCTGATTTGGATACCAGACTGACCAACCTCAATAGCTGGATTTCTTCCACCATTGACCTTGCACCGATCAGGCCTATTAAAACCTTTTGTGCTGCCCCTTCTGCCCTCTGGTACTCTGATGTGCTCCGTAAGTGTAAATTGGCATGCAAACTCCCGGAGAGACGCTGGAGACAGTCATATTCCCCAGACCGTAACCTCAAGTATAAATCTGCCCTTAAAGATTATAGGAAAAGGATAACCAAGCATAAAAGAACCTATCTGGAGGAGAAAATAAATCGAGCACAGGGATCGTCCAGGGAAATATTCAATACTGTCAGAACTTTCATAGACCCACTAGCCCTCAAACGACCACCTCTGGTGTCCCAGACACTCTGCAATCACCTCTCTGATTTTTTTTAGGACAAAATTGCCACCATATACGACTCCTTTCCCTGCAATACCAGCTCAGACAGTCATGAAATTAGCACAGTCTCTATGGAATCTGACTTTATCTTCTCTAATTTTGAAGAGATTACCGTAGGCCATTCTTTGGCAGAACTATTAAAATGCAGATCTGGCTCACCTATGGATCCCTTGCCAGCCAAACAATACAAATCCCTTGCCCCTCTCCTCAATCCCATCTTAAACGGTACATGGAATGACTCCCTGCGGACAGGTATCTTTCCGGACTCTTGGAAGCACACCCGACTATTCCCCATACTCAAGAAACCCAATGCCGACCCTAACGAACCTGCCAACTACAGGCCCATCTCCTTACTACCAGCTCCTGCCAAAGTACTTGAAAAACTTGTACAGCAGCAATTAGCTCGCTTCTTTGAAGCACATGGTGCTTTTCATGACTCACAACATGGTTTCAGACCGGGATACAGTACCGAGTCAGCACTGATTGAGATGGCTGATGCCGTACGATGGAAGATGGATGAGGGATCAAGAGCGGTGTTGGTGCTGCTCGACTTGTCGGCAGCATTCGACACAGTCTCCCACCCCCTCCTTCTCTACCGCCTTCGGCAAAAGGCATCCAAGGTAAGGCCCTGAAATGGATTGCATCCTTCCTGTCCAATCGAACGCAATCAGTGTTCACCCCTCCCTACACCTCGGACAGTCGACCGCTTCGGTGGGAAGTCCCCCAGGGCTCCTCACTGAGCCCTCTTCTGTTTAATGTTTATTTCTCTCCCTTAGCTGAAATCATTGCCCAATCGGGAATAAAGGCAACATCCTATGTGGATGATATTCAACTCCTGTTCTCCTTTGACAGCCCCACCTAATCCACTTTCGACCCACTAAAAAATTGCCTCCGCACCATAGCCCAATGGATGGACAACAACTTTCTCCGGCTTAATGCCGGGAAAACTGAGGTACTATTTTTTCATCAACCCTCCCCACTGGACCCCAATCTCTGGTGGCCCCTTGATCTGAGTGCCCCCCCCCCCAGCCAAAAGAATCAGTAAGAAATCTAGGGGTTAGATGGGACTCTAATCTTTCATTTCATCACCAAGTTCAGACGGTATCAGCTGCCTGTTTCTCCAAAATCAGGATGATGAAAAAATTCATCAACTTCCTACCTTGTAACACCAGGAAGACCATTGTTCAGGCACTGATCACCTCCCACCTAGATTATGCCAACGGCCTGTACATTGGACTGACTTATGTTCTCTACCACTGACTCCAGACAGTCCAGAATGCTGCAGTACGTTGGTAGGTGGCATTTCCCTTCACGAGCACATCTCGCCACACCGCCGTAAATTACACTGGCTGCCAATACAAAAAAGGGCAGAATTTAAATCGCTTATTCTGGCCCATCACGCAGTTAGGGGAAAGGGCTCTGCCTACCTCTCCGCCTGCCTCTGCCCCTACAGTAATGCCAGGCTTCTCCGCTCTTCTTAAAAAATTCTCCTCACCACTCCCAGATTCAAAAAAGCACGCTCCGGCGGCAAAACCTTCCAAGTGTGCGCTTCTGCCCTCTGGAACAAGTTACCCATTTCCATCCGGATGATTCAGGAAGAGCTCCCCTTTCGAAAAGCTTTAAAAACCTTCCTCTTTTGCTAAAGTTACCTCTAAAATCTGGCCCAGCATATGTACACACAGGAGCGCCGAGACACCCCGTTGGGGTAGCTGCGTGCTACATAAAATACACTAAATAAATAAATAAAATAAATATCAACAAGGCGGCGCGATAAAATTATCGCTGCTTTAGCGTCCATTTTGGGAGAAAAGCGGCGATAATTTTATCACATTATCAGCAAGGTCATGCTATCACGTGAATCCATGCCTCAGCGCCTGTTTCCTTAACGCCCAGCATCTCATCGCTAATGAGATGCATAGTAGGCATTCCGCACTAAAATAACCAGAGAAAAGTCGCTAACACGAGCTACTCCTATCAGCAAGCAGGGAGCAAAGCCGCGTAGCGACGGTAATAATATCGCTAACCGCACTTATCGAGCTTTGTTTACGCCTGCTTCAGAACTGACTTACCCTTTACATCCAATGGGAGGTGGATTGTAGTGACGAGTCCGCCCTGCCCTATCAATATGGTTCTGATCATCCCCGTGCTGTTATTGCTGGGTTTCCAGCGATAATCGCACACTTTCGCCGCTATCGCTGGACTTCCTATCGCATTGGAGATAGGCGTTGCTGATAGCGCGCTATCTCTGCGATAGACTCCAGTGATAGCCGGCGTTAAGTTGAAACGCGCTAAGCGCACTTAGCGATGGTTATTGCCCCTTCTTTCTTGTAGGTCAGATGATTGATTCGGGAAATAATTTTTCATTTGATTACCACGTCTCAAATTACATCACTTAATAAATCAAATGTAAAGTTCGATGGTAAAAGCATGGCACATTGCAGTTCGGATTAAGGTTAATAAATTCAAAGGGTTTTTACATGCCAGTGCAATTTTAGAACAACACTGATAAGCCCTTACCAATGGGAGTAAGGAGCTGTGTCACAGACTTTACATATGTTTAGTATTGGATGAGAAAGTGTTCACGTGGTGTATTGTTTGCACCGATAAATTGATTCTTTCTGTAATGGGATAGTGTGACCACTACAAAGATGCTTTGAACTTAAATGTGCATTTATTTGATGTAGTCCTCAGGCAGGAAATAGTTTTGTATTGATATGCAAAGCTCGCTTCACTCTCTCTCATTTCATTTGAACTGGTTGTGCTCCCCAAAAGGTCTTTACTTATTCCCTTTGGCCTCTTCTACTTTATTCTGAGAATAGCACAAGCAGGAATTGTTTGCCGGAAGTTTATCCAGATGTGTATTCCGTTCCTGGAGAGCTCTTTAACCATTTATTTCAGAAGTCACAGCTGGCGGGCAGATTGCAGAGTTCCGACCCACGTGCATTACACTCGGCACACAGGCTGATTTACCATATTGTATTCAGTTTGTAATGCTTAGCTTAGTTGGAAAGTGCACAAAACGAACACCAACAGATTAGAGATAATTTTTGGGTAGCAAAATGTTAAATGTAGCATAGACTTTCCAAAGGCCTAGGATTGTTTAGATGTGATCTGTTTCCTAGCATACGAGCCACAGCATTGAAAAAAGTGCACTAAAAAACAATTGACCAACATTTTAGAAATCAGTGTTTGTGTTTATTTATCTGGGATCCGGGCGCATAAAACACAGGCAGCCCCTGCGGTAAAAGGGGGGGAGGGATCCTATAGGTGGTCTCCAATCAGCCCAAGGCCAATGAATATCTGCGATATATGAGAGACTCAGGAGTCCCTCATCATATTTTGCAGGTGTGGGGGGGCATTATTGTGCGATACCCCACTGTTGGGATCTGCAAAGATGTACTCAACTTTCGTGGATTTGCGAAAGCTGAAGACGTACTACAGGGAACATATAGCTTTCATAGTTACCTTAGCTTACTCCCGCCATCAATGATCCAACATATGCAGACTGTTGATACGCGCAGATCTATCTCGGTCTTAATTAATGATTACATATTTTACTTCACTTGGATAACGTTTACCCATGTAGCCATGCCTCATCCTTTAGATCCTCTAAAAAATCGGGTAAATGGTGCTCTTTGCCAGTTCCCAGGCCTACGTGAAGGTGCACGTTTAGAAGTCCATTGCAAGTTGAGTCAGCATTGCCAAAGCCAATAGGTCTCACCTATGAAACCTACTGTCTTTGACAGTTATTTTTAGCCTTGCTGTAAAGTGGCATGGCTGCTGTGCAGCATGGCTGAATGAAGCAGCAGCCATCGCCTATCAAAATTGGTAGGACGGCAGTGGGGGAAGGGCAGAGGGTTGGAGAGAAGGGGTGAAGAAATAATATAAAAGAAAAAAAAGAAAAGACTTATCTGCCACTCAACTCTGCTCTCGCTGACAGCTGCCTCGCTGCTACTTTCATCAAACCACCAGGATTGGTCTGAGGGACCTCGTTTGCCGCTCAGTGACTTGGAGCCTGTGGTTTTTCTCCAACCCAGCCGCGTAACACAGGTTGGTTGGAGAAATATAAGCGCGCATGAATGTTTGGCCGACCTAGGATGGCCGGCCAAACACTCATGCACACTTATAAGTGCACACTACTCCTCCTCCACCCTTACATGCTTAGCCATGTCCCATACTTATTACGGGGCTCAGACAGACAGCATAATTGAAACGATAATAACATTGTGTTATTTTTATTTTATTTACCATCTGCTGGTGTGGACTGTGGTGCAACTCACCTCCGCCATTACTGAGGAGCTACACCTGGCTGAAAGTACTGTAAACAAAAATAAAAACAAGCCCTATGATGCTGCAGTAGTGTCATTCTTTTTTTAAGTGCACGCCAACGCAAGCACGTGGGCCTACCATATGAGGCAAGCATTTTATTCTTTTTATATACAAATCTGAGATGGATTTGTAAACAAAAAAGTCGTGTAAATTGCTCTTTTTTCACATTCTGCTGTTTTGATGCAGCACTAAAGGACTTTTTAAAAAACAAATAAAGAAGTCTGTTTAGGGCTGGGCAGTGAGCAAGAGATGAGGCAACGCGAGTGAGAGAGGGTGGGAAAGAAGGATGAAGGAAGGGAAGGGAAGGGACGGGATGGACAAGCGAGGATAACAATAAGAAAGCACATGGACAACAAATGCTGGCAATGGGGAGGCACACAAATACCAGAGGGTGGGCCGGAATTTAAGCGCATAGGCAACAGAGGGCATGTGGGCGTACATGGGTAAGCACATGAGCAATAGAGGGTGCCTTAGGATGGGGAGGCAAACAGACAAAGGAAGGGGGGCAGATGTAGAAGCAAACAGAACAGACAATGGCAAAGCTAATAGTCCTTCCATTGATCGCCAGCCTTTTGGCAATTCTTATTTTGTTATGCCAAGGTTTTTGCAAAGATTTATTGTTTGGGAAGCTGCCAGGCTCTCACTAAATAAAAATAAAAGATAACTGATGGCAAAAGTGTTTTATCTGGTCTCAAAAAATACACATTACCACAGTACGCCCGGCACTGAAGGAAACTACCTTGTGTGTAAATGTGCTCCTTCAGAATGCCATAACTCATAGGAAGATAGTCAATGGCTGAAGTCAGCTAACACTGGCCCTTGATGTATTCTAGAGTGAGTGGATGAAAAATGTGAATGACTTAGTCACAGACTGGTGGATGAAACCTCACTGAAAACTCCTACAAGTAACTATGTTGCATATACTTTTAGTAAGATCAAAAGGTCTAACACAGACCAAAAAAAACATTGGCCTGGCATTGACTGCTAGCCCCTCCTGTGAGAAAGAAGCAAGACAGAAGGGAAGTAAGTAAGTCCTACAAAAACAGCAGGAAAAAGGGCAAGGAAGGAAGCGATGCAGGCGAATAACGAAGGAAAAGAGGGGAAGAGGACAGAATGAAAGAAGGCAAAAAGAAGTAAGGAGGAAAGAAAAAAATAAAGAACGACAGTAAGATTGAAAGAGGGCAAACAGGAAGGAAAGTAAAGGCAAAAAAAGGCAAAATGAAAGAAAGGATAGAAAAAATAAAGTAATAAGGAAGAAGGAAAAATAAATAAATATGGAATGAAAGAAAGAAAGTAAGAAAGATATAGCAAAAGAAGGAATGAAAGGAACAAAGAAGGCAAAAAGAATGGAAAGGAAAACAAATAAAGGTCAAGATGAAGATTAGATTTGACTATGTTGTAGCACAATTCTGAAATACTGATTTTTATGGAATGATTCCAGCTACATATGATAAAAAATGCTACCATAAAATGTTGTTCTGTTGACTAGGTAGGTTATCTATACAGGATTACTATCCAATGTGGAGGCATCTGTTCACTCTCATTGGCATATTATATGATGCTGTGATTTCAAACTTACCCTATGGTAGAGTCAGAGTAACTTTGTTTGCTTTCTTTTGATTAGACTGATGAGCACTATACATTACTGTGTTTATGTAGGGTATTTTCACCAATCTATCTGAAACAGGTCTTGACTAGAAGAGTACCCGATACCTGGCAAAGTGGGTCTTACACTAGCTATGCTATGCATGCATACATTTTCTCTTTGCCATTTAGGAATGATTCACTAAGTTCGCACTTTGTAGATTTTATTTATTATTTTCAAATATCACGGGTGTCAGTCACAAGCCCTGTATAATTTTATTTTTTATCCGCATTATCCAGGCCTTTTGACTTTGAAACTACATTGGCACTATGGTTTGTCCCTGAATTCATCACTTCTTTGGTTCTTTTTGACTACTTTTTCCTATATTCCTTATTTCTCTGCATCCGATTAATTGTCAATTGAAAATATATCCTCAATTGTACTTTCTTTGTGTTTTGAATTTACAGCCTTGAAAAAGTCACGTTGGTGATGAAACATGTGTCTGCTGTTATTTTCTGAAGCAAGCACTTGTCAAGAAATGGATTGTACAGACGAACATTGTTTTACCCGATGTGTTGTTTAAGCTATGTTCATACCATACCATACTTTTCTCTGTATTTGAACACTTAAATTGTTTTGATACAGTTGGAGTGCTTGGGTTGACAGGAACTGTAATCTTGTAAACAGTTGGGGTCCTCTGGCCCATGACTGTAACTAACACCTTTAGTAGTAGGGTACTGTCAAACCCATAAGCAGAAAAAAAACTATAAAACGATTTCCTAACAGTACCCGCTTTTACATTTTGTATTTTATGAATAATCTTCCACTACTACCGTGTATAAATTATTGACAAGTTCTAATACCAACAACATCTAAATTCAGAAAAAAAGAACATTAGAAGCCAACACTTTTGGTGAAAGGCCACATCAAGGATGCCATGTCTAACAAGAGTGTAATGGGGGTAAATAAATCATAAATATTAGAACAATAATAGTATTTCTAGTGGCACCACCAGATCTGCTTCCCTGTGTGTCTTGCAGCTGCCATCTGTGCTTGTTCCTTTTTTGTTGCCTGCTCTGCTCATGAGGAGAATGGTCGGAGGCTGTTTGGTCATGCTGCTATAGTATTGAGGGCAACCATATTCCTTGTTCGCCCACTCCTTGCATACATGTTCGAGCAGCTTCGTGGGGTTTGGTGGTCTAATTGCTATGGGATATTTTGCCCTCTTAGAGTGGTGTTGAGAGAGAGGTTCTTCTTTTTTTAAGTTTAAAATAAGTTTATATGATAATATCACAAGGTCAGAATACAAATTATAGTAAGAAAAAAAAATAAAAAAGAGTCATGAGGAAAAACAATAGGGGGGGAAAGGAAGGAGGGGAAAGCACAGGAATAATAATCAAAATACATTACATAGTTAAATGAGCAGTAAAAAGCAGAATGAACTCATCATGGGTTTTAAGAGAGTAAATAGAAAGGGTAGAATAAGTAAACAGTAATAACAAATATAATTATAATAATGCATTAAAATATCTTAGCAAAGAATGAGGAATGCGAAAGGGTGTCAAGGGGGTTTGGAGACCTCCTGCTGAGCAGGTTGTGGGCGAAAGGAACGAGTTATACAGTTATCTAAATACAACGTAACAGGAAGCCATAGATCAACACGTTTAGCTGCCAACTGGGCAGGAAAAACAAAAGCAGTATCAAGTCTATGATTGTGACAAACATTATACCACCATGCTTTGAAAGTGATAGTGGAAGAAGACTTCCAATTAACAGTAATTTGTTGAAATGCAACAGCCAATAATAAATCAACAATATGAACATGCAGATCTGTCTTATCCCAACAAGGAGAAAGGCTTCCCAAGAAGATATGAGTAGGGGAAAATGGAATACTGGTCGAAAAAATAACATTAATTTGAGCCCAGACTTGTAACCAGAAGGCATGGACATTCTTGCAAAGGAATAGCATATGAAATAAAGTGGCATTAGGTGAAGAGCAAGACCAGCATGTATCTGAGGTGGCAGGGAAACGCTTGTGAAGGGTGGAGGGAGTATGGAGTAAGCAGTTATATATAAAAAATATAGATTGTGTTAAAGATGCAGCCCTAGAGGGTTTACGAATCTTTGTCCAAATCTTGTCCCAAAGTGAGATTGGCCAGGATGTGGAAAAGTCATTCTCCCAATGTTCCTCCACCTTGGATTTGGATCTGGGAAGTGTGTGTGCATGAAGGTGTTTATAAATGACAGAGTCTTTAGGAAGGGTTCGTAAAATAGAGTGAAGACGGATGGTGGGATCAGGTAAGATGGGAGAGGGGATAGAGTTGGAAAGCTTATTATACGTTTCCATGACCGTTGCTTTGAGGAGGAGGTATTTGGAAGCAAAGGAGAGGGGCAAATCAAAAGTGGAACATAGGGTATGGAAAGGTAAAAAGGTAGATTGTGAAAATAACTGTGATATCCAAAGTAAACCTTTAGTTCTCCAAGATTTCCAGTAGAAGGGCTTACCCCGGAGTAGAAGATATTTATTATGCCAAATAGTGGATGAAAGAAAATCAGCGATGCTAACAGGAGGGGGAGGATTAGAGGATAGGAGGAGTTTAAGAGTGAATATATGGATAGGAGTAGGAATTGCGGAAGGCTTGCGCGAAAAGGAAATATACTCATCAAAAGAGAAAGGGGAAAGAAAGAGGCGTTCAATCTTAGTCCACAGAGGGCAAGGGGAGTTAGGATCCTGTAGCCAAAAGGAAGATTGACGCAATAAAAAAGCCTTGTGATAAGCCGGGAAGTCCGGAAAGTTAACACCACCTTCAGAAGCGGGGCGAATGAGTTTAGCAAGGGACATTCTGGGTTTATTATTACGCCATAAAAAGGAAGAGAGAGGTTCTTCTACTTAAGGATATCTTTATATTTGCTTTACAGAGGGTGATGAGGAAAGTTCTCTTGGCATGGACTCACCATTTCCCCTTGCCTAGCCTCTGTCTCATTTCATTTACACTTTCATTATATCCCATCAAGCCACGCGTATATTGATATCAAATCAGGAGTTTATGTTACATGCATGTCCCATTGAAAGAAGTTGAGGAACTGAATAATATTAAATCCAGTGTGATTTCAGTATTTCGGTGAGAGTGCCTGATGAAGAGAGGAAGGATGGTATAAATATGTGTGTGTGCTTCCCAAGGTCCCAAATGACATAGAATAGTTTTGTCAGCTTAAAAAACTAATCTTGCTGCAAATATGTGCATGCTGGACTCTTTGTGAGGCCCACAAGCTGCCAACCACATCGTGGAAAAGTAAATTTTGCCATGCTCTGTGTCCCTACGTGTCCCCCATCTTATGTTATGTGTGCATGATTAATATGCATATGTATTCCCCATGTTTGATTAAAGACGCAATTACAGTTGTGTCCATCTCTAGTATGCCAGTTCCCAGTTCTCGTGAAAGCTACGAGTATTAGGCCTGTGTAAAGCTACGTTGCCACGTTTCCCAGTGTGCACGTTATTTCATTGTAAAGTCCCCGTTTCTAGGCCTCAAAAGGGCCCGGACACCAGATTCAGCTCCTGTCTCCTGAGCCCTCGCTGAGGAGCGATACAGCCCCCACCTGTGTTCCTGACCCTTCACTTACTTCCTGCCTCACAGTGCCCGGCTCGGCCTGGCTCTGCCTACGAGTCTGCCAAGAGTATGTTATGATTCTAGTTATCAGTTCAGCCCTCCTTCTCTGCATTCCTAAGCTACTGAATCGCATCAATAGTTTCCGTCATTGTCTAGCCTTTACGTCTCCATGTAGGAGAAATACTGCATTTAATGGTCATTTAATATTCTTCATCACGCACTACATGTAGAATAATGCATGCTCCAGTCTTAGAGTCTGTTAGCCTCTCCCCTCCTGACTCTTAGTTTATATCAACATGTCCTCTAAACATCAGATACTAGATAGTGTTTAGGCACATGTCGCCCTGACTCTCCAGACTTCAGTCTCTGCTCCTAGCACAGAGTTCATAGCCCCCAGCTTCTCCTAGTAACACGTCATTGTCAGTTTGCGCGCACCATTAGGTTAGAGGTCCCGGCTCCTTAGGTAGCCCCCTCCATGTTTCCGCCCCATTTATGACATATTCTGTTACGTTTACATCACATGCCTATGTATACGCCTCTTGTTACACCCACTTTCACCCTTATCTTTCGCGACTGCTATTGACCACACCCACTGCTCCGCCTATTGTATGTATTGCAATTGCAACTGTTTTAGTATATATGCTTGTGTACTGTTATTAAATGTTGGCGCGCTCATTCCAGATCCTGCCCGACAGCTGTCGGGGCCCCCCTGTCAGGCCCTGCCATCCTATTCCTATGCAGGTTGTCCTGTTCCTGTCCTTTATGCTGTATTAAAACCTGCAAACTCCTACTACCTCGAATCTTGACTCTTATTTATTGAGCTATCTGTTATTGCTATGTCCAGTAAAACCTAGATCCGGTATTATTTATTTATATACCACATAATGGCGCCCGAATAGGGACTTGCCCTTTCCCCACGCGCCGGTGAAGCCACGCCGGCCCCCTGACCCTCTGCAGCCGTGACGGAACCATACCGTGCACGTGCAGATATTTCTGCTTCAAGTATCCCTCAGGCCCACGGAGGAGACGGAGGTGGCGGTCCAGCATCCAGACGAGGCGGTGGAGGAACGCGGCGAGTCCCGACCAGAGCCCAAGCCGAGAGTCCAAGGTCCGAGGTATCCGGAGGCCCACCCGTAACTGAAGTCCGAAGTTCGTCCGTCCGGCGTCGAAGCAGTCCAGTCCAGTCCGAGGCCTTCCGTTCTTGCTGCCCGGTGAGTACCGTTGCTGGGGTAGTATCTAGACAGGGTCAATCTAATTGTCTCTGGTCCGTGGGGTTTGGTGGTACACAGATCCCAAAACGAAGTGTCCACTTCGGTGGATGCGGGTCCTGACGTGTCTCTTTATGAGACCGGTAAGTTTCGTACTGTTTTAGCAGTGCATCTAGTTTCTGTTCTAGTCAGTTCTGTTCTCGAGAAGATTCATGTATTCTGTTTTCAGTATTCCAGGTAGTATTCTGTTCGAACTGTTATTTTAAATGTTCTTCATGTATTTTAATGTCGTGGTACGAAAGTGGTGTAGTTATCGTGTTCATTGTGTATTGTATTGTGTCTAGATTACAGTTCAGTCATGCCCTTATTTTCTAAACTACGTCAGTTAAAAACCAGAAAAGGTCTGTTAGAAGCAGCAGTTCCTGTCCCGCCTAGGGACAGTCCAGGTCATTTTATGTATCAGAAGCATGGCATAAGTGCCATATTATATCTAGATTTATGGGTGGAGTACACCAAAGAGTTAGAAGAAAAGTATAGATGGCCTGTATCAGGCACATGGGATGCCGAGTGCATCATGCGAGTAGAAGAAGCATTATGGAAAAAGAAAGCCAGACAGTCACAGAAAGATGCCATCGAGTTATGGCGCAAAGAATCTCATAAAAGAACCGAAAAAGAAATCAGAAAGTCAGAATTAAGTAGAGAATCCTTAGAACGAGCCCAAGAAAGGGAACTAATCGAGATAGGTGAACGAGTTAAAACCGAACAGTCAGACAGACAGAGGCATGCCCTCATTAAGGGTATGTATCCTCTTCTTGCCGAGGGCTTGCCTAAAGCAACCCCGGAGGCATCCAGTAATTTTCCGCCACCATTAGTTCCGATCAAGCTACGTCACAAACCGACCGCAGCTGATATTTTTATTTCGTCCTATTTGGACGACACAGTCCCAGAATATGCAAATCCTGTTCCGCCAGCTCCTGTAAATAATGTAAATCCTGCTCCTCCAGTCACCGGAGTACCTGCCACAGTACCCCCGGTCCAGTCTACATTACAATTTCCCGCCGCGCCAGTACGAAGAGTATCAGTCGACGATTCTAGTTTAGGGGCCGCAGGAGGAGGTCCTCCGGGTACCCCGCCACCACACCAACGAGTAACGTTAGTCGAGTTACATGAACGTGCGTTACAGCGTACGCCCAAATATAAGTCCGTTGCAGATATCCGACGAGCTCTTACTGAATGCCGCTATGATCCAGTTGCAGGTGATGATAGTACAGTTATATATTCCATCCGTGTAAGACGGGTGACCGGGTATTTGGATACCCTACCGAATATGAAAGAAGATCTAGACAGAATATATCGTTTCATCCGTACAGGGGATGATCCAGAAAGTATTGGCGAAGCCATGTCTCAAAGGAAAGCTGAGATCCAGCTCATGCTATTAAAGTTTCTGATTAATTGTTTAATAAGGGAACAAGATTATCCGACCAAAGATCCAGCCGAAATGAGAATCCTGACAAGGTGGAGTGATAATATAGCCGAGGGTAAACACAGAACTATCAGTAGTATAGAGAGTATGTACAAGAGAATCCGTAAAGAAATAATAAGGTTACACGAACAACGTAAAGCAGCACAAGTAAGCGAGAAAGAAAATGACTCTTCTACAGAAGAGGTAGAGGACGAGAATACCGCCAGAATAGCGTATGTAGGAAAATCTAGATTTCCAGACCGCCATTTACGCCTAGAACACAAGTCAGTTTTTCATCACCCAGCACCAGAACAAAGTTCTCTAGAACAAGTATTTCAAGCTACCGATCATATTCTGAAATCACGAATCGGTTACAGTGAGTTAAGTACTATGCATGAACAAGAACTAGTCCGATCAGCAGTCCGATGGACTACTGATTCTACCACTTTTCCAGACGAAATAGTGGCACAAATGTTTCTGAAACTGCCCCCAGCCGAGCAGCGACTGGTGGGTATGTATATGATCCAGCACCTCATTACTCTGTATGAGGGTCAACATTCTGATCCAGGTCCGTTACATGATGTCCTGAACGAGTTACTCCAGTATAGATGGAAAGGTTTAGGTACCGGTTTAATTAGTGTCATTCTAGAACAGCGCCATAAATATAGTATGTTTTTGAACCCGCATTTTGTTCATGTCTCACCCCCAGAAAGTAAACCCTTTTACATAGACAGACAGAATCCGTTACGAGAAGTACACCCAGTCAGGACAACAGATGGTGAAATGCAAAGAGTATTTGTTTACACCCCGATTACAAAGATGGAACTCTTAGAAATGAAGAAATTAATTCCCTGTCATGACAAAGATCCAGCAGGGTTCCACCGAGAATTAAAAGACATGCTCCGTATGGGAGAATACACGTATCCAGATATAATTAAAATGCTAAAGGTCCTGTTGCCCGCAGGGGTATATGAAAAACTCAAGGAAAAAGAATGGGAGGTGGGAGAGAAAAAGATCGATTGGGCAGTTCTAGAAGCTGAAGATAAGATACGAGTACCAGGTACCGGTCTTGGAGAGAAATGTAAAGAATTACCAGAACTATTAATACAAGTTTTGCCTAGATTATTAGCCACTAAAAAGGAAGACTGGGATGCAATCTCAGCCTGTAAACAGAAACAAGACGAAGACACTAGTGATTTTTATTCTAGATTTGAAAAGTGTTTTATTATAAACAGTGGCTTGAAGACGAGTAGCGAGTCATACCCTCATCTTTTTGTTACTAAACTAGTAGAGAATTCAAGTCCACAAGTGAAGAATCGAGTTTTGAAAGTCGAAAGTACCTGGCAAGCTAGTACCCCGTCCCAGATGTTACAGATGCTCCAGTACCACCAGAATAGAATCAGAGAAGAGCAAGATCATGAAAGAAAACGTATGAAAGACACGAAAATGAAAGTACTAGTTGCACAATCTGTTCCACAAGACAGTCAGAAGAGGGGTACGAATCAAGCCAGTCATCCTGCAGTTCCCGTTAAAGGGACATGCAATTATTGTAAACAGCCAGGTCATTATATAAACGAGTGTGCAGTTCTGAAACATAATATAGCTACTGGTAAGACTAAAGAAAGACCATGTCCGCCTAGACAAGAACAAGTTTCACAGACTTCTCAGCCACAGAATGCACAACAGACAGTTCCAGCACCGCAGCCTATAGCTGCAACACAGCATGTTACACAGCAGATGTACCAGTATGCACAGTCTGAGTATCCAGAGTACCAACAGTACTCATGAAACAGCCTAGAGAGGGAGGTAGGCTTGCCTCTCATCGAGATTCCTGTAGATCAAGAAGGTCCCTATGTTCACAGTCAAGTATTAGGGAAAGACAGAAAGTTTCTGATTGATACAGGGGCAAGTAGGACCACCATTAGTCACGACGAAGTTCCAGGGGCTCCGCTCTCAGGCTCTAGAAATGTTTCCCTTGGATTTTCAGGAAAGCCTATTGTAAACGAGATATCTAAGCCAGTTACTCTAGAAGTAGGTCCATTGTCCCGCACTACTGATCTGTTACTTACGAAGTCATGTCCAGAAAATCTGTTAGGTATTAAAACACTGAAAGAATTAGGTGCAGTTATTTGCTGCTCCCCAGAAGGAATACGACTGTTTCTACGTGACTTCAAGGGTCACTATGTATTACGAGATTTTGATCCGAGATTGTCTAATGTTCCGCAGCATCTATGGGCGCAAGGTCCAACTGATGTAGGTTATATGCAAATCACACCCCATCGTGTGACTCTCAAACCAGGTGTAGTGTTACCGCGAATCAGACAGTACAGACTGCCACCTGAGGCTGTAACAGCCTTATCCAAAATTATTGACGAGCTCATGGCTCAAGGAGTAGTTGTAGAAACTGACTCCAATGTATGTAATTCTCCGATCATTCCAGTCATGAAACGTACTGATCCAAATGCACCCCCAGTATATCGACTAGTGATTGACCTACGAGAACTCAATAAATGTATTATTCCCCAGTACCCAGTTGTCCCAGATATCTCTTCCCTATTGACAGCCATTGATTCCGAAGCCTCATTTTTTACAGTCATAGACCTCAAGAACGCGTTTTTCAGTGTCCCCATTCATCCAGACAGCCAGTTTCTTTTCGGATTTTGTTTAAATGGAAGGAGCTATATGTTCACACGAGCTCCTCAAGGTTTCACAGAAAGTCCTAGTATTTACAGTCAAGCACTTAAGAGACAACTAGACAATATTCACATGCCAACAGACACTGCCCTGCTCCAGTATGTCGATGATCTACTGATCACAGCCCGTTCTGAACGTGCTTGCGAGCGAGCATCACGTACAGTCTTGTATTTCCTTGCCGAGATGGGGCACAAGGTGTCCCCTTCGAAGCTTCAATTCTGTGTCCAGCAAGTGATATATTTAGGCCACTTACTGTCCAAGAGGGGTAGGCAGTTGACACCAGATCGTATCCAGTTAATAGCGAGTCTTCCTCAGCCCAAGACCCAGAAGGAGGTACGTGCTTTTATCGGCCTTACTTCTTATTGCAGACAATGGATTCCTCAGTATGCATTTCTAGCTAAACCACTGATACAGTTAACGACACAGGAGGCAGCCGTGTCGACTGTCCTCCCTTGGACATCTGAACATACACTTGCTTTTCATGAGTTAAAGAAAGCTTTATGCCAAGCTCCAGTTCTAGCTACACCGAACTACAGTAAGCCTTTTACACTTTTCGTCACTGAACGTGAAGGTACAGCATTATCTGTTCTCACACAAGATCAAGCAGGACAATACAAGCCATGTGCTTATTTTTCGAGCACACTAGATCCTGTAGCCCAGGCTCTGCCTGCGTGCCTCAAGTCAGTTGCAGCCACAGCACTAGCTATCAGACAAAGTGATTCCATAGTATTAGGACATTCCTTGACAGTACAAGTTCCACACTCCGTGGAAGTTCTTTTAAACCGAACACAGACTCAGCACTTGACAATTGCACGTTTAACAGGTTATGAACTGACACTGTTCCAGCCACACATAGAAATCAGACGCTGCAACGTTCTAAATCCTGCTACACTGTTACCGTCAGTTAATTCGAATGCTGCCACACACGACTGTGTGGAAGTAGTTAATATTATGACAAAGCCAAGACAAGATCTGGCAGATATTCCATTACCAGATCCCGACCTGACACTTTATGTGGATGGTTCATGTATGAGAACAAGTACAGGAGAACTAGTAGCCGCGTATGCAGTGACTACTGACACTGAAGTTATAGAAACACATCGTATTGACACTCTGTCTGCTCAAGCCGCAGAGCTAGTCGCTCTGACACAAGCCTGCATACACGCCAAGAACCTGAAAGTCAATGTTTACACAGATTCACGTTACGCATTTGGAGTCGTACACGACTTTGGAGTGCTCTGGCAGGAGAGAGGTTTCATGACTTCTCATGGAACCAAGATTCAGCATGGTCTCCTTATTCAAGCTCTGTTAGATGCCATACACTTACCGACATCTATTGCTATCATGAAGTGCAAAGCACATACGAAAGTTACTGATACTATTTCTCAAGGTAATGATCTAGCAGATCGCACAGCCAAGCTTACAGCACAGACTCCAGACATTTCAGTTAATCAGACACATACTCCAGATCCGACTACATGTATGACAGTTAAGGACCCTACTCAAGATGTCATAGATATCCAGTCACATGCTACTCCCGATGAAATCAAGAAATGGTCCAAACAAGGAGGGGTCCAGACAGATCAGGGATGGGTAACGAAGGGTAGAGCCACATGGTTTCTCCCCGACTCAATGGTTCAAGTCATTATCAATACCGCACATAGTCCAGCACATTTAGGAGAAAAAGCTATGTTAGACAGTATCCAGAACATTTGGTTCAACAAGCATTTACGAGCTGCAGCCAAGCAGAAAGTCCGTACCTGTATGATATGTTGCCAGTTTAATCCAGGTAAAAGTGTCCCGGTGGAACAAGGTGGTTTCCAGCCCCCTGACCACCCTTTTGAAGTCCTCCAGATGGATTATATTCAGATGGAGCGATGTCGAGGTTTCAAGTATGTCCTTGTAGTTGTATGCGCTTTGTCCAGGTGGACAGAGGCATATCCAGTCCCAGATTACACAGCCGCGACCACTGCCAAGCAGTTGGTTCGTGAATTCTTCCCCCGTTATGGACTCCCTAGAGTCGTATATTCTGACAACGGCCAGCCATTCTCATCTGAGTTGATGAAACACGTTTCCCTTTTGTTAGGGTACCAGTGGAAGTTCCATTGTGTACGCCATCCAGAAGCAGCCGGTCTCGTAGAGAGACATAACCAGACCCTGAAAATCCGTATTGCCAAGATTTGTAAAGAGAAAGGTGTGGACTGGCTAGTAGCTCTGCCAGTCGCTTTATTTTATATGCGCATGGTCGCACATTCCAGATCAGGTCTGTCCCCGTATGAGGTCGTATTCGGCCGCCCCCCTAACATGTGGGGTACACCTAGACCCCCAAGTATTACAGATGTTTCAAGTAATATGCTGACAGATTACCTAGCTTCCTTGATGTCTGCCCTCAACTCTTGTCGTTCACAGGTTGCTGCCGCATTTCCAGACAATACCGAGGTGGCACCGCATGACATCGTTCCCGGATGCATGGTTCTTGTGAGGAACTTTGATCGTTCAAGTCCGCTGGAGCCCCGCTGGAAAGAACCCAGACAGGTCCTCCTGGCCACCCGTACTGCCGTCAAGCTGGAAGGCAGGAAGGGCTGGGTCCATTTGTCTCATGTGAAGAAATTTTACGGACTAAAGCCTGTTTCTAAGAACATTTCCGAGGATTTTAAGGACTGCCAAAGTACTATTCTTAAGGACTGTCCCGCAAAAGACAATGATATTGAACCCCCCCTGGTAGAGAAAACTCCGCAACAGGAGTATAAGAAAAAACTAAGGTCTAGTAAAATAAGTCAGCCAGTTTGATTGTCTAAGTCCTCCCCTAGGTGAAACGGTTAGACCGGTTTCTGACATGTGTAAAATAGACCCCCATAGTGAGAGAGTTAGTCAAAACTCAATCCGATGCATTGTTTTTCTAAGTTTCGTATTGTTTCTCAGCCTTATGACTACCTGCACGAGCTATGCCTTTTATTTGTGTTTTCCAGTTCCTCATGTAAATAAGTCTTCTAATGTTACAGTAGAGCACACGTTTAGTGATCTGCCTCCTCATGAACTATCTTATCGTCTTGCTATGCGTAATAACTCATTTATCCGCATGTTACATTATTCACACCAGACCAGCAATGCCACTAATTGTTGGGTGTGTGGTCGACTCCCCCCTTTCCAGACACCGAAGGGAGTTCTGGCACTCTTTCCTTATCCATTTTCACATAATGGTTCGTGTGGAGCATGGTCCACGTTAACGTCATCCTCAACAGATATGTCTTTTCTTAACAGTACATGTTTCCCAGACAAGCAAGGTCTTCCCCACAGAACAGGGTTAGATCTAGAAAATGAAGTTTACAATTTGGGTAATTATTCTTCGAATTTTATGGTCCTGAATGTTCAGTCTGATACTACTCCAGACTTACCCTCTATATCAGTATTACCAGTCAAAGGTGAATTATGTGTCCGAAAGAATGGTTCCGTACATGTAGGACATAGTGATTGTACTACTATTGTCAAGTATAGTGACAGTAGGAAATCTATTTTCAAAGCTTCACGTCATTCTTATTTAGTTTGTGGTCAGACCGCATATGTCCGTCTGCCCCTCGATTGGGAGGGTACCTGTTACATTGCCTTCCTACTGCCACCAGTTTTTCTAGCCCCACCTGACTACCATAGGAATTCCCACCTAGTACATGCTAGACACAAGAGAGACCTCCCGATTGTCGATTATACTGAAACTGCTCTAGAACAATACATAGATATCAATAAAGGTGTTTTCCCCTATTTAGGTACTGTTGTGAATAGTAAACTGATACGTAGATTAACGAGAACCCTCGAAGCAGTAGTGATTGAGACTACTTCTGCTCTAGGTAACTTAACCGAAGAGCAATCCTTTATGAGATTTGTCGTGCTCCAGAATCCTCTCGTCCTTGACGTCATACTGGCCGATAGGGGCGGGGCTTGTAGAGTCATCGGATCTAGTTGCTGCATTTTCATTCCTAATAACGCACCGTCTATTCAGCTATTACCAGACTCCATAATATTGCCCATATGTTACACCAAAATCCAAGCACCTGGACATGGTCCGGTTGGTTCTGGAATATAATTTCCGCCTGGGGATGGAAAGTATTGTCTTTTCTAGGTATTGCAGTAGCGATCATATTCAGTTGCTGCCTCTGTATACAATGTGGCCCTGCGATTTGCGGCATTTGTGCTACCTCTTGTATTCCTAGTCCTAAGTCCCGTTCTAAATCCCGTTCCAAGAAAATTCGAGACGAGCAAATGATACTGTATGAAATGATAGATGGTATCATGAATATTGATGTTTCCTGATGGAAACGTAGTGACAAGGAGGGAATGTGGAAAAGTAAATTTTGCCATGTTCTGTGTCCCTACGTGTCCCCCATCTTATGTTATGTGTGCATGATTAATATGCATATGTATTCCCCATGTTTGATTAAAGACGCAATTACAGTTGTGTCCATCTCTAGTATGCCAGTTCCCAGTTCTCGTGAAAGCTACGAGTATTAGGCCTGTGTAAAGCTACGTTGCCACGTTTCCCAGTGTGCACGTTATTTCATTGTAAAGTCCCCGTTTCTAGGCCTCAAAAGGGCCCGGACACCAGATTCAGCTCCTGTCTCCTGAGCCCTCGCTGAGGAGCGATACAGCCCCCACCTGTGTTCCTGACCCTTCACTTACTTCCTGCCTCACAGTGCCCGGCTCGGCCTGGCTCTGCCTACGAGTCTGCCAAGAGTATGTTATGATTCTAGTTACCAGTTCAGCCCTCCTTCTCTGCATTCCTAAGCTACTGAATCGCATCAATAGTTTCCGTCATTGTCTAGCCTTTACGTCTCCATGTAGGAGAAATACTGCATTTAATGGTCATTTAATATTCTTCATCACGCACTACATGTAGAATAATGCATGCTCCAGTCTTAGAGTCTGTTAGCCTCTCCCCTCCTGACTCTTAGTTTATATCAACATGTCCTCTAAACATCAGATACTAGATAGTGTTTAGGCACATGTCGCCCTGACTCTCCAGACTTCAGTCTCTGCTCCTAGCACAGAGTTCATAGCCCCCAGCTTCTCCTAGTAACACGTCATTGTCAGTTTGCGCGCACCATTAGGTTAGAGGTCCCGGCTCCTTAGGTAGCCCCCTCCATGTTTCCGCCCCATTTATGACATATTCTGTTACGTTTACATCACACGCCTATGTATACGCCTCTTGTTACACCCACTTTCACCCTTATCTTTCGCGACTGCTATTGACCACACCCACTGCTCCGCCTATTGTATGTATTGCAATTGCAACTGTTTTAGTATATATGCTTGTGTACTGTTATTAAATGTTGGCGCGCTCATTCCAGATCCTGCCCGACAGCTGTCGGGGCCCCCCTGTCAGGCCCTGCCATCCTATTCCTATGCAGGTTGTCCTGTTCCTGTCCTTTATGCTGTATTAAAACCTGCAAACTCCTACTACCTCGAATCTTGACTCTTATTTATTGAGCTATCTGTTATTGCTATGTCCAGTAAAACCTAGATCCGGTATTATTTATTTATATACCACAACATAGCCAACACAGACAAAAGGAATTACTGATTTTCTGAGAATGTATGCTTTGTAGTCTGATTGCACTGTGTGTGTGGGGGGGGGGAAGAAGAGCCATTCATCCCCCTGCATGTTGCTGGGTAGGGAAAACACATTGATTGTATCTTGGTAACGCTGCTTGAGTTCTATTGTCAGCACACCAAACTTGGGACAATCCAATGGTGCCACTTGGAATCCAGTGCCATCTCAGGAATAGCTGCTAGAACTGCACTGCAACAGGTTTGGGCAATGCCTTAACAATGCAGCCTTAAGCACATGTGCCATTTCCCCCCGAGCCGAACAGCGCTTGCCTTAACCATGCATATGCATGGTTAAGGCAGTTGGCGCTCTAGCTGTCTCAGCGGATGGGAGAAAAATCCAGAAGGCATGCAGCAGGAATGACGGACCAGGGCATGGCTGGGTAAGTTGGTCTGGGGCTGAGGTGAGGTGAGGGTAGGTTTTTGAGGGTGGGGACTGGGTTTTGAGCTTAGAGAGAGGGTCTGGGTTCAGACTATGTTTAGGGGGTCTGAGCTTTAGGGATCAAGGCAGGAAAGGGGCAGTTTTCAGGCCAGGGGGAAGTTGGGCTGGGGCAGGGGGAGATGGGGTTGGTTTTAGGGGGTGGGGGCTAGTTTTAGGGCTCAGGGGGCGGGTCTGGGTCCACATTAGTTTTAGGGGTACTGAGATTTAAGGCTTAGGGCAGGGGGCAGGAAAGGGGCAGTGTTTAGGTCTAGGGGGCCGTTTTAAGGGCTTAGGGCAGAGGTACTGGGGTTGGAATAGTTTCTTGGGACTGGTGGTTGTGTTTAAGGCTCAGGATAGGCGGTCAGCATAGTTTAGTTTATAGGGCTGGGTAGAATACAATGCAGGAGGGCCGATTTTTAGGGCCCATGGCAGAGGGGTAGGGGTGTGATCTTCACCACACATGTCCCTTTACCAATCATGTCTTTACCACAAAATTGTGAGGTAAAATCATGTGTGGTAAAGAAGCTGTTGTGGTTGAGACCATGTGGATCAGGCATGCATTGTTGAAGCATGCGTTGTTCCCTCCACAACCATTAGGTTTCCCCTCTGTGCCAACACATACTCTGACCACTCTGCCCCATCGCCTTTTAGCGCAGGTAAGGTTCTGTTGATGGAGCGAGATTCAGACATGAATTACATTTCAGCTCGTGAAGTTACACTTCCATATTTAATTAATAATATTAATAATCTGTGCTGTGTGTGTATTAATTCAACCTAGTTTAAAGTTACATCTACACAGAACACGCGGGAAACTAACATGTGTGCTTATAAATGTGCAAAATGTTGCATCTTCATGTTTGTGGAAATAATAAATTAATTTTGTCTATTGTTGTGTCATTACTAATAGCGGCTGATTTAAAGAATGGCATGTGCTTATTTTGCCTTTTGTCTATGTGGTGTCACTCTATTCTTACAGGTGCATAAAGAATCCTGCTGGATTAAATGAAGAATGGTAGATATAAATGCTGCTTTATTTGTGTGCTTCAGCTAGGTAATTTAGACTAATGGGTTAATCATTAGCAATGGAGGGTGGCAACAGAACAAACTGTATTTCTTTCATTAATTTCTCTTTTATGTTTGTTTATATAATAGTTTTACAAATGAAGCTTAGAGAAGGCTGCAGAAAAATAGTCACTTCTAAAATTTGACGCAAGCAAAGGTGGCGCAGAAAAATGACGCTTTTTGAAAAGAGGCCTATTGATGAAACTACCACAAGAGAAAATAATTCTGAAAAGGATGAAAAGCCTATGAGCTTTTAATTTGAAAGGTTTTGGAAAGAACTGCTAAAAGTGACTCTGTGGAGAGGTTTGTAAACGTGCCACGGGAGCTCAGAACGGACAGGCTCAAGGTTGGAAGGAAGAGACGTGATAGATTTTGCATTGCTTGAACTTCTTTCGCTACAAATTGTAGCAGCCTGAGGAAGTGCTGCCAAGACTTCTGCATGAACAATGAACTAGTGAATAAGCCTGGGCATGTGGAAAGGAGATGTCACAATTTACTGTGGCATGAGGTGGCTCAGCCAATGGAGAGCTAGAATTTGTCTGCTGGAATGTGAAAATAGTTAGCTCAGCTTATTTTAGGGTATAAGAATCAGCTCAAACAGCAGACATTTGGCTTGCGCTCGAGATTCCTGAGGGACGTGTTATGCTGATGGACAACAATACGTAAGGAAAGCAGTTTTATAATTATTTTATTTCTAGGTGATGAGGGTAGAGACAGTGAGATAGTTAGGGTTTGGAAATGCTAAATTTTACTTATTTCTGCTAATGAATAATAATTCTTGTATTTTGCTCTCTTTATTAATTCTGAATAAATCTCTCTTTATGACTTTTTCTAATGCTTGTTTAATAAAATTCCAAAACCTGAGTCTTTCTAGATATGTTTAAATAAACTTTCTAAATGACAAGCTGGTCTTGTTTATTGTGGGTAGTTTAAAACAACATATATAGATCTTATCGCCTCATGATTCAGTCGCTCTGTTGTTGATATGGGCCTAGTATTGTATGGTAAATTTAGTGGTAGTAGATAGAGTCATTTATGCATAATTTTGGTGAGAGCGCTGGATCAATTCGCTGGTAGCAAATCGGATGGTTATATGTTGTTTTTGACATACATATTACATGCATGACACATATATGTTGGTATATTCATAGGATAAATGTTTAACATATGTTGAGTTATTGATTCTGTCAATTGTTTAATGTAGTTGAAAGGGATTTTTCCAGCAGTGTGAAAATTCCCAGGTTAGCCATGGCTAGGTTTGTGTAACGCTGTGATCAGGACGCTGATATGTTAGCAGGTTACCCAAGTACATTTGTTCTGATTCAGAAGGTGATATCGCCGCATATCATCATGTTGTGGCCGTACAACACATGTTAGGGATATAGGTGTGAATGTATGCATAGTGAGGATTGTCTAAGAAATTTGAGCAGCATGAGTATAGGGACAATGAGCCCGTTCTAAAACTCACTGTGAAAAGAGTAATAGAATATATCTAAACTTGAGTGAAGGGTAAGTGTTTATTTTTCATTCCAAAGGTTAGAGTCCTGAGGAAGAAAAATTCCTCTTCCAAAATTAGGTTAGAGTCCTAAGGAAGAAAAATAAGCGTTGTTTTCTCTCCTAAGGTGAGAGTCCTGAAGAAGAAAATAAACGTTGTTTTCTTACTGGCGATTCTGGATTACTACGGTTGGTTAGAGTCCATACCGAAGTTTTCATGTATGTATGTTTTAGGGTTTTCCTGTTTGAAAGTGCGTGAATGCTCTGTAATGTCAATTGAGTTGAATTTGAATTGCTAAATGTACCTGCATTCAACTGAAACTCTTTTGATTATTACCTGTTAGAAGGGTAGGGTAAGAATTGCTCTACTGGCAATTGAGATTATTCTGTGAGAATAGCGCCGTCTATTCCAAGCTAAGAATACTTGAACGAATGTGTAAAACTATCCTATTTAGAGAAGCAGGCAGATGAGTCCGTTATATGTAATTACTAAATTGTACCAAAAGTAAATTTAAAACGTTTTGGAGCTTTTGAAGAAAAATACGCGCTGTTTTAAAACATTCCGCGCTATTTTAAACCATTGTAAAGTGTTCTGCGCCATTTAAATACATTTGAAAGTATTGAACACTATTTAAATCGATTAAAAAGTGTGCCGATCGAAAATTGTGAAGGAGGGGCTGTTTTAGAGAGCGAGAGTGTGTGGGGAGAGCCTGAAGCTGCAGCAGCTGTATGCGTCAGAGCAGCGGCGCTCTGATTGGGGGAGGCGTCCGGAGCGTCATCGTAAAGCAAACGCTATGATTCGTTAAAGTGGTTTCATTAATTTAGAATAGTTGCGCAGAAATTGACTGATACGCGCTACAAAAATATGTCAAAATGATTAATTTACATTTTAAATTGTCCCCGCTTTAAATTCCTTGACATTGTATTAAAAATTTAGCTCAATTTCCACAAAGAGAGGCAGAACGCGAAGAACTAAAAGCCGCAGAAGCTGTGTGCTTCAGAACCGCCGTGTTCTGATTGGTGGAAATGTCCGTTGCGTCATAATGGAAAATTGCGCTGTGATTGGCTAAGGCGTTGCTAGGGGCGCTGTGATTGACAAAAATCATTTCAGGAGATTTGGGGTGGTCGGGGCTGATGCGCGTGGACACTGCTTGCCGTGACAGCTTTCAATAAATGAGTTTTCCCGAATTAAAGTTTTATTTCTGTGTGGTGGCGGCCGAAGAGCGTTGTGCGTCGTGTGTTGGGCTCTCTTTGTAAGGGAGGGCTGTCTAAGGACTAAAAGCGCTGAGAGAGAGCTGGAGCCGCAGCGGCTGTGTGTGTGAGAGCCGCTGCGCTCTGATTGGTTAAACCTCCCTGGGCATCATAATAGTGCCGCGCTCCGATTGGCTGGGGCGTTCGGAGCATCACAGCAAAGTTATGGTGTGATTAGCTTGAGCTACCGAGTAGTTTGCATAAATCACAAAGATACCCGTTTTGATTTTCTGGCTAGATGCACTATGGTATAAATTTGAAGCGTGTAACAGCTAATAAGTGTAACAAGCATTGTACACTATTTTGCAAATAAGAAGAGAGAATTTAGAGCACAAGGGGAGAGCTGTCAGCTGCAGCGGCTGTCTACGTCACAGCCACCGCGCTCTCATTTGTCAAGGTAATCGCAGCGTCATAGCAGGGCCGCGCCCTGATTGGTTAAAGAGTTGGATTGTAAAAGCAGAGCTGCGCTGTGATTAGCTGACAGCGCTTCAGTGTTTAGAGTGGTTGCCTGCCGAAAATGTTATTAATATTTAACAAGTGTCCCCAAGTTTACAGAAAACACTCGAATGTAGAGATAAGTCCCCGTTTCAGTTCCCTCTTTATCGTGCTATTGTGTATTGTTTAAAGCACGAGGGGAGAGGTAAAGACTGTAAGGCAGTATAGGCCAAGCAGTGATGTGATTGGAGGAGGCATTGAAGGGAGAGCTCTGATTGGCTGGGAGGTCCGGCGAATCACAGCGAGGCCGCGTTGTGTGATCAGCTGGAACATCACCGATAGTGCAGTGACTGGCTGATGGGCGATGCTATTGTGTGGTGAATACAATTGAAGTGGAAACCATTGCTCGCCGCGCTATTGAAGAGGGAGTTTGTCAAGGCTGATGTTTGCACGAAGGGGAGGAAGACTACAGCGGTGGTGGTGCGTGTCACAGTAAAAGCTGCGCTGTGGTTGGCTGAGTGTCACAAAAGCAGGACTGTGATTGGCTGATGCGAAACACTATGATTGGCTAAGAGTTGTAGCAGCCGCGCTGATTGGCCCAAACATTTATTGTGCTGAAATTGACTAATACTCATCATTTCCTTAACGCTAGTGCCCAGAGTTTCTTTTAGAAACTGTTTAGGCTTTGATTTTACTAGCACTAGTGCCTGGAGCTTTGTTTTAAAACTAATCTCGATATTGAGGAGGTGGGACTAGCTGTTAAATAGCAGTCACCACAGCAGACATGCTGTAATATTAACTGTTAGTAGTACAGTATTAGCAAACTCACGTGCTGCAACTGCAAATACAGCCACAGGAGTAACAATAGTGGCAATAACAATAGCTTCTATTAGAATAGGGACGACAGCATTGGGTTGATGTGTGTTATAGTAGTCAACAAACATTTTATCATAAATAAAATTAGAGATTTGTGATTTCTAAGTCAAAAATTTAATTATTGGTTTAAAAGCTGGTTGAAAAAGGGAAAATGGAGAATCATGCAGCATAATTAAATAAATAAAAATTACTGAGCCTTTTGCTGGCTGCTGTATTACTAGTGTGATTATTATATCCCACAAGACTGTATATAATTTATTAGCAACAGAGTAGGAGCTATCCATTACTAGATTAGGCAGAATATATTAGGGAGGTTACCTGTGTTTAAAGTAGTCGCGCACGCAGAAGAATTATTTTAAAAATACCGAGTTCCGTCCTTATTTTTGATTTATTGATTAGATTACTTTCATTAGTGCTTTTAATTGGTTTTATTTGCTACTGCCCAATTTAAAGTAAATACACAGCAAAGAGAGAAAATCTGTTGAATAAGTTTAATTAAAGGTAAGTAAAAAAAAAAACATGGATAACAATTATCTTAAGAAAAAGAAAATGATTTCTTGGTATCGGAAAATGAAAAAAGTTGTTGCTAAATGTGAGAGCAAATTAATGATTCCAAGATTAGCGAAAATAAATAATAAACCTGTCAGAGTAGAAAATATTGATCAGTGTAAAATTGATGTTGTAAATACAGATCAGGACAGAAATTCAAGAAGATCCCCAGAACAGAATAATGTAACGTCAAAAGTCCCGGTTCAGATTAATAGAGTCCCAAATCAGACTTCTTCTCAACGTGACGCAACAGAAAAGTATCATGAAATACATAAAAATTCTGGAATTAATATTCCTGATCATGTGAATTCATCAAATGATTTAAAACAGTCAACGAAATATATGGAAGGAGTGACAGTCCCTGTGCTTGGAAAAGATGAAATTAATTGCGTAGTTTTAAAGGTCCCATTAAATTCTGAAATTCGAAATTTTAATGAAAAACTTTATTCTAATGTACCTGAAAATGAGCCAGTGATGATTCCAACTGAGCAAGAAAGAGTGATGACTCCAGTTCTAGCTAGTGAAAAGTCTGATATTGATCTGATTAATTTGACACAGTCTGATGAGTCAAAATTATGGTCAAAAGAAAAGGAGATTGAGATAAATGAGGTAAATAAACAGCTACAAATACAGCGACTGGTGATGATTAAGCAGAATGGGATAACTTTATCGCCTTTGCCAAATTATGTTAATAGGCAGACAGACAAAACAGATACAGGATTAAATAAAGAACAGGAAGACAGTCCTCAAGAAATAAATGTACTTCCAGTATCTTGGAAAGAATCTGATGGTCTTTTTAGTGAAGACATCAAAGTAATAGATGAAATTGATCCACAGATTAAAATAAGCTTGACAAGTGATGATGAATGTCAGGATGTATTAGAATTTCACAAAAAGCCCAGACAGGATATTAAAAATGTTCCTCTGCCAGAGTCAGGTTATGTCTACTTCACTGATGGCTCTTGTCTAAGAACAGAGAAAGACTTTATGAGAGCAGCATATTCTGTCTGCATAGTTGCAGATGTTGCTAACAGCGAATACGATTATGGAGTTGTACATGATTATGAACAGCTCTGGTCCCAAAGAGGTTATTTGACCTCTGCAAGTTCACCTATCAGAAATGCAAATTTAATTAAAGGATTGATTGATAACATTCAGTTGCCAGAAGGGATTGCTGTCGTGAAAAATGCAGCATACAAAAAGAATGATGAACATGCTTTGAGTTCACTAATACTAACATCTGTAGTTGAAACATGGCAGGGAGTCAAAGATTTACAAGATGAAGCAACTCATGAAGAGAAAAATACATGGTTGAGAGTAGAATGTAGACAGCGAGATGAGGATGGAATTTGGTCACACAAAGATGGCAGAGTAGTTTTACCAAATTGTAGGATTGCTGACATGGCCAGATTGTACCATGGCCCAGGACATATTGGAATAGATTGAATGGTCAAAATAATTGTAGAATTTCTTTACCAGAGGTGTCTGTCTTGGCAACAAGTAAAGACAATTAAGAAAACAGTTGTGGAAATGGGAACAGAAAGACAGGAGAGTGATCCATTCACCAGATTACAAATGGATTTCATTGAGATGGCACTGCATAACAAACTGTGCTACATTCTTGTGATTATCTGTTTATTTTTAAGATGGGTGGAATCATTTCTTACGCGACATAATGATGAAATTACTGTTGAAAAGTTATCAGATGGCAAAAGACATATTGAAAACAGACTGCTCCATTGTACATATAGACCAGAAGTTTCAGGTGTTGCGGAGCAAGAGAATAGTACTATAAAGAACAGAGATGTCAAATTGGGCCTAGCTACAGGTACAAAGTGGACAGTGACTCTAAAAAGTACACCTGATAAAAAGACAGGTTTAAGCCCATGTGATATTATGATGGGCAAGGTCATGAGTCAGGCATTCATACCGGTGAAAAGAATGATGACTATCAATAATAGCATCAAGTTGGAGTACTGCAGGAATTTATCAGATGTAGTGACTTCTGTGTCTAATCAAAATGGAACTAAAGTGCAAACAAGAGAAAAAGAGCAAGCACATGATCTGTTACCAGGTGAAAGGATCAGGAAAAAGGTTAGTCTAAAAAGAAATTGTCTAATACCAAGTTGGCAGAAAGGGAGGCCAGTTAGTCTTGTCACAACAAATGCAGTGAAGTGCAAAAGACTGAAGAAATGGATTAACACTGGCCATACTTTTCATGTACTTACACCTGAAAATACTGATGAAGAAAGTGTCACCACTGCTGATTCAGATTCTGAAAAAGGGCCTGAAAGAAATCCAGATCTTGATGATTGACAGGTTAGTCGACATCTGGAGAATCTGAATAGAAAACAAGCCTTGAATGAAGAAGACTTGAAAGTTGTGACTAAAGATTCAGAAATTGATGAAGATCTGCTAGAAAAAGAAGCAGAAGAAGAATGTGATCAGATTGTGATTGAAGACCAGGAGAGTATTGAAAAGCAGAAAAGAAGCTCTGAAAGCAGGAACAGGAATTCTGAAACTGGGAAGTTGAAGGTAATTGAAGAAGAAGAAGAAGATGAATTGCCAAGTACAAGCTACAAAGATGATATTCCTAACAGAGTGAAGCTGCCGAGTAAAGAAGTACCTGAGTCTAAAGTTGAAATTTCTGACACTGAAACTGATGAAAGTGATGAAGATTCTCAAGTGAGAAAATTCAGAAAAAGAGCTTGGAGAACAGAATGTAATGTGATCGAGCAAAAGAAGAAATTATCAAGAAAAGATGGTATTTGGCCAGGAGAAAATGAAGGCTTGAAATTCAAATTGATACAGAGATCAAAAGAACAGATTGATGAAATATCAAGTCAAAAAGATCCTGAAAAGAAAAGTGAGGCGGGAAAGAAATTAGAAGTGATACCTATAGTGGAGGTAAATAGTAGCAGTCAGGAAAAGATTGAAGAGAATAGTGACAATGATTGAAGTACTTACCTGTTAAAATTTTAGGTTTCCTGTTTTTGGCATTAGGCTGAAGAAAATGTGTTAAGTGACACAAGGTCGAAGAAATTGTGTTAGTTGGAAAATAACTTGTGACGCAAGGTCGAAGAAAAACTGTTAGAAGGTTTAAGGGTATAAATTTAGAAAATTTAGACAAAATTAAAAAAAATGTGTTTTATTTTTCCTTGCAAGCTTAATGAAAATACTTTCATGTTTTTGTAAATAACAATTCAAGATGCTCAATCTTTAAGGGACGTTGTAAGATGTCTATGATATGTGTGTTCCTAATAATTCTGCTTTACTTAGTTTTAGTTGTCATTTCCTTTTTGGAATTAACAAGGAGAAGTTTAAGGTCATTATGACAAGCAAAGCTTCAGCTAGTCAAGACAAACATAGTGTAATACTGACACCTTTATTAGATATAGTTTTTGCGACACTTTTGTTGAAGATCAGTTGCATGTTACACAAGAGAAAGAAATATTTGAGGAAAAGAAAATAATTTATAAAATCAGAAAGGCACAAGAGAGAGATAGAACTGGAGGAGTTTCTTAAAACTCAATATGAGAGTTGTAAGCAAACTGATGAGACAAGTGTTTAGAAATACTAACACAGGTGAAATTGAATCATGTTCATCTTAGATAAAATTTTTGCTAAAATTTTTGGTGGTGTTTGGTGATTTTAAAATCACCAGATGAGGGAGTTGATGGAGCGAGATTCAGAAATGAATTACATTTCAGCTCGTGAAGTTACACTTCCATAATTAATTAATAATATTAATAATCTGTGCTGTGTGTGTATTAATTCAACCTAGTTTAAAGTTACATCTACACAGAACACGCGGGAAACTAACATGTGTGCTTATAAATGTGCAAAATGTTGCATCTTCATGTTTGTGGAAATAATTAATTAATTTTGTCTATTGTTGTGTCATTACTAATAGCGGCTGATTTAAAGAATGGCATGTGCTTAGTTTGCCTTTTGTCTATGTGGTGTCACTCTATTCTTACAGAATCCTGCTGGATTAAATGAAGAATGGTAGATATAAATGCTGCTTTATTTGTGTGCTTCAGCTAGGTAATTCAGACTAATGGGTTAATCATTAGCAATGGAGGTTGGCAACAGAACAAACTGTATTTCTTTCATTAATTTCTCTTTTATGTTTGTTTATATAATAGTTTTACAAATGAAGCTTAGAGAAGGCTGCAGAAAAATAGTCACTTCTAAAATTTGACGCAAGCAAAGGTGGCGCAGAAAAATGACGCTTTTTGAAAAGAGGCCTATTGATGAAACTACCACAAGAGAAAATAATTCTGAAAAGGATGAAAAGCCTATGAGCTTTTAATTTGAAAGGTTTTGGAAAGAACTGCTAAAAGTGACTCTGTGGAGAGGTTTGTAAACGTGCCACGGGAGCTCAGAACGGACAGGCTCAAGGTTGGAAGGAAGAGACGTGATAGATTTTGCATTGCTTGAACTTCTTTCGCTACAAATTGTAGCAGCCTGAGGAAGTGCTGCCAAGACTTCTGCATGAACAATGAACTAGTGAATAAGCCTGGGCATGTGGAAAGGAGATGTCACAATTTACTGTGGCATGAGGTGGCTCAGCCAATGGAGAGCTAGAATTCGTCTGCTGGAATGTGAAAATAGTTAGCTCAGCTTATTTTAGGGTATAAGAATCAGCTCAAACAGCCGACATTTGGCTTGCGCTCGAGATTCCTGAGGGACGTGTTATGCTGATGGACAACAATACGTAAGGAAAGCAGTTTTATAATTATTTTATTTCTAGGTGATGAGGGTAGAGACAGTGAGATAGTTAGGGTTTGGAAATGCTAAATTTTACTTATTTCTGCTAATGAATATTAATTCTTGTATTTTGCTCTCTTTATTAATTCTGAATAAATCTCTCTTTATGACTTTTTCTAATGCTTGTTTAATAAAATTCCAAAACCTGAGTTTTTCTAGATATGTTTAAATAAACTTTCTAAATGACAAGCTGGTCTTGTTTATTGTGGGTAGTGTAAAACAACATATATAGATCTTATCGCCTCATGATTCAGTCGCTCTGTTGTTGATATGGGCCTAGTATTGTATGGTAAATGTAATGGTATTAGATAGAGTCATTTATGCATAATTTTGGTGAGAGCGCTGGATCACTGTCATGTGCCTCCTTATTAGTGACATTTTTGGCCAAACCTTGCCTTTCATATTTCCGAATTTTATTTTTAATTGTTCCATAAGGTGCTCTTTTTACTATCCATATAATGAGGTAATCTGAAATTGCAAGAATGCAAAGAGTTACTGACTTAAAATCCAGTGAGTCTTGTCATACATGTTGCACAGTTGCACTGCTCCTCATATACTCTTAGCATTTTTACACTGTATAAAAGTGTGTATTTATAATTCCGTTTAAAATGTGTGCTCTCTGAGTGTTACAGCTCCCGAGAAGGTAATGCTGCAGATCTGCTATTACACCACAACTATTACTAAAATTAGAAAGATATTCCTGTGCAACAAATGTGTCATCAGTAAAATGGAGTTTTCCTCTTGTGGTATAGCTATAGCTGGCAAGTGTCTTTTAGTTTTGTATATCACTCTCATTTAGAGTAGGCTATAGAGCCAAGATCTCTCTCCATCATGGGACTTATATTTTCGTTCTTAATTTTAAAAGTTATGGGTTTTAGAAGGCTGACATGAAAAGTGGTTTTGTTTAAAAAGCCTTAGACGGTCAGATATGAACTTTGGCCAATTTCCAAAACTGTATTTATACGTGTTCCTGTAATAACTGGCATGGCAGTGACAGACATGCCTCTAAGCATATATTGATGCTACGATGAATACACTTATTTTTTAAATATGTCCAGTCTAATGCTTCTTGTTGGCAAAATCACAACCCCACAACATTTATAACTAAGACGCAGCCCTGCCTCTACTGGCTGTTGACTTCCCTACAAGAGGAGGGCACAATAAGTGAGTGAAATCTTCTGGTTGCCTCTGCCATTTATGTAAGAGAAAACTGTACAACATGCCCTTCAGAGTTATGGGTTTTTATGCAAAGAAACTTAAGAACCAAGTCGCCACAAAACTGTAAGTCCCTGAATTAGAATTTGGCAGACGGAATACTTTACTTCGTCACCCTGACAGACATCCTGTACACAAGATCTCCATCTGTTCCATGGACATCTTTCTACATTGACAGAAACCCCCATCAATGTAGGAAAGGTTTGAGACATAGGGTACCATCAGACATGACTCCATCAGACATGACAGCCATTCATCACACTGTTTATACTTTTTTTGTTTTTCGAAAACAAACTCATGAAAAATAAAAACGTATGCTCCCCTCACCCTAAGAGTTTTCTCCCAGGGATCAGACCATTATTATTCTTTTCCCATTCCTCATTGAAAAAAGTGCCAAACAAGTAAAAGCACACATAATTTCATCCACCCTAAACAAGGCAGACAGTGCTATGTGTCTGCCCCAACTATACCAAAGAGACTCGACCAAGCCACACTGCTGGTGAATTAGAAAGTGGGACACAAGTAGGATGAAGAGACCACAGCCTGATGAAAATACCTAAAGATATAGCAACCAAATCACCCCGTAAGGAGAGAGGGTGTTGCCCTTGACATCAAGTGTGAAAAAGAGTAAAAAAGATCAGTTGCCTTAATTAGGTCTCAAACAATCTCTTGATTCCAGTACCGAGACCTCTCCAAATTAAATTGGAAGTAAAGGACTGTTAAGAATACGCAAACTGCTATGAAATAAGGAGACAACCTTCTGGGTGCAAATAAATATTTTCATATTGCCTAGAGAGTGAAAAACTATTTGTCCTGAAGAAGGCAGTTGGAATTGGTTAAATACGGGTAAAATGTGCCAATGCATTTTTTGAGCTAAGTTGAAGAACAAACAGGCACAGTAGACGAAAGATATGAATCATGTGGCAGTATTCATTATTTACACAAATTAGCTAATGAATTGATGACAACGTTTATTGTCTTTTATGTTTTCTCTCTCTCCTTCTTCCCCTTTCTCTACGGTGGAAAACACATTTGGATTGTGGTTTAACAACTTTTATATTATTCATTGTTAATTGTTTTCATGTAGTTTTGGTTGACTGAAATTGACTCTGGTTTTTAATAATGTGTCTGTTTTTATTAAATATACTTTTAATATATGATTTATTATCTTGTGGAATTAGATAATACTGTTGGTGGGGCCATATGTATGTATATGTGAGCACACTGTGGCAAGAGAAGCGTGTGGGAAGTGTGACATATGAGTACAAGTGGTTAAGGAATAACCCGTGGCCTAAGGGAACATTTGCAAATTTGATCATCTACCCCAACTGCACCTACTCTATTGGGCCTTCGAGGAAGTAATTCATCGACGGTGCAAACAGGGGCTCTATCGACAATATACTTATGGTCTACACAGACTCTATATGAGGTGCATGGACCATTCGTTTGGCAGACAGGGTACGCCATCAATAAATTAATCAAACATTTTTATAGAGTGCGGCAAATCACCTGTGAGCGTTCTGAAGTGCTGGAGCTGTATGCTTATGCATGGAGGTTTGATCATTCAAACATTTAGGTCTTTAATCCTCTTCTGAATTGCTGGAGATATGGGGTGGTCCTGAGGTGCAGGGGGAGGTTGTTCCAAGCCTTCTCTGCCAGGTGTTAAAAGGAGCGTCCTCCACTGTTGGGTCGTCTGATCCATGGAGTGTCTACAAGGGAGAGGGAAGCTGATCGAAAGAATCTGGTTGGTTTGTGGAAGGTGAGGCATTGTTGATGTATGCTGGTTTTCCGTTGTGCAGGCATGAGTCAGCATCTTGAACTGGCATCTCTTCTGAATCAGGAGCCAGTGTAGTTTGTTGAGATGGGGTGTGATGTGGGTCATTCTGGGGAGGTTGTTTATGAGTCTTGCCACTGAGTTTTATGTGCCATCTCATTTGCAACAGAGTATCCCATGTATCAAACTCTAAACCAACCCCTGGATCTGCATGCATAAAAAGTTCTCCTACGAATGAGTGCATGTTTCCTACTTTATGGAATTCACCAACTTTTCAGGTAATGCTCCTGGATAGGGGTGAGATTAACTCAAGTAATTTACGTGTAATTACAGCAAAAATATGTATAATTACACAGAATTACTCAAGAAGTAGAGCACTGCATTTAGAGCTATTGCCTTAGCGTGAAATGCACCTTCACGTTAGAATAGACTTGAGGAGAACCTAGTGCTAAGTGCTACAGAAGATGAACAGCAGCAGCCAGCGACCACTCACACTCTGTTCCTGTGCTCTTGAGTTAGGCATTTTTGCCCTAAATTACTCTATGTACCACAAACGGGCATATTCACAAGAGTAAGACAAATTACTGAAATTTCTCCAATTGCTCTGGCATAATTAAAATGTCGTCCAGGCCTGAATAGCATAATCAACTTTTGTTTTCTTTTTTTTGTTTGAAACTACTGAAGATGAGCCATTCCTAACACTGGAGAGCATGCTATTCCATCCCATAGCTGAAGACAAACTGTAATCATTTCCATTAGTTGAACAGGTCATGTGTCAGCTTGAACAAACCCACAAATGAATTAATTTATGGGTATTCACACGTTTACAAGTATAACCATGACTTGTTTGACCTACTTTCTACCACTTTCATGAGATTCACAGCAGTAAAGACATTTACGCCTGCCAGCATATATATTTGTGAATTCCTGCCAGACGTAAATGAAGGCATTTTTGGCCATAAATATACACAAAAGAATAAAAATGCCTTTATGAAGTGGGCCTGTAGTGCTTGTTTTTGTCTTTCTAGCTCAAATCAGCATCCACATTTGTTGGATGTGACTTTTCCTCTTTAGGTGCCCTGAAGGGTCCTGGGACTGTGGGACCATCAAATACACCCAGTGCAATCTGATATATGTCTAAAGACAAGTCAATGTTTGTTGCTATTTGAAAACAAAGAGCTGAAAGAATTTTACAATACTACTGTGAGTACATTGGCTGAACAATACCTTACAGGCAGTAGCAGCTCTAGTAATCTAGGATTAAGTGTTTTTTAAGGTGGTCACAGAAATAGAGGTTATGTATTTGATTTTACATCATTCTAGGGGGGGATTTTTTATGATCATCATAAAACAAAAAAGTATTCAATTGTTCAAGCACAGTTCGCAGATTAATTAATATGCTCAGGTTCGGATGTAGTACTATAGCTATGTATTGCTCAGAAAGCAAACATGTTTGCACCATAATGTTAGTCTATTACTGTGTACGCTATATGTGGTTTACAAAGCCTCCATTCTACACTCACTTTTTTTATTCAGACTGCTGCACCTCTTAGTGTCCTTCCATGAATTCCAATAACTTACTATAGCTCAGAGGTCATATTTGTCTCTTTTTGCTTTCATCTTGCAAGTTAATTTGTGTAGTAATGTTTCCTGTAGATGGCAGTTTCATGTATTTGATTTGGGTATATTTCAAATAACAACTATAAGCTGTTTATATGCTTGTAGTATATTCTAATTAAGCAATATTTTTCTCACCTCTTTATGTCTTACATTGTCTTGCTGTCCTACACAAGACTACATATATGAACAACAGCACGACAAGTACAGGCATAAGAAGGAAAAATATGGAAGGGTTCGTACTGATCCGTCAAGCATGGGCTAGGAAAAATGGGAAGTTTCAAAACATTGATTTCCCATGTTAATTCTCACAGGTGATTTTGGGAAGTGATGCTGAAAAAACAGCAGTACAAAATAACACCAAATTCGGCAAAAAGCGATAGCTTTACTTAGAAAGCATGCATTTCATTATTGGGTATATATTTCTGTTCATCCTTTTTTGAGAAATTCACATTTAAATGTTTGCTTCAGGTGGTTATGAAGGGGTTAAAAGGATAATGATTAGGGAGGAGCGTGCACGGCGCCAAATAAGATTGCTGCTTAGCTCCGCGTCGCAGGGGAAATGTCGCTGTGAATTTCATGGCTATAAACTCTCTTCGGACATTGAAAGATAGAGTTTCAGGCATCGGAACTGTTCCTGCACACTCTCATATGCTTGATATGGGTGTTTTCTCTGATTTTTGAGATAATACCTCTTTCTCTTATTCTGACTCCTCTGCGGCCGCCATTTTGTATTCCCTGTGAGGATTTCCTCACATTTCGACGCATGCTGCATTCATGATTTTTAGTGATATTTACTATTTTTTCGTCCATTCTGTGCCTGCCAGACATATTTTCAATTGCATTGACAATATTGCTGCGTTTGAGCTGCTTGCAAATACACTTGTGGATAGAAAGCAAAACAAAATAAAATGTTCTACCCATTTAATTTGAAGAAACGCAAGTACGTCGTTTCATTTGTGTGCTACTCTTGCTAGTTCATGCACTCAAGAATTACAATAATCCAGATTATTGGAACAAATTTTTATTTTTTGTTTTTGTATTTTTAAAAAAATAGAACAATGAATACATCGATCACGTGTTTATACAATAAAATCTATACAAAAGATTTTTTTCTAGCGGTTCCCATGAACAATCTTACATTCATTACATACATGCAACTACATACTCAGATATACTCATTCAAACTACAAAAACACACCTTTCATTCATCAACATTAAAAACAGTAAATTTCAAATCCCCTAAGTGTATGCAACATCAACGGATATTGTTCATAAAGAAATCAAATTAATAATGTGTATTCATGAAATAATAAGTGCAGAGAAATAGTCATATTATACAAAAAAGAGACTTAAAAAAAATATGTATAAGTAATTGTTCAACTTTATATGAATAAATCAATTCAACATATATCTAGGGGACAAGTTCACAGCACCGACGCACGTTTCGGTGTCACACCCCCTCTTGGAGTATCTCCTTCTTCAGAGCGCATATGGAAATTTAAATCCAGAGGCCATGGGACCAAACGTAAGTAGACAGATCTGTATACAGGGTTCCAGACAGGTAAAGCAAATCTACTGGTGAACAAATCTGAATGATAGAGCTGTGGTTCATTAAATAGAGGTACGCCGAATAAAGCAAGCAGGTTCAGATAGAGTATATTAGCCCACTGGGGGGAGCCGTTGGTTGGTTTGATCACAAAATGTCAGTTCAAGTGCAGTAACTGGAGCGTAGTCTTTAAAATTTTGATTTCAGAACATCTCAATAGGATCATGATGTCGGTAGATTACAATGATGATCACAACGCGAAAAGGGGATATCCAGGGGTAGCCGTTAGCCGATTGAATCGTAGCATGTCAGTTCAAGCACGGTTGCTAGTGCAATGATTTATGTAATTAATTGCCGAGAGATCTCAAGGGAGAAAAGGCTTCGCTGAAATGTTTTACTGGTAGCAATATCCAAATGAATAACAGCATTAAAGGATCACTTTGATGGTCCTGCTTTAAATAAAGTAGTGGGCATTTAGAAGGATAGAGGTATTCAGAGGTATCGTTGTGGAATGGTCAGCAAGCCCCGTGGAGCACACTTGTGGAGCCTTCCTCACATACTGTGAGACGTCGTATTTTTTCACTGGTGTTTTTTCTTTTTTCGCACACAATTTTTCCTTCCCTACTCTATGGGTAGGAGGAAGAAACTACTACTTACACAGAAGAGAGCTACAATTCATTCTCCAGTGTCAGTATCTTCTTCCTCTGCTCCTGTATCTAAGGATACTATTACCATGGCGCAATCCAGCTCTTCAAAGTCTACAACTTCATCATCAGCATAAATTAAATCGGAAATCTTAGCTTCAGCTAATAAACGCCTCATTTCTCTCAACACCATTTTTGAGGAAAATTGCGCTTTATGCCCCTTTATCGAGGAGACTAATTCACACTTACAGACCATGGACACCAATTGGGCTTATATGGACTCTCGTATCTCCACAGTGGAACAGCAAGTTGATGGACTTCAAAATGTCTCTACAAAATTGCCCTTGAGAAGGAGGTCCTTTGGTTGGAGAAATCAGCGGAGGACATGGAAAACAGAAATAAACGCAACAATTTATGCTTATGTGGTCTTCCAGAGAATTTAGAAGGTGATGATCCAGTTCCCTTCTTCAATAACTTTCTTATAAAGCTTCTGGACCTCCCTGCATCTACAAATCTGAATATTCAATGGAGCACACAGGTTGGGCCCTTGCTTGTCTTCTTCAGCTGCTCCCTCCAAGCCACAAGATGTGATTTTTCTATTTTTAAAATGTACAGACTTGTTACTGGTTTTAAATGCAGCTACAAACAAAAAGCAACTTGTCTGGTCAGGTTCTAAGTTATTCCTATCTCAGGATGTTTCCTCTGCAATGGCTAAAAGGCAGAATTTTTTTGTTCTCTGCGCACACTTGGAGCTCGTTATGGACTTTTTCACCCATGTTTATTCAAGGTGACTTACCAAAATAAAACGTCCACTTTTGAAGAACCGGCAGAGTTCAGGAAGTTCATACATTCGCATTCCGCATCGTCGATGGATGTCTCTGGCCCTCTCTCTTCCTCAACCTCCATACCTTGACTTTTTTCTCCTTTGTCGTGGATTCAATGAGTCTACTCTTACTTAATGTTTTTTATCTTTTCAGGTGAATGTAAAGAATTGTACTGGAGCACTATGTTGTGTTATCCTGTTTTCATCACTTCCTTTACATCCTTCTATTTTTTCTAGGTACACTTTTATCCTCTTTCTCTGTTTCCTATTTATCGCATATGTTCCCCGCTGTGACGATTCCTCCCCGGTTAGTTGTGCCGTCTTCCTCGTGTCACCACTGCCCGTACTTCTCTTTTGTCTTCCCCTAAAAGACACGTATCACAGTCATCATCCTCTCTATTTTCTCAATATATATTCCTCTGTTGCATTTAGTGGTTGTCATGTACTGTCCTCTCCTATTGTCTCTTTTCTCACTCCTCTCCTTTTTCAATCCTCCTCCCTTTTCTTCTTCCTTCTGCCTTCCCTTTCCCTCCTTTTCTCTTATGTTGTATTTATATATGGATTGTAAGTTTGATTACAGTATTTATTGCATCTTTGTTAAAATAGCATGTTTTGTTTTTGTTGTTGCTGTTTTTATGTATTTTTGATGGTTTTACATTCAGTGTTATTTCCTATAATGTGAAAGGTTCCATTAACCCTATTAAGAGACAGAAAATGTTATCACATCTTGCCTCTTATAACTCTGACCTGGTTTTTCTGCAAGAGACCCATTTAACAGAAAAAGAGACTTTAAAATTGAAGAGAAGTTGGTGGGATCAGTTTTATTCTCTCCCACTTCTAATAAGAAAAATGGTGTAATAATTCTATATCATAAGAAATTAAATTGTAAAATTATTTCGTAAGAAATTGATACAGAAGGTAGATGGTTGCTAGCTAAGTTGTTAATCAATAATATTTCTTTGACTGATTTTAATGTTTATGGTCCCACTCATCCATTCCTGATTGTTCCTTTTGGCCTATGATTACACAAACATGTATTCAATTTAGAGATGAAAATTTTATTTTAGGAGTTGACTGTAACCAAGCTGTTGATCCTTTCTTAGATCGCCAATCACAGACATGCTTCATACCCCATAAATCTCATAAACAATTTCTTGATACTATCTCCCAAACACATTTAGTTGACTCTTGGAGGCTCACTCATCCCGACTCCCTTGGCTTCTCTTTTTCTCTCCCCCTCACAATTCTCTTTCCTGTTTAGAATATATCATCTCTCTCAATCTCTTTCTCAAAACTTGGTATCATCTTCTATTGAACCTATTGTTATCTCTGACCAATCACCAATCATAACTGACCTTGACCTACTTCCACCACATCCCAGGTCCTCCCACTGGTGTTTCAACAACTCCCTTCTTCTTGACCCTCTAGTCTCTTCTTCTTTTACCACCTTTGCTGAAGGATTTTTTGACCTTAATAATGTTTCCACTTCCTCCCCTTACATAATTTGGGACTCCTTTAAAGCTACTGCAAGGGGTTTCATTATAGACATTGTCTCAAAAAAGAAGTCACTTTTTCTCCAAAAAACACAAAGCCACTCTGGCCCACATTAAAGCTTTAGAGGAGATATTTTACACCTCATCGGATGAATCGCACTAAATTAGCATTCAATAAAACTTCGACTGACAACGCGTCTTCCATACTTCCCGTAGTAGTGCTCGTTATTATGGTGGTCGCAACAAAGTTAGAAAACTTCTAGCAAATTATCTTAAATCCCGCAAAGACCGTACGCTGATTGACTCTGTTTGTTCTGTGGATGGCTCTCTTCTTCATAAAGATCAAGAATCCTCAAAAGATTTAAATAGTTTGAAGAGGATCTCTACACCCCAGAGTCTCCTCCTTCTAGTTCCCTCATTCAATCCTATCTTGATAAATTACCACCCTTATGCAATTCTCATCTTAATCTTTCTGATCTTGAGGTTGACCTCACCCTTGATGAACTCTCCTCTGCATTGACCATTCTAAAGAAAGGGAACATTCCTGGCCCTCGTGGCTATTTAGTTGAATTTCTCTAACTTAATCCTTCCTAAGCTCTTCCACTGGATTTGCATGGAATAGTTCCAAAATCAAATATCTAGGTATCTGGTTCTCCAATTCTATTGCTTCTTCTATTAAATTATATATGACTGTGATCCTGTCTCGGATTGACAAATTACTTTCCTCTTGGAATCTTCTTTTTATTTCGTGGTGAGGTCAGCTGGACTCAATCAAGATGATGATTACTCCCATTTTGATTTATACTCTTTCTATGCTTCCTGTTCACATTCCTGCCTACTATTTTAAACAAATCGATTCTCGTTTATCGAAATGTCTTTGGCAAAATAAAACGTCAAGGATCTCCATCTCTTCGTAGGACAAAATCTAATGGTGGTGTAAACTTCCCTAATTTTCGCTTGTATCATAAGTCTTTTTGCCTTCGATAGGCCTCCAAATGGCTCCTTTTTGACCTCTCCCCTTTTACTCCCTTATGGCTCTCTATTGAGCAAATCTTATCATTACCGTTCTCTTTAAAGGAAATCATGGCCTTTTCTGCCATAACACCTATACCTCCATTGTTTATCCTTACCTGTTCTCTACTGAAACCTTTGATACATCCCAATACTATTTCTAGAGAATCCTTTTTAGAATCTCCTATTTGGCATAACTCCCTCATTACTATTAACGGTAGAACGATTTTTTGGAACTCTTGGAGATCACGGGGTATAACCTGGGTCAAATACCTTTTTGATGGTCTAACTCCTTGCTTATTTCCCCAATTTCAGACCACTTTTCACTGTCCCGCTCATTCCTACAAAAATTCACTACTTTAATGACGGTCATTCTTGATATCTTCTATTCTCTTCAATCCTCACCTCTTCCCCCTGCCTCTCATTCTCTACTCAACATCCTTCTCTTATTAACTAAAGCCTCTCCTATTTATAAATATTTCTCAGCTCCTAATCCAGAACGTATGAAAAACAAGTTTTAACTTGCATGGGAATCAGATCTGGGATGAGAATGGTCTATTATGTTTTGGGACAAACTTTGGTCACGTTCTCTAAAAATTTCTCGCTCCGCTTCTCTTACTTGATCTCTGTTCTCTCTCTATCATAGGCTTTATCTTCCTCCCACCTCTATTGCTAAATTCTCTCATTCTACTGATACAAACTGTTGGACCTGTGGCTCCTCCAATGCCGATCTTCTTCCCCTTCTTTTCCTTTGCCCCTCGGTCTCTACTTTTTGGGAGAAAGTTTGGTCCTATATCTCGCGCCTATTTAATATTTCTATCCCCTATTCCATTCCCCTACTTTTCTCTGGAAGTCTCTCCGATTCCATAGACCTTCTTCCTCATAAAAATGGTCTCTTCGACCTTATGCTTGCTTTGGCTTTCCAACACATGACTCTCAATTGGAAAACACTTACAAAACTCTCCATTCAACAATGGTGGAATAGCCTTTGTCATTTGCAATGACTTGATATTGCCTTTGCCTCTTCTTGTAAGCCTTTGCTCAATAGAGATCTCTTTTGGTTGCCCCTTAGCACTTATTTAGTTCATTTAGTGTTAACAATTAACTCTCGCCTAAATGCTGAAAATTTAAAACATCCTTGAACATTTATTTTTCTTCATTCCTTACCTTTTACTGTTATTTGATTACCAGATATATTAGCTTGATTAGTTTGATCTTATTTATTCAGTTTTAAGATGCAATTTCTTAATTCAACAATTGTTGCAATGTTTACCTTCCTTCCTGCCCTCTTTTTCTCTCCCTCCTCTTTGCTTCTCCCCCTTATTCCCTTAAAAATTTTAATAGCTTTCTTTTCTTCTTTATTAACCTCATTTAATGTTTTTCCCCTTAAAAATGCAGTAATTGTGTCATTAGTTTCTTTTGTCTGTCTTATCTAATATGTGAAATAAAGCTTTTAAGCTGGAAAAAAAAGGATAATGATGAATGGACGGTTGGTCCCCGAGGAGTTAAGCGGGAACATCATTTAAAAAATAAAATTGCCCCTCTGATTAGCCGAGGAAGTATTCTCTTCCTCGTGCCATTCTGGTACCGCAGTAGCTAGGTTGTTACTGAAAGATTTAATGGGCTAGCAAAGCTACAAACAAACAGCTGTAGCCGCCGTTACAGGGCTCATGGACTCGAGCCCTGATATCAGTGGTAGCCCAATGAACCAGGGAGGGAGGATATAGGAGCACACACATGGAGAGCAAGGTTAGAGATAGGCCAGGGACCAAAACGTGCAGTGCGCTGCATACCCCTCAGTGCGCTTACATAAAAATGTAAGGGCCTGAGGGGTATGCCTTGGAATAGGTACCACTCAATGCCCTTACATGCTCTGGCCACAGAGAAATGTGAACACTTCAGCAGTCATAAAAAAACTGCAGTGATAGTGTTAATGTGGATTGTTCATTTATTTAATTCAGATAATGGCCCTGCAATTGTCTCTAAGGTTTCCAGGAATTCAATGTCTGCTCTGGATGAATGTCTACAGGTCAGCAATCTGTTCAAAGATTAAATAAACTGGGCTCTAGATAGGCATGGGCGGAACTCAGGGAGTTGCATTCAGCGAAATTCCTGTGGAGTTACGTAAAACTCAGTGAAATTCCATGGAATTCCACCAACACTTAATAAGGGAGTATGATCCTCTTAGGAGGTTATTATTTAGCCATGACAGTGCTGTGGGAAATCATGTTTTATAAATGGGTTCACTCTTTAAAATATAAAAAAACAGCTTTTATTTGTTCTCTTATTGTAGCTCTGCAGCTTCGTTCACTTTCACACCATACAGGTGTCAGTTGGCAATGAATATCTTGTGCTTTTTTAACATCTACTTTGTGCAAGTGAGCTCAATCGAAAGGTTGCCTGACTAGTAAGGATTGGCGACCCTAGTTGAAGTGTTTAGCACTGCACAACAACTGCAGATCACATTGGGTGCATTTCCTAATAGGGACATACTGTAGAACTTTTAACTTCAATTCTAGTGTTCGCCCAACAAAGCAGATGTAGAATCCAATACAAATGTACAATAACCTTTATGGGTGCGGCTGATCACAGAATGGTATCTTGGTACATATTTAGCTTTCACTAGAATGAAATCAATCAGCATGCCGCTTGTTGGTCACATACCGCCGCAGCCCTGAACCACACAAATTGCGCAGAAAGAACATTCATGTCACCCTTGCATTCCATGAAGACTGCAGCAGTGGGTAGGTACGAATGCTCACCCCACACCATACGGTTGCCTCATATGACAATACAAAACTGCACCTGTGCTGCTGCACAATTACCCCAGCTTGCACAATAAAAGAGAACAAGAGACAAAGGTTAGGTGCCACTAGGCACATGTCCGTGCGGGTTCCATATCCAGAACCTCATCAATGGAGAGCTGGTTGTGTGTGTCCCAGTCCCAAAAATAGCCTGCGCCACCTATGCTCACGGCATGGAGCATGCATGACCCATGTGATCCACCAGCACTGGCACCTGTAAGACATGCTACAGATGAGTGCAAGAAAACGCAAGATCTCTGCAGACATTTCAGGGTGGTACCAGAAGAAGGCACTTACAGTCTTCTCCCATGTCTAGTGCTGATTAATCCCTCCGGCGGAGCGAAGCGACAGAACATATTAGTAATTCTGTGTTACAAGAGTAGTGCACAATTTCTAAATGCCTCTATTTCAGCTTCAAATTAAAAGATTCAACCCAACCCTATTTGTAGAGGGGGGCCAATTGCCTGATTGAACATGCTGTGACTACTGGGGCGTTACGTTCAGGTTTCAGTTGGTATCATAATCTGTATGGAGTTCATTATTGAATAACTTGCATAGACGAGTATTGGGAGGACACACTCCATGCAAGGCACTCTTCAGAGTTCCTATGTATGTGCCTAGCTTAGACAAATCTGGAAAGGTGGCTGATGAAGATGAATTTAACTTGGAGAAACATTTAAATATTTTACAGAGTATTCAAGAAGTCAGACAAAAGCTGTCTAATACAAACTTCTCTGATGCCAAGAGAAGGATATTACTGCTACCGACTGTTATGAGGTACGAAAGGGTCCGTGCACAAGGCTCCATTTTAGTTCCACATTTTAAACTTGACATCTTTTTCTAAACTGTCACTTTCTACTTTTTACATGCCTTACACTTACATGATAACTTTCTTGGAAATTATTCTGCATGCAGCACATTTACAAGTAAGCATATTAGCATGTTGTTTGTACATTCTGTCCAAGTCTAAGAAACACTGTACACAATGCCCTTGCTTTTAGTTGTCTGGTTGCAGACAGCTCAAGATGAACAATTTCATTGTAGCTGCACCTTTGACCAGTGTGATTGGGAACGGTGTTATTGTTATACAAAGTACCTCTGAGCCAAATTAGACAAAGAAGCACTCAGCTGAGATTATCCTGCAACGCTGTGCCTAAAATGCAACCCGCTGAGATTAGCCCTCATTCAACTGAAGATGGTAGCCTGTTCTACACCAGATTGACTTCTGGATAAAATACACAGATATGAACGGTTGGTTTGTCCCAAAAGACCTGGCAGAGGATACTCCCACTCTCAATATTGTAGGTAGGAATAGGATAGGAGTATATACAAGTAATCATAATCATAATCATGCTGTAATGTTATAGTGGTTCAAAAATTTACCATTCTTGTAATGCTGGTTACAATGCTTTGTTTGATCCTACTAATAATTGCAGCTCACACTTTTTACACAAGAATACAATTGTTTCAATAAATGTTTGAAATTCCAAATTGTATCTTCTTTGTTTCTCCCTTAGGCATGCCTGAGTGGCAATGAAAGTGCAGATTAGTTTTCACAATCCCCTTGTGAAATTATAGTGGTTGTGTACTGAGGCTGCAGATACAATCTGGTGCCCTGGTAAGGTTAGGTGTCCAGATGGAGCACTGTGAGCTGGCTATGAATTAGGCCAGCATACTCTGATGATATGTATGGTATCATTCCCCATATTCTGATGGTTATGTTGTCCCCGGATATACACTCCTACTTAATTTGTAGGAATCTTTTGACAGATGGTTGGTGTCCTAGTTCGGGAGAAAATCCATGACAATCAAGCTTTTGAACCTTCCTACAGACCACCTGTCATGTTCTTAATGTAAAAGGCAACAGAACTATTATCTTGCCTCAATTGCCTGGGTAAAAAAAACAGATAGGTGTCAATCAACCACATTAAAAAGCATTTTCTGGCCATTCCTCCACATTTGGCCACCGTAGACTGCAAGAATTATTCAGGGTAGTGCCTTCAAACCTCTTCCTACTCTGAATACCATTTCCCCTGAACAAAAAAGTAACATTTCTAGCTCTACTTCCCGGTCAGGGATGTTTGAGTTTAACACGCCACGCAGAACACAGAGTACAACAAACAAAGCTGATTCTGCTGAAATTACAGCGGCTACTGTCCATCGTAGTTCCATGGTCTTCTATGAAATTCCACGTAATGCTACACCATTTGAACTGGTATCTTTTTGAGAGTCCCAAGGGACCAACAATCCTTAAAAAGACTCTGGATATTTCTCAGATTTGTCAACTCCTTTCCCAGTCACTCATCACCAGGGACTGCTTCAAACTTGTTCAGTGGTCTTTCGACAAGTATATGATTTCTGCTCTTTAAGAACTTTTCTTCTCATCATGTGATTGTCAATAATATTCGCCATTCTACTGCTACTCAAATAACATTTTGCAGCTGCAACACCAATTGCATCCCCTGTTGTTTGTGAACTACAGCCTTACTCTTAATCCCACAGAAACGTAAAATGTTTTTATGCTGCAAACAGTACAGCCTATCCTGTGCCAGAAGGCATAGCCCGGGAGAAAGTTCCATATCAAATTATGGGACCCACTGAGACATTGCAATTGGCTTATGTGATAAAAGTTTAATAGAATGATGTTATAATACCCAGTTCTCTCTTCAGATGGTTGGGACATTGAGACTATTAAAACAATGATGGCTAATTTGCAGACATATGCTACTTTGAATAATGAAGATCCATATTTGATTCCAGAAAACTGCAAATAATATATTACTATCATGAATATGCACATTATTTCATACATAGAACTTGTTATCATAGATAAATGCACACTAACACACAATGGGAACTTTGTGAGGCTCCACTTCCGTAGAGCCATTCTAATTTCGTGAGAAAATTCCCGTACTTTCAAAGTGCTGATAGGTCACACTCTTCAGCCTTCTACTTCACAAACAAACTCCAGCAGCGTCTGAAAATCTCAGTCACTACCAACAAGTTGATTTACTCCACTGAGTTTTGTTGTATCTGATTATTGCTTAGTTTGTGTCTTGCACTTTAAGAGTCGTGTTCCATCTGTTGTAGGGGAAGAAGGCTACTACCAATAATTAGTGAATCAATAATTGGTATTTATTTTAAGTAACAGAGAATAGTTGGTGCTCCCATAAAGGCTAGCAGGCAACTGTCAGCAAAGAACAGAACCACAGAACACTGTCCCCACCAAGAGTCTACAGAAAACACGACTCTTAAAGTGCAAGACAAAACTAAGCAATAATCAGATACAACAAGTTTAGTCAAAACCTGGCTAATAATTCAAGGATACAAGCATTGGAAAGCAAATCTTGATCTGAAAAGCAACCACATTCTGGAAGATTCAATGTAAAGAAGCCTTCATTTAAGCCTGTGTAATACCAAAAGAAATGATCTTTCTAAAGCAAAACTATTCAGCAGAATAATTAGTCTGGGATTCATAACAATGAAGGATTTAAATAAACCATCCGTTCCAAAAGTCAATCTGAATGTTGGCAATTCTCAATGAATTTGTCTGAATCAGATATAAATTATTTGATACAGAATGGAACCTATAATTCAACTCAATTTTATGTTTGAAGTTTGAACTTATGGATTTATATTTCTAAAACATACATACAGAGTTTTCTTTCCCACACTGCTGGACCCAAACGTAACCATCCTGATCCACGTTACAATACACAAAAACCTGTAGTACTTACCACATAAAGTGTAGGCAAGGTATGCCAACGATGGCTGGAACACTCTAGTCTCTCCGCCGTGAAGGAACACTTCTCCATTAATGAAAATATGGATTTTTCCGACTTTCTTCTGGGGCCACCGTCTCAAAGAAACGAAAGATTCCTTGCCACAGGAATATACCCATCTACAATGAATTGAATACATATTCTGAAAAAGAAGCTGCTGAAAGTATGAGGCAAATAGATTAGGATAACATGCAAACAGTTTTTAAAGTTATTGACAATTGAATACACCCACTTTCTAAAAGTCCTCAGCCTTACACCTCATGAAAAGAGATCTAAAAATTGTTACAACATGGGCAGGCACAGCTAAGAGCAATTATACAGCTAAATTGGACATTACAAACACTTAGGTCAGGTTTCGTGCCTTGGCAACTTATTAATGAAAAGCCTTATTTGAACAATGGGCCACATGTATGACTGTTTTTAGCAGTCTCAAAGAGCGACTTGAGCCATTTGAGACCTCTAAAATGGCCTGTAGCATGTCTCAACCCTATTTTGGGAGTCGGTAACCTGTTACCAACTCGCAAAATAGGGTTTGCGAGTCACTATTAGGATTGGGCAAGCCAAGAGCGTCCCTTCCTAATGTCGAGTCACAGGGGACACTATTGTACATCCCATTTTGTGACTCACAAATTGCGAGTTGCAACAAAAAAGCAATTTGTGAATCACAAAAAGACATTTTAATGCATGTGACCCCATATAATTTGACACTTGTGCAAATTAAATGGCTAAGAAACAATCCATATATACTCAATTAAGTATAGAATAAGTTGAAGATGCACCACTTACAGTCAGTGACATGCCACCCATTACCTGATTAATACATGACATTATTTATTTACCCATACCAGCTTTTCATTTTCATGATTTTCAAAAACAAATCTATTGGTTGGTATGAAACAATGCACAATTCATAATTATTCCATTCACTGAAATTCCCTTTCTTCCACATCTGTTTAAATAAAAAGGATAATGACCCTGTGTATATCAATACAGCAAATTGCAGAAATCCCTTTGGACACACCCTTCTGTGTGACACCATATCTTTACACGGAAGGTGTAGCTTATTGATGACAGGGTTAAGTTGTATCTCATCTGTTTCCCCATTTTATTTAATCTTATACACTTATTTAAAAAAAAATGTACTTGCTGTGGGTTGGAACATGGGCAGCCGTACCTGATAAAGGTTTCATAAACAATGCAGTGTTGTGGAAGGACCTCGAATCCTTCTCCCAGAAATGTTATTAGAACATCCCTTGCCCTAGTATAAGTATGATATCTAGGTGCTATGGTGACTTGAACACGCTATTTTCTGCTCTCTTACAAAAAGCAGTCCCTGTGACTTCAGAGCAAGAACTACTTCAGACATTCAGTTGCTGTTGAATGAACAGATTTCATGAAGACACATGACTGTTGCGTGTGTACCTGATGGTGTTGGCATATCCTCTGATGAGGAGTGAACTGAACAAATAGGCCAGCCAATGTTTCCTGACCGCTATCCATCATAAATACTACAAAGCCTATTCAAATTAAGAACTGAAAATATTTTTTTCCTTCTTTATAATGGACTCTTTTTATTTTTTGCTACACTATTACTGGTAAGTTTAGTTGCCAACGCACATAACATGCTCTAAATAGATTACGAAATATGTTTTGTTATTATTAGCTGTAACACATTGATTACAAATATTCATGCTTTCTATGTGAAATATATTATCACATATATTTAATGTATCTTTCAATATTTTAATGTACTACTGGCTTTTATATTTCACTACAAATATATTACTTATACATGTTTTCAGACGTGTAACTTGTCCTAGATAAATATAGACGTTAGTCAAAGTCCTGTTGGCTAGAAACACCCCTATGACATCATATTCAAACGCACAAGCCAGCGATAACGGAAAGTCCCTAAGGTCCAACTCCATCTCATGTAGGCCCCAACTTCATCTTAGTTCATAGAGGCCACCATCTTCTGTCATGCCATTTATACATTCTTAAGTAAAACTGTGCATTTGTTGAATAACAAACTTTTGACGGGTGCTAGACTAATTCCAAGCACCCCTCAGGATATGGTGGCATATAGGTCTGTTAGCTCACAGTGCACCAGCTGTACCTCTAACCATACATGTTAACAAACGGATGTCCAACCTCAGAACATCACTACCCTTACTCCCCAAGGAAATTGTGGTAACAGATCTAGAACCCTTTTGCTCAGCCACTTATGCATAGCTAAGGAGATACACAGTTCAGTGTTTCAATATTTATTGAAGCATTGTGATTCTTTAGTAAAATATATGCACTGCTATGATTAATAGAAGGAAACAGAATAGTGTTATTAACATTATGAGAACGGTGAAGAAGTTGAACAATTTATTGCATACAAGTCTCCTACCTAGCTCATTCTATCCTAACATGTCTAAGGCGAGTGAATCTACCAAATACCTGTGGGTGGTCAAACTCCCCCTTACCTGTGGGTAAGTGTCAACAAGCTGCATACCCTGGTGTGGAATGAACACCATCCCTCCCATGAGGTAACAGGAATCAGCTGAGCTGGAATTTCACCATGGACTTACCTCTCAGTGCTAGCGACATGCTCCTCTGAATAAACAGAGGCTTGATGTCATATATATAATATATATGTATACATCCTCTATGTTGCCATGCCAAAGCCCCTGTCAGGCTGCTATTGTTTTTTCTAGTATGATAGCTCAGTTGCCCAGTAGTCAAAAAACAAATAACATCATGCGTGCTAAACTTAGCCCTTGAACAGAATGTTCAAGGTGTGTTGATAGAGTGCCTACAAACTGATGTTGTAAGCAGAGCTGAGTTCACAGAAGGTTATCGCATATGTGAGCGCAAATTAATGTGTATCAAATGTCATCATGTTTAGGGAGAGATGGCAACTTAAGAACATGTGCATATAAAATGGTGATTTCTGAACTGGATCTATTACCTCTAGATGACACTTCCTTAACTTAGGCAATGAAAGCCACGATTTAGGTCATTGTCATATCCGCCTTTTAATGCAGACCTTATCTTTCCAGGAACGGTGATAGCGTCAAGTTCTTCGATTAATTACATAGATATAACATCTAATGCAACATTCATCTGAGTCAAATGTCTACTCCTCATCATGTCAAGGGTAAATAAGAGGAGGGGTTGTGGCCAGGCTGCCGACCAATTTGGCTGCCCAGCACTCAAGCTCAGCCAGATGATCCAGCAATCGCAGACTATCCGATGAAAACGAATGCTTAATAGGAACCGGGACGGATGCCCACATAACTCCAGAAGTGGTGTTTCCGGAGAGCCATCGACAGCTGCTGCACTTAAAGAAACCAGCCCGATTTGAGCTTGGCGCCGGATCGAGGGAGGAGCCAGCCACTGTGATGCAGTGAGTCTTCGGAGAGGGCCTCATCGTTTGCCCATGCTCAACTGGAGGCTCCTGAGCTGCCACGTTGGCTGAGTGCGGTCCAGCTCTCGCTACTAGTGAGGTGAGTGCTCCCCGTGTGTGACCCCCGCCCCCTCACGTACACATCAGACTCACACTGGCTGGTGCGGGCGCGTCCGATCTGTATTGCTCCCTGAGGCCCCATGGTGATAGAGACTGTGGGAGTGCCTGGGAGGCAGCCGTCTGGCTGTTTGGATCAGCCTACGGGGGGGATACCATTATCATAGGCAGCACCACTCGCTCTATAGGGCGGATTCAATCAGAATACTGGGTGCAAGGGCTGCGATGTGGCACCAGCAGAATGATGCAGTCCCGAGGAATTGATCACCGTGCATAGACAGCCCTGGGCAATTCAGGAAGCTGGGCACTATATGAGACGGCAAGGGTGCTCTGGATCGTAGCATTGGGGGCCTACAAACTGTCCATACAGGTGGCTTAGGAGGATGATGTTGGCCACCGCGCAATACCTCCTTGCAGTGACTGGGACTGTGTTACTTTACTGAGCAGGAGCTTGATGCTCATTTGTTGATCCCACACATATCGTGCTTGGGCCCCATGCAGCAGGCACTTAGCCACTCCAAACATAGGGGCTCATTAGGATCCAAAGTCCGCCCGCCACCCTAACGGAGAACGGGACCGTCCGCCATAAGGGCGGTGGTCCTGTAGGGGGAATTAGGATGTGCCCGTCAATGTGGCGGGTACGTCCTCCATGTTGTGCATTGTGGTGGGCGGTGTACTCTACACCGCCCACCACAATGCAAAACAATCATGCACGCATTTGCATGTGCAAAGCGGCAGGCACCGCGCGGTGCCTGCTGCTTAGCATATGCAAATCTGGGGGGGTACCATAGGTACCGCCCCCTGTCCTCCCCCTACACCGGCATCACCTGGGGGCCCCACAGGGGGCCTACCGCAGTAAACACCGCCTGCCTTTCCGTGGCAGCATTGCCGCCGCGGAAAGGCACCTCTAAGTGGTCATTGTAATATGGCTGGCGGTGTCCATTGGACACCGCCACCATATTATTCCATTACCGCCGCGGTCGCAAGTAAAGCGGCGGACGGTCTTTCCGGCATAGGTGTCGGGCGGATTGCCTCCGCCAGGCCGGCGGTGGCTACCGCCAGCCTGGCGGAGGCAATCCGCCCGACATCATAATGGGCCCCATAGGCTTGTTGTAGATAGATGCTTCCCTCCACCGGACATATGCAGGAAGATATGGGTTGGAAAGACCCAAAGCAACGGCTATTGCAGTTCGGGAAAGTCGCAGAGAAAGTGCAGGAAGCAGGTGACAGTATGGCTGAAGCCGGACAAGATGCAGTCCCCATAGGCGATCCTTCTACAAGTCTGGCTTCTCTGTTACATGAGCTGAGAGCTGACTTCAGGGCACTGGATGGTTGGTTTGATGCTCTGGGAAAGCACCTGGACAGTTTGGATGCCAAAATAGAGGTTCATGATAAATGGCTGGATACAGTGGAAGGGAAGGTTTCAGATCTAGAAGCCGGGACGGCCCAGTCAACGAAGCGCCTAGACCGCATGGAAAAGATCCTCAAGGAGGTTTCTATAAAAAAAACTATGATTTGGAAGCGCTCAGTAGGCGCAATAACATTCCCATCCTTGGGGTCCCTGAGTCGACCAACACCGGCCGAATGGAACTTTTGGTCGAAACTCTGCTGCCTAGCAAGGATGCTTTCACTCTTGGTGTTGTTGTTGAGCTGGCACATCGCTCCCTGGGCCCTCGCCCCAATCGTGGCTACCCTCCCAGACCTATAATTGCGCGCATCATGAACTTTCGAGACAGGGACACTGCACTGTGCTTGGCAAGAGAGTACAGCGCGATTACCTGGCAGAGATCGACATTGGCCCTGTTCCCTAACTTTACACAGTAATGGTGCAGGAGGCGAAGGGCAAAACAATGGTGTTTAGGCTACTCTTCGACATCTGGTACTTAAGTATGGTATGCTATACCCAGCGCGCCTTCGTGTGGATATTGAGGGCAAATCCCGGATATTCCACATGCCCACCGTGGTATGGGAGTTCTGCAGAAGCTACAAAGGCAACAACAGTCAAAGAAGCACAGTCGCAACTAGGGCTCCCCCCCACACAGTGGCTCGGTGGCCAGCATGGAACTTTTCACCGCTGAATAATCCTGGGACTGTGTCCTGAGACTTCGTGGCTTCATTTTGAATGTTTCTTCTTGTATTGGGATAGGATAATCACTAGGTTAATTTAGTTTACTGCAATGTTGGGATTCTGACAGGATGTTGCCTCTCCCCTGTGTGTTTAGCACGGTAAAGGTGTTATTAGATTGTAAGGTATCTTACTTATCTTCTGTTTATAAATGTAGGAGGTTTGAATGATCATTTGGCTACCGGTTACATGGGGAGGTTCCCTGTGTAGGGTGATGCAGGGATGGCTGAGAGGTGGTGAGGGGAATTGTTTGTAGCTTTTGGTTACTACTAACTGAATATCAGTATACTCACTGTTCAATTAAGAGATTTTCATATGATGCAATCCATGTGTGGCCCAATGGTTAGAGTGGCAGACCCTGATGCAGGAGTCTGGCCCGGGACCAGGGTTCAATTCCCGTCTCGGCGGGTCTTGGGCTCAATTTCCTCGGACCTGATAATTCTCGCCTCGGTGCCTATTCTAATCATGAGTCCTACTCTGCAACTCTGGGCAATAGCTTGCTTAATCTCCACAACGGCCCCAACAACGCTAGGATGCCTGGCTTCACCTTGGGGGTGCCCAGGAGTGGGCACTTCACAGGCAAAGGCCAGGAAGGGTTCCTCAGTGGTATTCGTACAAGCGCCTAGATGCCTCCGGGTAGTCGTGCGCTATACAAGTACCTCTACATTTACATTTACATTCACTAAGATTTAGGCTAAATGACAACATTGAATAACCTATCCGCCTACTCCGACCTGTCGCTTATCACATGGAATGTCAGGGGCCTCAATAATGCTAGAAAAGGGAAGCACATACTACATCATTTGCAGAGACATGGAATAGATGTCGCATTTTTACAAGAAACCAATTTACTTAAAACAGACCTCACCCACTTTGCATCTAACTGGGGCCCACATCGGTATTTTGCGACTTATAGTACTTATGCGAGGGGCACGGCGATATTGAAACACAAGCGGCTCCCTTTCTATCTACACAAGACCCACAGTGACAGAGAAGGTCGATATACCATTGTAGTAGGACAATTGATGAGCCATCACGTGGCATTTGTGTGCAATACCGAGAGCCTAGTGTTTTTCCATGATCTGCATTCTCAAGTCCTGCAGCTTGATGAGGAGCATATATGTATGGGGGTGATTCTAATCTTTTATTAGATCCTTCCCTTGATGGCTTCTCTACCTCCCCTGACACAAAACCGTGTGAGTGCTGAGCGCCGTGAGAGTTGTGCAGCTCAGTTGGGTTGTTGGATATTTGGAGGCGGCGTAACCCGGTGGGTCCTGCTTATTCTCACTACTCTGCCCCGTAAGATACATTGACCAGATTGGATTTCTGGTTGGGTCTCCCGAGGCTATCCACTTTGTTGTTGAAGGCTTGGGTTCCTAGACCAGAGTGGTGCGAGAGGCAGTGGAGGTTCCCGGGGCGGGCCCTTACAGATGATATGTTTCAATCAGAACTTCTCGAAGCAATAGAATAATATTTCGAGTTAAATACCGGATCAGTAAACTCCCGGGCCACACTTTGGGAGGCCTTTACGGCCTTCACACAAGGTGTTTGTATTTCTTAGCATGCTGGAGGGGACCTCAGGGCCACACTTGCTCATATTGAGCAGAAATTATAATTGATAGAGAGCAGATTGATTGCCCGTATCCTGCCGGGCTTGGCCCACGCTTGACCCTCTTGGCAGAATTTAGGGAAGCTGCGGAATGGGAAACCCATTTTGTAAGCAAACATGCCACTGCTCGTCACTACAGAGAGGGCGAGAGACCGGGTCGCACATTGGCATGATTTCTGAGGCCCCCATCTGGGCAGTCATGCATCACCAAAATTAGATGTCCCACAGGCCAGATTCTCACAGAAACCCCAGAAATTCTGGATGAATTATTAGCTTACTAAGATACACTATATACATCCAGAGAAACTCACAACTGATCAGACCAAGAAGAGTATCTTCCTGAAATAGCCTTGGTCTACCTAGAGAAGTTTATGCAAGAGTTCCTAGCGGAACTATTCTGCACAGATGAGATCATCAGTGCTATAGATGAAATGAACGGCTTCACTGACCCGCAGCTTGCCAGCTTTACAGGTGACATCTACAAGTCCTACAAGGACCTATTGGTGCCGCGCCTACTAGAGGTGTACAATGAGGTGCTTGAGCAGAAGGAGTTGCCCCCCACTTTGAGAGAAACAGGTTTAATCCTACTTCCTAAACCGTGAGAAGACCCGCTGACAGCCAGGTCATACAGGCCACTTTCCCTTTTAAATCTAGATTATAAAGTTTTGGCGAAAATAATTGCATTAAGGCTGGCCCTGTTTTTAGATAATAGAATAATTTCGGGGTTCATCCCCCACAGATCAATCTCCCTCAATTTGAGAACTGTGTTCACTGTGCTGCATAGGATTGCACTGGTGGTCCAAGCTGCGGCAGTCCTCCTGGATACCGAAAAAGCCTTTGACTCCTTGGAGTGACCATTTTTTTCTAGCAGTGATGAGTATGACAAAATGTTTTATTGTTCTTACAGCGCTGTTATATGCCACCCGACTGCTAGACTCCTCTTAAACGATATTCTATTGTGTTCATTTAATCTCTCATGTGGCACCAGGCTGGGTTGCCCACTATCGCCTCTGCTTTTTATATTAGCTATGGACCTACTAGTCAGACATTTTCAGGAAAGACATATGCAAAGAGGACTCCAGTTGAGAACAGGCCCTCTGCTTATATCTTTAAAGTCAGACGACATCATCCTCTTCGTTCTGACCCCCACAGGAGAACCTAGAACCTCCTATTAGAGAGATTATATGGTTTGCCTGATTTTCGGGCTTGGGCATTAATTGGAGAAAGTCAGTGATATTCCAACTCACCAGTAGCACCAAGAAATGGAGCTGTGAATATCCTCTCAAGTGGTGTGAGGTTTTGACCAAATATCTGGGCATATATATTCATAAAGAAACAGAACTACGGCCCGGCTATACATAAATTAGAACTGCAGGTAGAAAGATGGTTGCGACTTCCCCTCTCTCTAGAAGGCCGGGTCGCGTGAATAAAAATGAGTATCCTCCCAAAATGTTTGTATTTATTTAACAATATTCCCGTTCCACTCCCTAATTGCTTTTTTCTCACATTGCGCTCTCATCTCATTAGACTGGTTTGGAGGCAAGAGACCTAGGGTTAGCTGGGATGTCATGATCCTACCATATGAAAGAGGGGGATTCAGTGTTATGAACGTCCAATTATACTATTTGGTCACACAATGTAGTAATGTGCATGCCTGGTATCACCCAGATGTTCATATTCCACACATTAGGCCTGAGGCATATTTAGTCTTACCTGGTTCTCTGAAGACGGTGCTGCTCGGGGACTCCCTAGGGATCCCCGAGATATTTTAACTGTATTGAATACCACATAGACCTAGAGTCACCGGAGCGCACGTTTTATACTCTCCTGAGATCCCAATCTCAAATAACACATAGATACCTATCATGGAGGAGGACTTGGTGCTGCACACACTTTCCAAATATGACATCAGTAAAATTGGGGGTCTATTCACTGGGGGTAATTTCTTCTATTGTAAAGAGGAGTGAAGATTCAGTGACACATCTTTTATGGACCACTTTATCCTAAATTGGGTTTGCTGCGCTCTAAGAGTGGGGATTCCAGGCCCTAAGTATGGGCCGAAAATTCGTTCCGCTCGCGGAATTTGCAGATTTTCCGCAATTTTGCGGTCCGCGAATCTCGCGAAATTGCTGAAAAGTCCGCGAACTCGCGAACTGGACGAATTTTTTCCAGGATGCACTTACAGGGTTACAGCAGGTGCCCAAGTTGAAGCTAATTTCTTTGTAACAATTTACAAAATGGTTACAAAGAAATTAACTTCAACTTGGGCACCTGTTGTAACCCTGTAAGTGCTTCCTGAGGTGCCTCCAGAAGTGTTGCAACTATTCTCTGACCCTGCTCTGACCCTCGAAGCAGGGTCAGAGAATAGTTACAAGTATGGCTCCTGTCACAAAAATTAAACTGCCACAGGAAGCACTTACAGATAAGGAAGCAGGTGCCGGACTTGAATCTCAAATTCTGTAACACATTAACCAGCCCCAAATTAATTTGTCTCGGTTGAGGCTGGCTGGGCAGGTGTGCTTTCTCCCCATAATCTACAGTGGTGAACCAGAGGGTGCTGTGATGAACCAGAAGGTGTAGTGGTGAACCAGACGGTGGCAGTGGTGAACCAGAGGGTGGCAGTGGTGAAACAGAGGGTGGCAGTGGTGAACCAGAGGGTGGCAGTGGTGAACCAGAGGGTGGCAGTGATGATCCAGAGGGTGGCAGTGATGAACCAGGGGGTGGCAGTGATGAACCAGAGGGTGGCAGTGATGAACCAGAGGGTGGCAGTGGTGAAGCAGTGGTGAACCAGAGGGTGCAGTGATGAACCAGAGGGTGACAGTGATGAACCAGAGGGTGACAGTGATGAACCAGAGGGTGACAGTGAAGAACCAGAGGGTGACAGTGATGAACCAGAGGGTGACAGTGATGAATCAGAGGGTGGCAGTGATGAACCAGAGGGTGGCAGTGATGGACCAGAGGGTGGCAGTGATGAACCAGAGGGCGACAGTGATGAACCAAAGGGGGGCAGTGGTGAAGCAATGGTGAACCAGAGGGTGCTGTGATTAACCAGAGGGTGGTAGTGATGAAGCAGTGGTGAACCAGAGGGTGCTGTGATGAACCAGAGGGTGACAGTGATGAACCAGAGGGTGACAGTGATGAACCAGAGGGTGACAGTGATGAACCAGAGGGGGGCAGTGGTGAAGCAATGGTGAACCAGAGGGTGCTGTGATGAACCAGAGGGTGACAGTGATGAACCAGAGGGTGACAGTGATGAACCAGAGGGGGGCAGTGGTGAAGCAATGGTGAACCAGAGGGTGCTGTGATGAACCAGAGGGTGGCAGTGATGAACCAGAGGGTGGCAGTGATGAACCAGAGGGTGGCAGTGATGAACCAGGGGGTGGCAGTGATGAAGCAGTGGTGAACCAGAGGGTACTGTGATGAACCAGAGGGTGACAGCGATGAACCAGAGGGTGACAGTTGTGAACCAGAGGGTGACAGTGGTGAACCAGAGGGTGGCAGTGGTGAACCAGAGGGTGGCAGTGGTGAACCAGAGGGTGGCAGTGGTGAACCAGAGGGTGGCAGTGATGATCCAGAGGGTGGCAGTGATGAACCAGGGGGTGGCAGTGATGAACCAGAGGGTGGCAGTGATGAACCAGAGGGTGGCAGTGGTGAAGCAGTGGTGAACCAGAGGGTGCAGTGATGAACCAGAGGGTGACAGTGATGAACCAGAGGGTGACAGTGATGAACCAGAGGGTGACAGTGAAGAACCAGAGGGTGACAGTGATGAACCATAGGGTGACAGTGATGAATCAGAGGGTGGCAGTGATGAACCAGAGGGTGGCAGTGATGAACCAGAGGGTGGCAGTGATGAACCAGAGGGTGGCAGTGATGAACCAGAGGGCGACAGTGATGAACCAGAGGGGGACAGTGATGAACCAGAGGGGGGCAGTGGTGAAGCAATGGTGAACCAGAGGGTGCTGTGATTAACCAGAGGGTGGTAGTGATGAAGCAGTGGTGAACCAGAGGGTGCTGTGATGAACCAGAGGGTGACAGTGATGAACCAGAGGGTGACAGTGATGAACCAGAGGGTGACAGTGATGAACCAGAGGGGGCAGTGGGGGCAGTGGTGAAGCAATGGTGAACCAGAGGGTGCTGTGATGAACCAGAGGGTGGCAGTGATGAACCAGGGGGTGGCAGTGATGAAGCAGTGGTGAACCAGAGGGTACTGTGATGAACCAGAGGGTGACAGTGGTGAACCAGAGGGTGGCAGTGGTGAACCAGAGGGTGGCAGTGGTGAACCAGAGGGTGGCAGTGGTGAACCAGAGAGTGGCAGTGGTGAAACAGAGGGTGGCAGTGATGAACCAGAGGGTGGCAGTGATGAACCAGAGGGTGGCAGTGGTGAACCAGAGCGTGGCAGTGGTGAACCAGAGGGTGGCAGTAGTGAACCAGAGGGTGGCAGTGGTGAACCAGAGGGTGGCAGTGATGAACCAGAGGGTGGCAGGGATGAACCAGAGGGTGGCGGTGATGAACCAGAGGGTGGCGCTGCTAAACTGACCGGGAGCCCTGTTGGTGTGAGCCCCCACGCTGCTGAGCTGCCCAGGGGTTGTGAGCCCCTGCGCTACTGAACTGCCCCGGAGCCCAGTGGGTGTGAGCCTCCGTGCTGCTGAACTGCCCCGGAGCCCTCTCAGTGTGAAAATCATTTGTGCTCAATTGCCTGGAAGCCCTCTGGGTGTGAGCACACATTGTGCTATGTGCCCCCCTGCCCCCAGTACATATATACCCGTACCGCACAGCACCATTATGCTCTTGCACCATGAAGTCTGTTGCCTGGATGCCCCTGATCCATGTAGGTGGTACCACCGTCTGGTGCAGTCAAAATGTAAAGTCATAACTTGCTACACAGCACCAATAAACACGTGTCCCCCCTGGCACTGGTATGCGCATGTACCAGGCGTGCAGCACCCGCATGCCACTGCACCACACTGCCCAGCACCAGAATATTCCTGTACGGGGCAGTTTAGTATGAGATGGGACATTGTCCAGCAGCAGTAGCTCCATGCGCCTGAACCCACTGAGCAGGATCAGAATGGCTTTGTACCAACACGCGCAGCAGAGCTATCTTGGACATCTGAAGGATTCTGGGGTCCTGTGCCAAACGTATTTTTGCATCCATGAGTTTCCTGAGCGCAGTCCCCGTGTAGCTCCTGTGACCAGGAGGCTGCTTTCTCCTCATCTGCTGCTCTGCTCAGTCTCTGACCCTTTATCAACAAGATGCATGTGAACTCGCATAGAAGCCCCGCCCGTTTGGCCCCGTCCACCACAAACTAGCGGTATGAAACGTCTTCCCGCCCGTCCCGAATAATGATGGCCAGCTCACTCAAGGGACCTCGGCACCTTTTGGCGTGCTGGCAAAGTTACAGGCACACGTGGTCACATATTTGTGCAAATGGCAAAAAAATCCGCAAGTTCGCGGGAAAATTCGCGAACTCGCTGATTTTTTTGCCATTCTGTGCGGATTCGCGGACCGTGAATCCTCAAATTTCACCCATACTTACTTTGTTCGACTGACCAGGGTAATTGGGAGCCCAGGGGGAGAGCACCTTATTTCTAAATTGTACGGGGAGTGTGCTACACTGGTTCCCAGCAGAGACACTAATGTTCGAGAAGCTTGGGAAATAGATCTTGGGCACCCTATTCTGGACGAGCAATGGACTTTGTGCTGCACACAAACTAAAGAGGACTCCTGGAACAACCGTAATAAATTGATACACTTTAAATGTTTGAGGAGGATTTATATGACACCTGAGAAAATGCACACTATTGATCGAGACAGACCGCATAGCTGTTTGAAATGTGGTGCTTCACATGCGGACTTCGTGCATCTTGCTTGAAATTGTGTTAAAATTAGGATCAATTGGCAAGAAGTGTACAGAGTAATTGGTGAAATGACAAGTCTAGAGAAAGCACCAACACCTGATACTGTGCTGTTGGGTTACATGCTTTGTTTCCCTAAAGGGGTTCATACGTTTATTCTAATTGTGTTGCTGCTGGCGAAGAGAGAGATTGCTATTAAATGAGGCTGTAAATCCTCCCCAACTTTAAAAGGCTGGCTCAACAGTTTAACATATTGCAATACGAATAGTGAATAATATGCTAGAATTCAACCCCCGGAGTCCCGCCCGAGAGATATCTGGGGCCTCCTCAGGAGTTATTTGCTTGCGTGTAGCGCATCCCCCGCTGTGCAACAAATGGACAGGATTGCTCCCACTCGATTAGGTTAAATTGTTCCATGCGATGCTCCAGGTAGTGCGCTGGTGGGGTGGCCCCATTTTAGAAAGAACAGAAGCTATGTATGGATTTAGGTTGGGAGTATGGGCTTTGTGATTTGGTGGGGGGGGGCGGGTGGTGGGCAGGATTTGCTAGAAATGTAATGGTTTTCTATTCTGCATTGTGCTATGTTAAAATTGCTAAATTTCAGTGAGCAACCATGTTTTGAATGCATCTCTTATGAAACTGGTGAATAAAGTTTAAAAAAAAGGTAAAATAAAAAGCCATACATACATATACCAAAGGTATTGTGGTCTGAATTGATGTCCCTTTGCCAAGTATGTGTGGAAGGAAAAATCTGGGATACCTAACTTGATGGACATAATGTATATCATACACTATCACAAGGGGGAAATAATGAGACGTTATTGGTGTGATATCCTCAGAGAAATGCTGTTTGCTTAATCAGCAAGTCAGCAGGTTAGTCGCAGATGCCCAATGAGTTCTTAGAGTGCTGCTAGTTGTTTATTATCTAAATTCAAAATAATTCCAAGAATTGAACGAGGATGGCTCACTCAGGTAACGTGACATGCTTCATCATTTGCCACCTATCCCACCCTGGTATGATGTTACTACCAGGGCGGACTCAAACTCAGAATGGGGCTTTTCTGAGGGACAATGATTTAGGTCTGGTTTCATTTGGTGGTACCCCTGGTTGATTAAAGGATAACCAAGGGGTAAATACAAGTGGCAAACTTTGGTGTAATGACCTGTATGCGTCTATGTACAAACATATGCCAGCAGAAAAGCTCCATTCTGAGGTTTAGCCAGACCCTGGCATTAGCATCTTACCAGGGTGGGACGAAGTGGTAAATGTTGAAACACGTCACATTATGTGAGTGATCCTCGTCCAATTCTTGGAATTGCCTTGAATGTAGGTGGTAGACAACTGGCAGCACACATAATCTATATCAGACATTCATAAACTTATGTCAGAATTCTAATTTCTGATAAGATTTAGAATATAATGACTGCCGCTTGGCCATTTATCGGAAGAGGTCCTTCACCCAGATTATAACCCATAATTCTGCCAGAGAAGGTCACACCTGATGCCAGCCCACTTTGCAGATGATACTTTTCGCCTGAAGACTAAAGCTGAAAAGCCAAATTCCAGAGGAAGACAGACTGACTGATACCACAGTGGGTGTTTGCTGTTCACTAGCAACAATGTCCTAACAGTTTCACTGATAAAAACAGCCTTTGTTAACAAGGTTTATAAGAATCTCTAAATTAGCAATTTGCTCTGCCTTTCATGCTCTCATAGGATAGCACATAGAAGTAAGCAATAGGGTGCTAGGTTCTAGATAATATTTTAAATTACATTTTAATAATGCTGGAAATTGATTTTTTTGTCATTATTTATAATGTGTCTGGTTGCTGTTTTTATAATATTCCGTGCAGTTGTTTTAGATATACTGATAAATGGATTGCCCCTGTTTTAATAAATACTTTAAAGTAAAAGTGTTCATTCTTCTCAGTACAGTGTATGTGATGCTGTGCATAATGAAATACTGTTTATTTGATGGTTCCACGGTGTTCTCAAAAGCAAAACCTCTATGTCAAATGAATAGTGTTTTGCAGGGCTACAATACATTGTCTTTTATATTAATCTCTGGTGCATTGAACCAAGTTCACCTGTGCCATTGGTGGGTGGGAAGGCACCCCTTATGGAGTTATACCAAATTCATAATTTACACAACAGTGTTTACTTTCTGACACTTTCACTCCCTAAACTATCACACTCAAGGCTCTCTCCTCTAATATCCTGTCTTACCTGATCCCTTTCTAAATGCAGACACCAATCCACCTTGCTTTAAATCTGCAGTACTATTTCCCCTGCTAGCAAATAGCAGATTCTTCAATCTATGCTAAAGTCCTGTCTCTGCTCCCCAGTCCCTAAATGTTTTGATTGATTTGTATGTATTTGCCTCACCATCAATACTCTGCTTGACCCTCTTCAATATGGTTTGTGTTATCTTCAATCTACAGAAATGCATCTCAATCTCTTATATACCTAACTTCATACCTTCCTCCCATATCTATTTCACCTCTCATCTGTTTGCCCACTTTTCAATCTCTCTATTGTGTTTGATACTGTAGATCATCTCAATATACAATTTGCCCTCTCCAATCATGATACCATATATAGCATTAAACTTGTTGACCTTCCACTTGGTGCTGCTCACTCTCTATGTCAGCAGGTGTCTCACAAAGCTCAGTTCTAAGTCCTCCCCGCTTTTCTTTCTACACCTCATCCTATGTTCATATTCTCACTTGCTTTGGATTTTGTTATCTTCTCTTACCAAATATTTCTATCAAAGCCTTTTTGTACTCAAATACTAAGGTCTAATTCTATGCTAAGTCTGAACCTGTTTACTCACACCTCTACCCTGGACTACCATCACGAATCTGGCTGGCTTTTGGCTCTAATAAGAGGCCCTGATTTTCTTAGCTATAAAAGCCTCTATCCAAAACTAGCGATATTCAATCATGAACCGACATGTCTCAACATGTAGCATAATCTCAGGCATCTATAATCTCCGGGGCCCAAAAAATCTATGTTTGTATTATGATGTCTACATTGAACACTTACTATCCATCAATTCCAGATCTCCCTATATATTTTACTGCCCTACCTGTTATATTCTAATGCACTATGTAACAGTGTGTACAACTTTGTGTCAAAATACTCAATTTTGAAATCCAAGCAAATTAATAAAAATACATTTGTAGACTTTTTAAAGTTATATATTTCAAACGTACTTGTGCACATAATAGCATCTGCAACTAGAAAACACAGTTCCTTATGTAGGATAGGCAGAATTTGTGTTTACAGATTTCACTTACAACTGTAGAAATGAAGCGGGTTATGAGGTTTCCACAGTATAGTATTGTAAAATAAGTCTTCCGATGGTAGATGTTTCAATGATTTGAAGACCCAAAAGCGGCGACTTTATGTATATTCACTAATAAGAGTACTTCTTTTTAGGCCTTGCCTAAGACAGCACATGCACTGTCTGTTGCAAGAAATATTGCTAGCTTGCTGGGGATTAGAACCCACTATTGCTTACCATTGGTTGGCTTTTATTGTCATTCACACGTGCTTGTTTATTCATCATCTTCAGTGGGTTGTCTTTTCTCTTGTGGTGTTTTTCCCTCCACTGGAACATGGACAAGTTAATTGTGTCCTTCCACTGCTTCCTCTTCAGGATCTACTTATTTCTTTTGTTTAAGAACTGTACGAGAGTGCCTATGGTTTCAGCTGTCTCTCTCATATACTTCTCCTTTCTTGCTTGTTTCTCCCCTTGCTTCCTCTCCCTCAATCGCAGTTCTTGCTTCCACACATCCCTCCAATTGTGTGCTTTCCCATGCCCCTCCTTTGTCCATCTGCTTCCACAGCCCTGCTCGACCAGCCCCTTTTTAGGTCTGACACTAGCCAAAACCTTAAGATTTTAATAAAATAATATCTATAATAAATATACATACTTCGATGGGCATTCAGCCACCTCTCTTCACCTATTGGTCTGTTGTTGTGTCATTTCCATTTTGCTTCTGCCCACTCTAGCATACAGCATGGAGCAATGGGTCAGCCTATGAAGGGCTCTGGTTAAGGCCACTTTGAGTGACTGCACACTGTTCTTTCACAAGATGGACATCCAAACACAAGGATCAGTGCACATGTTGTCTGATGTCATAGTAGGGCACGTTTGAAGTGAGACTTGGTATTCCTGTCTCCTTCATGTGCTGTTGCAAGTTCCTTTTGAAGTGGACTGCTGCTATTTCACAGTGTACAATTTTGTGTTCTGGACTCTGTTTCACCAATGGTTCTTTTAATTAACTTTAATAAGGAAGAAAACAAACTTTATTGTGTTGAATTTGCAGCACACTTGTAACAGTTTTATTAAAACATAGGTGGGGCAAAATCTGGTTTTTGGTATCCATCTTCTTTCCTTACTTCTTCCCATCTTCTGTCTTTCTTTCTCCCTTCTTTCCTTTTCTTACCTCTCCTTTTTTCTTCTCCTATCCTTTTTTCTTTCCTTTAGCCCGTCTTTCATTTTTCCTTCTTTGTTTCTTATTTGCCATCTGCACTTCTTTCTTTCTTAGCTACTTTCCTTTTTTCTTTCCTTCTTTTTTTGTCTTCTTTCCTTTCATTATTTTTTTACAGCATTCCTTTTTTTCCCTTATTCCATCTCTTTCTTTTGCCTTCTTTCCTCTTCTTCCTTCTCTCTTTCCTTTCTTCTGGACTCCTACCCTTCTTACTTTCTTTTTTACACTCTTTCTTTTGCCTTCTTTCATTACTTCTTTCTGTTTTCCCTTTTCCTTTCATTCTTTCCTTCTTCATCTCATTTTTTGTTTCATTATTTGATTGCCTTCTTTATTTCTTCCTTACTTTTTCCTTTCTTTCTTTGCTATGCCTTCTTTTTTAATTAATTCTTTCTTTATTTCTTTTGTCATTCATTCTTTTTTGCCTTGTATTAGATCTTTCCTACTTTCTTTCTTTTTTACCTTCCGTTTTTCTTTCCTTTTTTCCTTTCTGGCTTTCTTTATTTGCCTTCTTTCATTCATTCTTTCTTTCTTTACTTTTTGCTTTCTTTTTTTCTTTCCATTACTGTGCGTTTCCTGGAAACAGGAGACATACTCTGCCTCCGAGAAACCTGGGCATGATCTAGCACTCTACTGGCAGGGTTCTACGAATATTATGTTCCAGAAATAAAAACCTATTTGGTCGCCTGTCTGGCCATCTATCAGTTTATATAAGACACACAACCTCCCTAGCAGTGACAGGAATAAAACTGGATTCCTCAGGGCTGCAAGTCCTACAGATTGAAGGCCTGAAGCACATCTCACAGCCAATGCGCCTGCTAATATTAAACTGCTACATTAACCCGGCATAGACCATCATGAAAGAGCAGGTGAAGGCACTGACACGTAAAATAGACTACCTCCTAAACAAATATAAAACTCACCAAGTAATTTTAGCTTGGGACTTTAACCTGAAGGACTTCGATAATGCTGCACCTTCACGTCAAGGGTTGGGCAGGGCCGCACCGTTTCAGGATCTATTCAACAATCATAAGCTTGCCTCAACTCACGCTGTGAAAGAAGCATGCTCGAATTTTGGGCCACCACAGCCAACCTTCCGGGACATCTAAAGGATCAATCACATCATGGTCAGTGATGTAATGGCGGTCAGTTTGGAAGACTTCACAGTTGAAGATAGGTCCGAAAGTGTCCATAGGCCACTAATAGCAGTGTTCATGCTGGAAGCTCCATCAGCCATCAAGCTGCAAGCCATCAGGGCGTCCAGAGGAGATGAAAATCATAGTCTCCTCAGGAAAATCAGATGGACCGAGGAGTCAGACACGAAGCTTCAAAACTGTCTGTACCTAAAACAGGAAGAGGTCCTAGCAATGCCGTCTTCACCAATAAAAGGCTGGAGACCATTGTCGAGGAGATACAAGTGAGCCTGGGCCACCCCCAGCCACAATGCTGCAGGTCCAAAACGCAACCAACCGCTGGAAGCATCCGTCCAACTAAGCACATTTACAAAAACAAACGCCTCTAGCACAATGCACTCGTAAAACGGAAAAGAGGGGGCAAACAAACAGAGGGGACCTCAATCGCACCACTGAGGGCAGCCCTAAGAAAGAAATGGTGGGAACACAAAAGTCCACATAGAGAGGGAATGGATCAAAGTTTTCTCCCTACTTAAACAGAAGAATACATCAGGACTATGGAGACACATAAACTGGCTCAATAGTAGAGGAGCTCAAAGAGAAAACAGAATGGCTGAGAAAGACTGACTGGTCCATGAAAAGCACTTATATTCAATCACCCATGTAGACACAGGCAACACAGTATAGCCAAACCGTGGGGCAGACCTTCCCCTTCAATCTAGCACAAAAACCAGAGAAACAACCGCTAGCCCTCAGAACCCCCTTGAGGGTCAGGAAGACCATGCTGAGAAGAGTTGTACACCGTCATCTCAGATAAACCCTCAAATGTTTATCAAAATACTTAAGAACATGAAGAATGATGGGGACCCAGGGCAACCAGGGATACCCGCACCAGTTTTCAAAAAGGCCCCTGATTTTTGGGCAACCGTCCTCACTACTCTTTATAACCACTCTTTCATGACAGCAAAAACACCCGATTCTTGGAGGGCTCCATATTTGTCCCAATTTTTAAAAAAGGGGATTGATTAAAGCCATCAAATTACAGGCTCATTGCTTTGCTCAACCGCAAAGCCAAGACTTATGCCCGCCTCTTACTGAAGGACTTGGGGACATTGGCCGAAGAAAAAAGTATCATTGCCTTGTACCAGACCAACTTTAGTCCACAGGCATCGACAATGGTTAATACACTGGTGTTAGCGCACCTAATAACTCAAACTGTAAAAAAGAAAAATCCATAACTCTTTTGCTGCTTTATTGACTACAGCACAGCCTTCGACAAAGTGGTACGAAACAGGTTATGGTGGAAATTAGAAAACGGGGGCATCCCGCCAAACCTACTGAAGTCAATCAGATCACTATATGAAGCCACCTGGATGCAGGTTAAAACCAGATCAGGTACAGTATCCCCCAAAATAACAACGAACAACGGATTGAAACAAGGATGCTTGCTGGCCCCCATCCTTTTTAACCTGTACACGGCGGATTTGGGAGACTCCCTGAAAGGAGCGGGCCTAGTAGCACCGAGAATGAGTCTGCCGGTGCTACAATACGCCGATGATACTGCCATAATGGACCATACGAGGGTGGGCCTACAGAGAGCCCTAAACGCACTGAACCAGTTCAACAATGACAACGCCGATGATACTGCCATAATCGACCAATCTTACAGTCAACCAGGGGAAAACAAAGATAGTCATTTGCTGGGAACAACCACCTGATAAAGAAAGCGCATTGGCTAATGGGAGATTTGCAAATCAGTACACTGGCATCCTACAACTATCTAGGGAGGAGGTCTTCAAAACTTTTTAGGTCCAGCCACCCCCCCCCCCCCTCCCCCCCCCCCTGGCAATATTTTTTAGGAGCCAGGTCCCCATCACTAACATTTCTGGAAGTTGGGATTTAGCATCTTTAACAACCGGTTTATCCCTGAGGTGTCAGCTAATAACTAATTTTCACAACGGAAAAACAACATTAGCAGAGTTTTGTAAAGTTAAGATTTGTGAGTTGTAAATCTGGCCCACAATCACTAAACTCATTCAACGCCCTTTGATGGGAAACTTTCTTTTGGGGAAAAACAACCACAAGGCCAGTGCATGCACCCTCACCGTTCAGGACCACATATAATACCATGCAGCCTGATCTAGCGAACAAGCAGAATGATGGCAGACCTGGCAACAACATCATTCTCGGGGCAAACTCTGAAAATACATCTCAATCAATTGAAATTCTCACTGCCATATATGTTTATTTTGTATTATCATGTAAAAGCAGTATAGATGCCATGGGCCCTGGTGCAGGCAACGAAAATGGACTCCTTGACTAGAGCTAGGATAGGAATACACAGCAACTATCAGGGTTTAATGGGCCGAATCTACATTAAGGCTGTGGAGGAGGCTTCTTGACAGCCCTATCACAAATGAACAGGAATGGGTGCAAAACTGCAACAAATGGCCTGAAATGGTGTATTATGGAAAATACTATAGCAAATGGTCAAATGTAATTTTGCCTCAAGCTCTGAAAATGCCTCCATTACAGCAGATTTGCAGAAGCCAAACTGCTGTTAGCTAAAATGCCAGGACTCACAGAGATAAGACTCTCAACTGAGACCACTGACAACAAAGTGCAAGGCTGCTAGGTCATCAGCATTTGCACAGCGCAGTTATGCCCTGTGTAAAAACTCAAAGCGCTCTATTTCTTTTTTCAGTTTATTTTTATTTAATGGTTCCTTTTTGTCTAGCTAGGAGGGTGATCCTCTGCCTTTTAAAAAGATTCTCAGCAAAGACAGCATCACACAGACCTTGAGAAGATCAACAGAAGTGACTCCAGATTTGTACCTTTTGGTGTGACCTATAATTTGTAGAATTAGAGTGACTCGGAGGCTGCAAACTGAAAGCCAGCGCTTGGTAAAGTTTCTGGCTATTACATTCTGAGTCACTAATCTTCCTTTCCCTTCTGGTGGTGTTTAAACCCACCCAAGTTTCATGAACCATTCCCTGTTTTAAGTATGTGTACAGTCCATGGAATTGTTGCATGCCCTACGTGTGTGTGTATTTGTGTGTGAAAGAATATCAGCGTTTCTAATTGTGTGAACACGTGTTGAGTGATAATGTTTGTACAAGTGCTGTGAGGCAAAACTCAATTTATGTTTGGCAGTGGTAAAAAACAGAAGTAGAGAGAAGATGGGGGGAAAAAGGGAATTATACTGCAGGAAAATGTTTAAACTTGACCTACGAATCTCGCTTCAAATGTCTAGACACCTGTGCAATGAACCAATGTAAAAGGCAGCAGCAAGGATGCCAAAAGGCACCAGAAAGAAAAGCTAAGGCCAGGGAAGATGCACCACTCTGCCTGCAAAGCAGCATATGTTTTTAAGTTTCATTTTGAGTGAAAGTGAAATTCGCTGCCATTTCCTGCCTTTATGCTGCTGTGTCTCGGATTAAAGGAATGTCAAAGTTGAAGCCTCCACATATTTATTATTTGCTCTGACTACTGCCTCCAATCAGAGAGAGTCCTGTTTGAGATGGCCATGATTCTCGAGAATCAACGGGAGTAAACGTGCTTCACACGTCGGAATGAATGATGTGAAGGGGAAATCTTTCTGTTTAGCTTGCGGCCCCCCCTGAAATGTTTCCAGGCCCCACCCCCTCCCCCGGGGCGTGCTCCACAGTTTGAAGACCTTTGGCTCAAGAAACGGGCCAAGGCAAATGTCCACTTGAAACAGCAGTCTTCTAAGGCCAATAAGATTATATTTCTGTTAAAGCAATTGAGCGCACACCTGACCAGACCCACGGCCATTAGTCATGGTCACCAGGCCTTCCCAAGGTTGCAGGATGCCCTTCTTATCGCCGCCCAAGCCAAAGCATATACATCTGTTTTCTTCATCCCAAGGTCGGAAGGGAAGTCATACTAAGACTGGAGCTAGGCCTGGTAAGGCCAGATCTGACGTGCCAAGGGGAGATCATAAAACTATACTTAAGGATTTTAAGGGCCCCAACAAATTCCTTAAGACAACAACTGAGAGTCATCTTTGAGGGTCCAAGTTCAGTATGGCATTCCAGCCTCGGCAAAGCGCTCAGCACATTAAAGATCGAGGAAAAGAGCATACCATTGCTGGAAATTCCACTAAACGCCTGGAAAAAATGCCATAAATAGAAAAGTCCATGAAATTTCTTTTGATCTGGACCTTAAATCTCTGCTTTCCAGCCCCCACTTAACCCCGCTGAACAGCTCCTATATGGCAAGAAAGGTACAACCTTAACTAAGCGAGGTCCTGACATCACAAGTCCAAACGAAAACTCTCTCCATGAGACTATGTACATTTGGAATCACCGACTTTAACCCTGCATGGGCCCGCAAGGGTGAATCCACAAACTGCAGAGTATGCTCCTACATGAGTGAATCCTGGGTACATCTCCTATGCTGCTGCCCTGCCCTTAGGAACGAACGCCGACAACTTCTTCACCCAGTCTGTATCACCAATGGAACCAAGACATGTAGCAAAACGTCAACCTTGTGCTTCTCTAATACATCCACGATGACCTTCGCGAGACTGGGGAAATATACTTATTAGATTAGGATTGCTTTAAAGGCCGCAAATGAACACAATCACACCACGGTGTCCAGCACGGCACAATAAGGGAGATAAAGCAGATTTCACGAAAACAAGCACAGAACCCTGCACCTACTCACCCATCCTACTGAGATTTCACCATATTTTTCGCTCTCAACGGAAGGGCAAAGGAGAATGACCTACAGACTGCTAAAGTAGAAATCTCCAAGGTTTACGCAGGTTCTTCAGAAACTTTGTGCAAGGACTCATGTCAATGATCATCTGCACTGGCTGAAAGATGGGGCGACGTGGGGAGGCGGGGACAGCACATCAACAAAATGTCATCTGATGCCTTTATACTCTTACAGTGACCATTTATTTTACCTTGCTTTTATATTTTTTACTGTAATGATTTTAATTAATTGAACAGTTAATAAATTCAATCGTTTATTGTGCTGCCCATGTGCCCAAAGCCAGTAAATTAAATGGTTCTAGTGTACCTGCACCACTTATTGTGCCATCCTCCAAAGTAGCTGCTCTGCATGTTGATGAACGTTTACCCTGCCCTGAGTGTCAAATGTACTGTTGTCTGGATCCCTAATGCTGAATTTTGTTGTCGTAGGCAAACACAAAACATGCGTGTTCACCATGATATAGGCCTGCCTCAGGGATTGTGATCTTGATGGACCGGGAGGAATACCTAAAGCGCTACCCTCATATTGGTGGAAGGATACTGCCTTCAACAGCATGTGTGTGGTGGTGGCAGCATTCCATGCAGTAATCAGTAGGAGTGAACAGCCCCTTTTTAACATGTCCCACTCAACTTTTTGAAAAGTTCAGCTGCTGTGTCACTTACTTGCCCCTTGGCCTACATCAGTTCGATGTGAAGTACTGTGCAGTACAGGGGTGGTGACTGCACTGCATGTATGTGTGCTGGGGAAGGGTACAGGGATAGTGCAGTACTGTGTAGTAAGCGTATGTTGAATTTATGTACTGGGTGTATGTGTACCTGCGAGAAGTACAAGACATGAAGGATGTAGTATTGTGCAGCGTGTGCCTGGTGAATGTGCGCACTGGCTGTATATGCTCCTGCAAGTGGCACAATACGGAAAGACTACAGTACTCAGCAGTGTGTGCAGCGAGAATGAGTGTGTTGAATGTATGTGTGCCTGTGGTTCGCAACGCATAGAGGTAACAGTTCAGGACACTGTGTGTACTGTGTGCAAACACCCAGTGCAAGTGTGCCTGTAATGGTACATTACATTGAAGACACTGGGTTCCATTTTGGGAAGCTGAGGCCTACCTGGTAAAGACATGAGGAGTTAAAGGAATACTCTAGACACATTTGTGTATTGCTGCATTTGTGTGAACTGGGTGGGGCACACTGGAGAAGGAAGAGGAAGAGAGAATTTCCCCCTGTACATTCCAAAGAGGGCTCTTTTAATTTAGTGAGAGATCACAAGAAAGAAGCATGGACTCATCTCAGGAAGAAGATGGAGCTGATAAGGGAATCATAAAGAGTAGGTCTAGAAGTCTGATATTAACCTTTTGATGCATATATCTCTGTGGCTGACATCCAGTTGCGAACTCTAGTCACTCCATGTCCTATGTTGTGGGGCTTTGAAGTCTCTTCTTCTGTGACAGACTGCCTTTCAAGAGACAGAGGGAGATGGGAAATCTACAATTCAAAAGAAGCAGATCCCTAACATAAAACTTCAAAGAGATTGACCCTAAATCACATTTGGTGACTGGAAATTGACTATAAGAAGGGGAGGTTGAGGCCCTAAAAATTGTCAAATGCCAAGCAGCCAGACCACTGTGTGAGGAGGGGACGTTCTGCAAGACTTCTGCCTGTGACCAGGACTGGGGGCCAAGGCCTGCTAGTCTCCTTGTTGTGTGAGGGGACATCACCCACGGACGCTTGGACGCTTGGACGCTTGGTGCTTGGTGCTTGGTGCTCGCTGCTCGCGGTGCTCGCGGTCCGCGAAACTTGGGGTAATTGTAGCCGCAGCCGCCTGCGCTTGCACCATCTGTACCACTAACCCGCCGGCGGAATTTGGTTCCCGGCTCCCGGCTCGAGGGTTTCGACTGAGGCAGCGGGGCTCGCTCCTGGCAGGGCGAGGGCTCGAGTGGCGTTGGCCAGAGGTCAGAGGCCAGAGGCAAGAGCCGGAGGAGGGAGCCTGAGAGCCGGTGAGAGCCACTGATCGCCAGGAAACGCCAGCAGGAGACGGGGAGCAGACGGGAGCAGGCAACCTCATTCCACCCCTGTCCTGGCACCATCCCGTCACCATCCTGTTGTGCTCACCACGGCAGTGGTGCAAGAGTGAGAGAGAGAGCTCCAGGGGCTGCAGCCCGAGCACAGCCAGTAACCGGTGAGCAGGTGTGTTTGCGGTGTGGGCGAGCTGCTGGCGGGTGTGAGCGGGTGTTAGCGCTGCGCTAAGATAATAATCCAACACGGTCCCTACGCTGTTGCTGCCACACCACCGCCGTCTCCCCCCAAAATTCATCGTTAGAACCCGTATCAGCACCTCGGAGCCACGAGCCACAAGTCAAAAACCTCCAGCAAGGCGTAGGTTTCCACAAAGGCGCTGTGCGCCCAACGCCTGTCCTCATTGCAGTCACGCTGGACAGCAGAGTTCCACGGCAGAAGGTGGAAGGGGAGCACGTCTAACCAAACTAGCACTGCCCAGTTCGCCTGGCCCCCGGGTGTGCGGTGTGCCAAAACAGAGGCAGACAGCGAGCACCTGTAGTACATACACGCAGGAAGAGGGCGATTAAGACAAAATCGTGCCGAACGGAGAAGAGGGCCAATAGCCCTAATCGGGGCATAATGAGGTCGGGGAGAACGCGACGACCGGTGGAAAACAAGAAGCCCCTGAAAAATTCAAAGAAGTTAAACGTAGTGGATACATCTTTGGGGGCTCAAGCCGACCAAAGGGAGAGGTTGGTCTCAGCACCCACCCCCGAATCAACGTCAAAATTCTCAAGTAAGTCAGGGCCCTAAAATTCTTCTACTTAAAGGATCCAATTGCAGCGATCTACACGTCACCAGTTGAAGCAAGCAATTTACCAAAACCAATTTTCCCAATTAGTGTTCTATCCTCCCTGGACAAAAACAAGTCAAGTACGAGCGACGGGCCAATCCCCTGTACACAACCCAAGGGCCTCTCTCCTAAGGGAAGCAAACTGACAATTGCCGCACAAGTACACCATTCAAATGCCCACGAAGGGGAGAAGAATCACTCAGAAGCTCAAAAGCACACGATGGTGGACGATACCACAAAAGACCACAGTAGGACAATAACTGACATTATAATACCAACTGATGTGGCGGAAGTAAAAAATCCTAAAGGTCCGATAAGACCCCAGGACAGTATAACATCAATCGACGTGGTGGAAGTAAATGATCCTAATAGTCCGACAAGACTTAAGGAGGGCTCAAAAAGCCAGGCTAACCTACATGCAGAATCCATGATTGATAGTGATCCATGGCAAAAACCATTGTTCTTGTCAAATGATTCAGAACTGGAAGAACTGACGGAAAGGATCTCAATGTACCTAGAAACCCAAGGCAGAGCACTACGATCTGAGCCAAGTCCGAAAAACTTATACCCGAGTCTAGGCCTGGCGATGTCTACTCCTCGAGGGCCAGTAGAAAAAAGAAACCACCAAAATCACACTATAAATAACAGTAACAACATGACAATAAACGACCCCTACATAAATCATACTGCACCAATTACCATCTCGTCGGGCAGTCCGAAGGTCATTGATTCTAAAGTTTCAAATGAGTCTCAAGAAGACCAGTCGCCCATTTGGATTAAGTCATTACTAAACTCTCTAGATCAAGCTATAAAAGCTCTGAACTTTCAATCGAATAAAATGGAGGTGCAGATTGACCTCATTACCTTGGTGGCAGGCCACATTGCGGGCTTAAACTCAAAAATGGATGCACTTACCTTACTATTAAGAAACCAAGGGAAATTAGAAGCCCAATCAGAGTATAATAAACAACAGCTTTGCTGCGGTTGCGGTTCAATAATTGAAAAACTAGCAAGTTTGCCAGCAATTCTGACGGACATTCTACGGGAAGTAAGACAACCTCACAACCCAGTTGAAAAGACCACAAAATTCACCCCAGAAAAATTACACTTCTGCAACAGGTTAATTTCAAAGGAGCATTCAACCAGTAATCACCCGAAGGCCTCAGAACACATCTCAAGGGAAGTGGGGCTCGAAAGATCAGTACAAGTTCAGGAACCAGTATCGTCCTCCCAAATTTTAATTGAAGAGGAAAAAATTGCCGTCAAGGAGGAAAAAACAATAACCAAGAGACAAAAGAAAAAGGCCAGGAAAGCTAAGCTAAAGTATAAACAGCAACAATCCTCTGACCCAGGGAAGCTGTTTTCAATCTTCAACGCTAACTCCGCCCAGGTCTCCAATTCCGATTGTCCCACCATGTCTCAAGACGGCAAGGTTGGTTCAATGCAGTCGCTAGTGAATCAAGAGTCCCAAATACCCCCGAGGGTGGACAAACCTAGGCAGAGTTCAACCATAACATCCAATAACCATCACAGCATAACGAATTTGGTATTATCCGAAGCTCCTAGCGGCCCAACGGAAAACCCATCAGTACCAAAAAACATCCGGAGTCACACGGAAGGAATTGCCGAATTTACCAGGATTACCGAAAATGGAAGCCCAGAGCAAATAAGGCCCAGAGAAAACACGGGAGACCATATAGGGGGACAAGGTCAGTCAAACCCGGCCAACAATAATAGTCCGCAGTCCACCGGAAAACTGCCCAGCTGTCAGAAATCGGGATCCCTCCTAAATAATAAGTCAGGAGAATCTCAAGGACTACAGCAAAAAACTGTACCCACCCGCATGTGTGTTACTGTTTCGGAAAAGCACCGCACCTGTGCCCTATTACAAACTCGGCATAACTCTCCCTCAAAAGGTTATCATAACCCAGGTACAATTCATAGCACAACCAAGCCGTTGCCGCCAGCAATTACGGATCAGGGGCAAGATTCCTCTGCATCATCTTCCAAACCCAATGAAATTACGAAGCCACAACAGTACAAAGATGCTAAAAAAATCCTTCTCCTTTCTGAAATAACATCACACAATTTAACATTCATCCCGGAATATCCATCAAAGGGGCCTCAGGACTTCCTAAACTGGGGCAACCTGCTAAGATTATTCCAGGAAATAGAGGAGTTAAACGAGATAACTTCACAGGACCTCCTGACCGTGGAATTCAAAAGAATCCCCCAGCATATAGAATCTGAAGTCACCGTCACAACGTGGGCTTCAAAAGCCATTGCTGACAAGATATTCTCCACAAGAGATCACTTCGAAACATGGGGAATCTCGCTCTTAAGAAATACAATCCCAAGATACCCATTTCCGTTACAAAAAATCACTCATAATAATACAAAGGGTATCGGGGAAAAATGTTCTCCATACTCCTGTCTATTAGGAGCCCGTGCTACCTCTCCAGCCGTTGCAAGTGTAGCGGAAGGTGTAAACTTGACAGATTACAACCAACTAACTAGGCAGCCCGGTCGGGACACAACAGATTGGTCCTGGGTCCCAAGGTTCCTGTGTAAAAAGGGACCCTAACACGGAGAAACATTTTTTCCGGTCGCCACGTAGGAGGGAGGAAACGCAGAGTGTCAAAACTATCTCAACAAAAATCTCAGTATGTACATGGAACGTACATGGTTTCCATGAAATGGATCTGGACCATGAAACTCAATTGTTTTTTTCCAACCAAGACATAATCCTGATTCAGGAGACATGGAAATTAGCTCCAAGTGTAATCCCAGGCTTTAAGACCCACTACATCCCAGCAGAAAGACACTCAAACTTTGGGCACCCCCGGGGTGGTTTATCAACTCATATCACCCAAAAATGTAATTGGTCTTCAGAAGCACTGGATATAGGACTCAACTGGGTACAAGCGATCAGAATCACAGAATCTATGTCAGCTGGGCACAAAAAATGGCAAATTATAATCCTCAACGTCTATATCCACCCGGATCGTAAGTTACAACAAGAAAAACAAATGTGCCTGACGTCGCTGATTAAAACGATGCAAAAAACCTACCTAGGATGTCCTCTATTAATCTCAGGGGACTTCAACTGTGATCTTATTGGAAAATTGAGGGCAAAAGAATTCACGCGACTGCCCAAAGGAGGCCTCAGGTTAGCCTTCGATCCAAAAGTCCTGGGTCTGACGGTTCTAAACGGCAACATGACGGGGGATAGGCCGGCAGGCATCACGTTTCTGAGCGGTAGGGCCCAGTCAACAATAGACTACACAATAGTAAGTGACGATTTAATCCCAGACATTGAGACCTTCAAAATCGTCCAACGACCAGAAAGCGAACACTTCCCCCAAATAACTTCCCTAAACACTGCGCCGAACTTGGCACCGAAACTTGCAAGTCTGCTTCACCAAGCCGCTAAATTCAACTTAAAGAAACTAAAATGGAGAGGAGAAAAGCTGGAAAAAATTCATCGTGCCGTAATTGCTCGAAAATCCGAGTTAGGGATGCAAAAAAAGGAGGACCTCGTAAAAAATTGGGAGCTATTGGTCCTGGACCTTCTTCACAAATTTCCTGCAACTTCAGGTGTACAAAGTAAGTCTACCCCTAAAAAAGAGCCCTGGTTTTCCAACGAACTAAGAGCAAAGAAAAAGAGGGTAGCAAATGCTGTGCGTCACCTTGCTGGGAAAAAAAAACAGGGGTTACCAACAAACAAAGGGGTTCTAACAGAAGCCAGAAGCTCTTATAGGAAGGCATTAAACATCGCAAAAACTGCCCACAAGGAGAAGCTATGGAATAGATTGTTAAGTGCTGGAAAACACCCCAATAGTCGAGAATTTTGGGGCATTATCAACGACCTAAATAAAGGACAAAAACTCTATCAGGAAGCGGGAGTAGGAGCTGACGCTTGGTCTCAACACGTGCAATCCCTTTACTGCATAACAACAACAGGTCTCCCTAATAATATGCAGGTAACAAACACAGTAAAGAATGGCCAGTTGGCAATTTACAACCCAGGCACAGAAGGACCGGTGATAGAGGATTGCTCAAAAGAGGAAATGAACGCCCCAGAATTAACAACCAGAGGGGAACTCTGTAAAATCTTTTTTAGAAAAAAAGAAGATTGCACCGGGTTATGTGCATATATTTAAATCACACTAGTGAACGCTAAATAATAAAGTCAATTCCTGATTAGATTGTTTTATGAAACTATTTTTCTTTTATTTTATTTTGGTTATAAATCTTTCTCACGTATTGTTGACATTTGATAAATGGCTAAATAATTATTTACATGAGTATTGTTATTTATTTAAATACAATTATATACAAATTTGTGCATTACAAATCAAAACATGATCAAGATGAGTCATTTCATTTAATACAGAATTAATTTCCCTTCAACGCGTTTCGGCGATTTGCCTTCCTCAGGAATTCTGTATGTACATGTTGATACTTATAGCACTGCTGGAGGGAGCCTTGGTTTGTATCACGCACCGAGATTTCTTGGGCTTTTCTGTCCTGTTTGCATATCTTTGGCAATTTCTCTGACCACCTAAATCTTCGCGTGAGTGGACGGTCTTCTGCGCGATGTTCTCATCTGTGGTAGCATCCACAGATGAGATCATCGCGCAGAAGAGCTACACCGTGAATATTAATTATATCAGCTCTGCACTCCAGATGGGAATGCACACCCTTGCCGAGATGCGTCACCGCGAGGTCGGCGCCAAGAATAATTAATCGGAGATTAGAATAATATATGACCGTTCACTCACGCGAAGATTTAGGTGGTCACAGAAATTGCCAAAGATATGCAAACAGGACAGAAAAGCCCAAGAAATCTCGGTGCGTGATACAAACCAAGGCTCCCTCCAGCAGTGCTATAAGTATCAACATGTACATACAGAATTCCTGAGGAAGGCAAATCGCCGAAACGCGTTGAAGGGGAATTAATTCTGTATTAAATGAAATGACTCATCTTGATCATGTTTTGATTTGTAATGCACAAATTTGTATATAATTGTATTTAAATAAATAACAATACTCATGTAAATAATTATTTAGCCATTTATCAAATGTCAACAATACGTGAGAAAGATTTATAACCAAAATAAAATAAAAGAAAAATATTTTCATTAAAAAATCTAATCAGGAATTGACTTTATTATTTAGCGTTCACTAGTGTGATTTAAATATATGCACATAACCCGGTGCAATCTTCTTTTTTTCTAAAAAAGTTTAGTTTCCTTGCCAGGGTTTATCCTTTTAGGTAGGGGCCCCCCTTCTTTCCACATATAGTGAACTCTGTAAAATCATCATCAGGCTAAAGGCTGAAGGAGCACCAGGTCCGAATGGACTGCCCAACGCCATCTTTAAACATGACCCGTTTTTTTGGGCAGAAATCCTGACCCCATTGTTTAATCAAATCTACCGTGACACACAGGTGCCTGCATCGTGGAAGGGTAATCTGATTCACCCAATATTTAAACAAGGCGACCACGGCAACCCAACAAATTACAGACTTATATCACTGATAGACGTGGAAGCTAAGCTCTATGCCTCTTGTATCCTCCTTAAGCTGCAAGACTGGATTGAAGAATCTCAGAGAATCCCCTGGTTCCAGACAGGATTTAGGAGGGATATGGGGACGATCACCAACTTAACTTGCCTGTCACGATTAATGGACAGAACAGCAGTAAAGGGCGCACGATTATACGCCTGTTTTGTTGACATCAAATCTGCATTTGACAGAGTAAATCGAGAGCGTCTATGGGAAAAATTGTAGCTTTGGGGGACGCCATCAAAATTAATTCAGGCAATAACAGCTCTGCACGAAGATACATGGGCAAAGGTTAAATTGGGAGATGGAGCTTATACAACAAGGAACATACCAACATACCAGGGTCTAAAACAAGGCTGTGTTCTAGCGCCCACCCTTTTTAACCTATTCCTTTCCGATCTCGCAAAAGTGTTGGACACAGATGAGGTGCACCCTCCGTCATTGGCAAACCGGCGAATTCCCAGTCTGCAATACGCAGATGACATTGTCCTGCTGAGCAAAACCCCAGTTGGTCTACAAAGAGCTTTAAACATCTTATCAGGGTACTTAAGACAAGAAGGACTGGAGTTAAACAAAGAAAAAAACAAAGTAGTACGTTTAGTGGACCCAAAAAAACTTAGTTACACATGGTCATTTAACGGGACGAAGGTGAACGAACAAGGTTCATACAAATACCTTGGAGTAACAATATCCCAGGGGGCAAAACTAACAGACCACAAAACAGCAATACGAGCAAAAGCCCAAAGTCTAATCTTTGCTTACCGGTTGCTAAAAACAAAAATGAATTGCCCGAACTATAGTCACCTCTTGAAGGTCATGTCGGCTCAAATTTTACCATCATTATCTTACGGTCTCGTCACCTGGTGCAGTAAGGAAGGTGACCTGCTAAACGAGCTGCAAACCAAAATCTATAAAGCAGTTTTTAACCTTCCGATGAGTGCTTCAGCCCCGCAAGTAAGGCTGGAATTCGGTCTGCAAAACCAGAAATATAGGAGCATGAGCGGCTTCATAAAACTGTGTCACAAATTAAGATCTGCAGATCCGGATTCAATGGATTGGTTAAACTGGGAAGTCATAAAAAATAAAGGAGCGACTGGATCCCTTTGCCCTTGGGGAAAATACCTGAAAACCTGCGTGAGAGAGCTGGGGCTGGAAGGAATTTGGGAATCTGTGACGGATAAAGCATCCATAAGTAGATTAGCCAATAAGGCAGCAAGGATGAAATCTTTTCAAGATGACAAAGCGTTACTTCTCAAGCGGCGACATGGTTGGACCATAATCAACTCCTTCAAAGCTGGACGACCGCACGCATATTTAACCTCTCATTTTAATGTGCACATAAAAAGAGCTTTTACAGCCTATAGGATGGGTATGCACATTTCGAAAGACTTAGGGCCAGATGTAGGTAGCCAAATACCGGTCGGAAACGGCCGAATTCGGCCGTTACCGACCGGTATCTGGAGATCGGCATGTAGGTGACAGAAAATAGGCCGAATCGGTAAATTTCCCGATTCGGTAAAGTTACCGATCGGTAAAGTTACCGATCGGTAAAGTTACCGATCGGTAACGTTACCGATCGGTAAAGTTACCGATCGGTAAAGTTACCGATCGGCAAAGTTACCGATCGGTAACGTTACCGATCGGTAAAATACCGAATCGGTAATTAAGAATAGGTAAAATTGAAGTTTGAGATGTAGGGAGGCTCAGAAATACCGATTTTGGGCCAAAATCGGTATTTAAGAGTCGGTATTTACCATGGATTCAAATCAGGTGTTAACCAGGTACAGCCTATAAAAAAGGACCCAAAATGCAATTCTGTTTGCAAAATGGCTGCATTCTATGTAATTGCAAGACGGCTACGGCTACAGGAGGAAGGAGAGAGGGAATGGCTGAGACAGGAGCAGGTCTACAGGCAGAGGGTGACCCTGTTCATGCTCACAGAGGAAGAGATTGTGCAAAGGTACAGGTTGGCTCCAGACACCATCATGGAGCTCATCAGGGACCTCAAACCCCTGTTGGAGCACCCCACCCCAAGGGCACATGCAATACCAGCACATGTACAGGTGCTGTGCAGCATCCACCTGCTGGCGTCAGGGAGCTACCAGAGCGTGGTTGCTGTGGTGGGAGGGGTGACCCAGAGCAGCCTCTCAAGGTTTTTTCACAGATTCCTTGACGCCATGTTGCACAGGATGGACCATTACATTTCATTTCCATCCACCCATGCAGAACTGGTTCAAACCAAATCGGACTTCTACCAGATGGCAGGATTTCCCCATATCATCGGATGCATTGATGGCACACACATCCCCATTTGTCCCCCTGCTGCCAGAGAATACATTTACTGCAATAGGAAATCAACCCACACCATCAACGTGCAGGTGATTTGCAATGCTAAGCACTACATCACAGACCTCGTAGCTAAATTCCCGGGAAGTACCCATGATTCATATATATTTCAGAACAGTGGCATCTATGAACGGCTGACTGCAGGGGAATTTGGTGAAGGCTACCTCCTAGGTAAGACACAGTGTGCAACACCTATTAGACCTATTGCAATTAGCAGTACATGTATGCATGTGAGTAAATTATTCCCTTTTCTTTCCAGGAGACAGTGCATATGCCCTTCGCTCATTCATACTAACCCCCTACCTCAACCCCTCAACACCCAGCCAAAGGAGGTACAACCGGGCACACAAGCGCACACGCAATGTTGTTGAGAGAACATTTGGAATATGGAAGAGCAGGTTTAGATGCCTGCACAAGAGTGGAGGTGCAAGGCAGTATACCCCCATCACATGCTGTAAGATCATTGCTGCCTGTGCCATGTTGCACAATCTGGCTGTTAAGAAGGGGACTGAGGTGGAGTTAAGTGACTATGAGGATCACGACGACGACAATGCTGTGCCTGAAAGACATCCTGCAGGAGTGTCAACACCAAGTGATGGCAGATTAAGACGTGAGGAGATTACACGCAACTATTTCTGAGTAAGTGAAGACACTGAGCTATAGTCAAAGCACAAGCTTCTGTTTATTTAGGTTTCATAAACAGATGGTAAAGTAAAAAAGAGCATCAGTAAGCATTTGACATCAATGCTCACAGTGAGCAAACACACTCAGACAGGTCTTGAACCCACCCACCATAGTTGCATATTGTGACTAGGCTTGTTTAAATGGCACAAATGTGCAAATGTAACTTTAACAACTAAAGAAACAAATGTCCACAGGCAGTAGGCCATAGTAAAAAATGTTCATTTTCGGCCACGCTTTGCACTGCCAGGTGTTTGTGGCTCAGCCTGTACACTGGGCGTTTGGCCTGTAGCCTCACCCTGTCGCCTGCTGCTCCTCCTTGGCTCAACACCATGTGGGCTAGCTGTGCTGCTCCTACTGGTGCTAGGTTCACTGTCCGGCACGTCAAGAGCAGAACTTCGTGCACTTTGTGCATTGAGTAGGGCCTCCAGCGCACCAGTCATTCCAGCTATGCCCCTTGTTAACTGGTTGGTATTATTAGTCAGGACTTCCTGGCTATTGATGCTACGCCTGCATAGCAGGGATGTGGCTGTTGCCAGGCGGTGTAAGGATTTCTCTGCTCTCTGTGCTCGCTGCTTGTCCCTGCGCCTTGCAGCAATTTCAGAGTCAAGTTTAGTGCACAGTTGCTGTATGCCTGTTGCCATGCACTTGTTCACCTCCACAAGCTCTTGTATGCCCTTGCCAATGTCCTGAATGTTAATGTTCATGTTTCTCATTTGTCTCTGACAGGCCATGATGCCCTTGCCCTGCATCCTCTGTATCCTGACCATCGATCCCTCCAGGCCTTGGAAGACACTGGACCCCTCCCCACGTACACCTGCACCCCTTCCTTGGACTGTGCGCCTTCTAGTGGTAGGTGGTACAGGCTCTGTGCCGGGCTGCAGTGTGGCAGTGATGTCAGCCTCAGACAAGTCATGTGACTCTACACCCACCATTTCCTCAGCACCTATCTCCATTTGCAGCAGTGGGGAAACAACATGCCTCCTGCTAGGGTGTGCAACAGGTGTTACCAATTCAAGGGATGCAGGTATTTCTGGTGATGACACCAATAGTGGTGACTGTGAGGGAATTGGGGATCCATGCATTTCCTCACTGATGTCTGTTGCTTGGGAGGGTGGCTGCCCACTCGGAACCCCTGTGTCCTGGGATGCACTGGGCCCTGGATCCTGACTGTCATCCCTCTGGGGTGCCGTGCCTTCTGCCTCCTCGGACTGCCTTCTGGATGTGTGACCTGTGGACATATGGGCACATATCAGCTAGGTGCTAATGTGTCACAGCCACTACAATTAAACATATCAATTTGCACTTTGAACATGCTGCCTGCCCTTCATTTTGTCTGCAAACATTTAAATTACTTGTTGGTTACAGTGCTATGTCACATGTTCTTTCAAAGACTGACTACATGTACCATGATGCTTTGCTACAGTTTTGCACACACACCATGGGACTGGGGTAACTGAGCTGCAAGGGGTGAGGGATGGATGGGGGTGGGAGGGGGATTGCTGTGCATGCATCTTACCTTTTGTTTTTGCAGATTTAGCCGAGCTGTCCACTTCTCCCAGTCCATGGACACTTTCAGTCTCCAGGGTTGTGGCTACCAGCTCCTCAAGCTCGGTGAGTGGGGGTGCTGTGTTCTTTCCTCCACCTGTTTTCTGTGACTGTTTGTGGCGATCAGCCAATTTTTTCTTTGTGAGGCTCCTTAGGTCATAGAACCTCTTCTTTAAGTCTTCTGTCACTCTGGTGGTCACTCCCACAGCATTCACTTTATCTAGGATGTCCAGCCATATTTTCCTTTTTGTGGATTCTGCCACGGTGAGGGACAGTTTTCCAAAAAGTCTGTGGTGTACCTTGACCACCTCCTCAACAAGCACCTGTAATTCAGTACTACTGAACTTAAGTTTCCTTTTCCTTTCTGCTTGCTCACTTTCCCTGCTGCTTTCCATTTTAAAGTGTTCTCAATTCACAAGCTCTGCCTGCTGCTGCTGCTGCTCCCAGTCTCTCTGCTCCAACTGCCTTTCCAGAACCTTCTAATTAGTTGCAGCTGCCTGTGTGCACACTTCCTGCCAGGAAGGGGGAGGGTGGTTGCACCTGATTGGCTGTTTGTGTTGAGTTTCACTTTTGGTTGCTGGCCGACGCGGGAAATACCGATCGGTATTTACCGATCGGTAATTACCGATCGGTATTTACCGATCGGTAATTACCGATCGGTATTTCCAATGCTTTCCTATGGGACTTTTGCCCCATAGGAATGCATTGGCCATACCGATCGGTAAATACCGATCGGTAATTACAGATTCTATATTTACCGATTCTTATTTACCGATTCTTACCGAATCGGTAATTGGAACATCTGGATGTTCCTACATACCCCCCCTTCTTATTTACCGATTCTTATTTACCGATTCGGCAAAAATCGGTAATTAAGGATCGGTAAATATTTTTTACCTACATCTGGCCCTTAGTACCATCCTGGAAAGATAAACACCAGACTGAGAGTTGTACACTTTGTGGCTATAAAACGGAATCATTAGCCCACTTTTTGTGCGTCTGTCCGGCTCTCCTGATACAACGTCAAAGATTACTAAAACAGATCTGCAACGAGTTAAAAATCCGCACCTGCAGGCAAGCGGTAACTTGTTGGCTAGGAGGGAGTTCAATTATTTTTGCATGCCGGGGAACAAAATTCCTGGCAGAAGTTAATAAATGCCTGAGTCTTGTGGAACAAGGACATGATGAAATAGCCTTGATCCTTATGACTGGTAAACTTTGCATAAACATGTAATAATCATTTTGACCTCTTAACGCCGGCGGGTGTTTCCCTGAAAGAAACCCGTTTTAAAACGGTGTTATTTCATTTTAGCAAATGAAGAGTCCAATCTTTTTTAGTAGCATTTATTCTTTTTGTATAATATTGACTGTGGAAATTGTAATGATTTTAATTAATTATGCAAAAAACCTCTTTGACTTTGACTTTGACTTTGACACCCACGGAAACCAAGACCACCTACTCTGGAGCCTGGAGCAACAGTGCCTGCCTGCATGCCAAGAACAATGTGCCCTGTGAGGAAGAGGAGAGAGTTAGAGGGAGCAATGCACAGTGGGGAGCATTTTTGAGTGGACTCCTAGTACAAGATGTAAGGAGACAGTGAGCCTGCACTTGCCAGCTAATCTGTATTCACATTTCTCCCTGCAATGACACCTTTGACTGCTCATCCAATGCTACTACTGAGAGTCAAGTGCAGAAGCAGTACTTGACTCCCTTGGTAAGGATCCATAGTACGCTGACCCCCGGGACATCAGGAGTAAAAGGCCTCACCCACCATGGTTGGGCTTAGTAGCCCCTGCATGCTCCATGGCCCTCTGAAAGGTGTTCTGACAGTAGCACTTTAAAACATGTTTCAGGCCTGCCATTGGAGCCTGTGTACAGCTGTAAACTGGAACTTCAACCTGGCAAAATAACCCTTTTTCCTGGCCTAAACCTTCTTTTAATACATATAAGCCAGCCCTAAGGTAGGCCCTAAACAGCACACATAGTGAAGTACATTGTAGTATAAAAGTTGGACATGTGTGTTTTAAGTCGTAAATGCCCTAGTAGTGAAAAACTCTTAAATTAACATTTCACTTCTGTAAGGCCTACCTCTCCCAAAGGATAACATTGGGTTATCTTATTACATTAAATGTGTGCTAATTTTTGATTGGGATCAAGTAGAGATATTGTTAATTTTGGTCTCAAATGATTTGTAAATTACATTCCTCTATAATGGTAAATTCAAATTTTAAGTCACAATTCTGAAAATGCCACTTTTAGGAAGTTGCTGTTTTCTTGTCCTAACCATTTGGTGTCTACAGCCTGTGTCATATGACTGTGAATAGCTTGCCAGTTGGCCTTTATATATTCCTCCCAGGCAGTGAAACAAATGGGGACTGCGTGTTGGCAGAAAGGGCCATCCTGGCAGGATGGGTTGGGAGGAGCTGTTCCCTGCCTCACTTACTTTTTAAAGGCTTACCTTCAGCACACTCACAAGTGAACTTGGAACCAGTATTTTGTCACCCAAGACTACTTGGAACCTGCGCAGGGGAAGGAAGGAACTTTACAGACCAGATGTAGTGTTAGCTTGGAAGTTTCCCCCACTTCAAAGGCTGGCACCAGGTATGAAAATTGACCCTCAGACCAACTCTTCAGTACACTCAAGGACCTGGTGAGGATATCAGAATGACTGACCTGCTGTTTGATGTCTAACTTGCACCTCGGAGGACTGCTCTGCTGGTACCAGAAGACTGCCCTGTTGCCTGAGGCTTGCCTTGCACCCTCATATGTTTGCCCTGCTGCTTGAGGCCTGCCTTGTTGTCTAAACCCAGGACTTCCGGAGTGACTCCAAGGGCTAGTTTACACTCATGTATCTCACTCTTATATAGGTTCCAAATTAATTTCGGACCATGCTCCTGTCTCATTGGACTTATATCTACTTCCGCCTATTGAAGGAATTAGGAGATGGAAATTCAACAACTGCTTTTAAACAAAATGTCCTCTGATGTCGCTAATGTGTATTTGCTTAAATCTAGTGCTAAATACTATGGTGACCAAAATAAGGTAGGGAAGCTCCTGGCTAATTATTTTCAGATTAAAAAAGACCGTACTAAGATTGATTCGCTTCTAACCTCAACAAACTCTATGGTTCATAAAAATGAAGATATTCCCTTCGAATTTACTTGGTTCTTTCAAAAATCTCTATACTCCTGTATCTCAGCTTCGTCAAGAAGATATTCTTCAATATTTATCCTCCATTGCTCCCCCTCTTATCTCAATGTGAATTTTTTCCACATTGGAGGATGACATTCAGATTAATGATATTCTTACAGCTATCCATGCTGTAAAGAAAAAGGAAAAACTCCAGGGCCTGGTGGATTCACTGTGGAGTTTTATACACATTTTCTAAAATTCTCATTCCTAAATTGCATCAATTATTTCTTTACTTCATTTCTACTCAGAAGTCTGATGGGTCTTTTCAAGAAGCTTTAATATGTCTCCTCCCTAAAGAAAATAAGGATGATACCTTATGCAAAAACTATAGGCATATTTCTTTAATAAACTTGGACTATACAATATTTGCAAATAAACTTGCTCTTTATTTAGATTCTTTATTGTCTCACTTGATTGGCAAGGCACAATGTGGTTTCATTAAGGGTAGACATTTAATATTTTTTAATGTCTTAAATAAATCTAGGACATATAAATATTCGCTGCCAGCAGGTTTGTTAGATGCTGAGAAAGCTTTAAAAAGAGTTTGTTGGCCCTTTATTTTCTCCACACTTTCTTGGGGTTTTTTTGGGCCGAAATTTATTAATTGTGTTTCTCTATGATATTCGTTGCCTAAATCCTCTATTTTAGCTAATGGACTTGTGTCTTCATCATATTCCCGTTGTAGAGGTGTCAGACAAGGTTGCCCCTTATCTCCTCTATTGTTTATTCTTGCCCTAGAACCCTTCCTAACCACAATATTATTGGTTTTCCTTATGGTGACAACTATTTAAAACTCTCAGTTAATGCAGATGACATTTTACTTTTTATCTCACAACTGCAGGCTTCCTTACCAGCATTTTTGACAGAAGTAGCTAATGTTGCTCTTGTTTCAGGTTATAAGCTAGATGATGATAAGTGTGAAATTCTCCCTTTAAATAAACTATGTTTTCCTGCGAATTTCACCTCTTCTTCGTTCCACTGGAACTTTAATAAAATTAAATATCTTGGACTATGGTACGAAACTTTTACTTTAAATCTGAAAGAGTTACAATCAATATTAATTTCATCCACTTCTTGATGGCATCCCTTATATTTGTGCTTCTTGATGGCATCCCTTATATATGTGCTGGTGGGATTATTTAGATACTATAAAAATGATGATAGTTCCCATAATATTATTCTAGTTATCCAACATTCAATATTTCTAGCTCTCATTATAAGAAATTATATAGTATTTTATCTAAGTATTCATTGGATAATAAAAAGGATAGAATGTCTATCTGTACATTCAAAATACCTAAACAAATGGGGGTAGTTAACTTTCCGGATTTTCATTCTTATGGTTCTGCTTTCTTTCTTAAACAGTGCTCCTATCTATTATCAGGAAATTACTCTATAACCTATCCTTTATGGGTAGACGTTGAGAAGTCTATCATTCATCCTTTCTCTTTTGAGGAGTATATTTCCCTTTCTCATTCTACTTTAGCATTATCTCTTCCTATGCTTATGAATGCTCGTAAAATCCTTCAACCACTTTTCATATCTCCTCAAGATGAGCAAACACAGTTTTTAAATTCATCAATTTGGTGTAATAAACATATTAAGATCAATAACAAATTTGTTTTTTGGAAAGATTGGTTAGCCAATAGTCTTAGATGGACTCATCAACTTTTTCAAGATGGAGTCTGGGTTCCTTTTTCGGTAGCTCAATCTCATTTTACTCTTCATCCTCATATCAATCCAAATACTTATCCTTAATAGGGACGGTTCAATCTTCTTATAATCAATTATCCATTAATTCTACACTTATTCCCTCATCACTTGATATATAGTCGATTTTATGTAAGTCTCCTCCTGAATCTCAAATTTGTAATCACTTAACTTCCTTTTCCACTACCCGAGATAATTCAGAGGTAGAAGGTTATTGGGAATCTGATTTGCAAACCTCTTTCTCAATTCCGGCATAGAAGAAAATTTGGACTGAAATAAGGAAATCTTCTAGGGCAACAAATACCACTCAAACTTTGTTTTTTGGTTGCCACGCCCGTCCTATATTATCTATTACTTCTCTAGTGGTATGGCCGTTGAGTGGCATGCAGTCGGATTTGTCCTTGTTGAGTTTATAACATGAGTGTTTGGCATATGTTTCTATTGTGTGCATGAGTGCTGGTATGGATTTGGCAGGGTCATTAGTTAGGATTAAAAGGTCATCAGCGTAGGCGGCTATTTTGGCTGTTGAGTTGTTTATTGATATTCCTGTGATTTGTCTGTTCGCTAGGATATCCGTGATCAGGGGTTCTAGCGCTAGTAGGAATAGTAGCGGGGATAGAGGGCAACCCTGTCTCGTTCCTCTCTCAAGTACAAATGGTGCGGAGGATCCTCCGTTTATGGCGATCTTTGCTATCGGTTTTGTGTATAGCGCCATTACTTTCTTCGTGTATTCAGTACCTACGTTGTATTGGTGTAGGCACTTCTCGAGGGAGTGCCAGGAGACTCTGTCAAACGCTTTTTCTGCAGCAAGTGTGATAGCTACAGCTGGGTGTGTCGAGTTTGAGGCGTCTTCGATCATGTTGCATAGTAGTCTGGTGTTATCATGTGACATACGTGATTTCATGTACCCTACTTGCGTGTTCCCAGTTAGTTGCGGTAGGAATTTGTTGAGTCTGGTGGCAAGTATTTTTGCGTATATCTTGCACTCTTAAGTTGATGAGAGATATGGGGCGGTAGTTTTTGGGCCATTGTGTGTCCTTGCCTTCTTCGGGGATGACTATGATATCAGCTTGTGTCATAGTTTCTGTTGTTGTGCCCTCTTTCGCGCATTGGTTGAATGTTTTTGTCAGGACTGGTGAGAGAAGTTCTTTGAACTTTTTGTAGAAGGGTGCTGTGTAGCAGTCTGGCCCTGGTGCTTTGTTGTCTTTAAGTGAGTGTATGGCCGTAGCTATCTGTATCCTTTCAGGCATGGTGGTATGGAGTCTGCTATAATCACAGATTAGACAGAGCATCTGTACATCCTGTTGCTCTTGCTATTAAAAGAGATCTTCTCTGGTTACCTATAACAAATTTCTTAAATTCTTCTGAAGTAAGGCATACTAACGTAACCCTTATATTGAGGATGTACCCAAACCACTATGAATTTTATGCATTTTGTGGCCTAATAATCGTATTCTATTGGTTCGTTCCTATATTTATGAATTTCAAAATATCAATATACAGATGTTTTGCTTTGTTGGATGGTATATGATTTACCCCACTTTTTCTGCCCCCTTTTCAGTTTTTCTCTCTTCTGATCTAACAATACAATTTACATTTATTGATTTTCCTATTTTATTGTATTATGGTCTGAATATTTACCACATAAAAATCTCTGTACAACTTTAAAAAAAAAAAAGGACTGGCATGAAGTTTATCTTGCCAGGTTGAAATGGCAGTTGGAAACCGCACACACAAAGGCTGCAGGGGCCGGCCTGTAGACATGTTTTGCAGTGCTAATTTAGTGGATCACACAATGAGAGCTACAGCCCACTTGTAGCATTTATTTACAGGCCATTATCACATATGGTACCTGTATGCCACTTTTACCATATTTGGAAGGGATAGCGCAATTACTTTACCAATGGTTAACAGGAGTAAAGTGTGCAGAGTCCTAAAGTCTACAAAAACAGGTCCACAGAGAAGAGGGTACTGAATGAAAAAATCTGGGGAATACTCTGCAAAAGATGCACATTTCCAACAGGCATATATCACAGCAACCATACTCATAAAAAGTCAGACAGATTGACTTTGCCAATGCTAACCAGCAAGAACGAATAACAACAACGATTTTGTTGTGACTAATTACGATTGAAAATGTGAGACTGTGAAAAAAACATTACTGCAGCTTGTAAAACTGGTAGTGGTCTTTGGAGAGTGTCAGTCCCTCCTCTTCTCTTGTCCCCTCCTGCTCCACCCTTCAAACAACTTTCCTCTGCAGTCTCCCACTCTTGGACACTTACACCATTTTTCTCCTGAATTCTTTCTGAAATCCTCCATCTAAATGTCTTACACATCACTTGCCTCTTCTTCGTCACTGTCTTTTTGCTCTGTCTGAATGCATCTACTTCCTTTTGTTGCCTCCCAGTCCCATTCACAATAACCTTTCTCACACACAGACATATATCCAGTTATGCTCTTCACACCTTTAAGCACAGCATTTTCTTTTCCTTTGCTGTTCTCAATATTTTACGACTTGTGCATACGTCTTTTTCTCATATTTAGGTAAAGTGGCCATTATAATTGGCACATATGTGACCATCACTCTGTGTGCTCTGCAGGGAATTTAAGGACTGATTGATTACAGTGTCTGAAAACTTTATGACCCATGAACAGGCATTGCGAGAAACTTGCACTGCCTTCATTTTTATCTCTGGAGCTCTCAATTATTCGAAATCATGCACACCCACCCACAATCTGAAGTCACCCAGACACCAAGAGGCAACTCATTTTACAGTACACACTATGGACCTGATTATGAGTTTCGTCAAACTCATAATCCGGCCCATGGATTTGTACTGTGAAACAAATTGCTACTCCACCAAAAAGAGGCTGCCGCCCGCCCACCAGATTACAAGTGAAATTGTGGTCTGGAGGGTTGGCGGTGTGGCAGTCCCACAGCAGTGCAGTTAAAAGTCTCAAATGTGACCCTTAATGCTGCACTGCCGTGGGACTGCCACAGTGCATTCCAGAACAGCATGGATTGTGAAGTCCATGTCGTGCTGGAACTGAGGGTACATGCGCACGGGGCAGAACATGTGCCCCCTTGCGAGTACAAACATGCACGGGGCAAGGGGAACCATGTTAGACCCCCTTTGTTTGCTGACCGCCAGCAGTTTCATGAAGTAAGAACCTCCATGAGACCGCTGGTGGTTAGGAAACTCGTAATTTGTATGGCAGTGCTGCAGCAGCACCTCCAGCATATTGTGAGCCCCTAACTGCCACAGCTCCGTTAGGGAACGCTGTTCCCTGGTGTGAGGTTCTGAAAATCTGGATTTATACAAAAGGTCTGGACTCGAGAAATAAAACTTCGTCGAAATATGACGAATTTGGTATCAAAAGACCGAGAATGACGAGTACATCATGTACATGTGTTTTCGGTGTGTTCGAGTGACGATTTCACCTCGAAATCACCATTTACATTCTGAACCCTTGGCTCCCATTTATATGTTGCCCTTTACATAGGCCTTAATCCAGTTGAATTTGATTCCACAAGGACACATACTCCTTAATCGACTTTTCCCTGAAATCAGTACAAGTTAGAACCATTGCCCCAGGCCGAACTCGTTAGGTCAGTTTCCTCCCAGTGGCCGAGCAAGATAGCATCTAGGCTCAACCAGCCATAAAACCATTTCAGCGCGCACACCTGCCATATCTCGCTCACATCTTTCCTCCATTCCTTTTCTTCACTTGCTTTATGATGGGGAGGTGACCGTTTTTATTGGGGGTCCAGCGATATCTGATGAAATGTTGGGCCATGCCGGATGATTTGTTATGGGCAGCACGACGTGAAATATGTACATGTCATCATGACTCTGCTTTTCTTTTGTAACCAGTAACTATAAATGAAATACCACGAATTCAAAGAATGTTTTGCCCAAGGCCGAAAATCATGTATAAAGAGAGAAGCCTGACTTCGTGAAAGTGTGCAGTCTCCTGAGAATATACCCGTATTGTACTTCTAGGACCCTGTTACCTTGGTTGCAGCCAATAAACTAATCTTTGACTTCACCTGGAAGACTCTGAGTTTCTGTAGGTCTGAATCAGGAAGAACCCGAGGTCTCTGGGTGTTGATTCCGACACCGCTGGGTTACCGGTTCTGTGCCGGTTCTTAAAAACCCAGTACCTCAGTTGGCGCCCAGCGTTTGGGGCGATTCCAGTGGTACCAGTCAGCCTGAAGATCGTGAGGAGCTTCGTGTGGAAATTCCGGAGGAGGGCCCACCACCTCATCGACCCCTGCATGTCGACGTGGTCCGAAGGTCTTTGCTGCGAGGTTCCCCGCTTCCCGACGGCTACGAGGACTGCTGCCCTGGCTATCGCCCTGATGTTGGACCCTTGAAATTTTCGGTAGAGCGAAACACTGAGACGAGTCTTCTGGTGACGCCATCGATATTTTCAGTTAAGTATAAGTGGAGCGTCTCCCAGTCCTTAGTTGGACTTACTTTGTGGTATCTTTGGGATACAAAAGGTTTTGTATTGGTACTTGCAAGCACCATAACCGAAGGACTCGTGTATTCACGAGAAATATCGTAATCGATAATCCTTTGAAGTTTTGGAACTAGACTAGAGAGCGAGGATGCCTAGTCTTAGACTTGGGAATATATTTTGTCTTGGTAGTAATAATAGGGACTCCCGATTGGAGGACTCATGTCCGGTTCCTCCAGTTGGAACTCCGACTTACGAGCTATATGTTAAACATGGGGTAGGCCCCATCGTTTACAACGAAGTATGGATTAAATACACTAGGAAAGATGGTGTTTTAAAATGGCCCCAATATGGTAGCTTTGATTCTGAAATCTTAGACAACCTTGAAGTTAAACTCTTTAAAAAGAAAGCCCGGCCGGCGATGTTTGACTCTTTTCGCTTATGGCGCAAAGAAGCCAAACAAAAAGAAATTAAATTAGCTAAGAAAAATAAGAGAGAAGGGGGCCTTTCGGTAATGCAAGCTGCCGTGCAGTTTAAAGATAATGAAGAAGAGCAGATGAATGAGCAGTTGCACAGGCAACGTAAAATGGCAGTAGATAAGTGTTATCCAGTTTTGCCGTCTCTTCAGCAAGAGGCAGCAAAAGAGCGTGAAAAAGACCCATTAATGTCGCAATTATTAACTTCACCACCCCCCTATGCGCAGAATGCCACAGCACCCCCGCAACCTTTAGTTGCACAAGCTGCGCCTCCTGCTCTTCCACAGCACCCACCAGCTGTTCTTCAGCTGGCTCCTACTTCTCCGGTGCAGCCTCCTCCAGGCCCACCGACCACTTCTGTTTCACCTGTGTTTTCTACGATTTTGCCTACTGTACTTTTTACATCTCCTAATGCTCCCTCTATGATTCTGCCTAGTACCACCTCTATTTTCCCTGATACCTCTTCTGCCATCTCTACCCCCGCCTTATCTCACCCCGTTTTTCCATCTGTTTGTCCTTCAGTTTCACCTTCCATTCGGCAGAAAATGGCCAGCACTGTTACTAATCTTCTTTTACCTCTTTTCGGGTCGCCTGCTACGACCCCTAACATAGGAAGAAGACAGTTGCGAAGTCAACTGCCTGACTATCAAGAGAGAGATTCCCTGAATAGTTTAGCTCGGAAATGGGTCATGGACACTGCAAAATATGATGTACAGTCTGTCATGGAAGTCTTCCATCAATGGGAAGCAGCGACACAGAGATATGTTTTCGAACAGATGTGTGTCTTTCTTGGCGAGGATTTGGAAGACAATGATCAAGAATGCGTCCCACAAGAAATGTGTCGTGTACGGTTTAAGTTCGGAGAGGGTATGATTGTAGGTCCAGATGTGGAAAAGGCAGTTGAAATGTTGTTATCATATCGGAGTAAGGGAAACAGTTCTGGGTCACCATCTGAATGTAATACATCCAGTAGGAAAAAGGCACGACAATACCCTATGAGAGAAGTTCCCCCACAGTGGAGAGAGGGTGACGCGACTGCTGTCCCACCTGTTTTGCCACACTTCCAGCGTGTATGGGTACATGTCCCATGGAAGCGAGCTGAAGTTTTAGCACTCAAACAAACATTACCAGATCCGCGTAAAAATCCTGCAGGGTACTATAAAGAATTGTCACAAACTGCTGGGTCATGTATAATGAATTTGTCCGATATCGATATGCTATTTGGGAACGTTGTTCCACAGCCTTTATGGGGTAAAATTCGTCATGTAGATCATGACCAGGAATTAGGTGACACGTGGGCTAATATTACTGCCGCAGATGCCCGCCAAGTTGGTGGTGCCAAACCTGAACCTTTGATAGCAGAACTACCTGGTAGAATAGTAGATTACATGAAAACGATAATGCCTGCAATACGCGTAAATTGGGATAAGTTGTCTGCATGCAAGCAAAAGAAAGAAGAAACTGTTTCAGATTTCTTCACCAGGTTTGAAGAAACATTCATTGACCACAGCGGTCAAGATATGACCACAGAAGGTGGTCAGAGATTGTTTGTCGATAAATTCGTGCACAATCTGCTTCCAGAATTGTGTAGAAAATTGAAAGATTCAGAAAGTTCTTGGGCAGTCTCATCTTCAGCGCAGATATTAGCTACTGCACAGTACTACGAGAATAGAGACAAAGATGAGAAAGATAAAGTAGAAAAGAAAACTAGAGAACTCAAAACGAAGGTTTTGCTACAGCAAGCCTATCCGCCACGTGGTGGTGGTAATCAACATAATAATGGCCAGAATCACTATCAGAATACTTTTCAGCAGCCTCAACAATATCAGAGAAACTTGCAAAGATTTGATTACACTCAACCCCGTGTAGGTCCTAACCAGTGTTTATATTGCAAACAGGAGGGTCATTACAAGCATAACTGTCCTGCCCTATCACAACGTGCAAATGGAATTTCTGGTGTAAGAGGTCGTGGCAGTCAGCAAATGCCTAGAGGTAGAGGGCGTGGAAATGCCCCACAGGACACACGTCCCCTTCCACCACAAAACTCTATGAACAGGTTTGATCAGCAAAATAACGTATCTGACAGGACAGCTCAATACTACGTTGATGAGTATTACGCAGAAAATGAGCAGTGGGAGAATGAGGATTGCTAGGACAGCCATAGACGAAGAGAGGGAGTTGTTTCAGTTCCAGTAGATCAGAGCGGACCTTACGTTGAGGTGATTACATCAGGTGTGTCAGAACCTTTTCTGTTGGATACTGGTGCTACAAAGAGTTCTATTATGCACTCCAAACTCCCTGGCGCACCTTTGTCTGGCGAAATGAACGTGTCTGAAGGTTTTTCTGGCGCCCCAGTTAGAAATCCGATTTCTGACCCTTTATCTCTTTCTGTTGGTCCTTGTGAATTCAAAGCACCCCTTATTCTGACAACAGGTTGTGGTGAAAATTTGCTAGGATTAGATTTGCTAAAAAGATTATATGCGACTCTGTACTGTTCTCCTTCAGGAGTACAACTTACTTTAGGTAAGAAAGTGGTTTCTCCCATTTATTTGTCGAGAGATGCACTTCCAGCAGAATTGTCGATTCTCCCAGATATTCTTTGGGCTACTGGTCCGAATGATGTAGGTCTTTTAGAAATTCCACCATATGTTGTAACATTGAAGTCGAATGTCAAAATGCCACGAATTCCCCAATACAGAATATCTAATGAGGGTGAAAAAGCTTTGCTAGCGATCGTTTACGAATTGATTGAAAAGGATGTGATTGAGGAAACACAAGGCAATGTTTGCAATAGTCCTGTTCTGCCTGTTTTAAAACGAACTGACCCTTCTCAGCCACCTGTGTACAGATTCGTGATTGACCTTAGAGAGGTGAATAAAATTGTTGTGCCACAATTCCCAGTTGTCCCCGACATTACCACATTATTGAGTACGATTCCAGCATCTGCCTCCTGGTTTTCGGTGATTGACCTGAAGAATGCTTTCTTCAGTATCCCGATTGCTGAGGAAAGCAGGGATATTTTTTCCTTTAGTTTAGGAGGTCGAAGCTTCCGCTTTAAACGCGCTCCTCAAGGCTACTGTGAAAGCCCCTCAATATACCGTCAAGCTCTGAAAGCCCAGCTTGACACAATGGTTTTGCCTAAAGGTGCCACTCTCGTACAGTACGTGGACGATTTGCTCATCGCTGCGGATACTGAGAAAATTTGTAAAACGGCCACGTTGTCATTATTGCGTCATCTATGTAATCTGCATCACAAGGTGTCACTTTCCAAGCTTCAATATTGCCGACAAGAAGTGACCTACTCAGGTCATCTCTTATCGAAGGAGGGAAGGAAACTGACCCCAGAAAGAATTCAGGCAATAGCGAAATTGAGTGTGCCAAGAACACAGAGAGAAGTACGTGCTTTCTTGGGCATTACATCGTACTGTAGACAGTGGATTCCAAATTTTTCGTTATTAGCCAAACCCTTGGTGGCATTAACGTGTAAAAATACACCCAATCCCATTCCTTGGTCTGAAGAGTGTCAGAAAAGTTTTCTCGAATTACGCACAGCATTATGTTCGGCCCCTGTGTTAGGTACCCCCAACTACAGTAAGCCTTTCACATTGTATGTCCACGAGAAGGAGGGCTGTGCATTGTCTGTGCTGACTCAGTTATTCGGAGATAGACAGCGGCCATGCGCCTATTTTTCGTCAACTTTGGATCCGGTAGCACGAGCATTGGCAAGTTGTTTAAGGGCCACAGCAGCAGCAGCTGTTTCCATTCGACAGTCTGCTGGTCTAGTAATGAATAATACACTAATCGTGATGGTCCTGCATGCAGTAGACACATTGTTAAAAAGGACCAAGACACAGCACTTAACTAGTGCTCGACTGTCCAGTTACGAATTGACGCTATTAGCGAGCCATGTGCACATAAAAAGGTGCAGTACCTTGAACCTAGCCACATTGTTACCAATTGCAGAAGAATCAGATGTTCCAGAACAGCACGATTGTTTTCTTAGAACAGAGGAAGAGACGAAAGGGAGAGTTGATTTGTTCGACACTCCTCTTGCTGAATGTGATGGTACATTATGGGTAGATGGTTCATGCTTTAAGCTCCCAAATGGGAACGTGACTACAGCATATGCTGTCACAACTTTGCACACAGAGGTTGAAACTGCGCGAATACCACATGGTTCAGCTCAAGCCGCAGAACTCGTAGCACTTATGAGAGCATGTGTGTTGTCTAAAGGAATGATAGTGACTGTCTACACTGACAGTCAATATGCGTTTGGCGTGGCTCACAGTTTTGGACGATTGTGGAGAGAACGTGGGTTCCTGACTTCGCATGGAACTAAGATTCAGCATGGTCAGTTGGTGAATGAGCTTCTTGAATCACTGACGTTGCCCCTGCAAATAGCGATCGTGAAATGTAGTGCTCACAAGAAGGTGACTGATGATGTTGGTCGTGGAAATGCATTTGCTGATGAAACCGCTAAGGAAACTGCAAAGAATGTGATGAGCCGAATGTATGTTGCGAGCCCTGAAAAATGGACTGGTGAGGTTGGAATATGTGAGGACACGATAGAAAGTGTGAAGTCCATCCAAGCTGAGGCCACGGAGAAAGAGTTAAGCACGTGGAGAGAAAGTACAGGGAGAATGGATGCAAATGGTTGTTGGATTGAATTGACAGAGCATCAGAGATGGTTGTTACCCGATGCATATGTGCCTGCAGTGGTTACAATGGCTCATGGAATGGCCCATATCAGCGCGAAAGGGATTTGCGAGTTGTTGGCCCCAGTGTGGAAGAATTCAGGGATTCCCAAGTGTGCAGAGAACGTTGTCAAGAATTGCATGGTATGTCTAAAACACAATCCTGGTAGGGGAACCCCAACTCCAGCTGGTCATTTTGCACCTCCTACGTATCCGTTCGAGGTTTTGCAGCTAGATTTCATACATATGGAGAGGTGCAACAACTTAAAATACGTGCTCGTGGTTGTTTGTGCCTTCTCAAGATGGGTAGAAGCCTATCCCCTAAAAGACAATACTGCCTTGTCCACAGCGAAAGCCCTTGTAAAAGAGTTCTTCCCCAGGTTTGGAATGCCTAGAATGGTCTGGTCTGACAACGGAAGTGAATTTGTGGGTCGTGTGATGAAAAGAGTGTGTGAAGGGCTAGGCATTAGGCAGAAGTTCCACGCTGCAAATCACCCCCAATCAGCTGGATTAGTGGAATGTTACAATGGCACGCTTAAACTTAAATTGGCCAAAATCCAAGCGAGCACAGGTCTTAAATGGCCTGACGCTCTACCCTTAGCACTCCTATCCACCAGAATGACTGTGCATTCGCGAGTGAAACTCAGCCCCTATGAAATCATCTTTGGTCGGCCAGCCAACATATGGGGAGTGCCTAGGCCCAAGAAGTTTAGCGAGCTGCAACACCCTATTTTGCTTGATTACTTGTATGAATTGATGGCTAAATTGCGTGTTTTATATCAACAGGTCCACAACACCTTGCCTCCGGTCACTGAGACTCCGGGTCACTCCATTGACCCCGGTTCATGGGTCCTCGTCCGCAACTTTCAAAGAACAAGAAACGACCAGCCCAGATGGACCGGGCCTCACCTCGTCCTCCTGTCTACAAGGTCAGCTGTTAGGGTGGAGGGGAAGGCCAATTGGGTCCACGGGATCCATTGTAAGAAGATACCCTTCCCTCTGCCACATGACCAATGGGTCCAGAAAGGAGGCACTGACTCAGAGCGCACAACTGATGAACGTGTAAAAGAAACTAACCCTGACTGTGAAAGCGAGAACATTTTTCGAGAAACTGTGCCACCACCAGAACAATTGAACTCTGTGGAACCTGAACTACTATTTCTGGACCAGATAGTACCCGGGAAAAGACGCTACAATTTGCGACCAAGAAAAACAGACTAATTAAAAGTGATTCCTTTTGTGATTCGAGAGAAAACCCCATGGACTAATAAAATGTGTCTTTTCCCCAAATCCTATTTTTTAAAGTGCAGATCTCCCATCTAGGTTTTTCGAACCGCCATCCGGGTTCCGCTGCTAGGGTCGCGGTTGATTAAAGACTTTTGGGTGCAGCTGACGACGTTAGGTCGTTAGTTCTGGTTGGTCCAAGGGAGTTGCCCTAGACTGACGGAAGCATCCTTTAGCAGAGGCAACCTACCACCGCGGGCAGCACCTTAGAGAGGATGGAGTTTCCTGATGTGGAGAGGCCTGCCAAACAAATGAACTTTAAGCAGAGACTTTTTAACACGATGACGAAGAAAAGTTTTATAATAGTGTGTATTTTTATGCTATTCAGCGTAATGGTCTTTTTGATAAGCTATGTTTTATTCTCTTTTCATGTGACATTTGCGCCCACTACATCACCCATACCTCCTCCTACTGTTTCCTCTCATTCTTTCCACCCTCTGCCTGACCACGAATCAAATAGGAGATTAGAGTTCATTAATAACTCCTTCGTTCAGTTATTACACCAACACCAACTTGTAATGAACACAACTAACTGTTGGGTGTGTGGTCTCATGCCCCACACCACGGATAAAGGAATCCCCTATTTGGTCCTGCCATTTAGTCACAATGGTTCAGTATGGGCATATAGGACAATGTTCATATATGCACGAGAAATCCAACCCCTACGTTCTGTAAAAGACAACCTCAAGACTAGCGCCCTAGTCAAAGGTATAGTTGACTCAACATCCTTAAACTAGTCGCGCCCACCATTCTTCCCTACCTGACCAAATTAATCAACCGCTCACTCACCCTCGGCATCGTCCCTCCCAACTGGAAAAAAGCAATGGTGAAGGCACTGATCAAAAAACCTCATCTTGACCCTCTAGAATTAGGCAACTACAGGCCGATTTCCCTGCTCCCAGGCATCAGCAAAATTGCCGAGAAACATGTCAACCACATCATATCTCACCACCTTGAAACCAATAGACTACTGGAACCTTCCCAGACGGTATTTAGACCAGGCCAGAGCACAGAAACTGCAATATTGGCGGTTGTCGAGGAAGCAAGGAAAATCATGGACTCAGGAGGATCAGTGGCAGTGATCCTCCTAGACCTTAGCGCTGCCTTCGACACCGTCAACCATTCAATACTGGCCCAGAGGCTCAGTGACCTTGGAATTGTAGGAACGGCCCTGGCCTGGCTTAGGTCCTTTCTCGAGAATAGATCCTTCCATGTAGCAGATGGCAACTTCACGTCCAGGTCCACGGCCATAAGCTGCGGGGTCCCTCAGGGCTCGTCCCTGAGCCCGACCCTTTTTAATGTCTATATGTCCCCTCTTGAGAAAGTCGTCACCCCTTTCGGGATTAAGCTCCTAACCTACGCTGACGACACACAACTAGTGGTATCCTTGAGCCAACAAAATGACTCCCTCCCCAACTTCCAAACCTGCCTAACTGAAATAACAAACTGGATGAATCTCTCCTACCCCAAACTGAACAACGATAAGACGGAGATAATGATCCTAGGCAATAAATCTCTCTATCACCCCAAATCCCTATGGCCTCCCTGCATGGGTACTCCCCCCGTCCCAAAACAAGAAATTAAGAGCCTGGGTATTTGGCTGGACGAAGGCCTTAATTTCTTCACTCAGGCAAGAAAAACGGCAGGAACGTGCCATGGTCTTCTACGGTCAGCAAGGAAAATCCTCCCTCTACTCCCGGCACAATCCCGAAAACTTCTAATCCACGGCCTTGTGCTTTCTCGCCTGGACTACGGGAACGCCCTTTACTTGGGAACCCCCAAAAAAGCACTGTCAAAACTTCAGACAGCACAAAATGCCGCAGCCCGCATCCTCACAGGAACCCATCGCCGCTGTTCAGCTAAACCCGCTCTAAATGCCTTACACTGGCTCCCCATCCAGGAGAGAATACAATTCAAAGCTCTCTGCACTACATACAAAATCCTGCACGGTAAGGCCCCTCCAATACTGCAAAACCTTATCATGCCTCACTCCACTAAAAGAACGCTTCGATCCTCCAACTGCTATCTAGCCTCTGTGCCTAGAATCAGGAAAGCCCGCTCTGGTGGTCGAGCATTCTCATATAACGCTTCCAAACTATGGAACACCCTCCCTCTAAATATCAGAGCACAACCCAACCTTCTTTCATTCCGCAGAGCACTTAAAACATGGCTGTTCCCGTGAGTTCCCCTTACAGCTGGTTCTTGTCATTTAGCGCTGGGACGCTCACGGGCAGCCATGCGCTCTACAAATCAGTAAAATAAATAAATAAAATAAATGATCAAGGAAGTAACTTCTTACGAAGATACCCCGGATGATGAGATACTTGCATATGTAGGTTGGAACGTGACCGGATATGGCACTACATTAAGTGAGAAACAGCAAGCCAAAAGATCGTCCCCTATCTGGATCGTACCTCATCAAGGTCACCTGTGTCTGCAAGGTATTGGCAAGAATCCCAGAGCTCAGCTAGGGAAGAGTATCTGTACAGAAACGTATGTTTTTGGATCTCAGACTTCCCCTGCGTTTTTAGCCGCTAAGGGTACTTATTTCATCTGCCATGATAGAGCCTATACATGGTTGCCCCCTGACTTCTCGGGCTCATGTTTTGTTTCATTCCTGTTACCTCCCACCTACACAGCAGCAGCGGATTACCATCGGACAAGGGTAGTTAGAGGTGTTTTGAGTAAAGAAGACACTGCAGGTCAAGAATTTGGCGACTTTGCAATGGGTTTTCTGCCGTTCTGGGGAGCCATGGCTAACAGCAGGAACATAAGGCAATTGACAAGGGTAGTTGAATCCACCGTGACTGAAACTGCTGGTGCCCTTAGTAACCTGACTGCTGAGCTCCAGTCGGATCGACTTATGACCCTTCAGAACCGGGTCGCTTTGGATGTAATACTTGCGGACCGAGGTGGAGTATGCAAATTGATCCAGTCTAGTTGTTGCATTTTCATCCCAGATAATGCTCCAACAGTGTACAGGGCCATCTGCAAACTGCATAAGATTTCCGAATCTATTCATGTGGATAAAAGAGATTGGTCATTAATGGGATGGTTTTGGGAACTGATATCTGCCTGGGGATGGAAAATTCTGATGGTCATTGGGATGGTCTTAGCCATTCTTTTCCTGTTCTGTCTGTGCATACAGTGTGCTCCTGCAATATGTGGCCTCTGCGTCACGTCATGTGTAAGGAAGCCTGTGTCAAGAAATGAACTAAGCACTAGAATGATGTTACAGCAACATCTCAATGACTTTAGGAATATAGATCTGGACCCAGACTAACATGAGGATAGATTAATTGCCTATGTAAGGGCAAAAGGAGGGTGTGAGGTTCTGAAAATCTGGATTTATACAAAAGGTCTGGACTCGAGAAATAAAACTTCGTCGAAATATGACGAATTTGGTATCAAAAGACCGAGAATGACGAGTACATCATGTACATGTGTTTTCGGTGTGTTCGAGTGACGATTTCACCTCGAAATCACCATTTACATTCTGAACCCTTGGCTCCCATTTATATGTTGCCCTTTACATAGGCCTTAATCCAGTTGAATTTGATTCCACAAGGACACATACTCCTTAATCGACTTTTCCCTGACCTTAGTACAAGTTAGAACCATTGCCCCAGGCCGAACTCGTTAGGTCAGTTCCCTCCCAGTGGCCGAGCAAGATAGCATCTAGGCTCAACCAGCCATAAAACCATTTCAGCGCGCACACCTGCCATATCTCGCTCACATCTTTCCTCCATTCCTTTTCTTCACTTGCTTTATGATGGGGAGGTGACCGTTTTTATTGGGGGTCCAGCGATATCTGATGAAATGTTGGGCCTTGCCGGATGATTTGTTATGGGCAGCACGACGTGAAATATGTACATGTCATCATGACTCTGCTTTTCTTTTGATTCCCTGACACCGCTGGGTTACCGGTTCTGTGCCGGTTCTTAAAAACCCAGTACCTCAGGTGGTTGGGGTAGAGCAATGGCGATCCAACCGCCTAAGTTGTAACAGGGTGGTCGGATCACCAGTGCAGCAGTGGGGTGACCGCCACCGCCATTCCACCATGCGGTCCTCAGACCTCCAAACTCATAATCAAGCTCTATATGATTTGTATGTCACATGAAAAATCACTACATATATTCAACACCAGGAAAAACCAAGTACTTTTAGGCAATGCAAGATGAAGCAAACATGAAATTTAAACAGGGACGGCACTGCTGAAATGGATTACCTCACTGGGTTATAACCATTATTAAGAAATCAGTAAGTGTTTTTGCCTGTAAAGTTAAAGTACATGTATATTGGGCCCAGTTGAAAACCGATTTAAAGTCACTTTTGAATTACTACCAGGTCAGAGACCCAACCGGATCCGCTCTCCACTTGGAGTCCAGGAGTCATAAATAAGAAGGCACGATTTGAGCTAGGACATGGTGAAAGATTATATCCCGACAGAACAGATGTAGCACGCTGTCTGTGTTAATTTAGGGAGCAGAGTCGAGAACACTACATCAACTGACTAAAGCAGTGTTTAAGAATCCCAACTCGGTGCCTTATGCGTTGTGATACTGAAGTCATCCTGGCAGAGCGCGTGTGAGTGACAGGGAGAGGCCCAGAGCAGTTTCAAATCAGACCAAGAGTTAGTAGCCTTCGACCCTGCCTGCACAACAGGCCCTAGTGGTAAACACTGGCCCTCCCAACCCCCAACCCCTTCAGTGATTAACAATATATAACTGATCTGACCATCACCAGACCAGCTGGGTCCACCATAACTCTACTCTGAAAAATAATAAGTGGGGTGTTCCTCCCCAGGCGCCCCATTAGGATGCGCCCCCGAATAGAGGTCATTCTGATAGATGACACAGCCAACAGTACTTAAGACTCAGACAACGCCACTTGGTTACACCTCAGGCGATTCCCTAAATTCCCTACACATACCACTGACTTTAGTGCCATGATAGCTGGGACTGGTCCCGTATCACGACCTCTACTTGGTGCTATATCCATATAAGAAATCCTACAAAATGCCAAAGAACTCCTACAAAATGACAAAAGCATCAAATAGCAGAAAAGCAGAAATGAATGAGAAAAAGAGGTTTAATGAATAGTAAAGGAGAAAATAAAGTAAACATACTAATTAGTTGTAATGTGCAAATAAACTGAAGGAGTAGTCATTTAAAACAGCCAAAGAATTCTCATTTTGAACTGGACGATGGTCCATGTATCCCTTTTATTAACATGGATCTCGTGCACATGTGCATAAAAAGAACAAAAATAGGGTTATTCCAGAGGACATACCAAATATAAGATGAAGGGTCATAGAAGGAGAGGGTTGGCAGTCTTACACAGTAAAAAAAATAAAAAATTACTACCAGCTGGACATTGTTCGGCATCTGTGCTGGGAGGAGCCAGCATTGAGCTGTATGGAGGAGAGAGAGTGAAAGGCCGAGGCACCGAGAGGAACACTGTCGACACAAACAGGACGCTTCAACTAGAAAGAAGACATCGATCGTAGAAGGTAAGCCTGGATGCATTAGCTGACATTTGCGTATTTAATGCGTGTTTTCAGCAACTTTCTCCAGATGAGCTTTGCTTGTTTTCATTACAGTACACCGTAAGAGCCGAGCAGAGACGTGTTTTCGTGGATGTGGGGGAGGGGAGGGTGCTTATGGGGCCGACACCCTTAATTTCTTAGTCGCATTGGCAGTCTGCAGCAACAATGACATTAAATCATTGTTACAGCAGAGTGGGTAGAAGTGGGCGAGCCGATATTTTACCGAGTCCAGGGTCTGTCTTGGCTATAGGAGCCCGTGCACAAATAAAGCAATGGAACTATTTGACATGTAAATCATTCAAAAGCATCATGTAAAAATTGGAAAAAGTTGCTTCAAAATTCAAAGAAAGTATATTTATAACGCTGAAGCATTGCACCTTAGTACTTCAGACTACTTCACTGCATTGAAAGAGTTTATTAAAAGTGATAGTTTAAAAAACACGAACTCAGAAACATTTATTCCTCCCCACCTTGACAACACTGTCACTAGTAAAAGCAAAATCAAGTAATTTTTGATGTGCTCTCCATATGTGGACTAGATTAATATTAGACATGCAGCAACATTAAAGTCTTGAAATATGAGGTTTTTGTACAGCACACTTCCTCAGCTGCGCATTTGAGGTGCTTCTGTGTGTGTTTATGAAGAAAAAGGAGGTTCAGTGAAATGCATTATTTGTTTGGGATCCAACATTTAGTTTAACTGGGGAAGCTCAGATTGATCCCAGATTCTCTCGGTTTCACATTGTGATTCAGCTGCTAGATGGGTGTCTCTTTCCGTCACCTGTTTCACATTAAAGGCCAATGCTTTGTCGTTAAATCTTAGTGCATGAGTTCAGAATGGGCCAGCAGGCAGAAGCAACATGAAAGCTCTGCTCGTTTTGGGGTCGAGAGTCCAAGAAGACCACGAGCTGAGCCAGAGTGGCTTACCTAACCAGTGGCTTAACGAAACTTGAGGGGGGGGCCTGGAAGCTTGAGGAGGCCCCCACACCTTGGATCATGTCAGGAGCTCTCAAGCCACAGTGCCAGAGGGGGTCCCATGGAGCTCGAGCTCTCCAGCGCTGTGGAGGCTAATGTTACACCTTTGTACCTAACTCTAAGTCTGGGATGGTAGAGTAACCGATGAAGATGTGCGGGATTTGCAGGCAGGGCTGGGAGCACAGGCCTGCATGGCTCTTGTCTGTCACTCACTCTACATCAATGTGCCACCCTCAGGGCTTTAAGTGGGCCTTTAAAAATGGGTCCCCAGCAGGTTCAAAATTGAAGTGCTTTAGAGGGCAAAACAATGCGCGAATTCGCAACAACAACATTTTTTGAGATTATCCAGAGCAGTTATGCATTCCCTGTTTATATTTCATCTTTACTTCATCTTGCACTCTCTAATGGCATTTGCTTTTTTCTATATGTTGTGTTTCTATAGTTCTTTTCATGCAACATATAACTCTTTTATGTGACCCAAGTCATTGCTAGCCGCATGGTGGAATTCCGGTTGTGGGGGAGTGTTTATAGCTGGGCTTAAGTGAGAACTCTGGAGATGAGTTGAAAGGTAGTGTGAATTTCTCACAGTGCATGTCTGTGTGCCATAAAGGTGTTCAGACTTCATGCACAGACAATCCTTGGCCTCTTTTTAGAGCTGACACGGAGATGGTCACATATGTGCCAACTGATATGATTTTATGCAAAGTGTATGAAAGAGGTACACAGCTTTCAAAATATTGAAAGCGCCAGCAGAAAAATAAATTGCAGTGCTTAAAGCTGAGTTGGTGTGTGGTGAAATGAGGAGAAGAAGATAAGTACATGCAGAAGAAGAGAGTGGCAAGATGGTGTGAAGAGGTATGTTGAGCAAGATATGGTATGATAGATTTCAGAAAGATGTGGGGAGAAAAAGGGAAAATGGTGCTGATTTAGGGCCAGATGTACGACCCTTACAAGTTGCGAGTCACAAATTGCATCTCTTTGCGACTCGTAAAATATAATTTACAACAGTGTGTCAGACACTGTTTGCAATTCCTAATCGGGTCTCAAATTGCCTCCCTCATTAATATTAATGAGGTAGGTGCAATATTCGGCCCCATTAGAAATGGCTAGCACTCTCTGGGATGGTGGCCTGCTGGGGTCAACAAACCACCATGACTGTGACTGTTTTTTGCAATGTTCAACACTCCGTCCATCATCCCCTTTGGTTTTGCTTAGTTCGCCCTAAGTTGGCTGGGTATGCCCAGACGTGGGTCCCTTGCTCACTTTGCCACTGGACTCAAGCTAGCCTGGCTGATGACGGCTGATTAGCCAGAAACCGGTCCCAGGATGGTTGTTTCTGGTCCAGGGAAGACATGGCTTGGCAGTTCGGGCTGAACTGTTCCCATGAGGCACAGGGTCAGACTGATTTGCATATATCCAGTGATGATGGATTAAACCCAGATCAGTTGACTGGGGGGTGAGCGCTTGCAATGTTGAACACTCCATCCATCATCCCCTTTGCTTTTGTGCTGTTTTTTAAATAAAGCAGTTTAAAAAAAAAATGTAGCCCGTTTTCCTCAAAGGAAAACGAGATGCATTTGAAAAAAAAAAATTACACGTTTCGGTTTAATTTTTTAAGAGTAGGCAGCGGTCTGTCAGACCACTGCCTGCTCCTAAAAAATATTTTCGCACACACTCACAAAAGGAAAGTGTCTTACCACCTACTTGAAGAAGCTGGTAAACTGCGAGTGTTTTGCGACCACAATTGCATTCGCAAAACAATCATACATGTATGTGAGACTCGCTATTAGGAAGGGACGTCCTTGGCACGCCCCTTCCTAATAGTAAGTCACAAACCCTATTTTGAGAATCGGTAATAGGTTAGCAACTCGCAAAATAGGGTTTGTACATAGGGCAGACCAATTTTGCGGTAACACACGGGCCAATTGCCTGTTTGCAAACCTAAAATATGGTTGTACATCTGGCCCCAAAAGTTTGGAGTATAGTTTTTACTCCATCAGGGCAATGGATTAAAATACTACATCGCCCTGACTGAGTAGCCATGCTCCTAAGCTGTCATCTCTTACATTACGTCACCCTGTCAATGCATTGAAAGGGTGCCATGTGGCTCTTTCAACATGATGTTGCTGTACCGCATGTCAATATCATTTTTTTATTGTAAAAAAATAAAATACTAACCAGGATTTCCTTTAAAAAAAAATTACGAAATGACGTCTGGGCATACTCGTCCCACTAGGGGTAACAAATGCAAATAGAACAACTGATTTCCATTTTAGTTTGGACCCAGCCTTATGCAAATCAATCTTGACCCTGGTACCATGTTTTGAATGGGTTTTGTGAAAGTAAAAATCTCCCGTTCTAAATATGGCATGTGGTCAAATGGCCATTGGCATCCTCAATTTCTGCCCAGTTCTAATGAATTGGATGAGAATTTAATTTGGCAGAGAAGCTGCTCCATCGCAGTTGTGAAGGAGTACCCTCTCCACCAAACTCTAAATCAGGTCCTAAGTATCTAACAGAGTGTGGGACAGCAGAAGAAAGTGACACAAAGGGGAACAGAAGTGACCAAGACACTTTGAAGATCAGTTCCCCTTCCACAAATTTTCAGAATTGAAACATTCTAATTATTTACAACAAAGCATTGTTACTCATTTATTAATTCATTCTTATAAGTATTGGCCACACCAATAGGTCTGCCTTGTTTTTAGGTATATGTCTGTAGTTATGTTATAATAACTTACAACTCACACAGTCACTGAAAGTCTGACCAAGCACAAGTGGCATGCTTTGTAAAGCACAAGATGATAATGTTTTTTGCCACTCCTTTATTTACCTAGACCAAGCCTCCTGGAGAGGATTCCTAGTGGCACTTCTCTGACAATTCCCATTTTAAGAGACATCCTCCTTTTTCATCCCACCGAAAACACTGGCCATCTGGTATGATGACCACAGTGATCCGATCAAAGCAGAGCGTGGGTGATTCATGCCCCTTTCATATCTTATTTGTGGTGCTGGGACACTGGGGACACAGTGCTTCAGCAATTGAAGTTGGCTCTTAAATTATGTGTTTTTCCTCTATGTGAATTCCCTTATGCCTATGAGATGTATAGCACATAGGATCTGCATGTGAATGATTTTATCTTTCGGTGTCGGGCCGAAGCAAAATACAGCTATGTCCACTTTCACCAGGTTCAGGTTGGGTCTTCAAAGTCCCCAGCTCTGCACTACCCACTGCTGTGAGTGGACTTTCACCCATCTGTATCTGCAGTCTGACAGTGGGCCACAGGGATACTATTTAATGTGGTTCCACATCTACTTTGAGTATACCAGTGCAAACAGGTACCCTGTATTGCCAGTTCAATAGCATCTGAAAGATTAGTTATAATAGAGCTTCATGTTGTGTCACTTTGAAGTACTGAAAATACTCAATATTCTCAAAAATTGGAGCACATAATTAGTATAGTTGCTGGAGTCACAGCTGCAAGTGTGACAAAAGAAATGGAACTTGCATGTCAACAATATGATATACATCATGATGAGATGAGTTACTGCTGCTCTTTCTGTTATGAGCATCTCTTAAAACAAACAGTGGCCAAGTCACAGTGCTATGACAAATACATCAAGCTTGTCAGTATAGAATTTTTTCTAACTGGACCATGACGCTTAATTGCACATAAGACAACCCCAATTACTGTGGAGTATCAGTTTTCTTCATGAGAATTGGGAACCGTGCTTCCCTATCACAGAGATTTATCATGCTTTGCTCCCCAGCAGGTAGATGTACAGGCTCTTCAAAGTCACTAGCTACATTTTACAGCTCAGCATGTGTAAAGGAGAGACAGCAGAATCATGGTCATTTACAAACATTCCTCTACACATGCATTCATCTAGGCAGTTGTGAACACTCTTGCACAAGATCCTTCCAGTTGTACACACATCCATACACACACCACAGTCACACATCCACACTCTCCATTCATCGATTTATCCACCTGTCCACACATATTCAGTATTGGTAAAAACACACATTCATACCACACCCTGTCTCCTACTCACACAATTGTCCACAAAATGACACCACTATCCACTTCTTCGTCCGTTTACAAATGTATCAATGCAACCATTCACCCCGCCATACATAACACGATGAGTAATGGATACGAATTGAAAGAAATCCAACACCAATTTATAAAAAAGAGCAGAATTTTAAATGAGTTTAGACACCAAAACAAAAGCAATCGAATGAGTATAACCAGAGTTATGAATTTGAAAACGAAAACTAAATCTGTGCATTTAACTCTTGCACAATGATAACGTTGCAGTCAGTGAGAAACACACACTTGTGACACTAAGGGGCAGATTTACAATAACTGGCGCATCCCCAGGGATGCGCCAGTTATTGTGCGCTGCAGCTTCGCCACCCATGGTGCGCCGCATTTACAATGCGGCGCACCATGGGGCAAAAACAGCACAGATGCGTGACGCATCTGTGCCGTAAAGGTGGCGCATTGCTGGAGTTGCGTCGCAAGCTTGATGCAGCTCCAGCCATGCTCTGGGGGGCCCTATCTGTCCAATGCTGTGTCAAGCCTTACGCCTGCTTCAAGCAGGCGCAGGGTTTTGACGCAGCATTGGCCTAAAAGTGCCTGCGTGAAATCTTGTAGATTTCACGCAGGCACTTTTGCGAGGCGCACCTGCCCCGGAACGCCCACCCTGCGCCGGAATGCCCACATGTGGCGCAGGGCTTTACAACGTGATGCATCTGCCGAGATGCGTCACGTTGTAAATGGGTCACAGGGATGCGCCACGTTTACACTGCCGTTGCGTGACGCAATGGCGGCGTAAACGTGGCGCAAGTCCGACATAAATGTGCCCCTAAGTCACTTGCAGGTCGTGTCAAGTGGGAAGCACTGGAGAGGTAAGGGGATAATGGGCCCAGGTCCAGACAGGCAGTTGAAGTTTTACTGATTCTTAGGTCCCTGGTGCTGAAAGCTGGAACTGATTTTGATACTTAAAAGCTGCAGGTGAGGATAAGGATGCAAAATATCAACAACAGGGCCACTGAAGCAGCTGGCTGAGGATGCTATTGGATTTCCTCGAGGTGCAACGTCAAACGAAGGTTGTGGTAGCCCGAACCAACAAGCCTTGGCAGCAGCAAACACATCTTACTGGTACTTTGACATCGTGGAGTCCAGGGGAAAACAGTAGCAACATGAAACTTGCTGCATGTTAGGACTACATTTCCCACACTGCACTGGACCATTTATTTTCAGGAGATCTCTCAGTGGGCCTGATGGCCATTGATTCTTTGTTTCAGGAAGCGTGTTTTTACCTGTCGGCTGCAGGGGACTAGTATGTCTAGTCCAAGGGAGTTCTAAAGTTGACTTTGGCTTGCAGGTTGGTTCACCTTCCTTTTAGAACCCATCTCTGGTCTGGGGTGAGTCACAGTAATGCAGTAACAGGGTGGTTGCCAGGGTGGGTGCCACAGGTTCAGGTTATCACATCTGTGCTTTGTGCAGGTCTTGGAGTAACAGACTTGGGTCTCTTCTCTGTTCTTGGTTGCAATTCTAGCAGATCTGAGGATCTGGTGATGGGGTACCTCTCAAATCCTAGATTTAGGGGCATTAGGGGTGTGGGTGCAAGAACCAATAAGCTACTAACCCCAGGGGCTAATTCGTCCCTGAGGTGACTGCATCCGGGGGTGTGTGATACCTTTTCTACCCAGAACCTTTCATTTCGCCACTTTTAAAAATACCAGGTCCTTTACTCTGCTGTGCAGACCTGGTAGCCCACCAGAGGGGTGTGGCTAATCTTCTGGGGTGTACGCCTCCTGGCTACCTAATTTTTTCTGGCTTCCCGAGTTCAAATGTGCCCGGAGGCTGGCTGTTTCTTCCTTTGGGAGACAGCCTGGTTGCATATCAGAGGTGGTGTGCGCACTTAAGCTCACCGTCTTGATGTGCCACTTCACCAGCCATCTTGTCTGACACCTCCTTCCCAGGCAGGCCTTTGTTTCGGATTTGTGGGAGTGTTCACACCTCCTGACTGGGAAGGTCAGATTCCTGTCATGGTTGCAGCAGCTGCAGTTTGTCAGCCAGGGCACAGGAAAGGTTCGGGCAACCAGGGGGGCAACCTCTAAGGTAGCCTCTTAGGTGTCACATTAAATCTGACTTGGGAAAAAGTCAGATTTGATGGGACAAGTTGTTTGATACCACACATTACACTTTTCAACAAAGCAATAATGGAGCTGCCAACTTCCGGGTGCCAGGGTTCATTCCATGTTATCCTCTGGATCCCTTGTCACTTGTAGCAGTACTTATTAGAAAGAGGCTACTATTGGGACATAGATGTCTGCACATATATTTCCACACCTTTAATATAATGCACCCTGCCTCCTGGGATCAGGAGGCCTACCTTAGGGGTTATTGACATATATTAAAAATAGTCCTTTGACCTTGCCACTTATGTTGATAGCAAAGTCTGGTTGGAGATGTTTGCAATGCTCCTACAGTCTGTAATGGTAGGCCTGCTGTCCTCTCTACACTTGGGTCACTCAGGGAGGCACAATCAATGCTGCAGGTCTTGGTGACCACTTTAACCCCCATACACAGGATGCCACTGGTACCACTTACTAGCGACTTATGAGGAGGTGAAAGTCCTTGTCGATTGGGGTTACCAGTTCCTGTGCACTTTCAGAGCCATAACCATCAGCATTGGGGAAAGAATTGTGGGTTGACCATACAAAAGAGCACTTTCCTACAGGACCTCCCAATGAAAAGTGGTGGGCAACTAACCTTTTCCCTGTTAGTTATCATTATCTAGGTTGAAGAACCGGGATAGACCACATGCATTGGCATGGTCAGTCGCAGGTCTGTGTTCTACTGAAAAGTAAATTCACTGTAGAAAAATGTACCACCTCAACAACTGCTGGTTCTCTCCACTCATCTGGATCAGCCATCTAAAAGGCCTGTGGTTAGTTTGAACCTTGACATGAGTCCCAGACACGATGTTCTCAGCTTCTTCCAGGACCAAACTTCAGCAAAAGCTTCCCTCTTAATGGTACCCCAACTATGCTCTCTAGGGAGGAGTCACCTGCTGATATAGGCAATTACTTGATCCTGGCCCTCATCATTTGTTTGCGATAGCACAGCCCCAATCCCATGTTCATAAACGTCTGTTCGGACAAAGAACTATTTTCCATAGTCTGGCGCTTTCAGGGAAGGGGGTGAGCACAGATTCTCCATCAGGTTGTCAAAGGTCTATTGGCATCCTGTGTTCTAGATGAGCATCTAATGCTATTCCTTGGAGCTGAGCTCAGTGAGAGGGGCCCCAATGGTGCCAAACCTCTTCACATATGGTCTGTATTTAGACTGGAGAGTTTATATTTGGTCTTCACCTACAAGGTGGCCCAAGTAGACAACAGGACTCTGCCCTATCTGACACTTATTGGCCTTGATAGTTAGACCTGCCTGCTGCAGGCCCTGTAGTATTTCCCTTAGGTGGATCAGGTGATCCTCCCAGTTGGAACTGAATACAGCAGTATCATCCAGATATGCTGCACTAAAATTATCCAGATCTGCGAACACTTAATTCACCAACCTTTAAAACGTGGCAGGTTCATTTTTAAATCCAAAAGGCATCACTTTAAATTGAAAGTGTCCTTCAGGAGTAGAGAAAGCTAATCTCTCCTTAGCTCCTTGGGGGAGCCCAATTAACAATACACTCATGTTAAATGAAAGGCACTCAAGAGCTCATTTGCGCATGGCATTGGGTGTGCATCACTTTAACTGACTGCAGGTAAACCTGTGTAATCTACACAGAACCTCATCTTTGGTTTGGTACTCTATGAGTGAGGTTTGGGAACCAGTACCACTGGGCTGTCAAAGCAGCTTGCTGACCTCAGCCTTGATGCTGATTTTGACTTGATCAGACAAACTGTAAATCTTATTTTTGACATGGAGGCTGTCACCAGGGTCCACATCATGCAGACATGTTGTCCGACCAGGGGGTCAAAGAAAAGAGCTCAGCAAACTGCTCTAAGACTTGCCTGCAGTCAGTCTGCTGTTGTGTAGTGAGAGAGTCTGAGACGAAAACTCCCTCTACTGACCCATTCTTTGGGCTTTAGGACGTAGGTCGGAGGGTCACTTTCCTTCTCCTGACCTCCCTCTGTGACCATGAGCATGGTCAGGTCAGCTCTGTCCAGGTGTGGCTTCAGGTAATTTAGATAGAGAACTCTGTGTGGACTCCTAGGGGTGCCTAAGTCCACCAAGGAGGTGACTTCCCCTTTCTTCTCCAGAATGGGATTGGGCCCAGTTCATTTGTCCTGGAGAACCCTGGGAGCCACAGGCTCCAACACCCACCCCAACTGACCTGGTTGCTAATAAATGAGTTCTGATTTATGGTCATACCAGAGTTTGACAAGCTCTTGCTTGGCCTCAGAATTCTTGTTTGCCTTCTTCATGAACTCAGCCATACAAGAGCGCAGGCCTAGTACATAGTCCACTATGTCCAGTTTGGGTTCTTTTGAGGGGCTTCTCCCAGCCTTCCCTTACCAAACTTATGGGACTCCTTACAGGAAGTCCAAACAGAATATTAAAGGGGCTAATCCAACTCCCTTCTGAGACACCTCTCTATATGCAAACAAGAGGCAAGGTAACAGGACATCTACTCTCCTTCTGAGTTTTTCAAGGAGACACATTATCATGCCTGTTATATGTTATGAGACAATCAAGAACACAAATACAAAAATCCAATATGCAGAACTGGAATTATAAATATTTTAAGAATAAATCAAAAAGTAGTGCTTGGATTCAAATAGCATTTAGGGGTTACTTGAGGTCGCTCTGGATCAGAGTAAATCAAAAAATCAGGCCAACCCAAATGGAGGGCAGGCCGGCTACAGAAGCCACGCAGGGTCTGCTGAAAAAACGACCTTGGATGGAGCAAGCACTGGCGTCCAAGAGTCGATGCATGTGTTGCAATCCACGCAGTTGGGTAGATGTGTTGCTATGGAGTCTCGCAGTCGGGTCCTGCGTCGGTGTCAAACCCCTTATGATGCAGGCGCTAAGTTGTTGAACCTCACAGTTGGGTCCCTCGACGTCATCGAGCTGCACAAGGATGGCATTGGATCAGCACTGCTTAGGTGTTGAAGGTCAATGAGTCGGTTCTAATTGGTGCATGGTCGTCACTGCATCGATTATGATTGTTCTGGATAGTGCCAAACTTCTTTCAAGGGCCAAGGATTGCATTTACACCACTTGGCAGTACAGGACTCACAGATGGCGCAGAGTCCAGATGCTGTTACAGAATTAAAGGAAGTTTTTGATGGCCCTGAGACTTCAGAACAGGGGCAAGCAGCAAGCCCTTGGAGTCATTCTGGGTTCATGTGAGATGGGTCTAGTCCCTGTCCACAGCAGGGCAGAGATCAGCAGGCAGCAGGGCAGCACGGCAAAGCAGAAAAGCAGTTCAGCCAGAGCAGCAGTCAAGCCAAGTGGCAATCCTTGTTGCACAACAGTCTTTACTCCAGGTATAGTTCTTTACAGGTCCAGTAGTGTACTGTTTTGGTACGATCAGAACACCAATATTTGTACCCAAATGTGCCTTTGACATGGGTGAGACTTCAAAGAAGGCCCTTGAAGTGCACAGGTTCCTTTTATTCCCAGCCCTGTCTGCCAGGCTATCTGAGAGGGGGAGTGGATAATCAGTCCTTCATCTGTGGCACAGGACACTGCTTATTCAGGAGTCAGTGCTCGCTCCTCCTCCATGGCCAGACTGAAAACTGAAACCGGCCCTGCCAAACTGATTTTACGGCCCCCAGCAGGGGGTGATGGCTATGGGGTGCGTGAGGGGCTGTCCAGCCGAGCTGTTTGCCAAGTCCAGTTTCATACGATTTTTGTTACATGGGGCCCATATTGCAGCTATGCTGCAAATCCAGGCCCCTGTAACAAACCCCCCCACCCCCACCCCCCCCCCCCCACCCAGTGGCCCACAACCGGCCCCCACCCTGGTGGCCCGCCGGGGGAATGCCCGGTACCCGCTACTACCAGTCTGGCCCTGTCCCCCACTCTCTTCCTACCAAGGAAGAGCTATGAGAATATAAATGAATGACATGTACTGGAGGTAAGCTGCAAGAGACACAGAGGAAAAAGAGCAGAGAAATGTCTAAAATAGTAATGTTAAATTCATCTTTACCACCAAAGAGAATTTCTCATTAGTATTCCAGAGATATGAAACCAGAATTAGCCACTCCTTTCTAATAATTACAGCTTAAAACTGTATTAAGGAATTTCCAATGCTAGCCTATAAGAGGAGTAGGCCTCACAGTAATGAAAAACAAATGTCGTTGTTTGGCATTACCAGGACATGTAAACTTAAAAGTATATGTCCTACCTAATAGTTAAGATATCACTCCCCCCAGGGGGGGTAACATCTCTTGGACGCACTGTTGAGTACGAATTGTGTTCCGTTTCTACTGGTTGTAAAACATCAAATTGTACACAATCTCATTAGTTAAGTAGTTTATTCTTTCAACGTTTTTTATTCAGGAATTTATTCTTCAAGAATATTGGGGTTTCCAATGTGAATCACATTTCCACAAATACATTAATGGCTGGCAAATTTCAGAGCCTGTTTGGCATCAGTAAAAAATGTGAAGTTCTCCTTGTGTGAAATGCACAGCCTGGCAGAGTACAGGTTGTCATAGTAAATATCTGCTTTTTGAAGGAGTTTCTTGGCTGGGACACATTCCGGTCTAGCTGCCTGTACTGACTCTATAAAGTCTGGATAGAATGATAGGGCATTTCCCTGGTGGTTGATTTCTCAGTGTTCACAGGCGAGCCTCAATATGGTGTCCCTGTCCTTATGATCTAACAGTTGTGTGATTATGGAGCGAGCAGGGGTGTCAGGAAAGGGTTTGTGGCCGCAGGGAATGATGTGCCTGCTCAACTATGAAAACAGGAGAGAAAGCTTCATCCAAAAGGTCACGGAACAGAGACTCAGATGAATAAGAGTAGGGACCCCCTCCCAAATATACTTAAAGGTCAGAGAGTTGAGGGGTGAAATAACCAGAAACAAAGAAAGGAACTCCCTCTTGACCTATAACCACTTTACTATTGGGGAAAACCTCCAATATCACGGGCATACATAAACTACATATTCAACTTTTTTTTGTTATTTATTCATTTTTATTTTTAGAGTCTTTTTTATCATTCAATAAGTCATTTTTTCTTTCTTTTTTTGAAAACAGGTAGTTATTCACTGTATTTCCTGTAGTTTTCTTTAAATACATGTACAAAAGTTCATTTTATAATTCCATTATCTGAATAGACATACCTACATGACGGTAGATTCGAGGACTCCAGTGATCCTGAGGTTGTTGCGCTGTGACCTCACTTCCAAGTCTTCATCTTTGGCTTTAATGAGGTCGAGGATCTTGTCCAAGGGCAGTAGGTGTTCCATGGAGTCAGCCTGGATTTCATCTGCATCAGATAGATTTTCTAGGTGGTCCAATCTAGTTTATGATTACCTACTCGATGTTTCATGTGGTCCAGGTGAGCAGTGAGGGTGCCCAACTTCTCATCTATGGATTGAGGACTTGTCTTCATATCAACCAGAAGGCATCTGAGGTCAGCGTCTGACTGCATCGTGTCCACCCCCCTCCGGCATGCAGAAGAGTACTCTGGTGAGGTGTCCTGATCAGATTGACAAGTGTGCCACTTACTCTTGAATGTAGACTTCTGTTGGTGTACATCGTTTTTACCCATGATGGCAGCAGGGGAGAAGGACTGTCCCCAGCAGATGACGTAGGTGGAGGACAAAATGGAGATATCACTCCCCGAGTGGCCAGATGGTAGAAAAATGAAATATATGGTGGTACAAAAACTCCAGCAAGACAACACTGCCAGATCAAGAAGTCACCCACTGCCCCTCCACACCCCAGATGATCGCCTAAACAGGGGGCACAAGAAGGCCTGGAGTCCGGAAGTCCTGCTCAGGACAGATTAAGTGAGTGCAGCAGTGGGATCCCAGCTGGTGGTCTCGCAGGTGTGCAGTCCTACATCCCTAGGCAGCCCGCACCTTCAGCCACTTGTGGACTACTAAACCTGTGAATTGAGTGAGCAGTGTAGAGTCAATTGAGCTGTGCCCTCACTTATCCTGGTGAGAACGTTTTCTCGGGGGACACGAGCAGGCCCAGTGGGCAATAGATAGGAAAGATGGAGCATGAAGGGGGGCGAGTAGGACAGAGGGCGCAAGCAAGGACTAGGAACAGTCACTGCAAAGCTAGATTGTGTAGAGCTGTTGGGGCCACAACCAGGAGACAGTACAGAGAAGCAACCAATGCAGGCCACGCAAGACCCAGGCAGCCTGCCAAAAGTGATGGGTCACCAGGAGTGCAAATTTGTGCGCATCAACTACCATGGAGGGGAAGGTGCTGGCACAGATCACTCACCTTCAACAGTAGTGTCCCAGCCACTGGAAAGGCCATCCTGCACCACAGTTGGTGAATGGGGGGCCTGGAGTGTGCTTGGCTCAGCGGTCGGCCCGGCACAACAGCCATGCCATACATAACCTCCGTCTGAGCCAACCAGGGACACAGGATGCAGGTCAAATGGTATGAGGCACGAGCCCCCTTTGCGTCGCCCATTCGCCTCTGACTGGATGTGGCCCAGCCAGACCACTGTTCGTGGGCTGCCTCGACAAGCCAGAGCACCAGGTCTCAAGGACAGCTTCAAACCACAACCGCACGACTACGCCAGACTCCACCTCCCCTGTGAACACAACCAGCGCCAACCGCCTGACCTCCTGGTCCAACGTCAATGATGACGAGACAGACAGAGTCATGAACTCCATCCACTCAGGATCTCCCTGTGACCCGTGCCCACACCACGTATTCAACAAAGCAGACGCAGCCATCGCACCCCAACTACGGAAGATCAGCAACATCTCCTTCGAAACAGCGACATTCCCGGAAAACTGGAAACACGCCGAAATCAATGCCCTCCTCAAGAAGCCTAAAGCAGACCCCAAGGAACTCAAGAACTTCCGGCTCATCTCCCTGCTCCCATTCCTGGCCAAAGTCATCAAGAAAATCGTCAACATACAACTGATCCGCCACTTGGAAGACAACAACATCCAGGTCCCGTCCCAGTCTGGATTCAGACAAAACCACAGCACCGAGACTGCCCTCATCGCCGCTACAGACGACATCAGGCGCCAACTAGACAACGGGGAAACATCAGCCCTCATCCTCCTGGACCTGTCAGCCGCCTTCGACACGGTCTGCCATCGCACTCCAAAGACACGCCTCCTAGAAGCCGAAATCCAAGAGAAGGCCCTTGACTGGATCTTGTCCTTCCTCACCGGCAGACCCACACCGTCCGCCTCCCACCCTTCCAATCCGAAGCCACCGACATCATCTGCGGCGTCCCCCGGGGCTCAGCCCGACGCTGTGCAAGGTCTACATGGCCCCCCTCGCACTAGTGGCCCGCCATCACAACCTCAACATCATCTCCTACGCCACGCAGCTCATCCTCTCCCTCACCAAGGACCCACACACGGCCAAAACCAACCTCCACGAAGGAATGAAAGCCGTCGCCGGCTGGATGAGGAGCAGCCGTCCGAAGCTGAACTCGGATACGACGGAGGTCCTCATCCTCGGATCCACCCCCTCAGCCAGGGATGACTCCTGTTGGCCAACCACACTGGGAACAGCACCAACACCCACCGACCACGCACGCAATCTAGCATTCATCCTCGACTCCTCCCTCTCCATGTCTAAGCAGGTCAACGCTGTCTCCTCCTCCTGCTACAACACCCTCCGCATGCTCCGCAGGATCTACAAGTGGATCCTGACCGAAATAAGAAGAACGGTGACACAGGCCCTCGTCAGCAGCAGACTGGACTACGGAAACACACTCTACGAAGGAATCCCAGCCAAACACCTACGACGACTAGAGCGCATCCAAAACACCTCCACCCGACTGATTGTCAACATCCCTCGCCGCAGCCACCTGAGAAAACTACACTGGCTCCCTGTCGACAAGAGGATCACCTTCAAGCTCCTCACCCACGCACACAAAGCACTTCAAAACACTGGACCAGCCTACCTGAACAGCAGACTCAGCTTCCACACCCCCACCCTCCAGCTCCGCTCCGCCAGCCTCGCCCTCTCCGCTGTCCCCCGCATCCAACGAACGACCTCCGGCTGCAGATCCTTCTCCTACCTCACCGCCAAGACCTGGAATACCCTCCCCACCCACATACGGCAGACTCAAGACCTACTCACCTTCAGAAGACTCCTCAAGACCTGGATCACACTAACCCCTCCCTTCAGCGCCTTGGGACCCTCACAGGTAAGTGCGCGCTTTACAAGTACATTGATTGATTGATGATTGATTGATTGAAGGAAGTCTGTGCCTGGACCGCCGGGGTGCCTACAATCCAGCGGCAGCATGTGCCAAAATGCAGATGAGCAGCCTCAATAGCTTCTGCGAAAGGCAGCTGCAATGTTGTCTGATAGAGAGAAGCTCACTGTAAGCAGATTAATGCATGATAATGTAGTCATCATGCAGAGCCATCTCAAGTGTGGCTATCTTGCGGCCAGCTATGCTCCGCCCCCTGCTTCAGCAGTCCGCTGTGCATTTTTAGATGCATGATGGTTCACTTCAGTCAATTGTTGTCAAATACTTGCCAGAGAGACAATCAGCTGAGAGTTAGAGGTAGCAATGAGGACAGGTTGCCTTTTCTGTCATCCCAATGTAGGTGGGTTAAGTTAATAAACATAGCAAGCAGAGGCTCACACACGTAAAAGCTCTGGGCTGGGTAGTTCACAAATTGTTTTCAGGGTGGTAGGGCACAGCAAATGAGAAACATGAAATGTGCAGTGGGGTTTCAAAATTAATCATTGCTCCCAGCACTAATATCAGCTGATTCTGATCACTAGACAATGATTCTTAAGAAAACTATGCTGATCATCACCAGAACCACTATAACTGCTTGATGCCTCAGAGGCAAAAACTATCCATCTACACTTATGAGTGAATTACGTTGATCAACGTCAAGCTTCTCGGACCAAGAATGACCCATTATTGGGTTAAGCAGCTTTAGTCACCATTGAGTTCATGGCAAATTTAAACTTCATATTTCATATATGCAAAATACAGTACTTCGGGTGCATAATTAGTCTCTCAAAAGCCATAATCCCATAATCCCATAATTTTGCTGTCCTGGTTTGACACAGGTTTTTTAACATCCTTGGATCCTTGCACTCTGCCCCACCCCTTGACCTGAGAGGGTTATTGAAAGAGATTTAGGGTTTCTAAAATCCAATCTATTGGAAGATGTAGAAGAAAAATTCTCTGATTCAAAATAATTCCTAGTTAGCAACTCTCCACCACTTATTTTTTGTTGAAACTTTCAGCAGCTTCATATAGTCTTCCGAATTAGAACATGTTGTAAGCCATCATTAAGCACTGTAGATGAAGCGACAGAGCCAAAAAGACAGTCTGGGCAACAATCTTTCAAGACAACTATTTTGCTTCATTACTGGAGTCAAGAGCAGCATATTCTGTGCCTCCTGGAAATGGAACACTATCTTCTCATCCATTCTTAGCTTTTTCAAGAATATCCATGTGGAAATATTTACAATAGCCGTAATTTCTGACCCCTGTTCCATCACACGATGACCACCAATGACGTCCTGGTTCCAGCTGCAACAGTGCTCAGGTGCCCTATCCCTCCCGGACACTAGCTTCCCTCCACATCCCCTCCTCTTTCACTCTTTCATCTATGTACTATTGAAGCTATTGGTTATTGGATATTCTTTAATACAATACTGCAGTCAGCAGTTAGGGATGTTACTTTTTATAGTACAAATGTGTTCCGAAATTCCCTCATACCGGCCTGATTGCACTGCCTACAGATACAGTGCACTGAAAGAAACACATACAAACAAAAAAGTGATGGATGGATTGCTTGAATTAATTTTAGCCACTGCCTGTTAGTGTTGGTGTGCAATCCTGTATGCCGTTATTTTGCCCACCACGAAATCACAGATAGGAACTTTAGCCGAGGGCTGGCTTTAACACTAGTGATGCCCAGTGAAGCAATCTTTGTTGCTATTCCTGATAATGACCACCTTCTCCACAGAGCTCCTAATCACCACCTCCAACGGTGCCCCCAACTCTCTATAGTAACTGTCTTGCATGTATTTTACAGCCCTACTCATCCTAGTGTAGGGTGATAGACCACTTCCGACCACACACACACAGTATACAGAGGCAATGAATCAAACGTGTAAGTTAGTGAATAGGAAATGTTACATAAGACGAAGGGGACTACTAGGTATAGAAGTCACATGCCATCCATACTGTTAGGCAGTATATTTTAAAAGTGCTTTGTCTAGAAAAGCACACATTCAGAATATAAAATGTAACACACTGGTTGATGTTTGTGAGGCATTGGGTTACTTGTTGTGGGGGTGAAACTCTACTCAAGCAGCCACAACAATCCTTGTCAGGGTGAAGCGAAACGCCAAACTAACCGATGCTCAACCCAGGGCATAGTTGAGTCACCGAACATAGCAGCATAAGTCTGAAGGAGCTGCTCACGCAGCCTATTTCATCCTCCCACATCTACGGAGTGCTGGCTCATCAGGACCCCCTGACCGGTTCCCAGACAGAGGTGTCCTGAAAGTGGACATGCTCAGCAGGGTTTGACCTATGCATCCCCTGGATTGCCGTGAGCTGGCCCGTAAACTCCTCCTGAGTGCCAGAGAGGATATTGCAGCCTGGACAGGGCCTCGCACATGAGGCCTGGTGCCCTGGCACCTGGACATTACTGGCCGGTTTAGCACTAGGGGCACTCTCCACCACAGTGTTTGTGGTGCTCTTCCCTGGCAGTAGTCAGCCTTGAACAGCTCCGTGGAATTGGTGTGCCATCAGCCGCCTGCGATGATGGGGTATGCCCCACGGTTGGGCCAGAGACCTGATCCTTCTTTCCTCCAGCCATTGCTGCGACCATTGTGTTGTACTTGTATTGTATTGTATTATAATTTAATTATATTTATGTAGATATGTGTATTTCTTCATACAAAATATATACTACATATGATTTAAAAATATGTAGATATTCTTTAGGTCTGCTTCACAAATATATATATGACGTATGTTTTTTTTATCTATGGAACTTTATTAAATGCAATTTTATATTTCTTTATTATTTTCATTTTATATGTATATAATTTCTATTTAGTTATGTATCTATATATTTTTTACTTTACTCCTACTGAAGAAAGAAAGAAAAAAGCCTTTAACTCCCTCCAATGCACTACTCTATATCTCATTCTTTACCTCTCTTAATATATCCTCTACCTCCACTCTCTGACTCATCCCAAACCTCATTCTACTACTATAATATCCCTAAGATCCTTTCTTGACTCCTCCCTCCTCTATCCTTCCTTGAGTCACCCCAAACCTCATTCTACAATTATGATCACCTATATAACCCTTTCTAGACTCTCCCCTCATGTATCCCTCCTCTGACTCATCTCAAACCTCACTTTACTACTATGATCTCCCTAATACCCTTTCTAGACTCTTCCCTCCTCTATCCCTCCTTTGAGGCATCCAAACCTCATCAGAATAATTTGAACTTCCAAATAACATTATCTAGACTCTTCCCTCCTCTTTCCCTCCTTTATCCTATTTAATCGAACTAACAGACTCCCATGCTCACCACTCAAATTAACAACGTATATTTCTCTATGCTAATTCACTATTAATCCTTTGGGTACCGGAGTAGCATGCTGCTCATCAAAAAGTGATTCAACTCCTCGTTGGGGTAGTAAGTGTTGTATATACATATATACAATTACAATTGTTAACAACCTCCTCTCAGCTTCCCCCTTGCATAGTGGATTGGATACCCTTGAGGGCTGCTTGTGTCCCCCTGTTGGAGACCTCAGGGGTGAGGAGGCCCCCCTTGGTGGGGGCCTTCAGTCACTAGTATCCACATGTTTGTTGACCTTAAGTCTAAAATGTTAGCATCTCATCCTTGGCACCCTAGCGCCTCTGCACGTTAACACCCAATCTCACTTGGACAAGTCTCGACCCTGCTTGCCTCACCTCCTCTGGATGTAGGCAGTACAATACAGGGGGAGGCAGGCTGGGGATGGAAAGTGTAGTTTGGTCCACGGTGAGACCTAGCTGTCTCCTCCTCCAATGTACATGATTGCCATTCTTCCACCCACTTTATTGTAGATCATTACTGCAGGGTGAGCCGGGTATGATGCTGGGATGATGTCAAACATAGACTCTGCTTTACTATAGTAGTCTTCCACCCTTCAGCTTACACTACCTTGCATGGGCAGAACGCGGGACACACGGAGCCAGTTGCACTATTCCCTGGCTCGTACACTGTTTGTAAAGTCAACGACCATCATGGCTACATTGGATCCGTCTTGTGAGAAAGCCCCTTTGTGTCCACCAGTGACATTAAAGACTCTTCTGCCAGTGCTCAGTAATTCCCGAGTTGCTCTGGAGGCCAAAGTGGATGATTTCATTATTCTCTCTGGATACTATGTTGATCACAGTACAAATTGCGTATGATTTACTTAAACTTCCCCATGTTGCTTTTTACAACCTTTTCAGTGCCATCACTTTCACAATGTAATCCTTGATTGGAGTGTACTTGGCCTGGAAGTTCTCCCTGGGGAGTGGACTTTAATATCCTCCTGCTCCACAGACACTGCTCTTGGGGCCTAAAGGGGTTACTTTCCCTCACTTTACTATGGGCCATATGTAGGTAAATGGCATTTACCGAATTGTAAATGCAGAATTTTACCGATTCGGTATTTACAAATCGGTAAATGCCATGTAGGTAATTATTCGGTAACAATTACCGAATCGGTAAGATTCGGTAATTACCGAATCGGTATTTACCGATTCGGTAATTGCCATTGGTTCCTATGGGCCTTGAGGCCCATAGGAACCAATGGCAATTACCGATTCGGTAAAATTACCGATTTTAAAAGGGGGACAGGGTGTCACTTTGACACCCTGTTGCACCCCTGATTCAGGCTTGTGTGCCCTTAGGGCATGTATGTGTGCCACATGGCACAGGTGTACATGCACAGATGTGCATGTACACAAGAATTCGTTATTTACCATCAAATAGTATTTGATGGTAAATAACGAATTCTTAAGGGCCTGTGGCACTGTTTTCAGTGCCACCTAATCCCATATTACCGATTCTGTAAATTTACTGATTCGCTAATTTACAGAACCGGTAAATTTACCGATTCGGTAAATTTACAGAATCGGTAATATTTTGGCCCCCTACATCTGAAACTCAAAATACCGGTCGGTAACAGCCTAAATCGGCCGTTACCGACCGGTATTTGGCCACCTACATATGGCCCTATGTCTCCAGGAATCTTACCTAATGACTTTAATGGTATAACTCTTTCTTCTCCCTCTGGTCCATCCTTTGGTCATTGGGTGGTATGCGGTCTTCTTCGCTGGTAGACCTCGCCCTCTCCAACATGGCCTTCTGCGTAGTGTTAGCGAGGAACTAACCTTTGTGGGGTTCTTTGTTGGGCTTCCGCCCCTGGTTTACGTTGGGGGAATTGTTTTGTTTGGGGTTACTTTTCAACCGATGGTTTACATATTTTAGGCTTAAGTTCTACCCTCTAGATACAAACAGATTCAACGTATCCAACCTAGCTACAATTGGCTCAATGTTTATTGTAGGGCTTGAGAGCCCCATTACCCATATAATTGGTGAAGCAATATACATTATTGCCGTGGAAAATCAGGGGGATAAATTCACCTCACAAATGTCATAAAGCCTGCTCTTCCTTACTTTGATGGAAGGTATGTACAGCTATTTTACAAGAAACGCATTTATTAGCTCCAGGGGTCTCCAAACTTTGACTTTGCAATATATGGCGTGGCAACGTTTCTGGAACAAGCTTCTTAGCCTATGCTAGAAGGGTGGTACTCTGGATCAGGACTCTGGTCCCATTTGAGATTGAAGCCATCAATATTTATGTGGATGGTCACTATGTATCACTGCTTGGTTGCCTTGATGGCACCCCTTTGATATTTGTGGTGTTTATGCTGAATAGGTCTCTCAATCCAGTTTCTCGGTGTCTTTATGTGACTGTTCACTTGGCTGGGCTGTAGGTCCTTGGACCCTAGAAGGAGATTTCAACTGTGTGTTACATAATTCTTTAGATAGCTCTATACCCCAGCAGTCCTTAGCCACCCTGGCATCAAAATCCTTTCGGGCATGGCTTGATGGGCGGCAACTAGACAATATTTGGTGAATGAAGCTCCCACCCCAAAGGCATTCTTCCTATTATTCTCCAGCCCATTGTAATTATTCCAGTATAATTAGGTTTCTAGGTCCCCCTGACATACACCCATGTGTGGTAACCATTCCTTATCTGGCTAGGTAGCTGTCTATTCATGCAGTTGGGACAACATTTGACACCGATTATGAGTAAGTATTCTATCAATCATCTGACTAAATTGACACTTATTTAATTGACAATACAGGCACTGCCTCATCCAATTTGATGGAATGGAGAACTTTAATGTAGTCATGCGTGGATTTTTTATTAACTCAGTAGTTTGGGTGCACAGGGTATTGACTGATGAGCTCACACCCATAGAGGCTTCTCTGCGCACACCCTTGAACTGCAACTATCGTCCCACCCTGAGAGAGATGTAGAAATTATACAAATACAGGGTCACCTGGCAGCAGCCATAGATAAGTTCTGCTGGTTTGATTACAATGCCCATTGGATGGAACCCATAATGAGGGTGAAAGTGCGAGCGTACCAATGGCACACAAACGCAGTACTGTCCCCCTCTCATACTGTCTCTTCCATCAGGTGAAATACTGACCTCCCAGACATCCATTAATATGTGTTTTGGCTTATTATGAAACTCTTTACACACCTCCTGCAGGTTCTACCCCAAACGGGATGGCTGACTTCATCTACTGGTTCCCATCGCCCCGGTTGTCCACTACAGCTAGGAAAGACCTTTCCACTTTCACTTCAGGAGCTCAAGGAAAGTCTCCCGGTGCTAATGCATTCCATCTAAATTTTATACTATGTTTGCTCCTCAGGTAACACCAAATTTACTTCAGCTCTGTTCCACCTCCTTGCAGAGAAGATCCTTCCCAGACTTCCTGAATGGGGCCTATACCTCTACAATGCTTAAACCTCATACGTTCACAAGAGACTTGTCTGGTTAAAAGTCCTTACTAAACTGTTGGCCAATTGACTACTCCCACATTGCACCTCCCTGATCTACCTCAACCAATCAGGCTTTATTGGAGGCTTTGGCACCTCGCCCAGTTGCGCCTAGCAGGGAACCGGGGTGGCAGAGTGGGGGATGGAAAAAAAATCTATTAAAAAAAACACTTACCTCCTCACAGCTGCCCTCTGTCCACTGTCATCTCTCCATTTCTCCAGTGAGCCCCTGAAGCAGGAAGCAAACTGGCTCCCCTAAGCCAATCACAATACTGCAATGGAGCGTTGTGATTGGGCTGAGCACCATGGTTCGGTGCTCAGATGGGGACTAGGAGCCTGTGCATGTTCCCCATCAGGCTATGTATTTCAGGCTGGACGGGAGCATGCAAAGTGAGTATAACTGTTTGACTAGCACAAGATGGCCAGCTGAACAGTCATGCATACTCAGAGTGTGCCCACTACTCCTCCCCCTGTGACCCCAGGCCCAGCCCCACCCTAACCCAGCCCAGCAACTACGAAAGATAAAATGATAATAAAGTAATTTTAATTTTATGTTTCCTTTTTTCACTGCTCTGAGAGCAGTGGTGCGAAGCTCCTCCGCCTTAGCGGAGGAGCCACCTCTGACCTTGCCTAGTTTTTGATAAACTTTGGGTTGGTATGGCAAGTGTGCGTCGCTCTCGATCTAGATAAGCGTTTGATGGGATTATATGCTGGAAGTTTTGAAAAAGATTGGTGTGGGCCCTTACTGGTGTGAGTGGGTCAACCTTATTTAATGAGCCCAATCACCAGGGTCAGGACGTGACAATGTATGTCATCATCCTTTCCTATAGGTAGAGGCACAAGTCAAGGGTATCCCCTTTCACCATTGCTCTTTGCCATAGCAATGGAATAATTGGCGATCCAATTGAAATTACATGGTATACACTGGGGCATACCACTCAGTACCACTACCCATATAGCTTCATTATATGCAGATGATATAGTACTGTATGTCCATGATGTACATTTAGATCTCGTTCCTCCAGCCCGTCTTTTCCCAGACTTGGAAGCGATTTCCAGGCTGAAAGTAAACCGGTCCTAATCTTGCATTTACCCCTCAGGGTGCTTTATGCTCTTCCGGCCCTCTTCCTCTAGATTCCCAACTCACGTGCAAATTGGTTACTTTTAGATATCTTGGTATTCATGTATACTATTTATCCGAAGACCTACACGATGGTAACCTGGGCCGAGCCATCAGATCATCAAAGACAACATTTTCCTTTACGTCGAAGTTGCCGCTATTGGTCAAGAGGTAGAAGGAACTGATTAAAATTATACCTCTTTTTATATTTCTTCATTAACCTCCCACTACCGCTTCTTCTCTCCTTTTTCATCATTACCTGGTTGCAATACTGAGTGAGTTCATTTGGCATAAAGGTCGACAACGAGTGCCAAAGGCCACTCTTAAAGTTCTGACCAATCTCCAACACCTAGGACTCCCAGATTTTGAACAGTACTACCTAGCGGTACAACTTCAATGCCTGACTCATTGGTTAGTGTGTCATTCTCTCACAGAGACTGGCTTTCCAGATGGGCAGTGTGACTTGAGCTTAAGACATATCATAATCCTTTCTCCACAGACCCCCTTTACTAGCTTACCCTGCTCTCTATGGCATTGTTTTGCCTTTGACACTCACCAGCCTTCCACAAACATAGATGCCCTTATTCTTCTGTGATCCCTCTTATGAGGGCTACAGCCTTTAACAGCATTATACCATGACTCATGTAGAAGAACAGGCTGACCTGGTAATTCTCACTTTTTTTGATTTATTATCCAATGGTGTACTGTCATTGATTGATGTGCTCCAGAAAGACTACACAGTTCCTCCCAGCCACTTCGTTATATATGCCCAACTAAGACAAGTATTCCGAACTACGGGCCATATTATCAAGAAAGGCCGCTAAAACATCGATAATGGGCTTGATAATATGCCCTTGTGAATTCTTATAGAAGCTCAGGTTCTGATGTTAACCTCGGCTTCTATGGGAATTCACAAGGGAATATTATCAAGCCCATTATCGCCGCTTTAGCGGCAGTTTCCTGCCGATAAAAGAGGCGATAATGTATTGCCCTTTCTTGATAATATGGCCCAACATTCCTGGTCCGAGATGTGGAACCCTCCATCAATGCAGTTAAACAGGCACATAGCACACCGGGGGATGCTATAGATTATTATTATTTTTTTTATTCTTTATTCGTGATTGGACATATAAGGCAAAACATACCTATAATCATCATACATTTAGCAATCACGGTTTTCTATTTTTACCCCAACAACAGGTAAAACAATAGTAATCTTCCTCCGACTTTTCGGATCCATGTAATCTCTATAACTGCAGTATGGCCGCTCGGCGTGTGACATTACCCAGCTATCCACGGGCAGCTTGTTAGAGAACATCTATATACACACAAATGACTGAAGGAGAAGACCTACACCCTCCCGCCCCCACCCCAACTATCCCACCCCTAGCCCTCCCGTCTCCTGAGCGCAAATGTCTCACATTGGTACAATTCTCCGGGCTACAATACTGACCACTCTAATGCAGTAATAATACATAAACATATACACCCAATATGGCCTTGGTATGATCAATCCCCAGATGTTTGTCCTCAGTGCGTATCATGCGGTCCATCCCCCTGAGACAGCGCCGGGTCTAGACTATCTAAGTCCAGCAGCATGACCTCCCAATCCATTGCCATAGTGTTTTTCCGCCTCCCAGTTTCCTCCTCTCTCTTAAGGGTGACACTCTCCACCTGGCCCCATTTCACTACATCTCTCTTCCATGTCTCCACACTTGGCGCTCTAGGGGATTTCCATCTCATTGTAAGCACTCTGATCGCCAAGAGGAGAGCCTGGTCTGTAAATCTCAGTTTGGCTTTCAGTACTTTAGGGAGGTGGCGAGCTCCTACTAAGCAATATAAGGCGGTCTCTTGTACCTGCATGTGTGTAACCTCTCTTAGTGTCTGACATACCTTCCCCCAGTATCTCCTCAGTTGTGGGCATGCCCAAAGCATATGGAGGAGGCCCGCCTCATCCGCGAGGCACCGAGGGAAACAATGGGGAGAGTCTGGGAACATCCGATGGATCTTCTCCGGGTCAGGTACGCTCTGTGAAGAACCATGGTCTAAATAAATTTAATTTTCACATTCCGGGAGACTCTTTTAGGATGTTCGAGTACTATCTGCCACACATTATCCGCTAACTCCTCACCGGTCTCCTGTGCCCAAGTGTCCCGTAATGTAGTGAGGGATATTACTGCATGTAGTCTGATCCCGGTATATAGCCACCGCACCAAGTGCCCCCCAGTCCCCAAATGATACATCAGGTGCACTAACTCATGCCTAGGTGGTTGAGTTTGTTGTGGCGCCCAAGTCGTCTGAATATAGTGGGACACTATGGCATGCAATAAGTACTGTCTGTCAGAGGCCCCTGTGTCTTGTACAAAGGTGTCGTGGTCCAGAAGTGTATCGTTCCCAAAGAAACTCCCTATCTCCTCAATCCTGTTCTCCATCCAGTGGTGCAGTGTCTGCCTTGTGAGTCTCCCCTGTGGTGTTGGGATGCCCAATAAGCGGATGTTCCCGGCATACGGTGTTACTGGCGCTGTGTATGCTAGCGCCTTCTTCCAGCAAGTAAGGGCCGTGCGAAGCAGTGGGTGACACGTCTGTGGTATTTTACCTTTCGGCAACAGTAAACTATGCAATTCTCCCCGATCTAATCGATCCGTCGTGAGTCCAATTTCATGCAGGTTCCTACCAGTATGACAACCACTGGAGCTGGCTGGCGTAATAGTATCCTCGGAAATCTGGGACTCCCAGGCCTCCAAGTCTGGTGCTGAGCTGGAGTTTGCGAAGACTTATCCTCCTTCGACCTGTCCCTCATATAAGAGTGGTCAGCAGAGTGTTTATCGTGTTAAATACCTGTTGGGGAAGACAGACCGGTAGGTTGACAAAAAAAATTGATAGGCGAGGGAGCATGACCATCTTGGCTATCGCAATGCGACCCACGACGGACAGAGGCAATGAGGTCCAAAACCCTATGCTGTTGCAGAGACCAGTAATAGCCCTCGAGATATTACCGTCTATCTGGTCCTCTGTTGTCCTATATATTCGAACCCCCAGGTATCTAAAGGTGGATTGCGCCAACGGGATCGATAGGCTCCGAAGGGTATGGAAGGAGGGTGAGGTGCTTCCCAAAAATAAAATCCAACCGATTTGTCTGGGTTTATGGCCAAAACCGACACCGTTTCGAACCTGCGAAAAGTGTTGTGCAATTGCGTATGGTCCGCTTCTAGGTCCCGGAGGTATATCAACATGTCGTCCGCGTATACGGAAAGTAGATGGGATGTCCCTGCCACCGGGATTCCTAACCTCTCAGTGTGCATCCGGAGGGCAATGGCCAGGGGCTCAAGCGTCAGAACAAACAGCATCGGGGACAGGGGGCAGCCCTGCCGAGTACCCCTATGCACTGGGTATTCCGCTGAGACATATCGCCCCATTCGTGCCCGGGCGGTGGGATCGGTGTATAACAACCGAATCCATTGCAATAAAGGGGCAGGAAAGCCGAAGCGTGTCACAGCTTTAAACATAAAGGGCCAGGAGAGGGAATCAAACGCCTGCTTTAGGCCCAGTGCAATGCACCCCACCCGATTCAATTCCCTTGGCGATGCAGCCATTAGAGCATGCAGGCGTCTCGTATTCAGGGAAGTATTACGCCCAGGGAGGAATCCACATTGGTCGCGGTGTATAAGAGCAGGCAGGTGAGGTCGAATCCGCAAGGCAATAGCTGTGCTCAATATTTTATATTCCGTAGACAGCATGGATAAGGGTCTATAATTTGCCAGTTCCAGAACATCCCTTCCTGGTTTAGGTATGGAGATTACCAAGGCTTGCATGGTGGACTTTGGCAAGTGCCCTTCCTCAAACGCTGTCCTATAGATCTTTTCCAGGACCGGTACCAGAGTCTCAGCATAGGTCGAGTAAAACTCCACCGGGAGTCCGTCCATACCCGGCGTCTTATTTCTATTTAAGTGTTTAATCGCAGCGCGTATCTCATGTTGCGTGATAGGCCCCTCAATCACCTTCGTCGTATCTGCTGCTAAGGATGGGAAGGGGAGATCGCGCATAAACTCAGCTATCTGCTCAGAGTCTTCGAAGCCTATAGGAGCATAAAGTGCCTGCAGGTGGTCGTGAAATGCCTGATTAATTTCGGATTGAGTGTGTACTAGGGCACCCATCGGGTTATGTATTTGAGTGATTGTCGGTGGGTCTGGTCTATCCCGCACCAATCGGGCCAGAAGAGCCCCGGATCGGTCTGCTTCAGTGTGTTGCCTCCACAGATACGCCTTGTAATCTACTTTCCGTAATGACTCTAACGTTTCTTCATGATCTATGTATAATTCTTGCAGTTCCTGTTTCTTAGCCGTATCTACACTTGCCTCCCACTCAAGCCCCTTGAGCCGTTCCTCCACCTCGCACAATTTCTTGTGTATTTCTTGTCTGGCCCCCACCAACTGACCTATCGCTACCCCTCTCACTACTACCTACATTGCAAGCGGAGTCCCAGTTATCTTCTAGGTAGTGTGTTAGGGCATCGGACAAGGTCGCCCGAAATGGTCCGTCCTCTAGGAGACGTGGGTTAAGTCTCCAGGTTGGTACCAGGGTCGGCACCCTGCCCCAGTGGAGAGTGATCGCTAAGGGCCTGTGGTCCGAAAAGGTTTTTGCCAGGTACTCCGACAAACCAACCGTCGTGGTCAGAGCACGGGAGCACATAAAGTGGTCTATGCGGGTGTGTAGATCATGCACCGGGGAATAAAAAGAGTATTCCTTATAGGAGGGGTGTAGTGTTCTCCAGACATCATTCAGTCCCCAGCCTTCTGCCCATGTTGCAAATGTGTCAGTCAGCCTCGTAGCTCCGGACGCCTGGAGGGGGGGGGGGTGCGATCTGTCCAGGCCCAGATCTAGCACAGCATTCCAATCCCCCCCAAGTACCCAGGGGATTTCCGCCCAGTCCGACAATGCCCTCCCAACCTTATGTAAAAATGTGTCCTGCTCGTAATTCGGGGCGTATATGCTGCCCAGAATTATCAGTGTGCCATCTAGGGTGCCCTTGACTAGGATGTACCTGCCCTGATCGTCAATCCTCCTTTCTAGTTCTACGAAAGGTGTCCCGTGGTGAACCCAAATGGTCGCCCCTCTGGAAAAAGCAGAGTATGACGTGGAATAAATAGTGCCCCTCCACTTTTTCCTCAGCGTTTGCACTTCTGATGCCGTGAGGTGTGATTCTTGTATGAAGGCTATCTGTGTCTGTTGTCTGAGGAGGAAAGAATGAACTCTGTGTCGTTTCTGCACTGCTCCCAGACCCCGCCCGTTTCAGGTGATGAGTTTGTATGACCCAGTACTCTCAGCCATGATCATCCGTTGTCAGATCTTTCAGTGTCAGTAGTCGCATACCAGGATCCCATAAGATAAGTGCCCAGGAGAATAAATACCCCAGAATTGCTAACAAAAAAAGAACCAACTCGGTACAGCCGTATAACCCAGCTGAGCCTAACATGAACCAATGTAACATAAAGGTCCAAAGTCTTGTGCATTCGCCATTGGGGGGGCGGCTAAGCACACACACGTTCATGGTGTTGTTGTCATCAGGCGTTGTCGGCTCACCGGCTGCCCAGCCAGAGAGTATAGCTTACAAAGAATACAAAAGCATTTTCGAAACGGTTGCCGCGGGGCAATCAGTGAGCCCCCTCTCAGCACCTTGTATAAGTGACCCCTGTATGCATCCTCTAGAAACAAGGTGGGTTCTTGGTAATGCTACCCAAGTGTCACCAGGTCCCGTGACTGTATCCCACCCCACAAACACATAACCGCTCAAAAATATTACAGGGTCTACACTGTACAATATAATAAAAGGATACGATGAAGTGCATCGAGGGAGACGCTACTAGGATACTTCAGCGATCCAGTCAATTATCCATTAGCTCGTTTGCAGCTCGGGGAGTGACCGTGGGGAATAGGATCACACTGTTCTCCGAGTCCGATTGTAGTGTGCTGTCCTCCGAGTCTGTGGTTATTTTCGCTGCATCTTCCCTAAAGTTACCAGCCATCGACAATGCCCCAAGCTGGTCCATCTGCTGTTGTGCCCGGCCCGGGCCCTGATGGTTCTTCTCCTTCCCGGCTCCTGGGGACCTTCGGGCGTCTCGGTCTGACCCGTCATTCGAATTGCCAGTAGCAGCCGTTTGGGAGCTGTCTTGGCTGCCATCAATGCCCATCACTTCTAGCCATTCGTCAGCGTCAGAGGGGCTCTCGAAGAAGTGAGTTTTCCGCCCGTGTATGACTTTCAGGCGGGCAGGGAAAAGTAGAGCATATTTCAGCTGCGCCTTCCTGAGTTTCTTCTTCACCTCCAAGTACGACGCATGCCGTTTCTGCATGTTTGTATAGTCTGGGTAGAGGGACACTTCTGGTTCTCAAAGTGGATGGTGGACTTCTCTCTGGCCCTCTGTAGAAGGATATCCCTATCCCGGTAATTCAGGATACAGACTATCAATGGGCGCGGTGGGCGACACGGTCTAGGCTGTCCGGACGGGATCCTGTGCGCACGTTCCACACAGAAGTGTGGGGATAGCCCTTCTGGTGCGATCTGGTCGCGGAGCCAATGTTCCATAAAGTCCGCAGCCTTCGCCCCCTCGCATCTTTCCGGCAGGCCTATCACCCTTATATTATTACTGCGATTTCACCCTTCCGCATCCTCCAACCTGTCCATCAGGGAAGTGACCTGGTTTTGCAGCTCCTGTATTGAGGTAGTGTGTTCCGCCAATGTTGTTGTAAGGTCTGCCACCGCTAGCCCCTGATCCCTGACTGTCTCCGCCAGTTTGGCGTGGTCTGCCTTCAGAAGAGAAAAATTGGTGGTGAGGGTCCCCAATTGTTGCTCCATCGCTGCCCTAGAGTCTCTGATTTCTTGAAGAATAAGGTCAAGCTTGTCCTCTTGTTGTGTACCTGATTGGGTCATTTCGGCCATCCCCGGACGACCTCCGCCTTCTCCCGCCCCAGTCTCCTGGTGGGGCACCTCCGGCTCTCCCTGACCCTCTGTAGTTTTCGGGCCTCTACGCACCATGTCGTCTCATGCCAGGGTCTCACTCACTCCAGAATGCGGTCGCAGCTCCGGTCCCACTACAGCTGAACAGATTCCTCCTCCCGCAGGATGTAGGTGACCGTCCCCCGGAGCGACCAGTCGAACGGCAGTGCATGGGCAGGGGAGGCTGGTATGGGCCACACCGGGTCAACCCGGGAGTATAGCACCCAGGTACCGCACCCACCTCTCCGGGGTCCCCTCAATCCGCACGCGCCCCCTCTGGGATCCACTTACCCCTCGAGCTCTCAAGGCTAGTCGTCGGATCAGTAGTGACCCCCGGGCCCCGTCTCTCCACACATTCAGCGGTCCCTGGCGCTGCTGGATGCCAAGGAGGCCACATCCTCTCTCGGGTGGAATGTAGGCCAGCTATCAACGGAACCAGGCCCAAGGCAGTAGCCCAGCTCTGTCCGCCGTTACCAGGCAGTTTGCACTCCGTATAGTGCCCGCAGCTCCCCTTCGGCAGGATTTAACTCTCGGCCGGGCCCGGAGCTCTAACAAACGCCATTCGCTATTGTGGCTGTTCGGCCATGCCCCCCCTGGATGCTACAGATTTAGTTCACTAGTTATATCAACCTCACCTCTGACACTGGGACACAACCAGAATTCCCTTGTGAGAGAAACGGGAACACGATTCAGACTTGTACCATGCCTTATCCAATTCCCATATGTTTTCTCGTACTTCACACTTTAAAAACATCCGTTTCAATATTCTGAAAAGAGCTTATTACTAACATTTACCCAGGACCTACCTCTGCTTTCTCCCGCTGTCAGCCCCCTGATGCAGATTTTCCTATCATGCTTCAGTCGTGTGGATTTCTGATAGTTTATTGGACTGAAGTCATTGCCATACTTCACCAAGTTTCTGTCCCCGGTATGAACAACTCTTTGGAAATGCTTATACTAGGTCCTTTCTCTCAGCCACACTCAGACAGGGCCACAACTAAATTCATCAGATTTGCCTTATTTTAGGCCAAGTGCCTAATTACAATGCAGTGGAAGAACCCATTTTCACCGACTACACAGGTCTGGAGAGAAGCAACTGTCCCCTGGTTGATATCAGAGAGTACTCATCTCCATAGAGAGGTGAGAGCAGGTTTAAGAAAACACCCCATTCCTCATGACTGGTATTCTCGATGCAGGAACTTCTCACATGTGCTTAAAGATGATACCAATCTTCATTGAATACTTTATTACTATCATAATATCCCTCTGAGCTTCTTCTCCCTTTAGATACTGATCACACACTGATAGCACAATAAGTTCCCAGATAGAATAGCTTTGACTCCAAAGTAACCCTCAGCTTCATCAGAATCTGTTGTTACCTTGTTATTTGCCACACTGGCAGCACGTGCTAACATTTGTCATTGATAGGATTGTTTGGCTGGGGGTATGTAGAAGAGTGGTCAATTTTTTGTAGGGTTGCGAGCAAATACTTTATGCAATGTTGTTAATGAAAGCTTTGAGACCTCTACTTCTTCTGATCTAATTTGAAATGTGTATGTAAACAATTCACAGACTGCGAATACTTGTGTTTGTCAGAAGGTTGCAGCAATAAAGATATTAAAAACCAAAAACCTGTGCTCAACCCTCTGGTAGCTTCGAACAGAGCAGTCAGGCTTAACTTGGAGGCAATGTGTACAGTATGTATACAACATTCCAAACAGAAATAAAGTGAAAACACAACATAAGAAAAATCACAAACCAGAGTTCATGTTCATAAATAAAACAATACATAAACAAAAAAAAGTTTAAAGACTTCAGGGAAAATAGTGCTAAAAAGCATAAAGCACCAACTGTTGATATCTGGGCACGTCAGACAGCACAAAGTCAAAAGTTCAGGCTGCCCGCCCTGGTGCCAGTTACACCCGCTGAACAAGAGTACCTTGAGGCCATCGATGAGGGAAGCTTAGGTCATGCACCAGCTTATTCCGAAGAGACTGTCGGACTTATGATGCGAAGTCCTGCATCATCATCAAGATTGCTGTTGACAAGAAGCTTTCCTTACGAGGGCCTGAATTGGAAATGCATTGCGCAGCGGTGGCTCTGAGGAGGATGCGGGCAGCGAGGATGGTGTGCTGGAAGAATCCCCACACAAGAGGTTATATGTCGGTTCAGCTTGAGGAGATGCGTCTGTTCTGTTGGGTCCACAGATGGGCATGCAGAACACATTCAGGTCCACTTCCAAAGGTTTAGGGCTGGAGTGGCACCACTTGGCAGGGAAGAACTCACAGTTGCAAAGTCCAGGTGCTGGTTACAAGAGACTAGCCCTGGAAGTCACTCTGGTAGTCCTGGGTACATGTTGAGGGTCCGTACCTTTTCACCTAGGGCAGCAGGTCTGCAGGGCAGCATAGCAGGGCAGCAGTCCTTTAGGTCAGCAGCCCAGCTGAGTGGAAATCATTTCAGCAGCACAGCCCTTCTTCCTGGAAGAGCCTTCCACAGGTCCAGATGCTTACTGAAGAGTTAGTGTCTGAGGCCCAATATTTATAAATAGGGTCTACTTTAAAGTAGGTGAAACATATAGAGGATTCCCTTTGAAGTGCTCAGGTCTTCTGCGTCCCATGCTATGGCTCATGACTAGATATAGTAGATATGCAAGCATTTGTGTCAAGGCAAGATAACTCCTATTCAGGTGTAAGTGGGGCTGTGACTAACTCCGCCCTCCCATCCTACCATTGATAGACCATCCAGGCACACCTGAGCTCTCTATTGTGTGTGGCTGCCTAGGAGGTATCCACATAGACCGACTACCAACTACAGCCAGTCATGTGACCCAGAGACAGGCTGCAAGCACTAAATAGGTAGGGCAGGGAAAAGGTGACTCTTTATAGGTAGCATTTTCAGAATTGTAATTCAAAACCTAAATTTACCATAAAAGAGTATTTTTCATTACAGTTCCAAAGACACAACACATGAACTGTTTACCTGCTTCGATTTATAAGTTACAGCTTATTAAATGTAATATGGTAACTCCAATGTTATCCTATGGAAAAAAACAGGCCTTGCAGTCGTGAACATTGCATTTAAGTTTTTTTTACTGCAAGCACATGCAAAACTGAAAAGTGCATGCCCACATTTTTTAATACAATACGCTCAGCTCATTTTAGGGGTGACTTTGAATGTGAGGCGGTAGGCGATCGCATTAGGATCGGAGGCAGCCTTTTTTCCAGCACCATTGGGGCCTTTTAGAAGTTGACTGATGTAATTGTTGCTTGGAATAAACAAGAGGTGGAGATTGTTAAATGCCATACAAAAAAAAGATAGAATTAAAGAAATTCAGTTTATTATTAGAATCCATATACTGATGGAACTGTTGGAAAAACCTTGTGTGTGGCATATGAACCAGAGACGTCATCTAGGAGCAATACTTGCTAGGTATTACGTCAGCATTGCTGATTTCAAGTTGTGCGAGTCATCAATTTTTTTGCTGAAGGAGGTGTTTTGGATCATTAAAACACACTGAAACGCGTTGATGCAGAAACGTCTATACATAAATCGACTCAACGTTGAATGTAACAAGAGACTTTTTTTCACAGTGGTGGTTAACCAATGATTCCTTGCTCAATTTGTGGTTTTTAAGGACAAAAATTAATGTCTGTGGTATTCTCCCCTTGTGTTAATATACATTTTATTGATTTTTTAGGGTTGCCAATCTGAATTTAGCATAATTGTGTGGATTTGAATTTGCATATAAAATATTCAGCTGTATGGATAAACCTTTTTTTCACACATGTATTGCTATATTGAGTGTGTTTTAATGAAACTTCCAACTTTAAACAAATAAAACTATACATATACTATATGAATCTGAACAGTATTTCTTGGTGACATTGGTTTATTGTTGGGTGAATGGTTGGGTGAATCGAAATCCATTGTTCATTTATACATATCCAAAGGGAAATTGTTTACTGTTGACTAGTTGAAAAGATTTATTTTGACATGGTTGACTCAACATGTAATGACAGGTCCTGAGACGTGTTGAAAGGGCTACTTAAGTGGGTGCCACAATCAGTGTCAGTAGAATTTCATTTACAGTACGTAGGTACACATAGCACCACTTTACCAGGGATGTATAAGTAAATTAATATGCCAACGGGAATAAGCCAATGTTACCATATTTTAAGGAGTGAGCCCTTGCACTTTAGCTCTGGTTAGCAGGGATAACATGCACAGAGTCTTGAGGCCAATAGAGCGAGATCAGAAAAATATTGGAGAGTTTCTCAACTTCGGTTCCTGAGGGTTCTGGTCTATCTGAGGTAAGGGCAACCCTTTCTGGTAGCCACAGGGCTGCTGACAATGAAAAGCCAGAACAGGCTCTGCCTTCCAAAAGGTGTCTCAAGAGGAAAAAGGTGTTGAAGGTGGAGACTCCAGGAATGGAAACGAAGGAAGAACCCATGAATAAGAGTAGACACTAGCTAGGAGTGGAGAATAGAAGGCAAGAATTCAAAATAGCTGTGAAAGGTTTAAAGGAATCCAAACTGGAACAGGAAGTGCCAACTGGAAACAAAAGTGCACCAACTGGATGCAAAAATACCCAAGCAGGAGCAAGGGTCACCAACAGGAGCCAAGACACATAAGCAGGAGAAAGGAGTGATGCAACGCAAGGTAATGAAGGATTCAACCCCTTAGATACCCATAGGCAGGAAGTGACATAACAGGAAGTGATGTAACAGGAAATGAACAGTTGCCCTCGTGGATAGGGAAAAGTAAACATAAGGAATAGGAAAGGTCACCATCTTCAAAACAAAGACCTCTCCAAGGCGCTCTGGGAAAGAGGACTGAGGACTGAGGAAGAACAAGATGTCACCAAGAGAATATCCTGGAAGCCGCAGTGAAATGTGCAAAAACAATGTGCAAAACAATACATGATTGAAAATATGCCAAATAGAAGTACTGGATGCCACAGGTCAAAAATTGGAGCTGCGGTGTTCCTACTGTTTATTAATGAGCAGTAATGGGCTGCCGAGTGGTGCTGCAGTGTGCTCGAATGGACATAAGTGTTGCGGAGGGTAACCATGAGGCACCGCAGAGGGTGTCGCAGGCTGCACCGCGTCTCGCGATGATAAAGCGGGCAGCGCCACGGGCTGCGTCGTGGCCCACAGAGCAACATGGTTTGGGAGAAGACCACTAACGCTGAAAGGTTTTACATGTGTCCCCCTAGCTGAAAGTGGGAACAGTTACCCAACGTCTTGGGTGATCTTGTCACGAAGGCCGAAAAAACCTGGATAGACCATCAGCATTGGCATAGTCTGACCCAGGATGGCTTTTCAACGTAGACCCCATTTCGTGCAGGGACATTGACCACCTCAACAGCTTGAGATTGTCGCCCTTCATTTTCATTAGCCCCCTGAGGGCCTGGGGTCTATCTACACCTGGATTTGAGACCCAAGCAGGTATGGTCTTCCCTTCTTCGGTGCTCAGAACACAGCAGAACCTTCCTTTCAATCACACTCCACCTCTGCTCCTGGGGATGTAACCTCCTGCTAAGAGAAGTCAGGAGTCTCCTTGAGGGTGTAAAGTGCTTTCTGAGCGGCCTCTCTCCAGATCACTTTTTTTGGGCTGCCTATTTGAAGTCAGCTCTGTTTGAGGGGCAACAATGGTACCATGTGCCTTAACAAACCAGGAAGTCCCTAACTTTAGTCTGCATTTTAGGGGGTTGCCAGGCTAATGAATCTTTGCCTGTAAGGTCTGCACCTTGTGCCCGCCCATGTGGCCCAGAAATGCCACCGAACACTGTCCTCTCTGGCACGTACTGGCATTGATAGTCAGCCCCACCTGCTGCAAGGCCTGAAGCATCTCCTGGATGTCGTATAGGTGTTCCTCTCAGCTGGGGTTCAAGACACCAATGTCATCTAAGTAGGCGACAGAGATGGCCTCTTTTCCATCTAGGACCCTGTTGACCTACCTCTGAAAGGTGGCAGGGGCATTCCTTAAGTCAAAGGGAATCACACTGGAAGTGGCCATCTGGGGTTGATAATGCAGACCTAGCTTTTTCCCTCTCATTCAAAGCAATCTGCCAGTACCCTGATGTAAGATGAAATGTACTGAGAAACATTGCAGTGCCCAGCTTGTCTACGAGCTCATCAGCTCGGGGATGGAGTGTACGCCAGTCTTAATGATGGAATTGAGTCAATGATAGTCCAGATAGAACCTGGAATGGTGCCTGGGGTGGAACCCTTGGGTAACAGAACCACAGAGTTGGACCATGGACTGTTGGAGCATCTTGGACACCTCCTCTTTGACACTGGCCCTCACCTTATCCAACAAATGCCCACGACAACAAAATCTGAACCAGGCCTGGGTAGTAAACCACCAATAGGAATATGTCCCTAACCAGACCATATTAAGAACATACTGCCAGCAGCAAAGGGATAACTCTTTCAATAAATGGAGAAAACCTGACCAACACAAGCACGATGACCGGCAAAAGAAATTTATGGTCCAAAGGAACACGAGTCTGCAAATTATATTATCCAGACATATAAGGACACATTCTACGATTACAAGTAACTCCGATTCTATGTTTGTAAAGATTTATTCAACATCTGGTTTTAATTTGGTTTTAATCTGAAGATTCCTGTTTTTAAGCTAAAAGAAAAAAAAATTGCAGGGAACTTGGAGGAAACCATACATACACTGTTGTAATTGCAAATATATTTTTGTGTTTTATGTAGAAATTTTGCAATGGTTTTAAGTACCTATGCTGGAAATAAAGAAACTTGAACTTGAAACGTATCCAACAGCCTGTAAATGTTATTTTTGACAGGCTAATTGTCTCCAGTGTCTATGTAGTGGGTCCACAAATGTATAAGCCTTGGGGTGAGGGAGAACACAGAGGAAATCTGCCCCAACCACTAGAGATATTCCCTCTGCTTCTCTGCGGTCAGAGTAGGAGAGAAGTTAAGACCATCTACTGATCATCATGCTCATGGGTAGACAGGAGGTCAGGGAGAGGTTCACGCTCCTCTTCCACCCGTTCATCTGTCACCAATAGCATGTTGACTTCAGACCTCTCAAAGTGGGGTTTGAGGTGGTTTATGTGAAGCACCCTTCAACCTTAAGGAGTTCCTAGGGGTCTTGAGATACACCAGGTAGGTGAATTTTCCCTTCTGCTCTTTTACCTTATATGGGCCTGTCCAGCAATCCTGTAGAGCTCTGGGCTCTGCAGGCTCCTTAACCCATTCTTCTGGACAGGTTAAAGCTGTCCCAGAGTTTCAGGGCATCCTGACTGGCTGTAAGGTTGTCCTTCGCCTTTTTCCAGGAGCAATGCATCTGGTTGTAGAGAGTCAGCATGTAGTGGACCATATCCTAAGGGGGCTTCCTAGGAGCTTCCTCCCACCTAGCACTTACAAGGCAGAGAGGTCCCTTAACAGGTGTACACAGAGGAGTTTGAACGGGCTAAACCCAACCTCCTTCTGTGGCACCTCTCTGTAGTCAAATAGTAGGCATGGTAGGAGGATTTCCCACTTAATCATGCATTTAAGGGTCTTGTTGAATTTCTCCACAAGCCCATGGATTGGTGGTGATAGGGTACTTCTTCCTGGCAGAGTCTTCAACAGCTTCACAAGCGTTGGTGTCTGAGGTTCGATATTTATACCTGGTGCCTTCTTTGAAGTGGGAGAAACTTCTAGAGGATTTCCCTTTGAAGTGCTCAGGTTTCCTGTCTTCGATGGCCTGGCTCCAGACTAACTACAGGTGGTATGCAATCCTGTGTGAAGGCATGACACAGCCTATTCAGGTATAAGTGGGGCTGTGCCTAACTCCATCCTCTTATCCTGTCAGTGATGGCCCATCTAGGCACACTTAAGCTCTCTTTTGCATGTGGTTTGATGGTAGGAATACACAAAACCAACTGCAAACTACACCCAGTCATGTGACCCAGAGACGGGCTGCACGCACTAACTTTCTTAAAGTGGCATTTTCAAAATATAATTCAAAATCCAACTTTACCATAAAAACTGTTTTTCATTACATTTCCAAAAACACTACGGGCCTTATTATCACTTTGGCGGTGTAGTAGTGGGCTGCCCCTCCAGCGCCCCACTACCACACCTCCAAAGCCATAATGCGACCACCGGTCAATTCTGATAGGAATCCAGGTCAGGTGGTCCTGCGACAGCTGGCCCATGGCGGTGCAGTGATAAGGCTCACATGTGAGCCTTTGCAAGGCACTGCAATGGGAACACCATTGCACATTCCTGCAGGGCGTAGACTGTCAAGTCCATGCGCTGCAGGAACTGGGGGCGCATGTAGACAGGGGGCACACCATTTGACCCCCTGCATGCACCCCATGGCGCAGAGGCACTGGGGGCCCTGTATGGCACTCCTTTGTTTCCTTACACCATACTTTTAATGGCGGGCTCACCTTCACGAAAACTGTGGCATGAGGAAACTCTTAATTTACTTTATAGTAATATACTGTCAGCATATTAGGGTCCACAGACCGCTGCAAGACCATCGGGGATCCCGGATCCCTGCAGGCAGCAGTGGTCCCATGGGGGTCCGACTGCACAAACTGTTACAAGGCAGTCGAACCACTGGTGTAATGGCAGCAGAAACACCACTGTGGGTTTGGGGGTCCATCGACCGCCAAACTCAAAATAAGGCCCTAAATAATAACTGCTCTCATTTGGAATTTGCAGCTTATTAACCCCTTGCATGCTTATGACGAGCTCAGCTCATCATGAGGCACAGTGGAGCTGTGCTCATGACGAGCTGATCTCGTCATAAGGGCTGCGGACGGCCCACGCGGGGCTATCCCCCCAGTGCGGGCGTTCTACGGGAGTGGGCGGAGTCATGACGAGCTCAGCTCGTCATGAGCACTAACCCTGGGCGTAGTATGCGTAGTCGCACTACGCAAAGCTACGCGAAGACGTTCTCGCACTACGCGAGCTTCGCGAGCGTGCGTAGTTGCTTGCTGGACCCGTTCGCGAGCCGTTTTTCTTGCTCGGGTGAGCGTTGTGCGTGTTCGGGGCGCTGTCTGCGTGCTCGGGGGATTGTAGCGTGCGACCTTACCCATGTGGTGGGCTATGGGCGCGTCCATCTTGTTTTTTTCAATTGTCCCGCCCGCTCGCGTCCCCTATTTCCTCTTCCGGGTCGCGCATAACGTGTTCACGTTGTGCACGTCATGTTCGGGAACACAACTCCTTGTTCACGCTGACAAAGTGCGTGTTTGTGTGAAATAGCGCGCAAACTTACCCACGTGGTCGCGAGGGGCACGGCCATCTTGTTTTTCACACTATCTGCTATGGTTCTGGGCCTAGTTTTCTATCCACCTTTTATCTTTGCAATCCTTACTTGTTTTCACAGTTTTTCTTACTTTTTTTACTCATCATCTATCTCTCTCAGTCCCTAAGTTCATATTTTGCATTTTATTTCTACTTTTCCACCTTTTTTTGACTTTTTTACTGTTTTATTTTACTTCTTTATTTAAGCTCCTACTTCTTCCCCCTACCTTTTTTTCCTTTTGTTCTAACTTCTTTTCCACCTCCACCTCCACCCCAGAACCATGGCAAAGGGGAGCAGCAGAACCGGCTCGAAGGGCAAGGCGCCAGCGCCCAAGAGCCGGTTGCCTTGCGGCAGAATGCGACCTGCAGGGGTGCAGGCCTGGAAACTTTTCGGGGAGGCAGAGGTGGCCGCCCTGGTTTTTTTCATCCAGCGCCACCTCCCCTTGACCTTGGCAGCAGGCGGCAGGCCAGGCTCCGGTTACCTGCCAGAGTGGCGTCACCGCCGGTGGGCGAAGGTGCTCCGAGCAGTCTTCCGCCGCACGGATATCCGGCGCACCCACCAGCAGCTGGCCCGCCGGTGGGCAGACATTCTGGACAGGGAGCAGGACCTGTTGGACCTGCTAGGTGTCGAGGTCGTGGGGCTTGGTGAGTAGCTAGTAATATTAATATATGTATATATAGTAGTATAAGTATTGTGTATAATTCTTGGACGAATAAGTAACACGATTACGTGTGCGCTTAGTTACATTGCAGATCAATTCTGTCTCAAAATCTTCTGTTACCGTATGACACAGGTGCTGCTCGCTCGCCACTTCTCTTACTGGTTTGTAACTGTGCGCTAGCTTGGGCTGGTGATTATTGATGTTAGAGTTTACTTTAGCGAACTGAAGTTATTTAATGCTATTGCTAGAGTCTAGTCCTTACATTGTCCTTTAGTGAAATAGTGGTGGATGGATAGTATTAGTTCATATTTTCTTAACGGTCTGCATGACGCGGCGCCTCCTCTGTCACTGAATGCGTAGTTAGTTCTTATTTATCCCACCCCTCCATAGAACCGGTTTGCAGTTTGTTTACTGAGTGGTAGGCTTAGCAGCAATAGCATTGTCATGTCAGTCAGTAGCAGTTCATATGACGCAAGCAACCAACAATTTTGTGTATGCACACATTTATGCATGTGTCCTACTCCTCCATCTCATCTATGCATGTTTGCGGGCAAAACTAAAATGGAAATGCCGACTTACTGAACAATTGGCCCGGCTGGATTCTGGAATAGGGGGTGTAGGTCAGGTGGTACTGGCTTCGTTAGTATATTCTGCAATCAGAATGTTTATGGAACATTTGATTAGTGTTCTATAAGTAGACGGTCTATGAATCCTGCAAGCCAGTAGTTATTTAGACTTCGAAGTACATTTTATTGCAATTGTTGTTTCCTAAAATGTTTGAGAGGATTTTTGAATGATGTATTTGTTTCACAGCACTCAATGTTTCTCTTTCTTTATTATTTCTTACATGATCAGCACCACCCAGGGGCACGAAGACGGGGTCCGAGTCGGCGGGACAACCACCAGAGGAGCGCTCCTCTACCGAGGATCCTGCTGCTGGCCCCAGTAAGTCCTCCAGTGCTTATATTATTATGAATTATATTTCCCTAACTTTTTTAACGCACCTTATTGTTTCAAACCTATTAAGCCTCCTTCCTAATTAAATGTTAGCTAAACCTTCTTTGGTCTTCAATTTGTTTTCCAAATTTTGGGTATCTAATGCCATCCCTGACTTTAAATTCCTTCAAACTGCCTCTGCCCGATAACTCTCTGTGCTAGACTGTCTTTAGCTAAGCTTGCCCTGTTGGCCACTCTTTAGTTAAGGTATTCTTTGGAATAAAGCTGTGACAGAATAGCTGTAGCCACTGGGTCCACTCCTGTCTTTTGTGTTGTCCTCTGTAATCTCTAGTCTTTGTCAATTCCCACCCCAAAAATGCGCAACCAGATGTTTGCCTACTAATTTTTGTTTTATTATACTACTACTACTGTTGCGGTTATTCTCTGCACAGGCACATACAGAACTATGCACAAGAAAATAGGATGTTGGTGATAGGGAGGTTGGACCTTACTTACACCCTAGTCACAGAACTCAGTCAGAAGAACCCACAATTCAACGACAGTCTACCTACCTAAGTTTCTCAGTCATAGTCATTTGTCCCACTCCCGAGTCCCGACCCCCACAAGAAGATAGTTAGATATACCCAATGGTTTTCTTACACAACCCAGAACAGAAGAAGACCCTTTCGCTCACTCACTCGTTTAAGTCCACAACACCCCAGACACTCAAAATATACCACAGAGTCTATGTGCAGGTTCAAAAACTTTATTTTTTTGATAACAAGCTTTGTATTGTTGTAACTTGTAAGTTGTTCCATGAAAAACATCCAGCTCCACCATGCAAAATAAAGAAGATTAAATACTCTACATTTTTGTACAACTAGTGCACGATAGAGAACTTTGGGAATTGTGGGAGACCCCTCACCGTTGAACGTATACTGGTTACACATGCATCTTTCGAAAGCTCTGCTAATCTCTGGTTCGTAGAAGGCAATCTTCTCATCTGCCTAGGAGAAAAATGTTTCACTTTAGACAGTGAATACAACTATGCCAGTTTTTAGCAGTTATGCCAAAAAGTGTAACATTATGAATAAGCAAAAGGGATTAACAATACTGTAAGTAAGTAAGTAAGTCAACCTCTTTAGTTGTATGCAACACTACAACTGGTAGCAAAGCCTCAAAGGTGTCTTTCTTACTGTACAACAAGCTGCAAGGTAACAACATGGGCAAAACAGTAGACCCGGATCATTCTAAAATGGTTACATGGCTCAGGCTAACGTTCCAAAGACTATAGTAGGAGTAGACATTAGATGACCCTAGGGACCATCTAATAAAGTAAAACTAAACTCTGTCTAATGACTGCTAAACAGTAGTACGCAATTTGGACTAGTTACACTTACAATGCTTTATGTTGTACGTAACTGTATTTTCAATCTTCCTTCCTGGTGAAGTACAACTAGTAAAATAGGGGAAGTTGTGCAGGCATCTCAAAAGGTGTACTTGCTTTTATATGTGCACAATCACTACCAACGACCAGTGCCACTGCCGACGGGGCCAGCGGCGATACTAATGCCATCCAGGAGGGGACAGTGGCTGCGGCACCTGCAGTAGCAACAGTGGGGGAGGAAACTTCAGCGGTGGGCGGTGGTAAGTTATATTCATTACTTATTTGCATTACTAGGTGGAAGGGGAACAACATTTCCCTCACTGTGCTATGAGACTTATTAAGAAAGTATGAATTTGAAATTGTACTGGACAATATACAATGGTTGAAGAAGACACCCTTTGCAGCATTACCAGCGTGAGTTGAGTAAGCAAGGCCTCTTCTATCAGACTCCAACTCAGCTGTGAAAGTTATGGAGAAGACTAAAAGTCAGATGACCATGAGGGATGTGTTGAACAAAAAGGGAAAGAAGTGAACTAGGGAGGAAGGAGGAAGGACGAAAGATGTAATAAGACTACCATGGAAGGATACTTTGGAAGGTTCATGCACGTGCCTGATATGAATCCGATGCATGGGTTGTTGAAGGATGGGTAGAACTGGAAGGTGAAAGAGAAGATGCATGCCTGGTTGGGCAAAACAGTATGGGTGCATGGATATAGTGGATAGCAAGAATCATGAGCGGAGTTTGTGACAATGAAAAACCCAAGGCAAGGAAGGAGTGAACGCATGGGTGGTTGTTGGTGAAAGTGAAACCAGCTAAGGCGATAATAAAGAATGATAGACATTTATTTTTATTGTTTGTTTTCCCCCTAAATGTATTGTATTCATCATAGGTGGAGACTGTCACTGGAAGCAGAGTCTTACTTTGAAAATATAAAAGGAGATACAAAAAATACTGGTGTTCTTCTGTGTACTCAAGCCCACCCATAGTACTAGGGCCAGTATAATGCCAGAAAAAACTTCAACAAAAGTTACAGGCAGGGGAAGTAGGAGGATAGATTAGATAGATACTAAAAGTTGCCACCATTTGTATGTACTGCGCTTGGTGGTGCTACTATGCCACTATGTGTTGAATTAATTTGGAAGAGTTTCATTCTGTTTCTTTTTTTATAGATACTCATACTCCTTCCCAAAAACCATCAAGGAAGGAGTTGGCAGCCAGGGCCCGGCAAAGGAAACTGCAGGCCATTGTGGAGGAGTACCGCCGGCTGGTGGCTGAGGCCGAGGAGGAGGAGGAAGAGACAGCAGCTGCTGCCTCGACCAATGCCCCAGGCCCCAGCCAGGCCCCACCTGCAGGAGTATGGCGCCGTGGTAAGGCATCCGCTCACCGCCGGCATTTAACAACATCTGCCGCCCCCCCACATCATGGATGCAAATGTAGGTGCCGTGCATTTCGGCAAAAGATTCTCCTCCGGGTGTCAAAGTTGGAGGATCAATTAGAGGAGCGTGTGAAGATATTGGTGGACAAACACCTTAAAGCCCACCGATTGTGATGGACCCTGTTCAAATGCCCCTTTTTTAATACTTTTGTTGGTGGGTGGGAATTGGGTGTTGGGGTTATTTTTGTGGGACATTCTTTGGACTTGGACATTGGTTGGGGTTAGGGTGGGGATAGGGGTGGGATAGGAGAGGACTAGGAGGATTTTTTTTATGTACATCAATAAATGTTATTTATTTTCAACTTACACATATGATGTTGTTTTGTGGTGGGGGTTACTGTTGTACGTCATAAGGTTTACTCTACATGCAGGGCAGCGGCCAGTGTTTGATTGAAATAATTTATTAATTGACCACATGTAACAACATCATGCCAACAGATAGATGCGGTACCCCTCACTGAGTTATATTTGTCCTATTTGTACTACCAGTCTCTCCTCCATTATACCTCCTAGCAAACTTCACTTCTTACCTGTGATTGATGATGATTAAGTTTGGCACTGCAAGCAAAGCCTAGTTTTCAGGGAAGAGGAGCTCGTCCTCAAACCTTGGTGGTTCTTCCGACAGAAATAGGTCCTGTAACCCACTAATTATTTCTTACGACTTGCTCTGCTCTTCCAGCTCTGATTCACGTACTTTGTAGTCTGGTGGTATCAAGTGCTGATTCATTTTTATCATGGTTAACCTCTCCACGCTTTTGGGCGAGAGACTGGTCCTTTTCACAGTCACAATGGCACCAGCAGCACTGAAAACACGGTCAGAAGAGACACTTGCAACAGGGCAAGCTAGATACTTTATCGCCAGCCTGCTGAGCAGTGGCCATTGGCTTCTTGTCCTATACCAATACACCAATGGGCTTTGCTCCATAAACACCTCTGTTGTGTCATCCAGATAGGCCTGGACCAACCGCTCAATGTTCATTGGTGCTCGGGTTTGCTCGTCCTCTTTTTGCTTTGCGACAGCAACGGACTTACCCATCCCTTTCTGTAGAAACCAAGCAGTTATTTTTTTGCTTGTGTCTGATGAATCAGATCCTGTTGGTGCGGTTGTTTTTATTGTTTGTGTTGGTGACTGCTGGGAAGCAAACGCACTGCTTGCATGCTGTGAAGAAGAACTTGACTCTGTAGGATGCTCAGTAGTACTTGCACTGTCCTGGGCTGGCACTGGCAGGCCTCTAATTGAGAGCCGTTCGTTTTCTAAATCAGTGGCTTCCTCGGCTATTACAGTTTTGTACTTGGAAACATCCCCTTCTGAAAAAGGAATTACTGCATTACTGTTCACAAATAATTTGTACCGTGGATCCAAAATTGTGGCAGTAATGTAATGTTGATGCGACACAATCTTATTTTGAATCCTTGTATTCTGAGATAAGCGGCCGGCTAAGGACTTCGCCAAATTACATGCTTCAAGTTTTCCTTCAACACCTTCGCATGTTTCAGACACCTCCTTCAGCTCTTGCTCCAGCATGTACAACAATGGGATAGCTTGGCTCATAGTACAGTCCTCCCTGCTGACTGCACGTGTGAAGACCTCAAAAGGAAGTAGCATCTCTGTCAGGCATTTAATGAGGTCCCATTGCGACATCTCAACTGTCATGGCTTTAATAACACCAGTTGGATCCACTGATCTTCTTGTCATGACATAAGCATTAAGTGGTATGTACTGCTCAAACAGGCGATCAAGCATGTAATAAGTAGAGTTCCAACGTGTTGGTACCTCCTGGATGAATGCTTTGACTGGAATTTTATACTCACGTTGAATGACCCTCAGCTGCTTCTGGGCTTTAAAAGAATGATTAAAATGCGTGCAGATTCTTCTGCAAATGGTCAGTAAGCTGCTGACTTTGCTTTCATTTTTCAGAAAGTCTTGAACCACAATGTTAATGCAGTGTGCCAAACAGGGGACCCTAAAATAGCCACCATCTTCCATGGCCTTAACTACATTACTGCCATTGTCGGGGGCAACAAAACCAATATTGAGGCCTTTTGGTCGCAGCCATTCAAAGACCTTGCTGTTGAACTCATCCAAAATGTTTGCAGCAGTATGCGATGTCTCCATAGCAAACATGGCTACAGTAGCATGTTTGCGAGTATCATTAAAAATCTCAGTAGTGTCAAGGCCTGTAGATATCTTGTCTCTAACACCTGTAAAAGAGATCCAGTGTGCAGTGATGCACATGTAATCAGTGGCTTGGCTACTGGTCCACATGTCTGTTGTCAGGTGGATACTATGCACAGCACTCTGCTGCAAGGCTTTTCCAAGCAATTCCAGCACGTCGTGGTGTAGTGCTGGAACAGCAACTCTGGCAAAATAGTAGCGGCTGGGAACATTCCATTTTGGGCAGAGGGTTGTCACAAATTCCAGGAAACCCACCCCTTCAACAAAAGAAAAAGGGAGAAGGTCCAGAGCTAACATTTTAGCAAGCTTAGCATTGTACAAACGTGCTATTGGGTGGTTGCGCTCGTACTTTCCCTCCTGCCTAAACATGCTAACAATGGTACGCTGCTTGGTATTTCTTTCTGTTGTGCCCGATGCTGTCATTCGCGTCGCAGACTTCGCACCCGCACTCCTTGGTGTCCCCGGGTTACTCTTACTCTGGTGCCACAGAGATGTTGCTGATGCGGAGGATGTGGGATCTACCACTGCAGTGCTGGGGAGCCGGACAGGGGTACTTAGTGTACCACTACCAGATAGAATGTCTCCCTCTTCTTCCTGTTCGACCTGTGGACTTTCTACTGCTTCCCCACCAACATTAATGGTTCCTGCTTTTATGATACGTAGGTGGTCCTCCCACTTGATTGGGTGGTGTTTTTTCATATGGGTCATTTGGCCTCCGGTACCATAGTTTGTACCAAGCTTACCACGACTAACAGAGGAATGACGAATGGAGCATATAGCAATGTTCTCCTCATTTGCGCTAACTGTAAAGAAGTCCCACACTGGGGAGCTTAACTTTTGTCTCCTGCTAGAGGTGCCACTTCCAATGCCGGAAGAACTGGAGGTTGTGAGGTGAATTTCACTATGTGGCTGCGCAGTAGTACCACTACCTACTTCTGCTGAGGTGGAACTTGTGCTGGATGTAGGACGCTGCCGGCTGTGTGCAAATGTAAAAATGGAAGCTGGAGGTAGTTTTGGTGTGGCCTGTGTTGGTGGTATGCGTGCTACATCCCTAGTCGCAGCCATTCTTGATAGGGTTAAAATGTTGGTCTCCATGTCCTCAGGGCCAGGAGTAATGCTTGTGATGACTGGGTCTGACTCATCATCATCACCATCATTATCCGGCTGCTCAACATCGCACTCCATAAGTGGTAGGCTTCCTGGAACCTTCCTTTTCCCTAGCCTGGTCTTCTTGTGATGTCTCTCCCTCTCATGCTGAGATTGTTGTGGCTCCCAATTGGTATCAAGATCATCAGAAGGGATGCTTGGCGAAGAACTCGATGGACTAACCCTCCTTTTCCTTGGTGGGGATTTGGAAAACAATAGATCTCCTGCATGAAGTGCTGCCTCTTCTTGCTCTGCATCAGGCTCAATTTCCTGAACTGCCCCGACTTCGGGAGGAACAACAACTACTATTGCCGGTGGTGGTTCTTGAACAACAACTATTGCAGGCGGTGGTTGTGGTTGTTGTTTTCGTTGAACATCTACTATTGCGGGCGGTGGTTGTGGAACACCTACTATTGCAGTCGGTGGTTGTGGTTGCTCTGAGTCTTTTCGTTGAGCATCTACTATTGCGAGCGGTGGTTGTTGAACAACTACTATTGCAGGCGCTGGTTGTTGTTCACCACTTTTCTGCTGTGTTCCCTCTTGCGTGGAATGTGTACTACTTTGAGATAGCGATAAGTTCAGCTCAGGCTCAGTATCACTGCTCTCCACCATTAGGCTGGCTACCTCTTCCCCACTCATCTGCTTGGGCCTGGGTTGGTGGCTTGGGCCCACTGATGCGGAGGTGCTGGCCCCAGCTTTGACCCCTGTCACTGCTGCTGCAGGCGTACTTTTTTTTTGCCCAAAAAAGGTTTTTGGGTCAACACCAGACTTAAGTGTCACTTCCTTCTTCTGTTCTTCCTTCTTCTCACCTGGTACCTGCTTTCTTTGGGCCCATCTTCTTCAAATGTCAGCAGCAGCACTCAGTTGCACAACTTGCTGAGAATGATGTCTGGTCAGGTTAGTCACACCACACGTGACGTAGTACAGAAGGACGTCCGTCTGGCAGTAGAACAGGCGATGAATGATGACAGACACCTCCTCTTCAGTCTTCTGTGCACCTGCAAGCAAAGAAGGCAGAAGCTTTAATTTTAATAACTACTAGAAGTATTAGTACAACCAGTAAGAGTAAGAATAGCAAAGAACTAAAATGCAAATGTAGTGGAAATGCAACTTGTTTATCCTTAATTTGTGCATCATTTCGGATGGATGCAGCATCAGTGACCTGCAGCAGATAGCAATGGGGATGTGAACAGTAGTAAGCCAACAGGAACAATGGCAAGACACAGGCCAATTTGTCAAAAACAAAACTGCACACTACTACTACCACCACAGCTCCACATGGGCACTCTCCACAGGTAAATGGGTAAAGGCCAGAAAACAATAAAGTCAAGCAGGCCTATATCCCTCCCTATATGGCCAGAAAAAGGAGGATGCCTGCATCACAGGTTAATGCAAAAAAGAAAATCCCCATGGCTACAAGGTTTGAAAGTAACACAACAACACAAACAACAAAGGCATTTAGAGTTTTCACCCAAACAGTTAACTACACCCCAAACACCACATTTGAAAATTCAATGCATTGCCACCAATGACCTAAATCAAATGATGTTAAATTCAACAGACAAAATGGACAACGCTACATCAAGCATCCCGCTGACTATATCTGGGACTCTAGGCCTAGTGGCAGAAAAAATCACACAAGTTTGTAGGTCTGCGGCAAAAAAACTAAACCATGATGGAAGGTCACACAAAATGGCCGCCCCCACATGGCCTGGTGGCCACCCCAAAAAACATGAAAAGAAAGAGAAGGCAGACAATGCATTCCTATGGCAAAAGGACAATGCTTGGCTTGACAAAATGGCCGCCAAGCCGCCCACATGGTCAGGCCACCCTCAAACAACAAAGTACATAGAGGACAGAAATAGTAAGTGGTCCATGCTCCAAAAACTACTACACGCACATTGAGCGCGCGAAAAAGACAAAAACTGTAAGGTCGCATTGTAGCACTGTGCAAAGTTACCAAAACTAAGCGAGCTGAATTCTAGGGTTACCTAGTGCGCAGAAAAAGCCATATTATTCAACACACACCCAAAACCTGCAATTCAACACCAAACACACATTTTGCTAATCAATCCAAAGCCATCCATGACCTAAATGATGTTACACTTACAACTTAAACACCCCTATAACAGTTGAACAACTTTCATGCACCCACTGGCAGAGTAGGCCACAAGATTGGAGGCCTATGGCAAAAACACAGAGGCTACTACTAGTACCAGGAAATGGCCGCCACAACATGGAAAGGCGGTCACAATAAAAAAAAGAAAAGGAATAAAAAAATAAGAAAGGAATAAAAATAAAAAACAGACAAAGCAGGCCTATGGGAAAAGCAAAATGCATGGCTTCACCAAATGGGAATGGGCACCAGCCCCATGGCCAGCCCACCAACAAGAAAGTACATACAATTTAAATAAACTCAAGCAGGTCTATCAATAACCCCATAAAGCCAGAAAAAGGAGGATGCCTGTTACACATCACAGGTAAATGCAAAAAAGAAAATCCCCATGGCTACAAGGTTTGGAAGTAACACAACAACAAAGGCATTTAGAGTTTTCACCCAAACAGTTAACTACACCCCAAACACCACATTTGAAAATTCAATGCATTGCCACCCATGCCCTAAATCAAATGATGTTAAATTCAACAGACAAAATGGACAACGCTACATCAAGCATCCCGCTGACTATCTCTGGGACTCTAGGCCTAGTGGCAGAAAAAAATCACACAAGTTTGTAGGCCTGTGGCAAAAAAACTAAACCACGATGGAAGGTCACACAAAATGGCCGCCCCCACATGGCCTGGTGGCCACCCCCAAAAACATGAAAAGAAAGAGAAGACAGACAATACATTCCTATGGCAAAAGGACAATGCTTGGCTTGACAAAATGGCCGCCAAGCCGCCCACATGGTCAGGCCACCCTCAAACAACAAAGTACATAGAGGACAGAAACAGTAAGTGGTCCATGCTCCAAAAACTACTACCAAATGACAACCTGAGGAGTTTCTTTTAGCAAAATGAACAGCATCTACATTTTCGGGAACGTTTTAGGCAACTCGAGAGATATTGCTCACGAGAATGCAAATTCGGCGTGTTCGGCAGCGCGAACAGTGCAAAACGTCGTTATCGCGTGCCCGAACACGCACATTGAGCGCGCAAAAAAGACAAAAACTGTAAGGTCGCGTTGTAGCACTGTGCAAAGTTACCAAAACTACGCGAGCTGAATTCTAGGTTTACCTAGTGCGCAGAAAAAGCCATATTATTCAACACACACCCAAAACCTGCAATTCAACACCAAACACATATTTTGCTAATCAATCCAAAGCCATCCATGACCTGTGATGTTACACTTACAACTTAAACACCCCAAAATCAGTTGAACAACTTTCATGCACCCACATGATGAGGACTCTAGTAGTACCCTTGGGCCTACTGGCAGAGTAGGCCACAAGCTTGGAGGCCTATGGCAAAAACACAGTGGCTACAAACACAAAATGGCCACCACCACCTTGCCAAGCCACCCAAAGAAAGTAAATGAACTCAAGCAGGCCTAAACTAACTACATGAACTACTAGGGTTACCTAATTTTACAAAAAAAATAATTAAATTCCACTACAACAGAGTATGCAATTAAATCCAATGCCATCCATGATGTTTTACAGACACAACAGAAACATGGGTGGACCCTTGGGTACCTCTAGGCCTACTGGATGAAATTTCAAACACATACAACTTGTCCCCTCATGAAAGTACAGGCCTCCCTCAATAATAATTTTTAAGAAAGATTGAGTAGCACAGAAAACTGTAGTTAAAAAAAAAACAAAAAAACATTTACAGTACACCAATTATCAATTCTCAAACTTACTTGTAAAAGAAAAGTTCAAATCCAAAATTCCTCAATAAATCCAATTAAATGCTATGATGCAGCAGACATACACAAAGAGTGATCCTTCCAGCTCCAATTCCAAATGAAGGTGAACACCACATGGACAAAGCACTGGGAGGAGCCTGGTGGACAGGAACAGGAAGTTGGAGACTCAGGGGCACTTCCTTTCTCTTGAAAAAAAGAGTAGAAACAAAAAGAGGACTCCTAGCCCAAAAAAATACAGCCAAATCACAATCTGAGCGGTTAAATGAACATTTTGGGAAGATTTTAACATGCTCGGGAGATATTCTGTGCCAGATTGCAGTTTCTGCGTGTTCGGAAACGCGATCTTACCAACATGGCGCTGCAAGGAGGGTCGCATGTCCTAATGACATGTTCGCGCGTCCGAATGACGTAATCATGTTCTCAAAGTCGCATGGGATTGTGCGGCCGCATTCCAAACATCGTTGCGAACGCGACCGGGAGAGAAAAGCGAGAAAGCGAACGCAGAACCACGGTAAGTCATTACCGCGCACGCGAGAATGCTATTGAGCGCGCGAGGAAGAAAAACTACTACGCTACGCTGTAAATTGCGAAGTAGTCGACAGCTTCGCGCTCGCCGCGAAGTTGCCGAAAATTCGCAAACTCCGAGAACGGATCGTTGTTTTACGCCCAGAGCTCCACTGTGCAGCAAGCCCCGCATGGAAGGGGTTAAATATAATAACTCAACTCAAGTGTTATCCTATGGGAGAAGAAGTCGTGAACAAGTGTAAAGGTTTTTCACTACCAGTACGTCTAAAACTTAAAATTATATGTCCTATGTTTTAGATACATTGCACCATGTCTTGTGGCTGTTTAGGGCCTATACTAGTGGTGACTTATATCTAAATAGGCAGGTTTGAGCCTGGCAAAAGTATAATTTTGCTAGGTCAACATGGCAGTTTAAAACTGCACACAACGGCTGCAATGGCAATCCTTAGACATTTTTAATGGGCTACTTCAGTGGTTGACACAATTATTGCTGGAGGCCCACTAGTAGCATGTAATAGACAGGCCCTGGGTACATGTAGCACCACTTTACTAGGGACTTGAAAGAAATTAAATATTCCAATTGTTAATAAGCCAATGTTATCATGTTTTAAAGAGTAGGCACAGGCACTTTAGTATTCGTTAGCAGTGGTAAGGTGCACAGAGTCCTAAGGTTAACAAAAACAAGATCAGAAAAAATATGGAAGAGCAAGTCACATTTTTTTGAGGAGGACCACCCAAATGCTGGCTGGTCCACCAGTGTTGGCTAATAGGAGTTTATTTTCATAGTTTTAAAATGAAGCCTTTTGAGCAACATTAGAATATTGAAAGGCTGGGAAAAACATAGGGGCAGATTCACAAGCCCCTTGCAGCACGTTTGCACCATTTTTCCCTTGTTAAAATAATGACACTAAAGTGGCACAAGGGGCTTGTAAATCTGCCCCATAATGTTCTACCCTATACCTTGCAATTTGCATGCAGCTCTTTGATAACAGTTCCTAACTCACTGTGCTACATTACTATAACTTATGAACTGCAAGTATCAAAAGCATTAACCCAATGCTTTATCTACATAAAATACAATTGTGTAATCTGCATAGTACACATGCTTTGCAGCAGGCATATTATCACTCTATAATAAGTCAAAACTGTCACAAGACAAACTCCAATCTCTCTCCATCAGGAACATTATTCACCAGAGTTATCTTGAGATGTTTATTGTTGCCTGGAAATTGTTAGACACACAAGGAACTGTACAGCAGCTGCTTTTAAACCCATAAGATATTTCATAACAGAGGGCCCCCTCATAGCTCAGAGCCCGATGTGGTGACACAGGTTGCACTGTCCTAAAGACAGCCCTGATTTAGCCTTAATTGTAGCCTTCACCTATTCATATATTGAAAAATCCAGTTGAAAATGTAATGAACGGAAATCACTAAGGCTCTCACTAGTTTACTGAATTTTGGTGCGAGGAAGCTGGGGGGAATGAAACCTCTGACTCTGGGCATTATCCCTACGCCAACATCAGACAGATACAAGTTTTTTCCCTGGAAAAAGGAACAACCATTAGCACCAATGTATTTTTCGCAATTATAGGGACATATCTGCTGACATTTTCTGTATGCTTCGAGCAGGGGAATAACATCAACAGAAGGGCAGGTGGAGGCAGGTGGGTTGGGGAATTGGAGGCCAGGTAGTCGGGGAATCAGGACAGGGTTGAGCTAGTACAGGAGGAGCAGTCTCGGTTCCCCCATGGTGCTGTGGGGGTCAGGCAGAGCCGGACTGTGCTCCTCTCTGAGCCCCACTATCACTTTCTCTGGCAGCACATACACAACAAATGAAATTGGGTGCAGTATCTCTATATCAAGAATAATCAGGTCTGGAGACATCATACTGCTTGGAATGGCTCAGGGCGGCGTTACCCCCTCCCTGGAGTTAATACTCCAAGTGGAATATTTCCAGTCCTAATGAGGGCCTAAGTGGTGGATTATTTGCTGAAATAAGGGAAATTCCGAATTTATTACTGAGCAATCAACTATAGCATCTGCATGTTACTGGTCTCTGTTTTTATTAAATCTGGGAGACCACAGTGTACTGTTGTTCACATGGATTCTTTGTGTGCTAAAGTAGGGATTCATACCTGTTATTTGATGTTACCCCATAAGATAAAGTATTAAAAATAATATCTCTGCCGCTTAGTTTGAATTTAATATAACAAGCTTTGGAAAGTGATCTGCTTGATATAGGAGATGTTCCCTCCAAATACCTGTTTGTAGTCACACTATTTAGGCACCAATGTATTAAGGAAATGTTTGGGACAGGGTGCTGTAAAAGGAAAAAATAAGGATTTGGACAAATGTCTCTTACACCTAGGAATGAAAGGGAATGATGCAATTGTCATATCAAGGTATACACTGGGATTATTCTTATTAGTAGTTCACGCAATGGAGCACAGTAACACAAGTTGCTACTCCGCCTTGCATTGTATTTTTCTAAACCACTCAAAGCCATGCAAATCAATTGTGTGTTGCTCAGTAAATGCTAAAATGGATTCTGTGTGAGACTGCACCACAAAACTGATGCAACCCTGACACAAATTCATATTAAATCTTGGCTTGTGTTTTGGAGATCATCCACGGTAATGACTTTGATATGTCTGGTAAAAGTGTAGGGAATCTCAGATGGGTCTCTCTTTTACTTCTTCTTAGTGGCAGCGTCATATAGCATCTCAACATTTTATTGATGTTATTGTTAATAACTGAAGCATTTCTTTTTTCTCAAGTGAACTGTTGAAAATGCTTCGGAGACAAGTCAGCGTGTGTCAGCAAACTGGAGCCTTGCTCTACAAGAATCTGCTGATTAAATGGAGGAACAAAACACAAATTTTACAGGCAAGTGTGACCATTCGTCTTGTTCTGCACTCTTGAGAGTGACCTTCATTATATTTGTAAAAAGTGTAATATTGCGCTAATGAAAGGGTTAAGAGGTGTAATATATTTTTCCATTTTTTAACAGAAGCCTCTGTGTTCAACCACATCAAAATTTATGTGGGTTTGAATAAGTATTTCAATAGATAAATGTTTTTTAGCATATAGATGGATGGATGAGTGTTTTGGGGCATTAGTGGAAACGTGTTTATCTGATGTTGCTGGTCAGAAGTTAGTGCTGTAGCAGGGATACTTGTAGCTCAGTCTTCGAGTGCAATCATTACATAACACCTGCCTTTGGTAGTATGGATCTCTATTCATCGAAAGGGAGAATTGAAATGGAGCCATCATATGCATCAAATGCCTTGAAAGTTAAAGTCCGTTTGGAGCTCACAGTTTTACACTATGCATTATTCCCTCTCCAATCTTGAAAGCTGATCTCGCCATTTCCGTTATACAACAATGGGATCATTCTTATTCAATCATAGGATCAAAACTGAGAACAATGCGAAAAATTGTTAATGAGGATTAAAAATTCACTGGTTAACAATTCCTTTACTACAAGATCAAGTTCTAACAACTACAGTGGAACCCCAATGCATTGCTACCAATGCTACCTCCTGTACATCATCTTCCATCTCCTACCACAGATCAGGTGGAACTTACACAGTCACAACGGGGAATCTTCTGAGGTTCAACCAAGGCTGCTTATATCTTCTAAAGTATACCTATAACCCAACTCATTGAACCTCCCTAATTCCTCTAAATATATGGCAGTGAAACATCTGCTATAGTTTGCAATAACAATAACCTAGGTAAATCCCTCTCCTGCAACACACCCACCAACCCACAAGTCTCATCGGACTTACAATCTGTCACTCAGTACAGGTCTCAATTTGATACCTCTTACTACTCATCTCTCACACCTCACCTCAAATACACCACCCTTGATCCAGCAAATGCACGTCAACTCCCACAATACATTCCTCCTTTCTTATGAGGAATGATCTTTTCCTCCTTCCTCTCTCCCTTCAGAGGGATATCATTCTCATTCACAGGATACCACCATACCTCGCATGTACACAATAAACCCTCCCTACAGCGAGGATAAGCTGGCTGATATCAAGAATGATCTTAAAATACTTGAAGAGAGCCCCCAGATCTTATTACACTTATTTTTTAAATGCAGAAGTTTGGAGATTTCGGTATGACTTTGAAGATTAATCAACCTAATCCCTCCACAGTGCTCAAATACTTCTGAAGGGAAATCTCGGCTATGGATAACATAGGGAATCCTCACTGGAATTCTTGACCATATCCTAACAATCATTCCAGACCAAACAGGGTTACTGATCACCCTACTGATGTGGAAATTCATTCTCTATTACTATCTTAAAAATCGTATTGAATCTGCTGCCTCTACATTCAATAAAGAAAACTATTCCCTCCAATCCATTTAGGGAACCCAGTGTCAACCTTAGATCTGTGATCAAGGAAAACTTACTATCTGTCCAAAACCTCACACCTCGAAACCGTTGTGACCAAATCACACATCAAATAGATGGTTATTAATTGCATATCAGCTGTAAGATATGCAGCTCATATTGCAAACTTCATACTCTCACAAGAACTACACCTCCTGATCCTAAACTGAAACTTCAACACCAATCCTGGACATTCTTGTTCCCCCCAACTATGACATAATTAGAATGGAGAGACTTGGTAAAATTGGAGGTGGCATTGCCTGCATCCATCGATTCTAGTCTCTGCTTGAGACAGATGCACTCGGCATTGATGTCCTCTTATGAACACCTGGAACTCAAAATCCTGAACAATGACAAGATAATATATACACTACACACTATCTACCACCCCCTTCAGATAATCCTCTGTTCATCGAACAAATTATGTAGACTATATCAGTGAACGCTGCCCGCTGAACGCTGTGTTTCAGGGAGGTGGTCTGAGGCCATGTCCGTTTTTACACCACTCTGCAAACGTGCCTCTTGGCGCACTGGTGGTGGGGCGATGAGGTCTTCTTGTGTCCTGAAGACCGCAGGACACAAGTGGACTTCATCCCCTGATCAGCAGTGCACCAAGAGGCGCGTTTGCAGAGTGGCGTAAAAAAGGGAGCATGGCCGTGGACAACCTTTCTGCAATCCAGCTGTGTGGCACTTACTGGAGGTAGCTGGTGGGCTAGTTGGACCCAGGAACCCTCAGTATTCAAGGGGACTTAATCCCCAACTTAGAACGCACCAGGGGGCGTGTTTGCAGAGTGGTGGAGAAAGGGGGCGTGCCCTTTTTCTACCTCTCAGTAATCCTACTGCGTAGGCTTACTTGAGGTAAGAGGTAGGCTAGTTGGCCCCTAAAGGATCCCCAGCAGAGAAGGGGACTTCAATTCCCTTCCAAGAGCATGCCAGGGAGCATGTTTGTAGAGTGGTGGGCACAGGAGCAGTGGTCTGCTCTTCAAAATTAGCAATGCTGCTGTATGGGACTTAGTGGAGGTAATAAGAGGGGTAGTTGGCCCCCAAGGATTTCCTTGGGGGCCAACTATCCCTCTTGTTACCTCCAGTAAGTCCCGCACAGTGGGATTGCTAAGACGTCTTCTGAGACCATGCCCCCCTTTCTCCACCATTCTGCAAACATGCCCCCTGGCAGACTATGGGAAAGGGATGAAGTCCAATTTACTCCTGAGTGACTTTGGGGGCCAAGAAGACCTATTGGTACCTCCTGTAAGCCCTACATACCGGAATTCCTGAGCGCTGGTCGGAGGCCCAGCATCCTTTCTCCACCACTCTGCAAACACGACTATTATTTAAAGAAGTGTTTGCAATCTAATAGGTTTCACATTTGTGAGAATTAGAGCTATTGGAGTTATAAATGCAAAGGTTTTTTACTAATGTTTTTTGGAGTGGAGTGGATGTACGTTGTGTGTATTGGAATTATGTGGTATGTTGAGCAGTACAATTATATGGATAGAAATCATGTGGTATTTAGTGTATGGGAATTATGTAGAGTGGGATTATGTGTTATGGAGAGTGATTATGTGGTATGGTAGTCTGTGTTGTGGATTGGTAACCTCAGGTTTAGTCTTCCTAGTTTCCATAGAAGCTCAACTATGAACTCAGTGAGACAAAAAAGGATGGGATCACTGAGGAGCACTTGTGGACCTAGTCAGAGGTATGAGTAGGGCCACTGGAATAATGTGACTGTTTGGCTGCACCGACTATTGCACAATTATACATTTTCTGCATTAGCCACATAATTGTATCATCTGCACCCTAATCTGCTGATTAGAACAAAAAAAGCCTTGTTTTTAGCTGAAAAGGGTCAAACGTTACCAAAAATGCAGCAACTAGTGTTACAGTGTGGTGGAAGGCCCTCTGCAAACCTAAGATGGTCACCTGTTACTTATCGCTAAATGTGGGTGTTAAATTGGTACTAATGGTGTGCAAGCCACTCTTGCTTCCCTCTGTGCCTCTCTTGCCTCTTTCTGCATTTCTGTTGCTTCTGTCTGCATGTTTCTTCTTTTTCAGCACTTCTCTTGACCTCATTTTGCACATCTGTTGCCTCTTTCTGCACCTCATTTGCTTTTTTCTGCATCCTTGTTGTCTCTTTCTGTACTCGCCTTCCCTCTTTCTGTACCTTTCCTGCTTGTTTTTGCATCTCACTTGCTTCTTTATGCACTTTTCTTGCTTCTTTCTACACCTCTGTTGCTTCTTTCAGCAATTCTCTTGCTTCTTTGTCACTTCCCCTACCTGTTTCTACACTTCTCTTGCCTCTTTCTGCACCCCTGTTGCTTCATTCTGCACTTTCCATGCTTCGTTCTCCACCTCTCTTACTTCTTTCTGCACCCCTGTTGTCTCTCTATGTACCTCTTTTGCCTCTTTCTGAAATTTTCTTACCTTTTTCTGAAGTTTTCTTCCCTCTCTCTGCACGTCTGTTACCTCTTGCTGCACCTCATTTGCTTCTTTCTGCACCCCATGTTGTCTCTTTCTGTACTCGTCTACCCTCTTTCTGTACCTTTCCTGCCTGTTTGTACATCTCACTTGCCTCTTTGTGCACTTTTCTTGCTTCTTTCTATACCTCTGATGCTTCTTTCAGCAATTCTCTTGCCTCTGTGTGCACTTCTCTTGCCTGTTTCTGCACCTCTTGCCTATTTGTGTACCTCTGTTGTCTCTTGCTGCACCTCACTTGCTCCTTTCTACACTTCTCTTGCCTCTTTCTGCACACCTGTTGCTTCATTCTGCACTTTTCATGCTTCTTTCTGCACATGTCTTGCTTCTTTCTGCACACCAGTTGTCTCTTTATGTATCTCTTTTGCCTTTTTTTGCATGTCTATTGCCTCTTTCTGCACCTCATTTGCTTCTTTATGCATCCCTGTTGCCTCTTTCAGCACGTGTCTTCCCTCTTTCTGTACCTTTCTTGCCTGTTTCTAGATCTCACTTGCCTCTTTCTACACTTTTCTTGCTTCTTTCTACACCTATGTTGCTTGTTTCTTCATCCATCTTCCCACTTTGTGCAACTCTCTATCCTCTATCTACACTTCTCTACCCTCTTTCTGTCCCACTCTTGCCTTTTTTGTACCTCTGTTGCTTCTTTCTGCACTTCTCTTGACTCTATCTGCACCCTTCATGCCTCTTTCAGCACCTCTGTTGCTTCTTTCTGCACTTGTCTTCCTTCTTTCTGCACTCCTCATGCCTCCTTTTACACCTCTGTTGCTTCTTTCTGCACTTCTCTTAGTTCTTTCTGCACTGCTCGTGCCTCTTTCTGCATCCCTCTTGCCTCTTTGAGCACCTCTTTTGCTTCTTTCTGCACTGCTATCTCCTCTTCTGCACATATCCTGCCTCTTTGTGCACCTCTAATCCTTCTTTCTGCACTTCTATTGCCTCTTTCTGCACCTCTCTTGCTTCTTTTTGTAGCTGACTTGCCTCTTTCAGCACCTCTGTTGCTTGTTTTCTGCACCTCTCTTGACACTTCCAGCACCTGTTACTTCTTTCTGCTCTTCTCTTTCTTCTTTCTGCATCTCTCTTGCTACTTTTTGCACCTCACTTACCTCTTTCAGCACCCCTGTTGCTTTTTTCTACAGATCTTTTGCCTCTTTCTGTACCTCACTTGCCTCTTTCAGCACCTCTGTTGCTTTTTTCTGCAGATCACTTGCCTCTTCCTGCACCTCTCTTTTCTCTTTCGGTACCTCTCTAGCTTCTTTCTGCACCCCTGTTCCCTCTTTCTACCTTTCATGCCTGTTTCTGTATCTCTCTTGCCTCTTTCTGTGCCTCTGTTTCCCCTTTCTGCACCTTTCTTGCCTCTTTCTGCATCCCTTTGCCTCTTTCTGCTCCTCTGCTGCTTTTTTCTATACTTCCATTGCGTCTTTCTGCACTTCTCTTGCTTCTTTCTGCACCTCAATTGTCTCTTCCAGCACATCTGTTGCTTTTTTTTACAGATCTCTAGCCTCTTTCTGCACCTCACCTGCCTGTTGCAGCACCTGTTACTTTTTCTGCAGATCTCTTGCCTCTTTCTGCACCACTCTTTTCTCTTTCTACACCTCTCTTTCCTCTATCTGCATCCCTGTTCTCTTTGTCTGCACCTTTCTGGCCTGTTTATGTACCTCTGTTGCTTCTTTCTGCACTTCCCTTGCTCTTTCTGTGCCCTTTGCGCCTCTTTCAGCACCTCTGTTACTTCTTTCTGCACTTCTCTTCCTTCTTTCTGCACCCTCCTGCCTCTTTCTGTACCTCTCTTGCCTCTTTGTGTACCACTCCTACCTTTTTTCTGCACCCCTCTTGCCTCTCTCTCCACCCCTCTCCCCTAGTTCTGCACTGCTCTAGCTTCTATCTGCACCTTTATTGCCTCTTTCTGCACTTCTCTTGCTTCTTTCTACACCTCTGTTGCTTCTTTCAGCAATTCTCTTGCCTCTTTCTGCAATTTTCTTCCTTCTTTCTGCACCCTCCTGCCTCTTTCTGTACCTCTCTTGCCTCTTTTTGTACCTCTCCTACCCCTTTCTGCCCCCTTTTGCCTCTTCTTATACATATGTTGTGTTTTTTTGCACTGCTCTTTCTGCACCTCACTTGCTTTTTTCTGTACCTCTCTTGTCTCTTTCGGCACTCTATTGCTTCTTTCTTCACTTCTTTTGCCTCCTTCTGCACCTCTTAGTTAGAGGTAGTTTTAACCCCCCTGCCCTATTATGCACTAGAGCCATACAAGGGAGGTCATGCCAATCACAGGGGTACCCCAACCCACAGTGTACCATAGTGTATGAAGGTATTTTCACTGTATTCAAGTGTCTTTCAGCATAACACTGGCTCCGGACCTGGTTAGTCAGAGTCAGTTACCACCAACACCGGTCAGCAAAAAGTTGGGGGCACTGGATGACTTTGCAACAAGACCTCTTTCTGCTCCTTTGTTGGTTCTTTGTGTATCTTTCTTCTTTCTGTACCTTTCTTCATATTTCTGGACTTCTGTTGCCTCTTTCTGCATTTCTCTTGCTTCTTTCTGCGTCTTTCTTCCTCTTTCTGCACAGGCCCTACCTCTGCAGGCATAGTTAGACATCACATATTACATCATTCATGACATGGTCAGTGACATCACTGATGACATCACTGATGACATCATCCAGTGACTGTGTTTCTGTAAAGTTTAAATGTGTTTTATATATATAAATAGACCATGGTATATTGAAGAATGAGTGGGTGTATAAGTGTCTGAATGGATGATTTAGTAGGTGTGTGACTGACTGTATAAGTGAGATATTAAATGTGTCTTAATGAATGCATGGGATAGTGACTGATACAGACATTCACAGTTTAGTTTGTCAGTTGGGGAGTAAGCAGTTGCATGGGTTGGTGAGTAGCTAAATGAGGCTCTATATGGGTTATTGATTGGTTGTCTGTGTATTTGTATGGGTGTCCGAGTGTCTGTGTTTGTGACTCTGTGCATAGATGTTTGAGTGGGTGATTCACTGGGTGTATGGGTTCAAGAGTGCATCTGTGAAGGACTGTATGGGTGGGTGAGTGTGTATGGGTGTGTTGGTGAGTGAATGGATGTCTCAGTGGTACATGTGTGAGTAACTGCATATGTGAAAGGCAGCATATATGAGTATTGGAGTATATAAGTTAGCATATGTGAGAGTGAGTAATTGTGAGTGTGGCTGTATGGATTAGTGTGTGTTTGTATTAGTTATTGTTTGAATCAGTGAGCTGGTGTGTGTATAACTGTATAGGTGAGTAAATGGGAGTGTGATTAATTCTTTTCATGACTGACTAGGTGTGTGAGCAACTCTGTAGATGAGTGGCGGTGTGTGAGTGTCTGTATAGATATGTGAGTGCATATGATAGTGCAGTATTGATGATTGACTGCATATCAGAGTGACTGTATGGATGAATGAGTGGATGCGTGTTTAGACCTACGAATTAGTGAGTGGGTATGTACTAACTGGTATTGGTGTGTTTATGGTTTCTAAAATGTTAGTCTGTATTTTAGAGTGGGTGTATCAAAGGTTATATTAGGTGATGAGGAGGTGCATCAGATTATCAAGTGGATGATGTCATCAGTGATGTCATTTGAGATGTCATCAGTGATGTCAATGACCATGTCATGAACGATTTAAAATGTGGTGTCATCAGCAGTGCATTGCGGGGGCGAAAGTTATAGTTAGCTGAACTAACTATAACGGACACTTTTCTCTCGTTTTGTGCAAGTGAAATGCCCAACTAACTATAACGTCCCTGAAACCTGTGTTTTTTCAGTAAATATATATATATATATATATATATATATATATATATATATATATATATATATATATATATATATATATATATATATATATATGTATATATATTTATATATATATATATTCACTGAAAAAACCATAGGTTATAGACCATATATAGTTAGGAATTAGCATTTACAAAACCTTGAAAATTCACTGAAAAAACCATAGGTTATAGACCATATATAGTTAGGAATTAGCATTTAAAAAACCTTATTTTACTCACACAAAACCATTGAAATTCCATATATAGTTAGTTGCACTAACTATATATGGCGCACCCGCAATCCACTGCTGATCATGTCACATATTACATCATTCATGACATGGTCAGTGACATCACTGATGACATCACTGATGACATCTCAAATGACATCACTGATGACAACATCCAGTGACTGTATTTTTCTGTAAAGTTAAAATATGTCTTGAGTGGATGTATAAGTGTCTGGATGAAGGATTTAGTAGGTGCATGACTGACTGTATGAGTGAGTGATTAAATGTGTCTCACTGAATGCATGGGTTAGTGACTAAACTGTCTTAATTTGTGCATCATTATGTCTGTTGTTCTGTAAACTGCTGCATGTGTTGATCATTAGCTATACGAGAGGCTATATGTGTTATTAATTGGTTGCCCAAGTATTTCTATGGGAGATTGAGTTTGTGTGGGGGTGGCTGGAAGGTGTGAGACTCTATGCATAGATGTGTGAGCAGTTTATTCACTAGGTGTATGAGTTCAAGAGTGCATGTGGAAACAGCTACATGGGCAGTTGACTGTGTGCATGAGTGTATTGATGAGTGAATGGATATCTCAATGCTACATGTCATAGTAAGTACATATGTAAAACACAGTACATGTGAGAGTTGGCATATATAAATAACTGTGCATGAGAGCCACTGAATGAGTGAGTGGTTGTATCGATCATTGTGAACTTGTATCAGGGATTGTATAAGCGAGTAAATATGTGTTAGTATATGTTTCAATAAGTAAGGTGTGTTTAACTGTATAGTTGAAGAAATGGAGGTGAGATTGTTTCTTTGCATGACTGACTGGGTGTGTGAGTAACTCCATGGATGAGTGGCAGTGTGTGAGTGTCTGTATACACTGAGTGTATCTAAGGTTATATTAGAGTCTGAAGAGGTTTATCGTATTAGCACAAGAATGATGTCAAATGAGATGTCATCAGTGATGTCATTTGAGATGTCATCAGTGATGTCATCAGTGATGTCACTGACCATGTCATGAATGATGTAATATGTGCCATGATCAGCAGTGGATTGCGGGTGCGCCATATATAGTTAGTGCAACTAACTATATATGGAATTTCAATGGTTTTGTGTGAGTAAAATAAGGTTTTTTAAATGCTAATTCCTAACTATATATGGTCTATAACCTATGGTTTTTTCAGTGAATTTTCAAGGTTTTGTAAATGCTAATTCCTAACTATATATGGTCTATAACCTATGGTTTTTTCAGTGAATTTCAATGGTTTTTTAATAGCAAATATCATAAGCTGTCGAATGTCAAGTACGTGGTAAGTAAAAACATTTTCGTGTTTATGCACACTGATCTGCTTTGAATGCTGCCCCCCACCCCTCATTTCTATTAGGAGTACTCTCTCTTTGCAGATAGTGAAGGGTAGTTAACGCAGCCCTTTGCCCCCTTTGTAATCCGTCGTGCCTGCTTCTCTCTCCATTTGATTGATTGTTCTCTTTGGTTCATTCTCTATTTACAAACAAGCACAGAGTCGCAATACTCTGTTTAGTCTTTGCAGATAGCGAAAAATCGTGTAAAAAAACAAAAGGAATCGAGCAAAATCAGTAGGCCACTAATGGGATCTCTTTTTGACCTCGCTAAAATAGAAACATTAGGAACAACCTGTTGAAAATAGCAATGCGTATGTACATAAGCGGCGTTCATTTGTGTTCACAGTACCCCTTGTTGATTGTTTCAATCGAGCATTGAATTGTTCGATGTTAATTCTCTTAAGGATCTTCTCTACCTGCAAACGAGGAAGAATAGGAATATTCTCTCTCCCTTTGCAGATAGTGAAGGGTAGGTAACGCAAGCCTTTAACACGTCGTACCTATTTCATTCCTCATTGATTGATTGATTGTCCGAACATTGACTGTTTGGGAATTAGTTCTTTTTGGAGGTATTCCCTGTTTGCAAATAAACGTAGGAAAATCTTTGCAAGTAGTGAAAGGGTACGTAATGCGGACCTTTCTCCCCCGTTGTAATCTGTCATGCCTATCTACTCCCCACTGATTGATGCACCTGTTTCACCCGGACCATTTACTAGACATACGTCATCTGGCCCGACCAGAGAGCACCCCTAGTGAAAAGGACATATGCAATAATAACGAAGTGATCACTGTATCCTGTTAACAGAAACTTTAGCATGAAACAACCTGGAAAGAAAAGAATAGGAAAACGAAAATCAGTAGGCCACTGATGAACATGAACTTTTATTAAACAACGAACAAAGAAACGATAACATAACGTAATGATAAAACCTATTAATGTCCTAGAAACAAGAAAACGTTAAAATATGCCAGTGGTGAGAGACCAGAAAAACAGTAAGAGAAACCAAATCACCCCTCGCTGTCCCACCGCCTGCCACGCCAAAAAAATCGATAGACTAGGGAAAATGCAAGTCAGTAGAACATCCGCCCCCACTCTGGAAACTTCCAAGGTGGGGCAGGGTTCCGGCTACGCCCAGCCGGGAGCAGCCCATATAAGGCAGGTCCTGCTGCCACGCCTCGGAGATCCTAACGTAGGGTGTAGCCGGAGGAGAGGCCGAGACCAACGGGACCCGGCCAGGGAATTGCCTTTACAACGCTGAACAGTTGCAGGGGGGGGGGAATGTCTCCTCGACCCTCCCCTCTCTCTCCCAGTCCGGCCGCGGTGGCCCTTGAGAGTTGCAGGTAGTCCCGCCACATGCTCTTCCGGTCCGGCCACCAACGGTCGGGGGGCCGAGACCGACGGAATCCGGCTGCAGCCGATAAACCAAGAAACCCGTTCATGGGGCCAGAGCCAGGGGCGTCCGGCCGACATCTACCGGAAGCCCGGCCCGAAGACGGACGGGACACTTCTTCTTTCTTGTATAATTGCTGCAACAACCCTGGGGGGGGATGTCTTGCACATGCCTCCGACCCCCCCCCCTCGTCCTCATCGCCTGGTCCGGCCATAACAAATCTCAAGCGAGACGCCGTGGGGTGCACTGGGAGGGAGAGACGGTGCGAACAGGCCTCTCCCGCCTCCCCAGTGGAGGCTTCCCAGCTGCACCCTCAGCGGTCCAGGCGCCCGGAAAAGAGTTCTTCCACTGTGGCCATGCTGCAACGTCTCGCCCGGCAGGGTGGAGCCCGTCCGCTCATTTGACCCCGCGATCGCCAGTAGCTACCGAACTCTCAAAATGGCGGTCGACCTGGCAAGAGCGGGCCCAGCATAAAGAAATGGCCCGGTCACTGGTTGACTCCACCACCGTAGTCCTCCACGACCTTGAAGATTCTAGAGGAGCCGCGGGAGTCTCCGACCCCCGATGGGGAATGACTGCCATGATCACCCGTGGAGTGACGAAACTGTATCCGCGGGACGTCGGCGCCAGCCTCACTTTGAATTACTAGAATCCTGCAGACCTCACTTCCGGTGAAAGCACAGTGTGACCCGGTAGGAAAAATTGTTGCACCCCCTCCCCTTTTTGACTGATAGTTCAAACCACCGATCCTTTCCTTTGCCCTTTTAACGGAACTTTGGACTGCCTCCCCCTCTTTTACATTTTCTAGAGAAAACAAAACATTAACCACTACATTAGCATAGCAGTTGACACCAGAACTGTTTTCAAATTGAAAACCAACAACATCTTCAACAGAATCCTTTTTGTTTCTGCTGTGACCCTGCTCCAGCACAGGCATTGTCCCCAGCAGTAATTCTGCAATGCCGGTAAGAATAGCTGTGGTGCCTACTGGACTCACTCACCCCCGCGGCGCCCCACGCCGTTATTTGCTGGGCGGCAACTTGCTAGACATCACCTTCGTGACATCCAGATTTCAGCGCGTTCTGCTGCCTTGGAACTATTCGCACAACAGACCGCTACTGACAAGAATATTTCATTATTGGTGCTGTCAATTTCAATAAATCTATTACTGTTTTTGTTTTGTTGTATATATTTATATGTTATTAAAGTTTTATATTCCTACTACTTTGTTGGAGTGCTATATATTTTTTATGTGACACATAATTGTAAAAACTTTGATGTACAAAGAGTCATTCCTGGAATCTTCCGCTTCAGGCTCGGTCCCCTCCCCAATCACAATACAGGATAGTTTTCAGATAGTAGGAACACGTGTGGTGTGACGGATCTCATCGGGTGTGGGCCTTGATCTACTATAACTCCTTTGAAGAGGGGTGATTCTTTACAGCTGGGGCCATAAACTACATCTGCAGGGCTAGCTGATAGCCTGGACAATCGGACACAGAGGAAGAGGAGTGTCACAGGGTGCGGTAGTGAATAGGGCGAAAGGGAGGTGTCGGGCGGGCACAGTGTGATTCTCAGGGAAGAGCAGCGCAGATGGGGGGAGGTTTATTGCCCATGCATAAGACAGAGAGCGGGGGTGACCAGTGCCTGGGGAAGATGCTTGCGAGGGTGAGGAGCCATGCTACGAATCGACAGCGTGCAGAGAGTGGGTCTGGTCAAGACATCTAAAATGGCTGCCGTGCACGACAAAAGTGTGGCATTTCAAAAAAGGCAAGATGGCGCAGACAATGTTTTTCAACACTTCCTCATTTCCTTCGAATCGAACGTTAACAGACGTTGGGGCATATTACCAAAGTTAAGCGATATTTATCGCTAACGATGCTTACCAACCAATTTTTTACCACTAAGCATCGTCAGAAATTATCGAAGATAAACCTTACTATTATCAAGGTTTATCGCAAATGCGATAATAAACGGCCGCAATGCATGAATATCGCTAAAAACTCAGCGATATTCATGCATTACCGAGCTAATACTCTTAGCCATGTTATCCACCTCCCATTGGATAACATGGCTAAGAACTGCTCAGGGCAGGTGTTACTTTTTGGAGATATTCGCGCTTAGCGCGAATATCTCCAAAAGTTGGTAATAGGAGATAGATATCTTGCATGTTGTAATGCAAGTTATTGTGGTATATGGAACTCATACCATAATCTCTCAGGAAAGCAGAAACTGATCCTTTTGGGACCGCCTAAAAAGGCCTAGGGGGTGAGGAGTACTCTACTTTGCCCCCTTTTCACGTTCCGAACTATTTTATTTTACTCTCTTCTGTAATTACACAAAATACCAGCGATAAGATGCATCGGAGACACACAGTGAGAGAAAGGAGGCCGGAGATGAAGAAGACATGTCAAATACACATTGGAGATAATATAGTGGCAGAAGGGAAGTAAATATGAGTAAACTTACCATGTAACATAAAAATGTTGCACTCTATACTATAAGTCTCATTTTATACTACAATCACTTCGCTACAACCTCATAAATTAAAAATAAAAATAAATAATGTCTCAAACAATTTTTGATTTCTAAATATAAATTTATTCTTCAGAATTTTCTAAATTTGAAACAACTAGTAACATGTCCTCATCAGTAATTTCCTCTTCAATCATCTCATCTGGAATCTCCTCATTAAAAGTCTGCAATGATGATTCTTGTAACTCTATGGTCTCCAAACACTCGATAAATTCGCCATCAAGAGATTGATCAAAAAAATCATTCAAGTCATCTCCTCCTTCTGACAATATTTCATTATTGGTGCTGTCCATTTCAATCAATGTAGTGGAATCATTCAAGTCATCTCCTCGTGACAATATTTCATTATTGGTGCTCTCAATTTCAATCAATGTAGTGGAATCATTCAAGTCATCTCCTCCTTGTGACAATATTTCATTATTGGTGCTGTCCATTTCAATCAATCTAATGGAATCATACAAGCCATCTCCTCCTTGTGACAATATTTCATTATTGGTGCTCTCAATTTCAATCAATGTAGTGGAATCATTCAAGTCATCTCCTTGTGACAATATTTCATTCTTGGTGCTGTCCATTTCAATCAATCTAATGGAATCATACAAGTCATGTCCTCCTTGTGACAATATTTCATTATTGGTGCTCTCAATTTCAATCAATGTAGTGGACAATTCAAAAGAAATTGCCACGGTCTCTTCATTGTGAGCCATTTTATTTTGAAATTGCTTGCTGTAAATTGCAGAAAAAAATAATCACTTTCATTTATCGTTTTTAGTAATACATAATATAAAACTAACTTCATCAAGTATTTAGTATAACAGAAGGACTGCAAATAAATAACAGAAAACATTTTTCAAATTATCTTCAAGTGTACAACATAGTTCCCCTTACAAATTAACAACTCACCTTTTTAAAAGTAGCAGAAGTGTTAGTACTGTGTAAATCAAACACCAGAAATTCACCACCAAAAATTCCTCACAAATGTACCTCAGACAGTAGTATCGCAAAATGGCTGTGGTTTCCTCTCATTTGACATATATACATAACCAATTAACTTTCATCACACACAAATACAAAACCAAAGTAACATTTTAATTGGTTCTAAATTTCAACACTTTCAAATGTGTTTTCCCCATGCAATTTTCCATAGGACATTTACATACGTCTACAGCCTGAATGGCTGAACGGAATTACACCAAACTTGGCAAAATGGTACATCAAACCTAAGAGGTCAGGAAGGATCTACTATGCCCCCTTATGGTCATTTCCCCCTTCACTTTGGCCTCCTCTTGTCTCTCAATCCTACCGAGAGACAAGATGGCGGCCGCTACGGACTGTTTGGAATGTTGACAGACGCCGGAGAACCAATCAGCTTCGCAAAGCTCCGTAACGCGAAAAGTACGCGAAGCGGAGCGCTGTTACAGATATATATCTTTTTTTGAACGTTAATTTCTCAAAATCCACTGGAGCACATATATTGAGACCTAGCAAAGGCACATCGGGCTACCAGTCCCTAATATTTTACCAAGTTTCGTGCAAATCCATTCAGCCGTTCGATTATTATTATTATTATTTTTTTTTGCCCCGCGGGGCCCTTTTAAAACCTCCACATCAAACCTAGGGGGTCAGCGAGGATCTACTATTCCCCCTTATGGTCATTTGCCCCTTCGCTTTCGCCTCCTCTTGTCTCTCGATCCTACCGAGAGACAAGATGGCGGCCGCTACGGACTGTTTGGAATGTTGACAGACGCCGGAGAACCAATCAGCTTCGCTTCACAAAGCTCCGTTGCGCGAAAAGTCCGCGAACCAGAGCGCTAACCGGTCCGCTGTTACAGATATATATCTTTTTTTAAACGTTAATTTCTCAAAATCCACTGGAGCACATATATTGAGACCTACAAAAGGCACATCGGGCTACCAGTCCCTACAATTTTGCCAAGTTTCGTGCAAATCCATTCAGCCGTTCGGGCTAAAAGTGAGGCCAACCGCCCTATGGAAAACTCAATGTTAAAAACACGTTTTGGGACCCCCCTTTTTTCTCGGCCCCCACTGGACGAACCCCCCCCAAATTTTCAAGGGCTGCTCAGAAACAAAATGTGCCATTTTCCTGAAAATTTCAGCCAATTCCGTCCACAAACGCCAAAGTTATTAGACATAGAATTTTCAAAAAACCCATAGAGAAAAAATCCTAACTATATATACCTACTGGCGACCGCCAGTAGGTAATATATATATATATATATATATATATATATATATATATATATATATATATATTCCACACATCTCCTATGCAAAATTAGCCTGCTACCTGGAACACAGCCTACAAAGGAAATACTAGGGTAAATTAACAAACGAGACATTTGAACTTATTACGTTTAAGCTGAATGACAGGATGATGTTGAGTGTGTTTCCAATGCTGCAGGGCACTTTGGAATAAAAAATGACTACACGGCGGTTCAGGTAGTGGGAAGCTGCACCATTGAACAGTTAGGAGAAAATGTTGTCCAGCTGAGCGAGGCTGCCGGTTTGAACCTTCAATATGGATCAGCACATCTCCTATGCAAAATTAGCCTGCTACCTGGGACACAGCCTACAAAGGAAATACTAGGGTAAATTAACAAACAAGACATTTCAACTTATTGAAGTAATACTTACGCTCGCATTGGGACTCCATGTCCCAACAAGCATTTGAACAGTGAATACACGGAGCAACGCCCACTTGGGGCAGATACCAAATATGCTAATATATATATATATATATATATATATATATATATATATATATATATATATATATATATATATATATATATATATATATATATATATATATATATATATATATATATATATATATATTCCACACATCTCCTATGCAAAATTAGCCTGCTACCTGGGACACAGCCTACAAAGGAAATACTAGGGTAAATTAACAAACGAGACATTTGAACTTATTGAAGTAATACTTGCGCTTGCATTGGGAATGCACGTTTAAGCTGAATGGCAGGATGATGTTGAGTGCGTTTCCAATGCTGCAGGGCACTTTGGAATAAAATATATATATATATATATATAATCCCGAGTGGAAAGGAGGGATAATAAACCTACCTGAATACTCTATGCTGCCTGGTGGTCCGTTATTTCTGTGGTGCCGCGCTGGAGAGACAGAAATCAGTTGAATATATATATAATGGATTATTCAAATGAAAGTAAGAAAATTGCAACCATTTTGAAACGTAATTGGAAAATTTTACAACTGGATGACACAGTTAAAAACATTGTGGGACAACACCCGACAATTACGTACAGAAGGGCAAAGAACTTAAAGGATCATCTTATCCACAGCCACTTCAGGAAACCAACAACAATGAAAAAAGATTCATGGTTAAAATCAACTGGTTTTGTCAAATGCTATACATGCAAGGCATGTCAAATAGCCAAACCTATCAAGAAAGTACAAATGGCAAACCAAAAAACATGGGAGATTAGAGAACTAATCACTTGCAAAACCACACATGTGGTGTATGTTGTGGAATGCCCTTTCCCCATGAGATATGTAGGCAGTACGGTGTGTGAATTGAAAAAAAGAATTCTAGAACACGTCCGAGCTACCATACATCAGGACAGAGCAAACGCGGTAGCAAAGCACATGGAACTTAATCACCAAAGTGATTGGACTCAATTGAAATTCTTTGGTATTGAAAGTGTCCCCAAAAATGACCGAGGAGGGGACAGAGAAAGACTATTGAGACAAAAGGAGTCACGTCACATCCTAAACCTAAGGACCCTAACCCCTCATGGGCTAAACCAGTCGGAGGAACTTTATACACACTTGTAATGACTTCGCTTTGAGAAAGGAATACTGCCAAATCTTATGCTAAAACTGCTAAACAACCCTATGATGGGTATGAAAAAGAAATAATAATGGACATAGTGTGCAAAAAATCAGTAAAGTGTTTGCTGTTAATGCTAAATGGTGACCCATGGGGTTGTATACGATTCAAAACCCACTGGAGGGTATGCATAAAGTTGAAATGATGGATCAACAAACTTGAAAACGTATACTAGAAAGGAATGTAATCCCACTAGAGGGATCCAATTGGTACGAAATGTGATGAGCACACATGTAAATATGGTAAATGCAGTAAAATAGCATAAAATTGAGCAAAATGTTAATGATTTAAAATGTAAAATGCGATAGAAAAACAAAAAAACTACATATCCCAGAAAGCATAGAGGCACTGGCTATCCCCAACAGGAAGTGATGTGAGATGTAACTAACTATATCAAACAGGGGGGAGACAAGTGGTCGATTGATCGTGAGCAAGGTATTGAGTAATACCGAAACGCGTAGATCGTAAGCAGCTGCCTTTGAACTTGAAGAGAATGTAAAAGAAAATAAAAAGAAAAATTGCAAAATACGACCTGTGGAGTGCGACCCAATTGTTTCCCCTGCTGGAGGAATAGTGTGAGAAAAGAAGGGATATATATATATATATATATACATATATATATATATATATGTATATATATTACCTACTGGCGGTCGCCAGTAGGTATATATAGTTAGGATTTTTTCCCTATGGGATTTTTGAAAATTCTATGTCTAATAACTTTGGCGTTTGTGGACGGAATTGGCTGAAATTTTCTGGAAAATGGAACATTTTGTTTCTGAGCAGCCCCTGGAAATTTGGGGGGGGGGTTCGTCAAGGGGGGGCCGAGAAAAAAGGGGGGTCCCAAAACGTGTTTTTAACATTGAGTTTTCCATAGGGCGGTCTGTCGCACTTTTAGCCCGAACGGCTGAATGGATTTGCACGAAACTTGGCAAAATTGTAGAGACTGGTAGCCCGATGTGCCTTTTGTAGGTCTCAATATATGTGCTCCAGTGGATTTTGAGAAATTAACGTTTAAAAAAAGATATATATCTGTAAGCGCGCTCCAGGCAGCGCTCCGGTCCGCGGACCTTAAGCGTACCGGAACTTCGCGTAGCGAAGCTGATTGGTTATCCGGCGTCTGTAAACATTCCAAACAGTCCGGAGCGGCCGCCATCTTGTCTCTCGGTAGGATTGAGAGACAAAAGGAGGCCAAAACAAAGGTGGAAATAACCATAAGGGGGCATAGTAGATCCTCCCTGACCCCTTAGGTTTAATGTGGAGGCTTTAAAAGGGCCCTGCGGGGCAAAAAAAAAAAATTTTTTTTTGTTTTTTTGCGTGGGTAGCGCCCGGTCCGCGAACCGGGAAGCGTTCTGGGCAGCGTACTGCAATGAAAAATGAATGATAGACTTTTCAAATGCTGTATGTTAATTGATTGTTGGTTTTGTTGATTATTTATTTTTTTATTTTTATTTTTTAAGCATTTTTTATTGTGTTTCATAATTTATTAAACTTTCTAACATTTCATTGTCAGAAATTTCATAATTATCATGGAATATACATTGTAGTCTCTGAGGTTGTAAAATGTCCTCATTTGCAAGGAGGTTATCTACTGCTTGTACACATTGCAGTAGTTCTTGGTCCCAAGTTTCATCCATAAATTCAATCTCATTTGGATCAATGATTTCTGTGTTGGACTCTGGAAGGACAATTTCAAATGAAATTTTTTGTTCGCTTTCCATTTTCCCTGAAATTTGCATAAAAAAAATATATATTAGTAGAGGTAGGGCACTGTTGGGATTAATTTTAGATAGGCAGTTTTTAACAGTGAATTTATCTTTGGGCAGTGTATAGTATCAGAGTGGAAGTAGGAATATAAAAAATTGTATCTAAATTTATAAGTACTACAGAGGGATAGTATATAACTAACAGAAAAAGTTAGCCATATTAACTTAAAGTGCACAATATACTTCAGTTTTAAAAATAACAACTTACCTTTAAAAAGAAGTTGAAGTTATTAATGAAAATCCTATTGAAATGTACACCAGGAAGTAGTAGTCAAAATGGCTGTGTTTCCTTCTCTTCCTTTATATATATTCGGGTACATAACCAATCAAATGTCAGGTAAAAAAAGTAGAAAATGAAAGTAACATTTTAATTGGTTGTCAATTCCAACACTTCAGATGTGTTTTGTGAAGTAATTTACCTCACGGTATTTAGAGAGGTCTATAGGCTAAATGGCTAAATGGAATTCCAATGAAATTTGTGAAAATGGTAGGGATTGGTATGTAGTATGAGCTAATCTATATTTGGTGAAATTGTCTCAAGTGGCTTTTGTGTGAACTACTTTCCCACCTTTTTTGATGGTGCGCTTCCCAGGGAGCGACCCGGTACGCGAACCGTTGAGCGCCCCGGTTCGCGGACCTTAAGCGTTCCGGGAGTCCACCATTTTGTGTTTCGGTCGAATTAAGATACAAGATGGAGGGCAAATAATGTTCAGAATGGGTAGAAGGGGGCACGGTAGAGTTATCTTGACCCCCTAGGTTTTCTGAGGGTGGCTGAGGAGGCTTATATGTGCGAAAAAAAAACATTTTTAAAAAAAAGTTCGCGAGGTTAGCTCCCGGTTCGCGTACCGGGTAGCGGCCCCGGTAGCGTATTTTGTTGAAAATTAGTGAAAAATGTTAGAGTTAAATAATAATTGTGAGTGATCAGATGTAGGGTAGCTCTGAGAAGAGCTTTTGGGTTTATGGTACATTTAGGTACTTATAAGTAGGTACCAATGCACATTCTTAAATTCAGAGTGAAAACTCTGTTGCCCTCATCTGAGAAGTGAACTCCATCTCCTCTGTAGATATCTTGCATGTAGTAACGCAAGTTAATGTTGTACAGGGAGCCCATTCCATGGTCTCTCATGTAAGCTGAAACAGATTTGTTTACATGCTTCCTCGACTTCTCAATTTGTGGACAAAATTGGTTTGACCACCTCCATTTCTGTCTTTGGCATATATTTGAATATACCAAGGCAGTCTGAGGAAAAAGTGCCATTAATTGCTCAAAGGTGTCCTTTAAAAGCATTTCCAGACCTACACCAGTCAAAGTGCCCAAGTCATTACCTCCACAGTGCACAATTAACAGGTCAGGTTTGGGCAAATGCATAAAGGTTTTCACCAATGGTATCAATTGGTGACATTTTAATCCTCTGTGGCCAAACCACTTAATTTCCACATCTTGTAAATTGAGGTTAGGTAAATTCCTGCTTTCAACGTACCTTTGAGCCCAGTGAATATAACTATGACCAACAATCCAGACAGAAAACATGGTGAGAGAAGGTTCTCCTGCAGTCAGATGAAGTGTGGCAATGAAATGGCACTTGAAAAAATGAGAGTTTGAAATGAAAAAAACTGTGGAGTTTCTGTGTTCATGAAGCAGTAACAGTGATTGGTGGATTTTGATTGCTGAAAACAAAAAGTTAGGGTGCACGGATGTGTTCTTTGAAAGATGTATTTTGAGTGGTCAATAAAAAATCATTAAATGAAAGAATGCACTGGATATGCAGGTGCACTGAGAGTTCAGAGTTCAATTGCAACATTGTTGTGTGAACTTGCAAACAACAGAGTTCTTCCAGGAGGTGGTTGCCATGCAGATAAAGCAGAAAGGGCAGAGGGGGGATGGGTTTTCATTTGAAAAAAGTGAGGGAAGACTTTTGATTGGGTGACATGAGAGATATGTGTGAAGAATTACAGCATTTCTGTGCTTTTCATAGCTGCAGACTCTGGAGTGCATACCTTTTGCTTTGCTGCAGACAAATTGGTGTGTTTCTGAGACTGTTTTCAAACTCAAAGTATTTGCTAAGGTGAGAAAATATTTCTTTACTTTAGATAGAGAATAGTGTGCTTTAAGGAGAAAATTATGATTTATGTGGCGCAAATTGCTTGTAAATATGCTCTCACATGTGTATGGAAAATTTTGATTTTGAATGTTTGTGTTACATAGCCATGTTAAAAGTGACCCAACCATGCTGGAAAGGCAATCAAAAAATGCTTTCATGTGTTTTATTGACATTTTAAGTCATTTTCCCATGTGCAGTGTTTAGAAATTATGATTTGAAAATCGTTTTTGGGGAAAAGGAATTGTTTTTAAAATCATGACAAGGAGATAATGGTGTATACTTCTTTATAAGGCTATTGACTGTCCCTGATGTTATTTTTCTAATTTTAGTGTAAGACCTTTCTCTGTGGCGCAAATTGCTTGTAAATATGCTCCCACATGTGCATGGAAAATTTAGAGTTTGAATGTTTGTGTTGCATAGCCATGTTAAAAGTGACCCTACCATGCAGGGAAGCCAATCAAAAAACGCATTTATGTGTCTTAAGGACATTTTAAGTCATTTTCCCATGTGCAGTTTTTAGAAATTATGATTTGAAAATCGTTTTTGGGGAAAAGGAATTGTTTTTAAAATCATGACAAGGACATAATGGTGTATGTTTCTTTATAAGGCAATTGACTGTCCCTGATGTTATTTTTCTCATTTTAGTGTAAGACCTTTCTCTGTGGCGCAAATTGCTTGTAAATATGCTTCCACGTGTGCATGGAAAATTTGGATTTTGAATGTTTGTGTTACATAGCCATGTTAAAAGTGACCCAACCATGCTCGAAAGGCAATCAAAAAACGCTTTCATGTGTTTTAATGACATTTTAAGTCATTTTCCCATGTGCAGTGTTTAGAAATTATGATTTGAAAATTGTTTTTTGGGGAAAAGGAATTGTTTTTAAAATCATGACAAGGACATAATGGTGTATGCTTCTTTATAAGGCAATTGACTGTCCCTGATGTTATTTTTCTCATTTTAGTGTAAGACCTTTCTCTGTGGCGCAAATTGCTTGTAAATATGCTCCCACATGTGCATGGAAAATTTAGATTTTGAATGTTTGTGTTACATAGCCATGTTAAAAGTGACCCTACCATGCAGGAAAGCCAATCAAAAAACGCTTTTATGTGTCTTAAGGACAATTTAAGTAATTTTCCCATGTGTAGTGTTTTGAAGTTATGATTTGAAAATCGTTGTTGAGGTAAAGGAATGTTGCTAAAATTTATGTGCGCCATATGCCCCCAAATTTCTTTTTCAGGGGTGCAGCAGGGTGTTCTTGAGATACCCCTGCACGCTTGAAAAAAATCCTATTTTGTGATGAGCTAATTGCTAATCACAAATTGCAACCTTCATTCCTATGAGCCTCCTAGCCCATGGAAATGAATGGTTAATTTGCAATTAGCAATTTGCTCATTGCAAATTAGGAATAGTAAAGAATTGCTATTTATTCCTTAAAATTTGGTATTTAGGAAATGCAAAATAGTTTGATGGTACATATGGTGGTTCATCTGTAACAAGATAAGAAGCTTAGGGATACATTTATGATGACTAGTGCAATAAAGTGCACATTACTTACTTCATTGGTAGGCCTTTACATGTATTATCTCCTCTGTATTCTTCATCAAGCGTAACTTTAATCTGCAATCCTGAGTAGGCCTCACCTTAAACAAACCTCTGGATAGGACACACTTTATTGTCATCCTGGATTAATCATTTAAAATGGTAGGGACAGATTTATGATAGGTGTATGCCTCTTTTGTGCCACTGTGCGTCACTTTTATGATGCAGCGGTGGTGCAAAAGATTTGCTATGAGGCGACAACATTACAAATTGATGCATTTAGGCAGATATGTCATGGTGTAAAAAAAACGTACCACATAAAACCCAAGCAGCAGTGATGCAAAAGATGCACCATGCCGCAAGACAGGCCTCACTTGGGGCCATATGTATGAAGGTAATTAGCATTTGCAAAGATCAAAATTCTACGAATTTCGGCCTTTGTGAATGTTAATTAGACAAATGGTATGTATCAAACAAGTTTGATGCAAAATAAGGAGTAGCAAAATTTGCTATTCCTTATTTTGCAATTGCACTGAAGGATTTGCAAATTTTGTGACTACGTGAATGCAATGTATCAAACAAAAACTATGTAAAAAATGACATTAAGGATTTGGAAACTATTGTGGTAAATTGGTGGTAATTTGTGAATTCTTTTCAAAAAGCTTTTTTTCAAAAAAACAAAAGGTGCCATATGACGCCAACACATGCCCTTAGGGCATGTATGTGTGCCATATGCCCCCAAATTTCTTTTTCAGGGGTGCAGCAGGGTGTTCTTGAGACACCCCTGCACCCTTGGAAAAATTCCTAATTTGTGATGAGCAAATTGGTAATCGCAAATTAAACCTTCATTCCTATGAGCCTCCTAGCCCATGGAAATGAATGGGTAACTTGCAATTAGCAATTTGCTCATCGCAAATTAGGAATGGTAAAGAATCGCTATTTATTCCTTAAAATTCGCTATTTAGGAAATGTAAAATATTTTGATGATACATATGGCAGTTCATCTCTAACAAGATAAGAAGCTTAGGGATACATTTATGATGACTGGCGCATCACCAGGGATGTGACAGTCATCCTGCGCCGCTGTTCCGCCACCCATGGTGTGCTGCATTTACAATGCGGCGCAGCATGGGGCAAAAATGGCACAGATGCGTGACGCATATGTGCCGTAAAGGTGGCGCATTGCTGGAGTTGTATTGCAAGTGCGATGCAGCTCCAGCAAGGCTCAGGGGTGCCGCATCTCCACAATGCTGCGTCAAGACCTATGCCAGCTTCAAGCAGGCGCAGGGTTTTGACGCAGCTTTCTCCTATCTGATTGTAAATGCGGCACACCATGGGTGGCAGAGCAGTGGTGCACGTTAACTGGTGCATGCCTGGGGATGTGCCATTTAATATAAATCTGCCCCTTTACATTTAAGTATGTGCAGGGGACACAGAGTCGGTGAGGCTTATCCAAGGTTAAGAAGAGATGAGTCCTGTTCAGTGAATAATTAGACATAGGCTTCACCTGCTCAGCATTGCTGGACATGGCTAAATAATAGCTGCTAAATGTTAATCTTGTTAAACAATTTTACTATTATAATCTCTGAGATTTGTCTCTTACTCTGCAACATCTCATTGTTGTTATCTTTCTTTAAAGATAAAGACAACCTCAACATGAGCGACAATCTGCAATCAGTTGATTTTGACCTCATCATTGAACTTGTAATTGAAACATCAGTGGATGTTGATCCTTTGGATGATTTAAATCCTGAGGATGAAGAAGAGCGTGATGAGGATGCAGATTTGTCCGAACTATATGATATAGGATGGGAAGCTGACCTGCTTGAGCCTTTGGAAATATAAACATTTATTTTTAAATTTTATAATTAATAAAAAGTAAAAAGGTAAACCGTTTAATTTAAAAATAAAGACACCTTCAAAAACAGGTTATGTGTAGTGTCTTCAATAAAATATTAAAATATGTTCATAAAATTAGATCAGATTCACATATAAAATAGCATAGGTAACATAAATATAAATGTCATTTCTTTTCTGGTATTTTTGTATTGTAAGATTGCCAATGACTAAAAAATCTTCAAATTAAAATGTCAAGTAGTGTGTTAAGTTTTTGATCACTGTTACTGATTTACTGTTTGGTAATAATGTTTATTAACATTTTTTATTATATTTTTCCTCAGATTCAACTGCAGATCATTTCAAGATTTAACCATGCCTACAATACAAAGACAGATAAAGGCTGCAAAACGTCAAAGACAGCAGGTGAAAACAAAAACCCAGCAGTCCTCTAACAAAAAGATTTCTCAAGCCACGAAGAAAGCACCGGGTAAGAGCTCTAAATATTTCATAAGAAATATTTGTAATAAAAAAAATATTACTACAGAAAATGTTTCAGTCCATAACACGAGAAGGAAATCAAATGGAAAGAAAAGGACAATGAAAAATGTTACTGCTAGAGCAAGAGATAAATCTGTGCATGATAGTAGAAGGAAACAACAGTTTAGGGAGATTCGTAAACGAATGTTCCGCAACAGGATAATTGGCAATTTGTTAAAAAATATTAAGAAAGGTCAACATAAACTAGTTTTTTATAAGAGAAAAAAAAAAGTTGAGAAAGTTATTGATCAGGCATTTGAAATTAAACGTAAGTTATTTATTTTGATAATCAATAGAATTAGGAAGCTAAACAAGGCAATTTTTGATTTCAAAAGAAATAGTAGATGGAAGAGAATAGTTAATCGTAGTCATTTTTGTGAAGTTTTTTCTGGAGAATGGATGCATAGTTCAAGCTGTGAGGCATTTTTTAATGAGGAGAGTTATTTCCAGGATAATGATTTGGTGCATGCAGTTGACACCAGTGGTCGTGCTTATGAAGTGAAAGATGGTTGTCCAGTTGAAAAAGAAAAACTTGTGACAACAGAGGCAGAAGAGGTGTTAGGTAATGAGGTTTTAGGAAGATGTGCTAAGGGTCCTGTGTACACCTGGAAGTGTAGTAGTATTTGCAGTGTGCGACAGGATTCCATCAATTTGCTTTGTGATTTTGTACGGTCATTTAACAAAAAAAGTTTGAAGCAGAAAATGATGTTGTTGCAAGAATTAGATCCTTGCAGAGTAAGAGAAGTGACAGGTTTGCATGGTCATTCACTGGCTTGTCTTTCCAGGAGAGTATGCCAGAGTGTTTTTCATCATTTCAGGATGCTAGCAGTGCATCATAACAAAGTGAGGAAATTAGTTAGAATGTTGTATTATGCTAAGAGTCCAGCAATTATGCTGAAACAATTATGCGCTGCTCTTTTGCATGGTTCTGAAATAGATGTGAAGAATATGTGTGAAGAAATTGAGTTTTGTTACTTTGGAAGTAAAGAGGAGAATGTTGAAATTGAGCAAGAAGTAGAGGGTCATGTGGAAGATAGTGTAGAGGTTTCCAGTACAGATAATTTCCAGAGGGAAATTGCGACGTTTGAGGTGAAATCAAGTGAGAGGCCTAATTTCACTTGTGTGTGTTGTCGACGCACTTATTATAAGAATCAGACTAAGTTAGTGGATTTATATGCAAAAAGTGAAAGGGAAAATAATAGTGAATGGAAGGATTTTGCAACATACTTGATGGTAGAAAATTGTTTTGATTTGGGATTGGATCAACGTGTGTGTACTTATTGTTGTAACAAATTAAAACAAAACCAGATGCCTGCTAGAGCAGTTCATAATAATCTGGAATTGGTTGAGATTCCTTCTGAATTGAAGGACTTAAATACTTATGAATCTATTTTGATTCAAAGTATCCATCCCTTTCAGGCTATTGTAAGAATGGAGCCAAAGACAGGGAAATTGCCTCCATCAGATTTACAGAGAGGATTAAAGGGAAGAGTTGTTTATTTGCCTCTAGATTTCAAGAAAAACATTAACACAATTGGAGTAGAAAAAGTGGAAGAGGAACCTCTGGTTATCTTAGTTAATGGGGTTCCGACAAAGAATAAGAAAATATGGCAAGATTTAGTAGATGTTAGGAAAGTTAAAAAGGCAACATTGTATTTGAAAAAAAATAATAAATACTATAAGAATGTATATGTTGCAGAAGAGGAAGTAAGTGAGGAAGAGGATAGCGAGTTGTGTGCTGGTCAAATTGAGAAAGTAGAACCCTCTACTAGTGAAGAAATATATGAACATTATACTGTTCATCCTTTGCATTCCAAGGAAGTCATGGGGAATGCTATTGAGTTGTTTCAAATGAAACAAGCCAAAGGGAGTCCCATTAGTGTTTGGGAGGAAAGTTTGGAAGCTCGGTGTTTCCCACAGCTTTTTCCAACAGGTCAGGGAGGAAGATATGATGAGCGACCTCATCAAATTCCTGCTTCTGAATACCGGACTTTGCGATTGTATGCAGGAGATGCTAGGTTTCGACAATGCATTCCTTATTTGTTTCATCTCCTGTTTGAAAGCGATCTGTCTGGACTGTCATATGCAGTGAACCACATCTTGAAAAGTGGTATACACATGCAAAACATCTCGGCAAGTGACTTTATGGATAAAGTCAATGTCCAAGATAGTATTTTGGATTCTCACCTGATTAATCTCATGGCGTGTCAGCGTGGTACTAATGAGTACTGGTACCGTCGTCATGGTGATTTAAAATGTATGCTGAGGAACTTAGGTACTCCCACATGGTTCCTCACTCTGAGCTGTGCCGAGTATGGCTGGGAAGACTTACTTGAATTTCTACGAGAGGCAAATGCTAACGTAGATAACATCGAATTCAAGACACCCGGAGAACTGTGCTCTTTGGATCCAGTCAATGTATGTAGGTACTTCAATCATAGATTTGAAGCTATGATGTCTTTCATCATGAATAAGAAGAATCCACCTCTTGGAGAGGTGTTGGATTTCTTCTGGAGAAAGGAGTACCAAGCAAGAGGTGCTCCTCATATACATATGTTGCTGTGGATCAAGGATGCACCTAAATTTGGAACGGATCCAGAAGACTCAGTGATGAGTTTCATCCAACAGTATTCTACGTGTGCTGTTCCAAACGCAAAGGAGAAGAAAAGCCTAAGAGAAAAAGTTCTGCGTTTCCAAAGCCATCGATGTGGAAAGTACTGCCGTCGTAAATTCCGAAACAAAGACAAGTTCTACACTAAATGTCGTTTCGGCTTTCCACGACCGGTGATTTCTAAAGGAAGAGTAAACAGTTTGATGTCTTCGTTGCGACACAATGTCATGAAGAAATCACCTAAAAACACTTACAATTTGAAGAGGAACGAAGAGTCCAAGTACATCAACGACTACAACCCGGTGATTTTGTCCATGTGGAATGCTAACATGGATATACAGTTTGTGGCTGATAACTGTATGGCTGTGGCGCGGTATGTGACGTCTTACATCACCAAAAAAGAGAAGACAGAATTGAAGGATATGTGGGAGGACATTTCCCATGAAAAGAGCCTCAGCAAGAAGTTGTACAGTTTCAGTCTGAAGATGTTGTCGCATCGAGAAATCGGAGCGTACGAATGTTCTGACCGGTTGTCTTCAGCAAGTCTCTATGCCAAGTCCAGGAGTATCGTTTGGGCGAGTCTTGGTCTTGCTGCAACGCGTAATCGAGTTCTCAAACCTGTGCGGGAAATTGAGTATTTGGCGGAAAAGGAGCCAAACAGTACCGACATTTTGAAGACAAACATGTTGGATACATATTATCCAAATCGAAGCAGTCACCTCGAGAATGTTTGTCTGTATGAGGTTCTGCAAAATTACATATTCAAGAGGAACATCAAAGAAGATACTGAGAAAGGAGTGTATGCTGTAATAGGAAGTGAGGGATGTCTGGTCAAGCAAAGAAAATGCCACTTGGTAAACCATCGAAAATTGAGTGGCGAATCTCCTGAAAAAAAGGAGTTTTTCTATTTAGCACTTTTGCAACTTTTCAAGCCTTGGCGTGCAGAAGAGGAACTGCTTGGAGATTTTCTCTGTTACGAAGACTCTTTCAATGTCGCCAAGGAGACCATAGAATGTCCTGCTTTTCCCAAATATGTAGAAATGTTGAATGCGGAAATTGAGCAGGAAGCAACGATTGCAGCCGAGATTGCCAGAGACAGTTCTCAGGACAGTCAGAGTTCTGCTTCATTGAGTCAGGATCCACTAGGAGGACCTGTTATCGAAAATGAAGCTGCCACTGCTATGAATGAAGTGGAAAGAGCCATGGCACATGCTCAAGAGGATGCGGTTAACTTAGAAGAGTTGGAAAGGCAACTCAACGTTGAGCAGAGGAAAATATATGACGAAGTTACCATGCAAATTGATCATGGATTAAGTCATGATAAGAAAGAGTGCTCATGTACGTCGTTGAAGCCTGTCCGACTGTACGTGAGTGGAGAAGCGGGAACTGGAAAAAGTTTCCTCATTAAAGCAATTTCATGCTATTTGCAGGAAAGGACAGAGTCATCGCTGTCTTGTGTTGTCACTGCTCCAACTGGACTGGCAGCACATAATATTAAAGGGATTACTTTACATCGTTTACTGATGCTGCCAGTGGAGCATGACAACAAATTAGAATATCATAAGCTATCTGGAGATGCTTGTTTTGAAGTTTCAAGAATCTTGAGGAAAATGAAACTTCTTATCATTGACGAAGTAAGCATGGTTTCCAATGTCATGCTTGCCTTTGTGCATTTGAGGATGCAAGAAGTTCTCAAAACAGAGTATGATGTGTTATTTGGTGGCAAACACATCATTGTTTTCGGAGATCTTTTGCAGCTGACACCAGTGAAAGGGCAACCTGTGTTCAAAATGCTCACGCATGAAGATACCAGGAAGTGCCTAGGCAGCATTGGCAACGTCAATATATGGTTAAACTTCAATTATGCTGAACTGCATGAAAATATGCGTCAGGCGAAGGATGAAGTTTACAAGACTATTCTACAAGATGTTAGAATTGGAAAAGTGACCGAGCATGGGAAAGAAGCTTTACATGCACGATTACTGTCAAATTTATATCCAGAACAAGATGTTGTGCCTGAGAATATTTTTCAGAAAATTACTGAGAAGAAATCTGGAATATGTTTGATGCCAACTCTTGCAGAATGTGCCAAATTTAACAACAAAATGTTGCATTTAGAAAAGCAAGAGATTGTGAAACTGGAAGCTATTGATAGAGTAGAGCATATGGGATCAACAATTATTTTGTCTGAGAATCTGAAAACAAAATTGGATTCATTAGAGAAGAGTATATCTAAAACTGCAGGTTTTGAAAAGACTCTGAATGTGTGCTTGAACTGCCGTATAATTTTAAGAAGGAATTTACATGTTGAAAGAGGTCTGGTAAATGGATCAATGGGTAATGTTGTTGATTTTGTGAAATACAGAAATAGAGATGGAATTGAATTTTTAAAAATTAAATTTGATGGCATTGAGGAAGTACAGCTAATTGCTCGTTGTTCTGCTAGATTTTTGCTTGTAAAAGACTTATATGTTCGCCGTAAGCAGTTTCCTGTTTGCTTGGCATATGCGGTGACAATCCATAAATCGCAAGGTTTAAGTGTAGACAGTGCATTGGTGAATATTGGCAGTTCTGTGTTCAAGGAGGGTATGGCATATGTGGCATTGTCACGAGTTAGAACTTTATCGGGATTGTACTTGATTGAGTGTGATGTCACAAACATTTGTGCAGATCTAGATTGTGTTAAGGAATACAATAGGTTAAGAAGAGAGTATGCGCCACATTTGCCTCAGTTTCCTTTGTTTGAGAAACGTCTGGTAGGCCGGAAACGAAGAAATGAGAACAATACTGGGGAGGTCATAGCAAAAAGACAAAAAGTGAATGAACCTAAAATTACAAGCAGAAACAAAAAGGATTCTGTTGAAGATGTTGTTGGTTTTCAGTTTGAAAACAGTTCTGGTGTCAACTGCTATGCTAATGTAGTAATTAATGTTTTGTTTTCTCTAAAAAATGTAAAAGAAGAGATTGTGGTCAATTCTGATCAAAGATTTTGCGGTTTGTTAAATTCTGTGTTAGAGAAATGTACCACTGATAGAAGAAACATAGAAAGTGTGTCTGAAATTCGAAATCTGTTAGACAGATGTTCAGGCCAAACACAATTCTCTCAAAATATTCAGCAAGATTGTCAGGAGTTTTTAATGTATATGCTTGATGTATTACATGCTGAAGGTGTAGATGTAGATCAGCTGTTTGGGCTTTCTAATCAATGGCAGCATGACTGCGAGAACTGTATGATATCAAGTACTACTAGTGTAGACTCAGAAAGATTTATATATTTAACTTTGCCAGACAGTAAATCAGTCTCCTTTAATAAGCTAGTAAAAGCTGCTAATCACAACATGGAGTGTAGCCAATGTAAATCTGAAATGATGTCCACATTATTTATACGAACATATGGCCAGTATGTCATTTTAATGTTCCAACGATGTAGGCCTGATGGAACAAAATTGACAACTTTAATAAAACATTTTGTAGCTTCGCAGTTGTCAATATCAGGAAGGACTTTTGTAACTACAGCAATTATATATCATGACGGCCCTTCAATATCATCAGGACATTACACAGCTTATTTAAAGTCTAGAAATGGCTGGTCATTCTGCAATGATTCTGTTTTAATTTTCAAAAAAAAATTGCCGTATGACCTTAAAAACTCTTACCTGGTGTTTTTAAAACCAAAATTTTAGGGAAATAATCTCGGGATGTGCTCTGTGGAATTTCAAGAAGTTCTAATGGCTCCTACACAATTTGGCCTTGAGGATAAGTGTAGTTCAGAGACATAACTTCTAATCATAGGACTGGACATCATGGAGATATATGTGCACTTTGAATGAGTTCAGAAAAACTGTTTCTTTTTATAAGCTAATTGAAGCAGCCAATCAAAACATGGAGTAGAGGGAATGTAAGTCTGCAATGCTGTCTACTGTTTTACATTGCTTTGTGATTAAAAGTGATGTAGAGAATTAAATAATTGTTGTAGTCATAGAGGTAGTGTAAGTCTGCTTCATATTAAGCAGTATCAGTGTCATAGGAAATGTAGAACATGACTGAGCAAGAAGGGGAAGATATTACTATTCCAGGATTGTGAAAATGATCTTCAACATTTTAATTCTGAAAGTTGCGGAAATGCCAAATGATGGGATTGGCTAACAAGAAATCCAAGAGTTATACATGGCCCTGAGAAGATTTGGCCTTGTGGAATCTTGTGGTAGAGAGCAAGAAGTCATTTATTGTATGTAACATGTTTTTAAAAACGATGGAGATTTTCTTTCAGAAAGTGGGGGGCTGAAAGTAATAACAGCACAAAAGAGTGTAAGCTGTTCATAGGACATCCTTGGACGTCATGGAAAGTAAGTTAACTTTAAGGAGTTCTGATTTTTGATTTCTGATGTTGTATGGTTTTTTTAAACACAATCATTTTGATTGTGTTTTTTTTTCCCCGCTGTTACATGATGAATACCTTCAAGTCACTGTTTTTAGTGAATTTTGATACATTCTGAGAACAGCAAAAATAAACCATTTAACATGTATAATTAATTCTGTACTGTTTGCATTTATGATGTATATGTAGAACTGTGTAGGAGGCATGGAGAAGGTGAGGCTTCTGTAAGTGTCAAAGTTGTTGCATGCAGTGCTGCACTTCTGCGTATTCTTTCATATGCTAGACTACATCTGCACAATGAGATACCTAAGCAAAGGAAACACAAGTGATGTGATTGTGAAATGAGCAAAATAAATTGCATGTATTTCAATTACATCACCTGTGTTTCCTATCATTACGAATCACATTGTGCAGATCAAGTTTAGGTCTGTCCAGGGAAACATAGGAGGTTTGGACTTTGTTGAAGATTGCAGTGGACATGTCTCACTTCATTGGTAGACCTTCACATGTATTATGTCCTCTATTCTCTTCAACAACTCGAAATTTCATCTGCAACCCTGAGTAGGCCTCACCTGAAACAAAACTCTGGATAGTAGACATCTTATTGGCATCCTGAAGCAATTATTTTAAATTTTAGTGTCTTGCGACACTTTTCTGAGACAACAGCAATGCAAAAGATGCACCATGTTTTAAGATAGGCCTCACTTCATCTGCATCAAGATACTGTTAGTTTAAAATGTATATCTTTAGGACTGTGTAGCTTCTGTAAGTGTCAAAGTTATTGAAAAACTGTTTGTCCTTCAATCTTTGCCCTTGTCTTTTGTAATTTTTTAATACATGTTTTTATATTTTTCAAATGTTTGTTCTCTCTTTCACAGATTGAAAGTATAAAAATAAAAAATGAGGAATTTAACGACAATTATAAGGTAAGTATTTTGTACTCTTTTCGTTACATTTCTATCACATTGAACTACTATTAGTTCCACTGCTTCATTTCTTTAATCCTCAGTTTCCTGCCTTTGCTACTTCCCTCATTCCTTTCTCTATTACCTACTTACTCAACTCCTTCCACTCTTTTTCTCAGTCCCTCTCTTCTCATAGTTCCTCACTCTTGTTCACTCACTCCGTCTCTATTACTCTTAGTGTCTTTGACTGATCACTGTATCACTATTTGTTCATAATGCTTTCTCTGTGTAGTTGAAGCACACTAAGGGGCATATTATGAATGCAGCCAATAAAATTATTGCTCTTTTTATTGGCAGAAAACTGGTGCAAAAGCGGCTTTAGCGGCAGTTTTCTGCCGCAAAAGCAGCTTTAGCGACACATTTCTGCCGATAAAAGCTGCAAAACTTTTATTGCCTATGTTGATAATATGCCCCTATGTTATTTACATTAGGGCTATATTGTCCAGTATAACAATCAAAATTGCTCTCCAAAGACACCAGTCAAAGCAGACGCTCCCTCAAACAGATCACCAAGCGCAATTTACCCTACTTACAATCTAGCCTGTTCTCTGTCGAGACTTTAGCAATCTTTAGAGCACAAGATAAGATCTTTTCACATGGAAGAGCCAGACGTATTGCAATTCTACTTAAGAAACAAGCATTGGCATAGACAATAGGTCTCGCCTTTGGGACCTTATACGTGTTTAGCCATGCAACAGTTGATGTTGCTGCACCAAGGATATTATGCTGCATAACTAAATACTTAGAAGGTCCCAAAGTCGATACCTATTGGCTATGCCAATGCTTGTTTTTCTTTCACTTCGTTATCTATTTTGTTTTTCACAATTATACCCTCTTCTGTCTGTTCTTTGGTAAATAGATCTATTAAACAGTATCTCTTCTTTACTCCCTATAGCTGTCTTTCTTGAAACATCACTCTCTGTTTACTTTCCTTATACTTACACTTTTTTTTTTTTTTAATTTTTTTTTTGGTTAGCTCCCGGTCCGCGTACCGGGAAGCTAACCCGGGAGCGAACCAAAAGAAAGAGAGCTTGCCAGAGTGCTAAACATTGTAGCAATTTTTTTGGAAAGGGAAGGTAGTTCTGAAAATAACTTTTTTTTTTATATTTTTGTTGTTTTATATTTTTTTTGTATTTTTTGAACATTTTTTGTTTTTTTTGTATTTTTTGAACGATTTTATATTTTTTTGGTTTTTTTGGGGGGGGGGAAACAACAAAAAACAGGCGTTGAAAAGGGCTCAACAGGAGCAAAAAAAATGTACTGGGGGCGGTTAGGGCAATCATGGTGTTCATACGCCAGGTTCAGTGCATTGATGCTCATGTTGCCACAAGCTAATAATGCACGACAGCGCATACATAAGTGTATCATGTTCCCAAAATTAGGTTGGATATTTGGCACAGTTTCCCGTGCCTCCTCTGGTGATAAAGAAACCGATGTTGTTGGTCTCGCCACAGGAGTTGGTCGAGGATTGTCCATCATATCCCTTAATTCCGCCCGGCTGTAATTTAGGGGATGTTTCCTCATCATGTGCCTATGCATGGTATGATTACCGTAGCTGTATTTTTTGTCCGTCCCTCTGGACAATTGTTCCTTGCATATGAGGCATGTTGCGTACCTGGCATTGACCTTTTTTTGGCCACGAGGGATGGAAAAAAACTGCCAGATGAAACTGGGTTTCTTTCTTGAAACCCGGGGCAACTCTTCCAGGAATTGTGGTTGTTCTCCCTCCTCATCCATCTCTTCATCTTCCTCCTCAGTGTTGGTAACCACCTGGGGAGGTGGTCCTCTCTTCCCATGAGGAGGTGGAGGTGGTGGTGGGGGTGCACCAGCTGAAGCAATCAGTGAAGCCATTTTCATACAATCAAAATAGGTCTTCCAAGAAGCAAAATAGGTCTTCCTCTCACAATAATGAAAGTCAGAGTGAGGAAAGAAGGAGTGGTTTTCATCATTTGGAAAAAACAATACTTCTTAACCAATGAAAAGTGTTATTTTTAGGTCACATGACCTAGCCTTCCATAATTATGAAACTAAAAGTGAAATGAACCAATGAAAAGTTTTATTAACAAGTCACATGACCTCTCACGCTCATGTTACGCGCTGCGGAACGCTCCCCGGTTAGCTTCCGGTTCGCTGCGCTTCGCGCCTCGGTCCGCGCCCCGGGACACTTCCGGGTGCGCTAACGCGATACGTCACAAGACGCATTTCGCGGCAACGCGATACGTCGCGCTTTCGCGCCGCGGATCGCTTCCGGGGAGTTGCGTTTCGCGCCTCGGTCCGCGCCCCGGGGCACTTCCGGGTGCGCTAACGCAGTACGTCATAAGACGCATTACGCGGCAACGCGATACCGTCACTATGTTGATTTGTTACCGGTTCGCGGACCGGATCGCGGAATCGAATTGAGCTAACGGGAAGCTTCCCGGTTAGCGGACCGGGAGCGAAACAAAAAAAATATTTAAAATTTTTTATTAATAAACATATAAAATATATTTTTGGATTTAAAGAAGAATACATTTTACAGCTGTAGATATTAGCTTTTAAAAAACCAATGAAATTCACTGAAAAAACCATAGGTTATAGACCATATATAGTTAGGAATTAGCATTTACAAAACCTTGAAAATTCACTGAAAAAACCATAGGTTATAGACCATATATAGTTAGGAATTAGCATTTAAAAAACCTTATTTTACTCACACAAAACCATTGAAATTCCATATATAGTTAGTTGTACTAACTATATATCGCGCACCCGCAATCCACTGCTGATGATGTCACATATTACATCATTCATGACATGGTCAGTGACATCACTGATGACATCACTGATGACATCTCAAATGACATCACTGATGACATCACTGATGACATCTCAAATGACATCACTGATGACATCACTGATGACAACATCCAGTGACTGTATGTTTCTGTAAAGTTAAAATATGTCTTACATATTGAAGAATGAGTGGATGTATAAATGTCTGGATGAAGGATTTAGTAGGTGCATGACTGACTGTATGAGTGAGTGGTTAAATGTGTCTCACTGAGTGCATGGGTTAGTGACTAAACTGTCTCAATTTGTGCATCATTATGTCTGTTGTTCTATAAACTGCTGCATGTGTTGATCATTAGCTATATGATTAACTATATGCGTTATTGATTGGTTGCCTACGTATTTGTATGGGAGACTGAGAGTGTGTATGGGTGGCTGGGAGGTGTATGACTCTGTGCATAGATGTGTGAGCAGTTGATTCACTAGATGTATGGGTTCAAAAGTGCATGTGGAAACAGCTGTATGGGCGGTTGACTGTGTGCATGAGTGTATTGCTGAGTGAATGGATATCTCAGTGCTACATGTAAAAGTAAGTACATATGTAAAACACAGTACATGTTAGAGTTGACATATATAAATAACTGTGCATAAGAGCCAGTGAATGTGTGAGTGGCTGTATGGATCATTGTGAACTTGTATCAGGGATTGTATAAGAGAGTAAATATGTGTTAGTATATGTTTGAATAAGTAAGGTGTGTATAACTGTATAGTTGAGAAAATGGATGTGTGATTGATTCTTTGCATGACTGACTAGGTGTGTGTGTAACTATGGATGAGTGACAGTCTGTGAGTGTCTGTTTACACTTACTGTATCTAAGGTTATATTAGAGTCTGAAGAGCTTCATCGTATTATCACATGAATGATGTCATCAGTGATGTCATCAGTAATGTCAAATGAGATGTCATCAGTGATGTCATCAGTGATGTCATTTGAGATGTCATCAGTGATGTCATCAGTGATGTCATTTGAGATGTCATCAGTGATGTCATCAGTGATGTCACTGACCATGTCATGAATGATGTAATATGTGACATCATCAGCAGTGGATTGCGGGTGCGCGATATATAGTTAGTACAACTAACTAGATATGGAATTTCAATGGTTTTGTGTGAGTAAAATAAGGTTTTTTAAATGCTAATTCCTAACTATATATGGTCTATAACCTATGGTTTTTTCAGTGAATTTTCAAGGTTTTGTAAATGCTAATTCCTAACTATATATGGTCTATAACCTATGGTTTTTTCAGTGAATATATATATATATATTCACTGAAAAAACCATAGGTTATAGACCATATATAGTTAGGAATTAGCATTTAAAAAACCTTATTTTACTCACACAAAACCATTGAAATTCCATATATAGTTAGTTGCACTAACTATATATCGCGCACCCGCAATCCACTGCTGATCATGTCACATATTACATCATTCATGACATGGTCAGTGACATCACTGATGACATCACTGATGACATCTCAAATGACATCACTGATGACATCACTGATGACAACATCCAGTGACTGTATGTTTCTGTAAAGTTAAAATATGTCTTACATATTGAAGAATGAGTGGATGTATAAGTGTCTGGATGAAGGATTTAGTAGGTGCGTGACTGACTGTATGAGTGAGTGATTAAATGTGTCTCACTGAATGCATGGGTTAGTGACTAAACTGTCTTAATTTGTGCATCATTATGTCTGTTGTTCTGTAAACTGCTGCATGTGTTGATCATTAGCTATACGAGAGGCTATATGTGTTATTAATTGGTTGCCCAAGTATTTCTATGGGAGATTGAGTTTGTGTGGGGGTGGCTGGAAGGTGTGTGACTCTATGCATAGATGTGTGAGCAGTTTATTCACTAGGTGTATGAGTTCAAGAGTGCATGTGGAAACAGCTACATGGGCAGTTGACTGTGTGCATGAGTGTATTGATGAGTGAATGGATATCTCAATGCTACATGTCATAGTAAGTACATATGTAAAACACAGTACATGTGAGAGTTGGCATATATAAATAACTGTGCATGAGAGCCACTGAATGAGTGAGTGGTTGTATCGATCATTGTGAACTTGTATCAGGGATTGTATAAGAGAGTAAATATGTGTTAGTATATGTTTCAATAAGTAAGGTGTGTTTAACTGTATAGTTGAAGAAATGGAGGTGAGATTGTTTCTTTGCATGACTGACTGGGTGTGTGAGTAACTCCATGGATGAGTGGCAGTGTGTGAGTGTCTGTATACACTGAGTGTATCTAAGGTTATATTAGAGTCTGAAGAGGTTTATCGTATTAGCACAAGAATGATGTCAAATGAGATGTCATCAGTGATGTCATCAGTGATGTCATTTGAGATGTCATCAGTGATGTCATCAGTGATGTCACTGACCATGTCATGAATGATGTAATATGTGACATGATCAGCAGTGGATTGCGGGTGCGCGATATATAGTTAGTGCAACTAACTATATATGGAATTTCAATGGTTTTGTGTGAGTAAAATAAGGTTTTTTAAATGCTAATTCCTAACTATATATGGTCTATAACCTATGGTTTTTTCAGTGAATTTTCAAGGTTTTGTAAATGCTAATTCCTAACTATATATGGTCTATAACCTATGGTTTTTTCAGTGAATTTCAATGGTTTTTTAATAGCAAATATCATAAGCTGTCGAATGTCAAGTACGTGGTAAGTGAAAACATTTTCGTGTTTATGCACACTGATCTGCTTTGAATGGTGCCCCCCCCCCTCATTTCTATTAGGAGTACTCTCTCTTTGCAGATAGTGAAAGGTAGTTAACGCAGGCCTTTGCCCCCGTTGTAATCCGTCGTGCCTGCTTCTCTCTCCATTTGATTGATTGTTATCCAAGTATTTACTGTTTTAGAATTAGTTCTCTTTGGTTCATTCTCTATTTACAAACAAACACAGAGTCGCAATACTCTGTTTAGTCTTTGCAGATAACGAAAAATCGTGTAAAAAAAAAGAAAAGGAATCGAGCTAAATCAGTAGGCCACTAATGGGATCTCTTTTTGACCTCGCTAAAATAGAAACATTAGGAACAACCCCTCATGACAAATACAAAACTAGTGAGATGAACTGAACTCCACACAATGATGGCTGCAAAACAGCTCGGCTCCGCCACCCACCCCGCCCAAAATAACGATAAAGAACGGCTGCCATGATTGGTTGCGGAATGACCACGACGGAGCTACGAAATGGTGCTGCTCTCATGCTAACCCCAGCTTCAGTCTGAAACATCCAGAAACACTGTAGACTACCAATTCGATCAGTTCCGGTAGCGCCCCAATGTAACCCGGTAGAGAAGAACTAGCCCTCCCCTCTTTGACTGATGGTTCTTGTTGCCTGTCCCTTCTGTTGTCATTTAACAGAACTATTTAGCCTGCTGAAAGGGGTTGTGTTCCGACCGCTGGTTGGTGGAGACATTTTGACTATATTCTGTACCTGCGTTGTCGCGTAATGCGTCATATGACGCGCCGCGTTAGCGCATCCGGAAGTCATCCGGGGCGCGCAGCGCGTAACGTAAGCATAACAAGTCATGTGACTTGTTAATAAAACTTTTCATTGGTTCATTTTACTTTTCTTATTGTAATGATGAAAGGCTTGGTCATATGACCTAAAAATTACGCTTTTCATTACTTCCGAACATTATTTTTTCTTAAATATATGTTATAATGTTCCAGGCTAATGTACTTTCCCGGAAATTTTACAACTGTCCTGCAAGTAAAATATATTCTTTTTTCGAGAAAAAGAGCGTTTCTTCGTCCCATGACGGAGCCGTTGAGCAAAAGAGGGTCGACCTGCTGTCTTAGTCGCCGATACGCCTGAATATGAGATTCTTATCGATCACTTTATGTTGCAGGAATAGAAAACACAACAGCCCTTGACCATTTATCTTTACTGCGTTCCTTCGTATTATACCTTTTACCCTTCATGTAATTGGTCTGCTTTATTTCACTTGCCTTTTAATGATTCTAAAACAGTCACTATTATTAAAAACTTTACCAATGTATATACTACTACCATGTTTTCTTTTAAAAACCTTTATTGTGAAAATTTCATTATACAAATACGAGCCTATAACCACGTGGGCCTGCCACAGAGCAAACTGTAATCGTATATGATGAATAGACATTTACACTGTAGAGGAACGTAACGGGCGGGCCATTAGGTTGCAAGAACTAAGGTGTCTAACAGTTACGGAATCGGTGGACGTACATTTTATAATTAAAATACGACAGGGCCAGTTACAATAAAATTATCTAGATATACATTTGCGGGCAAGTACCATGGGTGACGTTAATTCGAACTTTCAACAGTACAGTAATCAATAACACATCAGAACTTAATATCAATAGGGATGTCGAAATAGTCAATCAATTCTCGTCCCCGCCCGCCATGTGCTTCAAAACTGCATACGTATCTCGTGATTTCAAGGTTCTGCAACCAGTACACAACAAGGAGTTACGAGTCCCATTTATTCCGGCGCCATTTTGGGCGAGGACGGGCAGGTCCAGGATATAGTCAAAATGTCTCTACCAACCATCGACTATGATGATGTTCATATGCTGTATTTATTAGAGTAACACTCATCTGTCCACATGAAATTAATTTGCCACAATCTAAACATGTCATTTTAATCTTTCCAAAGTTCTTCTAAATATTTGGGACCGTTTCCCTTGCCTCTGAAGCTCTCAGTGCCACTTCTTTGATGAATGTACTAGCAGGTCAGGGGTTCTCCTCCAAATCTCTCTTTTATGCAGCACTATAATTAATTGGTGCCACCTCTCCATATGACGATGCATGGTATAGTTACCACAACTATATTTTTTTTCGGTTCCTCTGGAGAGTTCATCGTGGCAGATGAAGCGTGTAACGTACCGGGCATTTACCTTTTTTTGCATGTACAGGAAAGGAAAAAAAAATTGAGCGTCCGAGTTCTAAGGTGTCCCAGGGCCATTTTAGTGGACCAGGCCCAAATCCAAAGAACAGGCCGCCATTTTGAGAGTCCTCTTGCAGCCGCCTGTCGCTGTAGCATCAAGAGCAGCCGAAACTCAGCTGAATGGCAACTGAAACGGTAAAGGGGCGCCCCACTACAGCAGACGAGCCTCCACCTAGGAAGGCCCATTCACGCTGGCTCCCCCCCCCTTCGGGCACCCCACGCCGTTATTCGGAGCAGTATTGTAGGATGGCCACACCAGTGCGGCAACTTGCTAGACATCACCTCGGTGGTAACCGAATCTCAACGCCTTGTGGTGTCTTCTATTCAAAAAACATTGTTATGCTGCCTTCGACCTATTCGCCGCAATTGCGCACACAACTCAACTTCATAGCTTGCTAGACACCACCTCGGTGCCATCCGGATCTTGGAATGTCAGCACCTTTTGGTGTCTTCTCTTCAGAAAATATTGTTGCGCTGCCTTTGGCCCCATTCGCACATCAGTCCGCTACTGACGCCATCTCACAGGCTAATGGGGCGCCCCACGCCGACTTTCAGCATTGTAGAATGACCACACCAGTACAGCAACTTGCTAGACATCACCTCGGTGCCATCCGGATCTCGGCGCCCCACTGCAGATGAAGTGCCTCTCAACTATGAAACCACCACGGTGACATCCGGATCTTGGCGCGTTGTGCTGCCTTCGGCCTATTCGCACATCGGTCCGCTACTGACGCCATCTCACAGGCTACTGGGGCGACCCACGCCGAGTTTCAGCATTGTAGGATGACCACACCAGTACAGCAACTTGCTAGACATCACCTCGGTGCCATCCGAATCTTGGCATCTCAACGCCTAGTGGTATCTTCCATACAAAAAATATTGTTACGCTGCCTTTGGCCCCATTCGCACATCAGTCCGCAACTTAGACATCACCTCGGTGCCATCCGGATCTTGGCATCTCAGCGCCTTGTGGTGTCAGTCAGAAAATATTGTTGCGCTGCCTTTGGCCCCATTCGCACATCGGTCCGCTACTGACGCCATCTCACAGGCCAACGGGGCGCCCCACGCCGACTTTCAACATTGTAGGATGGCCACAGAAGTGCGACAACTTACTAGACACCACCTCGGTGCCATCCGGATCTTGGCGCGTTGTGCTGCCTTCGGCCTATTCGCACATCGGTCCGCTACTGACGCCATCTCACAGGCCAACGGGGCGCCCCCACGCCGACTTTCAGCATTGTTGGATGGCCACACCAGTGCGGCAACTTACTAGACACCACCTCGGTGCCATCCGGATCTTGGCGCGTTGTGCTGCCTTCGGCCTATTCGCACATCGGTCCGCTACTGACGCAAACTCACAGGCCAACGGGGCGCCCCACGCCGACTTTCAGCATTGTAGGATGGCCACACCAGTGCTGCAACTTGCTGGACACCACCTCGGTGCCATCCGGATCTTGGCGCGTTGTATTGCCTTCGGCCTATTCGCACATCGGTCCGCTACTGACGCCGCCTCACGTGCCAACGTATTTTCTCCGCATTTTATACCCTATGCCGCATAACAGGTCATGTGACTTGTTTATAAAACTTTTCATTGGTTCATTTTACTTTTGGTTTCCTAATGATGGAAGGCTTGATCATATGACCTAAAAACAACACTTTTCATTGGATGAAAACTTTTTTTTTTTCCCAAACGATGAAAGCCCCACCTTGTTTCTGGATGTTTCAGACTAAACTGGCGTCAGCATGAGAGCACCACCATCTCGTAGCTCCGTCGTGGTCATTCCGCGAGCAATCATGGCAGCCGCTCCCCACCAGAAGCCTGCAGGAGTCGGGCCCCCAAAACTTTTGATGAATTCTCAAGGCGGAGGGGACGCTTTCGAGAATGGGGTCCAAGACCTAGCAGACAAGCGTCCGATTTCCAAGGTGTCCCAGGGCCATTTCAGTGGACCAGGCCCAAAAAGGAAAGAGCCTGCCGCCATTTTGAGAGTCCTGTGACAGCCGCCTATCGCTGCACCGCAAGAGTGGGCGCAACTCAGCTGAATTGCGGCTTTTGACACAGTGGACCAAAAACGGACGGAATGGCAACTGAAACGGTAAAGGGGCGCCCCACTACAACAGATGACACTCCACCTGGAGAGGCCCGTTCACGCCGCCTCCCCCGGGGTGCCCCACGCCGTTATTCGGAGCAGCATTGTAGGATACCAAAACCAGTGCGGCAACTTTCTGGACATCACCTTGGTGCCATCGTTCTGCTGCCTTGGAACTATTCGCACAACAGTTTGCTACTGATGACCCACCCCCCGCGACGCCCCACGCCGTTATTTGCTGGGTGGCAACTTACTAGACATCACTTTCGTGTCATCTAGATTTCGGCGCGTTCTGCTGCCTTGGAACTATTCGCACAACAGTTTGCTACTGATGACCCACCCCCCGCGACGCCCCACGCCGGAAATCTGGACGTTGTGCTGCGTTGGGACTATTCGCACAGCCGACCGCTACTTCGTTGTTTTTCCCTAAAAATGTTTATATGTTATTACTATTTTTGTTTTCTTGTATATATTTATAAATTATTAAAGTTTTATAATCTTACTACTTTGTCGGAGTGCTATATATTTTTAATGTGACACATAATTGTAAAAACTTTGATGTACAAAGAGTCATCCCTGGAATCTTCCGCTTCACGCTCGGTCCCCTCCCCAATCACAATACAGGATGGTTTTCAGATAATAGCAACGCTTCTGCTGTGACGGATCTCATCGAGTGTGGGCCTTGATCTACTATAACTCCTTTGAAGAGGGGTGATTCTTTACAGCTGTGGCCATAAACTACATCTGCAGGGCTAGCTGATAGCCTAGGACCGGCCTGGACAATCGGACACAGAGGAAAAGGAGTGTCAGAGGGTGCGGTAGTGAATAGGGCGAAAGGGAGGTGTCGGGCGGGCACAGGGTGTGATTCTCAGGGAAGAGCAGCGCAGATGGGGGGAGGTTTATTACCCATGCATAAGACAGAGAGCGGGGGTGACCACTGCCTGGGTGAGATGCTTGCGAGGGTGGGGAGCCATGCTAAGGATCGACAGCGTGCACAGAGTGGGTCTGGTCAAGGCATCTAAAATGGCTGCCGTGCACGACAAAAGTGTGGCATTTGAAAAAAGACAAGATGGCGCAGACAATGTTTTTCAACACTTCCTGATTTCCTTCGAATCGAACGTTAACAGACGTTGGGGCATATTACCAAAGTTAAGCGATATTTATCCCTAAAGATGCATTGCAAAGATTTTTTTACCGTCAGAAATTATCGCAGATAAACCTTGCTATTATCAAGGTTTATCGCAAATACGATAAAAAACGACCGCAATGCATTAATATCGCTGAAAACTCAGCGATATTCATGCATTACCGAGCTAATGCTCTTAGCCATGTTATCCACCTCCCATTGGATAACATGGCTAAGAACTGCTCAGGGCAGCTGTTACTTTTTGGAGATATTCGCGCTTATCTCGAATATTTCCAAAAGTTGATAATAGGAGATAGCGATGTTAGCGACTGTTTCCAGTCGCTAACATCTTGGCATGCCCACTTTGCATGTCATTAGTGATAAATATCACTCACATGCAAAGTGGGGCCCAAGATGGTCGCTATCTCCTACTAGCCGTCGCTAACTGGTGTTAGCAACAGCTAGGTAATACAGATATAATTTTATCTCCGCGAAGCGGAGCGCTGTTACAGATATATATCTTGTTTTTGAACGTTAATTTCTCAAAATGCACTGAAGCACATATATTGAGACCTAGCAAAGGCACATCGGGCTACCAGTCCCTAATATTTTACCAAGTTTCGTGGAAATCCATTCAGCCGTTCGATTATTATTATTATTATTTTTTTTGCACCGCGGGGCCCTTTTAAAACCTCCACATCAAACCTAGGGGGTCAGCGAGGATCTACTATGCCCCCTTATGGTCATTTGCCCCTTCGCTTTGGCCTCCTCTTGTCTCTCGATCCTACCGAGAGACAAGATGGCGGCCGCTACGTACTGTTTGGAATGTTTACAGACACCGGAGAGCCAATCAGCTTCGCTTCGCAAAGCTCCGTAACGCGAAAAGTACGCGAAGCGGTGCGCTGTTACAGATATATATCTTTTTTTGAACGTTAATTTCTCAAAATCCACTGAAGCACATATATTGAGACCTAGCAAAGGCACATCGGGCTACCAGTCCCTACAATTTTGCCAAGTTTCGTGCAAATCCATTCAGCCGTTCGATTATTATTATTATTTTTTTTTTTTGCCCCGCGGGGCCCTTTTAAAACCTCCACATCAAACCTAGGGGGTCAGCGAGGATCTACTATTCCCCCTTATGGTCATTTGCCCCTTCGCTTTGGCCTCCTCTTGTCTCTCGATCCTACCGAGAGACAAGATGGCGGCCGCTACGGACTGTTTGGAATGTTGACAGACGCCGGAGAACCAATCAGCTTCGCTTCACAAAGCTCCGTTGCGCGAAAAGTACGCCTCCTGGAGCGCTGCCCGGTCCGCTGTTACAGATATATATCTTTTTTTAAACGTTAATTTCTCAAAATCCACTGTAGCACATATATTGAGACCTACAAAAGGCACATCGGGCTACCAGTCCCTACAATTTTGCCAAGTTTCGTGCAAATCCATTCAGCCGTTCGGGCTAAAAGTGAGGCCAACCGCCCTATGGAAAACTCAATGTTAAAAACACGTTTTGGGACCCCCCTTTTTTCTCGACCCCCCCTGGACGAACCCCCCCCAATTTTCAGGGGCTGCTCAGAAACAAAATGTGCCATTTTCCTGAAAATTTCAGCCAATTCCGTCCACAAACGCCAAAGTTATTAGACATAGAATTTTCAAAAAACCCATAGAGAAAAAATCCTAACTATATATACCTACTGGCGACCGCCAGTAGGTAATATATATATATATATGTATATATATATATATATATATATATATATATATATATATATATATATATATATATATATATATATATTCACACAAAGATTGCTTCAGAAGAAGAAACCGGAGGGACACAGCAGGGGATTCCGAAGAGAGAAGCTTTTGTTGCAGAACAGGCAGCATGACGCGTTTCGGCAGTTTTAGCCTTAATCATATGCTTAACATCCAGGAAACTGCATCGGACCGCTATTTAAACACTGAATCGTGCTCCCATTGGTGGAAGCCCAGCTGAGCCTTATACCTTGAAACGTCATCGCAGCCTACATCGGTGGACTACGACTCTCAGAGAGCACCATCTTGGCTGAACGGGAGAACGTCTTCAAACGGACTCATTAAATCCCAAAGTGAGGGCTGCTAACGGTAAGTAGCGTGAATATGTGCAGATTAATATGTCCTGGTGCTGTAACTACGAAAACCTCCTCTCTCTGGCCCCCAAACGCCTTGCCGCATATATATATATATATTCACTGAAAAAACCATAGGTTATAAACCATATATAGTTAGGAATTAGCATTTACAAAACCTTGAAAATTCACTGAAAAAACCATAGGTTATACACCATATATAGTTAGGAATTAGCATTTAAAAAACCTTATTTTACTCACACAAAACCATTGAAATTCCATATATAGTTAGTTGCACTAACTATATATCGCGCACCCGCAATCCACTGCTGATGATGTCACATATTACATCATTCATGACATGGTCAGTGACATCACTGATGACATCACTGATGACATCTCAAATGACATCACTGATGACTCCACTGATGACATCTCATTTGACATCAATGACCACATCACTGATGATATCATTCATGTGACAATACAATGCATCTCCTCACATTTTAATATAACCTTTGTTTCACCCAGTGTTAAATACAGAGTATAATTTTTGAAACCATTGACACACCAATACTAGTTACTACATATGTACTCACTGATTCCTACGTCTACACACACATTCACTCATTCACCCATACAATCATTCATACATACAATCACTCATCTTTACAACACTATCATATGCACTCATACACCTATACAGACACTCACACTCTGCCACTCATCCATGGAGTTACTCACACACCTAGTCAGTCCTGTAAAGAATCAATCACACTTCCATTTTCTTGTCTATACAGTTAAACATAGAGCACCTTACATTTTCAAACATATACTAACACATACTTACCTTGTTATACAATCATTTATATAAGTACACATTGATCTGCACAGAGTCACACACCTCCCAGCCAGCCACACACACACTCAGTCTCCCATACAAATACTTGGACAATCAATCAATAACCCATATAGTTACTCATATAGCTACTGATCAACACATGCAGCAGTTTACAGAACAACAGACATAATGATGCACAAATTAAGACAGTTTAGTCACTAACCCATGCTCTCAGTGAGATACATTTAATCACTCACTCATACAGTCAGTCATGCACCTACTAAATCCTTCGTCCAGACACTTATACATCCACTCATTCTTCAATATGTAAGACATATTTAAACTTTACAGAAACATAAAATCACTGGATGTTGTTATCAGTGATGTCATCAGTGATGTCATTTGAGATGTCATCAGTGATGTCATCAGTGATGTCACTGACCATGTCATGAATGATGTAATATGTGACATCATCAGCAGTGGATTGCGGGTGCGCGATATATAGTTAGTGCAACTAACTATATATGGAATTTCAATGGTTTTGTGTGAGTAAAATAAGGTTTTTTAAATGCTAATTCCTAACTATATATGGTGTATAACCTATGGTTTTTTCAGTGAATTTTCAAGGTTTCGTAAATGCTAATTCCTAACTATATATGGTTTATAACCTATGGTTTTTTCAGTGAATTTCAATGGTTTTTTAATAGCAAATATCTATAGCTGTAAAATGTATTCTTATTTAAATCCAAAAATATATTTTATATGTTTATTAATAATTTTTTTTAAATATTTTTTTTGTTTCGCTCCCGGTCCGCGGACCGGGAAGCTTCCCGTTAGCTCAATTTGATGCCGCGACCCGGTCCGCGAACCGGTAAAAAATCAACATAGTGACGGTATCGCGTTGCCGCGTAATGCGTCTTATGACGTACTGCGTTAGCGCACCCGGAAGTGCCCCGGGGCGCGGACCGAGGCGCGAAACGCAGCTCCCCGGAAGCGATCCGCGTCGCGAAAACGTGACGTATCGCGTTGCCGCGTAATGCGTCTTGTGACGTACCGCGTTAGCGCACCCGGAAGTGTCCCGGGGCGCGGACCGGGGCGCGAAGCTTAGCGACCCGGAAGCTAACCGGGGCGCGTTCCGCAGCGCGTAACATGAGCGTGAGAGGTCATGTGACTTGTTAATAAAACTTTTCATTGGTTCATTTCACTTTTGGTTTCATAATGATGTAAGGCTAGGTCAGGTGACCTAAAAATAACACTTTTCATTGGTTGAGAAGTATTGTTTTTCCCAAATGATGAAAACCCCTCCTTCTTTCCTCACTCTGACTTTCATCATTGTGAGAGGAAGACCTATTTTGCTTGTTGGAAAATGGCTTCATTGGTAGCTTCAGCTGGTGGACCCCCACCACCACCTCCACCTCCTCATGGGAAGAGAGGACCACCTCCCCAGGTCATTACCAACACTGAGGAGGAAGATGAAGAAATGGATGAGGAGGGAGAAGAACCACAGTTCTTAGAAGAGGTGCCCCGGGTTTCCAGAAAGAAAGCCAGTTTCATCTGGCAGTTTTATTCGATCCCTCGTGGCCAAAAAAAAGTCAATGCGAGGTATGTCACCTGCCGCATATGCAAAGAACAATTGTCCAGAGGGACGGACAAAAAATATAGCTATGGAAATCACACAATGCACAGGCACATGACAAGGAAACATCCACTAAATTACAGCCGGGCGGAAATAAGGGATATGCTTGACAATCCAAGACCAACTCCTGTGGCCAGACCAACAATACCGATTTCTCTAACACCAGAAGAGGCACGGGAAACTGTGCCAAATATTCAAGAAAATTTTGGGCACATGATTCACTTATGTATGCACTGTCGTGCATTATTAGCTTGTGGCAACATGAGCATCAATGCACTCAACCTGGCGTATGAACACCATGATTGCCCTAACCGCCCCCAGTAATTTTTTTTGCTCCTGTTGAGCCCTTTTCAACGCCTGTTTTTTGTTGTTTCCCTTCCCCCCAAAAAAAACCAAAAAAAATATAAAATCGTTCAAAAAATACAAAAAAACCAAAAAATGTTCAAAAAATAAAAAAAAAATATAAAACAACAAAAATATAAAAAAAAAGTTCTTTTCAGAACTACCTTCCCTTTCAAAAAAAATTGCTAGAATGTTTAGCACTCTGGCAAGCTCTATTTCTTTTGGTTCGCTCCCGGGTTAGCTTCCCGATACGCGGACCGGGAGCTAACCAAAAAAAAAAAAAAAAAAAAAAAAGTGTAAGTATAAGGAAAGTAAACAGAGAGTGATGTTAAAAGAAAGACAGCTATAGGGAGTAAAGAATAGATACTGTTTAATAGATCTATTTACCGAAGAAAAGACAGAAGAGGGTATAATTGTGAAAAACAAAATAGATAACGAAGTGAAAGAAAAAAAAAGAGAGTATAACATTAACAAAGAAGAGTTTCTTGGTGAATGTGAGTGAATGTTCAAAATAAGATTAAAACATGAGGAATAACAGAGAGAAAAAATAGAAAACAGAAAACAAAAAATAACAGAAAAAGATTAATTGAAACAGCAAAGAAATGTAAGTAACATAGAGCCATATCATCAACATAGGCAATAAAAGTTTTGCAGCTTTTATTGGCAGAAATGTGTCGCTAAAGCTGCTTTTGTGGCAGAAAACTGCCGCTAAAACCACTTTTGCACCAGTTTTCTGCCAATAAAAAGAGCAATAATTTTATTGGCTGTGTTCATAATATTCCCCTTAGTGTGCTTCAACTACACAGAGAAAGCATTATGAACAAGTAGTGATAGAGTGATCAGTCAAAGACACTAAGAGTAATAGAGACGGAGTGAGTGAACAAGAGTGAGGAACTATGAGAAGAGAGGGACTGAGGAAAAGAGTGGAAGGAGTTGAGTAAGTAGGTAATAGAGAAAGGAATGAGGAAAGTAGCAAAGGCAGGAAACTGAGGGTTAAAGAAATGAAGCTGTGGAACTAATAGTAGGTGAATGTGATAGAAATGTAACGAAAAGAATACAAAACATTTACCTTATAATTGTCGTTAAATTACTCACTTTTTGTTTTTATACTTTCAATCTGTGAAAGAGAGAACAAACATTTGAAAAATATTAAAACATGTATTTAAAAATTAGAAAAGACAAGGGAAAAGATTGAAGGACAAACAGTTTTTCAACAACTTTGACACTTACAGAAGCTTCTGCTTCTCCAGGCCCCCTACACAGTCCTAAAGATATACATTTTAAACTAACAGTATCTTGATGCAGATGAAGTGAGGCCTATCTTAAAACATGGTGCATCTTTTGCATTGCTGTTGTTTCAGAAAAGTGTCGCAAGACACTAAAATTTTAAATAATTGCTTCAGGATGCCAATAAGATGTCTACTATCCAGAGGTTTGTTTGAGGTGAGGCCTACTCAGGGTTGCAGATGAGATTTACACTTGTTGAAGAGTACAGAGGAGATAATACATGTGAAGGTCTACCAATGAAGTGAGTCATGTCCACTGCACTCTTCAACAAAGTCCAAACCTCCTATGTTTCCCTGGACAGACCTAAACTTGATCTGCACAATGTGATTCGTAATGATAGGAAACACAGGTGATGTAAATGAAATACGTGCAATTTATTTTGCTCATTTCACAATCACATCACTTGTGTTTCCTTTGCTTAGGTATCTCATTGTGCAGATGTAGTCCAGCATATGAAAGAATACGCAGAAGTGCAGCACTGCATGCAACAACTTTGACACTTACAGAAGCCTCACCTTCTCCATGCCTCCTACACAGTTCTACATATACATCATAAATGCAAACAGTACAGAATTAATTATACATGTTAAATGGTTTATTTTTGCTGTTCTCAGAATGTATCAAAATTCACTAAAAACAGTGACTTGAAGGTATTCATCATATAACAGCGGGGAAAAAAAAACACAATCAAAATAATTGTGTTTAAAAAACCCATACAACATAAGAAATCAAAATTCAGAACTCCTTAAAGTTAACTTACTTTCCATGACGTCCAAGGATGTCCTATGAACAGCTTACACTCTTTTGTGCTGTTATTACTTTCAGCCCGCCACTTTCTGAAAGAAAATCTCCATCGTTTTTAAAAACACGTTACATGCAATAAATGACTTCTTGCTCTCTACCACAAGTTTCCACAAGGCCAAATCTGGTCAGAGCCATTTATAACTCTTGGATTTCTTGTAAGCCAATCCCGTCATTTGGCATTTCCGCAACTTTCAGAATTAAAATGTTGAAGATCATTTTCACAATCCTGGAATAGTAATATCTTCCCCTTCTTGCTCAGTCATGTTCTACATTTCCTATGACACTGATACTGCTTACTATGAAGCAGACTTACACTACCTCTATGACTACTACAATTATTTAATTCTCTACATCACTTTTAATCACAAAGCAATGTAAAACAGTAGACAGCATTGCAGACTTACATTCCCTCTACTCCATGTTTTGATTGGCTGCTTCAATTAGCTTATAAAAAGAAACAGTTTTTCTGAACTCATTCAAAGTGCACGTATTTCTCCATGACGTCCAGTCCTATGGTTAGAAGTTATGTCTCTGAACTACACTTATCCTCAAGGCCAAATTGTGTAGGAGCCATTAGAACTTCTTGAAATTCCACAGAGCACATCCCGAGATTATTTCCCTAAAATTTTGGTTTTAAAAACACCAGGTAAGAGTTTTTAAGGTCATACGGCAATTTTTTTTTGAAAATTAAAACAGAATCATTGCAGAATAACCAGCCATTTCTAGACTTTAAATAAGCTGTGTAATGTCCTGATGTTATTGAAGGGCCGTCATGATATATAATTGCTGCAGTTACAAAAGTCCTTCCTGATATTGACAACTGCGAAGCTACAAAATTTTTAATTAAAGTTGTCAATTTTGTTCCATCAGGCCTACATCGTTGGAACATTAAAATGACATACTGGCCATATGTTCGTATAAATAATGTGGACATCATTTCAGATTTACATTGGCTACACTCCATGTTGTGATCAGCTGCTTTTACTAGCTTATTAAAGGAGACTGATTTACTGTCTGGCAAAGTTAAATATATAAATCTTTCTGAGTCTACACTAGTAGTACTTGATACCATACAGTTCTCGCAGTCATGCTGCCATCGATAAGAAAGCCCAAACAGCTGATCTACATCTACACCTTCAGCATGTAATACATCAAGCATATACATTAAAAACTCCTGACAATCTTGCTGAATATTTTGAGAGAATTGTGTTTGGCCTGAACATCTGTCTAACAGATTTCGAATTTCAGACACACTTTCTATGTTTCTTCTATCAGTGCTACATTTCTCTAACACAGAATTTAACAAACTGCAAAATCTTTGATCAGAATTGACCACCATCTCTTCTTTTACATTTTCTAGAGAAAACAAAACATTAACCACTACATTAGCATAGCAGTTGACACCAGAACTGTTTTCAAATTGAAAACCAACAACATCTTCAACAGAATCCTTTTTGTTTCTGCTTGTAATTTTAGGTTCATCGACTTTTCGTCTTTTTGCTACAACCTCCCCAGTATTGGTCACATTTCTTCGTTTCCGGCCTACCACACGTTTCTCAAACAAAGGATACTGAGGCAAATGTGGCGCATACTCTCTTCTTAACCTATTGTATTCCTTAACACAATCTAGATCAGCACAAATGTTTGTGACATCACACTCAATCAAGTACAATCCCGATAAAGTTCTAACTCGTGACAATGCCACATATGCCATACCCTCCTTGAACACAGAACTGCCAATATTCACCAATGCACTGTCTACACTTAAACCTTGCGATTTATGGATTGTCACCGCATATGCCAAGCAAACAGGAAACTGCTTACGGCGAACATATAAGTCTTTTACAAGCAAAAATCTAGCAGAGCAACGACCAATTAGCTGTACTTCCTCAATGCCATCAAATTTAATTTTTAAAAATTCAATTCCATCTCTATTTCTGTATTTTACAAAATCAACAACATTACCCATTGATCCATTTACCAGACCTCTTTCAACATGTAAATTCCTTCTTAAAATTATACGGCAGTTCAAGCACACATTCAGAGTCTTTTCAAAACCTGCAGTTTTAGATATACTCTTCTCTAATGAATCCAATTTTGTTTTCAGATTCTCAGACAAAATAATTGTTGATCCCATATGCTCTACTTTGTCAATAGCTTCCAGTTTCACAATCTCTTGCTTTTCTAAATGCAACATTTTGTTGTTGAATTTGGCACATTCTGCAAGAGTTGGCATCAAACATATTCCAGATTTCTTATCAGTAATTTTCTGAAAAATATTCTCAGGCACAACATCTTGTTCTGGATATAAATTTGACAGTAATCGTGCATGTAAAGCTTCTTTCCCATGCTCGGTCACTTTTCCAATTCTAACATCTTGTAGAATAGTCTTGTAAACTTCATCCTTCGCCTGACGCATATTTTCATGCAGTTCAGCATAATTGAAGTTTAACCATATATTGACGTTGCCAATGCTGCCTAGGCACTTCCTGGTATCTTCATGCGTGAGCATTTTGAACACAGGTTGCCCTTTCACTGGTGTCAGCTGCAGAAGATCTCCGAAAACAATGATGTGTTTGCCACCAAATAACACATCATACTCTGTTTTGAGAACTTCTTGCATTCTCAAATGCACAAAGGCAAGCATGACATTGGAAACCATGCTTACTTCGTCAATGATAAGAAGTTTCATTTTCCTCAAGATTCTTGAAACTTCAAAACAAGCATCTCCAGATAGCTTGTGATATTGTAATTTGTTGTCATGCTCCACTGGCAGCATCAGTAAACGATGTAAAGTAATCCCTTTAATGTTATGTGCTGCCAGTCCAGTTGGAGCGGTGACAACACAAGACAGCGATGACTCTGTCCTTTCCTGCAAATAGCATGAAATTGCTTTAATGAGGAAACTTTTTCCAGTTCCCGCTTCTCCACTCACGTACAGTCGGACAGGCTTCAACGACGTACATGAGCACTCTTTCTTGTCATGACTTAATCCATGATCAATTTGCATGGTAACTTCGTCATATATTTTCCTCTGCTCAACGTTGAGTTGTCTTTCCAACTCTTCTAAGTTAACCGCATCCTCCTGAGCATGTGCCATGGCTCTTTCCACTTCATTCATGGCAGTGGCAGCTTCATTTTCGATAACAGGTCCTCCTAGTGGATCCTGACTCAATGAAGCAGAACTCTGACTGTCCTGAGAACTGTCTCTGGCAATCTCGGCTGCAATCGTTGCTTCCTGCTCAATTTCCGCATTCAACATTTCTACATATTTGGGAAAAGCAGGACATTCTATGGTCTCCTTGGCGGCATTGAAAGAGTCTTCGTAACAGAGGAAATCTCCAAGCAGTTCCTCTTCTGCACGCCAAGGCTTGAAAAGTTGCAAAAGTGCTAAATAGAAAAACTCCTTTTTTTCAGGAGATTCGCCACTCAATTTTCGATGGTTTACCAAGTGGCATTTTCTTTGCTTGACGAGACATCCCTCACTTCCTATTACAGCATACACTCCTTTCTCAGTATCTTCTTTGATGTTCCTCTTGAATATGTAATTTTGAAGAACCTCATACAGACAAACATTGTCGAGGTGACTGCTTCTATTTGGATAATATGTATCCAACATGTTGGTCTTCAAAATGTCGGTACTGTTTGGCTCCTTTTCCGCCAAATACTCAATTTCCCGCACAGGTTTCAGAACTCGATTACGCGTTGCAGCAAGACCAAGACTCGCCCAAACGATACTCCTGGACTTGGCATAGAGACTTGCTGAAGACAACCGGTCAGAGCATTCGTAAGCTCCAATTTCTCGATGCGACAACATCTTCAGACTGAAACTGTACAACTTCTTGCTGAGGCTCTTTTCATGGGAAATGTCCTCCCACATATCCTTCAATTCTGTCTTCTCTTTTTTGGTGATGTAAGACGTCACATACCGAGCCACAGCCATACAGTTATCAGCCACAAACTGTATATCCATGTTAGCATTCCACATGGACAAAATCACCGGGTTGTAGTCGTTGATGTACTTGGACTCTTCGTTCCTCTTCAAATTGTATGTGTTTTTAGGTGATTTCTTCATGACATTATGTCGCAGCGAAGACATCAAACTGTTTACTCTTCCTTTAGAAATCACCGGTCGTGGAAAACCGAAACGACATTTGGTGTAGAACTTGTCCTTGTTTCGGAATTTACGTCGGCAGTACTTTCCACATCGATGGCTTTGGAAACGCAGAACTTTTTCTCTTAGGCTTTTCTTCTCCTTTGCGTTTGGAACAGCACACGTAGAATACTGTTGGATGAAACTCATCACTGAGTCTTCTGGATCCGTTCCAAATTTAGGTGCATCCTTGATCCACAGCAACATATGTATATGAGGAGCACCTCTTGCTTGGTACTCCTTTCTCCAGAAGAAATCCAACACCTCTCCAAGAGGTGGATTCTTCTTATTCATGATGAAAGACATCATAGCTTCAAATCTATGATTGAAGTACCTACATACATTGACTGGATCCAAAGAGCACAGTTCTCCGGGTGTCTTGAATTCGATGTTATCTACGTTAGCATTTGCCTCTCGTAGAAATTCAAGTAAGTCTTCCCAGCCATACTCGGCACAGCTCAGAGTGAGGAACCATGTGGGAGTACCTAAGTTCCTCAGCATACATTTTAAATCACCATGACGACGGTACCAGTACTCATTAGTACCACGCTGACACGCCATGAGATTAATCAGGTGAGAATCCAAAATACTGTCTTGGACATTGACTTTATCCATAAAGTCACTTGCCGAGATGTTTTGCATGTGTATACCACTTTTCAAGATGTGGTTCACTGCATATGACAGTCCAGACAGATCGCTTTCAAACAGGAGATGAAACAAATAGGGAATGCATTGTCGAAACCTAGCATCTCCTGCATACAATCGCAAAGTCCGGTATTCAGAAGCAGGAATTTGATGAGGTCGCTCATCATATCTTCCTCCCTGACCTGTTGGAAAAAGCTGTGGGAAACACCGAGCTTCCAAACTTTCCTCCCAAACACTAATGGGACTCCCTTTGGCTTGTTTCATTTGAAACAACTCAATAGCATTCCCCATGACTTCCTTGGAATGCAAAGGATGAACACTATAATGTTCATATATTTCTTCACTAGTAGAGGGTTCTACTTTCTCAATTTGACCAGCACACAAATCGCTATCCTCTTCCTCACTTACTTCCTCTTCTGCAACATATACATTCTTATAGTATTTATTATTTTTTTTCAAATACAATGTTGCCTTTTTAACTTTCCTAACATCTACTAAATCTTGCCATATTTTCTTATTCTTTGTCGGAACCCCATTAACTAAGATAACCAGAGGTTCCTCTTCCACTTTTTCTACTCCAATTGTGTTAATGTTTTTCTTCAAATCTAGAGGCAAATAAACAACTCTTCCCTTTAATCCTCTCTGTAAATCTGATGGAGGCAATTTCCCTGTCTTTGGCTCCATTCTTACAATAGCCTGAAAGGGATGGATACTTTGAATCAAAATAGATTCATAAGTATTTAAATCCTTCAATTCAGAAGGAATCTCAACCAATTCCAGATTATTATGAACTGCTCTAGCAGGCATCTGGTTTTGATTTAATTTGCAACAACAATAAGTACACACACGTTGATCCAATCCCAAATCAAAACAATTTTCTACCATCAAGTATGTTGCGAAATCCTTCCATTCACTATTATCTTCCCTTTCACTTTTTGCATATAAATCCACTAACTTAGTCTGATTCTTATAATAAGTGCGTCGACAACACACACAAGTGAAATTAGGCCTCTCACTTGATTTCACCTCAAACGTCGCAATTTCCCTCTGGAAATTATCTGTACTGGAAACCTGTACACTATCTTCCACATGACCCTCTTCTTCTTGCTCAATTTCAACATTCTCCTCTTTACTTCCAAAGTAACAAAACTCAATTTCTTCACATATATTCTTCACATCTATTTCAGAACCATGCAAAAGAGCAGCGCATAATTGTTTAAGCATAATTGCTGGACTCTTAGCATAATACAACATTCTAACTAATTTCCTCACTTTATTATGATGCACTGCTAGCATCCTGAAATGATGAAAAACACTCTGGCATACTCTCCTGGAAAGACAAGCCAGTGAATGACCATGCAAACCTGTCACTTCTCTTACTCTGCAAGGATCTAATTCTTGCCACAACCTTATTTTCTGCTTCAAACTTTTCTTATTAAATGACCGTACAAAATCACAAAGCAAATTGATGGAATCCTGTCGCACACTGCAAATACTACTACACTTCCAGGTGTACACAGGACCCTTAGCACGTCTTCCTAAAACCTCATTACCTAACACCTCTTCTGCCTCTGTTGTCACAAGTTTTTCTTTTTCAACTGGACAACCATCTTTCACTTCATAAGCACGACCACTGGTGTCAACTGCATGCACCAAATCATTATCCTGGAAATAACTCTCCTCATTAAAAAATGCCTCACAGCTTGAACTATGCATCCATTCTCCAGAAAAAACTTCACAATAATTACTACGATTAACTATTCTCTTCCATCTACTATTTCTTTTGAAATCATAAATTGCCTTGTTTAGCTTCCTAATTCTATTGATTATCAAAATAAATAACTTACGTTTAATTTCAAATGCCTGATCAATAACTTTCTCAACTTTTTTTTTTCTCTTATAAAAAACCAGTTTCTGTTGACCTTTCTTAATATTTTTTAACAAATTGCCAATTATCCTGTTGCGGAACATTCGTTTACGAATCTCCCTAAACTGTTGTTTCCTTCTACTATCATGCACAGAGTTATCTCTTGCTCTAGCAGTAACATTTTTGATTGGCCTTTCCTTTCCATGTGAATTCCTTCTCGTTTTATGGACTGAAACATTTTCTGTAGTAATATTTTTTTTACTACACATATTTCTTATGAAATATTTTGTGCTCTTACCCGGTGCTTTCTTCGTGACTTGACAAATCTTTTTGTTAGAGGACTGCTGCTTATTTTCTTTCACCTGCTGTCTTTGACGTTTTGCAGCCTTTCTCTGTCTTTCTATTGTTGGCATGGTGAAATCTTGAAATGATCTGCAGTTGAATCTGTGGTAAAATATAATAAAACATTTTATTAACCATTATTACCAAACAGTAAAACAATGACAGTGATCAAAAACTTAACACACTACTTGACATTTTAAATAGAAGATTGTTTAGTCCTTGCAAATTTACAATACAGAAATAGCAGAAAAGAAATGACATTTATATTTATGTTACCTGTGCTATTTTATATGTGAATCTGATCTAATTTTATGAGCATATTTTAATATTTTATTGAAGACACTACACATAACCTGCTTTTGAAGGTGTCTTTATTTTTAAATTAAACGGTTTACCTTTTTATTTTTTATTAATTATAAATTTTAAAAATAAATGTTTATATTTCCATTGGCTCAAGCAGGTCAGCTTCCCATCCTATGTCATATAATTCGGACAAATCTGCATCCTCATCACGCTCTTCTTCATCCTCAGGATTTAAATCATCCAAGGGATCAACATCCACTGATGTTTCAATTACAAGTTCAATGATGAGGTCAAAATCAGCTGATTGCAGATTGTCGCTCATGTTGAGGTTGTCTTTATCTTTAAAGAAAGATAACAACAATGAGATGTTGCAGAGTAAGAGACAAATCTCAGAGATTATAATAGTAAAATTGTTTAACAAGAGTAATATTTTGCAGCTATTTTTTAGCCATGTCCAGCAATGCTGAGCAGGTGAAGACTATGTCTAAATTTTCAGTGAACAGGACTCATCTCTTCTTAACCTTGGATAAGCCTCACCGACTCTGTGTGTCCTGCACATACTTAAATGTAAAGGGGCAGATTTATGTTAAATGGCACATCCCCAGGCATGCACCAGTTAACGTGCACCACTACTCTGCCACCCATGGTGTGCCGTATTTACAATCAGATAGGAGAAAGCTTCGTCAAAACCCTGCGCCTGCTTTAAGCAGGCATAGGTCTTGACGCAACATTGTGGAGATGGGGCACCCCTGAGCCTTGCTTGAGCTGCATCGCACTTGCGATACAACTCCAGCAATCACTACCTTTACAGCACAGATACGTCACGCATCTGTGCCATTTTTGCCCCATGATGCCCCGTATTCTAAATGCAGCACACCATGGGTGGCGGAACAGCGGCGCAGGATGACTGACACATCCCTGGTGATGCACCAGTCATCATAAATCTATCCCTAAGCTTCTTATCTTGTTACAGATGAACCGCCATATGTAGCATGAAACTATTTTGCATTTCCTAAATAGCGAATTTTAAGGAATAAATAGCAATTCTTTACCATTCCTAATTTGCAATGAGCAAATTGCTAATTGCAAGTTACCCATTCATTTCCATGGGCTAGGAGGCTCATAGGAATGAAGGTTTAATTTGCGATTAGCAATTTGCTCATCACAAATTAGGAATTTTTCCAAGAGTGCAGGGGTGTCTCAAGAACACCCTGCTGCACCCCTGAAAAAGAAATTTGGGGGCATATCGCACACATACATGCCCTAAGGGCATGTGTTGGCGTCATATGGCACCTTTTGTTTTTTTTAAAAAAAGCTTTTTGAAAAGAATTCACAAATTACCACCAATTTACCACAATAGTTTCCAAATCCTTAATGTCATTTTTTACATATTTTTTGTTTGATACATTGCATTTAAGTAGTCACAAAATTTGCAAATCCTTCAGTGCAATTGCAAAATAAGGAATAGCAAATTTTGCTACTCCTTATTTTGCATCAAACTTGTTTGATACATACCATTTGTCTAATTAACATTCGCAAAGGCCGAAATTCGTAGAATTTTGATCTTTGCGAATGCTAATTAGCTTGATACATATGGCCCCAAGTGAGGCCTGTCTTGCGACATGGTGCATCTTTTGGCATAATACATGTAAAGCTCTACCAATGAAGTAAGTGATGTCCACTTCATTGCGCCAGTCATCATAAATGTATCCCTAAGCTTCTTATCTTGTTAGACATCAACCGCCATATGTATCATATAACTATTTTGCATTTCCAAAATAGCGAATTTTAAGGAATAAATAGCGATTCTTTACCATTCCTAATTTGCGATGAGCACATTGCTAATTGCAAATTACCCATTCATTTCCATGGAGCAGGAGGCCCATAGGAATGAAGGTGCAATTTGCGATTAGCAATTAGCTCATCGCAAATTAGGAATTTTTCCAAAGGTGCAGGGGTGTCTCAAGAACACCCTGCTGCACCCCTGAAAACGAAATTTGTGGACATATGGCGCACATAAATTTTAACAACATTCCTTTACCTCAAAAACGATTTTCAATTCATAATTTGAAAACACTGCCCACAGGGAAATTACTTAAAATGTCCTTAAGACACATGAAAGTGTTTTTTTATTGCCTTTCCAGCATGGTTGGGTCACTTTTAACATGGCTATGTAACACAAACATTTAAAATCTAAATTTCCCATGCACAGGTCGGAGCATATTTACAAGCAACTTGCGCCACAGAGAAAGGTCTTACATTAAAATGAGAAAAATAACATCAGGGACAGTCAATTGCCGTATAAAGAAGCATACACCATTATGTCCTTGTCATAAATTTAAAAACAATTCCTTTTCCCCAAAAACGATTTTCAAATCATAATTTCAAAACACTGCACATGGGAAAATTACTTAAAATGTCCTTAAGACACATAAAAGCGTTTTTTGATTGCCTTTGCAGCATGTTTGTATCACTTTTAACATGGCTATTTAACACAAACATTCAAAATCTAAATTTTCCATGCACATGTGGGAGCATATTTACAAGCAATTTGCACCACATAATTCATAATTTTCTCCTAAAAGCACACTATTCTCTATCTAAATTAAAGAAATATTTTCTCACCTTAGCAAATACTTTGAGTTTGAAAACAGTCTCAGAAACACACCAATTTGTCTTCAGCAGAGCAAAAGGTATGCACTCCAGAGTCTGCAGCTATCAAAAGCACAGAAATGCTGTAATTCTTCACACATATCTCTCATGTCACCCAATCAAAACTCTTCCCTCACTTTTTTTCAAATGAAAACCCTTCCCCCCTCTGCCCTTTCTGCCTTTTCTGCATGGCAACCACCTCTTGGAAGACTTCTGGTGTTTGCAAGTTCACACAACTTTGTTGCAATTGAACTCTGAACTCTCAGTGCACCTGCATATCCAGTGCATTCTTTCATTTAATGATTTTTTATTGACCATTCAAAATACATCTTTCAAAGAACACATCCGTGCACCCTAACTTTCTGTTTTCAGCAATCAAAATCCACCAATCACTGTTACTGCTTCATGAACACAGAAACTCCACAGTTTTTTTCATTTTAAACTCTCATTTTTTCAACTGCCATTTCATTGCCACACTTCATCTGACTGCAGGAGAACCTTCTCTCACCATGTTTTCTGTCTGGATTGTTGGACATAGTTATATTCACTGGGCTCAAAGGTACGTTGAAAACAGGAAATTACCTAACCTCAATTTACAAGATGTGGAAATTAAGTGGTTTGGCCACAGAGGATTAAAATGTCACCAATTGATACCATTGGTGAAAACCTTTATGCATTTGCCCAAACCTGACCTGTTAATTGTGCACTGTGGAGGTAATGACTTGGGCACTTTGACTGGTGTAGGTCTGGAAATGCTTTTAAAGGACACCTTTGAGCAATTAATGGCACTTTTTCCTCAGACTGCCTTGGTATATTCAAATATATGCCAAAGACAGAAATGGAGGTGGTCAAACCAATTTTGTCCACAAATTGAGAAGTCGAGGAAGCATGTAAACAAATCTGTTTCACCTTACATGAGAGACCATGGAATGGGCTCCCTGTACAACAATAACTTGCGTTACTACATGCAAGATATCTACAGAGGAGATGGAGTTCACTTCTCAGATGAGGGCAACAGAGTTTTCACTCTGAATTTAAGAATGTGCATTGGTACCTACTTATAAGTACCTAAATGTACCATAAACCCAAAAGCTCTTCTCAGAGCTACCCTACATCTGATCACTCACAATTATTATTTTACTCTAACATTTTTCACTAATTTCCAACAAAGTACGCTCCCTGGGGCGCTACCCGGTACGCGAACCGGGAGCTAACCTCGCGAATTTTTTTTTTTAAATGTTTTTTTTTCGCACATATAAGCCTCCTCAGCCACCCTCAGAAAACCTAGGGGGTCAAGATAACTCTACCGTGCCCCCTTCTACCCATTCTGAACATTATTTGCCCTCCATCTTGTATCTTAATTCGACCGAAACACAAAATGGTGGACTCCCGGAACGCTTAAGGTTCGCGAACCGGGGCGCTCAACGGTTCGCGTACCGGGTCGCTCTCTGGGAAGCGCACCATCAAAAAAGGTGGGAAAGTAGTTCACAGAAAAGCCACTGGAGACAATTTCACCAAATATAGATTAGCTCATACTACAGACCAGTCCCTACCATTTTCACAAATTTGATTGGAATTCCATTTAGTCATTTAGCCTGTAGACCTCTCTAAATACCCTGAGGTAAATTACTTCACAAAACACATCTGAAGTGTTGGAATTGACAACCAATGAAAATGTTACTTTCATTTTCTACTTTTTTTACCTGACATTTCATTGGTTATATACCTGAATATATATAAAGGAAGAGAAGAAAACACAGCCATTTTGACTACTACTTCTTGCTGTACATTTCAATAGTATTTTCACTAATTCCTTCAACTTCTTTCTAAAGGTAAGTTTTTATTTTTAAAACTGAAGTATATTGTGCACTATAAGTTAATATGGTAAACTTTTTCTGATAGATATATACTATCCCTCTGTAGTAGTTATAGATTTAGAGAGACTTCTCTGTTATAGTTATGGATGGAGTTAGGCTTCTCTTGTATAATTATGAATTTACTTACGTTAAATCGCATACACTTTTTTATATTCCTACTTCCACTCTGATACTATACACTGCCCAAAGATAAATTCACTGATAAAAAATGCCTATCTAAAATTATTCCCAACATTGCCCTATCTCTACTAATATATATTTTTTTAATCCAAATTTCAGGCAAAATGGAAGGCGAAAACCAAGTTTCTTTTGAAATGGACCTGCAAGAGAGCAGCCAAGAATTGATTGATACAATTGATCAAATTGACATTGAATTTTTCGATGAAACTTGGGACAATGAACTACTGCAATGTGTACAAGCAGTAGATAACCTCCTTGCAAATGAGGACATTTTACACCCTCAGAGACTACAATGTATATTCCATGATAATTATGAAATTTCTGACAATGAAATGTTAGAAAGTTTAATAAATTATGAAACACAATCACAATAAAAAAAAATGCTTAAAAAATAAAGAAAATAAAAAATAATCAACAAAAACAACAATCAATTAACATACAGCATTTGAAAAGTCTATCATTCATTTTTCATTGCAGTACGCTGCCCAGAACGCTTCCCGGTTCGCGGACCGGGCGCTCCCCACGCAAAAAAAACAAAAACATGTTTTTGTTTTTTTTGCCCCGCGGGGCCCTTTTAAAACCTCCACATTAAACCTAGGGGGTCAGGGAGGATCTAGTATGCCCCCTTATGGTCATTTTCGCCTTTGTTTTGGCCTCCTCTTGTCACTCAATCCTACCGAGAGACAAGATGGCGGCCGCTCCGGACTGTTTAGAATGTTGACAGACACCGGAGAGCCAATCAGCTTAGCTACGCGAAGTTCCGGTACGCTTAAGGTCCGCGGACCGGAGCGCTGCCCGGAGCGCGCTTACAGATATATATCTTTTTTTAAACGTTAATTTCTCAAAATCCACTGGAGCACATATATTGAGACCTAGAAAAGGCACATCGGGCTACCAGTCCCTACAATTTTGCCAAGTTTCATGCAAATCCATTCAGCCGTTCGGGCTAAAAGTGAGGCCAACCGCCCTATGGAAAACTCAATGTTAAAAACACGTTTTGGGACCCCCCTTTTTTCTCGGCCCCCCCTTGACGAAACCCTCCAAATTTCCAAGGGCTGCTCAGAAACAAAATGTTCCATTTTCCAGAAAATTTCAGCCAATTCCGTCTACAAACGCCAAAGTTATTAGACATAGAATTTTCAAAAATCCCATAGGGAAAAAATCCTAACTATATATACCTACTGGCGACCGCCAGTAGGTAATATAACGCTTTTCTGCGAAATACTCAACTTTTCGTTGTAAAGGCATATTCATTGCAAATTCCAGTGTGGTAAAGGCATGCATGGTAAAGACCCATGTGGTGCTCAGCCGTCGTTTGGAAGGCGGTTTCCCCAGATGATCCCATGTGGCATACTTACCACTTGATATTCGTTACTTGCAGACATTTGGGGGTTTGTACTTTTGAGACTAAGTAAGTCATACTTAATTCCCTATGAATGCAAATGGATAAGGGACCTCATTCATTGATAACAATATCAGGGTAGGAGGTCTGATGGCCGTAAAACTAAACACAGTATACAAAAGCAGACAATAATGAGCTAATCAAGAAACATCGAACAAAAAAAAGATATTCTACCATCTTCCTGGCGTCACTAGGGTTGGTGTCACCCGGTGCGGGTAACTCATGGTGTCACCCCCTCACGACTTACCGCATGGGCTCGAGTCTCGGCAATGAACATCCTGTGATTCTACGCAAATAACTTAATCTCCCCGTGCCTAACAAAAAATGAATGTGTCTTCATGTAATGCAACTGGTGCTATGTAAAGCACTACTCGCTGCTGGTTAGTGATTGTAGAATCACCCCTCCCTCTCTTTTTTGACAGAGTTGCACCACTAAACCTTTTAACCCACAGAAGGAGAAATATGGCAGCAGGTAAAATAGTATAAACTTAACTCCATAAGGGTCCTAAAGTCCAGGTACCAGCAGGTCACTCAGAGGGCTATGGGGCTATGGGCAGGAGCGGTCGGCAGTAGGAGTTACTGCAGGGCGGTGACATGGGCAGGGGGAGGGGCAGGGTGGGGGGTAGTAATGTATGGATTACGGAGTTTTACAGGTAAGTAAACATTTAAATAAATAAAACGAATTTCGTTGCGCGCACTGCATCACCAAATATGATGCAGAGCGCGCAACGAAATTTGTTTTTATTATTTAAATGCTTACTTACCTGTAAAACTCCGTAATCCATACATTACTACCATCCACCCTGCCCCTCCCCCTGCCCACATCACCGCCCTGCAGTAACTCCTACTGCCGACCGCTACTGGCTGTGGGTATATGAAATCATACTACCCAGTACCTTGGTTTTATCCCAGCAGTGTCACGTGCTGTAGCAGACCGGTACCATCAATAATACCACTTTTTAAGGTTACCTCGCTTTTTAATGTTGACATAAATAAAATACCCTGCGCCACTGAAGTTCAAAATATGTAAATGTAAATTGATACTTGTATAGCGCACTAATCACCCGCAAGGCTTTCCCTGTGAGGTGTACACTCCTGGGCACCCCCGAGGTGGAGTCCAGGCATCCTTAGCGTTGTGGGGGCCGTTGTGGAGATTAAGCAAGCTATTGCCGAGAGTTACAGAGTGGGAATCCATGATTGGAATAGGCACCGAGGCGAGAATTATCAGGTCCGTGGAATTTTTGAGCCCAAGACCCGCCGAGGCGGGGAATTGAACCCTGGCCCTCTGCATCAGGGTCTGCCGCTCTAACCATTGAGCCACACTCCTCCACAAAGGATGTAAAAATGTAAAGGATGTAAAAAAAAATCAGACATCTGCCCCTGCACTGTCTTCAGCACAATAACAGCACCATGAACAATGGGGTTTTACAAACTTGTAAGGATATGACATTCATTCTCTGCCCCATTAACGACCTCTTTTCTCACCTGCGCAGGACTTCAGTCAAAATTCTCTGTTGCCTTCCAAGGAAACGTTTATTACACCCACAAGGATGCCCTAACTCACGCTGCCAAGACATTCGGTTTTCAGTGCTGTGCCTGATTCGTCTTTTATTCACTCCTTTATTCTTTCATTCCCTAAACTGCTGCACCAGCAGAAAAAAACCTGAGCCCCTCTCCGTTCCTTTGCAGCAAGGGCCATAAAGAATGCTTACTTTTGTGTATTACCTTTTGCAAGTTATATCACTATTCTGCGCAAGCCAGAGATTAGTGCGTGGCAGGTATAAACCCACACACCTTTTTTCTTCTTAGCATCATTTCCTTTAGCGTGGAATTAGGAATACCTTTGAGAGAAAAAAGATTTAGGTGTTTTTGTACACGAGCCATTTTCACTTTCATAGCGCACTGTTCTTGATGAATTTTACTGCATAAGCCGTTTTTTTCCCACTGACAGATAAACTCATACAGTGAGACATGACTTGTGGTCCAAGGTGCCACGCGCTCTGCTGAAATTCCAGAATTACCGTATGACCAAGGGAGTTGAGAAATGGAGGCGCGGATTCACGTTCTGAATTCGGAAGTCATGTATTTCTATATATCCCCTTAATGTACAAAAATACTTTTTTCGTAGTGTTCCACTGTTAAAAACTGTGAATGTCTCCCGGGCTAGTCAGAGGAAAATGACTTTGGTCTTTGGAGACAAACCTTCTGGGAGCTCTTTTTTTCTCATTTGTTTTTGGCACTCTCGTGACCCAATGCAAGGGTGCCAGAGTGTTTAACACATTTTTAGATGGGCAAGTTATGACAGACACTTCGATACCAGTCATACACGCTCTATGCATACAAGCACCTTCCAGAAGTTACATTACAAGGACTCAGCCCGCCTGCAGGAAATGACATCTAGACTCCATTTCGTAAATATTACATCACATGCATGAGCGGAGTGAGACCCTGATCAGATAGGAGGCAGCCTCATCTGCTTGCCCTGTAAGTGGCAGAGGACCAAATAGCGTGGGTCGAGGCTGAAACATTAGCACTTGGGAACATGGGCGGTGGGTCACAGGTGCGTGCGCTACGCACCGTGCGCTTGCACTATAATAAAGCAGCAGAGCAGGCTTGAGGCTACACTGCAGTGCAGCACTATGTTTGTGTTACACAGAGAGCCAGCAGCGTAACCAGATTGGTGTCACCCCATGATGGGGTGAGACCCGGTGCGGTCCGCACCCCCCGCACCTCCCTAGTGACGCCAGTCCTGCACAATGAACCAAGTCTAGACTTCAACAATAAGTCCTTAGGGGACTAATGATTTAAAATAGGCAACAGCCAAGACATTGTTAAAGGAAGGCACGTACGGTAGACAAACCTTTCTACAGACTTAATTTGTAAATAAAAGATTGTAATTAGCAAATGTTTCATAGAAGAAAGTTCAATTAAGTCAAACATTAGTTAAAAAGTGGCTTGCCTCTAAAAAGTATCGCAATTAAATACTAAAAATGTACTACAATTGATTAGACACTCCAGTGGGCCAGAGTCATAGGAGATAAGGAAGTGTGTTAATGCAAGTTCATCTCTTCATCAAGTGGGAAGGAGTAGTGTGCGAGGCCCACATCCAGCTAGCTCATGACAAAGGAGTCAAAGAATGAGTAATGAGGGGTGATTACATGGGAGGTCATGACAGATGACAGTATGACAGATGTAGTGGTGTGAAGAAGAATATTGTAAATAAGCATGTCATTCAGTCAGACATAGAAATCCTTATATATAATGGGTTCAATTCCACAGAATTGGGGGTTGACAGGATACACACATCCAGTAACAACCATTTCGAAATATTAATTACACTGGTAAGGGGAGTGCCTCTGGTTCATGGTAGTGGACACAGCTATACAGAAGTAACATTTCTCATTCATTACAGTAAGACTACTGTGCAGTGTCACAATTGCGCAGGGCTCATTAAGGCTCACGCTTTAGACCTTGTTTCAGCCTGGTTTTTCATGTGGCCTACAACAGAAATGGTTGCTAAATTGGACGAGGTCATTATTGGGAGAGAGCAGATATCATTACTATCTCCAGTAACAGCCTGTTATTGGAAGAACGTGTCCGAATATACAGAGTAGAGGCCACCAATTGATGCAGACACCAAGATATACACAGCTGTAGCAATTTGTGACCATCCTATCCTCCACAACGACTTCTAGTGTTTTCATTAGTGAAGTGCTGTGCTGGCTTTGGACCCATCAAAATAACAGCAAACCTAACTGCAAATTGTAAGGGCTTCAGGTGTGTGGCAGCCCGGGATGAAACACTTCCCGGGCGCACACACAGCCGCACCTGAGCACTTCACAGGTCTTTTAAAGACCATTTGCATGTTAATGAGGCCTTGCTGTTGTTTCACCCCTTTTAAGAGCCCCTGCAGCTCCAATCTGCATGTTGCTCAAAGATTCAGCTCCCGCCCCCCCGGAAATTTTTCTAAGCCCCCCCCCGAAATTTGGCTCTAGCTGTGCCTCTGGTAACATTGAAAACTGGCCCGAAAATATGTTTTAACAATAATAGAGACACCTCACTTGAAACCAAACCCAGAACACAATTTTAAAAGTAAGCAAAAGCTCACTTTGATGCACGTTTTGCTGATATCGCCGGTGTAGTGATCACACGATTGAAAGTCATTGCGACAACACACACTCAAATCTCATGCTTCTGAAAGGTGCTGGACATACCCGCACAATGTCTGAGTATTAAGCCCTGAGCGCGGGGCACGACACGCTGTGGGGGAGCGTCCAGGGAACAAGAGGGTCTCCTGGGCGCTCCCCGCTTCTTTATCCCCAAGGGGCCTGGTGGGGTGGCGGCTACGCCCCCCGCCCAGCCCCTCTTGCGGCCCGCCCCCCTGACCCGGAAGTCCTACTATGACATCCGGGTCAGGGAGGGCGCCAACCAATCGGTGGAGGGGTGCGCCCGGGAGGGCACGCCCCACCACCGAGAGGCATGGAGGAGGAGGCGGTCGCCGCGCCGCCATGTGGGCGGGGGGCCAAGAGCCCCCCCTTTTCATGGATCGGGATTGGAAGGGCTGGCAGGAGTCGCGGGGGATTACAAACTAAACAAAAAACACTTACCTCCTCCCCGCGTTGCCTCAGTCAGCACACAGGCTCCCTCCCCTAAGCCAATCAAAACACTGCAATGCTGTGTTGTGATTGGCCTGAGCCCTGTTGCTCGGCGCTCAGACTGGGAATGGGACGATGGGTATGTACCCCACCAGGCTGTGTAATGCAGGTTGGCGAAAGAACATGCAAAGTGCGTCGGGCTGCTTGGCTGGCCCGAGAGGCCATCACTCATACAAGGGTAGGACCTGAGCAGTTCTTTGTATAAAGGCATTGAGTGAGCAGGCTGCATAATTTCATTCAAAGTGGCACCTGCCTCCCCTCCACCCATAATATCCGAGTGCCAAGTAGGTCCGAACTGAGAAGAGAAATAGAAACATTAAAGCTGGAGCTACCCAATGGTCCCAGAGTGCATCACTGCAACTAGTCCAACGTGGGAAACCCATCCAGTCCAATCAGCATGTCAAACCCCAAGAGAGACTACCAACAGATCTACAAGTCATACACCTATGAATAATTGCTTTTTGGCTCTCTCTACTGGGCAGCCTGACCTTGTGATGGCCGAGCCGATGTCAAAACAAACAGAATAAATTAGGGAGCTATTTTATGGTCAGGCTTGCACTCGAGTAGTGACAAATAAAATAACCATATTCAGGTTGGTGTAAAAAACACAATGTATATGTGGGCGTACAGCAGGCATGCATGAGAAAGAATGTAATAATTGATGACTAACCGTACTTCAAAACATAAAATGGCCCCTCATTAATTGCAATGTAAGATAGAAGGGTATATCCAAACACCCACATATGAGGTGACAGTTTCTCCTCCTGAGTTGAGACAAGTCCACTGTAGATATATTGGTAACGGTAGGCCACACAGACAGCTGTACATTGAAGCCAGAACTACAAAAGGGTTATTTTACTGGAGAACAAATGACAAGCACAAACGTATTTATGCCATTAGGTTCGAAAAGCGGCACACTGAATTTTCGTTTACATAAATGACGAATTACACACGGCACACCACAAACTGAACTGCTTCGTGGCACTTATCCCTCAACCATGCTCATTTCATCGACCTTAGTTGAGTCAACATTACTTAAGTTTCAAACTTGTGTTGTGTATAATAACACTAATTCCTACAGCTATAATGCTTAATATTTAATACATAATGTCATTGCACCAAAGTGTCTAAACATCACTTAATTGTTGTCGATTCTTTTGTGACATCCTCAATCTGAATGCCTTTCATCCTCCTGAGATGATAATAAACATCATTAAATCAGGTGATCAAACCCGTTCCTCACAACACAAACATACACTATTAACAGCTCTATAAAACATTTAAACATTTTAATTACCATTAGACATCGGCCATTAACAACAATAAGATAACACCAGCTCTTGAGTGAATTCTACAATGTTGTTAACAAGGGCTGGCATCTTTATAGATCCGTGAAACTGGCAGGGGAGTATCACAATTCAACAAAAAAAAACACTAAGTTTCAGGTTTACACATCCCCTGCACATTAATTTATTACTACTGCTTTCCGATGCTAATGGTCTTTGTTACAAAGGAAGGGGAAATGAAGTCAATCGTCTACCCAATAAATTAACCATCATCAAAAGGGTTGAATAATGCAGAGTACATCAAGGGCAAAGCATGATAAACTGTTGCACAGTGAGGCTAACCACCCATGAGCCTTCTGTACACCAAACCCCGTACTTAATTTGAGTGTTTAATAAACACCTGCACCTTTTTCCTTCAATATTCCCAGAAAGCAAGAAAACAGAGGCACTGAATCTGTCAATGATCTTTCTCTCAGCCTCAGGGGAATGGTTTCTCTGCAGTCTGATCCCCTAATTCAAAGACAGAATCAATAATACACAAGAAAAAAATGCACTTAGAATGGAGAACCACCAGAGCTCTGTGAGACGATGTGAGAATGTGGTGTAAATGATGAAGTCATAACCCTTATTGCCTGATTAGCAGCCAAGTCCCACCTAAACAAAACATAAAATACTCAAAAAACATCTCTCCGCATCATACTAGCTCCAAATCATCCTCTTCCTGCACCAGTGACGGCAACGACGTTGAGCTTGAGGTCAATAGGTCTGGCCTTTTTCAAGCATGAGATATATTTTTGTTATTTATATTTTTGGTAAACAATTAGCTTAATACATATGTTGCCCTTAAGGTAGGGCCCAAACAGCCCACAGGACAAGGTGCATTGTATTTAAAAAGTGGGACATGTTTCTGTGAGTTTTATGTGTCCCGGTATAGAAAAACAGATGCTTATTTTTCACTGCTGTAAGGCCTACCTCTGCCATATGATGATATTGGTTACCTTATTAGATTTAATAAAGTGCTAACTTATGAATGGGAACAGGTATAAATGTTATGTCAGGTTTGTACTCAAATAAATTGTATTTGAAAATCCACTTAAATGGTAAAGTTGAATTTTAGATTACAATTTTGAAAATGCCACTTTTAGAAAGTTGGTATTTTCCTTCCCAAAATCTTCTAAGGCCCTGTAGCAGTTTCCAGCTGCCCGGGGTTGTTAATGGCTCCGCCATTAAGAATGCATATTGGGCCTAGACTGGGAACAATAGGGGACTTTTGGTAGGCAGGATGGACCATCCTGTCAGGATGGTTGGGACAGAGCTGGTTCCTGCCCACATATTTCAAAGGGATTGCATTTAGCACACACAAAAGAACCTGACACTAGTCTTTGCCACCCCCATCTTCTTGGCACCTTGGCAGGGGAAAGGAAGAACTTCCCAGAAGCAGATGTAGAAGCAACCTAGAAAATTTGATTTGCACACTCCAAAGAATGGCACCTGGTATAAATATTGGACCTCTTGAACCACTCATCAGTAGACTCCTCGACCTGCAGACTACAGAGGAGTGACTGCCTTGCTACACAGAGGACTGGACTGCTGCTCGAGGCCTGACCTTTTCTTCAGAGGACTGCACTTTTGCTACCAGAGGACGTTCCTGCTGCTTGGAGCATTCATTGCTCTCCAGAGGGCTGCCCTGCTGCACGAGGCTTGCCCTGCTGTCAGTGATAGAAACTGGACCTGCTTCCTTGATCCCAGGCTAACCAGAGTGACTCCAAGGGTCAGTTGGCTGACCTCCTGTTCTGAGCTACAGGGACCAAACAAATCTCCAAAGGCCTCTCTGCAACTGCCCAGCGGACGCGATGCAACTAGACCTGCAACTGCACATGCCTGACCCCTGATGGATTCTGTTAGAGTAAGTCCCTGATTCTCAAGAGGTGTCTCCCCAGATCTGACATCAGAGTGAATTCTGTGAAGTAAGGAGAAATCCTGAAGTTGTTGGCTCTTCGCAACTGCAAATGGCCCGTTCATGTCAAGACTCTGCTGCTAGTAATGACCAACAATGCAAGATCTTCTCTTTGGGCTACAGCAATGACAGGCTGTGGTGACTGCCAATGAGAAGCTCCAGCATCGACTGTCTGCATTGCCCAACCGTATCTTTGCACTACAGCTACAGCCATCTGTGACACTCTACCTGTTCCCTGCAGCCTCCTCTACCACAAATTGTACTTTTCACATTAAACTTTGAGAAGGCTACAATTTTGCCTGGACTAACCTGGTTCCTATATTTAGCACACACTCCATCGTGGTCCGCTTCAACTTGTGACTTTCCCCGATCTACCACAGCCAGATGACTGTGAGTGTCGCTTTGTATTTTTAGGAGCTATAACTATTAAAATGTTTAAAATTGAATATTTCTGGTTCTACTGATAAACTTATTGTCCGTTTAGTCTACTTTTATTTATTAAATAAATCTCTATGTTTTTAAATTTGTTGGGAATTTTTCCTGTGTTGTATTTTCACTTTACTCCCATTTGTGTACTTCACACAGTGCCTCTAAGTTAAATATGACTTCTTTAGTGCCAAGCTACCAGAGGGTAAAATACAGGTTAATTTAGGGACTTTGTGGTTCACCCTGACAAACATTGTGGTTGTTGCTTGAGTAGGATTTTCACCCCCTCAATCACTGACCGAATTTCTTACATCTACAATTGTAGAAGTAAAGATGCTGTGCCAGTCATACATTTCCAGAAGTGCTCACATGTGTAAGCAGTTCTATTTATGGTGTGCAATTTTACATGTGTAATTGCTTCTCAAAGGGGCATTAATGTTTCATGTGTTTTTTCTCTATGGAGAAGATATTTTTCCGCCATAGTCAAAGGTTTCCCACTAAAATCCCATTAGATTTTTGGGCGGATCTCCTATTTTCGCCATGGAAACACCCAGATCCATGGCCGCAACGGACGGAGAAAAATCCATGAATTCACAAGTTTGTGCATGTACACAAACATTCAGGGGCATCCCACTACCCGATCTTGGAAACTAATTTACTCATTTGTAAAATTCCATCAACCTGGTGTACTTTTATAAGTGACTATTTAAATTCACAAAACACATTTGTAATTAACAATCAATATCATTTGCAAGTGTAAGTTGAACATACAGTCACAAACAGCTCTGTGATGTGAGCTTTTAGTGCGCTCCTGTTCAAAGCCATTGTGCGCAGAAACGCTTTACTAAAGGTAAAGTGGCAGATATAAAAGTTGTCATAAGTGTCACTTATATATAGGAAATCTGGTTACAAGCCACATTTAAAGATACATATGCTATGTACTTTTTCCAGTGCGCAGTAACTAGGAGGAGGAAATTAACTCGTTATGTGCATAAAAACTTTGCTCAGGAAAAGGAGGAGGTATACTTAAATACTTTGTAAGTAGAACGAGGGAAAGAATCGAGAACTGTGGCTAGAGAACTGTGGCCAGGCTGTGTTCCAAGGGGACAAAGAGAACGAAACCTCCCAGGGCACAGCCTCAACCCCTTCGCTGCGGCGGCTATTCCGCCGCAGCGCTAAGGGGGAGGCGGGGCCGCTCGGCGCTCTTGTACTCGTGACGGAACCGCTCCGTCACGGCCCTCGGGTGAGCTGTGCTTGTGATGGAACGGTTCCATCACGGCCCCGCCCGCTCTTTAGAACGTCAGCGCAGGCGCGGCGAGCGGGCCGTGACGGAACCGTTCCGTCACCAGCACAGCCCAACCCAGGCTCGTGACGGAACGGTTCCGTCACGAGCATGGGAGGGGTTAAATACCCACTTAGTTTCGTTTCTGCAAGGTTTTATTTCATTCTGTAAGTTTCGTTTCTGCAAGGTTTCATTTCACCTGCCAACCCCTTCCTTGGCCAAGGGCCCCAGAGGAGGCTCAGCCCCATAGCGCTACTAAAGGGCGGCCCTCCCCTAGGCGTGGGGGGCGCCTGTTCAAGAAGAGGAAATTAACTCCTTATGTGCATAAAAACTTTTCTCAGGCAAAGTAGGAGGTATACTTAAATACTTTGCAAACGTGGAACGAGGCAAAGAATCGAGAACTTTTTTCTAATTGAAAAGGCATACGGCAGTAAAGGTCATTCATGGGATAAATTAAAAAATCAATCCCGTATAATGAAATGGAACCAAAGCTTATGTTCAGTGAAAGTTTTGGCAACTATTCTAAATACAATGATTTGAATAACCTTATGTATATTTGAGCTCAAACTGGTGATGCCTCCAAATCCCTGATAAATTAACTTTTTTTTCCTTCTGTCTCTAGGAGTGGATCCTGTGCGCAGCTGTACTCTTCATAGTGTGGTTCCTCACGTTTGCCACTGAGATGTATCCTATGTACATTCTCCCTGTACCTGAAAATATTATTGGACGATTGGATGAATGTAACATTACAGGTCGTGTTATTGGATATGCACCAAAAACGGAGAATACAGAACAAATCATGGAGAAAGTTTCTTTGACCTTAAGCGACATAGGTAAAAGGACCACACCCCTCGATGATCACAAATAAACTTGCTTTTATACAGATTTAAAGACGTCACCGGAGGTTACTATTACGTAGTTAACCGACTGAATATAGGTTGGTTACGATTTCCTTCAATTTATCGTGGGGTGATGAATAACTTATTTGCAAGTCGATTTATGGAGGAGTTGGAGTAGGACGCAGAATGTCCTCCTTAAATAATATGCATTTGTCAGGTTGCAAATAGTGACTTACTCTAATTTGCTACAATGACAGAAATGGTGGCCTGCAAGGGTCAGCAGACCACGTCTTTGTATTTCAAAACTGAAAACTTTTTTTAATCAGTTCGATCTCCTAGTAACAAACAATTTTGAAAAACTTCATTGAGACACTGCCTGCTACACCTGAAGCTGACACATTGATTCCCAAAGGGAAAGGGCTTCGTAGATGACTCCTTCTACTTTGCAAATCAGTTACGACCCTAACTGGGAAGTTAGTAACTTTTCAATGGTTTGGAACGGAAATTATGACAGTAATTGATGCATGAAGGTGTAAATCACAATTTGGAAGGAACTGTCTTATCATACCTCTCACAAATTGCAATTGGTTATCAATTCCTAAATTCATTTACAAAGGTGGAAAGACTTTCCTGAACTGATAAAGGGTTAGCAGATACAAAAATGCCCTTTGTGTTCTCAGGCACTTTGATTGATGAATCAGAGTGTTTGCGACCATTAAAAGGTTTCCCACTTCGGGCGGCAACTCCCTAATGTAATATATTTACAGTGTAAAATAAAAATATGTAAGTAACCGATATGAAAGAAGGGCAGAATAAGAGCGATCAAAATCTTCATCAATGTGGGGTTTGAGTAGGTCCTTCTCCCAATGGCAGTTTTGTAGGATGGGACCATGTAGCACATTTAAAAGTTAAAAAGCGGGGTAATATGAAGGGGAACTCGTAAAATACTGAATTAGTGCCACGATGTGAGACGAAGGTCTGACTAATCCCAAAGATGTTGAGGTTCCACTCTCTCCAAGACAAGTTTGAAAAAAAGCGTAGCACAATGGTGCATTTTGCAGCTCATTTTTTATTTAAAAAAATCTAAAAAGCTTTCAGTGATATAGGAGATTCAGGAAATGCGTTTTTCAGACAGCCTATTATTTATTATAGCATCAAGTACCGATATTTCTGAGAAGAAATGTGTGTTCCTCATTGGCTACACATACTGAAAATATGTTGGATTATGAGCACTTTAAAATACCCCTAACATTCACTAAACTATTTTATTTTGGAAATTTACTCTGGCTTTTTATAAGGACAAACACACCTCTTTTTTGCTGAGAATGAAGAGCACATTTGCATGGGAAATTTCTTCAGTCGATGTGAATTACTTCGGAGAAAACACATCTGTTGAAGAACCGCGATATCCACCGACTGTCATTATGTCACTTTCATATACACCAACAATTCTCTAGCAATCTCAATCATTGAGGGTTATTATTTTAATCAATGCCCTTCTTGTCATGGCTCAATAATGCAATTTTAAACAACAAAGTGAGGTCTCCTCCCCGTCATCTCCACCTCGCAAGAATAGTGAAATGCATTGCATGTTGGTGTGGTTCATGTTTACAACCCCTACATAGAGTTAGACTTAAATTACTTTAGCAATGTCAATATATATTGGGTTTTCTCTTCCATATGTTTACTACTAAGGCCATTTTGACAATGTTGAGCTGGAATGTGTTAATAGATTCCACCCACACCACCACCATCCCCGATCCCATTCTGCCACATAACTCCCTCCTCAAGTCAACAATAAAGTAAACATGGCAGTACAGAAAACGATACTTCTCAGATATTTTATGTGGAAATAATTTTTTAATAGGCAACAGTGAATTTAACATGAATAAAACAACAACTACGAGTTCCTAAAAATCAATTAATTTTTGCAAGTCTGGCTTTCAAAAACAGATATATTTCTTCCATTTTGAGTAAGGTCAAGAATAAAGGTCAAAGGGCATGGAAATCACAGGTCAGTGTCATCCATCCACCAATAATACCAATATTCTATGGAAAGCAATGGATGGCATGATGTGCATTTGGAAGAGGTCTGTATCCAAATTATGGAACAGGGCAACAGTCAGGAAACGGTGCACCAAATGTTTGAATATTTATTCAATGAAAACAGAAGAGAATGAAATGAAGCCTCCCACCTAAATACATATTAGACAAAGCTACCTCATTTGTTTTCTTTGCCATGTCATCATTGCTCACACTCTTTTAATCCAGTATTGAGTACCCTACCATATTGGGTATTATCAAGACTAAAAAGGCTAATTGTTTTTTCAACCTTCCTTAGTGAACCCTAAAATAGTCCCTTAAAATTAGACGCTTGATTTTTCAGTTCAATCCTGTTGCATTCATATTTGGAGTTGATTTTGAACTGGAAGCCCCTCAACGTATATGATTAACAGTTGTTTCCTTTGGTTAAGTTTCGGTGGTTTAGAAGTTTGTTTAGTTTAGATACATAATTATGAAGTTTATATGAGCATTTTTAAAATGCAGAACTGGTTTGTTTTTGGGATTTTAGCATAAGGTATTCATTCATTCCATAGTAGTAGTATTTGAGTTTCATGCATCAATCAGGCATTAAGGGGCATATTACCAACGATGAGCGATATTTATCGCTAACGATGCTTAGCAACACATTTTTTAAGGCTAAGCATCGCCGTAAATTATCGCAGAGATAACTTGCTATTAGCAAGATTTATCTCAGAAGTGATCAAAATCCTCGCGCTAACTGCCAAATGAGAGATTATCGCTGGAAAACCAACGATAATCTCTCGAAGTTTGGCGTTAGCTTGATGATAGGGGCTCACAAACTTAGCCATGATATCCACCTTCCATAGGATATCATGGCTAAGTCAGGAAAATACCAGGTGTAAAAACAGCAGTGCTAACCGCGGTTAGCGCTGCTTTTTTTTTTATCACTTACAGCGTTAGCGAAATCCTTGATAATAGGAGAAATGTCGCTTAACAACATTTCTCCTATTATTTTTCCATGGAACGCCCCCTTTGCATCTCATTAGAGATGCAAGGGGAAGCGTAGAGAAAAAGGGTGCTAACATGCGAATTTGGTGTTAGCACCCTGTTGCTGATAGGGAGATAATTTTAGCTCCACTTTCTTGGCTTTTAAAGCCAAAAAAGCGGTGATAAATCCCTTGATAATATGCCCCTAAGTTTCTCTGTTTTTGAAATGCTCACCTGGTGAGCTCAAGCTGAATCAAGTTCAGTGACGTTAGAAACACAAAGCACTGCAAGGCGTAAAATGTAAACATTAGACATCAGGCTGTGGTGTCCTTCTTTGAGCACTTGAATTTATAGCAGGAGCACAACACGATCAGCTAAAACATTTTCAAAGTCACCCACCCTTGCTCCAGCCACCAAATTCAGTGTATCTATTCAATCTTTGTAATGATCTCAGTCGTATGCAAGGATTTTAGGTGTGATGCATTTTAACAAGCATTCGAGACCCTCTTCTGTGGGTGCTTGTTATTCGCCCTCCATCAAAGATAGCTTATCATTTCCTGCATTGAGTTATACCTGCCAGTCTATTTCTTCTCCATGTCTTGGGATTTAAGGAGCTCTTCAAAGTTGCACATTCTCAGTTCTTTATCTCTGGTTATCATTCCTGACTGTGATATTTCTAGTTATATGAAAATATGTTTAAGGCTGAGATTAAAGGAACCTTGCTTTTGTAGCACAATGAAGCAATATACCCTCTTAGCTAACCACTGCTGTGCCAGTGTGACCTTTGACTGAAAGGGTTAAGGTTCTGAGTTTTAGTCATGTCTATGGCTTATTTTTGTTTTTTCAAAAGGTATTGTGGGAAAAACCTATAATATATGATTTCACATCAAGCATTAAAAAACAGTTTCCAACGCCGCCAACAAACAACCCTGTCGGAGGTGATGGATCAAAGTAATGGCAGTCTCAAAATCCGGCCAAATAGTGTCCGCCCAAGACGTGATTGTGATGTACTTAATGTTCCCGGCTCCAAGCTATTCTATGAACTCTTTTCCCTCTTTCCTCAGCAGTCCATGGGTTAGCCATTATTTTCTTGGAAATTTGTTAGTGCCCACGTCAGAGTACTTGGAATTGCCATTCACTGAGATTTTTCTGTTATATTGCGAGTCAGTAGGTCTCAGCACTCACTGCTCTTTGCAAAGTAAACAACTACACACCAGAACATTGCCCAGGAATTACTAGTAACAGAACTATATTTTCCCTTATTCTGATTTGGGTATGCACTGGCAGTTGATACGGTTGTAGAGTTTCCTGTCTTATGGATGTGGAAAAAGCCAGCCTTGTGCCCCTCATATGCAGGCCATCGGTGGTAACTGTGCGTTTTTGTTGCATGTGATGTTATATTGAGAGGGCACTGCAGGCTTCCAGCCTGTGCTGTGAGCTGTCTTGCAATACAGTTCTTCAAGTTTTGGTTTGGAGCACTATCTCACGAGTCACCGAGGCAACTGCCTCTTAAGCCTCTTCACAAGAGAACTAAAATAGTTATCACTGAGGACTCCAAGTACTTTTAAGTCTCTGAAGGGTCATCAATTGGCTTGGATGAAGCTCTTTTTACAAGCAGAAATATTTATGAAATTTGCATATTTTGCGTTATGCATGTTTTTCTTAAATTCTGCTTCATTTATTAGGTGCAGAGTTTCCCTGTAATTTTCTCTTGAAGTCCATTGCTTTGGGAAGAAAATGTCTTGTTGGAGCAATGCTTTTATTTAAAAATATTTTTGCTTCAAATATAATTTGAGAACATATCTTGCCGTTCTCTGTATTTAATGTCTACTATCTAGGCCTGTGCAATATGTATCAGTTGTAGCCCAGGTGTGTGTGGTACACTACATATTTAAAATGGCAAATAAATAAATACACGAATTAATACATACACAAACACAAAATGTGCACATATGGTAATAAGTGCGTGGGAGGGGTGTATGTTTGGATGAATGAAACATTAGTTTCTGTCATTTGCCCTTAAAGTCGGGCGTGGTTTGCACGTTATTCTCTCTCACTCTGTGCAGTACTTCAAAGTGTTAACCGTTTACTTTACATGCTTTTTATGTTCCTTCAAACAACAGGTATCAGAATTGAAGGGTTCGAAAATGAAACTGCGTTGACTGAGGCCTCGAATTCAAATAAGGACCTCTTGGGAATCGTTTTCAAGAACTCTTTCTCTTACGAAGTTCGGCTTTCTCAGTTTTTTGCTCCAATCCCAATTGATCACTACGGCATGTTTGGTAAATATACACGAAGTTGTATTTCCAATATTCTTTCTTAAGATTCATAAAACGTCTTTGCTTAAAGAGATTAAAAAAAGCATCTCTAGTTTAAATGGCATGATTTTTTTGGGTTCTAACGGTCCTTAACAAAGGTCTCTTGTCTATGTCAATGCAGAACCCATAGGACGTCCCTATGTTTGTAGATATTCGAGGTGTTTGGGACAGTGTCATATGATTGCGATATTTCAATGTGACATTTTACAAGTTATTAAATATAAATAGTACTGTGATTTGAAAAAAAATATTGGGATCTAATAAGGTAAAGTACTCCCCTGTCTCTGCAAATTATCATTCAGTATCAAGTCAGAAGGCTGTTCTACTCTGTTTTATTTATCAACGAATTCAAGAAAACTTATAAATCCATATCTTCTTGTTCAGGTAAGTGAAAAATGGCTATGACGGATGCTACTTCTTCCATTTAAGAGTTGCTTCTTACAGATCACAATCACAACATGCTTGAACATGCTCCTGACGGTTCACTGGCTCATAGTCTATGGGTTTCTCTGTTTCCATGACTTGAGCTGTTAACCCATTATGGACGACAATTTTAGTTGAAGACTTCTAGGTTAGTGAGTGAGGGCTTGCACCTTGTGTTTTCGGAATTTCTAGAAGGCGGCTAGAAAAGGGCTTGTGAAACTGAGAAACTAATGCTCTAATTGGATGGTCAGTAGTTACTCGTACCTATATTCACAGTGCCTATGTTTTAGTGAGTTGGACAATTAAGTAGTCCCTTTCAAAATAGAGTGTTCAGATTCAAGGGAAGTAATTACAAATGCGCTTTACAAATGCTCTGATTAATTGATTGATTGATGGGAAGTGTATGGTCCTAACGTCATTGACAAATACGCAGGACCATCAAAAGACTGGTTATTTGCAAAATAATAAATCACATGTATTTATTTTATGAAAGAAATCCATAAAACCTTAAAGAACCCATAATATCAAAGATAAGGTGCTCAAAAAGATGACAGTGCGGTGAAAGTGAATGTATGGTGTGCAAAATGCTATATACAGTGAGTATGTACAAAGTTAGCGGCTGATTTAGTGCAAGTTTTCTTTAATACCTTCGCTGCTACGCGAATTCTGCTGCGGTGCTGGGATATTCCAATCGCGGGCATGTTCAGCCACATAACTAAAGAACAGTCAAGTAGTCTCTGCTGTCAATGTTTCGACCCTGTCAAAATACATCCAAAAGGGTCATCATCAGGACGAGAAAGACAGGTAGTACCTAGAAGAAGAAATAATTTCACTTAGAAAACATTAAGGGGCTCATTAGGATGGAGGATTTTCCGCATCCTCCGGGCCGGCGGAAGCCACCGCCGGCCCGTAGGATGGGAAAATCCTCTGCTGACCCACCAAAGACCCACCGCCACATTAGGATGGCTGGTGGGTCCTGGTTTCAGTCCGCTGCTTTTCCGCCGCGGTTGACTTACAACCGCGGCGGAAAAGCTGTGACATGGCTGGCTATTTCTATCAGACACCGCCAGCCATATTAGGATAGTGTAAAACAGATGCTTTTCCACGGCGGCTTTTCCGCCGTGGAAAAGCATACACACTTTGACTTCGGGGGCCCGTTGCGGGCCCCCTGGGTGAAGGGGTGGTGGGGGGTGCACATAGGGGGTACCCATGGTACCCCCCTGCATTTGTATGCAGAAATCGGCAGGCAACGCGCGGTGCCTGCCGCTTTCTGCATACAAATGCAATGTATGCATTTTTAACATTGCGGCGGGTGCAGCTTGAAGCTGCACCCGCCGCAATGTTAAAGATAGAGGATGTGACCGCCACCCTGGCGGTCACATCCTAATCTTCACGGAGGGAACGCCGCTGCCCATGCGGACGTTCCCTCCTACTCTGGGGTCGCGGACGGACTCAAGTCCTTCTGCGATCCTAATGAGCCCCTAAATGTTTGTGTTCAAAATCCTTCTTATGGTTAGTGTTATAGCGTACCACGATGTAGAGGTGACTTCTCATGTGTGAATGAAACAGCCTCTGATACCTCCGAAAGACTAAACAATGGGAATGTCTAAATTCCATCCTGGCCAGTTGGTCTCTGGAAAAAAGAATAAAAAGGCACCCAAATTCAACTTTCTCATCTGTGAAAAGAACCTTGCTGTCAGAAAACGCGTGTCCAGCTTTCCCACCCTGGAAAAGATTTTATACACTGAGGTAAGTCTGAAAGAATCTACATATGTTCAGCCCTTAGCCATAATCTGTTTCTCTCCGCCACCATTATTTATATCTTAACATTTTCATTTTGCAGCCCTTAGCCACCGCCCATTCTCCCGCCACCGTTTTTTTTTTTTTTTCTTTTTGTCTTGCTCATTGTTCCTGCTACTGCTGCCCCTGCGGCACCTCGCACATGGACAGCTCCCACCTCCCAGCCTCAAGTCCCTCCCCCTCCACTACTTAATTGCTGCCGCTGCATGGTCGTAGCTCTGGCCCACCAAAGGCATGCCGGAGCCAAGCCCATCTGCTCCCGTCCGTGACCCGACTGCGAACAGTGCCAAGGACTCTGGTTCTCCTACCTGCCACAGCTACAATCCAGCCACCCTCCTCGCACTCAACCCCGGAAAAAACAACAACTGCCCACAGGCCACGCCTACCAAAACCCACGGCCAGTTCTCCTGCCGCCACTGCCGCCAAACCGTCACCAACCCTCCGCCCCCAACACCCTGACGCCCTAAGATGCATCCTTCTCAACGTGCGCTCCATGCACCAGCACGCCATAGAAATCTGGAACCTCCTGGACTTGCTCGCACTTGATGTCGCCTTCTTCACAGAAACCTGGACCAATGCCTCCTCAGCCCCTGACCTCGCCATCGCCATCCTGGATGGGTACAAGATCCAGAGGAAGGACAGCCCCAACCACCCGGGAGGAGGCATCGCAATGGCACAGAAAAGCTCCCTATGACTCACCACCTCCATTGAAACCTTCCCCAAAGCCGAACACCTGTACTTCCAGACCAACCTTAACTCCACACTCTGTGGCATCCTCACCTACAGACCCCCTGGACCCCGAGCACTTTTCACCAACAGCATCACCGACCTCATTGAACCCCACGCCATCGCCACCACGAACTGCATACTCATCAGAGACCTGAACTTCCAACTCGACAACCTCAAAGACACCAACTCTGCCGCCCTCCGCGGCAAACTCGCCAACATCAGACTGAAACAACTCATCACCACACCGACCTACAGGCAGGACACACATCTCGACCCCATCTTCGCGGGAGGTAGCAGCGTTCACTTCAGCCACACCACGCAGCCCCCATAGACCAACCACTTTTGTGTACACTTCAGCGTCAACAAACCCAAGCCACCCGAACCTGCTTCATACCTCCAATGCAGGAACTGGAGCAGAGTCACCGAAGAACAACTCATCTCCACCTTCAATGGCACCACCCCCTCCGCTGCAACTGACGCTAACCTCGCTGCCATGGAATTCCACACTTGCATCGCCAAATGCACAGACAAGCTCGCCCGCTACGCAACTCTGACAAGCAGCATCCCAGAAAAGCCGCCTGGTTCCCCACCGATCCCCAGGAAGCCAGGCACACTTGCAGATGCCTGGAGAAGAACCGGAGAAACAGTAAGACCTCCAAACACTACACCACCTACAAGGACGCTAGGACGGAATACCATCAAAGCATTAGAACCACCATGAGGACCTTCATCCACAACAGAATCCTTGACAATGCCGGCAACCCCAGGGAACTTTTCAGTGTCATCCAGGATTTCACCAAGCCTGGCAGCGAAGCCACGGACACCACCCCCTCCCAGGACCTCTGCGACAGACTCGGCTCCTACCTACACCTGAAGATAAAGAAACTCCATGACAACTTCAACGACCACACGCCCCGACCCCGCAGCCAGCCCGCCTCGAGGCAACGCAAGCCAGACCACCATCTACTCCTGGACACCAATCACGACTGAGTAGACCCGTATTCCAATGTACCATTAACACTCCCTTCAAGACGGTCTCCTTCCCCAACGACTGGAAATGGGTAGATGTCAGGCCCCTGCACAAGAAGCCTTCAGCAGACCTAAAGAACTACCGGGCCATCTCATTCCTTCCTTTTGCAGCTACAGTCACCGAGAAGACTATCAACGCTGAACTGTCAAGGTTCATTGAAGACAATGCCTTGCTCGACCCTTACCAATCCAGATTCCGAAGCAACCACAGTACCGAGACCGCCCTACTCACCAATACTGATGACATCCGCTCCCTCCTCGACCAAGGCTACACTGCAGCCCTGATTCTATGGGACGTGTCAGCAGCCTTCAACACTATCTCCCACCGCACACTCACACCCAGACTACACAATGCCTGCATACAAGGCACCGCCCTCGCATGGATCAGATTGTTACTCAACAGCAGAATCCAAAGAATCAGACTGTCACCCTTCCTCTTCGAACCTACAGAAATCAACTGCGGACTCCCACAGGGATCATCACTCACCCCAACTCTCTTCAACATCTACATGGCTCCCCTCGCCACCATTGTCCGACAGCATAGCCTCAGCATGGTCTCCTACACCGATGACACCCAGCTCATCCTCTCCCTCACCAAGGACCCCACCACCACCAGACTCAACTTCCAACAGCTGCTTAAAACTCAAATCAGAGAAGACAGAAGTCCTCGTCCTCTGAACCACCCTTTCGGCGTGGAACAACATCTGGTGGCCCACAACCCTCGGCAGCCCCCTAACCCCCACAGACCATGCTAAAAACCTCAGAATCGTACTTGACTCCTACCTCACCACGAATCGACAGGTCAACACCGTAACCTCCAGCTGTTTCAACATCCTCCGCATCCTCCGCAAAACCTTGAAATGGATCCCCACGAGGCAAGGAAGACAGTCACCCACACATTTATCTCCAGCAGGCTGGACTACGGAAACATCAGACCCCAATACCTCAACGACAGAATCATCCTCCAAGTACCCAAACGCATCCTCCGCTCCACCAACCTCCTCCTTGCAGATACCCCGTGCATCCGCCAAACCAGAGCAGGGAGAAGATCCTTCACCTACATCATGGCCAAGACCTGGGACAAGCTCCCCACTGACATAAGACATGCCCCCTCCCTGAACCCCTTTCAGGAAGGCTCTGAAGACATGGCTCTTTTACTGATACAGAACTGCTGACCCCCCTCTGCACCTTGAGACCCTCACAAGTAAGTAGTGCACTTATAATTCCCCTGATTGGAATTTAAATACATCCTAGAATAGAGAACCATGACCGCAGAAGTTTGAGTCCGGATGAAGAGCTGCATGTGCATGTCAATTAAAATGTTGTGCAAAGATTGAATGAAGGTCAATGATCAGAACCTAAGTAACATACAATGTTAAACAATGTATAGGTGAACATTTGGTAATGTCAGGGGATACCTCACCTTGAGTAAAAAAAAAGGACACTTTCAACCTTTTTTCCTTTGTCTGATACCCAGGATGTACTAACCATCTGCTAGGAGGATTTAGCATTGGAAATGTGTAATGTGCAGTGACCAGTGAAAATATTGATGCAATGTCAAAAAGTACTGTCAATTATTTAAAACAATTGCTGTTAATTGAAGTCATCCGCACCCTTAATGAAACCTGGCAAATTTCAAATACAAAATTGTTAGAACAATTTATTAGTTTCACATGTTTTTCTGTTTTTAAATGTATCATCACAGGCACATTAGCACTTTACATTTACACCGGGTGGACAAACTACAACTCCCATGAATCAAATTTGGTGAAATCAGTAGTGATGTCTCTGAAAATTGGTAATAAACATGGAGAAAGAAACTAGTTGAAAGCATCCCAGGAACAAGACCTTGTAAGACGGATACGCATTAGGAATGAGCTTCACAATCACTTTTTTTGTAGATTTAACAAATCACACCCTGCCAAACATTAGGAGTGCAGAGTGTTTGTTGTCTTGCAAGCCAAATATATGTGGCAATAGTAAGCGGGTTGACTCACCCACTCTATCTCCTGCACCCCCTTGTACATCAGCACCCACCCTATCAAATGGTGTTCCTACTATGGGAGTGGAAGTAGGGGGGTCTTCTGCTTTTCTCTTCATTTTCTAGGGGCCTGGCCAGTGGAACAGGGCCTGCAGGATGCATCTGAGGTCATTCTCATTGGGGCCAATTAAAGTGATGAACCAATCTTCTCAAGGTTTTGGCTTGCCTCAGATGTCCTGCCAGGAGAATGTCATGAGAATGTCATGAGCCAGATCCAGTAGGATGGCCCTGTAGCACTGGAGGAACATCAACACACAGTTTGCTCCAGGCTCAGGAACCTTATGCTCACAATAGAGGAGATCATTCTCCAAATAGAGCAGGTGATCACTAGAGGTGTCTCCATCTACCTGGACCTCAGCCCGTGACTTTAGGTCCTCAAGAGTGAGATACTCTCTCTGTGCTTTTCAGAATTCTGCTGGGGAGGGCACTTTTCAGTTTGCCAGCCATCAAACTCGGGCAGGTGGCCCAGGGCATCAATGCCCTCCCCTGTAGGTTCCAGGGCATCAACCTCAGGTTCAACCTCATCGCAGACCATGCGAATATCATAGCCGGCTTTCTGATGCCCCCTACCATTCCTCTTTTTGGCAGGTACCAGGTCCATTTTTCCCAGCTCCAGGTCTCTGTGGCTTCCCTCCTGTGCTGACATGGCCCATGTGGTTAGGCACACACACTCAGGCAACCCTATTTCTGCAGGATGGACTGTAGCACCACCGCATTCCAGATAGTGTGCTCCAGGTCATTAACAAGCAGACAATCCACAGGCATGGCTGGACTCACAGCTACCCTTAAGGAACCTGGGACGCCTCTACTCAAAGGGAACAAGAGCCATGAGAATATGATTCTCATGGTTGTTGGCTGTTATGACCTGATGAACCACATTAGGGACTAACTGCTCTGAGGTGACAGCTGACAACTAACAGTAGTCATACTGGCTACTCTGCCTCTCAGAGCCACCACTCATTGTCCATTGATGGTGACCCACTGCCTATACTTTTTAGTATAGCAAGAAATGAGTTGCTGCCTTTTAGGGCAGTGGGTCCCCATTGATGTGCCTGGACCTGTAGCACTTGTAGAATTTAGAGGACAAATATCCTGAGGATATATTTTTAGAATAACTGTGTATCCTTTATTCTTGTCTGATTCAGACTGGAAATCCTTAATCTGAGAACTGTTTTAGCGGCCATAGGAGATTTCTTTATTTTTATTGTTTCTCTACCCTCTTCCTTCTGGTGGGGACCCTCTCTACCATTTTGGTAATCCTCCACATACCTTCTTGTGGACCCTGCAGCTGAGCAAGTGGTCAGACTCCTTTGCAAACTCCCTGGAGTCAGTGAGCTTGGAATCTATAAGATTTTGGCACCAATCTGAAACCCAACCACTGAACATGTGCTCTCTTGCAATCAGATTGTATGGCTCATTGTAATTACTCACTACGCCACTGGAGTCAAGCTATCCTGGCTGATGAAGGCTGATAGCCAGAAACCGGTCCTAGGATGCTTAATTCCGGTCCAGGGAAGACATGGCTTGGCAGTTCGGTCTGGACTGTTCCTATGAGGCACAGGGTCAAGACTGATTTGCATATGGCCATGTCTGAACTGGGGTGGCTTGGTGAGCAAAATAACAATGGATTAAACCCAGATCGGTGACTGGGGGGTGACTGTTTTGCCATTGTGCAACATTCTGTCCATCATCTTCTGTGTTTCATTCTAATTACTCACATCACTGCCCTTCACCCAGCTATCTAGTGCCTTATAAATGTAATCCAAAAAATTCACCCAAGATTGGTGGGGCAGCTACTGAAATCCAGCCTGTAGTTCTCATGGGTGAGATCAAAATTCCTTACAAGAGCTTCCTTTATGAGTGGGTATTTCTCCTGTCACCCTTCCTTTGGGCCAGCAGTGAATCCTTTCCCTCATTGAATATATGCCTCCCGAAACTGGCTCCCCAATCCTCCCTGGGGGCCCTATGCATCTCTAGTGTTACTCGACTTGTCTATGTCATTCAGCACAACACCGTTAGCCACCAGAACCATGGGGATGTGATTCTCCTGTCTCAAGTGCACATTAGATTGTCACTGACACCATCAGTGATGGAGTGTCTGAGAGCTTTTAAGTCCAGCTCTTTTTGTCTCATCTCATGAGCCAGTAGATGTTTCTTTCTCCCCACAACAAGTTTCCTTTCCTCCAGTGTCCTCTGTTCAGCATCCTCCTCCCTGGCTCTCTTTCAATTTTGCCCCTCCAAGGCTTTCTCTGCAGTAGCCTCCTTGGCAGTTGCTGCCTTTTTTGTACCTGCAACCATTTTCTTGTTACATGCAGTCAGCCTCAGTTTCGCCAGCTGTAGTCTGACTTACCTCTCTGCCCTGCTGTCCTCCAGTTTCATGGAGGACAGGTTGTAGGAAGGTACACTACTGCTTGCTCTGGATCCTCCCTCATCTGAGGGCATTGCCAGGAGGTGTTCATCGTCCTCTAGTAGTTCAACCTCATCTGCACCTTCCTCCTCCTGTGCTGTAGTTAGCAGCTGGTGGGCCTCCTCCCTGAAGGTTTTCTGGAGCTCCTGTCCCTTTGAGCTCTGCCACAGTTTAACTATCAAGGTTGTTGAGATCCATCTCCATGTTTGCAAGCAAGTATAATCGTCGCACATGTGAGGTAGGATAACATTTATGGAAAATAGGAAAGTTAGCTAATCAAGAAGAATCTTTAAAAAAGAGTCAATTCGGATGTCAGATTATTTGGGTGATTTTTAGTTTTACACAAATCACTGAGTGGATGAATATTGACTCCCACCACTGAACACCAATGCAAGAAATTAGGGCCCAGATGTAGGTAAAATAGATTTACCGATTTTAAATTACCGAATCATACCGATTCGGTAATTAAAAATCGGTAAATCTAAGGGGTTGAGATGTAGGAACATCCAGATGTTCCTGCTACCGAATCGGTAAAAATCCGTATTTACCGATTCGGTAAATACTGACCGGTAATGGCCCATTCATTCCTATGGGCTTTGAAGCCCATAGGAATGAATGGGGCATTACCGGTCGGTATTTACCGAATCGGTAAATACAGATTTTGACAAGGGTGCAGGGGGTGTCACTTTGACACCCTCTAGCACCCCCAAAAAAGATTCGGGGGCCATATGGCAGGCATACCTGCCCTAAGGGCAGGTCTGCCTGTCATATGGCACAGGTGTGCATGCACACATGTGCATGCACACCGGAATCGGTTTTTTACCATGAAGTTGGATTTCATGGTAAAATACCGATTCTGTAAGGCTTGTGGGACTCAGAAGAGTCCCACCTACATATCAATAATACCGAATAGGTATAAATACCGAATCGGTATTTTACAGATTCGGTAAATTTACCGATCGGTAAATTTACCGAATCTGTAAAATAATGTGTCCCTACATACCGATTACTGAATACCGGTCGGAAACGGCCGAAAATACCGATTTTCGGCCGTTACCGACCGACCTACATCGGGCCCTAGATTACTGTTGTAGAGGGTAGAAGTCCCTCTCAGGTAAACAACCCCGATCCTTATCAGGGTGGCCCAGTAAAGTTAACCTGTACTTAAACCTCTTGTAGCTTGGCACAAAAGTAGTCAGGATTAACTTAGAGGCAATATGTAAAGTATGTAATGTAATGTAATGTAATTGTGCTTTTCTATAGCGCAGCTATCATTCCAGGGAGCATCTTGGCGCTGTAGCCCGTAGCCAGATAGAAACAGGCCGGAAAACTACTCAAGCATCGGGCCCTGCATACTTATACCAAGGCTTTGCACGTGGTGTCCGTAAGATTGAAAATCCAGGTTTTCAAAGCTTTCCTAAATAGGTTCTCAGCGGGGATTTGCCGCAATTGTGGCGGGAGCTTGTTCCACGACCTGTAACCTATCATTCCAAGAGATTTCCCTCCCTTTGTGACAAGCTAAAATTTGGGAATCAACAGCAGATTCATATTTGAAGACCTAAGGTTACGGGATGGCACGTAGCGTCTGAAGCGATTCAAAAAGTATTTTGGCCCTCGCTGGTGGTATGCCCTGAATGTGATAACTAGCATTTTAAACTTGATGCGCTTATGAATTGGCAGCCAGTGAAGGGCCTTAAGCGCGGCCGAGGCGGACGACTTCCTCGGCCACCCCAGGACTAGAAAATGTATGCAGTACACAAACAGTATTAAAGTAAATGCACAACGCAAGAAAATTCCTAAACAAATTAAGAATAATAGAGGAAATTGGAATAAATAAAATGACAGTGAAATGAACAAAATCTGAACAGTAGAACAGAAGATATTGTTTTTTAAACTTTTTGTATGGAAAATAGCACCTAGAAGCAGAAAGTGCCACTCATGGTCCTCTGGTCATGCTGTACCGTGGGACAGTCACAAGTTCAGGCTGGCTACGATGGAGTGCGGGTCAAGTAAAGAGACCAGGTTAGTCCCTCAAAAGTTACCTCCTAAGTTTGGCGAAAGAGTTCTGTTTGTTTTGGAGGAGGCCTTGTGGAGGGGGCTTTCTGTGTGAAGAGCAAGTCGAGTCTTAGGGACAATCGTTACAATAGTGTGAAGGTCCGGTCATCGCTGAAGCTTCGGGCTGGTGGTTGTTGTGGTCTTTTGTTGCTGTAGTGCAAAGTAAAGGCCTCACATTGCCAGTCGCGATAGACTGTCGCTGTCTATGTGAAGAGCAGCTGTCACTGGAGCTTTCACCTTGAAGAGGCCCGTTAGCTGTTATGAAGAGACCAACTTCAGGATTTTCACCTTTTTCTTCTTGGAGGAGCATCCACCGATAGTCAAGGGTTTAGGAACTGGAGAAACCTTTTGGGGGGATCTGGAATAACTTAAGCAGAGACAAGTAGCAGGGTAAAGCAGGTCCAAAAAGGTCCAAACAGGTCCAGTTGCAGCTGATCTGCTAGGCAGTTGCAGGGAGGCCTTTGGAAGCTTGGTGTGTCACTGAAGCTCAAACAGGTCAGCCAACTAACCATTGAAGTCACTGTGGGTAGCCTGGGATTAAGGCATGCAGGTCCAAACTTCCTTATTCAGACAGCAAGCCAGTGCCTCAAGCAGCATGGCAGTCTTTCTGGAAGTGCAACAGTCCTTCTTCTGGATCTTCCACAGGTCCAGAAGTGCTCTAAAGGGTGGCTCTGGAGGGTCTGCCCCTTGGAGAAAAGCACACTAGAATTATAGTATTTTAACTAAATTGACTATGGATAAGCGTCCTCTTCTTAAAGTTTGAAGCAAAGGGAAAATAGCCAAAATAGTAATAGCTGTGAATAGGTAAGGACCGGGTTTTAGTAGTCAGGAAGTAGTGGCGCTCCAGCGATATTTGCGTAATAAATCTAATGGGACTTGTTATTGCTGATAATGGTGCTAGCAGGAAGGGGACACCCTCACAAACCCCTTAATCTGTATAGATTATAACAAACACAAGTTCCTGCGCACACATATAAATTTACAAATACAACGATTACATTCTCAGAAACAGGACCATTCGACAGTAGGTTCTTAGTTCCGATCTGGATTCTTTAATCGTATGCCAGAGATAATAAATACAAACAGACAGCCGACACGTGTTTCGTTGTGGGAAAACGTAATCGACAACTCTTCAGGGCTATACGGCTTGTTCCAATTGTAGTAAAGCCCACTTCCGGTGATATTTCCAACCCGGTTGGGTAACATAAATTTTTTATAATCGTCTCAAATTGTAAGGTCCACGGATAGCTGAATCAGCTATAAACCGTCCAAAGGGGTAGGAAGACACCAGTATGTGGTAAAATTAGATAATCATCCTAGTCCAAATATACCGTCAATACTTGAACAACACTCCTCGGAGGTCAAAAAAACGGCAAATTCCGGTGTGGCACGGGTACGTGCTTTCACGATCACTGCACTCATGAAATGTCTCCACTTCCTGGCGTCTTTTTCGAATAACGTGTCACACGTTATTCGAAAAAGACGCCGTATAGCCCTGAAGGGTGTAAAAGTAACACCCAGTGCATGAAGAGGAACAATGTAATCCTGCATGTCGTTACATGGCTGACATAGAATACAGGGAAAGCACAGCAGATGTAGCTGAGCTGGCATGCCACGCACCTGGCAACCTCAATAGGGCAAGATTTATTTAGACTAGTAAAAATCTAGCGCCACAATATGGTGCTATCACCATATTACTTTTTTAATTGATTAAACAAACTTTTTTTTAAAACATGCCAGCTGTCGATTCAATCTAGACATTTGTGTATGATAGTAGTTAAGAATAAAACACAAAAAAAACAAAGGATAGGAACACTCCTAGATTGATAAGGCTGTGGCTGGTTTGCGTGACACCTCTTACACTGAGTATCAGTTGCACTAAGTTAGTGTGCCCACTATAACACAGAAGTGATCAGATGTGTCCTATTTGTAGGTGCAATCCTGAGGCACAAACGTGTTGCCCAGGCAACAACCAAAGGAAAGCTATATAATACGCTGTGTGGTAGTGTAGACTCTCTTCCGGAAAGGCCAGCAGAGTCAGACCAATTGGGTTGTGCTTAGTGGAGCCTGGCATCATTTATGCAAATTATGTTTAAGGGATGGCTCTAGCACTGAAGCGGCAGGGGGTTAGGTGATGGGCAAGCGACAACAGAAAATCCTCTTACTTTGAAGTCAGAGAAAGAAAAGTAAAGGTATGGCCACAAAAACAGTGTCTCACATTTGACCTTGGTCTTGAAATGCACAGCAAATGTAACAAGATAAGAACAAGATTTATAAACCTGTTTACAGAAACGGAGCTGGAGTGCGTGAAAACATGAGCACTATGGTGAAGTGTTCTTAAAGAAAGAAAAAAATAGTTCCTAAAACGGTTCCTGAAATGTTAGCAGGGGATGGATAGAAGTAATTGGTAATGCTCTCAGGGAGGGCTAAACACAGGAATAAGCATTACGCGTGCATGTCATGGACAAATGAGAAGAAATGATATGAGAGCAATAATGGAGCTGGCAAATTGGAAGCCTATGGGTGGGCTGAAGCCCACAAAGTATATATAACATGTCTCAAAGAAAAAGAACAAGCACTGTCTAAGCGAGACCTAAAACTGGCATTGCTGTGGTTAGGAAGGATTGGTTCCCAACAAAATATTTGTTTAGAGTAGTGTGTTCATGTAAAAAAGTGGTTTTATGAGTCATTGTTTTTTATTGTTCATGATCCAGGTTGCTCTCCGACAATGCTTATATTTTTGCTTGGAACTTTCTGTTCACTAGCTGCCAAGTTGTTCCACGTCAAATTTGACTCCTCCAAACCTCCTGATTGTACGTTGCACCACATGATGTTTTTTCTGTAAACATTAATTGAGAAGGTCAGAGCATTTCCTGTAGACTCGAGTAAACTGAAAACGATACCAGCAGAGCTGATTCATTTCAGGTGCTGTGAAAGCTTGTCTCTACTTGTAAACAAAATATATCCTTTATTGCCAGCTGTCAAAAATTGTGCCCTCCAAGCATATAGCTACTACATAGATCTGTCATTTGTTACTTCTTCATATACAAATGGCAGCTGGACTTTTAAGAGGGATCAGCTCGTCATGAAATCCCCTTCAATGTACATTTCAATGACACTCAAACTGCTATCTCAGAAGAACAAAAGACTATATTATGCACACTTTACATGTAATTTACCCCAGGCATACAAAGTCATAAGGGGACCCACTGACAAATTCTGCCCCTCCATTCTATTTCCCTCACCATCATCGCAATTTCCGTAGATGTATGGTTGTTTAAACATACATGTTTGCATGTATGTAATGTGCTTTTGTAAAGCATCCCTACGGTTGAATCCAAACATTCCAAAAAACCTTTTTGAGATGATAAGAGAAAGAGAATCTGGCATATTTGGGCCACACTGTCCACTATGCATTCCTTTCCAGTGCCAACTCAGCCCTTCTTTTTCCCTGATAGCAAAAGCAGTGTTTTTTTGAAGATGATTGCCTTCCTGGAGCATCTGGTAAAGTGCCCTTAACATCTTCTTGCACATATCAGAAGGAGGAAGTTGAGACCTGAGGGGACAGGAACTTGTTTGTAACATCCATTTATGTCCCACTGTCATCAGCATTAGCAAGGGAAAACATCCCATTCAAGGCCAAAAGGTGGCTACTAGAATGAGGTATATGTCTTCCCTCTGCAACTTGGACAAACACTTGGGTATCAGGGGGAAAGGAGGAATGGCATACAAAAGAAGGAGAGGCCAAGGGTTTGGTAATCTGGATAGAAACATTGGCAGAAGATTATTCACTGAGGTGGCAAACAAATCTATCTTAGAAGAGCCAAACCTTTGACACAACTGGTTAAAAATACAGGGAGCCAGACAGAAGTTGTAGGAAGAAGGAAAGACTGTCTGCCAGAACATTGTCCTTTCCTTGAATGTAAATCTCTGCCCAGCTGGGATCCCGTTCCAGAATGCTTGTTTATGTAAGATTTTGTGAGGGTGATGTCTGTTCTTACCAAAACAACCTGACTGCACAATAAATGAGAGAAGAAGAACAGAGCAAGATATACTGCCTTTATCTCGCTCCAATTCAAGGACTGAATACCCTCCTCTGGCAACCACTTCCCTGAACTGAGAGATTGCCCAAGGTCATACCCCACCCCACTTTGCTGGCATCTGTACTCATAACCTGGGGAGAGGAAAGGACTAAGAGGAAACCCCTTGCCAGTTTCAGAGGGTCCAACCACCACTGCATCATCTGCCAAATGTCAGTTGAAACAGGCCCCATGTGTGCCATTGGCTGAGATACAGGTTTTCAAAGAGACAGGAGGTGCCAAACCAGTGAACTCAGTTGTAGACAAGTCTAGGGAACCTCAAATTCACAGGAAGCCTATATTAGAAGAAAACATAGTATATTATTGCAAGGAAACAATGAGGCAAACACAAGTGCATTTCGATAGAGAATATCATACCATGTGACCCTGCAGGTGTAACCAATCTCTTGCTGATACCTTTGTTCACTGGTCAAGAGAAAGCAGTAAACCCCTATGCCGGGACAACTGGAGCCTGACCATTCCTAGATCCATCTTGAAATGAACGCTAATGTACTCTAGATCCTGAGTGGGCATGAGATGAGACTTTTCCCAATTTATTAGAAGAGCAATGTCCTTCAGAACTAGGCAAACAAGATTTATCTGAGTTTAAAAATGAACTATGATGGGTAATTGAGCTGTCAGTTGTCCAGGTAATGATGGATCAATACGTCAAGCTTATGGAGATGTGACACAACTGGAACCATTACTTTGGTGAAAACCCTCAGAGAGGTTGAGAGACCAAAAGTGTTTAGAAGTTGAGAGACAAATGACGACCCTCCACACAGATACTGATGATAAGGGGGATGAATGGGGATGTAAAGGTAGGCATCTCTCAAATCTAAGGCAGCCATCAATTCTCTTGGGCAAATGAGAGGAATTATTCTCTGAAGAGTGTCCATCTTGAATCGAGTCTTGTTCAGAAACATATTTAGATTCTTTAAGTTGATTATCAATCTAAACTTTCTGTACCGAAAACAGTGGAATAAAAGCCTTTCCCTTTTTGGACTTCTGTAACTGGCGTGATTGTAATATTCTGCACCAGCTCTGCAATTTCCTGTGCAAGAGCAGAATCTCTGAATGCTTTTTCTGGGAATAACCAGAGGACTGGACCTGATTTAGGAGGTGTGCTCCAGTGTGTATCCTCTCTCTGTGATACGCAAGATCCAAGTGTTGGAAACATCTTTTTGCCTTCTCTGAAGAAAAAAGGAAAGTCGTCCTCCCACTGGGAGGTCGGTATAGTCAGGAGCACATACTGAGCTTCACACGAGGACGAGGTTGAGGCCTGGAAACCTACCTGTTGGGAAAGGATTGAAGCTGCCTGTTTCTACCTTGAAGTTGAAAATGAAGTTGCCACTGACATTTCTTCTTGGGTGTCTGAGACAGATCTGTTTTTCGCTGAAACCTGAAGAATTGAGCATGTTTCTTGTTTTTGAAAGCTTTATGAAGCATGCCTTCCAAGTCCTTGCAAAACTGGTTACTACCAGTAAAAGGCATATGAAGCAATCCCGATTTTTGAGTACCATCAGTCTTCCAGTCTCTCAAGTATATATGGGGTTGAGCCGAAATGGAGGAAGCAACAGAAGAAGCTGATGTCTTCAAAATATCATGAGATATCTGCAAAAATGTAGTCGGCGTTTTCATATTTGCAAATAATTCTGAACATTCTACCTCATTCTGAATGGCAGAAGTGAGAGATTGCTAATTTTGACAAGGGACTGAGAGGCATAAAGGCAGTGCGTCCAGGCAATTTCAACCCTGAGAACCATATATTTTTAAAGAATCCTCCACCTTACAAGCCACAAATTCTGAAATGGGAACTTTCTTGGTCATAATTGCAGGACAGCCTGTAAGATTAGCCAGCATATGGTCTATCTTGATAGCTGATGGAATTGCCACATCCAGTGGCGTCAATCGCTCAGGTGCGGAGAAGCAAGCAGTTCCTTTTTGTTAAATAACCCTCACACACCCTAGTAGTGTCATGCTTCATCATCGGGTTCACCCTGCCTCCTAAAGGTCAGGGTGGGCTCGACCGTGTTTCAGGGAGCACTTAGGAGAGATAGGCCAGGTGGTCTAAATATAAAAATCCTCCTACGTCTCCAGGTATCCCTTTATTAGTGGAGGAGTAGGGGGTGTTACAAATTATATACAAAGGAGTCTGCAGGAAGTAATGGTCCTATGACCCTAGTGTCTTGCAAGTATGTTTCAGCCCTTAAAAATGGCCACTTGGGTCCTGGGCTTTCTCCACGGCAGTTAGAGGTTCCCTCCTTGGATGTTCAAAGGAAGGGGGGTATTTCCTAGCTCTTCAGATTGAGGATGCAGAAATCTGCAATCTCGTAAATGGTATGAAAGGTATACGTATCTTCCATCCAGTTTCCTCATGTTTTGTATCCACCCTATTGTAGAGGATTATATGTGTCTCAGGGGGAGCAGTAGTAGGGGTAGCATTGTAGTCAAACTTTTGTCAAAGGTCCTGCCCCTCAGTGCCACCTACTCGGGTCCAGGTCTCCAAGCATTCAGTACCACCTACTTGGGCCCGCGTCTCGGGGCTTAACGATCTGTAATGAAGTACCGATGCGCAGAAGAAGAAAACAGGAAATTATTTTGGTTTAGATCCTCTATTACCAGTTTGGTAGGAGGGGCTTGGAGATAAGGGAGTAGGTTTTGTTTTTGCTTTAAAACTTCCGATTGGCTCCAGCTAGGTCATGTGGTGCCTGGCTAAAGGTTGGACACCTCATAGTGGTAAGTATTGATACAAGAAAAGGCTTGAGAAAGTAATGAAATAATCCTGCTCCATGCGGCCAACGCAGTTTTAACGTATAAGAAAATATATGTACTGAGAGGTACAAACAACCTTCCATCAAATACCAACCAAGGGCTTGCTCATAATCCTCAACTGCATCTTACATTTGTTGACACTAAGTCTCTGGATGTATGATATTTCACTACCTGTGGAAAAAGGTGAGCATTCAAATACTTAAGAAAATGTTCTGACAGGCAATGGAAGTCTGAAAGGGTTTATTAGGAAAACAAAAAATAATAACCTGTGAATCACGGAATCAAATAGCAAGAGTATCCCCTACCACAGTCAAATAGAGCAAATTCTGCAAGTAATGCAAAGCACAAATGTATAATCTAAAGCTCATATGTTTTGAACAGTAAGGTGAAATAATTCTTAGAAAAAATACAAAGTGATGTCTAGTCTGAACTCATGAGAAGAAGAGAACCATTCTTCAGATAGAAGCTATTACACATAAACATTGTGGCTTGTTTTCTCATCTTGGCAGCTATGAGGTTAGAAAAGTTCAATGCCAGAGATGGCCACTTCCATTGGGTAGTGTTAGTGTGAGCCAGAAAACATGGTTGAAGCACGTTACAGTTACACTAATGTCATTTTACATATTCCACACAAACTGTAAGCCACTATGTTAAACAAACAAATACTATGATCAGTCCCAGAAAATTGGTCATATTCTTTTTCTCATTTTACATAATTACTGTTTTAGTATTTATTTCACCGCCTTTGCTCACAAACTATTTTCTATAAAATGTTGCACCAGATATAAATGGTTACATTAATGCTGCACCATGTTTGCTACCTACAAGATTAGAATGAGCCCCACGTATACAAATATCTTGCATGTTGAAGTGTACAAATTGTTTTTGCTCTGGTCCCTATAATAAAAGCTACAAATGTAATCCAGAAACAATTAGCTCCATGTTTGCTCATTGGAAATATTTTCTTGTAATAAGGTTCAGGCTAAGTTTGAAGCAAAAAAAAATTATATTCCGTTTTTTACTTTACAAGAAGGAAACAATCGAGTCAAATGGATTTTATTTTTAAAGCAGTGCCAACCCGTTTATGACAGGGCTCATTGATACCCATTGCCTTTGCCATCAATGCCACTAAAATGTGTGCCAGTGTTCTCTTTTGTATGTGACACGTCTCAATATACTTGCCATTTCTTCAATGACAATGAATGTCTTTGTCATGATCATTCCCTTCCACAGATTGCGAGTATCATTCAGATTTCTGTAGTGCCTCGAAGTATTGGTTGAAAGGCTTTGTGTTCCTGCAAGCAAGCATAGATGCTGCCATTATTGAAGTAAGTAGACATTCCAGTTTGTAACATGGAGCTTCAGTAACTTGGAAAGTTAAACTTCAACCGTATTTTAGTTGTTTTAAATGTCCATACACATTATCATATTAGTGCAGTACTTTTAGTGTCGTCGCAATGTGTCAAAAAGTTTCTGTGACTGGAAGGAAAGGGGCGCATTGAGTCAAAATGTTGTATTTCCATCTACCTTAAAAAGTATGTGGTCTGCTAAACTGTTTTACCTAATGATCTTTTGAGAAACAAATGAAATTGTGACAAATGTTATGTTATGTTATGTTATGTAATCTTGTATAGCGCATGGCTACCCCAGCGACGGGGCGTCCCAGCGCTTGCGGACATGCCAGGTACTAGTATGGTAAAGGAGGTGCTAGATGGATGCAAACAACCAGGTTTTTATGAGTTTTCGGAATTGCAGGTGATTTGAAGTGGCCCGAGCTTTAGGGGGGATAGAATTCCAGAGCTTACGGGCCAAATACCTGAAGGAGCGGCCACCGGCTCTGCTCCTCCGAATTCTGACAGTACAGGCAAGTGAGAGGTCCGCTGAGCGGAGTGCGCGCGTGGGAGTATAGAAAGAGCACAGTCCCTGCAGAGTTTGGGGGCCAACATTATACAAGATTTTGTGGGTGAGGCAGAGGGTTTTAAATTGAATGCGCTGTTGTATAGGAAGCCAGTGTAGTCGACGTAGAAAGGGGGACGTGTGGCAGGTTTTGGGTAGAGCAAATAGGACGCAGGCGGCGGCGTTCTGAGCTCTTTGCAGCCTATTTATTGCAGTCATGTTGGATCCTAGCATGAGGGCATTGCAATAGTCCAGGTGAGATGGAACTAAAGCCTGGACTATAATCTGGCGAGTAGCGGGCTAAAAAAAAAACAGAATGGGTTTAAGAGAGCGAAGACGCCCAAAGCAGGTACCTGCCACTTTTTGAGCATGAGACTCCAAATTGAGTGTGTTGTCCAACAGCACCCCCAGATTTTTTACTGACTCCTTGGGTACAGGGGCAGGTCCCAGCGCCTGAGGCCACCAGTGCTCTTCCCAAGTCTGCGTGCCATTGCCAATCAGGAGTACCTCTGTTTTAGAGGCATTAAGCTGAAGGCAGTTGTTAGATAGCCACCTTGAGATCGCCAGAATGTCTTCCTGGAATTTAGTTTGGTCCTCCACATTGTTGTTAGAAAAGTTGAAAATAAGTTGCGTGTCGTCCGCACATGATGTTAGTAGGATCTTACGTTCCCGGGCCAGCAAGGCCAGGGGGCGGACGTACACATTAAACAATGTGGGACTGAGCGCAGACCCCTGAGGCACTCCACATTCAAGAGGGAGCTTGCTGGATGAGTACGGCGGGGCGTGCACCTGGAAGGAACGGTCAGATAAAAAAGACGCAAACCAGTCCAGGGCCGTTTCCCTGACTCCGATCTCCCACAGTCTCCCAAGTAGTATCTTGTGGGAGACCGTGTCAAAGGCCGCACTCTAATCCAGCAAAACCAAGATAGAGGTTGCGCCCATATCCAGGGAGGCCCTTAGATGTTCTGTGACTGTTAACAGGGCAGACTCCGTACTATAATTAGCACGGAAGCCATTCTGGGACTCATCAAGGATCCCATTAGACTCCAAGTAGGCAGTCAGAGTGGAGTTGACATGTGCTTCCGCCACTTTCGCAAGATAGGGAAGCAGCGAAATAGGTCGGAAGCTGTCAGGCCTTAAGGGATCCAAAGTTGGTTTTTTCAAGAGGGGTAGTACTTTGGCCTGTTTCCAGGATTTGGGAACATCGGCTTGCTGTAAAGATCGATTAATCAGCTCACGCCCTTCCTGCATGACAGAGTCATGAAGAGATCTGAACAGATCCGGTTTAATGGGATCATCCGGAGAGCCTGATTTTACTCTTAGGGCTAGGTGTTCCATCTCTGGCTGTTCTATAGGTGGAAGGGTCAGGAGGAAGTAGGGAGGGTCAGAGATGTCTTTATCAGGATTAGAGGACCCTAGCGGGCTGCCCAGTTGTAAAGAATCATATACGCCTTTAACTTTATTGATAAAAAAGCCAGATAGTTCTTCGCACTGTGCATTTGACACTATCAGATTGCCTGCGCCTACCGGGGCTTTAGTCATATCTTTGACCAGGGAAAAGATCGTTTTAGAGCGATTTGTACTTGAAGTAATCAGATCTGTGTAATAAATGGCTTTAGTTTTCTTTATAAGGTTATGGTAAGCTTTAGTGGCCGTTCTGAACTTAATTTTGGCTAGGGGGTCACATGATCGTCTCCAGGTACGTTCTAGGAGCTTACAGTGTTTTTTAGTTTCCGCAAGAGTCTCCGAGTACCAGGGGTGGGTCTGAACTCGCCTAGGTCTCAAATATTTCATGGGGATGAAATGGTCTAGAGAATTATTTATCCACTCTCTATAAGCACAGTCTGCTTCATCCTTGTTACCTGACCAAACAGGGCGGGTATGGTTAAGCCTAGCTTCAAACTGAGCTTTATCTAGGCAGTTCCAAGGACGCCTCCGTAAGGCGGGAGGAGGGGTCTCCCTACCGCTGGCTGGGATCTTAACTGAAACCGAAACCAAAAAGTGGTCAGTCCAGCTAAGAGGGCTGGGGGATTCCGCTGTAACATCCTCTATATTAGTAAAAACTGGGTCAAGGAGGTGACCTGCCTGATGAGAGGGTCCCACAATCAGTTGATGAAGCTGGCATGCTTCTAAATCGCCCAGAAACTTCGATATATTGGGGGAGTCTTGCCGCTCAAGGTGAAGGTTGAAATCACCAAAAATATTAAAATTTGCTGATTGAAGCGCTAGTGACGAAATAGTTGCTAATAGCGACTCTTGAAATGCACTTACCGGTCCTAGGGGATGGTATACAAGAAGCCCTGTAAGAGTAAAGGTGTCAGAGACCTTTATCTTAAATAGTGCACATTCGCTGCTAGCTATGCTAATGGCCTTGAGGGTACAAGTGTATTTGGACTTGTAAATCACCCCTAGTCCACCACCCCTACCGATAGGTCTGTTTTGAACACATATGAGATATTCTGAAGGGAGGGCCAGAGCTAAGATAGCCGTAGAATCCTCAGATAGCCATGTTTCTGTCAAAAACAGAACGTCTGGCCTTTCATCTAAGAGGAGCTCATGGACGTCCTCATGGTGCTTTACCAGAGACCTACAGTTAAGACTCAGTATGAGTAGCTTGGAAGAGCTGGTGGGCGCTAGGGTTGCACAGGATAGCGGAGGGCAAACCCCAGACGCCTTAAATCCGCAAGATATGCAGTTTATGGTAGAGGAAATGTTCAAACTATTAACAAAAAACATCTATGTGGACATTAGAGTGTAGCAGATATAAGTCCGGCTGATTCACAGTGGGTTGAAGCAACAAGTATGCTAGCTTTACTCCTTGTTTAAGGACTGGCTCACTGTCATAGCTACAGAACGCTTTGAGGAGCAGTACTATTGAAATTACATTTCACATTTCATAATAATATATTTGACTTTTTATATAGCACTCTTCACAAAATTACTTTCCTCTTGACACTAACGCATATTGTTTTGATTTAAAAACATTTTTGCAGTCAGTTTTACAGCAGGTTCAATTGTTTGTGTTACAGAAGTGGTAGCAAACCATCAATGCCAAAAGAGTTGCTGGAGGAAAATGACACCATCTCCCTTTTGGAAGCTATGTCGGCATGTGGACTCACCCAATTGGTGAAAGGACCTACTCATCGAGCCGGACACACGCTCGATGGCATTTTCTCGAATGATCAAAGGCTGACAGTTACCAACTCTCTCCATCTTTCTTGGTCGGATCATCTGGCCGTTTCCTTTGGTCTGACTTATCCGACCCAGAATATAGCTAGAAAGTCTCCAGGGACGGTGGAAGCACGTAGGAACCTTAAAAGCATTAAGGAAGATTCCTTCCATCCGTGGATACCTAGACTGTCTACCGTTCAGGAACAGGACGTCTCATCAGCGGTCTCACAATATGAAAAGACCATTTCGGAGGCCTTGGATCTTCTGGCTCCTGCTAGGTCCTGCTATACAGCCAGGAAAAGACCCTCAGCCCCCTGGTTCTCCGAACAACTAAGGCTCTTTAGACAACAAGTAAGGAGACAAGAGCGCTTATGGCACTCAAGCTGGAACTTTAAGGACAGAGAAGCACATAAGATCTTGCTTAAAAAATATAAGCTGGAAGTGATTAAGACCAAACAGGACTATTTCACGGCCCTCACTTCCTCACTTTCGTCTCCTAAAGAGCTCTTCAGAATCGTTGATGCCCTCACTTCTCTCCAGACCCCAGACCCGGTGGTTGCCTCCCAGGGGCTCTGCAACGAAATAGCCTCTTTCTTTCAGTCCAAAATACTGGACATCCATAGTGCTCTGGAATCCCTCAAATCTTCTACCACTATGCCTTTAGTGCCCGCTATTTTGGATTCTAACGGCGCCTCTTCTCCTCGGCCCATGGGTCTTGAATTTTTTCCCCCTCTCTCCTACAACGATCTTGAGATCCTCCTTGCCAAAACCAAATCTGGATCTCCGCTAGATGTATGTCCGCTAAAGATCCTAAAGCAGTGCAGAGAATCCCTCCTTTCCCCTCTGGTTGACATCATGAACAGGGCGATGGAGGAGGGCGTTTTTCCCCAGCAGTGGAAAAATGCTGTGGTAAAACCTCTGCTCAAGAAGTCATCTCTTGACCCTGGGGTTTTAAAAAACTTTCGCCCCATTTCGCTGCTTCCGGCTCCCGCAAAAATGTTAGAAGCCCATCTAAACAAACATCTTGCTTCATTTGTGGAGAACTCCGGATGCTTGGATCTTTCCCAGCATGGTTTCAGGAGGGAACATAGCACCGAGTCTGCCCTCACCATAGTGCTTGATAACATCCGCACGCGGGTTGATGGGGGACAGACCTCCCTCCTGATTCTCCTGGATCTCACGGCTGCTTTCAATACCCTCTCTCCCTCAGTCTTAACATCTCGACTGAGGGATATTGGAGTGCAGGGGGCGGCCCTGGGACTCCTTTCCTCTTTTCTCGATCATAGAGAGCAAAGGGTGATGCTGGGTCAGTTTCTATCTCCATCCCTGTCTGTGCATTGTGGGGTCCCTCAAGGGTCAGCGCTTAGTCCTACCCTTTTCAATATCTACGTGACCCCCCTTGCCAGACTTATTAGATCTTATGGGATGGAGGTAGTCTCCTATGCGGACGACACCCAGATCCTCGTCTCTCTCTCCCAATCAGTTACGTCGACTGCCGCCAACTTTAGATCTTGTATGGAGGCAGTCGGCCAATGGATGATTCACAATTCATTGAAACTGAACGGGGAGAAGACTGAGGTGATGGTGTTTGGAGGAAGGGAGGATATTTGGTCCGCCGAATGGTGGCCGGACTCTCTGGGTGCCTGTCCGGATCCTACATCCTCAGCCAAAAACCTGGGGGTCATGATCGATCCTATCCTTAGCATGTGCCAACAGGTCAGCAGGACTGTATCGACCTGCTGGGGGATCATCCACATCCTTGGGAAAATCAGGCACTACCTGTCCTTACAGGCAAGAAAGCAACTGGCTGTTGCCCTTCTGGGCTCGCGTCTGGACTATTGCAATGCGCTGTATGCTGGACTTAATAAGTGCCAGCTGCAGCGCTTGCAGGTGGTTCAGAACGCAGCGGCCAGATTTGTTCTCGATCTACCCCAACGTGCCTCTGCCACCGCTGCTCTGAAGCAGCTACACTGGCTCCCCGTTGCGGACCGCATCCTTTTCAAGTCCATGTGCATGGTCTACAAGGCCCTAGCTAAAACCAGCCCCACTGGGATTGGTTGTATCCTGTCCCGTTACAATCCCAGTAGGAACCTTCATTCCTCTAACAGACTCCTCCTCTCCGTTCCTCGTGTCCGGAAGACCAGATGGGGTGGCAAGGCCTTCTCCAATCTGGCCCCTAAATGGTGGAATGCTCTACCTCTTGAGGTAAGGTCCCTCCCCACTCTTCAAGCCTTTAGATCTGCCCTAAAGACTCATCTCTTTGTGCGTGCCTACTTGTAGCAGTACTGCTGTAATTTCTGATCTGTTATGGATAGGCGCCTTGACACCTTCGGGTTGAGTACGCGCAATACAAGTTGCTTAATAAATAAATATGTGCAGATATACCGTTGTTTTTGTTTAGGAGGCAGACTCCCACTTATGTCTACAGAACCTCATGCATATAAACTCCTGCCTCAGGAAGGGCCGGCCATATTTGGCTTCCCTAGCAGGACACAACCTTTCAACCAGACATGGTTGATGAAAAGATTTAATGCCACATTCCCATTGATAAGGCCTCAAAAGGAGGCCATTCAGAGTCCCGCAGTCTCACTTCACCGGTTGTTCCTATTGAAGAGGTGATGATTGCAACTAGCATAACAATTGCACTGTTCAGACTTTCCTATCAGTATGAGTCACTATCAGAGAACATTTACTGGGCATGAAAATTCACATTTTCCACAACTGCGTTCAGTAGAAAGTCATGATTTTAATAAAGATATTGAGGCTAATATAATGCATTATCCTCATTATTGACCTCACACAGGAGCAATAAGGATAGAACACTGAATTATAACCAGAACCTGTAACATTCCAAAAATGCATAAATACTCAGAACACACAGCCATCTTCCTTCTTCTGTGCAGCAGATGAAAAAAATGCCCTATCCTGACAAAATATAATCCAAGATTTGAAACTTTGTGAAAAGCTTCTTTGAGAAAACTTCTTCATTGGCCTCTCACCAAAGCAAATTTCAAACATGCCCTTAAACAATAACAACAAGCATTTGCAATGCAGTAAGTCTTGCATTTTCTGGAGTTAGAGCGCCGTAAATGACTAACTGGCAGATGCATCAACGTAGCCTTTTGCTATTCCTAAATAGTGATTTTTAAGGAATCGCTATTTAGGAATAGCAAAAGCCTATGCATGTAGGAATCGCTAATAAAATAGCAATTCCTTAACATTCCTTAAATGCTACTTGCAAATTGCTAGTCGCAATTAAGGAATGCTGTCCCATTAATTCCTATGGGCCTACAGGCCTCCAATGTATTGGAGATTGCATGAACAATTTGCGAGTACCAGTAGGTACTCGCAAATTGCTCATGCAATTTCAAGGGTGCAAGGGTGTCAAAATGACACCCTGTTGCACCCTTGAAATTGATCTTTGTACAGATGTTGCACACACACATGCCCTAAGGGCATGTGTGTGCGCAACATGAAACTTTGAAAATTGCACAAAAGTGCTTTTTTCAAAGTTTTAGCAAATTACCATGAAGTCCAACTTCATGGTAATTTGCTCCCCCTATTAGTGAATTCGCTATTTATTTGACTTTCATGCATTGCATTTAAGGAATCTCAATTTGGGATTCCTTAAATGCAATCGCAATTTAAGGAATCTCAATTTAGAGATTCCTTAAATTGCGATTTTTGCATTTGGGATGATGCATCCCAAATGCAAAAATACCGGGAGCAAAGGGGCAGATTCTCAGAATCTGCCCATTTGCTCCCGGTATTTACTTTGATGCATCTGCCAGAATGTGTTTTATCTTTGTGTTTTGGTTTGGAGTGTAGTGGATGTCTGAACAGAGACACAGCTGCAGCAATGCCTAGAGGAGTTAGAATTAGGAATGACCACTGGGACCAGAGAAGCAGGTACAGCATTGTGTAGAGGACTTAGAAGTAGGAATTACCGACAGGACCAGAGAAGCAGCTAGCAGCACTGTGTAGTTGACTTAGAATGAGGTATTACTGACAGGACCAAATATGCAGTTGCAGCACTGCCTAGAGGAGTTAGAATGAGATATTACCGATGAGATCAGAGAAGCAGGTAGCAGCACTGTCTAGAGGATTTAGAATGAAGAATTACAGAGGGTACCTGAGAAACATACAGCACATACATTTTAGCACTGATTAGCAGTGGTAAAATGCCGAATAGTCCTAAATCCAAGAAAAATAGGCTAGAAAAAAAAATGGAAGAAAGCAAAACGTTTGGAGATAACCCTGTAAAAATGGCTGGTCCAATAGGCATAGAGGGTAAGGGTGTACAGTTCAGTGGCAGAGATTGCAATGTTGCAGAGTAGAGTGTGAGAGTGTAGTGGTGTAGAGGTGCAAATAGAGCAGTAGTGTAGAGTACAGTGGTGAAGAGTTGAGTGCAGTGGCCTTTAGTGCAATGACAGAATGCAGTTGTGTAGTGTGCATTGGGGCAGAGTGCAGTGGTTAGGAGTAGAGTGGCGTAGAGTGCAGTGTCATAGAGTGGAGTGGTACAGAGTGGCATTAAGTAGATTGCTTCAAAGTGAAGTGGCGTAAGTTGGAGTGGTGGATGTTAGAGTGCAGTTGCGTAGAGTGGCTTAGAGTATAATGGAGTAAAGTGGTGAAGAGTGCAGTGGTGCAGAGTAGATTACAGTGGTGTACAATTGGGTTGGCATAAAGTGCAGGGGCATAGATTTCAGTGTTATAGAGTAAAGTGTATTGCATAGAGTGCATTGGCATAGAGTGCAGTGGTGTAGAGTGCAGTATGGCAGAGTAGCATAGAGTACAGGGTAGAATAGAGATGCCTAGAGTGGAGTGGTGAAGAGTGCAGTGGTATAAAGTGATGTAGTGTGGAGTTGCATAGAGTGGAGTATTCTGGGTGTGGTAGCATATTGCCATCACAGACAACACATTTTCAATTGAAATGACCATTACATTTGCACAAAGATACAGTTTTACAAATAAAACTATACAGCACAGAAATTATGTGTGGAAATGGAATTACCGATTGGGATGATTTGTTTTGATTATATATAAGTATATGCTTCCAACACACTTCAGAAATAACAAAAAAATGTGCTTTAATGGTGTTCCTAATTTGTATTCCTGCATCAACTTCCTGAATGTCCCCAAGATGTCTTTAGCAAGGTTGCAACCTGAAAAGGACAAACGGCTAGTATGGTATATACAGGAATGGATGAAATCTGAAAGAATGATTTTCTGCATGAACCTTTTCTATTGAAATAGTAGTTAAATGTAGAAGGCAGCAGTAGTCTAAATTGTGGCGCTGAGTTGCACTTTCAGGCGTTTTCTATTGAAAGCCTTAGCCTTCTGAGTGAGAGAGAGAAGAACTCTGTTTATGTAGACCCTAGTCTTTAAACAATCGGGTAAAATTCAAAGCCCTATACAAAATCAGCTAAAAACAGAGAATACAAACCCTATTAAAATCTAACCATTCCTTCTATACACTCCACCTTGTTACTTCTATTCAACATTTGATTTCATTACTGAGAGTCATTAAAATCTTTAAAAGTGTAAAAACTTATGTACAATCTAAAACAGAGAATCAAATCTTTATCCATTTGCTGTAAAATATTGAATCTGTTTGAATTTGCGTCACCCCTTATTTATCCTTCCTTTAATACTAGAAATAGATTACAGGGGGGGTTTAATATCCTTACTTGCACTTTTCCCTAGCCAGAGCATTCACTCCTTTCAAATATTACCCAAGAGCAATTCCTATATCTAGATGTTCCATTCTTAATAATAAATCGATTGCTTGTGCTCTTGCTCTAATATCATACTTTAAAAATAAGGGTCACAAAAACTGTTTCCTCAATTCTATACTCATAAGGCAATCCAGTAGTATGTGCACTATTCCATACTTAGTCCCTAGCCCACATCTACATATACCATCAGGGTACATAATTTCATTCATCACTCTCCCTTCCATTCGCCAGGGGATAATGCCAATTCTCATTTCTAAGATGTCCCACCTAAATCCATGATTCGGCAAAGCTTCCAGGTAAGGATACCCTACATCAGCTTCCCATACTTCTATCATGTTATTGACAGATTTGTTATTTCTTACATACATTAGGTCTTGTGTTCTAGAAAGTTCCCTTCCTTGTGCTCTTAAAGAGCTTTTTGTAAAATTAACCTCTAAGGAGTTTTGGGTTACCCCCACCTTTAGGCAGCACATTATCTCCTTTATTTTCTTTTTTGCCTCGGTTGCCCATCTTAGGCTACTTTGTCGGATCTCCTCGCTACACCAATGTGAGACCTTTTGGGCTTCCCCTTGAGATTGGCGTTTCCAGAATCTGGCCACTAGCCTTTTGGCCTGGGTATTCCACCCTATCATTCTTGTTTCAAGTCTTATCGCCTGTACCATTGCTGACTTAGGAAGGGACAGAAGCATTTTTAAAGCCTTACTTTCTTCCCGGTCCCAGTCGCCTTTCCCACTAAAAAGGAGCACCACTGCTCCGTATAATACTTGTGGGAGGACCATGGCTGTGAAGGCTTCCAGCATGGGTTTGTTTGACATATCACCAAAGTTTTTATTAAATTTTTTCAAACCACCAATGAATGCTGAAGCTTTTGCTTTCTGGTTTTCCATATGTTTGTTCCTATTTAGATTAGACTCGAACAATAGGCCCAGGTATTTATATTATTTTACTATCTCTAGTTTGGTTTTATCAAGATACCAACAGTAGCTCTTTGACCCTTTCCCGAAGCACATGACCTTTGTTTTTTCCATGTTTACGGTTAACAGTTTATTCTTGCAGTATTCATTAAAAACGTTTAATTTCCTCTGCAACCCTAATTCGGTCTTGGTCAGTAATACCCAAATCATCTGCATACAGCAGGCATGAGATCTTTCTGCCTTTCATTCTGGGGCTGGCACTTTTTTCCACTTCCAATACTGCTGGTAAATCTGCTAGGAAGATAGAAAAGAGAAGTGGGGCCAGGACGCAGCCCTGTCTTAGCCCATTTCCTATGTCTACCTTCTTTGTGAGTGCCCCCTGGGTGTCTTTTATTACTTGGGCCCAATTCCCTCTGTGTAGTTCTTTTAATATTTCTTATAAATTTCCGTGGGATATTGTATTTAATCAGACACTCCCAAAGTTTCCTCCGGTCCACAGAGTCGAAGGCTGCACGGAAGTCGACAAAGCAACACCACATACTCCCCCTTTGTTCTATCGACTTCCGTGCCAAGGCCTACAGTGCAGAGCAGTGGTCCTACATGGAGTGCCCTTCCTTAAATCCCCCCTGTTCTACCGGGATGATTTGGTTGGCTTCTACCCAGTTTTTTAGTTTGCCAAGCACTATTTTAGCGAAGATCTTCTCCCCAAATCTCCAGTAGATTAATTAATCTATAGTTTTTTTGTGCTAAACATGTCCTCTTTCTTATGTATGGGCTGTATTATTGCCCCTTTCCAGTTTTCAGGGAATTTCCCAGTATATAGAATAATTTAGAACTTGTTTGCGAAGAATTTAGCCCACCAGTCTGGTTGTGTTTTAATTATCTGTGCTGGAAGGCTATCCGGGCCGGCTGCTCTTGTGAGGTTCAAGCCCATTAGCGTTTTTTTAACCTCAGTGACTGAGAAGTCGGGTTTCATATCTATTACCAGACCGCTCCAATCTGTGTACAGACTTTCCTCCCGCTCTGTCCCCGAGCTATACAAGTCATGTAAATATTCCTCCCAAGCTGCTTCCTCCACTATTCAATTCATTGCCCCTGGCTGGCAGTCTGCTGCTGAGTGCACTAGTTTCCAAAACTGGCGAAGGTTCTTTGCTTCTATCGTCTCAAGTAGTTTTAAACAGCACCCTTCGTTAAATTCTCTTTTAACCCTCCTCATTAGCATATTATACTCTCTTTTTAGGGCTTCTAACGCTTTTCTACTATCCTCGTCCCTGTTTCGGGAGTTACGGCGTGCCATCCTCCTGATTTCTCTTTTTTTCTCCTGGCATTCCCTTGTGAACCAACCATTTACTTTCCCCATCTTTCTATTACTCTGATTGGTTTTATTATTTCCACCGTTTCTAACTTTTAGTCTCTTACTGAGTATTTGGACTACCTCCCCGATTTTATTTGTGTACCACTCGAGATTTTGTCCACTCGCAGTCTCAAGGTCTAGATTTAGTTGTAAATGTACTAATCCTGAGACATATTCTCCCGTTAGCCTGGTTGTACAACGTCTGGGGTACTCCATCTGTTCCAAGACTACTGAGCGAGGAGCTAATTGAACACCAGGGACCTCTAAAGCCAACATGTTGTGATCACTTCCTTCTCTATTTATAATCCTAAACCCAGTGGATCGATGGAAGTTCCAAGGAGTCAGAACCATTACATTTGCACAAACATACAGTTTTACAAATAAAACTATACAGCACAGAAATTATGTGTGGAAATCGAATCACCGAATGGGATGATTTGTTTTGATTATATAAAAGTATATGCTTCCAACACACATCAGAAATAACAAAAAAAGTGCTTTAATGGTGTTCCTAATTCGTATTCCTGCATCAACACCTGAATGTCCCCAAGATGTCTTTAGTAAGGTTGCAACCTGAAAAGGACAAACGGCTAGTATAGTATATACAGGCATGGATGAAATCTGAAAGAATGATTTTCTGCATGAACCTTTTCTATTGAAATAGTAGTTAAATGTAGAAGGCAGCAGTAGTCTAAATTGTGGGGCTGAGTTGCACTTTTCAGGCGTTTTCTATTGAAAGCCTTAGCCTTCTGAGTGGATCGCCACAGGATCTCAGTAACCTTTTTTTTTTTTTTTTTGCGGAAGTATTCACTTGACTCCTTTGGGTAGTTAGATTGTCCTAAAGTAGTTTGATTTTCCAAGTCAAGGCAATCCACTGTTCTCAATAGAAAGCAAAACCAAAATAGACAACTTTCTTGCACTTAACTTTACTACGAAGAACAACCCAGATGCATTTTCTTTGGTTTGCTTCATTTTATTTTGTGGTCTTTGCCGTTTTTAGAATAAATCAAATGAACTTTTGCCTGGATTGATTTACTAAAAGGGTGCAAAATAGTTTAACACGGGATGTCCACTCCATTGAAAGTTCGGTAGCAATGTACCTGCTGATGGAAGACAAAAACATAATGCTTTGTTCTTTGTTGATAAATGGCAACAGAAGAAGTTGATTTGTTAGGGGAGCTGTGTTGCAAACAGGGTGGACGGGGAAACCTGGGCTCAGATCCCAGCACGTTGAGTTGATAGAATCATGTGGTGGTGTTAGCTACATCACTGTAATAAACAGGGTCTGATTTTACGTTCTCTTATAAAAGGTGCACTACAAAAAGCGATATTTGATAAAAGTTAAGGGCACCGGACAATCTGAGCTGTTTGTACCCTGAAATCAACACCAGGGCATTCAGGAAGTAAGGTTCATTGAATGTAAGAGTATGTTTAGGAATTATACATTTTTAATAAACTATTCATTTCAATAAATTCCTGTGGTTGCAAACTAGCGTGTTTCACAGCAATGCTTTCCAGGCTCGGCTCGTGCTATAGCTATTGGGGTCAGGTTAGCTCTCCCACCTCTACAACAATCCTGCAATTGTGCTGTGCTTTTGAAGTGGGGTAATAAATGTTGCACATACTCTCATCTTGGATACTTACATATTTATTTATATGTTCTAGTTAAATCGTTATGTGAAGAAAATATTTGTGTAATAACTTCTGAAAATGTTAATTGTTTAACCAAAACAGGTATATGAATAAAGAAATGAATAACGCATTCCCAAGCTTTGCCAATGTTTATTTTTTCTTCTGGTAAGGTGGTTGGGGGAGGTGGGAGGTCAGCAAGCAACAATGGGAGCGTGGAGGTTGCAAACAACAACAGGAGGGAGGGGGTGATTGAAAACAAAGAGAGGAGGGTGGGGTTGTTTGCAAACCACGAGGGAACAGACAGTGGAGGTGATTTAAAACAACAACGAGAGGGTGGGGATTGAAATCAGTCTGGTATAAACTCACCGCAAGCAGCGGCTGAGAGGGATTGTGTGCAAATAACTGGTGTTCACCTAAGGCGATCCAATACATTTGGATCGAATTGACACTATATAAAGCTGTTAAACAATTAGGAGCCTAAGGGGGAGTAAAGGGATACGTACAGGTCGCCCCTCACTCTATACCATATCAACAACAGAAGACCTGTCCCTATATTATGTAGAAACAACTGTTTCCCATATATCTTATCAGACCCCTATCATAAGGTGTCAGAAAACACAGTGAGCAATCATTACCCTCCTGCTTATTTATGCCATTATAGTCATGATCTCAAATCTAAAAATTGTCTATAAATGTGTGTGGTACTGCAGACAACTACGCTCCCCCACCACTCCTTCTAAAAAAACAGCTTTCAAAAAAAGGGGAGGGGGAGTTTGCAGTGCCTCACGGGAGCATCACCCGCGGAGGAATAGACAGACTGGTACTCGTCTGTGTCCTCACGTTTTCCTCATGAGCATCTGCCAACTATAACAAAAAGAGGGGATAACAAACAGTGCAGACAACATAAACCAAATATGTGCTCTGTGTAAGTGACCCAATGCGGTGCGACCACTCTGATCTCAAAGTGTGACACCACCACCGTTTAAAAAGGGCAGAGCTCCACTAGCTAAATTACTTTTATTACATGCTGTGTGCCCGCTCTATTAAAACCAAACCAACATGTTTCATTGCCGTGATAGATTTACCGGCAATTTCATCAGGGTTTTGGGTCTGCGCGATCTCTGCACGTCAATTCTCCATTTATTGTACCTGTAGTTGTACATAAAGCAGTACCACTCACACTCATTGCCCACATTGCACTAATCTCTTGATTGTACCATCTAGAGAAACCAACATTTTCCAATTCAGTAATCTGCGCTTATTAAACCATGTTTCTATTTACCAGGTAGCTGATGTTTGCTTATATACCAGCGCCCCCGTAGAAGAATCAGCACAAACCGGTGCCTGTAGCCTTGTTGCAGGTACCGGACAACTGCCCTCGGACAGTGCTGTAGTAAGGGAGAGAAATAATTTTCAAAACGTGTTACACATACAGCTCACTCACTTACTGCCAACCCGTAAGCCCAATCCACCTTCATACTGTTAACGCGATCCTGGGTTATTTCCAAAGCCAATTCTGCTGACTTATTCTTTACTTTGTAAACTGCCTAAAGCACTGTACCGGGCCCGCCCGTCAGTTACATCTTGGAGCTTTCATTAAAATCCCTCCTTACACCCGCATAACTACCGGGTAGTACATCCCACCAGTCACTCCCTCTTACCGGTAAATGGCCTCCGCTCAACCCCTATGTATCTGCTTTGACGACCGTTGCGGTTTTATGTGGATGTCGGCTTGTCTCGCTACTTCGGCGTTTTGAGTCACGCCCATTTCCTTATTGGAACTCCTGCACGGCCATCTTACAGTGGGGCTCGATTCCCGGTATTAAACATGGGTTCGAGCCTCACTCTGTGGCGATCCTGCCCCAGCTTAGTTTTATGCACCTGCCTTATTTTTATATTATTAAAAAAGGGGGAGAGGAGGACATTTATTAAAATTATTAGTTTTATAAGCGCACACTCATATGTGCCCTGATGTTAATATGGCCAGTCCAGGTCTATCGGTTTCCAGAATTACAGCCCCACGGATGGTGGGCGCTGCATATATTTACACCAGGAAACAGTCACTGCTATAGACTATGCACCAATGCACATAAGTTACTTCGAGCTATGTTTTCTTTATTGTGTAAAGAAAGGGGGGGACACTAAGCTTAGCTACCCAATATGGCCACTATGAGCTTATTTAATACTAACCATGATTCCTCTGTATCCATCCTCTTGAATACAGTTCCGACCCTGGCACAATCAATGGTTCAGGTTACGCCCATGACTTTTAATAGGTCAAAAAGTTGCCCGTGTAGCAGTGTGTAGGCTAGTTCCCTTCGGTCTAGGGTGTTGTTAATCATAACCTGAGGTATTCATTTTCATATATTGAATAGGTAGTATGATGGCTTATGGGCGGGATGTTCTTGCTAGTGTAGTGACTCATGGGCAGGATATTCTCTTCCATTCTATAACATCGTTCAGACCATTGCGGTCCGTGCCTTCTTGAAAAATCCAACGTGCCTCTTTCTTAAATAATCTACTCTCATATTGAATAGGTCGCCACTCAGTCTTTCCAGCATCACCCACCGTAGATCCCTCGGTTGGGTTTTTTGAGTAATAAAGTGTTGCACTAATTTTGTAGAGAGTTTGCCTAATCTTAGGGTACTCAAGTGCTCTTGAATTCGTGTCTTGATCTTTCTTGTAGTAAGTCCTATGTAGTGTTTCTCACACGGACAGGTGATTCTGTAGATGACATTATTGGTGTTACAATTACTAAATTTATTGAGATGCCATACTTTGCCACTGGACAGAGTAACTGTCTTAGTTCTCCCAGTTAAGACACAAACAGTGCAACTTCCCCAGGGATGATGTCCCGGTGGGATACTAGATTCCTTCACTACTATCGGTGGTCGAGTGTGTACCAACCGGTCTTTCAAATTGGTGGAACGCTTGAAAGCAAATCTGGGCTGTGGCATTTTCATAGATGTTGTGCTCAACAAGTGCCAGTGTTTCCTGATGATCTGTCGGATTTTAGTCGAACATGGGCCAAACGTGGTGACTACAGGTATGCATTCGTCCTTTTCTTGCTTGCGTGCTTGTTTAATGACTTTCTGGGGATATGCTTTAGTGATCAATGTTGATGCTAGATCCTCAGTTTGTTCCAGGTAGCCATCAGTGGACGAACAGTTTCGACGGTAACGTAAAAATTGTCCTACAGGAAGATTATCCCTAAGAGCCCTCGGGTGATAAGACCTGTAGTGCAGCAATGAATTTTTATCCGTCGGGTTTTGATGAACCAATGTGGTTAGTCCATTGTCTTCTGCCAATATGTCCAAATCCAAATATGTAGCTCTGTAGCGATCCACACTCCACGTGAATCTCAGACATTGGTCCAAATTGTTGATCCAAGTCAGGAACCTGTTTAGATCGTCCTCTGGTCCCCTCCAGATACACAGAATATCATCAATATATCTCTTCCAGAGGACAATATTCCCCTGGAAGAGATTAGAAGGATGATATATGTAATTAGCTTCAAACTGGCCAACATATATGCAGGCCAGACTCGGGGCAAATGTAGCCCCCATCGACGTCCCCGATGTTTGCAGGTACAGCTGGTATTTGTACGCAAAGAAATTGCGCGTGAGCGCAATCTCAATACATTGCAGCACAAACGTCTGCGAGGTGTCGTAAAACCACTCACAGTCCCCCAGGGAACGCGCTGCTGCCACCAGCGTGGCCTCCTGGGGGATGTTGGTGTATAGTGACTTGATGTCAATAGTCACTAAAAATTGTTGTGCTGGGTCATACATCACATTTTCCAACTGTCTCAAAATATCTGTAGTATCCTGGATGTAGGACGGTTGTGTGACAACACATTATCTGAGAAAGTAGTCCGCAAACTGGGACAATGGTTCCAATATTGATTGGATTTGAATTTTGAATTTTAAAACATTTATAAAGCGCACGTTCACTATACAGTTTCATGGCGCTAGAGGGATTCCTGGGCAGGGAGAATATAGAGCACTAAAGACTAAAAGCCTGCTGGAATAAGAAGGTCTTAGGGGCCCTATGGAACTCCATATAGGAGGGGGAGAGTCTGATAGGGGGCGGGAGAGTGTTCCAGAAGGTGGGCGCAAGAACCGAGAATTTCTGGCCTCCCGATCTATGTTTCTTGAAGCGGGGGATGACTAATAGGGATTTAGTGGATGAGCATAGATCTCTAGAAGGGCAGTAATTGGTAATGGCAGAGTTGATAAAAGCGGGAGCCGTGCCTGCTCTGGCTTGGAAAGTGAGGCAGCCAAGTTTGAAAAGGGCCCGCTGTTTAATGGGAATCCAGTGAAGAGCAATGAGGAGGGGTGATGAGTGGTGAGATTTAGAAAGGCCATGTACCAGGCAGGCTGCCTGGTTCTGCACCAGCTGAAGTCATTGAAGTGCATAGGCGGGAGCGCCATTATAAATAATGTTCCCGTAGTCGATCTTAGATAAGACCATGGCCATTACAATCAGTTTGAGTGCAGAGGGAGAAAAAAACCGGGATATTTTCCTAATAATACGCAGGGTAAAGAAACAGGAAGAAACAATAGAGCTAATATGGGAGTGAAGTGTCAAATGATGATTGAGTGTGACACCGAGGGTCTTAACTGAATGAGAGGGAGTGAGGGGTGGACCAAGAGAAGGGGGCCAAAATGAAGGAGACCAAGGGTTACCACTGCCGCCAGTCAGGATCAGTTCTGTTTTATCCGGGTTGAGTTTAAGGTGGTTCGCATTCATCCAATCCCGGATAAACAGCATGACAGACTGGAAGGCAGTGATATCTAATGAGGGGGAGGAGAAATTAAAAATAAGTTGGAGGTCATCAGCATAGTTGTAGACTGTGACCTCCATTTGTTGCAATGCAAAAATAAGAGGGAAAATATAAAGGTTAAATAAAAGGGGCGAAAGGGAAGAGCCCTGAGGGACGCCGCATTGCACCCTGCGAGGCGGGGCAGAAAAATCGGCCAGATGGACGACCTGAGTGCGGTCAGCCAGGAAGGAGCCTATCCAGGCCAATGCTTGTCCCCCTATGCCCGCCGCCTCGACACGGGACAAGAGGATGGAGTGGTCCACCGTGTCAAAGGCGGCGGACAAATCCAGGAGGATCAGGGCCTCAGGAGTGTTGGTATCGAGCCCCTCCCTGAGTTGGTCCATGACCGAAATAACCACCTTCTCAGTGGAGTGGCGGGGACGAAAGCCCGCCTGGCAGGGTGCAAGGTAGTTGCTGTCCTCTATGAAGGCGCTGAGTGCCTGGGTGACATAGGACTCAGCTACCTTTCCCAGATATGGGAGAACGGATATAGGGCGATAGTTTGCCGGGGAGGAAGGATCCGCCCCTGTTTTTTTTAATATAGGGAAGATTATAGCGGTCTTAAAATGAGTATGGATGCCCGATACTATGGGGGGCCCAGGAGGTGGGCGTTGGGCTTTGTGGATCTTGGGCACTATATAAAATGCCGGGAACCTCGGAGAAGGATTTATCAAAAACTCCGCCTCCTTTGCTGTCAACCATTTCTTTTCTTTTGCTTCAGAAACCATGGAAGATATGATGTTTTGGAGTTCTTTTGTCGGATCCTTAGTTAAGGGTCTGTAGTTTTGTCTTTCTCCTAACAATCGTTGGATCTCGATCTCGTAATCTGTGGTATTCATCACCACCACCGCCCCACCCTTATCAGCCGGTTTGATGGTGATGGAGAAGTTGTCCTGCAAGGATTTTATGGCCATCCAGTCTGCTTTTGTAACATTCTGTTTTTGTTCTAAGTCTCTCACATCCGGGAGGACTTTTTGTTCAAACACAGTAACTTCAGGCCCCACTTGATGGTTAAGGGGTGTAAAAGTAGACGGTCGTCATAAATTTGAGGAAAAGGTTGTGGTAGGGGTAACCTCCTTGCCTGCAAAAAACTTTTTACGTTTAATCCTTCTCATAAGGCCATTAAATTCACCCCTAAACTGAAAGCTGTCATCCTTGGGTGTTGGTACATAACCAAGACCCTTGTTAAGGATTCTGTTTTCATTATCCGTCAGTGTGTAATTAGACAAATTCACCACTATGTTGGTATCCGGATTTATAGTGGTGCTTAGCCTCGGGTGACATGGGGAGAGTACATTTGCCACGTTGAGTTGAGATTCTGACGTGCTCGTCTCCTGTCTCTGCCTCTGTCTCCAGCCCCTCTTTTATTTGTGGGGTGTTGTCCTAAAAAAGCACGGAAAAGTGCTCCCAAGTCCTGATCTGTGCTCTCTTGAGGGTTGAATCTTACTCATGTGTTGCCCGGTGGTTGTGGAGCAATGTGGTCCTCATCCTCACTGCTTGTGTTTTCAAAAGCCCAGTTTTGTGGCGTCCTTTTTGCCTGTCGTCGCCCTCCTCTTGCATGTTGTGGCACTGAGTTATGGTCTACTGTTTGGTGGTAGTGTTGGTCTTCTGTATAAAGGAAAGCCCACTCATGGCTAAATCGTTCTAAATTACGTTTTAGACCCTTGATTTTCTGGTTGGCCATATAGGCTTGATATACTATATAAAGCTGCCCAATAAATTTTATAAAAGCATTGCCAAAGCTTTGCCAATGTTATTTCCCAGCGAAGTGAAGGGACAGTAAGAAACGATAGGCGGCTATCTGGTAACATGACGGGCAGCAGAGGGGGAGGGAAAGGGCAAGTTGGCTGGAGGCAATAGATTGCTGGAGAAGGGTGACTGGCAATGGGAGAAACAAACATGCGTCTGGACTTGTTCAGCAGGAGCACCAGTGGGAAGTTAATGACTGATTAAAGACATTCAAGCGTGTCTAAATGGGCATAGATTAAACCTCGGCAATAGGCAGTGGAATGCGCTCAATTAATAGTGACACAAATTGTTACTGGCTCTCGAGCAGCTCCCATTGGCTTTCAGATAACAGAACAAAAGCACATGAAAGGGAGGGGTTTTACATTCCGGAGTCCTCAGTGCTCATGACCAGATGTGGGCCAGAGACACGAGATGGGATAGGGAGAAGAGGCATGGCGAGAGAGCTGTTAAGAGCTGTGCTGATGAAAAAAAATTACCAAAGGCGATGATGGACGGAGCAAATCAAACACTCACCCCCAGTCAACTGATCTAGGTATAATCCATCACCATTCTTTACCTCACTCCACCACCCCAATTCAGACATGGCCATATGCAAATCAGTATGACCCTGTGCCTCATGGGAACAGCCCAGCCCGAACTGCCAAGCCATGTCTTCCCTGGACCGGAAACAAGCATCCTGGGACCGGTTTCGGGTTCATTACCCTCATCAGCCAGGCTATCTTGTATCCAGTGGCAAAGTGAGCAAGGGTCCCACGTCTGGGCATACCCTGCCAACTTGGGGCGAACAAAGCGTATCAAAGGTAATGATGGACAGAGCGTTTGAGCAAATCAAAGACTCACCCACAATCAATTGATCTGGGTTTAATCCATCACCATTCTTTAGCTCACTCCACCACCCCAGTTCAGACATGGCCATATGCAAATCGTTCTGACCCTGTGCCTCATGGGAACAATCCAGCCCAAACTGCCAAGCCATGTCTTCCCTGGTCCGGAAACAAGCATCCTGGGACTGGTTTCGGGTTCATAACCCTCAGCAGCCAGGCTATCTTGAATCCAGTGGCAAAGTGAGCAAGGGACCCACGTCTGGACATACCCTGCCAACTTAGGGTGAACAAAGCGATACCAAAGGGGATAATGGACGGAGCATTTGAGCAAATCAAACTCTCACCCCCAGTCAACTGATCTGGGTTTAATCCATCACCATTCTTTAGCTCACTCCACCACCCCAGTTCAGACATGGTCATATGCAAATCAGTCTGACCCTGTGCATCATGGGAACAGTCAATCCCGAACTGCAAGCCATGTCTTCCCTGGACTGGAAACAAGCATCCTGGGACCGGTTTCGGGATCATAACGCTCATCAGCCAGACTATCTTAAATCCAGTGGCCAAGTGAGCAAGGGACCCATGTCCGGGTATACCCTCCCAACTTAGGGCGAACAAAGCGTTACCAAAGGGGATGATGGACGGAGCATTTGAGCAAATTAAACACTCACCCCCAGTCACCTGATCTGGGTTTAATCCATCACCATTCTTTAGCTCACTCCACCACCCCAGTTCAGACATGGCCATATGCAAATCAGTCTGACCCTGTGCTTAATGGGAACAGTCCAGCCTGAACTGCCAAGCCATGTCTTCTCTGGACAGGAAACAAGCATCCTGGGAATGGTTTCGGGTTAATAACCCTCATCAACCAGGCTATCTTGAATCCAGTGGCAAAGTGAGCAAGGGACCCACACCTGGGCATACCCTACCAACTTAGGGCGAACAAAGCGATACCAAATCAGATGATGGACGGAGCGTTTGAGCAAATCAAACACTCACCCCCAGTCAACTGATCTGGGTTTAATCCATCACCATTTTTTAGCTCACTCCACCACCCCAGTTCAGACATGGCCATATGCAAATCAGTCTGACCCTGTGACTCATGGGAACAATCCAGCCCGAACTGCCAATCCATGTCTTCCCTGGACCGGAAACAAGCATCCTGGGACTGTTTTCGGGTTCATAACCCTCATCAGCCAGGCTATCTTGAATCCAGTGGCAAAGTGAGCAAAGGACCCACGTCTGAGCATACCCTGCCAACTTAGGGTGAACAAAGCGATACTCTGGTAGATTTCCAAAAAGGAAATAGCCCTTCCATTCCATGCCTCCAAATTGCCTATCCACCAATACAATTTCTTTCTTGCTTCCAGATCCAATATCACTTTCTGTGAATACCTCATCCCCAAATGAAGATAAGCTTTCAGGCTCTGCAAAGCTCTGTAATACAATGGAGCGGGAAGATTTCCTGAATCAACGCTGATAATAAGCCCAACAACCTATTCCGACTGACGTAATGAAATCCAATCGAAAGACTTCACCGTCTTTAACTACCTGTGGATCTTCCTCACCTTCTCCATTAGTAACCTCAACATACAATCAAATCTCTGAATCTGAAAGCCTAAAACTATAATTTCCTGACTCGGAACCAAACACAACTTCACTCTTTTCACCAAAAAACCCAGATCCCCCATAAAGCAAACTGCGAGCTCTGTTTGCTTCTTCATCAACTAGCTTGATTCTGCCATGATCAGAATCTTATCCAAATAAAAAATTATTCGGACACCTCTTGATCTCAGCCAAGCCATTATTGGCCTCATGACTTTCGTGAAACACCATGTAGCCGACTTCACACCGAATATAAGACATCTGAACCACCACATTTTCCCCTGCCACTGAAACCTCAGATAATCCCTGTGTTCCAAACAGATTGGAGTGGTAAAATATGCATCTTTCAAATCCAGATGTGCTGACTAATCTGCTCTCATCAGACGACCACTCAATCAATCAATCAAAAACACCTTTATTTGTTTTTTCAATAAAAACCATAAAAGTTACAACCTGTCCACAGCTCATTAAAACGGATGCTTAGAGTTAAAAAGAAAGATTTACAATTCATATAAATAAATAATGTACAGTACAGAACACATATACTGTAATTTGTAACTAGGGATACCTTCTCCCTCTAATATGACTAAAATTCAAGACACGCCCTTGTTCTCACCACTGATTTCAAATATCCCACAATAAAAAAAATACAGTCTGGTTTTAGCATCTGCAAATACAAAAGAGCTGAGTGGACCTGGTTAAAATTCAGCCTCTTTAAAAGGGGAAACAAAAAGTGTCTCCGTGGTATATCATAAAATTTGCAGAGGAACAAGAAGTCTAGCAAGTCCTGTGGAGACACTCAGTCGCAGCTACAGGGTGCTAACACCTGTCCTCTGCTACACCCTTTTGGAATGGCAAGTAAAAAATGGAAAAGATCAAAGCGGAACCTAGACAGTAAAAAACGCTCATAAGTAATCAATGTTCCCAAGAGATATGGCTCAGTTGATGGATTGGTTTTAAGGGCCAGAAATTTGTGAACACTGGGTTTACGTAGTTCCAGCTCATCTCTTTCTAGCTTCCTGATGCATCTGAAAACTTTCTTGATCAGTTACACATCCTTTTTTACAATAACAGAAGGTTTTAAAAAGAGGTCAGGGCGGCCCGGCTCAGCAAGACAACCACCAACAAATTTCAACCATGGGATACGAGACATATGGTCAAGGCTCATGCAGTCAGTTATGATCTGCTGGGTAAGAATGGAACCCCCGGAGGAGCTTGGCGGGCATCCGAGATGGCCGCGTGAGCACAGCGCTCCCCGGACCCCCGCCGCTCCCGGCATAATATCCTGCATGAATCCTGATCTTTTGCGAGGATTTGTATAGAGGACGTTGGGCTGATCTACCTGGATCTTTCAGAAATTGATTTGGACACCGGGTGCCTGAGTTATGGTGAATTGAACTTCTGGGCTCCGCCCTTGAAGGGCGCTCGGGACTGGGTGAGGTTCGGTGGCCGTCTTGGAGTTGAACAACAACGGCAGGGGGATTGGACTTGTGGGTCCCCTTCTTAAGTTTCGGTTTCGATTCTGCCTCAGACTGGGACATCGGTGAGAGGGTCGGGCCGGAGCTGGTGCCAAGACGCGCGTCGGCTGTCGGGCCTTTGGCTGGACTATTCTCCTCGTTGGCTGCCTCTATCCTGGTGATACCCCTCTTGCGGTCCTTTTGGTCCCGGGGCCTCCATTTCTGGTGCCCGGTCCGTTGACCCTGGGGACTCTCCTTGTGACGCATCTCCAAAATGGCGGGCAGAGGGGACCGGGAGACGCGCAAGACGAAGACACCTCTGCGCGGGGGTCTGGTCCAATCTAATGTTATGGACCGTTATACCCATTCTAAGGGGTCCCCCGGAGCTGCCCTGCCCGGTCCCAGTGCGTCTGACCACGTCGTGGATGCGTCGACGGAGCCCTCCTTGCAGGACATCATGGGCGCCATTTCTGGCATGAGGGAGTCAATAGGCCAACAGTACGAAACCTTGGCCCACAAACTTGACACTGTGGCAATCGAGGTGAATCTAATTCAAGCCGATCTCTCCAAAACGAACGAAAAGGTGAAGTCGCTGGATATCAAATCATCCAGCCTCACGACGGACGTCTCTGAGATACAGACGGAGATTGGCAATCTCCGTAGGGTGAACGATTTCATGACCCGGCGCTTGGAGGATTTTGAGAACAGGGCACGTCGCTGTAATGTTCGCGTGGTTGGTGTGCCGGAGAACCCAGAACCCCACTCGGTTGATCTCCTGGTTGAAGACCTGATCCAGAACCACCTCTCTCCGTCTGGCCTTAGTAAATTTTTCACAGTGGAGCGTGCACATCGTGTTCCGGGGGGCCAGGGTAAGCCAGGCGCCCCGCCGAGACCTATTGTTGCGAAGCTTTTCCACTATAGAGATCGGGACGCTATCCTGCAGGCTTCGCGGGTGAAGGGCCCGGTGGCCTTTGAGAATGCCACGGTGAACTTTTATCCGGACTTTTCCCAACAGGTCCAGAGGCAGCGGATGGGATTTCGTGGTGCTAAGAAGCGTCTCAGGGACTTGGGGATGCGTTACGCTATGCTTTTTCCGACCAGGCTGCGGGTTGAGTATAATGACCGAACTTTCTTCTTTGATCGGCCGGATGCTGTGAATGACTGGCTGGACTCCTTGCCTAGCCGACCTCCTGAGACTGAGTCCGATGCCCACCCGGGCGGTGCTGAAGGTGGTGTGGAGAGCTGATCATTTCGTCTATGCCTGGTGCCTTGTTTTGAATAATTTCTCCAGGGGTATATGCCTGTGTTCCTCTACTGCTTATTTGTTTGGTGTATGTTCTTTTTCTCGTCACTGGTCCTGATCGGGGTGGCGGGTGGTACGGAGCCTTTCCTCCTCCGGGGTCTTTGTGTAGAATAGGGGTTCCTGGGCGACAGGCACACTGCAGGTTGGGGTGGCTTTTTAGCTTTTTGCAGGGGTGCAGGGTGGGGGGTGTTTTCTTGTTATTTGGGGGGAGGGTGGTTGGGAAGTTTGTTGTTTGTGTGTTCTGTTTTCAAGGCGACTTTATCCTGTGTTTGAAAATGTTTATGGTGTCATGCTCATCGGTGGGGGGGTTTTGGCTTTGCTGGGTGGGATGGGGGGTAGCGGGTTGAGATTTGTTTCGTGGAACGTTAACGGTCTGGGAGATCGTATCAAACGCAGTGTGGTGTTGAAATGTATACGGCGTTTATCTCCTGATATTGTTTTCCTGCAGGAGACCCATTTGGTAGGCAATGTGTGTCATGCAATGAATAGATGGGGCTATCGCCTCGTAGCACATTCGGGGTTTACCTCGGCTTCTAGGGGTGTGGGTATCCTTGTCCGGGCTTCCCTCCCCCTAGCTATTGATGATGTGATTCAGGATGACCGGGGGCGATATGCTGTCCTTGTGGGTCGCTATGAAGGTCGTGCCCTCTCCTTATTTACTGTTTATGTGCCCCCCGGCTTGCAGACTTCTACCTTTTCAGATTTGGGCCGTATCTTGTTGGACCTCCCTGATAGTACTCTCTTTCTGGCTGGTGATTTTAATTCGGTGTTCTCAGGTCTCCACGATCGCCACCCCCCTAGAGATACTCCTGCGGCCCACCAATGGTTGGGTGGCTTTTTGGATACCTTTGGCTTGGTGGACTGCTGGAGGCTTTTACATCCTACTCAGCTTCAGTACACCTTTCATTCTGGGGCCCATGGGAGTCTGTCTAGGTTGGATTATTTCCTGATGCCTGCGGCTCAGTCGCCAGCGGTGCGTGAGATTGTACACCTGCCCAGGTGTATCTCTGACCACTCTCCGCTCTGGCTTCGTTTTGAGGTTGGAGTGGAGGCAGTGGGCCGGGTTGCTCCCATCAATCCGTGGTACCTTACCTCCCCCGAGACCCGCAGCCTTCTGCTTAAATCTTTGGATGCGTATTTTCTGGATAACGAGGGGTCGGTTTCCTCGGCTGTGTCTCTATGGGAGGCCTTTAAGATTCGTGGGCAGGCCCTCTCCCTTATTGTTGAAGCTAAGAGGGCGAGGAATAGGGAGGTGGTGGCCCTTGAGGGAGAGATTTCCGCATTGGAGGATGCTTTGGAATCTGGTGTCACGTCGGCGAAACTCCATGCCCTGGGTCTGAAACAATTTGCCTATAAATCCATGGTCACGGATGCTGCTAGAGTGATGTTTCGGGAGCAACAGGGTCGTTTGTATGATGTGGGTGACAAAGCGGGTAAATTGCTGGCATGGCTGGATAAGAAGGAGAGAGCTAATCGTGTAGTACCCGTGATTCAGTCTTCGAGTGGTGAGAATGTGACGGACCCGATTGGAATAGTTGACCGTTTTGCTGAGTACTTCCGTGTGGTGTATACCCCTGTGTCTGTGAGAGATGTGGCTGACTCTCGCCTTTTATTGCGTGATATAGCTCTGCCCAGTGTTTCTGATTTGGATCGTGTGGCGTTGGACTCCCCCTTTACTGTAGATGAGATAGCTACTGCCATCCGTTCACTCCGTTCGGGCAAAGTACTGGGCCCGAACGGGTTGCCAATCGAACTGTACAAGTTGCGTCCCGACAGGGTGGCGCCATATCTTCACGCCATGTTTCTGGAGTCCCGGGAACGGGGTATTCTCCCTTATGATCAGCGACTGGCCACGATAGTTGTCATCCCCAAGGATGGTAAACCGCGAGACCTTTGTTCCTCCTATAGGCCCATATCCCTGCTAAATGTTGAGCCCAAGGTATTGGCGAAACTCCTGGCGTCCCGCCTCCTGACGGTCATTGGTGACTTGGTCCATCCGGATCAATCCGGATTTATCCCGCATCGCAACACGGCTCTGAACCTACGTCGTCTTCACGGCGCGATTGCGAGGGCGGGGCTTCTGTCGGAGCCGGCCATTTTGGCATCGTTGGATGCCTCCATGGCTTTCGACACTGTGGAGTGGCCTTATCTTTGGGCGGCTCTTGAGAAATTTGGTTTCGGGCCTGAGTTTATTGGTTGGATCAAGTTATTATATGCGGAACCTCTGGCGCACGTTGTGGTGAATGGCAGAGTTTCGGCTCCTTTCACCCTTGGTAGAGGTACCCGTCAGGGATGCCCCTTGTCTCCGTTGCTTTTTGCGCTCGCCCTGGAACCATTGGCTGCTTGGCTTCGGTGGGAACCTTCGCTCAAGGGGATTCGCTGGTCTCCGGACTTCGAGGACCGCGTTTCGCTTTACGCGGACGACATTCTTCTATATCTCACCTCCCCGCGTAAATCTCTCTCTGTTTTATTTGACGTTCTTGCTTCCTTTGGTGCTAACTCAGGCCTCGTTATTAACTGGGCCAAGTCCTGCGTGTATGTTCTTTCGGGTGTTTTGCCCCCATTACCGAGCAGACTTCCTATCCAGGTGGTCCAGTCTGGCTTCAAATATTTAGGGATTTTTATTACGTTGGACTCCTCGCTCCGCTTTGAGCGTAATCTCCTCCCCCCGTTGCTTAGATTGCGACTGGACGTGGCCCGTTGGCGTAAGCTTCCTTTGTCTCCTCTGGGCAGGGCGGCCCTGTTTAAAATGATGTCCTTGCCGCGGTTCCTTTACGCGCTCCAGAACTCATATGACGCTATCCCCACGACCTATTTTCGGGAGATCGAGAGTCTTCAAAGGCAATTGATTTGGGACGGGCGTCCACGTATTGCCCTCGCGAAACTCACCATCCCTTGGTACGACGGGGGCATGGCGCTCCCCGATATCAAGCGATATTACTGGGCTTCCCAGCTGTCTGCTATTAACCACGTGATGTTTTCACCGGGTCGGAATCCTGCATTCGAGATGGATAGACTCCAGCTGCCGGGTGGGGACTTCAATAGAGCACTTTATTCTCGATCTGCCGGGCGCCATCTTGTGGGCCCGTCCAGGATTGCAGTAACTGTGTGGCGAGCTGCGAATGTGAGTTTGGGATGGGAGGATCGATTGACGCTGGCGACGCCGCTTTATGCCTCGGAACGTTTGGGCTGTCTCTGGTCTACCAAGGGTTTCGACCGCTGGGATATGATTGGGATTTGTAAGGTGGGTGATGTGTGCTCGAAGGGTAGTGTGAAGTCGTTCCAGGCCCTCCAGGCGGAATATGGTTTGACTGGTAGGGAATTTTTTCGTTATCTGCAGGTCCGGCACGCCCTCGCCTCAGTTTTGACTCCTGATGAGGCCCCGCCCGAGTCTTCCCCCCTCGAAGATCGTGTCCTTGATGGGCACCTGCCTGATAGCACTATTTCCCTGATTTATAAGAAGCTGATCAATAATCGGGCGGACTTATTGGTCCGCCTTCGTGAGGCTTGGGTCGGCGATGGGTTGGAACTAGACGATGAAGACTGGCAATCGGCACTCTCTTCTCCCAAGGAGGTAGCCATTCCTGCCCGTCTCCGTTTGGTTCAACTTAAGATCCTTCATCGAGTGTATGTCACTGGTCCGCGTCTGGTGACGATGGGCTTTTCCTTTGATGGGTTATGTAAGCGTGGCTGTGGATTGAGTGCTACCTTTTTACACATTCTATGGGAGTGCCCGGTTGTAGCGGCTTATTGGATTGCTGTGCTTGAGGTGATGACTGCTGTGACTGGTGTGGCCCTGCGGCCGGAGCCTCGACGATGTCTGTTGAATGTTTGGGAGCCCACTGACTACTCTGTGGCCCAGACCAGATGGGCTACCTTGGGTTACATGGTTGCGAAACGGGATGTTGCGCAACTCTGGGGCGCATCCAGGCCCCCCGAGGTCTCGAAATGGGAGGACAACATGGACTGGTCCATGTTTCGTGAGAAGACTGTTTATGTGGCCAGGGGCAGACCCAGGGCGTGGACGAAGATTTGGGGCCAGTGGAATGAATATCGTGGAGATATCTGCACCCCTCCCCTTGTAGGCACTACTGAGGTTGTCCTATCTCCCTAGGCGAGCGTTCCCGGAACTCTTTCATACTGTTTTTTGAATTTCCGATTCTCCCCGCTGCTCCCCCCCCCCTCCCGACCTTATTGGAGCCTCAGGGCTCTGGGTATGTTCTCCTGACCGTGTACCGTCCCCTCCGTTCTTTGGGCTGACCTTAATTACCGTGCATTCGCCTTTTTAATGTTTGTTTTTCTTTTTGTATAAAATAAAAATTCAAAATGCTCTGTGATATGTTGGGAGTAATGCTTTGTGCTGGATTTGTGCCTGGCCACGGGTGTACATTCTAATTCATGCCTTGTGCCTTGCTATTAGCGGCCAGCCCGTGAGGTTGTAGGCCCATTCTTGTATTTTTCTATGCTTGCTCAAATAAAGGTTTTTGAAACAAAAAAAAACAAAAAAACAAAAAAAAGAATGGAACCCCCAGTTCTTCATGGACTCCCAAATTTGATAGACTTTTTGGAACGCCGAGCAAGCGTTTTTAGAAGTTGTTCCCAACCACCTGCAGTGCATCAGTGGTGGTGTATCCCCAAATCTCGCTGCCATAGCAGGCAGTTGCAACACCTTCGGCCTGATAGATTTTCAGCATGGCTGCAATTGGGCGCCTGCCCATCTTGGCAGCAAAGTTGAAAATAGTGGTGGTTATTCTTGTAAACTCCCCTTTTTTCTTCTGCATAAGGGGCCCCCACTTTAAGCGGTCATCCAGCAAGACCCCCAGGTATTAAAACACCGTCGTCAGGGGAACCTTCTCAGTGCCCACCGTGAAAGAATACTTTTTCGTGGGCAGAGCCCCTGCCTGCATGATGTAAGATTTGGCATTGCTGATTGCCAGATCACGAGACCCCATAATGGTATCAAAAGAGACGAGTAAGGATTGTAGTCCCCTGGCTGGTCTGGCTATAAGGACCACATCATCCGCATATAGTAGGACTGGGAGACCCCGTCGCCCTATCTGCAGATAATCAGCCCCTGTTGCAACCAAGGCTCCCTCGAGCCCGTTTATGTAAAGATTGAACAGCAAGGGGGCCAGAATGCAACCCTGGCGTACCCCCTTCCGATTTAAAGTCCCTAGAAACCCGAAGATCTTGGGCAAATCTAACATTCGCCTTTGTTTCTCTATGCAGATCCATTAGGAAGTCCACGATATTGGCCTCCACCCCCATGGCCCTCATGGACTGCCACAGTTTGACCCGGTTAACATAGTCAAACGCGGACAAAAGGTCCATAAAGGCCATGTAGATCGTGCCTGGGCGGGCCATCGTGTACTTGACAAGGATCAGGTAGAGGTATAAACATTGGGCCACCATCGTCCGTCCCGGGCGAAACCCAAATTGGATATCGGATATTGCAGATGATGTTATGCTCTACAGCCCAACAGGATAATCTTTGCAATAGTACACCTCCCACCACCTTTACTATTGAGTTGATGAGGGAGATCGGTCAATTGCAAAACGTGCTGTTGCGATCCCCCTTTTCAAACACTGGCACAAGGTAAAAATAGCCCAAGATTCAGGGCAATATGTATGAGCGGGTGCTGCACTCTAAATGATCAAACTCAAATCTGAATTAACCGATGTGTGTGCTGTGTTCGGATTAGTGCCTGCACACTGTAACTATAAACTGTATGTGGCCTGGTGCCAGAAGGCCACCAGGACTCCAACACGCACAACAAAATTAAGTACTCCTTTTGTCAAAATATAATACACTTTATCTGGTATGTATCATCAAGAAAAGTTCATGTCATCTCTATCATCATATGCTATTAAACAATAAATCATAAAAAATCATCAGAATTTGCATTTTCAACAAGAAGACAAAACATATGAACTTTTCGCAAAGTTATTCAAAACAATACAATAACACCCAATGCATTTCGGGGCCGAGCCCCTTCGTCAAGGGTCTATTATAGAGAGGAGAAAAGAGAAAAAAAGAAAACCTTATTACTCTTAATGTCAAGGAGAATAAGTGTTTGTATGCTAAAGCTCTTAATAGCGTATAGCTTACCTAGTTATTGCAATTTGTTTAATGCCACTAAATGAAATAGTGCATCTGTCTGGTATTATCCTCTGCGTTCTACGTCTGTAAAGAATGATGATAATTACTCGCTATGGATTATCAAATGATTTCAGTGAATCACGATGACCTGAATTAATATATGAGGCTCACCTGTGTTTGTGGCCTTAATCCGTCCGATCTAGAAATGCGTAAATAAGCGGGCTTTAATAACTCATGTTAAAAGTTTCCAGAAAAGCAATGTATGTATCTATATAAAAAAAAAAAAAAAGGGGAACTATTATTTACCTGTAGGGTATATCGTAATTACTTGACCCCACTCTCTCGCTCTTTATACGGCGCTGCCTGTAAAACATTAGAGTGAAAGTGTGGACTTAAGTTGTTTGCCAGGGAAAAAACTGCCTGCATTACTGACCAGGTAAAGCGCAGCCGCTTACCTGCGGGATCAAAAGTTCGACCAGTCCCGCTTGGCGTTTCCGATAATTACGATGGCTCTGCGTGAAAAAAGCGAGTATTAAACACGCTATCTAAACGGACGAGATACCTCGTCATTAGATGTTAAAAAGCGGAGTTTAAGTCTCTTACCGAATGTAGGCTTTGTTACTCAAGAAGAGAAGCTCACGCGTCCGTGTTTCATTCGAACTATGTTGTTGACATAGTCCCTTAGCACTATTCTCTTGTTAACTAGGCATAGAAACAGGACTGAATGAATGTGCGTCGGCCATTTTTAAGTGGTGTTTTTATCTACGTTTAGAATAATCCCTTATCAAAACGCAAAAGTACTATTCCTATCAAAAGCAAAACATTTTAATTGTCAAGGGTTCAATGTTTAAGAAAAAAGTGTTTAAGAAAAAAAGTAGAAAGAGGGTAAAGTGGAAATAAAATAAACTGAATATGGAAGTTACATTTATCAATAGATACAAGACATTATCTGCCTATTTACAAACTAAACATTGTTATCTGAAAGGTTTTCCCTATAAATACCGCTACAATAGCGAACTGAAGATGTACCTAACATATTGGTATGTGTGTGTAACACGGTGTGAGAGTATCCTGTGGGTTACCATGTTTCAAGGGCTTATTGTCTGTGTTGTTTTATCATATTACAGAAAACATGCCATGTCCATTTTATCATTTAACCCAGTGGGGGTCAGAGACTGTAATTTTCGAATCCAGAAAGCTTCTCTTTGAAGTAGGATTTTGGAATTGTCCAAACCTAGTCATTGTGGAAGTAATTCAATCACCTGAAATCTCAACTGTGCGATGGTGTGACCAGCTTCCCACCAATGTTTTGCAAGTGGCGATGTTAAGTTCTTATTCCGAATGCGGCTTTTGTGCTCCGACAGCCGCAGTTTCAACTTACGTTCTGTCTTTCCGACATATATAAAGCCACACGGGCATTTGATTGAATATACCACATATTCCGAATTACAAGTTGTGTTGTGTCTCAACTGAATTTTTTCGCCTGTCCGTGGGTGCAGTAGGATGTTTCCTGGTATTACGTTGTTGCAATTTTTGCAATTATAGCAGCGTGTAGTACTTTTGTATTCTTCAGGTTGTTGATTAGTGCCAATATTCCGTCTGGGTTTATTCAATAATTCTTTTAAGTTTTGGGCTCTTTTGTATGCGAACATAGGTTTATCACTGAAAAGAGTACCAAAGTCTTTTTCAACTTGTATAAACTCCCACCTCTTTAAAATGATGCGTTTTATATCTCTAGATGCAGTGGAATATTTCGAAACAAATACCATCCTTTTGTTTTCAGTCTTTGTTCTTTTCTTCAAAAGATCTGCCCTTGGAATTGTCTTGATCTTATCCACGTGTGCTTCCAATAGTTTTCGTGGATATCCTCTGTCCAAGTAACGCTGTTTTTGTGCTTCAATGTGCTTGTCACAACTTGCCTTATCAGAAGATATTCTTTTGATCCTCATAAATTGAGAAACCGGTAAGTTGTTGATGAGATTCGAAGGGTGAAAACTTCCATACAGAAGTGCAGTATTCCTGTCAGTAGGCTTTTTATAGAGAGTTGTGTTGATAGAGTTCCCTTTAAGTTCAACCCAAACATCCAAAAAAGGTAGAGCTTCTTTGCTGATGTTATGTGTAAATTGAATTCTTGAATTAGCAAGATTCAAACTTTTGATGTTTTGAATTAAATCAGCAGTTGGCCGTTTCCATATCAAGAAGACATCGTCTATGTATCTCTTGTAGTATACTAGACCATTTTGCCAAGTATAATCTTCCAGGATGTAATCCAGTTCGAACTTGGCCATAAAGATGTTCGCATACACGCAGGCCCCCGGAAAACCCATGGCTGTCCCCGTGAGCTGCATGTAGTACTCATTCTCCCATGTGAAATAGCTGTTTTCTAAACAGAATTCCAGCAACTGTAGTATTAGACACTTTAGTTCATCCGGTTTGTCGTCTCGAAGTAAGGCCCACTCAATTGCTTCTAGACCTTGTCTGTGAGGGATAGATGTGTACAAAGATGTCACATCGATTGTGCATAGAGTCCAATCCGTTGCTTCTGTAGTGTCGATAGTTGATAGACTTCGTAAAAAGTCGGAAGTGTCTTCCAAATAGGTTGGCCAGTTTCGGATGAAAGACTGCATGTGGGCATCAATGAAGATGCCCAAGTTCTCAAAGATGGATGAACAACCCGACACTATCGGCCTGAACGGGGGATTTTTAAGGTCCTTGTGCACTTTTGGCAAAAAGTATATCCTTGGTCTTCTCGGATAGATTTGCCTCAAGTAACGTTTGGTCGTGGTGTTTAACCAACCCAGTTCCTCCGACTTATCCAATATCGCATCAAGATCCCTGGTAATAGCATTTGTTGGGTCTCCGTCCAATTTGGCATATGTATTTACATCCTGCACATGTTCAAATCCTTTCCTTACGTAAAAGTCCAAATCCATTATGACAAGGCCTCCTCCTTTGTCGGCTTTTTGTATTGTGATCTCTTTGTTGTTGATCAGTGCATGAAGAGTACTGTACTCTGCTCTTGTTAAGTTGTTGATTTTTCTCTTGTATCGAATTTTACTCAAGTCTGTTTTAACGAGCAACTCAAACGTATCCAGACTTTTGTGGGAGATTGGAGCCATAAAGGTGCTTTTAGGCTTAAATTTGACAGAAGTGTTATCTTCGTTCTCAATGGGGTTGAGAACCGTGAAAAAATGTCTCAATCTTAAGACCCTCATGAACTTAAAGAGAGCTATTTCTGTCTCAAGTTGATTCGTATGGTAGGTGCGAACAAAACTTGTTCCTTTATTGAGCAATTGTTCCTCCGATTTAGTCAGTTGATAGCTAGAGATATTAATCACAAGGTTTTGGTCTGACTCCTTAGACCCGATTTTTTCTTCTCCACTTCCTTTTCCTTTTCCTTTTCCTTGTCCTCGTCGCGTTTTTTGTCGCTCACTGAAGGTGGTATTGTTGTTTAGATTTAGGCAATTGTTGCTTATTCATGGGCTGTCTGGTGGCACTGGTGTCACTATCCGACACTCCACTCTCTTCCGATGATGCTGTTTGTTGTTTCTTGCTCGTGTATCGCCTTTTCGCATATATTTCAGCCCAAGTGTACGCTTCATTCAACTTATAGTCAATTGTGTCACGCTTGAATTTGCGTAATTTAGTCTCTTGCAATTCCTTCCCATATTTATCAAGTTTAGTTTCAAGTTCTTCCAGAAATTTGCTCCATGGCTCTTCCTCTATTTTCTTCGACAATTCTTTTTTAACATTGAAAATCTCCTCTTCAAGATCTTGGATAGTCTTAGCCAATTCCTCTATCAAAAGCAGTATGAGGTCAAGCGAGGATTTATTAAGTATTTCGAACCATTTCTCCGTGAACTGGGGATTGTTGTTCAGTCTGTATAGCATGGGTCTAATTGCTAGTCGTAGTCCCCTAGGGATTCGTCTCACACGGTGGTACTGTATTAATGTAGATGCGTGTAACCGTTGATTCAATTCACGTCTAGTCAAATATTCTAGTTGTTTGAGTTGTTGTGCGGTAGATCCTCCTTGAACATCAAAAGTTTTCGTTTCCTTGATTAGCTTGTATATTTGTGTAGCTTCTTCCGCAGAATATCCTTTGATATTAGCTCTATTGTCCGTAATTCCAGCTATGGATTCGAACGACATTGTGCAACGGTGCTAGCTCCCGTGTGGCAGTATGCAAATATAACAATATGTATGAGCGGGTGCTGCACTCTAAATGATCAAACTCAAATCTGAATTAACCGATGTGTGTGCTGTGTTCGGATTAGTGCCTGCACACTGTAACTATAAACTGTATGTGGCCTGGTGCCAGAAGGCCACCAGGACTCCAACACGCACAACAAAATTAAGTACTCCTTTTTGCGTTTTGATAAGGGATTATTCTCCTTAACGTAGATAAAAACACCACTTAAAAATGGCCGACGCACATTCCTTCAGTCCTGTTTCTATGCCTAGTTAACAAGAGAATAGTGATAAGGGACTATGTCAACAACATAGTTCGAATGAAACACGGACGCGTGAGCTTCTCTTCTTGAGTAACAAAGCCTACATTCGGTAAGAGACTTAAACTCCGCTTTTTAACATCTAATGACGAGGTATCTCGTCCGTTTAGATAGCGTGTTTAATACTCGCTTTTTTCACGCAGAGCCATCGTAATTATCGGAAACGCCAAGCGGGACTGGTCCAACTTTTGATCCCGCAGGTAAGCGGCTGCGCTTTACCTGGTCAGTAATGCAGGCAGTTTTTTCCCTGGCAAACAACTTTAGTCCACACTTTCACTCTAATGTTTTACAGGCAGCGCCGTATAAAGAGCGAGAGAGTGGGGTCAAGTAATTACGATATACCCTACAGGTAAATAATAGTTCCCCTTTTTTTATATAGATACATACATTGCTTTTCTGCAAACTTTTAACATGAGTTATTAAAGCCCGCTTATTTACGCATTTCTAGATCGGACGGATTAAGGCCACAAACACAGGTGAGCCTCATATATTAATTCAGGTCATCGTGATTCACTGAAATCATTTGATAATCCATAGCGAGTAATTATCATCATTCTTTACAGACGTAGAACGCAGAGGATAATACCAGACAGATGCACTATTTCATTTAGTGGCATTAAACAAATTGCAATAACTAGGTAAGCTATACGCTATTAAGAGCTTTAGCATACAAACACTTATTCTCCTTGACATTAAGAGTAATAAGGTTTTCTTTTTTTCTCTTTTCTCCTCTCTTTAATAGACCCTTGACGAAGGGGCTCGGCCCCGAAATGCATTGGGTGTTATTGTATTGTTTTGAATAACTTTGCGAAAAATTCATATGTTTTGTCTTCTTGTTGAAAATACAAATTCTGATGATTTTTTATGATTTATTGTTTAATAGCATATGATGATAGAGATGACATGAACTTTTCTTGATGATACATACCAGATAAAGTGTATTATATTTTGACAAAAGGAGTACTTAATTTTGTTGTGCGTGTTGGAGTCCTGGTGGCCTTCTGGCACCAGGCCACATACAGTTCAAGATTCAGGGCAGCCATCCCTGGCTGCCGCATTGAGCACGGCCACAAGGATCGGTGCCCAAAAAGGTGGGTTCGATTTATAGAGGTCCGGCGGGATTCCATCTGGGCCCGGAGCCTTGTAACACGTTAAACCGGTGATCCCCTCCTTTACCTCTGTCTGCTCGAAGACGAAATTATCAGTTTTGGTTTCTCAAGGTGGCTGAACAGAGAGGGCCATGGGCCCCTTAAACATGGACTGAAAATGGGCCAACCATTCTTCTTCTGTAATATGAGAGGCTATGTCACTGCCTGTATCTAAAGCAAACAAAGGTCTGCTAACGATGTCCCAGAATTTTGAACTGTTCCTTAGAGTGCTAGACTCTAGTAACTCCTTCCATGCCTCCTCCTTAAGAACTCCCTTGCGGGTAGCTAAAACCTGTTTGTATGCTAGGCGACAAGAGCGTATAATTTGTTGGTTTCTCGGCATAGCTTTCCAGGCCTCTTTCAGCCTTAATGCCGCCTGGGTGCAGGAAGAGTTAAACCATCTTGGGGTTGAATTGGGTACTGTACAAGCTGGTGCACTTAAGAGTTCCCCTGCCTTGAGAGAAATGACCGAGATGGCGCTTAGGAAGTCCCTTGGTAGACTATCCGGCAGAACACAGAGAGCAAGTTCAGCGACACAAGAATCTCTCACTTCTCTATAAAAAACATCTGGGTCAATCTGAGACCATTTGAGGTGGTGCCCACCGTCCATTGGTCTTGATATTCCTGGTGCCCTCCCCCTACATTTTCTTGATAAAAGTGGATCACTCAGGTACACACATGGGTTGATTATGGTTACTGTAAGCTCTGTCCCTGATAGTGAGCCCTTTAAATGAGGACTGAATGGTAAAAGAAATTAAAATATAGTCGATAAAAGACCCACTGCCTCTCCCTTTAAAGGTGGGAATCAATGCTTTACTATTAGGAGCCACGAGGGACATTAATGTCAATAGGTCAAATTCATTAGTTAGTTTATTCAATTCGTCCCCCTGGTTAGAATGCTCAAAATGGAACCCCCCATTCTGTGGCATCCCTGCTCGGACATTATTGTAAGCTTTGGATCGCCACATGGATGAGTGTTAAAATCTCCTAACACCATTAATGAGTGCAAAGTGTTTCCCCTAAACTTCCTTAGGCAGTGGCCCAACTAGGTGATCTTACATTCCCCCCTGCTTACTAATCGGTGATTTGTAAAAATTGAACAAGCCCAGAATATTGTTCCCCTTCTTGAGGGTAATAGCTTGAAGGGTCTGGCTGAAAAAAGGGTGGATCTGTACATGGCAATCAACTGAAAAGGAGATATAGGTAACCAAACCGCCCCTTGCTCTGCCACTAGGTGATGGAGAGGCAGGGACAAAAAAAGCTTTAAAGCCCTCCAAAAACAGGTAACATTCCACCAGCCATGTTTCCTGGAAGCAGATGACAGAGAATTGCCTGACAAACTCCTGCCATGTGGGGTCCTGAAACTTATCGGCCAGTCCTGCTATATTCCAAGATATTACATTACTATCTGGTATATGGGGTATCACCTCATTCTGTGTAAGTGGGAGCTGAGCCATCTTTATCTCGGCTACCATTGGGATAAACTCTCTGCTGTTGTTTGGGCTCTGCTATAGGCTCAGTAAGGGTATGCAGTCAATCGGATTCCTCCAACCCCGATAACATAGAGAATCTGTTTGTTGGTGCTAGGGGAGGAGGCAAAGTAGGGGCATAGTAAGGCACTCTTGAACATGTGCTGTGGGATGGTTGTGACTACCATTGGTCATTAGTCTCAAAGATTTTTTGGATACTGCCTATCACAGGGCATTTCCATAGCACTATGCCCTGTTTTATCCCCTTGAAAAGCTGCTCTGTAAAAAAAGACAATGGTAATACTTGTATTGTGGATCCATGAATTAATGAACCAACATGAAAGTCCCTAGACAGAATTCTTTCAGCTGGGAAGGATCTGTTAAAATTTACAATTACACAATCACCACCAGCCGGTTTCCGCAAGCTGCCTATCCATTCCACTCGACGTACCATGATAATGTTACGTTTCAGGCCGCGGCCCACATGAGTATTGTTTGATAACCAGTGGAGTACCTTATTTTTAAGCTGGCTAAAGTTCTCTTTTATGTCAGGGGGAAGAGGAGGCATGTTCCCTAGAACCACTACATAAGGTGTAGATTTTGAGGGAGATGGATATTGGGCAAACGCTGGCTTAGATCCCCTTGTTGCACCGCAGGGCCATCCCACAACCTGGGAGGAGTTGTATGTCCCGCCTAGAGGCCTGCTAGAAGTCTGCTCTCCCCTTGGGCCGTACCCCCCTCCCATTGGCTAAATTCGGCATATAACTTTGTGTGCACCGTTGGTCCCTATAAGTGTTGCTGGAGATTGTGGCTAAGCCTGGGTCGGTCGCAAAACTTGGATTTACAATTTCGCTTGTGGCCCCGCAAGATACAGGTACGTCTGGCTGTGTCCCCCCTACTAGACCCTTCTCAATCGCTGTCAGCCTGTCTAAGATCGGGCTAAATTTAGCTTCCAAGAGGGTGGACATTATATCCTTAAAAGCCTTGTTGATCGATGGATCTATATTTGTGACTACCGGCTTAGATACCGATATCTTGGACTGATTTATGGGCCAGAGTAGGGTTACGTTTTTTTTGCTTTGCCCCCTATAGTTTGGAGTTTGCATTTGGTGCTCCCCCCAGGGATAAGGACCCCCAAAACAGGGGGTTGGGTGGTGGTCTCCCCGTGGAAGATTGGGTGGATAACCAAATGATTTTGTATATTGGTGCTATTCTTCCCTTGCGGCCGAATGATGCTTTGTCTTCTTTCAATTATGCTTGTTGGAGAAAGGGACCTATGCGGGGCCAGGAAAGGGACCAGGGAAGGGGCTTTGTGCACAGATGGTGACTCTTCAATAATAAGAGAGCCCGCTGGTGACCGCTGACTGGTGCCTAGACGGGTAGGTGGAGGTGAGGGCAGGGACTCGACTGAAACATCAGCCAGCGGCACACTGAGGCCGGCTAGGGGTGGATGTGAGCTGTTGGGGGGTGATCTGGAGAGACGTCTGTTCACTAGTTCAATCTCCATATCAATAACAGCAGCTGCCCTCTGCAGAAAAGAGTCCATTGTCGCAACTGTCGTAGTGGAATTGGGTGCTGCCTTGGCCCCAGCTAGCCCCGTCTGAATCTTGCACCTCCCCATAGCTTAGGGTGACTTTGGATGATTACAACGCAAACTACAAACGGAATAATGAGTAAGTGTAAGCAGTAAACGGTAAACACAGACACAGTAAAAACACCTTGAGTGCAAATGTTTGTGATGTGTATTCAGTACTAATCCAGGAAGACCACTGCCCAATCGCAGCCCACTGTTACCAGAGCTTTTAATGTGTGTCCAAGTGGAGGTTAAATGTTAGTTGTAGGAGGCATGCCTACCTCCTTCCACGAACAAAGTACCTTGAAATTGCTGGTGTGAGTGGTCTCTGCCCTCCTCCTCTCGAGACCAGAGAGATCAGCACTTCTCCCCAGTGACTCCGGAGGCGGCAGGAGGACAAACAAACTGCTTCAAGTTACGGTGAGGCCAAGTACGGTGACCAAAAACGTTTGTTCCTCCAGAATCAGGGGGGTAGCCCCGCCACGTCCTGTCACGGACGGGCGCAGTTGGGCCCGCCCTTGGCCGGGGCTTCGCCCAGGCACGCCCGCACACGTCCCGCGATGTGGGAGCTCCCACCGACACTTAAGCGCTTCCTGGCACGTCAAAATCCATCAGCTAGGACCCCTGGGAAGTTGAGTTCCTACTCCCCCTTGCAGCGTATCTCCAGGCGTTCGCGTTGTCAGTGTCCCAAACGTGATAATGAGCTCCTGCGCTGAGGGAGCTCCCACCAGCACTTAAGCACCTCCTGGCGCTGCAGGAGCTCCCACCGGCACTTAAGTCGAAATCTGTCAGTGGCAAGCGTGCCACTAGGACCCCTGGGAAGTTGAGTTCCTACTCCTCCGTGAAGCATTTCTCCAGGCGTTTGCGTTCTCGGTGTCCCAAACATGATAATGAGCTCAATAAATGGATACCTTCCATATTTAAATTATTGTACTGCACCCAATCAATTCAGATCCCATAAAGTGATGAGATTATGTGTGCTAGGATCGTTGCGGTTTGAGGTGGACTCAACAGATGAATTACGTAATTTATTGGGAGGTGTTAAGGTGTGGTTATAAACAGTTTTGATGCAATCAGAGAGCTGTATGTGATCGTATACTCAGGAATAAAGATATCTTTTACAGAGCTCTGTGTGTGTCATATTCATTTGGATGCTCCTGGGCTGTAGAGGATGCTACAACTGGCAATGAGTAGGGGATCTGTGACCCAAAGAAACAAGACTGCTCTACTTGAGCATTTGCAATGCTGAAGCAAACTGGTCTTGAATGCTTCATGTGCTCAAAGGGATGAGAAGCAGTTTGAAGTTGGTGTGTGTGGAATAGAAGTCTCGCTTCAGGCCACATACAGCCCTTGCAGAAGTTGAAGGCCCTGTGGAGGAGCACATTCAAAAAGCCCACCAGAAACCCACTGGTAAGGTCAAAAAAAGAGATACTGTGCCACATGATAACACAGCCCTCATTGATAGAAAGCAAACTGCTAAAGGCAGTGACAACCATGTACAATGCAAAAAGCTAAATGCAACAATGACCAAGTGCAAGAAACAGAATTGTTACTCACAAGCAAGACGGAAGATGGCGATCTATGACATTGGATCAGATGTGATGGGCCAAGTCCAAGGGCATGGCCTGTGTTGAAGATAATATAGGTACAAACCAGCAGCCATTGTCTGAACAGCATATGCTCCCAACAGTAGTAGAAAAAAAGCACAAAGTATGATGCAGCTGTGTTAACCACCATTGCCATTTGACACAGCTAAAAAGTAGACTATTGGTGTCAGGTGAACTGCATGAATTGAGACATTCAATGACTTCATAGATGTTCTAAAAGAAGGAAATGACAAGAAAATCCTTAAGTATTTGAAGAACTTGCCAGTGATGGAGTAAAAGAAGTGCTGAAGGAAATTTTGCAGACTGATACAATATTGCACCATTAGATCAAAGAAGTATTGGGCACTAAGTTTAATCTGATGCCGAATGTCGACTATGAAAGATACAATTTCAATCAAGTGAAACAGAAAGCTGGTGAAATGATGGATGAGTTTGTTGAAAGACTTGATGTGCTTATCAAACACTGAAAGTCAAGTGAATTTAATGATGAAGAAGCCATAGGCCTCAGAGTCATGGATGACTGTCTGTCAGACTCTTTCAGACAATGCATGTTGAGAGAGACGCTCAGCTTAGTGAAATGTCAAATTGCTGCAAGAGCCAATGATAGAGCAGGTTGAAAAGCTGCTGATATGGAAGCTGGAACAGCAAAAAATGAATGAGTGTTGGTCATGAAAAGGAAGCAAAGATAGATGCACGCAAGGTTGTGTTCCCGATGTGGGTCATCATTTCCCCATGAAGGAAAATGTCCAGCCATAGTATAGACATACTAAGGCTGCAGGAAAGACAGCCCCTTTATAACGGTTTGCAAAGCGAAAGAGAAACCACATATGTCACAGTGAGCAGAGAAAATGGACACAAGAAGGTTCCAGAAGTTTTTTTTACACGCCCAAAAGGCATAAATGCAACATCAATTATGTCAAGTAGAAATCAGACGAAGTCGATCATCATCAACTTCATGTTACAAAGCCAGGTCATTATCAAGTGCCAATGAAGAAGATGGATATGCGATACTAGTATCGACCAAGAAACAACAGGCACATGTAGGTTTGACTGTTTGCAAGGAGTACCAAAAGACAAAGGCGGACCACCAAATGAAATAAAATAATTCATTTGGACATTGCCCCAAGATTACAATAAAGGTCAACGGTTGCCCCATAACCTTCAACATAGACAGTGGTGCATCGATTAACATCATGCTAGTTCAACAGCCTTTCTCCTATGCAATGCCTCAACCTGTCAAACATGAAGGTATTTACTTCCTGAGCTATACACTACACCCAAAGGCTAGAGTGGATACAACTGCTTCACCAGCACAGAGGTTGGGGGGATAGGGGTTATAAAAATTAAAACACACTAAATAGCCACTCGGAAGAGAGGGTTTAGAATTGACTAACTGTTCAAGTTGGAGGTACACACACACATGGAGAATCTGTGTCTTCATTAGATTACGATGGAACTGTGGGGAACGATTGTATGATATATTGCCTTTATTCAATGTGCTCAATTTTCAATAAAAAGAGTTTTGACAAAAACATGAAGGTATACACATGGGCTGATTTCAAACAATTGCAGAGTCAAGGGTCATTCACAGCGACAATGTGACATAAAGCAGTATCAGTGCAAGTTCCAATTCATGTTCTTTAAGGAACTTTGTTAAGTGCATGCCTACTCAATTTTGCTACTGAGGCTGGCATGGGACTTATATCTCTCAATGACAACCTCCACACTTGATCCGAAGTTGCGAGTCCATATCCGTTGTTTCATGGCCTAGGCAGGCTCAAGGCAATGAACGTGCAGCTTCACATTAACGAGGACATTCGCTCTGTTGCCAAGCGGAACTGCAAAGTTGCTTTTCACTTGCAAGAAACTCTTGAGAAAAACTAGAAATGCTGTTGAAGCATGACATCTTTGAGTGCTCCACCGGTCGTATACCGTAGGATTCGCCCATAGTGGTGGTGCCCTAAAAGGACAGTGGAGGTGTGGTGCGCATCTGTGTGGATATGCACCAGGCAAACAAAGCAATCGAGAGAGAAAAACATCCTGGTCCACACATAGCAGACATGAACATGCAACTGAACAGTGCCAAATTCTTCTCCCGTTTTGACCTGAACAAGGGATACCATCAATTTGAGTTGAAATAGAATTGTAGATACATCACTACTTTTTCGACTCATATTGATTTGTTCAGATACAAATTGTCAAGTTTTGGAGTCTCATCGGCTACAGAAATATTTCAGGATGTTATTCGTCAAATAATTCAACCTATCATGCATGCTTATAATTACAGTGATAAAAAACTGGTATTTGGAGCAGCGCAAAAGGAGCATGACAAAGCTCTTACACAAGTGTGCCAGTTCCTTGCTGATGCAGGTCTCACTCTGAGCGCAGCAAAGTGTTAGTTTCAGAAGACCAAACTCAAAATCTTTGGGCACATATTCTCTGATGGGGGAATAACTCCTGACCTCGATAAAGTGCAAGCACGTTAAGCTACTTGCCCCCCACAAGATGTCATCATGCTGTGATCCTTCTTAGGCATTGCAAGCTATTGCTACTGTGTGTGCCCTATTTAGAGACTTAACAAAACAAAATGTCTCATTCTAATGGTCTTCTGAATGTGATAAAAGCTTCAAAAGAATAAAATATGTAATCAAGAATGCAACTGAGATGGCTTAATTTGACCCCAAGTTACAGACTCGGTTCACAGTAGAGGCTGGGGCAATTCTTAGTCAACATAATGGTCATTCGAATGCTCAGAAAATACATTGTGGCCTATGCCAGTCGAAGCCTGTCTGACACAGAATGTGTCTATTCTCAGCCAGAGAAGGAGAGTTTGGCTGAAGTGTGGGCCTGCAAACAATTTCATGTGTTTCTATATGGAAACAATGTTACTATTGTTACAGTCCACAAAGCGTTGGTCACCATGGAAATCAAAAAGCCAAGATGCCCCCTCACACTGAGAGGTGGGGGATGCTTCGGCAAGAATATGACTATGCAATTGTACCCAAACCAGCCAAAGACCAGAACCCTGCTGACTGGTTTTTGATGCCTACCAAAACAGTTGAAGAGTCCATTAACTTAATTGTGAGGCCCAGCACACCAGTAGCACCTATCAATTGATCAGATTATTGCTGCTACTAATGCCAATAAGAGCATGCTTATCCACAAAGACATCATTTGACCGGATTGTGGAAGCAGACTGTTCAACCTTTTGATGACGATGCTGCATTTCAGAAATTCACAAATTTACAGAATGAACTGTTTGTGACCAGGGAAGGTGTTGTATTGAGAGGCTCTAGAATCATCATACGTGAAAGCCTAAGATAGCAGGTAATTGAACTAGCTCATATAGGGCATTGTAGCTACAAAAAGAGCCCTAAGAGACCTAGTATGTTTCCCATGCCTAGACGAGCGAGTAGAGAAGGAACTAAAAGACTATCACCTTTGCCACTGCCTTACTATAAAAGTGACGCAGCATACATTGGCAATGTTTGTCCATCCTGCACAGGCTTGGGAAAGAGTTGCAGTTGATTTCTTTGCATCCTTAGGAAACGGACATGACCACATGGTAGTCATTGATGAGTGTTCATGCTTTCCTCTAGTGGAGGAATTATCATTAACAACACATAACAAGGTCATTGAGCGCCTGGATGACATCTTTGCAACGTGTGGTATTCCAGTCATTCTCAAATCTGACAATAGTTTGCCTTTTCAGTAGCAAAGAATTATGGAGAACTGAATATTTCTAATAGTCATTTTATAACACACTAAGGGGCCGATTAGGATCGCGGACGGACGCCAGAGGATGAGGGAACGTCCGCATGGGCTGCGGCGTTCCCTCATGTGCGATTAGGATGTGACCGCCACCCTGGCGGTCACATCCTGGATCTTTAACATTGGGGCGGGTGCTGCTTCAAGCAGCATCCGCCGCAATGTTAAAAGTGCATGTTACACATTTACATGCACAAAGCGGCAGGCACCGCGCGGTGCCTGCCGCTTTGTGCATGTAAATACTGGGGGGTACCATAGGTACCCCCCATGTGCACCCCCCATCCGCCAAAACCCTGGGGGCCCGCAACGGGCCCCCAAATTCAAAAGTACACATGCTTTTCCACGGCGGAAAAACCGCCGCGGAAAAGCATTTTTACTAAAGCATCCTAATTTGTCTGGCGGTGTCTGATAGACACTGCCAGCCAAATGAGAGCTTTTCCGCCGCGGTTGTAATCCGACCGCGGCGGAAAAGCAGCGGACAGAAACCAAGACCCACCAGCCATCGTAATGCGGCGGTGGGTCTTTGGTGAGTCCGCAGAGGATTTTCCGCCTCCTCCGGGCCGGAGGTGGCTTCCGCCGGCCCGGAGGAGGCGGAAAATCCTCCATCATAATCGGCCCCTATGTGTATAGATGAATATGTGAATAATTAACAGAACACTAACAAATGTACTTATACGCCTATTTCAATATTACACACCAGCACACATTGTATTCACTTATAAAGACATCTTATTGACTTATGCAAACAATGGATCATACTTACATTTACTCACCTACACACTTCTACAAACACCACTTCATCTATTCATCTATACACTTAGTGTGTTATAAAATGACTATGAGAAATATTCAGTTCTCCATACAGTGACTCATACAATCACTAAGTCATAGGCTCACTTAATTAGATATAACTGTAACATACACTGCTTTTTTATGCAAATTTAATGGAGATATACTGTTGAGAGACATATTTAATCACCACCACACCCATAAACATATACACTCACTGAAACAAGTGTTATAACATGTAGTGTGGAGTGGTGTGTGGAGTGGTGTGGCTCACTGGTTAGAGGCGGTAGACCCGGAAGCAGACGATGGCCTGGGACCAGGGTTCAATTCCCGACGCGGCAGGGTCGTGGACCAGGGTCAGCGGACTCGATAATTCTCGCCTCGGTGCCTACTCTAACCAGGGATCACACTCGGCAACTCTGCGCATTAGCTTGCCTCATCTCCACAATACGCCGGGGATGCCTGGTTTCACCTTGGAGATACCCAGTAGGGACCATCTCACAGGGAAAGCCAGGACGGGTTCCCCAGCGGTCTATAGCGCAGAGATACTCCATCGGGAGTCGATTCTAGCACGTTAGAAACCCACAATTAATTAGTCTTAACCTTATTTACCTACTGAATGAACTATTCACAAATTTTTAGGCAATTACATACCCCCCACCAAACCACATAGACATTCATTTACCCATACAAATACTCAGATAAGAAAGCAATAACAAATATAGTCTTTACTATACCAATAAGGTCAAAGCAATAAAGACTTTAACACAGTTAAATAACTACATGTTATATATAGTGAGACTCTACAAAATAGTCAAGGAAACAATCAATGACACTGTTACTAAATCCATCATTCACACATTTATATTTATATATCCACTCATTCTTCAATGCAAAGTAGTGTATTTATAATACATATTTAAATATCAAAGCACACCACATTCACTGGATGATGTCATCAGTGATGTCATTTGAGATGTCATCAGTGATGTCACTGACCATGTCATGAATGATGTAATATGTGACATCATCAACAGTGGTTTGCGGGCGCGCGAGTTATAGTGAGTACAACTAACTATAACGGGGGAATTTCAATGGTTTTGTATGAGTAAAATGTCCAGCTAACTATAACTGGTGTGAAACCTATGGTTTTTTCAGTGAATTTCAAAGGTTTTTTAAATGCTAATTCCTAAATATAACGAGTATGAAACCTATGGGGCCTTATTTACGACCCCCTTGCGCCTCCGGAACGTCACTTTTTGTGACGTTCCGGTGGCGCAGAAGACTGAGTGATATTTATCAGGCAGGACTAAGCCACTTTTAGTGGCGTAATCCTGCCTGATAAATATCAGTCCCTTTAACGTAGTGGCCTGCGTTAAAGGGGCGTGCAATGGGTGTTGCTGGGGGCGTTCCCAGCAGCATCCATGGACTTGAGTAATTTATAGCATCCTCAAAGTCAGTCTTTCAAAAATTCCAAAGTATAGGACATGATAATCCAAATCCAAATGTTTCTCAAGAAAAGTCATAAACCGTGTCCGTGGGTCATATCTGTCCAAACGCCGATATTCCGAACGATTGAAAATGACTTTTCTTGAGAAACATTTGGATTATCATGTCCTATACTTTGGAATTTTTGAAAGACTGACTTTGAGGATGCTATAAATTACTCAAGTCTCCCCGAATTGTGTGGGTAAAATTGATACCTAGTAATTTTGAATAAGAATATACTTACGACTCGTCTAACATTTGGAAGAAATATCTAGTTATATGACAACAAGATACCGACATAACTTGAAGGAAATAAGAACGCCCTGAAGAAGTTCTGTTGTACAGAACGAAACGCGTCGGCTGGCTGTGGTACATAAACATAAGGAAAATAAAAGCATTTGAATATACACCCAGATTCAGCTCTTCAATAAGGACTCTAAGTGATATGATTTGATTGGGCTTGTTGTGCAAGTGGTGCTGTGCCAAACTTTGGAATATTCTCCACTACTCTCTACTACTCACTCTCTACTGCTCCACTACTCTCTAATACTCACTCTCTACTACTCATTCTCTACTACTCTACTACTCTCTATTACTCTCTCTCTACTACTCACTCCCTACTACTCACTATCTACTACTCTCTACTACTCTCTACTACGCACTCTCTACTACTCTACTACTCTCTCTCTACTAGTGGAGTAGTGTGGCTCACTGGTTAGAGGCGGCAGGCCTGAGAGCAGAAGTCAGCCCGGGACCAGGGTTCAATTCCCGACGCGGCAGGGTCGTGGACCTTGGTCAGCGGACTCGATAATTCTCGCTTCGGTGCTTACTCTAATCAGGGGTTCCACTCGGCAACTCTGGGCATTAGCTTGCCTAATCTCCACAACGGCCCCACCAATTCCGGGGATGCCTGGCTCCACCTTGGGGACTCCCAGCAGGGACCATCCCACAGGGAAAGCCAGGACGGGTTCCCCAGAGTTATACAGCGCCGGGACGCCCCGTTGCTGGGGCAGCTGTGCGCTTTACAAGTATACTACATTTACATTTACATTTACATTTACTACTCACTCTCTACTACTCACTCTCTACTACTCTCTACTACTCACTCTCTACTACTCTCTCTCTACTACTCTCTACTACTCACTCTCTACTACTCACTCTACTAGTCACTCTACTACTCACTCTACTACTCAATCTCTACTACTCTCTACTACTCTCTCTCTACTACTCATTCTACTACTCACTCCCTACTACTCTCTACTATTCTCTATCTCTGCTACTCACTCTCTACTACTCACTCTCTACTACTCACTCTCTACTACTCTCTACTACTCACTCTTTACTACTCTCTACTACTCACTCTCTACTGCTCTCTACTACCCACTCTACTACTCTCTACTACTCTCTACTACTCACTCTCTACTACTCTCTACTACTCACTCTACTATTCACTCTACTACTCTCTACTACTCACTCTCTGCAACTCTCTCTACTGCTCTCTACTACTCTCTACTACTCACTCTCTACTCTCTATTACTCACTCTTTACTCTCTACCTCTCTCTACTTCTCTCTACTTCTCACTCTACTAGTCTCTACCTCTCTACCTCTACCTCTCTACCTCTACCTCTCTACCTCTACACCTCTACCTCTACACCTCTATCTCTCTACCTCTCTACCTCTCTCTACACGCACACATATATGCATTTATATATATGTATGTGTATATATATATATACATACATATATAAACATATATAATCTGCATATCTATATAAATACAAATATAAATGCATGTATACATATGCATATTATTTACATGAAAGTTTGAAAAACACTATTAAAAGCAAAGCTAAAAAGCCACCTCATTACAAACAGAATGGCTTTAACTTAAACGAGGGCGAGATCTATTGCATTTTCAATGCTTGTTTACTTTGGTTCCATCAAGAAGGCATTCAGATGTGACACACATTTGCCATAAATTCAGAATGTTAGCACGCTAGTTGCTCATTAGATCACTGTAGTAAAGCTACTGCTCACCAGCAATTTCATTGGTTTTGTATGAGTAAAATGTCCAGCTAACTATAACACCACTAAAACTTATAGTTTTTTGAGTGAATTTCAAAGGTTTTTTTAAAACTAATTCCTAACTATATAACTCCTGAAACCTATGGTTTTTTCAGTGAATTTCAAAGGTTTTTTTAAATGCTAGTTCCTAACTATATAAGGCCTGAAACCTATGGTTTTTTCAGTGAATTTCAAACCTTTTTTAAATGCTAATTCCTAACTATATAAGGCCTGAAACCTATGGTTTTTTCAGTAAATTTCAAAGGTTTTTTAAATGCTAATTCCTAACTATATAAGGCCTGAAACCTATGGTTTTTTCAGTGTTTTTTAAAAAAAAATTGATTGGTTAACTGGCTTATTAAGTGTATCTTAGTGAATACATATATTAGCGAGTAATGTTTAAATATTTAAATATATGCATGAGTGATGTAATATGTGACGTCATCAGCAGTGCATTGCAGACGTGCAAGTTATAGTCAGTCCAACTAACTATAATGTGGGCATTTCAATGGTTTTATGCGAGTAAAATTTCCAGCTAACTATAACTGGTGTGAAACCTATGGTTTTTTCAGTGAATTTCAAAGGTTTTTTAAATGCTAATTCCTAACTATAACTGGTGTGTAACCTATGGTTTTTTCAGTGAATATATATATATATAAAATTTCTATGGCAAAATGAAACCCCTCATTTTGTTCCTATTCAAATTAAATGTATTAAGTGTTACCACTTTATTCGAATCAAGATGACTTCAGGTGTGCCATACTTTTGTCATAAGTAAGACTGTTAGCGTTCTAGTTGTTCTTTAGAACACTCTGGGACATTCTGTCATTGGGCTATAGTTGGGCTACATCTGGCTGATATTTGGGCTACATTTGGGCTCTTTTGTCTCTGGTGGTCATCTTGGGAGACTGCATATCAGAATTATTTTAATGAAATATAGGAGGATTTGAGAAGTCACTCAAAATGTGCCCTAATTTTTCTTTCTTCAGCACTAATCATAAATTCTATGGCAAAATGAACCCCCTCATTTTGTTCCTTTGCAAATTAAATGTTTTAAGTGTTAACACTTTATTCCAATCAAGATGACTTCAGGTGTGCCATACTTTTGTCATAAGTAAGACTGTTAGCGCTCTAGTTGTTCTTTAGAACACTCTGGGCCATTCTGTCATTGGGCTATAGTTGGGCTACATCTGGCTGATATTTGGGCTACATTTGTTTTTTTTGTCTCTGGTGGCCATCTTTGGGCTCCATTGGGCTACATTGGGCTACATTGGGCTACATTTGGGCTCTAACATATATATAGCCCAACGTAGCCCAATATATTTATTTATTTTGGAATTTTATAAAGCGCTTAGTTACGCTCTCCGGCGTGTCCCTGCGCTGAGACTGAATATGTGAGAGGGTGGAAAGTTAAGGCAGTGCTAGGCGAAACAGGTGTGTTTTGAGGGCTCTACGGAATTTGGCCTCAGAGGGTTCAAGGCGTAATTCAGTCGGTAGTAAGTTCCAATTCTTGGCTGCGAGAAGTTGGAACGATCTGCCCCCCATACGGGCTCTATGAATTTTGGGGACTGCGGCCAGACCAGTGCCAGAAGATCTAAGCATCCGCTCTGATCTGTAGGGGGTGATAAGACAGTTTAGGGGGGCGGGTGCTCTACCTCCCAAAAATGCGATGGCATATGCAAAGGGCTTTGAATTTGATCCTTTCACGGATTGGCAGCCAATGAAGGGACTTTAGAGCAGCTTTAGAGGAAGTTCGCCTAGGGAGCCTTAGCACCAGCCGGGCTGTCGCATTCTGCAATACTTGGAGACGGTTGAGACTGCTGGCAGTACTGCCCAGGTAAAGGAGATTGGCATAATCGAGTCTCGATGTTACCAGTGCGTGCACAAGGGTCTGTCTGTCTCCAACAGGGAGCATGTCAAGGACCTTACGTAAGGTCTTAAGTATCCCAAAACACATTCCCACTACCCGATTAATCTGGGGCGCAAACGACAGTTCGGAGTCAAATAGTACCCCTAGGTTTTTGGCCTGTTGACATGGCGCAGGAGTGGGGCCCAAACAGTCCGGCCACCATGTTGAGGACCACACAGATGGACCCCCCCCCCACCACGAGCACTTCAGTCTTGGAGCCATTCAACTTCAGGCAGTTGTTAGACATCCAGTAGGCTAGCTCCTGCATGCAAGCACTGAAGTTGGCAGCCGCAATTCCGGGTGCCCGTGATAGGGAGATGGCCAACTGCATGTTGTCCGCGTAAGATACAAGTTGGATATCATATCTTTCCACAATAGTGGCTACAGGAGAGGCATACAGGTTGAACAGGGTGGGGCTTAGGGCAGAGCCCTGGGGAACCCCTTGATCAAGATTGAACATCCTGGAGTAGTGTTCACCCTGTCTAACCTGAAAGCCTCTCTCCGTCAGAAAGGATTGTATCCACCTAAGTGCCCTCCCATTGATTCCACCCTTGTTGAGACACTGTAGCAAGATGGAATGTGCTACAGTGTCAAAGGCGGCACTTAGGTCGAGCAAGATGAGTGCCATAGTTTGTCCCTCATCAACTCCTTGCCTGATGGTCTCAGTGGCCAGGAGCAGCGCAGACTCCGTGGAGTGGCGTGGGCGAAATCCAAACTGCGTGGGATGAAGAAGATGGGATTCATCCACAAAGGTCATAAGTTGAAGATTGACCACCTTTTCTGCCACCTTGGCCATGTAAGGGAGAAGGGAAATAGGTCTCAAGTTGTCCATCCTGTCCCAGCTAAGGTTCGATTTTTTTTGAAGCGGGAGCACAATTGCTTGCTTCCACTTTTTAGGTACAATGCAGGTCTTAAAAGAGATGTCAAGAACATCTCTAATGTACGGTTCTAGGGTATCGATACTTCCTCCAAGGAGTTTCGGTGATGCAGGGTCACAGGGGGACCCAGATTTGATAGAGCGGCAAATCTGCTGCAGCTCATTAGAGGATGGAGTAGCAAAATTGCCTAACCTATTTGTGCCTTCATCTAATTTAAGGTTTTCCCTGAACTCTGTTGCCTTTTCCTTACCCCCTGTAAAAGCAGAGTAGATATTAGTCACTTTATCAGAGAAGTAGGTGGCAAAGCGGTTACAGGACTCAACTGAGATCGAGGAAGGGTCGACAGAGGAGCTGCACATGGAGATTTCCTTATAGATTTTAAATAGCTCCTTGGTGGAGTTATGGGCTTCTCCAATCCTGCTGAAAAGTAATTGGTTTTAGCGCGCCTGATTAGATTGTGATATTCCCTGCGTCTGCCTATATATTTCAGTTTAGCTAGATCTAGGTACGCCATCCTCCATTGTCTTTCTAGTTTCTTACATTCCGCTTTGACTAGGCGGAGTTCATCGCTAAACCAAGGGGCCGATTTATGGGGCCTGCTATAGGGTTTTTTTTGGCAGAGGGGAGCTGTAGCGTCCAGGGCCGTGGTAATGCGCTCATCAAGTCTGTCAGAAGCTGTGACAACATCTTCCCCACCTGGTCTACCACCTTTGGTGAGGGCAGAATCAAATTTGGCTTTAGAGAATGTAGTCCATTTCCGACTCAGATATTTGGCGTTATAGGGCTTTTGGGCATTAGTTGCAGAGACAGTTAATGTAAAAGGAACTACAAAGTGGTCGGACCACAGAACAGGGATAGGAGACTGGATTTTTACACCATCCCAGTTGGCAAATATAGGATCCAACAAATGGCCCTTTAGGTGGGTGGGGGCTTTAGATTCAGTGGATAGTTGAAGGGATAGAAGTTGCTGGTAGAAGTCAGTAACTGCTTTATCTGCTAGATTATCTAAGTGGATGTTAAGATCGCCTAGAAGCAGAAACTTATCCCTACGTAGGGCAGTCTCCGTGATGCCATCAGTCAAGCAGGTAATGAACTGGGTAGAGGGGCCCGGAGGACGATAGATCAGTAGGCCATTCACCATATTCCCCGTGTTAGCCTTGATGGAGAAGGCTCCTATCTCGCCTTCGGCGATGGGAAAGGGTTCAAGTTGGCAAGTCAATGGCTGTTTGAAAATTATTGCTATCCCCCCACCTCTGCCTCCAACGCTATCCCCACCTCTGCCTCCAATGCTATCCAAATGAACCATAGTATATTCCGCAGGAAGAGAAGCAACTATGTCCGGCCCAGAGTTGGAATTCAGCCAGGTTTCTGTGAGAAACAATAGATCAATAGATATATTTTTTCAAAGTTAATTTTCGTAAAAACCACTGGAGCACATATCTTGAGACATAGCAAAGGCACATCGGGCTACCAGTCTCTACAATTTTGCCAAGTTTGGTGGAAAACCATTCAGCTGTTCGGGCTAAAAGTGAGTCCAACCGCCCTATGGAAATTAACATGGGGAAAACACGTTTTGGGACCCCCCTTTTATCTCAGCCCCCGCTTGACGAATCCCCCCAAACTTTCAGGGAAGGAGCGGAGCGCCGCGAGGTAAAGTTAAGGAAAATTTCAGGAAGATTCCTCAACCGGCGCCAAAGTTATACCCAATAGAATGTTGCGATTTCCCTATGGAAAACAATCCTAACTATATATACCTACTGGGTATCGCCAGTAGGCACCCACAATCCACTGCTGATGATGTCACATATTACATCATTCATGACATGGTCAGTGACTTCACTGATGACATCAGTGATGACATCTCAAATGACATCACTGATGACAATAGAATGTTTTGGAATTTCCTATGGTAACTAGGTCCTAACTATATATACCTACTGGCGACCGCCAGTAGTTAAATATATATATATATATGTATAGCACTGGCAGAGTAGGCCCACCACCGACTCCGGCTCAAGAACTGGCTTTTTTAAGAATGCAGCGCCTCAGGACACTGAGGCCACGGTTCCCTTCGAAACAAAATGGGGGGGCTGGCCGAGGCAAGAATCACAACAAAAACCAAAAACAGCAACAAAAAGCCGTAGGAGAAAAAACAGACGGTGGAGAAAAACGAGGCCAAAATCAACAACAGAACAAACCACAAAACAGACGCCACAAACGCCGATAATGGAAGTACAAAACAAAAGTGATAACACAGTCATTAACCTAACAGATATGGAGCTGAATACACAAGAACTTGAAATTTTAACCCTTGGTTTGACATACTGCACTAATACAAACTTTGATTATGCCCAAACACGCATAGATCTGTTTCAATATATTCGAAAACTAAAATTACAAAAGTATTTCACAAATATCAGCAAACGTCCGACAACAACTATGCAGATGGAGAACAACAGTCAGAGTCTGACAGTGGCCAACATGGAGGCTCTGCGAAACTTGATTGATTTGGAACAAGATATAGGAGGTGATGGGATATCACCCAGCGGAGCAGCAATCGCATCTGAACTAAATATCTATGAAACAGTAACAACGGATTACAAACCAAAGTCAGTATTCATGCCGATGATGCCCAAAGACAATCTAGATCTATTCTCAGACAATGTCATCAAAGACCTAAAAGAATTGTCCTCTCAAAGTACAAAAGAACATTGGAAAGAAAATGATGACCACAAAAGAAAATACAACAACCTAATGACAAAAATAAAATCAAGATCGGACATCGTGGTAAGGTGGTCGGACAAAGAGGACAACGTTGTGCTGTGGCCCTTACACATGTACAACAAAGAGGCTTGCACTCAACTTCAAGACAAAGACTGCTACATGAGAATAAGCCCAACACACAATGTGGGAATCCAAGAGAAGTATCACAATGAGCTTTATAGATGGAAAGGAATGGGCCTCATCAACAAAGATGAATTCAACTATCTCAAGAATGACTACCCGGTAACACCTCAACTATATCTGATACCTAAGGTGCACAAAAATGCAGAAACACCACCTGGAAGGCCAATAATATCGGCAATTGGTAGCCTTTTTGAAAAAACAAGCATTTACATTGACTCTTTCTTGCAACCTGAAGTTAAAAAACTCCCGGCATACATTAAGGACACTGGGGATTTCTTGTCAAAAATCTTCGACATAAAATGGCAAGACAACTATCACTTTATGACATTAGATGTACAATCCCTGTATACCAGTATCAGACACCAGGATGGATTGAAAGCCATGCAAAACTACTTGGCAAAAAGACCTATTGAACTATACAATCACACGAAAATGTTATTAGAAATGGCAGAGTGGTGTCTTACAAATAACACGTTTATTTTTGACAGATTACATTACAAACAGCTGCAGGGCTCGGCAATGGGAACTTGCTTCTCCCCCAGCTTAGCAAATCTGCATATGGGCTGGTGGAAGGAGCAGGTACTCAAAGTCCAGCACTCTGAGATCATGCAAAACAATGTCGTGATGTACAAGAGGTATATCGACGACATCTTTATCCTGTGGCAGGGCAACGATAGAGATGCAGAGAATTTTGTACTAACTCTAAATGATAACATGCTTAATTTAAAATTTACATGTAACATTAGCGCTGTAAATATCCAATTTCTTGATCTTGAGCTATATGTACAGAATGACAAGATACAGACCCGCACTTTCAGAAAACCGACTGCAGGCAATGCCCTTCTCCATGCCCACAGTTTCCACCCTACACCTCTAAAACAGTCAATTCCATATGCAGAGTGCCTTAGAATGACACGTAATTGCAGCACCTCTGAAGGACTCACTAGTGCCAAACAAGATTTATTTAAAAGACTCAGGAATAGGGGATACACTGAAACCACGTGCCAGAGAGCTGAAGCAAAATGCAGTGCTAAAAACAGGAAAGGTCTAATTTTCCCCAAAAAGGTGGTGAAAGATGAGAACTCCAATGAAAAAACACCACCAAGATTGATAACTGGGTATAACCGATATCACACTAACCTTCGGAAAATCCTGAGAAGACACTGGCCTTTGGTCCGGGGGGACGCAAGCATAGGGGAAACTGTGGGAAAACACCCCTTGATCACGTTCAGGAAGGCAAAATCCATGAGGAATGAACTGGTCTGTAACGCCCCAATACTCAAAAAGACTAAAAATTGGCTAAATTCCCAAAAAGGTTTCAAAAAATGCATTAAGTGTAAGGCGTGCACTCATGGCGTAAACACTACCTCAGTTCACGTTCCATTTAGAAAATATCCATACACACTAAGGGACGCGTTCTCTTGCAAAACAGATTTTGCAATATACGTATTGGAATGTACATGCGGTAAGAGATACGTAGGTTCAACAATCCATCCAGCACATGTGCGGATTCTACAGCACTTGCGAGCCATCTCGAATAATGATCCGGCATACCCAGTAGCCAGGCACATCCATGAGGCACACGAAGGGAATGCTAGTAACATCCGATATTTTGTGATTGATAGCATTCCAAAAAGCATCAGAGGTGGCAACCGCCTACTGGCGCTACGCCGTTTGGAGTCAAGGTATATCATACTGTTAAACTCCAAGATCCCATTCGGTTTGAATGCGGACGAAGCCTTAAGCGTCCACCTCTGAAGAAACTTATGTCTCCTCTCCTCCCTGAGAACCATTCGTAAAACATCTGCTGTTCACGAACCACTACATTCACGGGATTTCACATGGGCACTTAAAGCACACTACAGTCATGGCTATGTCAGTAGTTTACACCACTATGCCAGCATTTTAGTTTTACACAGTGAGTAACACAGCAGCACATATCTGCATAGTGTCCCCCAAGCCACGCACTCTAATTAGAGTTAAACCACATATGCGTTTTCATATAAAGGGCCTCCTTGATATTGCCTGTCATCTTCTTGTTGGTTCGGTAGCCAATGTGCTATCCCGAATCGACTGAATCGCGCCAATTCTAGCCCCGATGTGTGTGCAATAAATGTGACTAAACACGTAAATTATTGATTGATAAACCCTACACCAAATAAACGGGGATTTTAGCCATCACACGGCCGCGAGTGTAACCTACAGAGCCACTGCAGACTCAAACAGGCTTTGTCAATACGATTATATATAATTACTGTTTAAACTAAAGCTCTACCTTCACACTGTACTCTCTAGTAACCTTACCTTGGAGAAAAAGAGTAGTGGTGGGTGGCCGGGAGCTGCAGGAGCCTTCCTCGGTGGAGCGTCGCAGGGGAACCTTCCTTGTGCGCGTCCTGAGCGTCTACATGGCGCTGCCGAGTGAATAGACAACAGGCAAACCAGATGGGCTACTAGTGCAGGACCTTTATTTTGGAACTTCGATGGCAGGGACCTTCAAATTCTTGTAGCACACTGTGTTAACTTAATTTCGTTTCACTCGTTTGTTTGCACTTTTTTTTTTTAAATTATCTTTTTAAAAAATTTCACTATAAACCTTAATTCAGATGTCACTAGTTTAACATTCTGAATGGCGAGAAGGGTATAATTTACAAGTTATTGGTGATTTTCAATCAAAAATATGTAAAAACTGTTCCCTAAACAAATGATCGTTATGTGTACTTTAATGTGTTAAGAGTTTGTGTAAGACAGGCTTGCCAGAATGTAACCATGGCAACACCCAGTCTAAACCTGTTACACTAATTAAGAGACACACCCATGTGCATGTACCTATAAGTATGTCCTTACCAGAATGGCAGATGTAGTGAACAAGGCGGTAACGCCGAAACGCGTCTAAGCAGCAACTGAGCTAAGGAATAAAGTTTGGATTCAGATTCACGGAGTCAGCGCCTTCTTTGATCGAAGTTTGGCATGAAAGAATATATATATATATATATATATACATATATATATATATTCACAGAAAAAACCATAGGTTATAGACCATATATAGTTAGGAATTAGCATTTACAAAACCTTGAAAATTCACTGAAAAAACCATAGGTTATAGACCATATATAGTTAGGAATTAGCATTTAGAAAACCTTATTTTACTCACACAAAACCATTGAAATTCCATATATAGTTAGTTGCACTAACTATATATCGCGCACCCGCAATCCACTGCTGATGATGTCACATATTACATCATTCATGACATGGTCAGTGACATCACTGATGACATCACTGATGACATCTCAAATGACATCACTGATGACATCACTGATGACATCTCATTTGACATCATTCTTGTGCTAATACGATAAACCTCTTCAGACTCTAATATAACCTTAGATACACTCAGTGTATACAGACACTCACACACTGTCACTCATCCATGGAGTTACTCACACACCTAGTCAGTCATGCAAAGAAACAATCTCACCTCCATTTCCTCAACTATACAGTTATACACACCTTACTTATTCAAACATATACTAACACATATTTACTCTCTTATACAATCCCTGATACAAGTTCACAATGATCCATACAGCCACTCACACATTCAGTGGCTCTCATGCACAGTTATTTATATATGCCAACTCTCACATGTACTGTGTTTTACATATGTACTTACTATGACATGTAGCATTGAGATATCCATTCACTCATCAATACACTCATGCACACAGTCAACCGCCCATGTAGCTTTTTCCACATGCACTCTTGAACTCATACACCTAGTGAATCAACTGCTCACACATCTATGCACAGAGTCACACACCTCCCAGCCACCCCCACACAAACTCAATCTCCCATAGAAATACTTGGGCAACCAATTAATAACACATATAGCCTCTCGTATAGCTAATGATCAACACATGCAGCAGTTTACATCACAACAGACATAATGATGCACAAATTAAGACAGTTTAGTCACTAACCCATGCATTCAGTGAGACACATTTAATCACTCACTCATACAGTCAGTCACGCACCTACTAAATCCTTCATCCAGACACTTATACATCCACTCATTCTTCAATATCTAAGACATATTTTAACTTTACAGAAACATACAGTCACTGGATGTTGTCATCAGTGATGTCATTTGAGATGTCATCAGTGATGTCATCAGTGATGTCACTGACCATGTCATGAATGATGTAATATGTGACATCATCAGCAGTGGATTGCGGGTGCGCGATATATAGTTAGTGCAACTAACTATATATGGAATTTCAATGGTTTTGTGTGAGTAAAATAAGGTTTTCTAAATGCTAATTCCTAACTATATATGGTCTATAACCTATGGTTTTTTCAGTGAATTTTCAAGGTTTTGTAAATGCTAATTCCTAACTATATATGGTCTATAACCTATGGTTTTTTCTGTGAATTTCATTGGTTTTTTAACAGCTAATATCTGTAGCTGTAAAATGTATTCTTCTTTAAATCCAAAAATATATTTTATATGTTTATGAATAATTTTTTTTTTAAATATTTTTTTTTCTTCGTTCCCGCTTCGCGAATCGGGAAGCTTCCCGTTAGCTGACCTTGATGCCGCGAAATAGACCGCGAGCCGGTAAACGTTTCTTTACCGCAAGTGCCGCGTTAGAAAACAACATCGTGACGCCTCCCGTCCGCATGACGTTCCACGTTGTCGCGTGATACGTCATATGACGTGCTACGTTAGCGAACTGGTACGCGAAGCGAGTGCCAAAGCGCAGGTTTCTGGAAGCAAACCGGGAGGCCCTGCAAAGCGCTTAACGTAAACACAGCAAGTCATGTGACTTGGTAATAACACTTTTCATTGGTTCATTTCACTTTTGGTTTCCTAATGATGTAAGACTAGGTCATATAATCTAAAATGAACACTTTTGATTGGTTGAGAACTCTTGTTTTTCCCAAATGATGAAAATCCCTCCTTCTTTCCTCACTCTGACTTTCATCATTGTGAGAGAAAGACCCTTTGTGATCACTGAGCAATGGCTTCTTTAGTAGCTTCAGCTGGTGCTTCCCCACCACCTCCACCACCTCCAAGGAAGAGAGGACCACCTGCTCAAGTTGTAATTCAACAAGAAGAAGAAGAAGAGGAACAGGAGGACGAGCACGAAGAGAGGCAGTTTTTGCCTGAGCAGCCCAAGACGTCTCACCGGAAAGAAAACTTCATTTGGCAATTTTTTAAAATTCCCAAAGGTCAGAAAAAAGTAAATGCAAGATACGTAACTTGCCTTATATGTCAAGATAGACTGTCCAGAGGGACCGACAAAAAATACAGTTTCGGAAACTACACAATGCATCGCCATATGACTAGGTGGCATCCTAACAACTACAGTGCTGCACAGTTTCGGAACGACCTAGATAATCTCCCTATTATGGCCAGAAGATCTGTTGTACCGGAAGTAACGGGACCAGAGGGCAGGGAGATGGTGCCAAATATACAAATGAGATTTGGTGAAGTAAAACACACCTGCGTATTTTGCGATGGATTCATTTCCTACAGAGAAAGAAGCATCACTCTGATCAACAGAGCTATTGACTATCATATGCAAGTTTGTCCGAAACGCCCAAAATAATAAATACTTCTTTTTTTTGTTTTGTTGCTCCTGTTGAGCCCTTTACAATGAATCGTTTTCATTGCCCCCTCCAAGAAAAACCCAAAAAAATATAAAACTGTTCCGAAAAATTCAAAAACATTAAAAAAATGTTCAGAAAAATAAAAAAAAAAGTTCTTTTCAGAACTACCTCCCCGTTATTAAAAAATTGGTACAATATTTGGAACTGTGCCAACCTCTATTTCTCTTAGTTCGCTTCCTAGTTCGCTCGCTGGTATGCGAACTGGAAGCGAACCAAAAACAGTAAGTATAAGGGAAGGAAACACACACTTATGTTAAAAGAAAGACAGCTATAGGGGAGTAAACTAGAGATACTATTACCCATAATCCACTACTGATGATGTCACATATTACATCATTCATGACATGCTCAGTGACATCATCAGCAGAGGATTGCGGGTTTTTTGGCAACATGCCTTATCCACGGTTTAATAACGCTGCCTTTTGCTTTATATAAGTTTTCAAATTGTATGAAATATATACCAATAGGTCTTTATGAACCTTTAGGTAGTGCTTTTGTTCATGAGGTCTGGTCGCTTCCATACACATACAGATGTTTCAAAGATGATCAAGAAGTTTATCTGAATGGAGAGGAATGCACTGAGACGCCAGATCATTCACTAATGTGTAGGCACATACAGTTACACGATTCATGCAACAAACACCGACCAAATATGGCTTGCGTGTTGCAAGGCACGCCAGTTCCTGCTATCATCCCCACGTTCAAGTTGTTGGAAAATGGTAGTTATTTGATGCTCAATAATGAAGATTGTTCTGAGTTAATTAAAAGTATTCCTTTTATCGTAACAGTAAGTGAACGGGTTATTTGCTGCAGAAATGTTCTATTTCCTCCCACACATGAACATAGGGAGTTTTCAATCTGGCCACAAATACCAACCTTGGGACACGTTTCAACGGCATGACAAGAATAAGAGCTCTTTTGTCTCAGAGAGAGGTGGCCTTGAGTTCGGCCCGTGAAACTTTCGTACTTCACATAGCGAACACCCGTACACAGCTTTGCCTTTCAATTTCAGCAACATGTTTCCGACTATCTTTAACGCATCCTCCACAAAATCCCTGGCACACTTTTTTAAAGTTGTTACCAGTGGTCTCGTGACTTCATTTGAGAAAATCTTTGGAGTCATCCCTGCTCCCTTTCATTCCATTTTCTCCACTCTGGTTCGTGGATTGCATTTTTACTTGCATTACCAGCGGACGCTCTTGTGCTTTTTTACATTTTTAAATATGGATGTCCCTCCTATGCAACCTCCGACCCTGCAGCTGCTGACACTGTTCCGCAATCGCATGCTAGAATATTATGGCACAATGCCGTTGGCGATATTAAGCACGGCATATGGATTATCTTTTCGGTTCTCCTACTTCACCTGTGTCCAGCCTGTATTTCACTGCCTGACCTGTGATTTCGATTGGGCCATTGATTTGTGTCTCTGCGGACCGGTTTCTCCTGACGTCGACTTTAATCAGCTGATGACTCCTATCATTACTCACGAGTTGGTTTGTCCTGGCGAAAGGATTATGGCTGTGGCATTGATGCATGGACTACTTGGTCCCTGGAATTTACTGGCGGCAGCACAGTCTTTCTTGGAACACAGCTTTCTTGAAAACCCACCGAGCTGTCCTCTGATGGTGATAGAGGATCCGGTGCTGGGAGAGCACGTATGTTCTTTTCCGCTTTTAAATTGGATGGCTGAACTGTTTTCGGATGAAGACGGTGACTTCCTGTTGGAGGCTGTTGCAGCTTATTTTGCATACACACTTATGTCATAGACCTTTTTCATGTTTCATATGCTGAGTACTAGCATTTCATTGACAATTCATTGACTTAATTGTCAAGTTTTTATTATTTACCTTGCCTATTGGCTTAAGACTCGATAAAGTACTTGGCTGTTTTATTTTTCTTTAGCATTGAATTTTCCTAGTTTTTAATGCTTTACCTTGCGGACCGTCCACATATAAACTTGCAATCTGCTCTCATGAGATGGCACTTCTATTATCTTATTCAGTTCGTTTCCGGATCATGGGGAGGTGTCATCTAGGTCCTGGATATCTTTACACCGTGTTAAGTTAGCATGGGCTCATTACCGGTTTAAACGCCATTTTTCCTTTTTTGCAACTTCTGCACACGACATTTAGTTGTTGCTTTAGCTTTCCACCTAGTAGTTCATCGTGGTTTACATGAGAATAATATGTTATTGGTCTACTATCTGCTTTACTTGTTAAACTATATCTGTACAGCGAGTGCTAAAGTTTCAAGAACAACACGATACAGAATTGTTATGAGGTCTGATCTCCACGACTTCATACTCATAACATAAGTGCAACTTCTGCCAATTCTGGGCATGAGGCGGGTTTTATATTGCTTTGCCGAACACACATACACAACAGTTGATGCGGTTCACATGAAGAGAGAGCTGGTGTATGCTGATGTGATTCCTTCAAATCTAAGACACTAAAGTATGGGCACGCCCTAAACCAACACAAAGAGACCTTCTTAGCAAATAATATAATATGTGTATTAGGGAGGGTGAGATATAAGCAGCCGCGGGCCGTGGAGGGAGTTACGGTGAGGCAGGGAGGCGGGGAGGGGGAGAAGCAGGGTGGAGCCCTCTCTACCTTGCCCCTCCCCCTCCCCGCCTCCCTGCCCCACCGTAACTCCCTCCACGGCCCGCGGCTGCTTATAAGTGTTGCTAACTCTTATTCATTTACAGCATGTTAACATACTGTCACCATTCGCTTTTTATGTACTAGTAACTATGCTGGTAATTTTGCTACTGATAATATGTGTACTTGTATTCTCCACCCTGCTTCTCCCCCTCCCCGCCTCCCTGCCTCACCGTAACTCCCTCCACGGCCCGCGGCTGCTTATAAGTGTTGCTAACTCTTATTCATTTACAGCATGTTAACATACTATCACCATTCACTTTTTATGTACTAGTAACTATGCTGGTAATTTTGCTACTGATAATATGTGTACTTTTATTATCTAAGGTACTACGCCTGAGAAGACGGCATTAGTAAATAAACATTTCAAATACACATGTGTTCTTCTTAACTCCATGTTCTGGTTTCTAAGAAATATATAACGACCGACTGTTCATGAGTTCCACGTATCCTGAGGTACTATAAGTTCATATTCTGGATTGTCTAAACATTGAGAGTTTGTTATATCCAATGTGACACTGTACCTAGCTTGCTAAATAGTTTTTGATTACTAACGTGAGTTTTGGGACACCCTAATTCGCCGAGGTTCCAATCCTCTGTCCACAGTTCTGTGTGAGAACAGAAACCCTGCGACAGGGGCACCCCCGACCCTTGCTGGAGCTTCATCACACTTGCGATACAACTCCAGCAATGCGCCACCTTTACGGCACAGATACATCACGCATCTGTGCTGTTTTTGCCCCGTGATGCGCCGCATTGTAAATGCAGCACACCATAGGTGACGGAACAGCGGCACAGAATGACTAACACATCCCTGGTGATGCGCCAGTCATCATAAATCTATCCCTATGCTTCTTATCTTGTTAGAGATGAACCGCCATATGTATCATCAAAGTTATTTGCATTTCCTAAATAGCGAACTTTAAGGAATAAATAGCGATTCTTTACCATTCCTAGTTTGCGATGAGCTATTTGCTAATTAGCCGAATGTAGCCCAATGAAGCCCAATGTAGCCCAATGTAGCCCAAAGATGGCCGCCAGACACACAAAAAAACAAATGTAGCCCAAATATCAGCCAGATGTAGCCCAACTATAGCCCAGTGACAGAATGACCAATCAGCTTCGCAAACCTCCGTTACGCGAAGCGGAGCGCTGTTACAGATATATATCTTTTTTTGAACGTTAATTTCTCAAAATCCACTGGAGCACATATAATGAGACCTAGCAAAGGCACATCGGGCTACCAGTCCCTAATATTTTGCCAAGTTTCGTGCAAATCCATTCAGCCGTTCGATTATTATTTTTATTATTTTTTTTTGCCCCGCGGGGCCCTTTTAAAACCTCCACATCAAACCTAGGGGGTCAGCGAGGATCTACTATGCCCCCTTATAGTTATTTCCCCCTTTGTTTTGACCTCCTCTTGTCTCTCGATCCTACCGAGAGACAAGATGGCGGCCGCTACGGACTGTTTGGAATGTTGACAGACGCCGGAGAACCAATCAGCTTCGCTTCACAAAGCTCCGTTGCGCGAAAAGTCCGCGAACCAGAGCGCTAACCGGTCCGCTGTTACAGATATATATCTTTTTTTAAACGTTAATTTCTCAAAATCCACTGGAGCACATATATTGAGACCTACAAAAGGCACATCGGGCTACCAGTCCCTACAATTTTGCCAAGTTTCGTGCAAATCCATTCAGCCGTTCGGGCTAAAAGTGAGGCCAACCGCCCTATGGAAAACTCAATGTTAAAAACACGTTTTGGGACCCCCCTTTTTTCTCGGCCCCCACTGGACGAACCCCCCCCAAATTTTCAAGGGCTGCTCAGAAACAAAATGTGCCATTTTCCTGAAAATTTCAGCCGATTCCGTCCACAAACGCCAAAGTTATTAGACATAGAATTTTCAAAAAACCCATAGAGAAAAAATCCTAACTATATATACCTACTGGCGACCGCCAGTAGGTAATATATATATATATATAGGGCCTCCTGCAAAATATTCCTGACTCTCTTCGGGCCATTCTGTCGCCTCTTGAGCTTCTAGCACTTCCCCTTTGACGCTGAGGGAGGAAGCTTGGTATCAACCAGGGGATCCAAATCCTCGAGAACACACTGCCCGAGTAATTCCATATCCTATAAACATTTCTAATAACCTTTTAAACCTTCTGAATTTAAGTGAATATTCCCACACATGTTAAATGTTAAATGTTAAAAGATTTCTAAAGCGCATGGCTGCCCGCAAGCGTCCCAGCCTATCCTTAAAAAACTCTTCACCAAACAGCAAACAATTGGCTTATGACCACGACTCCCTATTGGCAATCTGAGCCAAATTTGAGTCTATTTTCGTAAAGTTACATTTCCTCCACTCAACACATAAGGCTGCATTAGTGCTACCCAACAAGCAAATTGCCCTTTGCACCCACTCATGCATCTTTTCTACATTACTGCGTGCATTATTCATATATGCCTCCTAACATATATCGAAAATCTTTTTTGAAGGACCCAGCACATACACCAATCTATCCTGATAACCATTTAGGCCTTTATTCAGACCCTTCCTAGGATCCCCTCCAGATTATTTAGAAGCACCACCATCTTAGGATCCAGCTTGTAGGTACATTCCACCTTATTACTCAACATTAATCATGGACACTCTGACCTTAATTGAGTTTTCACTTCCTTTGGCATTCACATCTGACCCAATACTCCACATATTGAACCTCGTGATTTGCTGGGGTCCACCGAGGCGATAAAGTATGCTTACCAAGAAGAGGATCAAACACGTCTTCCTTAAAATATCCAATAATCCTTTAACCACTCCAGCTTTCTTGAGGTCCCTCTTTTGACCCTTCATCCTAGTTTCCTCTGGATCTGAATCCTCAAAATCAGAAGATCAACTTATCTCAACATCACCACTACGTGATGATTTATCACAAGCAACCACTTTATGACCCCTTTTTCTTGCCTCAATAGCCATATCCTCCAACTCCAAACAAGTTGCCTGTTTCCTTTTTTCACCGGGAACATCATGTTGCCTTACAATATGGGATTTATCCAAATCAGACGCTTCTTTTTCTGGATTGTGTTTGTTCCTCAGTAGACACGCCTGCCTTTACCTTTGACTCCTCAACAGACCACAAATGCTTGTCAGACGATTTACTTATGGCAAGCATAAACCTATCCACACAATCATCCAATCTTTTTCCTAGTTGAGGTGCCAAATTCAAGTAAGCCTTATCCACAGAAGCCTGAACCTTCCCATCCAGACTCTGACCCTAAACTGAGAAAACCATAATGGCAAAATAAAGATTACTTCAAGTTAACTCCAAAAAGCCTGAACCTTCCCATCCAGACTCTGACCCTCAACTGAGAAAACCATAATGGCAAAATAAAGATTACTTCAAGTTAACTCCAAAAAACCCTGACTGCCACCTATCAAAAGATATCAAAATATCTAAACCCCTCTAAACTTGCTGACAAAGCATCTACTCAGCGTAACTAGTAACGATAATTTCTAATTACCAAAACATGGCTACTGCCACTCCCCACTCTCAATGCTATAGTTTCTAAAAACAAAATGGCCCCTGCTCACATGCCTATGTGCTCATATAGCCGGGAGCGAGTAACAGTGCTCACACAAAAGCGGCTGAACAGCTGTCAATCACTTGATTATGAGCAGCTCACTCACTCCCAGCAGGTCGAACCTGCCAGCCTAGTGCTTCTTTTCAACAAAAGCCCATGCGCCGCCAACCGTAAGTCCCATCAAAATATAGTTGTTCTCAGTGTGCCCAGCCCTTTCCTTCCATAAAAAGCCCATAGATTACAATGAAATTGTCAAAAAAAGTAAAACATTCTAAACCCCTTACTTAAAATGTATTCTACTTTCTACCAAACAAACAGCTCCTTAAATAATGTTCAATTCATCAATCATTTTTACCACTGCCATTCAATGACTTTGGCCTTGGGATTCATTGGAACATCACTAATCTGGCGTCTTGCATTCAGACTTCACCTTTCCTGGGTGAAATGAAGGCATTGAGAGTAAGTAGGTCAGGACTTACTGATTTCGCCAGAAGCTCCTCATTTCTATGGGGACACTCAGGGTCCCACTCATTTACTTGGTAACTGGGAACACCTGGTTTCTCTTTTTCTTACCCGAGACCTGCTTGGCATTCTGTCACTTCCATTCATCAAATATGTCTATTCCTACAGTGGTTGTGTATTGCTAAGGTGTCACAAATGCAAGAATGTTTTCTGTTTTTCATTGTGTAATTTTTATGGGCTTCTGTTGGAGTGTATATTAAACACAGTTCCTGTTCTGCTGTTGAAATGCTAATACAGTACCTTTAATACGATTCTGTAAAGTTTTCCCAAGGTGTTGCACACTTAAAGCAATGACTAATCAATGAATAAAAACGTATACATTGGTTTATTCTGTTATCTTGAAACTAAATAAATGACAAACATTTCTAGCAAAATGTTTATTTTTTTAGGTCAAAACCAATCATTCAGTTTGGAATGAACTTAAGTCAGCGATTGGCATAGTAATGAAGTTCCATGGCACCTTCTTAATTGATCCGCTCACACATGGGGCGTTCACCATTCTGCTGAGTATGGTGTTCTTCCCTCTGTTATACTTCATGACACTCAATGTGGCACGAGAGAAGGAGAAACACAAGGAATTACTACGGATGATGGGCTTGCGTGACATGTCTTTCTGGTGAGTAATGAAAGTTTTAAATATGCTTAAATTGGATGGTCATCTTATCTTTTACCATTGTCATCTTCTCTTTTATCACTCCAAAACATACCTGCTAGTCTGCTTCTAGTTCACTGGATATTCCCTTCTATTGTTAATTCACAGGGTGAGTTATTGTTTTATGGTTACAAACACTCATTTTGACATCTGGACATAATGTTTTAAAGGTCAATTTTCAATGTTCCTACTTTGTTGCTACATAGTATACTACTCTGTTTTACCATTACACACAACTGGATTCTACACTCTTTCCACAAGTAAAGTTATAGTTTCTCCGACTATGTCAATTTACTTTGTAGTTTTCGGAGTATCTTGTCTACGTTATATCTCGAGAAATATTTCCAGGTATTTTGGGCCAGATGTACAACCATTCCAAATTGCGACTCGCAATTTGCGGTCAATTGCGAGTCACAATTTGGAATGTACAACAGTGTCAGAGACACTGATTGCAATTCCTAATGGGGTCGCATAATGCAAGGCTCAAGAATATTAAAGAGCCACTCGCAATTTGCGACCCCATTGGAAATGGCTGGCCCTAACAGGGATGGTGGCCTGCTGGGCTCGGCAGACCTCCATGTCTGGGACTGCTTGTCAATAAAGCAGTTTTTTATTTAATGCGAAAACTGGACGCACATCTGGCCCTTTATTCTCTGGATAATTTGGATTTTTTTTACTTGTTTGTGTGCATTTGATCATGAGAAACTCTGCAATATTCTAGTCTATTCTCTATACTAAAAAAGGACATTCATGATTTGTGGTGTTCAGCTCATTCAGAAACTTCTCAGAACCTTGTAGGACCTCCATTACATGAACCACTGCTAACAATGCTTTTATTTTCTCTGTTATCATGGCCATCCCTTTGATAATCTTGTTGGCTCATATTGCCATTGCCAGTGGCCCAAATACCATTTTAAGAAAACATAATTATTCATGGGACCCTTAGCCATTGTCACTGTTAGATCTTAAGGAATTTATCTGCTTTATTAGCAGTTAATAAATGCGTATTTTGGGTTTCCTCTACCATGCGTAGTGATAACCTCAAGTTGTGTCTTTGCTTATTTTTATGTAGTATTTTTACAGTGTTGGGTAGTGCATTTCAATATTTTCAGAGCACTGACTAGGAGCTCCCCAGTTGTCATATTGTAAATGGGGTGTAGAAAAGAGCATCATCAAGTGACTTTTAATAGTTATAATATAAAGAGCCATCTATTTGTCGGATGTATAGACCTATGAGGGACCGGTGTTCTAGACAATATACTATCTATAATAATAAAGCTACATAAAAATAACTGTGCACATGTGAGATGGTGAAGGTTGGTGAAATGACCAGTCGCATAGCAGTAGAGAAAGGGGTCCGGCAGGAATGCCTATTGACCTGCCCCTCTTCACCCTATTTATAAATGGAGTGGTGAGGCATTTAGACATTTCCTGCAATGACACACCAAAGTAGTGTCTCTTTAAGGGTGCCAGCACTGCTATTAATTTCAAAAACTCCTTCCGACCTACAGGGCGAATTTGACCAGTTTATGACATTCTTTTACTGATCGGGGGTTGGAGTTTAATTCAGCAAAAACAAGATACATGACATTTAACTCTTATACATCACACAAGGATTCCATAAAAGCTGTAGGGGTTAATTTTGAGCATGTTACACATATTAAACACAACATTATTTTATGGCAATAACAAGTATCTATAAGAATACAGCATTAAGAACTATCTCTTCAGCCCTAGAAATATAAAACATGAAGGCTCTGTGTACATCGCTATATGTGGCAGAGCTGTGGGGTCATGTTAAGCATCCAAAATACTGAGTGCAGAAGAGGCATATTAAACATATTTAATCAATTTACCACAGAGCATCCCATTCCTTCCACTATACAGTGATTTTGGACAGAAACCCCTTGCTCATGTTATGAAGTTGAGTCATTTGCTGTATTGGAGTAGACTGTGGCTTACTGAAAAGCTTGGCACTTACAGGACAGTTCTTCGTAAATTCTGAAATTGAAAAATCACTTAAACATCCCATGGCTTGCATAGTGCAAAGTAGTACCTAGAGGTTTTATGACTGTCGACATCTGAGGCCCATTCGGTGACTATGGCAGTACTAAAGGACAAACTGTATTCCTTTGCATGGGACTGAGATCATTATAAGTGCAGCCAAGTATGGTAATATTTCAGATAGCTTTTTGCATCATAAAAGCATACCATTATTCGTCCAGTCTCTAAGCAATTGTATGTCAAATTAGGATATGAAATTCTTCTGATAAACAGCGACTGTAGCACACTAAGAAACCTTCTGATAAAGATACATGTCCTGTATGCAAAACAGACACAGAAACAGTTCCCCGTTAGCTTTTTTTTTTAACAAGACTTATAAACACCCTCCACCGTACCCCCCACCTGCAGGACATGGATTTTGCCCATTATCTGCATGCTAGGTACAAGGAAGTACGCAGAGCTCTTGAAGATCCTGAGATCGGACTCGAAAGAAATAATTGTCTAGTGTGCCACAATATTTATCAATTATGCGGCTACTGAGAAGAAAGCACTGTGCTGCAGATTGCAAAAGTGTAGGTGTTGACAGTTAATTTGATTTCAAATACTACATTTCTGATATAGCAATGTTTAGACCAGGTTTTATAACCTTCCGTGAATTGTTGATGAACTGTGATTCTTGACTTTATGTACCATTGAGACTGTATTTTATTTCTTTGCTTTGTTTATGGATTTTTTTAAACTGAAATACATAATATTTGTATCGTAAATTAAACAGACACACTCTATAGTATATGCTCAAAAGGAAATCATCAGCACAATGGACTGAATGGTACACCATTAATATGTATTCGGAGGGTTAGCGCTTGTAATGGGGTGTAAGACAAGTGCCATATCAGAAGAAATATAAGCAGAATTGTAGAGGGAGAAAAAGTGCGTAAGGTAGAGGATCATAGAAAGAGATTCAAGTATGGGAGGGTTCAATACAAAACGTGCTGCATATGAAGCATTCTGGAAATTAAATAGAACTATCTTCTGAAGTTTGCGTTTGTGGTTTGAATGTTTCCACTCATACTTTACACATACAGGTCTGTGTAGCACAAATACATCCAACCTAGGCAATAATGAAATAAATCTACAAAACAGCGCAGACATTAGGTGTCTTTAGTATACATTAAATGGTCACATAGAATAGCCTTTTTACTATTTTTCAGACTTGTAATGGTTTTAAGCAGTAATTATAGCGTTATGAGCAGTCCTTAACAGACCCCTTTTGCTATACTCACTTAGGGCCCACCTGTGGCATTTGATTACTGTTAGAAATGGGATTTCTCGTTGGCTAGGGCATACGCCTAAGTGCGGCAGAACCCACCACTCTAGTCAGGGCAAGGGAGTTGCACACTGAAGATAACCCTTGCTCATCCCCTTGGTATCTTGGCAGAGCCGTCAGGCTTATCCCAGAGGCAATGTGTAAAGCCTTTGTGCAACACACTCACAGAGCAGAGACACACTAGGCACACCACAAAAAAAACTCCACAAAAGGTTATATCAAAAATAGCCTTTGTATTACTCATAAAACACATTAGAGCATTATCACATGTATACACTGTGATACCTGGAACTAGGTATTACTTACAGGGAATTATATACATGACCGGGCCAATCGGGCCGCTGTCAGAACCATCAGAACCCACAATTGTACTGTTAGAGAAACCAAACAGTAACTACTGGTAAAAGTGCTCTTAGCACCACACATGAAGCATAAACATCATAGGCATACATCCTAAATCACCAGCGCACCACAGTAATATTAATAGGATGCACACATCACCTCAGGGGCATGAATGTCAGAAAAGTACTTGGTATAGCATATTATGCGTAACCTAATCAGCAGGCGTGTAGTACATCAGGCCCTCCTTAGGCCTACACCTTATCAGAAGCAGGGACCTATAGTGCACCTGCCACCGGGGTATTGTCCCCAAATCACTGTTCCCCAGCAGGGGCTCTATACTGGACTTGCCCCGCAATGCCACCTTAGCACAAGATTGCCTCGATATCTCAGAAGTGCGCTGCTGCCCGCGACCATGCGGCGCAGCTGCACTTAGTGGAGAGGGGGGCAAATGGAGGAATATCTTCAGTGCTTCTTCTGCACCCAAGAGAGGTCCGCCAACGGCCCTTAAGGCCGAGAACACTGCAGCGCGGTCTGGGGCAGAAGTCGCGCTGGTTCCCCCAAGGCATTCAACCGCTGTCCAGACGTATTCTTGGTCGGTGGTCTGAAATGACCCTTCTGGATCTCATCCCTGTGGACTCTGCATTGTGTTGGGGCACTCCAGGCTCGGAGCTCCCAATGGCTCTCATTGTTGCTCCTCACACTGCTGCTCTCTGGTAGCTCAAAGCCGATGCAAGCCCACAGGGCTCAACTTTCTCTTGCGGTCGCACTCTGGTGGCTCAAAGCAGAGGTGGGCCCACAAGGCTCTACTTTCTCGTACTGTAGGGCTCCGCCCAGAACGAGGTAACAGCCACCTGGCATCAGCGTCTTCTTGGGCTCCACCTGATTTCCAGCCCGCTATGACTTTTGGAGCGACTTCTTGTTTTACGCCTGCCGGGCAAATCATGCCCCACAAGCCCCCATCAGGGCTCCGAACCCCCGTGCACAGCAATTCTGGGGCTCTCTCCAAGCCGCTTTTCCTCCGCTGCAGGGGAATGGGACTGCACTCACGAGTGCTCCCAACTATCCCACAGAGAGCGCCTCAGTCCCAGGTCCAGGGCAATGAGTAAAACATGCAGCGCTTCGCCTGTCTCCTAATTCCAGACACCAGCAGGGAGCAGGCAGCGCTTCTCTCCAGGAAGTGCACAGGCAGGCCAGCACACTGGGGCTCCAAGACAGACAGCAGATGCCTCAGCTGCCAAGCAGGACAGCAGGTCAGTCCCCAGCAGCGGTTCCTTCTAGCAGTCCGGCAGCCTGCCAGCCACAAGGTCCCAGTAAGCACAAAGCACCCTTTTTCATGGGGTAACAGCCCCAATACTCATACCCTCTAGCTTCTTTGTTCTCCCACTGGCACTGGGCTCTGTGCCCAGTCTAAACCCTTTCTGGCGGGCACTTAACATTTTATTTATAGTGTATAAAAACCTCCTTTGCAAGTGGAGGCTCTGGCCCCAAACACACCACAGGGGGGGCGGGGCCAGCATTGTGGAAGGCAGGGACAGTCCTATACAGGGTCAGGTGCTACTCCTCCCACTACTCCAAATGCAGATGGGCCTATTCAGCTTAGCGCTGACTTACCCAGCCCCTTTGGAGCAACTGCACCTCCCCAGCCTCTGTCACTCCAGAGCCAGACATGCAGTACACATCAGGCAGGCACAAAGACACATAGCACACAGAATTGCCCACTTCTAAAAGTGGCATTTCTAAAATAGTGACAATAAATCTGCTAACACCATTAAGGAGCATTTATTACCACTATTCCAAACATACCAAACTTAATCCCCCTACTCCCCTCAGATCAGGAATTTCCACTGAAACACGTAGTAGGGATTCCCCAACGCATTCCTATGAGAGGGCAGCCTCACAGTAGTGAGAAATCAAAATGTCTGTTTGTCACTACCAGGACATGCCACACAGTTAAGGCATAGGGCTAGCTAGGGCCTACCTTAAGGGTTACTGATATGGAGTAAAAAGGGGAGTCACGGATGTGGCAACCACTTTATGTGCTACGTCACAACGGCAGTAAACTGCACACACAGGCCCTGTAATGGCATAGGTCTGAGACAGGTTTGAAAGGCTACTTTGGTGGGTTCCGCAAGCAGTGCTGCAAGCCTACCAGTAGCATTTAATTTGCTTGCCCTGGGTATCTGAGATACCACTTTACAAGGGACTGCTAGGTAAATTAAATACGCCAAACAGGTGTAGACCAATCTTTCCATGTTTTACCTTGGAGAGCACATGCACTTTACACTGGACAGCAGTGGTAAAGTGCCCAGAGTCCTAAAACCACCAACACCAGGTCAGAAAAAATACCAGGAGGAAGGCAAAATGTTCTGTGATTACCCTGCAAAAAGGGTCAAGTCCAACAGTAACCATTGAATTAAGTGTATGAATGACTCATGGACAAACCACTTGGCCAATTAAATTGACTCACTGTGCCACTGGAGTCAAGCTATCCTGGCTGATGAGGGGTGAAACCCCGAAACTGGTCCTAGGATGCTTGTTTCCGGTCCAGGGAGGACCTGGCTTGGCAGTTCGGGGAGGACTTTTCCCATGAAACACATGGTCAAGACTGATCTGCATATGGCCAGGTCTAAACTGGGTGGCATGATGAGCAGAAGAATGACGGATTTAACCCAGATCTCGTCACTGGGTGTGAATGTTTTGATTTGTTCTGCATTCCATCCATCAATTGTGTGTCTTCTGATTTCTCGCCCTAAGGGCACAGGATATGCTCAGATTTGGGTCCCAGGCTCACTGTTCCACTGGATTCAAGCTATTTATTTTATTTTATTTTATTTTGAAGGTTTCATATAGCACAAACAAGACACTTGCGAGTATTCAAGCGCTTTACAAGTAAAGTAGAAGGAAGGATATAGTCTACCATGAATAATGAGAGTAAGTTATAATAGTACTAAATCTACTGACTAGTACCCTAATCCCCTGGTTGCACGGGTTCTCTCTCTCGTTTTTATACACTAAATCTAGAGAATACAGTGCTAAGCTAGCGCAAACAATATAAACAGCAGGACGAATATGAGCACAAGAAACAGCAAGTAATACAATACATTGAATAGACAAATAGTTCACGTGACTTTGGCCATGAGGATAGCTTTCACTTCTCTTTTGAAGGAGGCGTGGGAAGGGTTCATTCGTGTTTCGCTAGGCAAGGCATTCCATATCCTAGGAGCCATACCAGAAAAGGACCGGTTATACGTTTTTTTCTTTGGAAATCTTTGAGGTTGTAGAAGAAGAGTCTTGGCACTCCTGAAAGATCTGCTGCCCGCTGAGAGCACCAGTTTCTGAGCTAGGAATTGTGGGGCATTGTGGTGGAGGGCCTTGTGCGTCATACATGCGATTTTTAAATGAATTCTGGCTTCAAACGGAAGCCAGATAAGGGCTCTCAAGTCTGGGGATATGGGTGTTTCTCTTAGAGCCAGTGATGAGTCTCGTCGCTGAGTTGATCGTGGCTCTTAACGGGGCTGTCGAAGATCTTGTTGCTAAGCAAGTTGGTATTTCTGCCGCTCTGACCATGTTTCCTTTGAAGGTGTATTATAGGGTGGGGTGGGCATGCTACCTAGGCAGTATATACCCCCTTTGCTTTCTGATATGGTATTCTGTATGCTTCAAATTTGCATGTACTGATCACCGGAAGCGAGAGGTGGAAAATGTTCCTTGCGGTAACCGGGACCTGTACCAAGACTTTTCATAAAAGAGACTCTGTCTTCCATGGGAAACCTCTGTCTCGTTCTCACGCGGGATGTGACTGCTTGGAAGTTTTTTAAGAACTAAGGTGTAAGAGTGTGGTTGTGAGGGTAAGAGGGTGTGAAATCCTGGCTGCATCTGGAAGTGGTCATGAATGCCAGATGAGTGGGAACTAGCTGCAAGGGTATGTATCAATATATTGGATTTGTGTGAGGCAGGCAAAGACACGTAAAGAGGAACATATTGGATATTGTTTGAATCCTGGAGGGGGCATAAGAGGGGGGAGAATAGATCTATATGTGTGGGATGGTATGAAACAGCTTTGGCTGTGTGGGGAAGAAGGTTGATAACAGGTAACTGATAACAGATAACAGATAAACTGGGGTAGCATAGTGACCAAAAGAATTATGGATTTAATCCAGATCTCTTGACTGGGGCTGAATGTTTTGATTTGTTCTGCATTCCGCAGTTCAATTTTGTGTCCTTTCAATTAAATTGACTCCCATCCGAATAATTTGATTTGCCCAATTGTGTTGAAAAGTAAACAGTCCAAAGTGCATAAATTAGTCCATCAAAATATCTGTATATTATCAATAACACTTTTTTCCTTTCCATACCAAAACTACCCACGCCACCTGCACATATGCATATTACGTTCGTGTCGAAACACATTTAAATATGGTGAAGTCCTTGGGCACCTCAAATCCACAAACATTGATTTGACATATCTTTAGTAAATGCAGAAATCAATCTCTTCTATGTATGTCTTTTGATGCTTAATACGATGCTAATCTGTTGTTTGCATATACTTATAATTAAATTAACGCGAAATATCAGCACAGCTCATGTAATCTTGTGACCTTCTTGATATGCTTGTTACACAAAATTCCTGAAATTCCATCAATAGACCACATCGCGTAATTGTGTGCCCTTGCCTGCAAAAAGTTTCCACAACATTTTGAGAACAAGCTATCCTGATAACCAGCACTTCGAGCCCTGGCAATTGTGAGTCATCAGCATTAGGAAGGAGAAATCGGGAACTAAAGTGATGCAGAGTCAGCTGCCTTCAAGCCGGCAGGGTGGCATCAGGGCCTCTACAGGTGACACGTATGCATTCGTTGTAGTTTTTCAAGCTCATTTAGGGGTAGGATAACAACTGAGCTTCTGGCAGTTTATGCATCTATAGAAACACTTTCTTGGCAGACCAGCAGCTGGAGAATCACTGGCTCAAATAGCGTGTCATAGACAGAGCTTCCAACACTGTGCTTTGTACCTGAACACATGAAGCGCAACATGACAACCCTGAGGGGAAACAAACAATTCCCCCCAATGAATTTAGAGAGCACCCCCCACACCCAGTAAGTCAGGGACACTCATCTTTTGCTTTCCTAAAATGAGCCTCTTTGTAGGGGGACAACTGTTCATCCGTTCATCATGCTGCTGGTAAGCAGAAGCAATTTGGCAACAAAATCCCACTGCACCACCAGCTAAGCCTACATTTGATTGTAGTTGGGCAGTAGTGACCCTGCCTCTGACTCTGCAGCGGTTGATGGCCAACTCGCCAAATGATAAGTAATCACCTGAGTCAGTAGACTACATGAGTCAGTATAGAAGCCATCCTGCATTTAGCTATTTAAACCACACACACCAACCTTGGCAGAGAAAGATTGTGAATGTGATTAGAACGGGTAAATGAAATTGGACAGACACATATATTTGGAAAGAGACACCCAGGGTGCATCATGCAGGGAATCAATGTTCTTTCCAATTTAGTTACGTATACGTTTACATTTTACGGCTGAGACTGTAATTCAATGATCACGTGCATCACTATAATAAGACTAAAAATGAAAGTATCAAGCGGGCTGTAGTGTTTGCTTAACTCCTGTCATCTACATCCGGATCCATAAAGTTTTGCAGAATGAGCACAAACTCCATAGGAAATAGTCGCTGATTTGGTATTAATAATAAAAAAAACATGCTCCAGTGATGCTGATGAGTGCCTCATACCACTAATCAAAAGCAGTATACAAAGTGAATCGTTCTTTTGAATAGATGAGTGACAGATCAATACACTACACCTTTCTCCGGCCACTGTTAATGACACAATTTACACACTACTCACTGTTGTTGTCTTTACTCAATGTTCAATGTGGTATGAATGCCTACTGTTGGCCACTGACCTCCACCTACATGGGCTTCCCGATCACCTGAATATAACTGAGCTGAATAGACACAGTCCCACTGCAGCTTGTCTCTGTATCACTGACTCCCTCAATATCTACTGTGCCCAGCACAACGTATGTTGCCTTTTACCAGACCCCAAATGTCATAATTCTTCAACCATGTGCCCTCGACCCATTATCTTTTTTTCAAAAAAAGTTACCTGGCCACCAATTTCAGTACTGCTAATTAATACTGCAGATTCGAAATACAACGCAAAAAATCATTGTACTTTACTTTCATATTTGTATTGATTCAACTTCATTTTAAACAACTATTCATCACTCTTGATGCATAGGAGGAATACACATTTCATTCAGTATATTGTGCCACTCAAAATTATATGAAAAACATTTTACAAGAACATATTAGAAAGTCAAAGACAAAACACTGTTGTATTTGCATCAATTAATTACACCAGTCCAAAATTTCAACAATTGCCTGCCAAAATTCAAATTCTATGTGGCACTATGACAGGCAGACTGCGGGGAAAATTATTTTTTATAAAAGTTCGCTCTCGGGGAATATTTCAATTATGACACCCTCACTAGAGTCCCATTCAATGTTGGTCCCTCGCAGACGATTAAAGACGTGCCGACGCGTTTCCAATCCCCTTCTGCATTGGGGGATTATCATCAGGGCTTTAGACGACGGTGTAATCCAAGGGTACCTTGTAGCTTTTGATGGGGTTCTTTTAATGGTCCATCATCTGTCCTGGAGTCTTCGTACATCTATTTCGATGACTCCCCACTTGCGTTCGTGTTTCCAGACACAGTCAACTTAGGACGTTTTGAATTCACCTTGTGTAAAAGGTTCCTCTTCTACCAGATGAATTGCATCCTCATCTAAATTTGGGGCAGCATCATTTCTTTGCAGCTTTGTTCTTCTGGCATAGATTCAGTATTCTTCCACCTTGATTCGGAAGTAGCATCTCCCACCAAACATGCATCACCTGAATATAACTTAGCTGAATAGACACAGTCCCACTGCAGCTTGTCTCTGTATCACTGACTCCCTCAACATCTACTGTGCCCAGCACAACGTATTTTGCCTTTTACCAGACCCCAAATGTCATAATTCTTCAACCATGTGCCCTCAACCCATTATCATCAGCATGCGCCTAACAAGTACATCCACAGCTCTCCCTAGAAGTCCCCACTCACAGTGGTAACCTGTTAGATAGGATGGGCTCTCGTATCCTACACCCCAAATAAATCTGGGGATATATATACATAGTTCCAGCAACCATTGGTGGCAGGATTATATACTCTGCATGCATTGCCACTCTCTATGATGTGGAAAATTCCCACCAATTACCAATTACCAGTTACAGCTTCATCAGTCAGCAAGAAGCTGCTTAATGACCACTGGTTGGACAAGAAGTGGACAACACCACCATTTGGGACAACCGTTGCCTCTCATAAAACCCCAATATTCTTGGAAGGCTTAAGGATAGGAAACATATGTTAAGTCACTATTATTGTTATATCCTTTTGATGCTGGAGCTAAGAAACACTTGGGCAATGCAAAGAGTACCAAAAAGCAATTAGCAATAGCAGCATCTACCACTGGTGGCTCCTAATCAGTGTTTGCTAATTTGTTCTATCAGTGTGTTTGAACAGGAAGTAGATTTGTCTGAAACATGATTAATATCTTGGTCTCACTTTTTCCCTGATTGTGGAATATTTTAGTAGATTGCCTCTCCATTCAGCTTTTAAAGATAATTCAGAGTAGACCTCAAGATAATAGTGTGACTGTGTATCAATTGAGATGTGTGGGTTTTACAAGAATTAAGTTATATGTATTTATCTAAAGTGCTGGTAGCCTCAGAGCACTTTTGAATCGGATTGCAAATAGGAAAATCACAATTAAACAAAATAGACCAAATTGTCAGGAACACCACTCAATTATAATGTCTACCAGTATATAGACAGAATTAAGGTATTTGTCTCCATATCTGTAGATGGACAGTGCCAGACCCTTATTGTGGGTGAACCACAGAGTCGTAACGCTTCCCTTTAAATGGCTCGAGCAAATAGGCAGGATCAAGGTAACCGACCACATAGTAAGTAAATCGAGATTTGCTCAATGGAAATTTCAAGATGACAAATTAGGAAAAATAGATAAGCAGAAGATCCAAGTGGGTGTCCATGTTAAATTTTATGAAACTGTCAAAGGGTATAAAAGTGCAGATTTTAATGCAGGCTTGATAGTGTCGCTGCATCTCGGACCAAACATGAAATGTGTGCAATTGGTCTTTACTGTTTTAACTTTGGTTATTCTCTCATCCCATCTTAAACAGACAATGTATGGGTTGTAGTCACCCATTACGTTTATATAATACATGTGTCCAACAAGCGTTTCACACGGCTAGCTCTTGCCGTGCTATGTTGTGCCTCCTCTCATGCTTGTCTGGCCAGTGGGTGCGGATGGGGTAGTCATAGGTGCGATTGTGTCGTTCAGCTAGCACATTGTTTCTTCTGTTTATGACATTTTAAGAGGGGGACGATGTGACCCATCTCCTCTATGCTTTGCAATTTTTCTTATTTTTTTCCTGTATATATTCCTATGCATCTTATTCATATTATCCTTCTATTCTTTGTAATTAATTTTCTCTTGTATATTTTCCTGTGCCTCTCCTGTATATTTTTCTTCTATGTTTACTGTTGTTTTTTATTGTATCTTTATTTATGGATCTTTCTGATTTGGGCTTTATTCCTTCTTGCATTTGTGTACTGTAGAATATTTTTTTTTTGGTTCTTCTGGTTAAAACCTTATTCAAGTTTGCAGTTTCATTGCTGTTTTGTGTAAGGAGAGAGGATAAGGGTACACAAACACTCTATGAAAATGGGAATCACCAACCTATAACGCAATCCCACATGTGAGGGATAAGAAAAATTCAATGAAACAAGGTAGCGCAATATGTAATCTAAAATGTCAACTTACTAATGTAGTGTGAAACATGAAAATGCAGTACTAAATCTACCAAGAAAATTAACACTTCAGTAGGAACACCAACACAAAAGACACTTACGCTCTGAGAGAAATGACACCAAGATCAATTACATATATAGGATACTACAGACAACTACACAAGAATGATATTCAAGGACCAGCCCTCCAATGAATCTGCACATTCTTAACTGGAAGATGTTGTCTTACTCCAATGAAGTCCTTGCGCTTATCTGTGGAGTACCTCAAAGATTCTCTTGCATCCCCACCCTCTTCAACATCTACATGACACCTTTCCCTGAGGTCATCTACAAACATGACATCAACATCATCTCCTACTCCAACAATGCAAAACTGATACCGATCCTCTTGGACAGATCACCCAGCACAAGCAACCATTCCACCACTTGCATGACCAAAGTGGCCTGCTGAATGAAGGTCAACTATCTCAAGCTGAACACCAACAAGACAGAAGTGGTGACCTTCAGAAAAGATGCCGTGCCTTGATATTCCACCTAATTGCCAATAGACTTCTGACCCTGACCCACCCCACAAGTAAGAACCTTGTGATCATCATCAACAACAAACTGGACATGTTTGCCTAGGTCAATAACATAGCAGTGTCCTACTTGCACAATCTGAAGCTTCTGAGAAAGACCGACAAGTGGCTACCAGACAATACCAAAAAGGCTGTCACCCAAGCCCTAATCACTAGAATACTGGACTATGGGAACCCCCATCTATGCAGGAATCCCCAATCAGTTCATAAAGAGACTGCAGACCCTCAGAACAGAGCTGCCAGACTCGTCCTCAACCTCTTACCCAGTCGCACATTATCCCACACCTGAGGGAGCTTCACTGGCTCCCGATTCACAAAAGTGCACAACTCAAACTACTCACATAAACCTACAAAGCACTACACAATACAGGCCCAGCCTGCCTAAACAACTTCATACATTTTTATCAACCCCACCCCTCAGGAACCTCCGCTCTGCCAGACTCTTACCAGGACATGTCCCAGCAGTCACAAAAGCAGATTCAGAAGTCGATCCTTCACATACATTTCGCCTAAAGCTTGAAATGACCTCCCACTTTAAATTGGGACCACCCAATTGGCTCTTCTAATAGGTCCACCCCACCCAGGAATAGACTCACACATCTGCAACATGCCAGGATACCATCACGGTTGATAGTGCTCTATACAAACACATTTACCATATCATAACATTCAAATATTCCCAGAGGACTCGTTGGAGTTTCCAGCCTCTTATATGGTTGTGTGTAATGTAAGTATGTTAAAAAATTAAGGTCTTACTGCTTATAAAAGAATAATCATCTCAAGGAGTCTTTTGCACAATATTGGAAAGGAATTTATTTGGACAGATATCTGTAGAGTATAAAAATGGAGCAGGAATTCAAGGATCATTGACAAAGAGAGTTAAAGTGATAATTCACCATCCAAAGCACCTCTCAGCTCATGCTGAATTTACACAATTTATGCTTATTTTCATTTTGTGAAAGCAGAGAATGTGGACTCTTGATAGGAAGCTGCTATTTGAAAATAGATTATGATAGACCCCTAAGACAATGACTTTTCTTCCCCCAAAATGTAGGAAGATCCCTTGATGGATAGTGTAGGGGAACCATTCAAATCATTATTTCATGAAATTTTAACTCAACTGTCCTATATAGCCACTAATAAGTTAAAAGGAATGTCCAGTGAAAACTTAAAAGTGAACTTTCTGAGGGTCAGCAAAGGCTGACCACTCTGGGGGTAGGGTGTAAAAGCATTTGGAAGTAATGTAATGTAGTAACAATTTAAAAACTGTTCTAAATTGTAAATTAGACAAAATATACAGAAGGAAATGGGAAACAAGCAAGACACAACATTTTCAGTATGGTGAGTTCCAGCTCTTAACTAGCATGTAACACAAAGTAAGATGATAGCAGAAATTTATAAGAGCTTTAGTAGGTCCTTTAAATAATAAAATAACCGAAATTTACAAACAAATATAAGATGCCTCCCTCAACTATTTAAAGACTATATATAAAGATAATTTAAAACCAATAAGACAGCAGTAAAACAAATAGTTAGATGGTGTAATTCTACCTCAGTTTATTTCAGAACAACAGACACAGATAGGGGCCCCTGAGGATGAGGTCAAAAGGGCCATTAGGAACTTAAAGCACAGTGAAGTATATGAGATCAAATCACACTCATAATGTCAGTAATGTTCAGCAATATGTGTTGGACGTGGCCTTTTTTGCAGGGTTATCCCCAAGCATTTTGCCTTCCTCTGTCTATTTATCTGACCTCCCTTCTGTTGGCTTTAGGACTCTGGGCACTTTACCACTGTTAACGAGTGCTAAAGTGCATGTGCTCTTGTCTCTTAGCAAGGTATGATTGGTTTACAGTGGTTTGTAATATTTGGCTTACTTCGAAGTCCTTTGTAAAGTGGTATCCCATATACCCGGAATGTGTAAATTAAATGTTACTAGTAGGCCTGCAGCACTGCTTGTGCCACTCAGCCTTTCAAACTTTCTCATGCCAGGCACTGCAGGGCCAGCATGTGCAGTTCACTGCTACTTTGACTCGGAATTTAAAACTACTTGCCAAGCCCTAACCTCCCCTTTTATTACACAGAGGTCACCTCTAAAGTAGGCCCTAGGTAGCTCCATGGACAGGGTGCTGTGCAAGTAAAAGGTAGGACATGTGCCTTTTGTATGGCATGTCCTGGTAGTGACAAACAGCCTATTTCGATTTTCACTACTTTCGGCCTACACGTTTCATAGGCTAGCATTGGAAATTCCCTTATATACTTTTAAGTGGTAATTCCTGATTAGAAAAGAGTGACGTTGACATGTTTGGTATGTTTATAATAGTAGTGATAAATCCTGTTTACTGGTGTAACTGTATTTTATATAACTATTTTAGAAATGCCACTTTTAGAAAGTGACTCAAACACACATATGCAACTACTAACCTTGTTAGACCATCAATATACTTTACAATTTGTGATCACGGAAATGAATAATTGTGATCACCATTTATGTTTCAGCATGGTTTGTGCATGAACTTTTCATGTAATGTTTTGAAAAACAGTCAGAAACAGTGGAACACAAAACAATCTGAGCTGACATTACAGTTATTCACGCACAAGTTGAAAGATGGACTCGTTTTATTTTTAGGTCTCGCCTACGCAGCGCGCATGCTTTGCTTAGGAAAAAGACCTTTTGAAATCGATTCGGTTTTGCATTCAAAAACATGCACGCATTGCATTGCTTTGAATAGCAACGCGTGCACGTTTGGCGATTCTCTTGCGGGAGCGAGCTTTCAAACCATCTGTTTGTAATTAACAGATGGTTCCTGCTCGCTCCGGCACGGCAAACAGGCACAGGCACCCTCATCTCTCCCCTCGCAGCCTCTCGTCAAACTTCTTTTTACTTTGGGCGCGAGGCGCGCGCACTTGTTTGGCATGGCTTCTTGACACGTACTATGGCAACCTGCAGCCAGCATACTCTTAGCCTTAGCATAGTTATCCTTCACCTGAAATATGTGTATTTATGCTGCAGATTTTCTCCACTACACAGTTACACTGAAACAAACCTGCTACCTAAGACTGAATAGAACCTCCCATTTCATAGTTTGCTAACTAGATCCTCAAATTGCTTCACCCGCTCGGGGTCTGGAGGCAGGAAGCTGCTGGCAGTGGTTTTTACCCCCAAGTGGCTCGGAGATTCCTTTCTCAGGTTACGGAGAGTACCCCGAGAAGACCAGAAGTTTTCGTGTGATTGAGAGGTACCTATAATTTTCATTAAACCATTCTTTCTTTCCCAGTCTGCCCAGTGACCTGCTTTGCTTACTTGGCCACAGCTACGTTTCATTAGTAAAGCGTTCCCTTGTTGTTTACAGAAATCTAAAATGTAAAACCTTGGCCAGGGAATCTGGTAGTCCTGAGTCACGATCCCGGCCTTCCCACCAGGGCTTGTTGTGGGGTCCTGAGTAAACGAACACTCTGTGCTTCCGTTACCTAAGTAGACAGTAATTTGAATACAGACTTGTCACCCGTGCTGTGCAGTGGAGAAGACCCAGACTGATAACTAGTATAGCATCAGTCAGTACCAACCTACATTGCTGAGGCTGCTCAAGAATTTCGCCTAGTACGTTTAGAAGCTACTTTGTGTTGTGACTTGTGAGCTAAGAAAATTGGGAAAAACAGAAGAGAGGGTATCTATCTTTCACTATTTTATTCACCCCACAAGTGACTGCTTCAATGCCTTGAATCCTTTTTTATAAGAATGAGCAATTCAACTGTATTTCATTGCCTCAACGTGGTGGGTAGATTTTGTTCCTTGGGGCGATGCTTGCGGGTGGTTCATCATTTACACCTGTGGAGCTCTAGGCAGGGTGTTTTTTTGTTGCCTCGGCGAGGCCCTTTAATACCGCCGGGTCGAATTACAATGGACGCTGCGCTAGATAATGTGGCCTTGTCTGATCTCTACAGTACAAATAGAGTGCAGATTTTTTGCGATCTTTGAAAACAGGTAGGCGGTCCATTCTACACAAATAAAATCTGCTGTACTACAGGGCGAAAGTATTTTTACATGTGCAGGCCAGGGCGTGGTAAATACCGCCAGAGCCGAGCTTGAAGATAACCAGATGAGTGATAGCGAGGCATGCTTGTGGGGACATGTAGATCAAGGGAGCGAGACGCTGAACCCCTTGGCTTAGATAGGCCATGTATCTCCTAATCCCCCATGGAGTATGTCCAGGCATCGCAGAGAAGATTGTGGAAAGGCAACTGCCCTGTGAGGAGGCATAAGGACCGATAGCAAGGTCCAGGATGGATAATCAGTGTGACAGAATATGCCACGGATGCTACCACAAAAGATGAGGGAATGGTTCCTGCAACTGCCAGTTTCGTAGCCACCACAATGTCTTTGTTAGAGAACCAATGCATGCCTCAACTATTGCCATCCAAGACAATCGAGGCTGCACGCACTCTACGCTGTAGATCTATGCAAAGCAGCAGGCAGTCGGCCATAAGGAAGGTAGTAAAAAGCATTGGCATAGCCAATAGTTCTTGCCTTTGGGACCTTATAAGTGTTTAGTTATCCAGCATCATATACTTGGTGCAACAACATCAACTGTTGCATAGCTAAACACTTATAAGGTCCCAAAGGCGAGACCTATTTGCTATGCCAATGCTTTTTTTTCTGGTCATCGGTGAGAAATTAAAGCCTGTAACCCACCGCAATCGAATGGGCAACGTGGCTCCGGATCATAAAACAGTAACACGGGGATGTTAGGAAAACCACCATTAAGATGAGGGAAGACGGACAGTCCCACAAGCAAATTCTGAATTCACGATGCTCTGCCTTTCACTAGTTGTGGCTGAATGCTTAACACTGCCACCTCTCCTCGTTAAACTCACCACAGACAGTCTGCCTCACGTCTTATGGTGCAGTCCACAAGGGGACTCCGCAGCACACACATTTACTTGTTGCTGGGCTGATTATGTATGAAAGCAGCTGTCATTATGCCCAGCATATGACTAATGCACACATTGATATTAAGAGCAAGATAAAGCTTGCAACCAGCTTGCACACTACTGCTTGTTCATGCAGCAAAACTCCATGGGAGTTAATTTTTGAAAATAGGTGGGGCATGCACTAACCTTTAGCCATTTGGAGGCTATGATTTTTAAATGACAGACAAAAGCCATTCCAAAGTGATCGGAGGAGTCAGACCTCACAGAGTAATACAGCAAATAGCCCTGCAGAACAAGCACTGAAGGATCTATGTAAAAAGGACTTCACACCACCAAGAGTATTGAGTGAACTCACTCACAATCTAATCAGCACAATTGACTTGGCACTTGTAAACTCAAACCCATTGCTGTTGTACACTTAAATACCTCCAGGCCCTTGACTATGTCAATTGGGACTTTGTGTGATCTCCAATAAAATCATATGATATTCGAGAGACATTGCAGGTATTATACTGCTATCGCTTAGCCAATATATGCATTAATAGCAGTTTGACTGATACATTTAGAATTGCTAGTGGTACACAGAAAGGGTCCCACTTATCTCTGGCATTATTTGGCTTATTGCAGGAAAGTGAGGGTTTTGGTTGAGAGGGGTGTATGCCTTTCTCACGCAACAACCACAATTCCTATCATGGTGATTGACAAAAGTCATTAAATTACAGTTTGCTTAACCCTCTGGTAACTTGGCACAAACGCAGTCAGAATTAACTTAGAGGCACTGCAGTAACTATTTATACATCACACAACCAGCATTATATACCACACCAATGTAGAAAAAAAAACCATTTTATTAAATAACATGAAGCTAAAACAAACTAAATCCAATCTGTAGAACTGGTCTTAAAAATGTGTGAATTTTAAGTGAAATCTGTTGCCTAACAGATCAAATTGCCAAATGAGAGTATCTGGTCGTGCGAGACTGGGCAAATTCAAAAGTTAAGTCCCACCGCAACGGAACATGGTTCGGGTATACCAGATGAATTGGGCTTGGTCTTGGCTTACCTGTGGACTTAGAAGAAATTTCAAAGAAATGTTCCTGAGAAGGTAAAGTGCAGAGAGGCAAAGCTGCCAGCAGTGTCCCAGGAGAAGGTGATATCGTGGGGAATCCCTGGACGAAGTTGCGGTGAAGTTTTGTACATTTAGACTTAGCCACAATTTTGGAAGACGAAAATCCACAGTGGGTTGAAGTTTCAGGCTGCAGATCATGAATGTTCCACAATGCCAGATACCCTTTCGGAGGGGTCACGCTGAACAAGATTTGAAGCTTTAAAGAAGAATGTTGGCATGACCTACCAAAAAGTCAGGCCATCCTGAGATGCACCTCTGGTAGATCGGCGAGCAGGTAGGTATCGGTCTTCTGTTGATTCTCAGGCCACAAGTCCCAATGTGTGGATGTTAGGACTCCAGAAAGAGGTCTGCTGTAGGGTTCAAGCTCTTGTTATGTTTCTGTAGCTCACGAAGGAGGCCAGCCAACTAGACCTTGGTAGCACTGGGAACAAGCAGCAAGGTAGGTCTCAAGCAGCAGGGGAGACCTCTTAGGTACAAAGCAGACCACAAACAGAAGGGCAGTCTTATGAAGTACAAGGCAGTCCTCCTGGGTGTCCTCCGCAGGCCCAGCAGTGTGCTGAGGAGTGGGTATGAGGGCCCAATATTTATTCTTGGATCCAGCCTTTAAGGTGATGGAAATGTCTAGGGTACCTCCACATCAGGGTATGGATAGTTCCTTCCTTCTCCTGCCCAGGAGTCAAGTAGTCTGGGGTGAAAAAAGACTGGTGTAAAGTTCCTTTGTGTGTGTGCTGGAGGCAAGTCCATTGAAATGTAAATGGGGCAGGGAACATGAACATCAACACCTAACCCATTGTGGCAGGATGGCCCATCTTGCCAAAACCTAGGTCCACTTTGTCTCACTGTTTGGTAAGAATAGTAGGAATGCACAAAGGCCAACTTCCAAGATATTCACAGTCATGTGAATCAGGATACAGTCTGCAGGCACCAAATAGTTAGGATAATACATTTAAGAACATGCCTACTTTTTAAAAGCGGCATTTCCAGAATTCTGGTTTAAAATCCAACTTTACTATTTAAGAGGAATTTAAATTACAACTCAGTTGAAATCAAACGATTCCTACCTGTTCCCAATCAAACTTTAGCACATTAAATGTAATACTATGACACAGTGTTATCCTATGGAAGAGGTAGGCCTTATAGTAGTGAAAAATGAATTTGGGTGTTTTTCACTACTAGGACATGTAAAACTTAAAGGCACATGCCCTACCTGTTAAATAGAATGCACATTGCCCTATGGGCTGATTAGTTGTTACCATCAGGGTGACATATATGTATGATCAAATGGAAGTTTATGCCTAGCAAAAGGTTCATTTACAATGTAAAATTGGCAGTTTTAAAACTGCACTACAGGCTGCAGCAGCAGGCCTAAGATGTTTTAACGGGCTACTGGTTTATGGGTAGCATAATACCAGACTCACTTGCAGTATTAATTTACAGGTCCCTGGTAAATGTAGTACCATATCCTAGGGACTTATAAGTACATTAAATGTACCAATCTGGTGTAGGCCAATATTTCCATGTTTGAGGGAGAGGGCACAAACGCTTTAGCACTGCAGTGGTAGAGTTCACCATGTCCTACTGCTAAAGGAAGCAAAATTTGGAAAACAGGAGGGGAGAAATCAAAAGGTTTGGGGGGGAAGATAACACCTAGGGTGTCAGCTATATCACTTAATCAGTAAGTCTTTTGCTCAGAAAATAGGTAAGATTTAAATATGTTTCCATTCAAATCATTGCAGACAGAAAGCAGCCCAGATGACTCTTGAGCTAAAGGGTGTTTGGTATCAGCACAGATAAAAATATAGAGACATATGAGATGTTAGATCAGCTATATAAAGATACCCTTGGTGTTGCCCCATTTTAAATTCATGACTATAGCGTAATTCAGATTGCTTGAGGCTTAATATATAAAAAAAATAATCCAGGTGAAAGGGCCATCTTAGTCATGTTCCACAACAGATCTCTTTTGTTTGTGGTTGCATTGATTTTTTTTAATACATATTCTTCTATGTTCTGATATAGTGATCTTAATCATATAGTACATATCAAGCCAAAATTGTATCTTTGAATTTCTTTCCAGAGACGTCTCCATGTTACCCTATTAAACTCCTTTCTGGCAACAACTTTAATGACTGACATTTACTACATATGTGCACAGGCATGAAGATTACTGCACGGATATCCTCCATACGTTTTCAAATATCCCCATGTGACATTGTTAGCTAGAGCAGATACTGTACAAATGTATTTATTTAGCCTTCTTGCTGTCATAGTTGCATATAGGTTAGCATTCCAATTTAGTCGAAAAATAGGCCTGGAGGATAAATATTCATTATTATCTTGTATTTGTTTCCTGAACACTAATACATTTGTATATTTCCAATTTGTTCAGGTTTTAGCTGTTTTTGAATTTTAATGAAGCGGGATAGTAAGTGTTTATCCAAAATTGACAAAACGTATTTATAGATTTTGTTGGTAGGACATTTAATACTACTGTGTTACCATTTTTTAGCTTTCTGGTTTTATCTATAATTTAATTATTCTTTATCTCCTCTCTACGTCTTCTCGATCAGAATCAATACATTTGGGGGACTGGGCTAATGTAAACAAATATATTGACTGTTCTCCAAATGCAAGTTAAATTTTTCTTTATATAGCCATTCATAAAATGTCTCAAATAAAGACATACTTTTATTTCTTTTCTTATTAATCATCTTTGCTTTGCATCTCTTGTTTATTTAAAATGACCCTTAGCTTTTCTTTGTTTCATATGTATTGCACCAATGTTGTTCCGACTTTTTCACAGATCTCAGACTCTTACACTGCGCATTGCCTGTGTCGAAAATAATTAGATCTAACTGAATTATCTCATCTCAAATGTTTGAACGCCAGGATTCCCTTCCTTGAATAGTTTAATCAAGTATTGAGCAGTCAGACCTCGAGTGTTTCCTTTAAATTTATCTCACTTGGTGTTAAAGTCTGCTGATTTAATATAGTTCATTTAAACAAGTTGATATGTTCCCCAGTCTTGTGCCAGTACATCTCATCTAGAAGGGGTTTCCATTTAATGTTTTTATTGCATTGAGGAACTATTGTATAATCGAGGCTCTTAGTGTAATATTATTAATTGCATGATCTAATATACCTTGAGAAGCTATTTAAATCATAGTAGAAGCATTTTGTAGACTTCTGGACACTAGAAAGTAGTACATTCTTAAAAATTGCTGAAGTTTATGAAAGAAAAATAAATTAACAGTGATCTTTGGAAATAAGGTTTGCACTAGGGAAGAGGTGTGGCGCTGCGGCCAGGGCGACTGACGCTGGAATCTGGGGATCACGGTTCGATCCCCGGCTCCGGCGGCAGGTTAGCCCAGCACCATGTGACTCTGGGCAATAGCTTGCTTAATCTTCCCGACGGCCCCCAGCGCCTAGAGACCCTAACGGGTGATTGTGCGCTTTACAAATGTGGATTATTTATTATTATACTAGATTGATTCAATCTGAAACTGAAATAGTTTGTCTGAATCTAAGTTTATACTCCCCCTTATTATAATTGGTTCACCAATTGGAACTATTACAGCATTTCAAGTCCCACTTAGAATGTATGATGCCTGTAATATATGCAGTTAAATAGTCATTCTCTGGATGGGTAAGGTATCTTTCTGATTGGGGTTATATATGTTAATTATCATATGTTTCTTTAATTCATGCTTTGTTCTTGCATTGTAAGACTTGCTATAATTCATCACCCAACAGATCAACCGATATATGATGAACCTTAATTCAGGCCACTCTTCTAGTTTCACCCCAACCAGCTTAAATGGGTTGTTCAAGCCAAGGATTTTTTTTTTTATTAATATTGTCGCTTGTATGAGTGGGTTTCTTGTAAAATAATAATAAAATAATATTATCTGATTTAGGTTTACATGTTTTCCATAATCTTTTCCTAATAATGTTAATGTCACTCTCGTTCTAATATGCTATATTCAATATTCTACTCAATCAAAACTTTTCAAATTTACATTCCCACAAACCTAAGTCACCACCTATTGTCTGATTAAAAAAGTGTCTCTTACAGACCCTCTCTCTTCGGGTAGCCCTCCTTAGAGGATTCTCTTCTAAGTGTATTCCATATAGTGTACCGAGGAGCTGCCTACATGATATTGTATCTCTGCAGCCTTATGTACAAGAAGAAATTATGGAAACATTTCTATCTGATAATTGTTAATTAAATATAATTTGTTTATGGTAACATCATCTAGTTGAACCCATTAGACTAATATCTACGCAAGACCATTATTTAATGCAGTTGTCAGTATGGCTTTTAAATTTGAGATGATAGATAGCTGCGAGGGCTAATTTTACGAAGCATAGATCATTAAACAAGATGTGTTGCCACTTGCAAGAAGACCGTTGAAACATTCGTACCAGTGATTTGATAATTTTGGTCTGACTATCTACATTTTAATGTACCAATAGTAATTCCTTTGTATTTTTTCTCTTTTTAGGCTGTCCTGGTGTCTACTGTATGCTGGATTTATATTTATTATGGCCAGTCTATTGGCAGTAATTATAACGAATACATTGCTGCTTGATTCCAGTTACCTTGTGATCTTCCTCCTGTTCTTCCTCTATGGTATTGCCTCTGTAAGTCTCATCTTGAAATCTCAGTGTGTTTGTTTATGTGTGCTGGATAATACCAATTAAGACTCTGACAGAGGTATTGTCAAAGGTAATTACACTTGTGAGTAATGTATTAGTTTACTTTTACACTTTGTAGTAACTTTGCTCCTTTTGAAAAATGTAAAATTACATGTCTCCACCACTGATAAAGGGAGAGGAGCCTTACTTACAAATTGAAGTTACTACTACAAAAAACAGTAACAAGTCTAGCACCACACATGGGCAAACCCATGTAGTGCCACACCCTACAACAGAAACTAAAGGAGGAAGGGGCTTAAATGTAAACCCCACAGGAAATAATGTTAATTTAAATCAAACTATTTTATGTATTCAAAAATATAATTAAATATTGTTTAATGTTAAACAAATATATAAAGCTATAACATATTTTTTTATTTAATTATAAAATATTTAACACCTATTTTGCATTTAAAAATATTGCTATACATTTTATTAAACTGTGATAAAATTACTTTTACCGACTTGTATACATCTTTTTTAATGACTATTAATGAATAATAAAATAATGTAATGTTTTTACTTTAGGTGGGAAATCATTTTTAATTTGAACTTGTGAACCTTTAAATTGAATTTAAGATATTTACATTAAAACGTTATTTAAGTTCAATATTTAGAATAAATATATAACAGTAATCTAGCTTACTATTTCATAAACTTTTTTTCAACTTTCATACATTTTTTACATTTCCCTATACTTTATATCTCCGCCACCCAGGAGGGCATCTAAGTCTGTTCTAATATTTTTTGTTAAATATTAAAGAAAATGTATATTATATATTTATTCTAGATGTAGAACTTAAGACAAAAAATGTCCAATGTCCAGTGGTTGGCCATTGTGGTCCTGGAATTACTTCATCTTTTAACTGGAGCTCTTTACTAGAGTTTTGGGTCCCTATTTGGCTGTAGTAACTTTAGAAGTGCAGTTTGTGAATAGGACTAGATTTATTCTTTAAAGAATTGGGAGAACCCTCCCCAAACCCCGACTAACCTTTAAGGCCTCCTTACTCCTCCCTTCCCCCTCCTCTTTAGTAGGAAGTAATCCCTATTTTCAGCCACTCGCCTCTGTCCCTCTCATATTTATTACAAAAACATATACTTACCTGTGCAAAGAATGTGCACTTCGGGTGGAGAGATCCGCAGAGAAAAAAGATAGAGGAGGCAGAGGTGTAAATTCCGCACGAAGGTTTGTGAATAATGTTTGTAGTACTACGAAACATACTAGAAATTGTTGTTTGTGAATACGCTCCTATGCATTCTAAATGAAGGGCATCAAAGATTATCCAATGACAAAGAATGTACTTATTTTTTAAAATTTCTCCTGTACTTTATCCAATGTACTTTAGAGACCTTAACCCGTTTGCCGCTGCCACGATTTTGCGGCAGGGCGGCAGTTCTGAAAAACAGGCGGGGCCACGTCGGCCATTGGCCGACGGCAGCATGGAAGGGGTTATTGAGGAGGCACATTAAAGTTAGCATAACCGACAATGTAAAGATGCAGGGATACAAAGAACAGGAATAATCAACAAGATATAGGAGACATCCATGTAGAAAGCACATGCTTAAAAGATAAATAGGTTCAAATAAATAGAACTTAAATTGCAAAAAATGTACAAATGCTTCAGAAATCTTAGTGCAGCTTCATGACTGTTTTAATCAGATTAAAAAATATAAAATTTTGATAGAAAGACTTTGCAGGGAATGCGCTATAACATCTTATACATTCTTTGGGGATAAAAAAAAATTGCATGACTGAGCGATCGAAAGGGGAATATTAATTTGCAACTAAAAAGTCCTCTTACATAGTCCATTTTCATAATTCTGTTCATGGTAGTACATAGCATGCAATTGTTCCAATGTTATTTGATTAATTTAATTTTTACGTATCTAAACATAGACATGAATTATGGGTAACATGAATTACAGCTACTACCCCTTGCTTGCTCTTTGGACCACTGACACAACCGTAGTTCCACTAATCTTGGAGTCATCAAGAGCCTGAAGAGGACAGACTGTAGCCATTCACAAAGTCAAAATTGGATAGCTCAAACCCTGCTTGTGCAGGCCGCTTGCACCCGGAAGTAGTGACAGCGGTATTCCATAACTTTCCATTTACACTGTTTATTCCATTGTGACCCTGTTCGTTAAAGGGCAGGATCACAATGCCGATACATAATGAATGTGAATGATGGGATAGAGGTCTGCTGTCCCATGAAGGCCTCCATTCCCGCATTTTGTTACTTTTCACTAGGTGCCACAGTTGAATTCCTGCCTTGTTAATATTAATCAGGCAGGCAGATAAAAACAGTTGTGAATAAACCTTTGTTCTGGAGGGACTATGAACTACTCATGTATTGCAACAAGATTTTAAGTTATGTTAGTGGCACTTATATAGCGCCAGCAGTTTGGTAGCGCTTGTCTTATGGTTAGCCTAACACCAGCTAATCTTTAACAGAGACATTCAAACAGACTCTATAATATCCAAAGGCATGTTTATACAAAAAAAGTTGTCAACCTCTTTTGAAATAGAAGGAGAGGGTTTTTTCTTCGCAGACTTTCCGGGAGTCCATTCCACAGCTGAGGTATCAGGACAGAGAAAGCCCGACCGCCCATAGTCAATTTGTTTCAACCTGGGCAGGTCAGCAAAATTTCTTCGGAGGAAGACAGCATCCCGGTACAAATTGCCTTAGAATGTACTGTCCCATACAGGGCCTTCTGTGCAATGCATACACCCTTGAACCTGGCCCTCTGCTTTACTTGAAGCTGGTGCAATTGTGTCAACAAGGGCGAGGCATGCGACTGTCTTGGTAGATTACATATTAGTCTTTCAGCGCCATTCATAACTACTTGGAGCTTACCCAGCTGCTTAACTGGGAGCCCAATGTATAAAACATTGCCATAATCCAGCCACGATACAGTCAGTGCTGCCACCACTGTTCGCATTGTTGTGAAAAATAGAAGAGGCACCAGTTTCCGAAGTTGCCTAAGTAAGGCCCATGCAGATTCCCACGACTGTCTTCACCTGCCCGGTCATTGCCAACTTCACATCATACTTAATACCCGGACTCTTCATAATCGGCACAGGTGTCGGGGTAGCACCTAACTCCTGGGGCCAAATAACATCCATCCAAGCATTACCTTTGGTGTCTTATCTGGGTTCACTTTGAGTAAGGTAGCCATCATCAAATTCATCGTAAACCTAAGGGTGTTCTGCACATTCAACTGCGCTTATCAATTCCCAGTATCAGCTGGGTGTCATCTGCATAATTATTCAGTTGGCGGTCCAGCTGTGCTAGTGCCACCACCAAAGGCAGAAATGGATGTTAAATAAAAGTGATGCCAGTGCAGCTCCCTGGGGAACCCCACACAGGAGTACTCTTTCTCTAGATACATAGCCACCCCTCTGTACCTTCTGTGACAGATCCTTCAGGAAGGAGGAGATCTGCCAAAAGGCAGAACCTGTGATCCGCTGCACCCATAATTGATCCATCAGCACTTGATGGTCAACAGTGTCAAAAACAGCTGTAAGATCCAACAAAGTCAGCACGAAGGGCTTGTTCCTGAACATGGCGGATGCGACTTGGTAGAGCTCCGACCACGGGGCCCCAACTATCCTGAAATTATCCTGCTGAGGTGCTCTCTTACAAGCCAGAACACGCAGAGCTGGCGTGCGAAAGTGTAACGAGGCCACCGGGACGTGGAGCGGCTTGAATCCAGGCAACAGCGGGGGAGAAACGAGGCCGGGGCTGCGACACCGCTGAAGAGCCGCCGGAGGCGCGAAAGCCACCTGCGGCCTCGGCGCCCCTGGGAGCCTTTGGTGACACCATGGAGAACACGTCGGGAGGCAATAGAGTCCGGCCAGGGCTCCAGCGCCTCAGAGACCGGGCGTGAGCGGCCATCGCGTGGGGGGGAGCGACCCTGCAGCAGGCGGCGTGTGGCGAGTGACTGGAGGTACCCAGAGGGGTTGGGTGGGATCCCGCGCCCGAGTCCGTGCCGGAGGCGAAGCAGAGACCTCAGCGGAGAGGTCCTGGGGAGCTGAGGCAACGGACACAGCCCACTGCAGCTCCCTGCAAGCTCACCTGCGAATCCTGAGGCTGCCGGCGCATAGGAGGCACTACGACCCTGATATCGCCTGCAGTCTAGGTTCTTCTCGGCACCCTCCAGGAGGCGGAGGAGGAAGAGAGGGACTCGTCGAAGCGCAGACATAGGCCAGGTTGCCCCTAGCCCGGAAAAGATTCGACAGGAATGACACGAAGCGCTGGAGGCGGTGGCGACGCTAGGAGTGGCAAGCAACACTGGCAGTTCTGACGCCAGACAGCAGAGTGATTTGAATGTGAGCAGTTCATCCTCGCCTTCCACTGTACTGTCAGATGACATAAACTTGCCTGTGGTAACACCACAGACAGCTGACTTTATTATGTGATTGGCTACCGGACTCTGATGGCCGGATTGAGGAGTTGGCCCTGCATACACTATTCACTATATCCTTTACCTACCTGTTGTGCAGCGTGCTGTCAGAGTATGACACTAGGTCCCAAAGCTGGCACTATCTGGAGCACATATACCACCCGAGCCAGGCGGGGGCGCTTTCAGACCTGCGATTGGGCAACACTGACTCCTGGGTGTGCACAGAAGGCCCGCATAGGCGGCCAGCGCAGGCGTTGCACACTACACACCTTAGTCACCCTCAAGCACCTCTCAGACACTCACAGGCCCTAGGCAAGGGAGCGCCTTAACTTGACTGCTGGCTGCATGCTCCACCGCATACACACTGCGTTAAGATAGCATATCGCTAAGTGGTAGACACACTTTTGTTTTTTGGTTTGGACGTATGCCCTGTTGGGAACTCGCCCACCCTGTTGCATTGTTGATTATTGTTTCTACGATTCAGAAGCGGCACACGGATTACTTCCCCCGAGCAGCTGCCCATTGGCCCCTCCTGGGGCGACCCCCTCAGCCCCCGCGCGACGATACGTCGACTTCACACATGGCATGCACTAGCATCGTGACTTGGAACATCCGCGGCATTCTCACCCCGGCGCGTCGCTACTCTGTCTACTCTTATCTCCAACGGCACAGGGTGGAGATTGCACTACTCCAGGAGACACACATGTCCAGGACAGAGCTCGATAGACTCCGCAGACGCAGGAGAGGTCAGATATATGGCACAACATTCTCAGCGCACGCGCGCGGCACGCTGATCTGGGTGAGGGCAAATGTCCTGTTTATCTGCGAGGACGCTCGGGTAGACCCAGAGGGGAGATACTCTCTAGCAAAGTCGAAGCTAAACTGGTAGGAAGTCCTCCTGGGGTCTCTATATGCCCCCAACACAGGTCAGCACCTATTCTTGGAAAACCTAAACCAAACCTTACATCCATACGCGGGCCTCCCTTGGTTACTGGGCGGGGACTTTAATATGGTTCTTGACACACACCTGGACCGGTCCTCCCCCCCCCTTCGAGCTGCAGCAGTAACATCGAATGCACAGGCATTGTAGGACTGGCTTACACATTGGGGAAATTATGACCTTTGGCGCATGCAGCACCCTGCCGATAAAATATACTCATACTACTCACCAGTCCAACGCCTCCATGTCCGCCTAGACCGCATATTAGGCTCCCAGTCATTGCTCACCCTCCTGACCAGGACAGAATATCTGGGTAGGACACATTCAGACCATAATCCCCTATTATTCCAGCCTAGCTGGGAAGCGGACCGGCCCCCTGTGCCCAGGTGGCGGTTACAGCCAGCTGTGCTTGAGGATGCTGAGTTTCGCTCTTCACTGGGCACTGCCATCCTAGCTTACTTTGAGCAGATCGCGGAGACGGCGAGCGACCCCATGGTGGAATGGGATGCACATAAAGCGACCATACGCGGGCACTGTGTGGGTGCTGCATGGAACATCTGTAAAACAGTGTCTGATTCCCTGACTCGACTAGAATCCGGGCTTCTGCGCTACGAGAGGGAAGGTGAGGGGACTGGCAGACACTTGGCCAAGCTTAGCGACCTTAGGGGTGAGCACGCGGTCCTCATGGAAAGGCTGAGATGCCACAATTATGCGGCACACACGGCCAAGACCCATGCCAAGGCGGATAGGGCTGGCCGCCTGCTGGCCTGGCTGATACAAAAGACAGGCCGTGGTGCACTGGTGGGCGCCATCTGCACAGGGGGAGGGGAGATGGTATACACGCAGCGCAAAATTCACCAGGCACTGCCTGATCACTACAGACAGCTATATAAGGCCCGAGGCACTGGCCCTAGGCATGTAATGGTCTAGTTTTTTGACTCGATTACTCTACCCATTGCCACTGACGACCAGAAGGACGCGCTCAATGCCCCTCTCACATTAGAGGAAGTGGGGGGAGCGATTCAGGCTTTGGTGACTGGGAAATCCCCTGGACCTGACGGCCTGCCAGCCGAATACTACAAAGCGAACAGGGAAATTCTAGCGCCCCGGCTCCTCCAACTGTACAATGCAGCAATAGACGCAGGTTTGTTTCCACCGTCTCTACGGGAGGCATTTCTGGTATCGCTGCCCAAACCAGACAGAGACCCTACGGCACTGGGCTCATATCACCCACTGGCAATGCTTAACGTAGACTACAAAGTATATGCCAAAATCCTTGCAGAACGACTGGCGCCGGTGGTCCCACACTTAGTTCATTCGGATCAAAATGGCTTTGTGCCGGCGCGGTCTACCTCACTGAACCTCAGGAGATATTTTAGGGTGGCAGCGGTAGCAACAGGATCCTGGCCTCGAGCAGGGTGCCTGGTGTTAGATCTGGAAATGGCTTTCGACTGTCTAGAGTGGGGCTACCTGAAGTCAGTGTTGGAGAAATATGAACTAGATGTTGACTTCCTGCAGATGGTGGACCTCTTGCACCGTAACCCAGTGGTTCGTGTGAAGTTGGGACCCTACGTCTCGGAGGCAGTGGCGGGGGCACTCGACAGGGGTGTCCTCTGTCCCCATTGCTCTTTGCACCGGCCATGGAACCCCTGGCTGCAGCAATTAGACAGACACTGGGCGATGGCATCCCGCTGGGAGACGGCGCCCACCAGGTGTCACTATATGCCGATGACCTGCTAGTGTTCGTCAGGGATGTAAGCCACATCCCGGAGCAACTGTACCGTCTGCTGGGCCGATTTGCGGAGCTCTCCGGGCTCCGGGTGAAAGCAGGCAAGTCCTGCCTCTTTGCTTTCAGCAAAAGAGGTAGACGATCCGGGGTTCCGATTGCACGGCATGAGAGTCCAATGGAAAGCAGACACATTCAAGTACCTGGGGATCCAGATCTATCGCCAGCCGTCTGACCTCTTTGACGGGAATCTGGGACGAGCGGTGAAGCCGCTTAGAATCCAGATTGGCTTCTGGCCCACGCTTCCGCTGACGCCCATGGGCAGAGTAGCTTTGGCCAAAATGGTCATGCTTCAACGCCTTTTGTACTACTTCACTAACTTGCCTTTATTCATACCTGCTTCCTTCTTCTCCATGCTTTATAAGGTCCTGCGCGACTTCATCTGGGGCTCGTCCCGTCATCGGCTGGCGCTCTGGAAATTGTTCCTCCCCACTGATAGAGGCGGATTAGCTGCTCCCTGTTTCGAGCATTATTACCTGGCTGCGCAACTCCAATGGATTGCCCGATGGTTAGCGGACAGGGGACGAGAGGACACGGCTACGGGCGATCCACTACACACGCTGGAGAGAGTCCTTGCGCTATTCCACCCGCTGGTGGCCCGACGCGCCCCACCCCACTAGTGTTGGCGGTGGCGTACAAATGCTTCCGTAGGGCACTGCAACTCACACGGACAGTGCTCCCCTACGCACCGGCAGTGCCTTTGGAAGGCTCGCCGAGAGGCGGGGGGTCCTTACATGCCTCATGTTAGAAAGATGGCATGAAGCTGACATCCAGTCGCTAGGCGACTTGTACAGCGAGGGGCACTGATACCGTATGAGACACTGGTCGCTGATGATGGACTTCTTCCAGGGGGGTTCCTGCTCCATCGCTCCCTTCATGACGAATAGGTGGGGGGATGTCACAAAATAGCCTAAGCAGCATCTAACTATACAATACCTTCACGTCATGGGTAGGGGTAGACACCTGGTCAGATGGTTTGCTGCATCCTTGAGGGCGCACACGGAACTAAATTTGGACCCACTGCGTGGCAAATGGGAGCGGGATTTGGGACGAGTACTCGCTGATAAAGAATGGTAGAGAATTCTAAAAAGTCCAGTGCGCATCCCCAGAAATATGCGCTTCGCCAGATCCAGGTATATATTGTTCACAGGGCCTACCTCACTCCTGCCTTAATTAACAAATACTTCCACAGAACAGATGCGTCCTGCCCACGGTGCGGTGAGATAAAGGCCGATCTTCTTCACCTTCTGTGGCACTGTCCAGGGCTGGGCACCTACTGGGGGACATTAGCAGGCTCCTTCAGCAATGTACTGGACGCACCATCCCCTGTAACTGGCCTGAATACCTCTTGCATAATTTCAAGAGGCTTCCCAAAGATAAGGTATCGTCTCGTTTCCTGGACCTGGGGATGGTAGTGGCGACGCGCCTCCTCACGAAGAGGTGGAAGGCGCGGGATCCTCCTAGCGTGCGGGCCTGGACCCTGTCCCTTCAAGCATGGGCCCGGGCGGAATGGACTGCCATACGGCGGGAGGAAACAGTGGGGCTCCACAGGGAACCTATCACAGAGCACTGGGAATGCATGATCATCGCGCTACACTCAGCGGAAAGCGCTGCGGGCGGGGGAGTGGTGCAGGATTAGCCGGGCACACTGGAGGTTGGGGTGGCACACTGCAGACAATGTACCTGACATTTAGACCGGTGCACTATACGGTGCGGAAGCAAAGGGGAACAGTGGGGGCTGGATCGCGTGTGGGCGGGGTAGTGGGGGGGACTGTTGGAGGTCAGGAATAGGAAGGGGGACAGCACATACTGGATATCTGTGACCATGCCGCAGTTTGTTTGTTTGCTTTAAAAAAGAATTGTACTGTTCATATAAAAAAATCATTTCTGTGTGCTGGGCTGGGCCGCACTGGCCCCTCTTGACTGTAGACATCTCCTGGTGCATGTACTACATCTGATTATATTCATGTGTCACACTGCAGTGCCCAGGGGACTCAATACGATCTATATACATGGACGCTTGCTATAACCACAGCGATGAAATGTATGGAATTTCACGAGTACTGTAAGTGGAGTGGTGTGGCTCACTGGTTAGAGGCGGCAGACCTGAAAGCAGAAGACGGCCCGGGACCAGGGTTCAATCCCTGACGCGGCAGGGTTGTGAACCAGGGTCAGCGGACTCGATAATTCTCGCCTAGGCGCTTACTCTAACCAGGGATCACACTCGGAAACTCTGGGCATTAGCTTGCCTCATCTCCACAACGGCCCCCCACAAATGCCGAGGATGCCTGGTTTCACCTTGGAGATACCCAGAAAGGGAACATCTCACAGGGAAAGCCAGGACGGGTTCCCCAGCGGTCTATAGCGCCAGGACGCCTCCGGGTAGCAGGGCGCTTTACAAGACACACACATTTACAATGCTTATAAAGTATAAATGCCAATAAACAGATTTGACAAAAAAAAACGAAGGGCTTGTTCCTATCTGCCGCCAGCCTGAGCTCATCCATTACCGAAAGTATCACCAGTTCCGTACTGTGATGGGCCCTTACACCTGTCTGGCAAGCATGGAGCAGTTGGTGCTCCTCCATAAATTCTCCAAGTATTCTGTGTACATGTTTTTCCACAATCGTAGCTGGAAAAGGTAACCTAGATACTGGGTGGTAGGGTCTGCCTCTGTCTTCTTATGAAATGGGATTATTATTGCTTTCTTAAAACTGTGTGGTACTTTCCCTACCTCAAGGGATGATTTTAGAAGGGAGAGCCGCTCACCCTCGACTCGGAAAGGCCATTTAGAACACCTTGGGAGGGCAAGGTTCTTTCGGCAGGCCAGATTTAACTGCTGCCATTGCCCTTGCTAAGGCCTCATGATCCAATGGTGGGAACACTGAAAGCTTCTCACCCTGAAAGACAGGCACCTCATTCACTATCAGTGGACATGGACAACACCAGGTGTTTATTACTTCAGTTAGAACATGACTATTTTTCTTTAGGAAGAAGTCGTGCATCTCATTACCGTCCTCTGGATCCAGGACTGCCTTCTGTTCTTTGGTTTGGCTCAACTCCCTCAACAAAAGTCTCCCTTTGAGTATCACTTGCTTTTTTAATCCTTAACTTATAACACTCTGCTTTAGTTGCTCTGTTCACTCCTTTATATATGCCCAGCACAGCTTCCACCATTTCCTTGCGTATTAGCACAGCTTTTGCTTTCCTTCCCGTAGTGCTGGGGTATACCAGGGGCCCATTTGCCTCTGTTTCCTACTCTATCCCTCTGAGCAGGAGCCAACATGTCTATGGCCTCCTGCATCCCACCTAGAAACCTCTTGCTCTGCTGATCAACATCCTCATTGTTGTTCAATGGATGCATTGCATCCTTTAATGCCTCCCCCAAACGGGTTTGGCTTATTTTTGTCCAATAATTTACTGGCGCCACTCCAGTGGCTGGTGCACCGGCTGACTAGGCAGACAGATTATAAACTTGATCTGATAATGATCTGACCACACGACAAGGTTCAATCTCTATTATTCTAATTGGCGGATGAGTGTACCATATTAAATTAAACATATGACCCTTATCATGGGTCTGAGACTCCACTAGTTGTTGTAGCCCTAGCATGACCATCCCTTCACTGAACCCACTTGCCTGGGGCTCTCTTGATACCTGATCCTACCAGACGTTAAAGTCCTCCATCACTACTATCTGCTGGTAACTTGTGCACAAGTCACTAACTAATTTAATAAACATATCATTGAATAGTAGGGTTGTCCGAAGTGGGCGACAGACTACCACCGCCACCACACAAGTGGTCTTTAGTACTAGTTTCACCCCCAGGACCTTCGACCCTTCCAAACTTTCTGCTACTACAACCTCCTAGGCAAGGTGCTTCTGGCTGATCACAGCCACCACTTTTTCTCTCTTCCTGCCTTGCCGGCTATGTGCCAGGATATGATAATCTGGAGGCAAGGCTGCAACTATATCGGGCTTTGAGCCGACCTCCAACTAGATTTCAGTTACGGCTAACACATCTGGTCCTTCCTCTTGCATTAGCAAGAAGATTTCTAGGTTGTGTTTCTGAAGGGAACGTGTATTCAGCACCATACCGCTTAATTCTTTTCCTGGGCCTACATGCATCCTTGTCGAGTTTGGTTTACCAGGACCCACACCCTCTGCTCTCGAGCCCTGATCCTGTTGTGTCTCTACCTCTCCTCCACCAATTAATAAGCCAGTTGCCCGTAACCTCACTCTCACCTCTAAAGGCAGCTTCAACGTGGTGCCTTTTCCTCTCAGATCCCCCAGCTCCTCCATTAAATAGACCAGCATCTGAGCAGGGGTCCTGGCCCCTGGTCCCATTCGGGTACAGACGTGCGCTAGGCTAGATGGAGCACAAAGCAATAATTGTTCTGTGAGTAGACACTTTTCTGCATCATTGCATAAACAAGTCACACACAGAAACACAAGGCCAACCAATCTTTCCAACCCTCAGTTTCAACTCTGGTTCATCCCCATCTGGCATTTCACTTGTTATCAATAAGCATGGGCGTAAAATCCGCTCCGCTCGCGGATTTTTCGGATTTTCGGCAAATCCGCAATCCGCGAACGCTCGCGAATTTGTCGAAAATCCGTGAATCCGCTCGCGGCGGATTTTTTGCTTGGTTGCGGCGCGCGGCGTGGTGCACGGCGTTCACTTTCCGTCATTTTAGCGTTTGCCGAGTTGTTTTTCTTTGCGAGTGACGCACCATTTTAGATCTTGCTGCGTGTTCCCGCGGGAGTTTGTCGCCCGCGAATACGTACTCGCGGCTTGCCACCTTGCACAGCACACCTCGCGAGAGTTCGCAATTGCGAACACGTAGTTGCGGCGGAAAGGAACAATCTCGCACTTGCGAAATAGAGATTTTGCAATTTCGCACAAGAAAATCACCAGCAAACAGGATAAACCTTCAGAAAATTATGATTTTTATCAGAATCACTCCTCAGGTTGACATTTGCATGGCCTTTTTTTTTTGCAAGGAGTCCATTTTGGGGGGGGGAGGAAGGAAGTGCCCCACAGTCTCCAACTTCCTGTTCCTGTCCAGCAGGCTCCTCCCAGTGCTTTGTCCATCTCCTGGTCACTTTCATTTGGATCTGGAGCTGGAAGGATTACTTTTTGTGGGTGCTGCTGGATATTTGGATTTGAGGCCTTTTTGACTGTCTTTGGATCACTTTTGGATTAGAAATCAACTTTCACAAGTAAGTTTGTTTGGGGCATTACAGTTGCTGCAAGTAAAATTTTGGAACTTTTTCAGAACATTAAATAAATTATATTGTGGGTAGCCACAGTATCCAGTAGGACCAGGGTTGGTTAGGGGTGCATGATACAACTGTTTTGTTGAATTTAAACACCATTTAGGCCATGGATGGGCTGGGATTGTGCTGATTTTTGTCCTTTTTTTGGGACTGCTGGTGGGGCCCTTTGCCCAGGGGTGGTGAGTGTTGCATGGGCCTAGTCTTTCTGTGGGGTGTCTTCTTGAATTTAAACATAATTCATGTCATGGATTGGCTGGGATTGTGCTTATTTTATTGTTTTTTGTCGTTTTTGGGGGGCTGCTGGTGTGGCCTTTTGCCCAGGGGTGGTGGGTGGTGCATGGACTGAGTGTGCCTGTGGTGTGGTCTCACTCTCTTTAATGTAAACATCATGGATGGCATTGGATTGTGGTGATTTCTGGCTGTTTTTCTGTTTTTTGGGGGTGTACTGTTGATGTGGACTGGTCATGTGGGTGGTGGTGGTGGCCATCTTGAGTGCTGGCTGCTACAGGCAACATGTGCTTGGGGTGTAAGAAGGGGCCATTTTGAGGAGAGGCAGTGTCTGAGGCCTGCACTTATTTTGCCTACTTTTCATCCATTATGCCCAGGGGTAGTGAGTGTTGCATGGGCCTAGTGTTTCTGAGGGGTGTCTTCTTGAATTTAAACACCATTGAGGCCATGGATGGGCTGGGATTGTGCTGATTTTATTGTTTTTTGTCGTTTTTTTGGGCCTGCTGGTGGGGCCCTTTGCCCAGGGGTGGTGAGTGTTGCATGGGCCTAGTCTTTCTGTGGGGTGTCTTCTTGAATTTAAACATAATTGAGGCCATGGATGGGCTGGGATTGGGCTTATTTTTATTGTTTTTTGTCGTTTTTGGGGGGCTGCTGGTGTGGCCTTTTGCCCAGGGGTGGTGGGTGGTGCATGGACTGAGTGTGCCTGTGGTGTGGTCTCACTCTCTTTAATGTAAACATCATGGATGGGTTTGGATTGTGGTGATTTCTGGCTGTTTTTCTGTTTTTTGGGGGTGTACTGTTGATGTGGACTGGTCATGTGGGTGGTGGTGGTGGCCATCTTGAGTGCTGGCTGCTACAGGCAACATGTGCTTGGGGTGTAAGAAGGGGCCATTTTGAGGAGAGGCAGTGTCTGAGGCCTGCACTTATTTTGCCTACTTTTCATCCATTATGCCCAGGGGTAGTGAGTGTTGCATGGGCCTAGTGTTTCTGAGGGGTGTCTTCTTGAATTTAAACACCATTGAGGCCATGGATGGGCTGGGATTGTGCTGATTTTATTGTTTTTTGTCGTTTTTTTGGGCCTGCTGGTGGGGCCCTTTGCCCAGGGGTGGTGAGTGTTGCATGGGCCTAGTCTTTCTGTGGGGTGTCTTCTTGAATTTAAACATAATAGAGGCCATGGATGGGCTGGGATTGTGCTTATTTTATTGTTTTTTGTCGTTTTTGGGGGGCTGCTGGTGTGGCCTTTTGCCCAGGGGTGGTGGGTGGTGCATGGACTGAGTGTGCCTGTGGTGTGGTCTCACTCTCTTTAATGTAAACATCATGGATGGCATTGGATTGTGGTGATTTCTGGCTGTTTTTCTGTTTTTTGGGGGTGTACTGTTGATGTGGACTGGTCATGTGGGTGGTGGTGGTGGCCATCTTGAGTGCTGGCTGCTACAGGCAACATGTGCTTGGGGTGTAAGAAGGGGCCATTTTGAGGAGAGGCAGTGTCTGAGGCCTGCACTTATTTTGCCTACTTTTCATCCATTATGCCCAGGGGTAGTGAGTGTTGCATGGGCCTAGTGTTTCTGAGGGGTGTCTTCTTGAATTTAAACACCATTGAGGCCATGGATGGGCTGGGATTGTGCTGATTTTATTGTTTTTTGTCGTTTTTTTGGGCCTGCTGGTGGGGCCCTTTGCCCAGGGGTGGTGAGTGTTGCATGGGCCTAGTCTTTCTGTGGGGTGTCTTCTTGAATTTAAACATAATTGAGGCCATGGATGGGCGGGGATTGGGCTTATTTTATTGTTTTTTGTCGTTTTTGGGGGGCTGCTGGTGTGGCCTTTTGCCCAGGGGTGGTGGGTGGTGCATGGACTGAGTGTGCCTGTGGTGTGGTCTCACTCTCTTTAATGTAAACATCATGGATGGCGTTGGATTGTGGTGATTTCTGGCTGTTTTTCTGTTTTTTGGGGGTGTACTGTTGATGTGGACTGGCCATGTGGGTGGTGGTGGTGGCCATCTTGAGTGCTGGCTGGTACAGGCAGGCAACATGTGCCTGGGGTGTAAGGGGCCATTTTGAGGAGAGGCAGTGTCTGAGGCCTGCACTTATTTTGCCTACTTTTCATCCATTATGCCCAGGGGTAGTGAGTGTTGCATGGGCCTAGTGTTTCTGAGGGGTGTCTTCTTGAATTTAAACACCATTGAGGCCATGGATGGGCTGGGATTGTGCTGATTTTATTGTTTTTTGTCGTTTTTTTGGGCCTGCTGGTGGGGCCCTTTGCCCAGGGGTGGTGAGTGTTGCATGGGCCTAGTCTTTCTGTGGGGTGTCTTCTTGAATTTAAACATAATTGAGGCCATGGATGGGCTGGGATTGGGCTTATTTTATTGTTTTTTGTCGTTTTTGGGGGGCTGCTGGTGTGGCCTTTTGCCCAGGGGTGGTGGGTGGTGCATGGACTGAGTGTGCCTGTGGTGTGGTCTCACTCTCTTTAATGTAAACATCATGGATGGCGTTGGATTGTGGTGATTTCTGGCTGTTTTTCTGTTTTTTGGGGGTGTACTGTTGATGTGGACTGGCCATGTGGGTGGTGGTGGTGGCCATCTTGAGTGCTGGCTGGTACAGGCAACATGTGCCTGGGGTGTAAGGGGCCATTTTGAGGAGAGGCAGTGTCTGAGGCCTGCACTTATTTTGCCTACTTTTCATCCATTATGCCCAGGGGTAGTGAGTGTTGCATACTTGCATGTCCGTAGTCTTTCTGTGGGGTGTCTTCAATGTAAACATCAAGGATGGCATGGGATTGTGCTCATTTTTCTGTGTTTTGTCGAATTTTTGGGGTGTATAACTGAACTGATGTTCCTCTGTCTTCCATTGCTTTTAGGTGCACAAGAAGACTCAAGAGAACCACCAGTGCCAGGAAGAAGTCCTGCAGCGGTGTGTGCAGCATAACGTCACGCGACGTCACGTCTGGACACAGAACCCTCTGCAACTCGTGCAACTGCTGCCTGCTGACCTGCTCTGAAGAGGATGGCCCCAAAAAAAGTAACCCGTAGCTCCTCTAGCAAGAAAGGTGCCAGTAAGGAGCAGAAGAAGCAAGTTACCAAGGAGACTGGTGTGCCGCCCACCCCTTTTTTTGGGAGTAAAAAAAAAAGTATGCCTGCAGCAGCAGCAGCGGGATCTGCTGGGGACCAAGCTGGCAGCACCCCCCCGCTCCATTGGGCTCAGTGCCACCACCACCACCACGCCAACTTAAGTCCAAGCCCTTGAGTGCTGCAGAGGCAGCCAGTATAGTTGTTCAATCACCATCGACCAGTGATGTTGGCTCATCGCAAGAAAGCAGCAGCAATGTCCCTCAATCAACACAGGTTGTTGTAGCTCATCTGACGAGTGTTGAACAACCACAGCCGCAACAACAATCACATGTGCAAGTACAAGCCCAAGTACATGTGGAAGGAGAGGCAGCGCAAGGAGATGCGCAAGCAGAGGTGCATGGAGGGTCACAAGTGCCCACAATAGTTGTTCCTCCCGAAGTAGGGGCACATCAGGAAATCGACAATCAAGGCGAGGTATCATTTGAGGAAGCCACTCCTCCTGCTGATCCTTCATTGTCTTCCACAACCCTAGCAAGGAAGAGATCAAGGGTGGTGTCTACATCCTCTTCAAGCACACCTCCTTCTGACGATACGGATCAAACTTGGGAACCAGCACCACAGCCGTCTGAGAGTGAGGCACACCATGATCCAACAAAGGTACTTAAGCGTAAAAGGAAGCTCGTCCAAAGTCTCAGACTTATGGAGTGTGATGAGGCTCAACAAGAAGTGGCGGATACTGCTGCTGATGAAGACTCTGCCAACGACGACCCAGTCATCATAAAGGTCACTGCAGCCCCAGCGGGCATGCAGCAAACAGACATTTTGACCCTAGCCCGAAGAGCTGCTGCGCGTGATGATGATGATGATGATGTTGTCGATGAGGAGGCAGTGGAAACACCACAATCATTGGAGTTAAGTAGTACACCAACTCGTCCCGCTTCCATATTTCTTTCTGGCAAGAAGAGACCTCCGTCAACCTCGACCTTAATTAGTGGCGGTGAGAGTGGAAAACGTACAAAAGTTGGGCAATCCAGATCCTCCACTTCATCTGGCATTAGCTTCATGACCACCACCACCAGTATCGCCGCCTCCTCCAGGTCCCACAGACACTTCAAGTCCCCAGTTTGGGACTTCTTTACTGTTTGTCTTAAAAATCCAAAGTTTGCCATTTGTACCCTTTGTAAGCTTGCAGTTAGTCGTGGTAAGTCAGGTACCAACTATGGTACCGGCGGCCAGAGTGGTCATCTTGAGAGAAAGCATGCTGTCAAATGGTTTGCGCACCTAGCTGCGATCAAGAAAGGCCAAAATCAAGGAGACGTTGATGTTTCATCTGATGTTGACGAGCAGGAAGAAGACGTGTCAAACACTTCCCTTACACCCAGTACCCCTGTCAGCAGCACACCCAATGTGAGGCACACTAAGAGTGTTGGAGCGAGTGAGACACCAACGCACAAAAGTTCACCAGCGAGCAAAATTGGGTCAACGAAGTCATTATCAGCCCGTAAATGCTTGGTCCAGGGCAACATTAGAACAATGCTTACTTCAGACGTGCCATATGAACGCAACCACCCACTGACGCGTCTGTATAACACTAAGCTGGCTAAAATGCTAGCTGTGGACCTTCTACCTTTTTCTTTTGTAGAAGCGGTAGGTTTTCTTGAATTAGTTGCAACGCTCTGCCCTAAATGGAAGGTTCCGAGCCGGTTCTATTTTGCCAGAGTTGCGGTTCCAGCACTACATGAAGATGTGCTGCAGGCGATTGGGGCAGCTTTGCAGAAGAGTGCTGTTCACACAATACATCTGACAACAGACATGTGGACCAGTGGCCCAGGGGATGATTACATGTGCATCACTGCACACTGGGTCTCTTTTTCAGGTGTTAAAGCAAAGCTAAACGCAGGTGTTGACCCGGACCAAGTTTTCAAAGCTGCTCGGAAACATGCAACACTAGCCATGTTTGGCTTGGAGAAAAGTCACACAGCAGAAAACCTTTTGGAAGAGTTTGACAAAAAGGTCTTGACAATGCTATCCCCCCTAAAACGCAAGATTGGTTATGTTTCCACGGATAATGGCGCCAATGCAGTTAAGGCCATGTTCCTTGGTGACCATGTTAGAGTGCCGTGTTTGGCGCACTGTATCAACCTGGTAGTTCAAAAATTCTTGAGTGATAAAGAGAGTCCAGCGTTCGAGGTAATGGCCACCTGCCGCAAAATGTGCAACCATTTCAGCCATTCTTTTAAGGCCCGGAAGCATCTGCGGAGACTGCTACTTCAACGTGGAATGCCAGTGAAAGCACTCATCCAGGAGGTGGCAACACGTTGGAACTCAACCTTCTACATGCTTGAGCGTCTGCATGAGCAGTATACGGTACTCGATCACTATTTCTTGACAGAGGCTACATCTCAGAAGGAGGACCTGCGGATGAGTAAGGCGCAATGGGACATAGTTAAAAGCCTGACAGACATGCTTAGTCCTTTTGAGTTCTTCACGCGTGCAGTCAGCCAGGAGGACTGTAATTTGGGAAAAGCTATCCCATTGTTGTGCATACTGGAGCACCAACTGATGGCGGTTTCTTCTGAGTTTGAAAAAGATGAAAAAAAAAAAACCATTTCATTTTGTCTGAGAAATTATTACATCGCCTACGTGGTGATGAACGTCTTCAAAACATCAACTCAGATCAGCATTACATTTGTGCTACTATTCTGGATCCACGCTACAAAAAGGCGCTGGCAGACAACGCATTCTTTCCTTTCGCTGATGCAGATGTTCAAAAGTACAAACATTGGTTAGCCTGGTCAGCCAAGAGGTTTGAAAAAGAACGGCAGGTTATTGAAGGAGAAGCCAGTACATCAGCATCAGCATCAGCAGGCCATCCGCAGTCACAAGAATCCACTTCTGCACCTGTGGCTGGGGCACAAGTGACCTCTCAGCCGTTAAAGACACCGGCAACTGGATCATCTGCACCACACACAATGACAACACTAACAGTGGCTGGGGAGGAGGATTGGCTAAGTTTGATGGGGTATGGTTCTCGAAAAAATGTCACAGGCACAGCAAAAAGTAAGCAAAGTGGAGGAACAGTTGATGACCTTGAGTCGATGGTGCAGGACTATCTGAATGACTCAACAGAGGTCTTCCTTAATGATGAGCCATTGCAGTATTGGCATGGCAAAAAACAATTGTGGCCACAGCTCTTCAACCTGGCTATAAACTATTTGTCTTGCCCACTCGCAAGTGTGTCTTCTGAACGTGTTTTCAGTGCTGCTGGTGGCATTGTAACTCCCAAACGGAGCCGCCTCTCGCCCAAAAATGTGGAGCGGCTGACAATGATCAAGATGAATCAGCACCTCATACCACCAGATTACAAAGTACGAGAAAGCACGCCGCATGAAGACGAGGAGGACGTAGATGAGGGGATTTTTTCTCTGTTCGGTGCCACTGACCTCATCCAGCCTGAATTCGCAGAGTATGATGACGAAATCTTGTTCTTATTCCCTGACACCGAGCCCTGAAAATGAGACAATCAATCAAGAACTTTCTTTTTCGTCCTTATTCACTTTTATTCCTGTGTGCTTTGTGTCTCTCTTTCTTTGTTTTGCACAGTTAATTTAATTCAAACTTTAATCACCTAATCCCAAAAACAAGACCATCATCAGAACTGTCTTCACTTGTTTGCTTATTGATTTGAAGGTGCCGCAGTCTACATTCCTCAGGTTCACAAGTTCTGAAGAACATGCTCCTCTATCCTCCTCCTCCAGACTGCGATTTCCCTCCAAGCAGAGTGCTGGATTACGCACAATGAAGAAAGACTCAGCACTTGTGGGGGTGTTGTACTTCTTTGCGGGTGAGTTGACGGTTTTGGGCCCATTGCTGTGAAGCTCTAATAATGGACAAAAGTGTTTTGGACCAAATATGAGGTGGAAATTTCTTGCCGTTTTTGCTGACTTGCTTGCCTTTGAGGTGCTCTTTGGCGGGGTTCCGGGGGTTTTTGTGTAATTTTTGGTGTCTGTCGAAGCACTGCTGCGACAGTCTAATCTTGATTGCATTTGCTTTTCAGGAAATCCGTGGTGGAAAACAGGAGTTATGATGATTGATGATGATGACCTAGCTGAACAGCGCCGCATTTGGAACGAAGGCCGAGAGATATTGTAAGTATGAGATTTAGCTTTTTCGCTGTTTGGGGGTGTTGTCGGGTGTTTTTTTGCGGGTGGGTTGGCGCCGGCGGGTCTTGCCTGGGGCATTCCTGGGAAGGTCTAATACCGGATACAAGTGTTTTGGACAAAATCCATAAGGAACAGCCTTTTTTTGCCATTTCTTCAGACATCTTGCTCAATGTAGCGTGTTGGGGGGCTTCCTGCTGTTCGTGGGTGGGTTGCGGCCGGGGTCTCTGTCGAAGCACTGCTGCGACAGTCTAATCTTGATTGCATTTGCTTTTCAGGAAATCCGTGGTGGAAAACAGGAGTTATGATGATTGATGATGATGACGACCTAGCTGCACAGCGCCGCGTTTGGACCGAAGGCCGAGAGACATTGTAAGTATGAGATTTAGCTTTTTCGCTGTTTGGTGGTGTTGTGTCGGGTGTTTTTTTGCGGGTGGGTTGGCGGGTCTTGCCTGGGGCATTCCTGGGAAGGTCTAATACCGGCTAGAAGTTTGTTGGACAAATCCATAAGGAAACACCAGTTTTGGCACTTTTTGTAAGTTAGGGTTCGTTAGGGTTAGCCCTAGCAGCAGGATTGCATGTGTTTAGGGGGGTTCTATTGCAACGCGGTTCTGTTGTTGTAGAGCACTGTTGGAGCGATCCTGGCTATGGATACTTTTGCTTGCAGGCAAGTGGTTTGAATACAATCCACGGTCTGTATTTGGGCCTACTGTTACTTTCAAAGTACGTTTTGTAACCATTTTTCTGCTAGGCATCGTTTTTGGAGATATGATTGGGTTCTTCTACATTTTTGCGACTGGCTTTAGTAAGGGTCTTGGTGGGAGCATTGCTGGGAAGGTCAAATTTTGTTCTAAAACACAGTAGTACACCCACCTTGAGGGGAAAGATCCGCTATAATATTTTGGCCATACTTATTGATCCTTAAAAAGGTGACTCAGACAGAGCACGCAATTTCAAAAATATTGTACTGTCTATTAGGGAAATCAAAGTGTCACTTTTTGAACCACACAGCGTACATACCTTTTATTTATTTATCAGTGGTATTGTAATAGCACTTCCTGTTTTCCGTTCAATAATTACAGGCCGGGTTTCAGTCAACATCCGCCAGGCAGGCAGTGGACAGGGTGTCTCTTCTGTCAGTGGTCACCACCACATTGATGGACGAAGCGTCAGCTGGAATGGAGGAGTGCCGCCAATAAGAGGAATTGTTTGCTGCATGCAACTTACTTACCAATTTCAACAGGACAACTCCAACAACATACGCAATACAGATACAGTATCCATTGTTGTCTTTTATTCTATGAGTGTGACTGCATGTGCTTACCTTTAGTTTGTAACCAAAGATTGTCTGTAAACTCTGTATCTTCAATTATTGTTTGTCCATGCTCTGCTTTTTTTTTCTTCTCTCAACAAAACCTACCCAAAAAGAAACCCCCATTCCCATCCATTTTACAAACCCTAACCCTCTTCCCCCGGGCTGTGTTGTTTTGCTTGATGTCTGACTAAAATGACATCAATAATTCCACACACTTGCTGGGGAGGATAAGGTGATAGCAGCAACAGGCTGGTGAAGGAATACGAGGATATCTTCTAGACTTACTCAGCTTCAGTACTATATCTTCTAGTAGTAGTAGCCAATGTCAAATAAATTCAACGCAAGTACTAGTTATACTTGCAAGCAAATACTTTACCATTTGTTAGGCTACATTATGGCACTGTTCTAGTGTACTGTCACCTGCTATTTTCTCGATCGTACCGTAACCGTTGTAATGCTACAGTAAGGAGGACAAACAAGGTTTAGTTTTCTTTTTTTCCATAGGCATGCAACTGCCACTGTGTCACACCACTAGTACCACCGCAATGAGGAAATGTCACCCGCCCAGGATTGACAACGTTAATCCCCATTTCACCTGGAGCCAGCCCTGGGCCTAGCCCTAATTTCTAACACAAATTACAGGTAAGATAAGCGTTTGGTGGGAGGTAGTATAATGGAGTATTATTTCGGAGTAGACAAGAGATTGACGGTTGTACTACTAAAGTCCTACGACTGTTCAGGAAAACAAAGTTACTGTTACACCCCCGCCCCCCACCCACCAGACTGAAAAGCAGTAAAAAACAGGTATGGTCAGATAAAGTTGAAAAATATATTTATTTAGCCCTAACAAAATAATCTCCCTCACCCACCCTAACCCCAACGATTGTCTCTGAAACGTCCCAAAACGATCCCAACTCCCAAATCCCACCCCCCAAAAGTCTATAAAAAAAGGGCAAGGGACACTCCACTACTGGAGGGTGCTGGTGCTGGTGCATGATGCGGCATGGGCATCATACTCCTTGCGGAGGGTGGCAAGCTCGGAGCGGAGGCCCTTAACCAAGTTCTTATACCTCAGGACCTCCTGCTCCAGGTTGGACATGCGGACTCGTAGGCGGCGTTGGCGTTCCTTGCAGCTCCTGTGGGGGGCAGCTGGTATTTCGGTTGCTTGGCGGTGGCGGTCGGCTTTCTTAGCCCGGCTCGGTCCCGCTGGCTTAGTCACGGAGGAGGATGCAGTGGTCACAGTCGAGGATGTTGCCCCGCTCGACTGCGTGTCCTCCTCCTCCTCCAGGGCCACCAGCCGCCGATACTCGGCGACTGTGGCCTCCAGCCTCCGTTGCCGGGCCAATCTAGCCTGCTCCCTCCTTGTTGTTGATTTGGAAGGAGCAACTATATGAAGAAAGAAAGACATAGTCTGTAACCAATGCTCCTTATTAATAACACAAAGTGATTGAGCCGAAAGTTGGGTCACAGAGTACAAGTAGCAAATTGAAAGCACAGTACATAACTATTGAGGACAGTATCTATGTAACCTCCCACTTCTGCATCCTTGCTCTAACAGTAGTGGTAGTTTAATGAACTAATTCTACGACCACTATGGACTTCCATTACAGTCGACTATGACAGTACACCAGTCTTATTCTTCTTCTTCTCTCTTGTTTAGGGAAATGGGTACGTTATCTTATGCAAGCCGGCAGAATGACATGGACACAGCACAGTGAAGTTGCACCCGAGAAAAAAAGTTGCACACCATGATGATTGAGACAGACTTGCGTTACTGTACCGGTCCAGTACATGCAGGTGGTGAAGCTATTACTTTTCTATTACGGGTGGCACTGAGAATACTCTGTTACAAGGGCTACTGCTTAATTAATTTACCTTTCACCCTACAGTGCAAATGAGTACTAGAAAAGGAAACTGAAGAAGCTAACTAATTTGATTATCTATCACTTCACATGGGACGTATTTAATGACAGATGAGATGACTTTAGGTGCTTTGCTTAATATTGAGTGAACAGTGATACACCCACACATGAATGACGTACTACAAGTAAACTAAAGTTATTAAGAGAGGTACGGAGTGTCCACCGTAATAACCAGATATATGCTGTGAATGCAAACGCAATACAAAGTACTGCTACTATTCATGGTAGTATTGGACACATTTACAATTTCTTTTCCTTGCCTTCCCTGCACTGGGACGGACGTGCGGGTGCGGTGGTACATGCTCTTCAAGGTAACACTTACTTCACCTGGCGACCATCTACTCTCTCTAGATACACATGTGCTATGTAAGAGTCAGAGAATACCATGCTCCAGGCATCCATTCAGTCAAAGTATACGCACACATACAGTTTCTGTTTCACCCACCCAGGCTGCTGTCCTTCCACCCATCCTTGCTTCATCATTGACCCAGCCATGCACCATACCATATTCTTTCCTTCCCAGCCACCTCGGGGGCCAAGCAAACACATATCGTTCTTCTTTGCCAGCCATCATACAAGTTCGCGTCCCACTTACTTACACCCTTCTTTCGCTTTTCGTTCATCCCATCCATCACGTTCGTCTAAGAACTTATTGGGATTCTTCTCACCAAAAACTTCACAGCTAAGTCGAAGTACATTTCGAGGAGGCTACTACCTGGTTGATTTGTAATTGTAATACACCCGTGCAGAAAGCACACTATGCAGTCTTCAATCTCAATAAGTAAGGAATATATAGCTTACCTGTTTCCGCCACCACCGTTTGATCCCCCACAGGAACGGCCACCAGCTCTTCTACCGCCGCCTCCTCCCCAGAGGCCTCCGAGTCCAAGTCCAACACAGCCACCTCCGCGCTGGCCCCGTCACCAGATGTTACACCTACAAAGTACATTTAAGAATGTTAATACACCACTCACTACTATATAATATTTGGTCTAGGAGAAATGTTAAAAAAACAGAATACAATGTAATAATTTGTGACTGTCTACTCCATAGTAAAAATGTCCCATTTTCCAGGGAAGGCTGTTGTCTTGCTGCACTTTTATGCACAACTGATGAATGCTTGCTTTTGATTTTTAACACGCACCACTTTTTCTCCTAACAGACAGAAGCTTGAGGACTCCTGAGTCCTAAGAACACGACCAGGATCAAGTTCAAACTAGGTGAGAGTTCGGCTCGACCACAAGAAATGTGTCCAATTAATCGTCAGCACTAACCACTTTTCCGTTTACAGTTAAATAGTTTTATGACAAAGTAGATTTTAATAAATGTGTTTACTTTTAATAAAGCTTTTACACTTAAATAGACTCTGTGGTTTTTGTTCCTCTAGACTAGAGTGGATGAGCTAAAGGTTTTGGAATTTTTGCAAGCATGAGTGCCTCTGACACTTCTTGACTGTGCTGTGACTCCGTACTACTCTCTTGTCCTGCGTACGATAATCTAGAGATCATTGGGGATCTATAATCGGTGACTTCGGGAGCTGAATGACTCTGCCACACTATCTAGTCAGTAAGGAGACAGTGCATAGAGGTATTGCTGAATATAATGGGAGTCCAATGGAATTGCCAAATGTCCAATCTTAGTTAGCTACACAGACAGACTAATAAGAATAGTCTAGTAATACCACAGGGAGTCATATTCGAGGCAGGATAAGAATTTATATCCAGTCTACAAGAAGATCAAAGACGATTTAGAAAAAATCGAATGAGAAACGCTAGGAAAAAATAGGTACTGTTTATTAAAATGTAAACTTACTGGGGCCAGCAAAGGAGCCCTCGCCTGCCCGATCCTGGCCTGCATCCTCAGCACCCTCCTCCTGTGTCCTCTTGCCCTTGGGGGGAGCTGATGTACAACATGAAAGAAAGAAAAACCAGAAAACATGGATGAGATTTTTCAACCAAATCAAACATTTCAAAAGAACAATAACAACATATTTTGGAAAAATAGCAAATAGATAGACAACTATTCCACGGGATCTATCTCATGTGGTATACTACGTTATTCGTATTGCCTGATTTGCGGAACGTTGACTTAGAAAGTTCCTATGTAACTCAATAAACAGACTACTAAAGAGGTTTGCCTAGGCCTGGCACTGCAGGCAGCAGTGCGCAACACGTGACAGACAAAGTCCATCCTGCTTGCAGATCAGTGAATACTCAAACTATCAATCCACCCGCCACCACAGCCACTATTTCTTCTGATAGCCATGTGACTGTCTAAAGGAAGGACTGGACTTCAGTCTGTTGGGGCTGATTTATAAGTCCCTTGCGGAAGTTGCGGCTGATTTTCCTCCATTGTTGCGTGCCTTTTCTGACGCAGCGGCAGAACAAAAGACTCGCCATGGTGTTGGTGCGGCGTATATATTAAAAAAAAAAACACATATGGGCATATGGGCGATGCATCACGTTGTAAAGCCCTGCGCCATCAGGGGGCGTTCCGGCGCAAGGGAGGGCGTACCTGCGCAGGAACGAATCCTAAAAGTGGCTGAGGGAAATCTACAAGATGTCAATCAGTCACTTTTAGGACAATGATGCATGACTCAAACCCTGCGCGCTTGAAGCCGACGTACGGCTTGATGCAGCATTGGGGAGATAGGGTACCCCAGAGCATTGCTGGAGCTGCGCCATCGTTGGCACGCAACTCCAGCAATGCGCTGCCTTTACGGCACAGATGCGTAAGGCTTCTGTGACGTTTTGGGCCAATGGGTGGTGGTGGCATGGCACACAATTACTGCCGCATCCCTGCTACTTTGCAGGGATGCGCCGGTAATTGAAAATATGACCCTTACTGTCTAGCATTACGCAGTTCTTTTCTTTACAGTACACTCATACATAATTTCTCAGGCCAATGAAATGCTTCTGAACACAACATACAAAACAAAGAAGCATAGTAGCAAGCAAGGCTACTGAGAAGGAGAGCAGTGCACCTGAAATGCATAGAAGATTTTGAAATATAATTTACCTCAATGTAATCGGCAGCATTATTGCTCTTGGTAAAGAACAAAGATTTGCAAATAACAGAGCAGGATAAAACAGAGTAGTAAATGTACTACTACTACTACTCACCAAGCCCGGGGACCTCTACGCCGAGCGCGTCCAGCAAGTCCCGCTCCCGGTCCATGACATCGGTCCAGCGGTGGGTGGCCTGGTTATATGTGCGGCGGACCCCAGAGATCTTGTACATGGCCCGGCACACCTTCTCCCACCGCTTGCGACGCTCCCGGATGCCATAGCCGGTCGCGATCTTGCCGCCTCCCAGGATCGTCTTGGGGAGGCGGCGCTGGACGTGGAAGATCAGTGCCGCCACTTCCTCCGCGCTGAAGATCTCCCTCGGGACCACTTGCTCCCCCCTTAAACGCCCGCACGGGAGCCGGGCACGGGGTGCGGGACCCTTCCCCTTCTCAGGGTGCTTCCCGGCTCCCTTTACCATGGTCTGGGCAGAAATAAACTTAAATGATAAAGAAGAAATAGAATAGTGAAGAAGAAAAGAAAAGAGTTTAAAAAAGTAGTTTAAAAGTAACTAAAAGCTGCAGAAAACACAAAAATATAGAGCTAGAAAAATAGAGGGTTAGATAATAAGTAAAATTAGATCAAAAAAACTTCAAACAAGCAAAGGATGGCAGAGATTGAGAGAGGATAGAGAAAGCATGCCCAGAACCATAGCAATGAATGAGAAACAAGATGGCCGCGCCCGTTCACGACCGCGTGGGTAAGTTCGCGCGAGATTTTCCTTGCGAGTACGCGCGAAATTGTACTAGCGAGCAGCACACTTTGCGAGATTACACATAGCGGGCGGAAACGGAATTACGTCACGCCAACAAGATGGCCGCGCCCGTGTACGACCGATAGGGTAACTTGGCAAACGTATAGCTAGAAGCGCCTCGCGAACACGCGCAAGATCACGCGAACATGCACGTCGCAACAAAAACAATTTTGTATTCGCACGTATTCGCGGCTTCCGAAATCGATCTCGCACGGATTCGCGCCCCAAAAAACGCGCGAAATTGCAGAAAAAACGATTTTAGCTAAACTGAAAGCAATGAGCAGGTGCAAAAGTTCAAACTTAACATTAGTAACATTCAAGGTAGTGCTTCCTGATGGGCCCCTCCAGAGTTTGCAACTATTCTATGACCCTGCTATGACCCAAACAGCAGGCTCATAGAATAGCACCATAAAGGTCCTGTGAAAAAAAAATTTCACTGCAACAAAAAGCAAATTACAGATAAGGAAGGAAGCAGGTGCCAGCCAGACTGGAACTTTCAAAATTACTGACACATTAATGAAACACAAATTAATTGATGGCAGTTGAAGAAGGGCAGGTGTGCTTGCTTTTTTCAACCACCATAATCTACAGTGATAAATAAACCTAATAGGTGCCAGTGAGGATGTACTAGAGGGTGGCATGGGTGTCCCAGAGGGTGGCAGTGGTGAAACAGAGGGTGCTGTGAACCTGTGATGATAAACCAGACGTAGAAACAACATAGTCGCGGCCGTTGCAAGCCGAAAAGTAAGTTCGCAATTGCGAACTTGTCCCAAAATCGGCGCGAACACGCGCCAACACAAAAAACGGAAAAATCCGCAAATCCGCTAGAGTTCGCGGATCTTCGCGGATTGCGAATCCGTAAATACGCAAGTTCGCGGATTGCCAATCCGCAAAATCCGCCCATGCTTAGTTATCAATACTTATACAAAATACATTTTACAATGTAATTTTTTTTATCCTTTGCAGACTGATAAATCCATTCATGACTAAGACAACCTTTCATAATATAGGAATAGAAAGTCTTGCTCAGTGCAGAGGAAAAAATAAACTTAGGGGCACATTACGCTCGCGGACGGACTTGCGTCCGTCCACGAGCCATGAGTAGGAGGGAACGTCCGCATGTGCTGAGGCGTTCCCTCCTGTGCAATTAGGATGTAACCGCCACCCTGGCGGTCACATCCTCTATTTTTAACATTGCGGCGGGTGCGGCTTCAAGCTGCACCCGCCGCAATGTTAAAAACGCATGCATTGCATTTACATGCACAAAGCGGCAGGCACCGCGCGGTGCCTGCCGCTTTCTGCATGTAAATGCAGGGGGGTACCATAGGTACCCCCCATGTGCACCCCCCACCTCCCCTTCACCCAGGCGGCCCGCAACGGGCCCCTGAAGTGAATGTCCGTATGCTTTTCCATGGCGGAAAAGCCGCTGCGGAAAAGCATGTGATTCCCTCCATCCTAATATGACTGGCGGTGTCTGATAGACACCACCAGCCATGTTAGTGCTCCGACCGCGGCGGAAAAGCTGCGGACGGAATTAAAGACCCACCAGCCATCCTAATTTGGCGGTGGGTCTTTGGAGGCTCCGCAGCGATTTTCCCGCATCCTCCGGGCCGGCGGTGCCTTCCGCCGGCCCGGAGGATGCAGGAAAACCGCGATCATAATCGGCCCCTAAGTCTGGTAATATGGTACTAGGGCCTTGATTTATTAAGTCTTTGCGTCACCCTTGCATCATGCAAGGGGACTAAGGGCAATGCAAAGACTTATTTTACAAAGCCTTACAAGGCCTGATCTGCGTGGCCTTGCATGACTTTGTAAAAAAAATTAACTCAACACAGCATATTGTGCTGACATGCATCACATTTCTAAGTGGTAGGCATTCCATGGGTGGAGTCTTGGCATTCCCTTGCATCCATCTATGGATATCACGCCATTCCATGTGAGGTTTGTAAATCTGCAATTGCGTGAAATTGGTATTGCTACCACTGAAAGGCATAACAAGAAGAACATTTTTTTTTCTCCTTGTTATTTCCGCTTTCTGTGCATTATGCATTCTGTATCACACATAGAAAGAGGAAAATGCCTCTTTGGATTGCTTTTGTTCAGGAAGGAGGTCAGCCTCAAGAGTGCCTGCACAGGGAGAGAGCACCATATCTTAGTAGATATGGCACATTCAGCTCTCCTCCATTCATGAAACGCAGTGTAGCATCTTGCCGTTCTGCACTGTGTTGCATAGATACTTAATAAATCTGCCCCTAGGTTTCCAGGTGGGCAATAAATGGACAGTGACATAAGATATATGCACTGTCTTGGTGGTGAAACTCTAGCATCTCCTGCCTCATTTAAGCCTGTCCACCATAAGTAAAGTTATTGCACTGGAGCAAATGCTGTTGTTTGATTGTATTGGAGGGGCTTACCTATTTAGGGATCAGTCACGATAAATTATTAAATGTCACTTACGCTTACGGAGAAAACATTTTGCTTAAAAAGTATAGCTGGTGCCTATATTTGGGAAGGATGTGTTGTTGCATATGTATTTTTTGCTTTAAGTATGTAGCAGTAACAGTTTCATCAGAAAATTAATGCAAAGGGATAATTACGGTCCATTGCATGATAGGCAGGTTTTATCGTTCACGTAAACTACACATTAGCCGTAGTGAAAAGATTTCTGCATTACTAAATGGGTTTAGAAATGGATTAAAATTCGCAATTTGGAACAGGCATGTTACAGGTGTCCCTTCCATATTATAACATATACCCACATGTATAAATCATTTGTTACACAATTCTGGTTGCCTTACTTTAAAAAGTTACCATCTCCCAGGTCAAAGTGCTAACTGATTACCAAACGCAAATTGATCCTCTTTGAGCTCCTTCCCCTTTGGAAATCAAGGTGGCAGCTTCAGGGGGAGTAGACAGCGGTCCTGTTCTCACTGAAGGTTTTAAAAATGTCTAAACTTTTTCTTTAAAAGCATACCAGTTTCAATTAACAACTTACCTGGGGGAAGGACATTCCTTTTCCATTTCATATCAAATATTTTTGAGCAATGGCCATTGTCGTAGGAAGCAATCTCATTTGGATAGAATGGTTGAATGCCATTTCTAATCAAATGACAAAGTTAAAATGGCAGTGGAAAGTGGATTGTATAAGTGGGAAGGATGGGTGCAAATGAAGAGGTAGAATGGTGGGAAATAATCGGAAAAAGATTTGAGTGTTGTCTGAATGAGGATGAGGAATGAGGATGATAGGACAAACCAAAAGAACAGATGCCACAAAGCAGGTAGTATTAAAACAATGGGCCTACAACTGTTCTTTGGGGGACACTAACTAAAAGAAAGCCGGTTGGTTATTGTCGCTAATAGTAATGGTGATGGAAAATTATGATGCAAAATCATTGGCTGACCATGAGAATTGAGTGATAAATGTGTGTCATGGGGAAATTAATTTGTTGACAACATGTGGATGGGACCAAAGAGAGATGATGTGGTTTTGAAAGTAGGGGGATTTAGCATTAACCTAAGCCTATGACAAGTCTTCAAACGACATTTTCATGATCAACAAAATTGTTCAGACTTCTGATCATGCTGTTTCCAAACAGGCATTGCCATCTTAGTTTTCAATAAGAAAAATTTGAGTTTTATGGTTAAGGATTAGCAGGTGATAATATGCACATGTACAGTGTGTATTAAAACATGTTGTAGGATTCTGTTGATTTGATCCAAAGATATGATGTACTTGAAGGAGTGTAATCATTTGGTTCAGCTAAGCAAGGAAGGAAATCTGAGGAATAATTCTATTTGAGATCATGTTGGAGGATGATGGAGAATGCTGCAGCAACAGTGACCTCAGTTTGCATTATGGAATGATGAGATAAGGAGCAATCAATGACAGATGTCAGACATTTAGGGCTCATTTACGAGTCTGGTTGTTCGAGGACCGTCTGACTGGCAGAGGCGAAGTGGTGGCAGTCCAACCACTGCCGTACAGGCCTTCGGTGGTCGAACCGCCATTTCACAGCTGCAGCTGTCAGGGATCCACCATTTCCTGCCGGTCTCATGGTGGTCTGAGGGCTTCAATATGCTTGGTGGTGTCCTGAGGCACTGCCACGCATATTATGGCTTTCCTCACCTCCAGTGCTGTCATGGAGGTTCTTCCTCCATGAAAAGGCTGTTGGTGAGGAAAGAAAGGGGGCCCTAAAGTACCTCCTCTTGCTCCAGGGCACAGGGGTGCTTGCAGGGGGACACATGCTGTGCCCCCTGTATTTCTGCACCCCCAGTTCCTGCGCAGGAAGAAATGCATTTCATGGTGTATTTCTTCCTGTGCAGGAACATGCATTGGCAGTCCCGTGGTAGTGCTGTTTCAGGCTCACAATGAGCCTTTCAAATAGCACTGCCACTGAACAACCATACTGCCTGCCAGACTACAAAAAACTTGTAATCTGGCAGCCAGGCAGCGGCAAGTCTTGGTGGTGCGGGGAGCAGCATTGGCACACCACCCACCCTCACACCAACAAAGCTCATTTTTAGCCCCAAAGTGTGTTAGAAATTAGTACGAGTATCAACATTTGTCCTTGATTTTTTTGTTAGTGTGCAAAGTATGTTGCTTAGTAAATGATGAATAATATTCGCTTTGAAGGTATAAATACTGATGTGAATTGGAATTTAAAGGAGGAAAAAGGGTAGTTGCTAGGGATGGGGGTGATTGATTGTTGAATAGAATGCAGACTCTTGACGAACAATGCAGCAGTAAATCAAGATATGACAGATAGGGACTAGTAATTTTAGGAAGTGTAAGATTTAAAAGAAGAATGGATATGTTTGATATCATCATCATCATGTTTGATTGTGGTGTAATTTTTACAGTGATTATTTAGTTGACTGCTATTGATTATGCAATGACTCGCAAAACATGTCAGATTACAGAAGGGCAGGCAGCCTTACAAACACACAGGCAAGGTATCACAAGATTTAGGGTCTGATTTAGGCAAATGGAGTATGTGCCCGTGCCAATGCAGAGTACTTGACAAGGGTACTCTCCACACCAAATTTAGAGATGTTTGCGGATCCAGTGGACATCTCTTGCAATTCCAGGAACTGCTGTCACGATGGTTCCTGTAAATGCATTGAAAGTGTAACGGAAGGCTCAGTCAATATGATGGACCCATATGTCAAACTTTTCTTTGTTATTTTTTTTATTTCCAAAAACGCTTGTTTTTTAAAATAGAAACGTTTTTGAAAAAGCAATGACCTCCCAATTGCCATGGGAGCATGAGCGGGCCATGATAAACAGTGAAATCTTGCCATTTGTTCACCCACTTTGAACTGGACGGGAAGATAAATGTTAAAACCTCTGACGGGCCGTACTCTGTCAGGCTGTCGGATGTGTATGGTTATGGTAGAGATGTAGTAGTCTCTGCTGCTGGCATACTGAAGGTCTCCCAACTGTAAATAAGATGGGTGGACCTTCAGTTTGGTGCCTTTGCAATGTAGTACCCTTACTGGCAAACACTAAATAAAGCCCTTAGATTTGACAGATTTAAATTACTAGCTAGTTGTAAAATATTTTACTTGAAATCAGACAGAGGCTTTGTCTAATAGTTTAGACAGTTTCAGTTGATTTGACCTTACTATTGCCATTTATCCTAACTAGGCAGAGTTAAAAGAAAGAATATCTGTCAGACTAATATGCACTTACTTTGAGATAAGAGTAAGCAAACCATGTCTACCTGCAATGTAAGTTACTTTCTATATAGCATGAAACCATTGAAGCCATTTTTACATTGCAGAAAGCAAGCGATGAAGCAGTCTTAGGATGCTTATTTTCGGTCCAGGGAAGTCCTGGCTTGACAGTTCGGGCTGGACTGTTCCCATGAGGAACAGGGTCAAGCCTGATTTGCATATGGCTGGGTCTGAACTGGGGTGGTGAAGTGAGCTAAAGAATGATGATGGATTCAACCCAGATCTGTGACTGGGGGTGAGTGTCTGAAATGTTTCAGCGCTCGTCCATCATCTCCTTGTGTTTGTAGTCTATTATATATATACATAATTTATGTAGTTAAATGTTAACAGTGACATCAAATTGATTTCTTCTAAGGAAAAATGTCTACTATGTGGTGTCTTCTTTAAGGCATCTCACTTTCTAGCAGTATGTGTTTTTCCTTTTAGTTGCTACTTTTGGGGTCATAATATTTTGACAAACTAAGCATTTATGCACTTTCGCCAAGGCCTGTTACGGATCATACTGGACTTTTGGGGGCTATACTAGAAGCTATTTTTAGAGTCTGGTTTTATTTAAAGAAACTGTGGTGTATATGGTCTATGGAATGAATGACTGTAGATCGTTTAGTTTTGAGAGACCAAATAATTGGTTTATGGTTGTCTTTGTTTTGACGCATTTAAATACAGTTAGGCCATAGTAATGTCCAATACACGGAACGACTGCTTGGCTTGGAGTGATAACAACACTTCAGCTGATATAGAAGGAGCATTCTCCAGTGAAATTACATGTTGCTCATCTGAAGTATATTACTACCACAGTCCATCTGCATGTATGTAAGGTTCAAGTTAAAGCTGACATAAAGATTTGCTTTGCGAAGTACCTTTGTGGTCCCTTTGAATGCTCCTGGTTGTCAGTTATAATATGTTGGTACTGAGCAGGCAGGCATGTGAAATAATTTGCTAATGAGCTGTAGAGAAGGATTTTACTTTTTTAGGTAATGAAAACGTGTCTTTTTGAGAAACTCTTAATCGTAAACTCTTGTATTCCACAGGAGTGCATGGGCATATCCATTCAAAAGGGTTTGATCTATGTCATTCTCCACAGTCTTCTGTATTTGGCACATGACATTAAAAATCTGGTAACAGATAAGATTCAGTGATTGGTGGTCAGTTCTGAGGTCATTGATGTGAGGGTGATTCATTGTGGTATGAATGTGAAGTTACGCACTTCATAGCGTTTCTGTGTTAACGTAAATTTTTCTGACATTCCTAGATGTGCTTCTGCTTCTTGCTGATTTCCCTGCTGAGGAAGCCCAAACTGACGAGCATTGTTGGGTTCCTGCTCACTCTCACCTTCGGATGCCTAAGTCTAATTCTTCTGATCGATGAGCTTCCATCACCTGTGATGTGGATTCTGAATATCTTCCTCAGTCCCTTTAGCTTTTCCACTGGTCTGTCCCAGGTAACAGCCAACTCACTGCAGTTCTCAACCAGTTTTTATTGTTTCTTTGAAATGGAAACCTTCTATTCTTCAACACTATCGTTCATATATTCACATGCTTGCATTATTCCCTATCAGGATGGCAATCCCTGGTATATTTAAATAGCAGTAAACTGTGTTAAAATGGACATAGACCTGAACAACATTTGTTTAGTAACACATCTACCTCATTTGGAGCAACCTAAATGTCAGACAATAAACAGAAGCACTAGTTCTCCTAATCCCTCTAGAGGTCACCTTGCTCAGATTTCTTGCGCATGTCCTCTGCGAGGGAGTCCCTAGGCAAAAATATACTGAAACCTTTAAGTGAACTTAAGTGTTACTTTCCTGGTCTACGTTGGGACGGGGATAGCTTTATCTTCAGCTTTAACAGTACTGTGAGTTGTTTTTAGGAAAACTTCTTTTTTTCTGGGCCAGGAAGACCCTTTGCCTTCAAACTTTCACCACCTGTCAGCATTGTTGACAGGGAGAGGAAATCTGTCTTCAAACCCTGTTCATCTTGTTGGCAGAAGAAGATTTAAACTGATGATCCTCAGTATATTTATTGTCTTTATACTGATCGTTCGTTTTCACTTTGTGATATTTGTAAAACATTTTACTACTAGAATTCTAAAGGTGAACAAGAGGAGACTTGCACTATATATACTGGATAAAAGGAATGCCCCTCTTTCCAAAGGAGGAGACGCCTCGTCAGGAGAAGATTCCATGGAAAATATTGTACCAAGCACTCCAATGAAGATAGCACAGAAAAGGAGACTTGTAAAGTTTCTTTCAGCTTTCAGCTACCTCCCCACAAACTAAGCTTAGAGAAGTAAATACTCTAGAAAAGAAGATTCTGTCTGAGTAAAACGCTGCTCAAAAAATGTCAATCAAATAATGACCAACAATCCACAAGAAGGAAGAAATCCCCATAAAACACTCAATCGACAATGACCACAAAGAAAGACCCAGCCAACGCAGAGACAGGTAACAGCAGCGTCATGCATGGCTTTGTGATATTTTGAAAACATTTTACTACTAAGATTCTAAAGGTGAACAAGAGGAGGCTTGCACTATATGTACAGGATAAAAGGAATGCCCCTCTTTCCAAAGGAGGAGACGCCACGTCAGGAGAAGATTCCATGGATAATATTGCCCATATTGATCAGCAAACTCCAAAAGCTCACTTCTGTCTCACTCCTTCAGGGACTTTCTAATCAAGATTGGACATTTTCAAAAAATCTTGTTTTTTTAATGTACCAAGCACTCCAATGAAGGTAGCACAGAAAAGGAGACTTGTAAAGTTTCTTTCAGCTTTCAGCCACGTCCCCACAATCTAAGCCTAGAGAAGTAAATACTCTAGAAAAGAAGATTCTGTCTGGGTAAAACGCTACTCAAGAAATGGCAATCAAATAATGACCAACCATCCACAAGAAGGAAGAATTCCTCATAAAACAGTCAATCAACAATGACCACAAAGAAAGACCCAGCCAACGCAGAGACAGGTAACAGCAGCGTCATGCATGGCTCCCCTCCTGCTGTTGTCAATACTGGTGGTTTTGATGGCGAAACCTTCAACGACGAGTCCGTCGACAATGCTGGCGACAACAGCACCATCGACCACAGCACCATCGACCACAGCACCATCGACCACAACACCATCAGCATCAGTAACCCTATCGATAATGATACCCATCATGTTAACACCAGAAACGACAGCACAGTCAGCGACAATATTTGAGGGGCATGTCTTTTCAGCATTATGGTAGGCACCTTTCTGCCTTCCCAAATTCTGGAGTCAGAACAGAATAAGGTTGCAAGTGATCTTGAATCACAAACCACACACAGTCCAATACAATTGGATGTAAGCTACTTTGCAGATAGCTTTTGAGGATGAAATGAACGAGGAGGAGCCTTACCATGATTATGAATACCTTTTTTGTTTATTTTACAACACATAATGGACAGTTTCCAATGTTAACTACCACAGCAACCTAGGGGTCAGCCTCCTCAACCTGTGATACCTGTTGTACTCCCAACTGGTCTACCTTCCAACTCACTACCTACGCCAACACCCAGGGGAGACAAATGCAATAACAACAATTGATGCACGGAATGTTGCACAATTGCAAAACATTCACCCCCAGTCACAGATCTGGGTTTAATCCATCGCTATTTTGCTCACCAAGCCACCCCAGTTCAGACATGGCCATATGCAAATCAGTATTGACCCTGTGCCTCATGGGAACAGTCCAGACCGAACTGCCAAGCCAGTGACATCTCCAAAACCAATCTATAAACCTCTTCTCCCACCAACTCCTGAAGACATGAAGGATGGAGAGGAAATAGTGAAATCTATATATTGTGATGTAGTCGAAGAGGAAAGGAATTCCCAGAAGAAGATTACAAAGAATTCAATGAAGGAGATGACTTCATCATTTCGAAAAATATAATAACATGCCTAACCCACAGGATGATATATCTCATATTTATTTATTAAGGGAAAGGTCTGGCAAGAAAATCAACCTGCATATGATGTCAGTGGAATAGCAATGTTTCCTTTATGTTTTTTAGGAACAGCTACAAAAGTCTATATAAACCAATCAAATCTTGGAATTTGTTTGGTCTGAAGGACTAAAGCTAATGCAGACACCTGCAACTCTTCCAGCGGTCATAGCATGCCAAGAATAGAAGTACAAATCCCTTGATTCAGCCCCAGCCTGTCTGACATGTCATCCCAAGCCAGACTCTGTAATAACTTTGGCTTCTCAGAGTAGATCGAAAAACCCTATTTCCCCCATCCTTTGGCCCTCCTGACAGGGATAGAAGGCGTATAGACAATCTGGACCGAAACATTAGTTTAATGGCAGCAATTATTATTAAGGCAGCCAACATTCTGGCTATTTTATGCATTTAGGTTTGTCAGATGTGATATTACATGGCACCCTAACTTGATCTCATCCAAGAAGATAACAATTAGTTTGCTAAAGTTTCCTCAAGAGTGAGAAAATATTTCAGCAACCATTATTGATGCAGCAATGGATTGATCAAATGCAGGCATTCACCAGCTTGCAGGATGAGCTGTGTTGAGAAGACAAGGCTGATTAAGATCCACAGCCTTCCATCTTGAAGTTCAGTCAAATATCCTGGAAATGCCCTCTCCTTATTTGGAAAGCAAGTGGATGAGGTCCTCCAAGGTCTTAAAATAGATACAAATACAGCAAAGACAGTAGGTCTTTTACAGTACCATATCTCTGGTTTGTCCACTCTTTGTGGCTCAAGCAGACTATGTTACTCTTAGAGACAATTGGCTAATGACAAGGGTATGTCCTCCAATCACAATCGGAGGCAAGAGCTGCAATGGGTAATTCTTCATCCACTACTCCAGTGGGCAAGAGAAAAAAACTAAGATCCCAGAGAAATCAGGAACTTTCCTCCACATTGTTTTTAATAAGAAAGAAGATGGGACAGTGGAGACCAATCCTGGACCTTAAAGAGTTGAACAAGTACCTGAAGAAACAAACCTTTTTTTATAGTCGCACATCAGGAGGTCCTTGTAATGATTCAGGAAGGCGATTATCTGCCATTCGTAGATCTACAGGATGTATGCTTCCATATACCAAACCACCAGAAGCACAGACATATCTCAGCTTAATGATAACAAGACAATGTTATCAATTCAAGGCACTCGCTTTTGGACTCAAATTAGCGCTTTGGATTTTCACCAAGTGCCTTTCACTAGTCTCAGCTTTTCTCAGGTGCCAAGGTCACCAAGTGTACCCGTATTTGGACACCTGCTTCATTAATTCAACGTCAAAGGAAGAAGTAAGGGATTCGGTGACCGCCAGCATCATTCTATTCCCAAGCTTGGGCCTCACACTAAACAAAAAAAATATCAACTGTAGTTGGGTGGGTGTTAGGATTAAATCTGGATTTCGGTTTAAAATCGCTACAACTTCTCCTGTAAGTCTCCATGTCCAGGATATTTAAGAGTTCCTTCTCAGAGACCCAATCCCTATTGCCTAGTTCGAATTCCCTTAGGGAAGCCAATTCCACATATGTCCAATGGATAGGAGATTAGAGGGCGTGTCAGTTTGGGTAGGGTTATACTCCACCATAGTGTTCTCTCGCACCCCCTGGACCCATTCAAAGTATGGGTTTTATGGAGTTTGAGTTTCCTAGCAAATAGAAACATGTCTATGTGGGTGCATGAGTAGTCAAGATGATTTGTAGGACAGAAAGAGAGACCTAATTCCAGCAGTGATTGTTCCTCAGGAGTAAGAGTATGATATATCTAAAAAGGGAGAAATAGTTGTATCTCCAAACCCCAGATGACAAAACAGATAGGGGGAATAGTAAAAGATAACTAGGGGAGGAGAAATAGAGCAGCAAAAGGAAGGCATCATTATCTTCTGAGGTACTCTCCCTATTCCCCAGCCCTTCCCCCTAGGCTGATAATTAGTGGTAGAGTCTTCTTGTGATTCTGATGCACGTAACAGAAGAGGGGTATTGGAAGAAGTTCATCTGCTCCTGTTGGAGCCTTGGCACCAAGTTAGTTCAAGACAAATTGAAACACCTGACTAATTATTCCACATGAGCAGAATCTCTGAAGGGTTTGGCATTGAGAAGCTAGCAACAATCCTAGAAAACATGCAAAAGCTATAGAGGAGAATAAAACCCTGAGAGAGGAAATTCAAAGAACCCATCAAAAACTCATCTCCATCTGCCACAAATTGAAGACTTGGTAGCAGGAAATGTTCCCTTACCCAGGGTAACTGATGGACCCTCCACTTCTCAAGCATCAGAAGCATCCAACGGGTTCATCCATGCAATATCTCCTATTATCCCTCTTACACCTCCTTAGTGATCTAGTGAGGATCCTCACAAAAGGCACATTTTTCTGACCCACTGCTCATAACACTTCCTTTGCAGATCCATATTATTTTCTGAAAGTCTATCAAAGGTGGCATTCGTATTGTCTTATCTGAGTAGGGATACTGCAGCCTGGTCCATGCCCTTGGTCTCTTGAAATTACCCACTTTTGCATGATTTTGAAAATGTTAAAAGGGAAAATCTAGAGACATGGAAGCAAATAAAACCTCAGAACCTACTCAAGTACAAAAACCAATGGAAATAGGATCCAATCAGGGTCCTTAGTCTAAGGAAGAAAATGAAAAATAATAATTAGGAAACTTGTGCATGCATTGTGGGCAGTCTGGACATTTAGTGAAGTACTGTTCTAAGAAATCAAAATCTAGTCCGACGGTAAAAGGAAGAGCCCAACAATAAGCGGGTGTTGCTTTGATTGGACTAACAAAAAAGACAACTACATAAGCTAAACAGGTGGTAAATACTCTACACTCTATAGCACTTCATATTATATCAGTGACTACAAGATTTAGAAACACTGAGATCCATGAGGCATTTGTCATTATCGACTCAAGGGCCACAGGAAATTTCTGCGATGTCAATTATGCAAACAACAGGGGAATACATTTCATCAAGAAGAAAAGGGAAGAAATTGTTTGAGCAGTAGAAGGTACAAATCTGTCTTTAGGACTGATCACTGAAGAAACTTAACTTATTTACCTAATTGGATTTATTGGGCACAGGAAGAAAAATATTTAATTTGATTAATGCACCTCAACTTCAATGAATTTTAGGATTGCCATGGCTATGGAACATAATCCAACAATAGATTGGGAAAGAAGAACAGTAACCATGAATTAAAAGTACTGTCTAATGATTTGTTTTTAGTACAAAGAATAAATATCAGAGCCCTCTCCGGCAGCAATCTTAGTCACACATTCAAGAATGATTTGCTCTCTAGAGTCCAAAGACATTCTCACTCAGTACAAGCATTTAGCAGCAGTATTTGATGAAAGGGATGCAGAGAAATTACCCCCACATAGATACCAAGATTATAAGATAGAACTAGAACCAGGTGAACATTTACACTGTAGTCTTATTTATGCACTAACTGAAGCAGAAAACCAATACTTTAAAGAATACTTGGATAAGCATTTAGCTAACAGACTAACAGCCCATCTCAATCTCCAGCCTCATCACCCTTATTATTGTGCCAGGGAAAAATTGGAAAACTCAGAATGTGCATAGATTATAGTGCCCTACATCAAGTAACCACTAAGAACAAGTGCTGACTACCAATAATTTCAGTACTACTGGACCAAGTGAAAAGAGCCAAGTTGTAAACAAAATTAGACCTGGGAGGGGTTTAGCACCTTTTGCCCTGATGTATATTATATGTGCCCACATTTTCAATGTATTCATTATATTCACCATTCTCTCATTAGCGTATGCACCCCCATTAAATGGCAATTTCATTTCAGCAATTAAATTGTCACAGTATGACAATTAGTGAAAAGATAATTGAGTCTAAAGCTTTCTCCATAAATAATTGTGCATACATCTAAAAAAATATATAAATGAGAATTTTATCCATCAACATGTAGGCATGATGCTATTATGGGTGAGATCATTACGTCGGTTTTGGATTAGGGATGGATGAAGTCTTGTATGGCAATAATATATAGTTATGCGTTTTTTGTCATAATCATGTAAGCACACGTGTTTATGTAGAAAGTAGTACACTGAGTTATGTAATATTTATATTATTATGTTAACATATATTAATTTATTTAGTATATAAATACAATTTACAATAAATACCATAATAAGGATTAGGTATGAATTAGTTAATAAAATATATAACTTTAAATATAGATATATGGCTTTATTTTTACTTTTTTATATTAAGGTTTAGGTTTTGTAGGTATTAAGAGTATTCAGGGTAGGGTAGTAGGAGGTTTTTAGTTTTGAGGGATGGGTAGTGTTTAGGGTAGTAAGGAGGTTTTGGGATCTGAAATGAAGTAAGTATAAATATGTAATTAAAATAATATACACTTACATTTAAATAACAATGTTTTTTTAAAGATGATAAATAAATCAAAATAAACAAATTGATCAAAGTTTAGAATTAAAATATAAATATATGCACATATAATTTATTTTTAATTTTCATAAATATATATGCTTTTTTTGTAAAAATATATAAATATACATGTATGTGTGAATGCCTATATGTGTGCCTATGTCTATATGATGTTAAAATTAATGCTTTATCACCTTACCTGCAAATCCAAGGCTCTCTCGAAGTAGAAAACCAGAATGTAAAGCACCCCAATGTACTTATGCCAAAGTAATGACTCCTAATGTTAACGTCTTTCAATATAACGCCTGATATTTGTTTGAGGTGTCATCTTCTTCTGAATAAATCAATGATCTTACTCAATCTCATTTGTGTAGGTGGTGTTCTTAGAGAATGCAAAGGAAGGCATCCAGCTTAATAACCTGAGTGAAGGCCCTTATCCCATGGTTGCAGTTTTTTCCACCCTGATGATAAACGCAGTGTTCTACATTCTGATGGCAACATACTTTGATGAGGTCTTGCCAAGTAGGTGTTACATGCTTTTCTTCATTATTCGAGTAAGAGATCATTTTAATGAATACTTGCATTACAGTACAGAATACAGATGAGATGGTGTGGAACTCTAACTCCAGTCCAATAAACATTTCAGATAGTGAATAGATTGATGGCAGGTGTATTTAGTTTTCTAACTCCAGTCAGACAAATATTGGGGAAAGCGCAGACACTGGGGGAACGGTGGGTGGAGAGATTAATTTACCAACCTAACTAGTCTACTAACTAGTCTAATATTATTTTTTTCAGGCATCTCTTTATCAGATCAAAAATGTTATGTGGTTACAGACAATGATGGATTATGTTAATAACATATTTCTTTCCAGTGATGTAGAATTTTATAACTAGTACAAATAAAGTGTCAGATTCCAGCTAACTTGGGATCTTCCAGCCACAGGTCCCAAAACACTAGTCCGCTATAATTGTCCATTCAAACTTAGTTCAGAAATGAAAAAAACATTTCAAAACATTTAAAAATCTAGCTTTCACTTGAATAATCTATAATATGAAGAAAAAATATATTACAGTAAATATTTCAGAATGGTAAAAGCTCTATTCAAACTATTAAATAAATCATTTGTAAATACACAGTAATTTTACCCACCTATAAAACACAAAACTAAAAGGAACATAACAAAATCATATATGATAATTACAGTAATTCCCACCCAAAAAAATCATTTACAATTTTGAAATTTGACTTTAACTTTTTAATAATTATAATTTAACAACATGCCATGATAAAAATATACTGATTTTATAATATATTGCAATATTTACAGTCACAATACAATAATTGTAAACAAATGTGACTAATTAAATAAATAGTTTTCCATTAAATTTAATTTAGTTAATAGATTAAATAGGTAATATAATTTGATAGATGGTAACTAAGGGGCTGCTTATGCTCGTCGATCAGACCACTGACCGCTGTTGTGGTGGCCCGGAGACCACCTGACAAGCAGTTGGCGGGTCCGACGGCCGAATCATGATGCTACTGCCTTACTGGTGGTCAGAAAAGTGCTCTTTTACATTGAGGCTTTTGCTGCGGCCCAACACAAGCTGCAGTGTAACAGGGCACTTTGTGCCTATACATGCACTGTGTGCCAGGCACCCATTGCTGCCTGGCACTCGGAGCATGGATGTGTGAGATGGCACTACATGTGCCCCTGGGTCTCTTATCAGTGGTATTCACAATTAGAGGGACAAAGGGCTTTTACACATAAGGTCCAGCACAGATGCCCAAATGCAATATGAAAATAAGAATTGTGCTGAGTGATCTGGAATGTAGCAATAAACAAAAGACAGTAGGCTACTGAGTCGGGCTGCTCCTCGTCTGGTCAGCCCTGCAATGCCTGACTGGGCACTTTGGCGGAGATCTTTTTCCAATTAGCTGTTTGGTGCCGTGGGTGTGAGCGATTTAGTGAGTCTAGATGAATGAGTGGTGTGTTATGTTTATGTGTGTTAAAACAGGGTTGGGAGTACCAGCACACATAATAATAATTGTGGGGTCTTCTACCCTGATAAAAATAAAAAGGAAAGGCACAATGCTAAGTTAATGTCTTAGGGTGTGGCGTTCTTCCGTGTGATGTACAATGCCTGATGTGAGCCCGTCAGTCTTTGCAGCGCCGGCCAGACAAGGAGCTGCCTGATGATGAAGAATGACACCCAACTGGGTGTGTGAGGGCATTATATTCCAAAGAAATGAATTCCCATCTCTTTGACTCAGTAGCCTACTGTCTTTTGTATATTGCTACATTCTAGATCATTCAGGAACAGCACAATTCTTATTTTCATATCACTTAGCAGTGGCCCATGCAGGATGGGGGTCCTACTTGGTGCCCCAAAGTCTGTTTCCGACATCCTTTTCATGGCAGTCGGACAGCCATGAAAAGGCTGTCGGAAAGGGATATCCTAATTCCTACGGTGGTGCCTGTGCAGGGATAGGATTCTCTACCGGATCCACTCCAACTGCTGCGCTCCAACCACCTGCGGGCAGACCAATGGCCTATATGTCGGTGGAACCGCCACTGACAGCCTTTTGTTGGCAGGCCCATCCACATTGTAGTTAGGCCCTAAGTGTCTCTGCAATGAAATCCTCCAATAAACACTGTAAAAGTGAATAAATAATTGTACAATTATAAACATGTAAACTGATAAATAACCTTTTCAGATACTGTACATTTGAAATATAATTGACAACAATTAAATATTCTTTAAAAATAACACTACCCACCCAAACACCAATACACCTTGTTCACTTTGCCACTGGATTCAAGCAAGCCGGGCTGAAGACCGCTGTAATGCCAGAAACCGGTCCTCGGAAGCTTGTTTCCGGTCCAGGGAAGGCATGGCTTGGCAGTTAGGGCTGGACTGTTCCCATGAGGCACAGGGTCAGACTGATTTGCATATAGCCATGTCTGAACTGGGGTGGCAGAGTGGGCTAAAGAACGGTGATGGATTAAACCCAGATCTTTTGACTGGGTGTGAGTGTTTGATTGGTTCAGATGCTCCGTCCATCACCACCCCCTTTTGTACCGCTTTTGACCGCCATAAGTGTGGCAGGGTATCCTCAGACGTGAGTCCCTTGCTCACTTTGCCACTGGATTCAAGCAAGCCGGGCTGAAGACGGCTGTAATGCCAGAAACCGGTCCTCGGAAGCTTGTTTCCGGTCCAGGGAAGGCATGGCTTGGCAGTTCGGGCTGGACTGTTCCCATGAGGCACAGGGTCAGACTGATTTGCATATAGCCATGTCTGAACTGGGGTGGAGGAGTGGACTACAGAACCGTGATGGATTAAACCCATATATTTTGACTGGGTGTGAGTGTTTGATTGGTTCAGATGCTCCGTCCATCACCACCCCCTTTTGTACCGCTTTTGACCGCCATAAGTGTGGCAGGGTATCCTCAGACGTGAGTCCCTTGCTCACTTTGCCACTGGATTCAAGCAAGCCGGGCTGAAGACGGCTGTAATGCCAGAAACCGGTCCTCGGAAGCTTGTTTCCGGTCCAGGGAAGGCATGGCTTGGCAGTTCGGGCTGGACTGTTCCCATGAGGCACAGGGTCAGACTGATTTGCATATAGCCATGTCTGAACTGGGGTGGAGGAGTGGACTACAGAACCGTGATGGATTAAACCCATATATTTTGACTGGGTGTGAGTGTTTGATCGGTTCAGATGCTCCGTCCATCACCACCCCCTTTTGTACCGCTTTTGGCCGCCATAAGTGTGGCAGGGTATTCTCAGACGTGAGTCCCTTGCTCACTTTGCCACTGGATTCAAGCAAGCCGGGCTGAAGACGGCTGTAATGCCAGAAACCGGTCCTCGGAAGCTTGTTTCTGGTCCAGGGAAGGCATGGCTTGGCAGTTCGGGCTGGACTGTTCCCATGAGGCACAGGGTCAGACTGATTTGCATATAGCCATGTCTGAACTGGGGTGGCAGAGTGGGCTAAAGAACGGTGATGGATTAAACCCAGATCTTTTGACTGGGTGTGAGTGTTTGATTGGTTCAGATGCTCCGTCCATCACCACCCCCTTTTGTACCGCTTTTGGCCGCCATAAGTGTGGCAGGGTATGCTCAGACGTGAGTCCCTTGCTCACTTTGCCACTGGATTCAAGCAAGCCGGGCTGAAGACGGCTGTAATGCCAGAAACCGGTCCTCGGAAGCTTGTTTCCGGTCCAGGGAAGGCATGGCTTGGCAGTTCAGGCTGGACTGTTCCCATGAGGCACAGGGTCAGACTGATTTGCATATAGCCATGTCTGAACTGGGGTGGCAGAGTGGGCTAAAGAACGGTGATAGATTAAACCCAGATCTTTTGACTGGGTGTGAGTGTTTGATTGGTTCAGATGCTCCGTCCATCACCACCCCCTTTTGTACCGCTTTTGGCCGCCATAAGTGTGGCAGGGTATGCTCAGACGTGAGTCCCTTGCTCACTTTGCCACTGGATTCAAGCAAGCCGGGCTGAAGACGGCTGTAATGCCAGAAACCGGTCCTCGGAAGCTTGTTTCCGGTCCAGGGAAGGCATGGCTTGGCAGTTCAGGCTGGACTGTTCCCATGAGGCACAGGGTCAGACTGATTTGCATATAGCCATGTCTGAACTGGGGTGGCAGAGTGGGCTAAAGAACGGTGATAGATTAAACCCAGATCTTTTGACTGGGTGTGAGTGTTTGATTGGTTCAGATGCTCCGTCCATCACCACCCCCTTTTGTACCGCTTTTGGCCGCCATAAGTGTGGTAGGGTATGCTCAGACGTGAGTCCCTTGCTCACTTTGCCACTGGATTCAAGCAAGCCGGGCTGAAGACGGCTGTAATGCCTGAAACCGGTCATCGGAAGCTTGTTTCCGGTCCAGGGAAGGCATGGCTTGGCAGTTCGGGCTGGACTGTTCCCATGAGGCACAGGGTCAGACTGATTTGCATATAGCCATGTCTGAACTGGGGTGGCAGAGTGGGCTAAAGAACGGTGATGGATGAAACCCAGATCTTTTGACTGGGTGTGAGTGTTTGATTGGTTCAGATGCTCCGTCCATCACCACCCCCTTTTGTACCGCGCCTGAGAAGACGGCATTAGAAATAAATATTTCAAACTTTGACGTGTTTTCATTTACTCCTCGTTTTGGACTGGTATGATAGTATAACGAAAGAGTGTACATGTGTTCCACGTTACCTGACGTGTTCTAAGTTCATGTTCTAGGTTGTCTAATCATTGGGAGTATGGAAAAACCAATGAGACACTGATTGCTAGTCTGGTAGGGGATTTTGGATACTAAGGTGAGTTTTTGGTACACCCTAATTCACTGAAGTTCCAAGTCTCTATGCACAGTTCTGTGTAGGAGCAGAATCCCTTCGACATGGCGCCCAACCGTTGGTGGTCTTATTACATGACACTTGAGTGGTACTTCTATCAGTCCTTAAACCCTTCACTATTGTTTCCGGATGATAGTAGTGTCGGACAAACCTACCTATAATTATATAGGTCTTTTCAAGCTTGAATCTTTTCAAATGGTTTCCTTTTGAATTGCTACCCAGTTGTGCTACATAGGTTATTCATTGTACCGCTTTATTTCTGTGTCAGTATGGGTGACGTTGACATACCGCAGCATAGTCGCATTGCGGTACGCAATCATTTGCAGATTTATAACGTCGTCTTGGAGGGCATGGCGGTGATCATGGTGGTGAGTGCTGAAGTCGCATACCCATATGAGATCTTTTACTTGTGGGTGACTTTTCCTGCAGTGGACGCAAATCCTGGTGTGTTTCACACTTATACTCACTCGGGCCGTGCCCGCAGAATATGTTCCTTATAGGACACAGGAGGTTCCACTTAATGCTTGGCAACATCGTGTTTAGTTTAATGGCGCCCTTCCCCACTCATTAGCGACAACTAGATTGGGTCCTTTCCTTTGTCCATTCCAGGCACAACTTGGCCTGTTTTGGCGGGATTTACTCTGCATCCTCGAATAGGTGCTGTCCCTGTTGCTGATCTACCGTTCCTACATACAGCCGCAATTGCAGTTATGAGGGCCTTGGTAAAATACATTACCCCCAATTTCCCAGGCGGGGCCCCAGGTGTTGCGGTGCATCCAGCTGGACCTAGCGGTATGAAGCTTAGTCCAGTAATGGTTAATGCTGTGATGGGCAAGCGTCCCCAGGATAAGAATGATATGCCTTTCTGGCTTGCCGAGAAATTTGACCAGCTGGAAGCGGTATTTCCTAATACGACTCCTGTTGAGAAACACAGAATTCTTACAATTAGTTTGCCGAAAGACTTGATACAAGACGCCGGTAACTGTGAGTCATGGGGCAGAATTTTTGTGGCAGTTTACACGAGGTGCTTCGGCACTCCGTCAATGGCTGTCCTTCCTACGGTCATTAAGCGTGTTCCGGATGAACAAGGACCTGAGGGTGCGGTTGAATTGGGAATGAGACTCTCCGGCGCATTTGATGTGGTTTCCGAGCTCATCCTTTCTAATATAAAGGGAGATGCGGTAAAATTTCAGATGTCTAATGCTTTGCTCGTGGTCCCCGATGCCGATAAACCCCAACGGTTACCGAAGATTAGCACGGCTGCTTATAAAACCATTGACCGTAATAGTCTGGGTGTCAAGCCATTTTCTACTAAAGAAAAAAAGCAACCCCAAGGGTCAAAGTCCGAAATGGACGTTCAACCCACAGCTCCAAACAAGAATTGGAACAGAAATAAAAAACAGGGTAAACAACAACAGAAACAGGAGTCACGTCCCCATCACCAGTGCCTGCGTCTACTGAGCGCGTGTATGACTTGCGCGACCGCAGTACGATTAAGTGGTCTGATAGAGTTCCTGATCAACGCTCTCCTTGTTCTTTTCAGGACACATCGGCCTCATTGTCCGGTGGTGGAGGCGGCGGAAGACTCGCGACCAGCCCCGTCCGAAAGAAGGAAAAGGCAAGCAGGAAGATTCTTCACAGAAGAGACCCCAGTTTCAGAAAAAGAAAGTTGCCGCTTTAACAGCGAGATATGCCACAGATAGTGAGAATGCAGCTTCGGAATCTAACATGGGCTCTGACTTTGCTGGACAGCGCGGCAGAGATTACCATAGTGCCAGAGGCCCTGCGTCCACTACTGAAGGTGCCAGCGACTGACCAATATGTTGTTGTGGAGACGGCTGATACCAGAGTAGCTCCCCCTGATAGGCTTAATGAAATTGTCCTTTTGATTGAAGGTGACATACAACGTACCATAAAAGGGGTATTTTGGGAAAATCTTACAACTGCCTATGACATTTTGTTAGCGGAGGCTGACTGGCCCCCACCTTTTGTACTCACAGCTCCAAGAGGGGAGGAGGTGATCCTCCCTAGTTTCGCGCACACTGTCCCAAAGGAGCATGCGCTGAATTTTACAGAAGAGTGGGCTAAAGCCCTTGCGCCGGCTCTGTACTATACACACTGTGGGTGGGATAAATTTTCACCACACCACGAGATTCCCTTACGGTCTATGCCACAGCCTCAACCTCAATATCCCATCAGACATGAAGCTAAGGCTTCCGTTGCGGAAATCCTTGAACAATTGGAATATCAAGGTGTAATTGAAACTTGTGTGTCACCAATGAATAACCCTCTTTTTACTGTGACCAAACCTGACGGTTCATACCGTTTGGTATTGGATTACCGGCATTTAAACTCGCATTGCCGTACCTGTGCAGTACAGAATACCCACGGCTCTGCTCTAGTTGATAGTCTTGTGCGTAAACGGTTTAAGACCACACTTGACATATCAAATGTTTTTTTTGCCCACAATTTGGATGGTCTAAGTTCCCAGTGGACCAGTTTTACCTGTGGCGGTAAACAGCGCCAGTTTAAACGCCTAGCGATGGGCTATAAGAATAGTCCAGGTGTGTTTGCCGCCCGCATTGTGACTCTCTTGGAGAGAGTTGACTCAGATGCGTGTTCGTATTTTGATGACATCTATCTCAAAGACGACGAGCTTTGGGCGCATCTGTGTCGCATTGACCGCATAATTTGTAGCTTTGCGGACTTCGGTTACAAATTCAACTTTGCAAAATCTCACATTGCAGAGTACACAGTGTTGTTTCTGGGCTATGAGCTTAACAATGAAGGTCAAGGATTGGCTCCTCACTTCTTGGAGAAATGCGCACAACTGCGCGCTCCTACAACTCTGAAAAAATTACAGTCCTTGCTGGGATTTTTAAACTTTGGACCTACCTACATACCCGAATATGCCCAGCGTATCAAGCCTTTGTATGCTTTGATACAACCAACTTTTACCAAATCTTGCTGGCTGCCAGAACATTCAGCCATTTTGCAATCTTTGCAGGCTGATCTTCTTGAATCTAAATTCTTACTGACTCGTGATAACCACACCAACCTGGTGATAAGAATCATCCCTGGGGCGGTGGGTTTCACATACCTTACTTTTAACGAAGGGGACACAGTACCTATTGCTTACAAGTCATACTTGTATACTTCGGCTGAAAAAGTTTTGACAGCAGTGCAAATGGCGATCCTCAAGGAACGAGCACTGTCACAGGGAAAACGAATGTTGGTTGTTACCCCGTATCCTGCACTTGAAGCAGTGACGAAAGCCAGTGTACCAAATTCTAAGGCTTTGCACCCACGGTGGATGCATTGGGCTGCGTCATAGACGCCTCCGGATGTCACATTTGTTTTTGATGCCTCCTTACAGTCACAAGAGTTTTTGCAGTATGAATTTGTTCATCCAGCGCCATTGACTATGCGGCCTTTGGAGGATTTCCATTGTATCATTTACACTGATGGTTCAGCGCAAGTTGCGCATGGGTCTAAGCACGCATACATTTCAGCTTGCGCCATTGTGGTAGGTGCCATGGTGAATGATGAATTCAAGTCCAATGTCGTGCACACGCAATCTTTAGGGGACTGCACCGCACAATTGGCTGAGCTCCGGGCTCTACTGCTTGCATTAGAGTACCCTGATCCTAGTGTGACGACTCTAATTGTGAGTGATTCTTACTACTGTGTCCAGTCTTACAATGAAAGTCTGTTCTTTTGGATTCAGAATGATTTTTTTCGTGATTCCAAGGGTAGCACAATAAAACATAAAATGATCTGGGTCCGAGTGGCTGGGCTTAAAGAGCAGTTCCACTCGTGTATGTAATTCACACTCTTGGTCAGCAGCGCGTGGGAGTTCACGCTGTTGGCAATTCTTTGGCCGATGAGGCCGCAAAATCAGCAGTATCGACATATTTGGTTGCGGCAGTTACACGTTCCAAGAGTAAGATTGATGATGATATCTTGGCGGCTGTAGCCGCGTCTGAGAAGGGAAGTAAATATCCTAAGGGGTTCCCTTTCGAAGTATACTTATCACTTAAGTCCTGATAAAGTCCCTTATGTGAAAATACCGGACGTTGGTGAAAGGTTAATTCCCAACGCAGACCGCAGGTCCACACTGATTACAGCTGCCCATGAAGGTGTTGTATCGGCTCATGCGGGCGTTTTGGCTACTGTATCTCAGTTACAACAACGTTTCTGGTGGCGGGGACTGTACAAACAGATGCGTGATTATGTCCTTCAATGTGACATTTGCCAGCAGATTAAACCTTCCACTGCTGTGAGTCCGCCCCAGACACAGTTGTACATTTCTAATAAACCACTTGGTTGAGTTTATTTAGATCACTGCGGTCCTTTTTCTTCTGATACTGCGTATAAGTACATCTTAGTAGCAGTTGATTCATACACACACTTTGTGTGGGTGTGGCCACACCGCAGCGCTGATTCGCAAACTGTCATAAGAGACTTGCGTTTCTTTGTAGGGATTTTTCCTGTGGACCCTTCCATTTGGATCAGGGTCCTGCTTTTGCCTCTAAGGCGTTTAAGGATGCCATGGCTTCATTGGGGGTCCAAGTCAAGTTTTCATCTCCATACAGACCTGAGGGTAATAATGTTGTGGAACGAATTAACCGTGATTTAAAGCAGTCTTTGACAGCTAGGGTTATAGGCACTGGCAGGAACTGGCTGGCCTACCTTAATAGCGTGCAGCGTGCCCTTAATGATCTCCCTAGAAGGTCTCGGGGTGGGCGGACCCCATACAAAATGCTCTTTGGTATCAAGATGTTCGTCCCAGACCTTGACGGTCTAGACCAGGCAGCTGTTGCTGCCTCCTTTGACGTAGATGAACATTGCAATGTTTTACAGGATCTACAAAAGACGAGAGACAGTCTTGCAAAGGAACATTTGCCCTGCACATCTGAAGCTGCGTTGCAGATTCCGGTAGTTGGCTGGCTTCCCCAAGTTGGAGAACTGGTTCGATAGAAGATCGAAAACAGGAAAGAATTTGGTCCCTCTTATCGAGCTCCAGTTCCAGTGCTTGGCGTGAAGGGCACAAGAACAGTCATTTTACCACCACTTCCAGGTCTTAAAGAAATCAGGTATATCTCCATTGACAATGGCCGATTCTTCTTAGTATGACACCGGCAGTCTCATGTCCTTCGATTTTGAGAAATTCTGTTTTGGCTCCGGCTTCTGTACCCAGGCCTGATGTTGCCCTTGAGCAGCCTGCAGTTTCGAGTCCTTTACTGAGTTCTCTGCCTGGTGCTCACCTTGATGAAACTGTCTACACTTACCCCACTGACTTATCAATGCCTGATTTGCAAACTCGTTTGGCCACAGAATCAAGATTTTCATTTGATACGGACTCTCACACATCGAAGACCCCTTCAAAAATTTCTGTTTTGGCAACACTGTTTAAAAAACATTTTTTTATTCCACCTTGGACCTTCATTTCGTTGGTGCTTTTTTCGATTTATCTGTTCATGTCAATTGGCTTTGTGGTGTATTTTTTTCGACTTGTCAACGGACACTATGTCGAGGAGAGAATATACATTCGACATATCAATGGAAAATTGGCTCCCCATTCCTCATCACACAGATTGAAGAAGGACCTGGCTTTTGTTAATATCACTGCTTGGCCTGTCTTAGATGGGATTGTATGGGATCCTGTTCGATTTCAAATCCATGGGCCCACTGAAGTTATAAATGTCCCTTAGGGGTGCTTAGAGTTTCTATGGGGGATGTGATTAAACAAAATATACATTCTGATAATTGAGATGTTCAGGCCGTAGAAGCTTTATTTTCTGATTTGAAATATTGTGCTGCCTTTGATGCTGAAGATTTGTATTTAGAATCTGCTAATTACGAAGATTTGTATTGTTACCAACATTTTGGCAATCACTACCTACATAAAGCTAATACCAGGAGGAACACTTTCAATTATACACAATGGGAACATTGTCCAGCTCCTGTACAGGGCAGTTCTACTTCCTTTTTGAAAAGGTTCACTTATTTTACCGATTTTAATCAGTCAAATCCCAATGCATTTTATTTTAAGATGACTGACTGAAAAGTCCACATCCAAGGTTAGACTTACCGACACAAAGTTATTTTATTCGAAGTCCTTTCTAGACCAATTGGCTGTTGGGGGCTACGAGTTGTAGAGGGATACCATTGACCTTATATCTGTTTGGGGTTCTAAAAGCTGGCAAGTGCAAGGCACTGAGGCTTTGCACCGTGCTTGCCTCATTCCAAACCATATGTTATTTTTGAATTCTAAAATTTCAGAGACAACTTGCTTTGGATTGGCTACTATTAAAAAATTAAATGCTCCTTCTTTTCCTGAATTAGAAGAATATTCCGGTTGGTATAATGCAACCAAATTAACAATCAAAGAGTTACAAACGCTGAATTCTTCCTTTAACATATCCAGTTTGGATCCCAAGGGTTGGTTGCTCTGGCAAAGAAGTGCTGATTCTTGCCAGCATCATTTTCTGGGTTTTGCTCATGGCTTTACACCGGTCAGGGTGGATCCCCGTTTTGTAAGTGGCCATTCTGTGACTACCTATTCTGTAGGCAAATTATGTCAGAATTGGCTCAAACATTCAACTTTGGCGTCAGTTAAGCTGCATTTATCTAAACTAACTGACGATGTTGATCTGAATGATTTTGTGAAAGGCCCAGCTAACGGTTGATCTAAAAGATGGATATATGCAATTTACAACGAGGTCTGGAAAATGTCCCAGATTGAGGCGGCTACCGCATTAGAGCTATAGATCAGGCTAATTTAGAGAAAGTGCTAGCAGTTGTGGATAACATCATTAACAAACTCTCTTCCAGCATTCACACTTTAGACAATATTGTTTCATCTGTTGTTGATATTGTGCAGGATGAAGTGTCGGTTTTGTATCATGATCAAAATCAATTGCGTTCTATTATGCAATTTGCATGGACCTTGCAGACCTTAAAAGCTGGCAAGGTGCCATGGCATTACTGCACAGGAAGAGGTCCACCCAAACTAATTAAACAATGGCTCATAAGGAGTCCACTCGTTTTAAAGTGCAATATGGAACTCACCAAAGGGCGACATGAAGGTCACAAAGTGAAATGGATTACAACTGTCGATATACAAAAGTCTTTATTTTCTTTTTTTCATTATTTAGTTTATATACTTTTTATTCACAACATTAGATAACATAATACATCAATAAATAGTTACAGACATTACATCAATGAATACACATCATATAGATCCCCCACATCAACCTCTCAACAGACACACACTCTTTTCTCATTCTGTCACACACAAACATCCACAGATATACCATACTCAATACACATTCCTCCACGTAATCCCCAGAGTGACACAAGGAATGGACCCTGCAGGAACTTCGTGGCACACCGCCAGGAGGCCCAGATCGATAAGGCAGGATCCAGAATTCAAATAACGCCAACGCGCGTTTCAGTGCAAAGCCCAGATCTACGGGCGCACCTTCGTCAGGGCTTTCACGCCGAGGGAGAGGGGAAGACACGACACATAAAAGATGCACCAGTGACCAATCTATTATAAAAGGAAATACAATTTAGATACAGTTTTATGCTCAATGGAAACAGTCAACAGTGGAACAAAAGATTTTGAATAAGGTCCACAGTTTCAAATATAGTTAATGCACATTTCATTCAATTAGATAGTCATGTACATTTCAGCCTGTATTATTTTGCTTGGAGACATCGCCACCCATACCAGGTGAGCTCCAATGTTAAAGATAGGATAATGAATAAACACTAATTATAAATAAAAACACCAGAATTAACACACAGAAATCCCTAGATGCAAGAAATATCAAACATCACATTTCATCACATTGAGAACGAGACAGCAAACTTTCCATATACATTCTCCCAAGGTCATATGGCTACCCTCAAAGAGATGGTATCCCCCTTCACTAAAAAAGGCAAAATTTAAACTTTCTTTTAAACATAAGACCAATTCCTCTCGGGGCTCTACTGTTTACATACTACTATAGCCCTCCCACAAATTCAAATTAGAGGGTCCCCATTTTATCTCAGCCACGGTTTATGGATCCAAAAGGTTGTAGTTTGGTATGTCACTGGTCCGACCTAGCAGGCATAGATCCGCTCAGATTCTAAGTACGATTAAACACGAAGGAAAGAAAAATAGAGATGGGAGGGTTTCAGCAAAGGTCGCAGCTTCAAAAGGGCTCGACTAAATAGCAACACCGCCCACACCCAGCATATCATCGGCGGCTTACCCGCTAAGAATATTTGTTCCTCCAACGATCTTGAATAGGTCTCATACGGACAGTACCTTTCTGCTCCAAACGGTCCTCAATGCGTATATCTAAATAAAAAGTGCACATCAATGAATCGTGCAAGACGATCCACAAGTACCCAATGACATTAGAACTGAGTACGAGTTAGGTCTAATTCTCGATATTAACTAGAAGGACAATGCATAGGATCGCGCATGGAAGGCTGACGGAAGCTAGTTCGAATAAGTTACAGGCAAACAGTTTGATGAGATTCCTAATTAGTACATACCGTGGGATACACAGCAAGGGGGGTCATAGGTCCCCACCCACAGCCAAGAGGAAAGTCTTCTAACGCTTCCGCCCATAGATAAAAACCTTTATTTTCTGCAAGGGACAACAAAAGCGTGGGAGATCGATGAGGGTACAGCCACAAGCCATGCTTTCAGAAAGAATGCTAAAGACACAAATATTTAAATTCTTAAATCTCCGTTGCAGAATAGCTAATTATCGGAGAATTAAGCCGGAACAAGGCAATAGTTCTAGAAAGATACTTCTAAAGCAAATAACCAATTTCCTACAAAAACCCGATAACGTGCAATGGTTAGCATAAATAGCTAGCCGAGTGGTTAATCCACTTATCTTATGCGCGTCCTCCTCGCCTCAGATAGAGTGTCGTTAGCGTGATTCTCCTCTCGTCTAATGGTCCTTACTGGCATTACATGAACACCTCATCTTTGTTTGCCCCGTTTAATTTGACTGACAAGCAGCGTTTGATGTCAATGAAGCATGCAACGTTTTCCATGTTACACATTGAAAGGTTAAGACCTTTACCATTTTCAGTGGCTGAGGCAAATTCGGCAACGTGGCTAATCCACGGGTTAATAACTCTCCCGTTCCCTCTATTCAAGTTCATGGGGTGTATGAAGTACTATGCCATTTGGAGGTATGTGCCTCTGGGCACTGCTTATCTCCATGAAGCTTGGTCGCTTCCATTTACCTATAGATGCCTTAGGGAGGGTAAGGAAGTTTATTTAAATGGTGAAGAATGCACTGAAACACCAGATCACTCATTAATGTGTAGGCATATCCAATTTATGACTCTTGTAACCAGAATGAGCCGAATTTAGCCTCTATTTTGAAAGGTACACCTGTGCCTGCTATTGTACCCACATTCACATTACTGGCAAATGAGAGTTATTTACTTTTAAATAATGAGGATTGTTGTGGGTTAGTAGCGGGAATTACTTATGGATTTACCGTCAGTGAACGTGTGGTTTGCTGTAAGAATGTAATGTATCCTCCTTAGCATGGGAAGCTTGATATTTCCATCTGGCCCACGATTCCGACCTTGAAAGCAGAGTTCAACAAGATGAGTCGTAAAAGAGCTCTATTGTCCCAGAAAGAAGTAGCCCTCACATCTGCTCATGAGACATTCGTCCTTCACGTGGCAAACACCCGCATAGAGGTGCATGCTTTATTAAATACTGATTTGCCCTTGCATTTCGGTGAGTTAATTCACACTATCTTTAATGCAACCTCCGCCACAGGGCTGGCACACTTTTTTAAAGTTGTAACCAGTAGCCTTGTGACTTCTTTTCAAACTATATTTGGTGTATTCCCGGCATTTTTTCATTCGATTTTTTCGAGCCTGTTTGGTGGATTTCCCTTACTACTGGCTCTGGCTGCAGGCGTTCTTTTACTGTTTTGTTTATTTCAAAATGGATGCACGCCCTGTGTTGCAAGAAGAGCTGTCACGGCTGGTGCTGCTTCGCAACCGAATGCTTGAGTACTATGGAGCGCTGCCTCTTGCTTCTTTGAGTGCGGCTTATGGATTATCGTTTCAATTTTTATTTTCCTACTTTACATGCGTCCAGCCTGTCTTTCATTGCCTGAGTTGCGATTTTGACTGGGCCCTGGATTTGTGTCTCTGCAATACGGTGTCTCCCGATGCGGATTATGATCAGCTTATGAGCCCCTTAGTTGCTCATGAATTGCTTTGTTCTGGCGGAGTGATTATGGCCTTTTCAGCGATGCATGGAGATCTTGGTCGTTGGAATGTATTCGCAGCGGCGCAAGATTTCTTGGCACACAGCTTCATTGAAAACCCACCGAGTTGTCCTCTGATGGTGCTAGAGGCTCCAGTAATTGAGGAACATGTATGTTCTTTCCCTTTGTTAAACTAGACGGCTGAAAAATATGCAGATGAGAACAGTGGCTTCCTGTTGGAGGCTGACGCTGCATATTTTGCATATTCATTATTAGACTGAGATGTTTCATCGCTTCTCTCTCTTCCATGACCGAGGTCACTTATTGGACATCGGATATTTTTTTTATTTTTTATCAAGCCTGAAAAAAATGTTTCTGCCCAGACCTATTCACTTCACTAGGTCCAATGGCTACATTTATTGAATTTGAACTTTTATCGGACTATAAGGTTTTTTGTTCTAAAAAATGTTTTCCCTTGTGCAAATTTGAGACTGGTTCTGACTGTCGTTCTTGAACTCTGCATTCCAAAATTTGCCCCTTCTCTTATTGTGTCTTATCTTATCGGTGCTTGGATCAAGGGAGTGTGTCATGGAGATGGGCTTTGCCTTCACACTGTGTTAAGTTAGCATGAGCTTATTAGAAGATTAAACGCCATTCTTCCTCTCTGCTGCTTTTGCACACGGCACACAATATTATAAATGTTTACAGTCTAGCAGAATATTTTGCTTCACACGAGAATAATATGCTTTCCTATAGTATCAGTCTTGCTTGGTACGCTATGTCTGAACAGTGAGTGCCAAGGCCACCAAGGTTATTTCAACACAGCGGCTGTTGTTCGGTCTGATCAGCGCATGTTCTAGACATAACACATATGCAGCTGTGGCCACCTCTGATTTTGGCGCGTTTAATAATGCACTGCGCAGAGCATGCACACACAGTTGGAGAACATTCGCATGCAGAGAGCTGGAGTAGAAAATGATGTGATACCTTTCTACTAGGACCAGAGGTATGGGGCCGCCCTTGTAATCCCAAGAGACCTTCTGTAGATATAATATAATATACTAGCAATATATATAGCTAGCAAGAGAGGGTAAGATTTAGGTGCAATTTAGCCTTCCTCCCTTTAGCAGTTTAACATGCTTTCTCCCTTTGTATTTTATGGAATAGTAACTATGCTGATAACCTTGTTGCTTATAATATATCTGCTTGTATTAGCTAAGATACTGCACCTGAGAACACGGCATTAGACATAAATATTTCAAACTTGCAAGTGTCTTCATTTACTCCTCGTTTTGGACTGGTATGCTAGTATAACGAAAGAGTGTACATGTGTTCCACGTTACCTGAGGTGTTCTGAGTTCATGTTCTAGGTTGTCTAATCATTGGGGTTATGGAAGAACCAATGAGACACTGATTGCTAGTCTGGTAGGGGATTTTGGATACTAAGGTGAGTTTTTGGTACACCCTAATTCACTGAGGTTCCAAGTCTCTATGCTTAGTTCTGTGTGGGAGCAGAATCCCTGCGACACAGGTGAGCTCCTGTCTTTGTATCCCGAACTCCAGCCTTAGCTGTGTGCAGGATGTGTATCCTGGTAACCCATTGACCATTTGTATTGCTCTTACTATTGTGCGATCATGGCTTCACTTCCATAAGTGATGGATGGTATAAGTTTTGCCTGGATCATTCTGGTAAAGGTGAGGAGGTTTGGGCCAGAGATATTGTTTTTTTAGGTTTCTTAGTGCCACAGCCACAACCGTCCACGCACCCAACCACCGAACCACGCCCCCCACCACCACCCTCTGCAGCTGGACACATGTCTGCGCTGAAGACACCACCCGCCCGATGATCCCCAACCGACCCCTGCCCCCACCACGTCTTCAACAAGGCCGACTCCATCATCGCACCCCAACCCCGGGACATCATCAACATCTCCTTCACCACCGCCACCTTCCCGGAGAGCTGGAAGCATGCCGAGCTCAGCGCCCTACTGAAGAAACCGACAGCAGATCCCACCGACCTCAAGAACTTCCGCCCCATCTCGCTCCTCCCTTTTCCTGTCAAAGTCATCGAGAAGACGGTCAATAAACAGCTCGCCGCCTTCCTCGAGACGAATGGATCCCTCGACCCCTCACAGTCCGGTTTCCGAGCCCACCACAGCACTGAGACCGCCCTCATCGCAGCCACCGACGTCATCAGATCCCTGCTTGACAACGATGAAACAGCTGCCCTCATCCTCCTGGACCTCTCTGCAGCGTTCAACACAGTCTGCCACCGCACCCTAATACAGCGCCTCAGCAACATCGGAATCCAAGAGAAGGCGCTGGGAGGGATCATCTCGTTCCTCGCCGGATGAACCCTGAGAGTCCGCCTCCCCCCGTTCAGATCCGCGGCCACCGAAGTCATCTGCGGCGTACCTCAAGGATCCTCGCTCAGCCCCACCCTCTTCAACGTCACAATGAGCCCCCTCACAGACATCGCACGCCAACACAACCTCAACATCATCTCCTACGCCGACGACACCCAGCTGATCCTCTCCCTCACCAACGACCCTCTCACCGCCAGAGCCAGCCTACACGAGGGAATGAAGGACGTCGCCGAATGGATGAAGATCAGCCGTCTAAAACTGAACTCAGACAAGACGGAAGTCCTCATCCTCGGATCATCCCCCTCCGCCTGGGATGACTCCTGGTGGCCCCCTGCCTTGGGCACCACCCCCAAGCCAACGGACCACGCACGAAACCTGGGCTTCATCCTGGACTCCTCCCTCACAATGACCAGACAAGTCTACGCCATCTCGTCATCCTGTTTCAACACCCTGTGCATGCTCCGAAAGATCTTCCGTTGGATCCCCACCGAAACCAGGAAGACGGTCACCCAGGCACTCATCACCAGATGACTGGACTACTGGAACACCCTCTACGCAGGAACCACGGCCAAACTGCAGAAAAGACTCCAGCGCATACAGAATGCCTCATCACGACTCGTCCTGGACATCCCCCGCCACAAACACATCTCCGCCCACCTGAGAGACCTGCACTGGCTCCCCGTCAACAAGAGGATCACGTTCAGACTCCTCACCCATGCACACAAGGCTCTCCACGACCTGGGACCCAAATACCTCAACAACCGCCTCACCTTCTACACACCCACCCGCCAGCTTCGATCGACCAGCCTCGCCCTCGCCACCGTACCACGCATTCGCAGAGCCACCGCCGGAGGAAGATCCTTCTCCTTCCTGGCGGCCAAGACATGGAACTCCCTCCCCATCCACCTACGGCTGACCCAGGACCATCTCTCCTTCAGGAGGCAACTCAAGACCTGGCTTTTCGATCAGTAACGGACCCCTTCCCCCCGAGCGCCTTGAGACCCTCCAGGTGAGTAGCGCGCTATATAAATTGTCTGATTGATTGATTGATTGATTGAGTCATTATTCCTCTTTTTTTATGGCCTTACATTGAGCTATATAGTTCCCTTTGTTATCGATTATAACTCCCAAATACTTGTAATTTTGTACAGCTTCCAGCTTGCATGATGCCAGATGCCAGTGGTGCTTTGACTTTTTTCTGCGGATGTTCACACTCAGAATTTTTGTATTTTCTCGGTTAATGCTTAGTTTGTTCTCCTCCGGGTACCAAGATGTAATATCAAGCAGTGACTGTAAACCTACGAGTGTCCGGCTAATAAGCACCAAGTCCGGCTAATAAGCACCAAGTCATCCGCGTAAAATAAGTTAGATAACTGGAGGGCATCTCACTTGGGAGCGTGTGAGTTGCTTCCATTGAGAGTGGCCGAAAGCTCTGCCATAAAGAGGTTGAAAACTATTGGGGCAAGCATGCAGTCTTGTTTCAGTCCAGAGGTTGTTGGGATCTTCTTTGTTAGGTGGTCTACTGTGCCCAGTTTTACTTGCACCCAGGTGTTACTATGTAAAAGAATTAGCCGTTTTAGAAGTAGCGATGAAATATTCAGCCTTTTTAATTTTTGCCACAGTAAGTTCCTGTTTATATGGTCGAACGCCGAACTATAATCAATAAAACACAAGTACAGGGGCTGTTTTATTGCAAGTGCAGTGTCTGTCAGTATTGAGAGAATTGAAATGTTGGTTGTAGTCCCCTTGTTCTTACAGAAGCCTGTTTGGTTTAGCAGGATTGCTGAGATTTCTGCGGCCCAGGACATTAGTTCTTGCAGGGATAATCCTGCATAATATTTGGATTTGTTATCTAATAAGGCTATCAAACGGTAGCTTTTTGGGTTATTCCTATTGCCTTTTTTGTAAATGGGAGAAATGATCGAGACCCTCCATGATGATGGTATCGTCGATGTATGCAAGATTCAAAAGTTGATTTTAATACTGAGGCCCAGTATTCCGGGTCTTGTGTGAACAATATAGACAGGGTACCACTTGATCCTGGAGCTGCCTCACACCTGCCTTTGGAAATCCATTAAGCAAATTTGTGTGGTTGTAATTGTGAAGGGCTGTTCCAGTTTTGTGTTAGAAGCCATTTAAGATGTTTGTGCTTCCCAAGCAGGAGGTTTTCGGTACGGGATTCATTTTCTCGATCTTTGTTAAAATGGGTTTGGAGGAAGATTGTCCATGCCTCTTATGTTACCAGCGAATTGATGCCTAGACTTGACGGGTTGGCGAGGGTGTCGATCTTTTGCCAAAATTGTGTGCTGTTATTATTTTTTATATCATGCAGGAGTTTAGCCCAGAGTGTCTCATCAGCATCTTTTTTGAGGCGCCAAATTAGTTTGTTGCGCTCGGCTTTCAGTTGTCTCAGTTCTTGTAAGGCCATGGGATCAAAGTCACCTCTCTTCAATCTCCGAAGTGCACGGTTTAGCAGCGCCTTGAGCTTTTTCAGTTGTGTATTATTTCCGATGTTGGAGTAGGGGCATTTATTTTGAGGGTATGTTGATCACTTGTTAGATAGATTCCCTTTTTTACCCCATATTTATTTCCTAGATTTTTAGTAAACCCCTCCCAACTTCCCATACTATCAGACTCAGTGGCTTGTGCTTCTTCCACCAGGTGTTTTGCAAAGAAGAGGAGGCCTTCCGGGTCATCTGTTTTGAATTGTATTCTCTTCTCGTTAGTTATATTTTGCAGGCCATGTGCGTTTACTGATAGAGATTGAGATGTGGATGGTGCTTCTATTGTGATTTCCTGTGATAAATGATCGCTGTAGTCTGAGGTTCCAATATGGTAATCTATTACTTTTGGGAACATACAGTGAGTTGTAAATGTATAATCTATTGTTGTGCTTACTCCTGCATTATGAAATGTTGCTGTCTGCAGGCTGGAAATCTTCAGTTTAGTGCTCAAAAGCCCAGCTGCTCCAGGGTTGCTAGAAGCCTCTCAGCTATTCTGATGGTATGTTTTCCGCCTGAGTTGTTGTCCTGCGTTGCTGCATCCTATACAAATGAGTCCTCCTCCATGTGGGAATCTTCAGATATGTTTAGGAAAATATTTCAATTGAAGTCTCTAGTGATGATCAAGCTGTTAGTTTGTTGAATTTTTCTCAAGTTCCTCCTTCAGCTGCTGGCTCCCTTTAGTTCTGTCGCACGGGTGTAAATTGAGGTTTATGAGGATTATCTTCTCTTTTTTAACCTCTCCCTGTAAGGTGATTCTAAGCACTTGCATGGAATTTGGAGGTGCTAAGCTGCACGTCATTGGCTCCATTGCATAAATGCTCTTTATAGAGCTGTATGTGGCAAGGCCTCTCTTACTATGGCCACGTTTGGCACTCTTTGTGGCTGGTAGGGAGTGCATGTTGAATGAGACTATGTCAACATTTTGAAGGTAAGATTGCAGTTCCGGGACTAGAGTCTTACCTCCCATGCCATGGTGTTCCAGGAACAAAGTTTCAGTTTTTTTTTGTTTTGAGTGCGTGGAGCTTAGTATTTCATGGATTTTGGCTTTTGGTGTTTACAGTCCTGGATAACTAACTTCACCCATGTAGGTCTGTGCTTTTGGTTATGTTTGTCCTGTGAGTCCACTGGTCTCAGGAATCTTTGCTCTCAGTACTTTTGCTGCATGCTCTGCGCAGCACTGAGTATGAACGTAAACTCAATTCTACCTGCCCAGGTTCTTTTTGATTTTCTAAAATGGCAATTAAGGGTTCCGTATATCTTAGTTTAATGAAGGGCTGTAGCTTGATGCCCCAGGCATTGAGTTTAGTATGTTCCTTTAAGACTCTATCGGCTACGTCTGGTATGGTCCAAACTGTTTTAGTTGCTTCCACTCCCATTTGATCTGGAGACTTCACAAATTCAATTGACTCTAGGTCATTATTGGTTTTTAGGTTCTTCAAGCTACTGATGGACTTTAGTAGACGTGGCATGTTTTCCCTATTTAATATGTCGACCCGTCCCTTTGACTTGTACTCGGGGTGGAACATGATTGTTCTAGAGTCCAGATGTGCTGTTTGGTCTAGAGGAGAATCCTGTTTAACTATTGGTGTATCTACTGACTCAGGGGGTTCGCTTATTATTGTTGTTTCCATACCGTACGTGTTCCTTCCTCATGTTGGATCTGTCTCAGTGTGGAGGCCTGTTGTAATTGTACCCCTGTGTGTGCATCCTCTGCCTTTCCAAGGTTCGCTCTTAGGGTTAGCGCCACCGCTTGTGATTGTGTTAGGGGAGATGCTCCCTTTTGCTTCTTTCCCCTCTTTCGGACTGGGGCATTCGGATGACTCTTGGGTGGGTACTGTCCCATCACCTCCCTGCATTGAAGTGTCTCAAGGATCTTCTTGTAGGTCATTTCCAGAATCATGACTCTTGCCCCTGCAAGGTGATGTAGTCTGTATTCATTTTTAGTTTCCCCCTTCTTCCTCTGTTTCCGCCGCTATTTGGAAGTTTGCAGGCTAGTTGTTGAAACAATCTTTCCAGAAGGATTACTTTGAATGCTGTGTTGCACTTTGAGAACGTCGGCGATGCTTGCCTTATTTGATTTTTTACATCTATTCTTGTTGGGTCTAAACCCTCATCGGACGGTCTTGCTTCTGGTGTCAGATTCAGAGTACACTGGGTCAGATCCCGGTTTATTGGTTGTTTCTCGACCTTTCTCATAATGGCTACTTTTTTTCTGATTTTTGTGTCACAGCATTTCTTATGTCAGAAAGGAGATTATCCATTACCGTTGGAAGGGTTGCCAGCTTGTCTACAATTGTTACGCCGGTACAGATGGCCTGTACAGTTTGTGTCTCCGATTGTGCCCTTCTGATCAGGTTATTGAGATCTGCCAATTTGTTGTCGATCTTTCGGACGAAGATCGAGAGTGAATTGAGAACTGACAGTTGGATATCCATTTTGTCGGACTGGTGTTTCATGGCATTTACTGACATTTGCATAGTATGCAGTAGTCTGGTCCAGATATCTTCTTTTTGATGCTGTTTGGCCTGTTTCATGTTAGGCATTGGAGAGCTGTTTCTTCCTTTGGGCTCTACTTGGGGCGCACGTGAGTATGAGGCAACCAATTCCTCCCATTCCTCTGGTGTGAGGTATGATGATTCTGGTTTGGTTCCCTGAGTTGTTGAAATGTATGGCCCTTGTGTTTTTGTTTTTGGCTCGGTTTGCGCGTGGCTGCTGGGAGTTGGCCATGCAGTTTCTGGCATTGTTTGAGGAGTGAGTCGAGTTTTCCCAGCCACCATTCTGGTAGGCATTTGTGTGGGGTCTTTATTACCCATCGTTGCCTCCATGGGCTCAAGCGCTGATAGGGATGAGAAGCTGGGTTGCTCTCCTTGATTGAAGTCTTCTTGTGAGTATTCTTTGAGTTGTTTTTGGGGTAGTTCAGGAGACCCTGATTCTCCCCTTAAGGTGGCAGTATTGTTGGTGGGGTTTCCACATTCTTCTAACATGACCTCCCCTTTTTCCCAGTTGGTGTGTTAAACATTTGACCAGAGAATCTTCCTTGATGAGACTGGGAGGGGTATGAATGTTGGTGCTTTCATTTTCTTCCTCTTCCATTGCCTCTGCATAGCTTATGGCATGTCCTGGGCTGTCTTTCTCCCTCCTATTAGGATTAATTGTTTTTTTGCGCAATCAGCTCTGATTGGTTCCATATGACATTGCTTGTTTGTCCGAGTTCCTTATTCCCATTGATCTTATCATCTTCTTCACTTGCATTCCACAGTATTGCTGCACTCGACCTTTGCCTGATGGCTGCAGACTCTCCGCAGTCTACCTTTGACTGCTGTTGCACCATTTGTTGTGGTTTAATTTTTTGGAGAGGTCAGTTCAGACCTTTGTCTTGTGTTGGGAGATTCACTATTGAAAATAAAGCACATAGACCAAGCAGTAGTCTTTAACAATGGCCGATCTACCAGGGTTTAAACGACCTTCAAAGTCATTGTAGAAGAATCGTCAGTCATGCCAACAGAAGAACAGTCTGTTTAGTGTTCTAAAAGGAAAGATGGGATTAGGCTTCTGCCACAACTATGCCTGAGTTAACTCTGCATATATTTGAAATCTAATAGTATGCTAAAAAAAGGTAATTATTAGTCAGGGGCTAGCAACAAATATATAAAGTATGGCTATACTATTTAAGATGGGGCATTAATGTGATGGAGCCACCAATAGTGGCTAAGGTGCATTATTGTATTGCAGGCTTAGAGATCTACCTGTGGAGCAATTTCCCTTAAGGACTATTGGGTGGGCAGGGGTGTAGCTTCGTCAATATTATTAAGAGAGTGTGAGACTGAACTTCCCAACAAGTGATGCAGTGTACCCATAAAAAAAAAAAGACAGTTGGTAGCCTGGGGTATGGTTTGCATTAGGACTGAGTTGGTGGAATTAGTATGGCATTTGGAAAAGTAAAGATCCTTCTTGGTAGGATTAATAAGTACATACAACCATAAGATGGCAAACTAATGTTGCGCTTCTGAATATGCAAAAGAAAAGGACCAGTTGAATAATAAATCAATGCTTGACAACTGTGTATGCTCAGCACACGAGACAATGCCACTTATACCAAGTGGCACAATACAATGCTACAATCAAATGGAATACACTATCATGTATACATACAAGGCTGGGCATTGTGCCACTCCAGTACTATGTTGCATGTTTGTCTCGATTGAATGGATTTTGCTTTTTTCTACACTCTTTAAAACAGGCCAATACAAGGTCACATGTAAAAAAAAAAACCTGGGCATAGCATTTATGGGCTCCAGGTGTGTACTTAGGCAAACTTATATAAATGCTCCTTAAGACCTTTTCTCTAATGCCCACATTCTGCCACCACCATCCCCTTTAAAAGTATTTGGTATTGAGCTAGACATGTATTCCTCCCTGGTATGTGCAGTAGAAGTATTTGCTGCACTAGACAGTAATCTCATCTCTTTCCTGGACTTAATGGGACTCCACACCAATGAACCCACTCTGATTTTAGGTCGGCTAGTTGCACAGAAATAGTCTGAATTGTGGGTGATGTAGTGCACTCCAGTTCAGGTCTTGAAAAATTAGGGCAGGCTGCCCTCACAAGGATGGTCGAAGAACATCCCAGAAGACTGAGTTCTATACTAGTGATAAACATGCACCCATATTTTTAAGACATTGGTTGGCAGATTTTTAGAGTGTGGTACATACTGAGGCTCATGGTTGTAATAGAAAAGCAGTGTAACATTTGCAGGTAACATGACCCCTTCTTTTGGAAGGCTGTATAAAATGCTAGGTAAGTTGTCTTTCATCCTTCATTTTGTGCCAGTTGGAAATCATAGCCAGTATCGTGAAAGGGACCAGTAGCAGTACTTAAAGCAGTCAAAAAAGTACTGTTGCAGACTAATAGGACATGATTTAAGGTCTGAGAGGCAATACTTCATCTGTAAGGGATCAGTAGTACCTTGACTGCACCAAACTGACAGACTACCATTAAAGTCTGAACAAGGTTGTTTACAAGCAATATACTCATGTGGTTACCATCACAAAGAGCACAGTGGCCTGATTCATGAAGAAGCTGCAAACAATACGAATCTCAGGAGTTCATTAGAAGCAACCCCGTTTTTTATGGAGCAAAGAAGTCTCTAATTCTTCACGTACAAAGGACATGCATGCATCAAGGTGAACATATGTCCCTTCATTACTTTTAATGAGGTTGGAGGGAAGACTATGGTTAAGTTGACATAGGTGCACATAATGTGATGGTGTTCTGCAAGTGACAGCAGAACTCTGTCTCAGCATGCAGTGTTGCAGTGTGTCATTCCATTCCCTGGGTTTCATGTGACCTTACATGCAAACACTGCCATGCAGAAAATATGTCTCCATCAATAGTACATTAGGAGTTTTGTTATGTTATTGTCCATTTCTAAAGCGCACATTCACCAGGCGGTCTATTGGCGCTATGTAACTGATCAGCCTTCATCCTCACTTATTGGTAGGTCTGTCTGAAAAGCCATGTCTTCAGAAGTTTCCTAAATCTAACAAGATCAGAAATAGACCTGAGGTCCAGGGGAAAGCTATTCCATACTCGAGGGGCAATAACGGCAAGCCTACGCCCTCTGATCCTATGTGTTTTAAAGAGGGGATCACCTGTAAGTGAAAGTTGCTAGATCTTCGTGCTCTAGAAGGGCAGTTTATTATGATCCTACAAATGCAGAGTAATTGAAGTAAAGGGCCTTAAAGATGTTGCCATGTTTGGGTAGATTGTATATCAGCTGGGCGGCCTGATTTTGGATTAGCTGGAGCCTGCACAAGAGGACTTTGAGAAGACCCAGGTAAAGCGATTTGTCGTAGTCAATTCTGGACATGACTAAAGCTATAATTACTTGGGTCAAAGCCCCCCTCGTAAGGATTTTTTTTATTTTTTATGCCACAGAGCTTGGAGAAGCTAGCTGAGGTCACTGCTCATACCTGCAGCTTGAAGGATAGTTCCTCACAGATAATTACGCCCAAGTTTTTACTGCCATTTTGGGTGCGGGGGGGAACCCATCTCTCTAGGCCAAAATGAGGGGGCCCAATGATCCATCTTACTTTTTGTGAGGATCATATCAGTTTTATCGGAGTTCAACTTCAAATGGTTGCTGTTCATCTAATCCTGGATGAAAAGCATTGTATCATTAATCGTGAATAGCAGTTGCATTTCGTCCAAGTAGTTAAAAATGTTGATTTCCCTATTTTTCAGTGCATTAATCAAGGGACAAATTAAGATGATGAAAAGGTGGTGGGACAGCAAAGAACCTTGAGGAACCCCACAATTCAGTTGCACGTCTGTGGAAGATAAAGGGGGTAACCTGACTGATTGAGATCTATCTCTCAGAAAGGAGATAAGCCAGTACAGTGCTGAGTCCCGAAAACCTGCGCCCCTATCTCGGTCAGCCAAGATAATATGGTTGACCGTGTCAAAGGCCGCAGACAGGTCCAATAGTACCAAGGCTTGAGTATTGCCATTGTCTACTTCCTTCCACATGTCATTGACGACAGACATGATCACTGCTTCTGTGGAGTGTACCAGTCAAAAACCCATGTGAGCTGGGTCCAAAAAGCATGACTATTTGATGAATTAGCATAAATGGTGGGCTATGTGAGCCTTGAGTAATTTTTCCAGATAGGGTAAGAGAGAGCTAGGCCAAAAATGTTTCATATCCGTGGGATCGGCTCCAGCTTTCTTTAGGGTTTGGTGCAATAGCCGCTTTTTTAAAAGAACTAATGACCACCCCTGAATTAATGGATTGATTGAAGAATGACAGTATAAAGTCAGGAAACCAAGTACCTACTGCTTTTAGAACCTTCGGGGGACAAATATCATTCACTGAGCCTGACTTCACTTTTGTCAATAGGTAGACTAGGTCCTCTTGTGTTAGATTGGTAAACTATGTGATCATTTGACTATTCCCCTTACCCAATGATGGATTATATGATGAAGGGCAAGGGGAATTACTATTCTTAATAGCCTCAATCTAATTCACAAAGAAGGCATTGAAAGAGTCGCCCAGATCATGGGTAGGTATAACCAGAAGGGCAACTCAGTCTTGGTTAGAGAGATTGGAAACAATCTTAAATATCTCTTTAGATTTATTAGAGGCATTAATGATTTTGCCTGTAAAAAAACTCACTTTTGTTTGCCTAAAGAGATTTTTGTAATTTCTAAGTTGTTGAATATACCTTATTTTCCAGTCTGGCAAGTTTGGCTAATTTCAGGTTGTCTGAGAACCATTTGTTGGCCTCATGGCAACTAGGCGCTCTAGTTCTATGGAGGGGAGTATAGTCATGACTGTCCACCTTTAGCCAGCTCATATTTGGCATGCTTCTTTGTCCTCTGCCAGTGTGGAGACTTTCTTAGGTCCTTACAAGAGGCTGTAAGGTTGGCCAAACCCAATTGCTCGAGAATATATTAGGACCGATTGGGGGGACTGATCCAATTAGGCAGAGTCACTGAGAAGGACATCAGATGATGATCTGACCAGCCGCAAGGGGCTATGCTCAAATTCCTCACAGGAAATATGGTGGTCCATATCTGATCCAGAATATGTCCCTTGATATGCATTGGCAGTTCACTAATTGTTTCAGATTCATGTCACTCAGGTCAGTCGTGAGATCCATGGCTTATGCCTCATTAGCTCAATAGTTGAAATCTCTAATCATAAGAGCATTAGCATGATCTACGATTAGTGACGCAAGAGATTCAGTGAGGGCCGGAGAGAAGTCCGGCATGTAGTTGGGGGGTCTATATATAGTGGTTTGATTGGTGATTGTTGGTGGTTGGAATGGTGGTGTTGTTTTAGTGGTGTGACATTGATGGCATAATTGGTATTGCAGTAGTCGAATTGTTGGTAATGGTATTAGTGATGGTGTTATAGGTAGAGGTGGTATTGCTGGTGTTGGTGGTGGTGCTATTTGGGGTATTGGTGATGGTAGTTTTAGTGGTGGTGGTAGTATGGTATTGATATTGATGGTGGCTGTAGTGGTATGATGGTAGTAGTAGTGATGGTATTGGTGTAATGGTATTGTTAGATGTATTAGTGATGTCTAGTACTGGTGGCCATTGTATTTGTATTATTGACAGCTAAGGTCCAGATACCGGCGGTATTGTTGGTAGTATGCTTTTATTGATGGTGGTATGGGTAGCGCTGATATCAATATTGTGATTGTGGCATTTTTTGTTTTTGCGTTGGTGTCATTCATAGTGGTGGTGGTACTGCTAATTATGATGTTGGTGTTAATACTGCTGGTTGTGGTGCTGGTTGTAATGGCTTCATTGGAGGTACTAGTGGTATGGATAGTGGAAGGGATGGTGGTGGTATTATAGGTGTTGGAGGGATTCTGTCATAACTGTGCCTTGGGATAACAGGAAGTCAGAATGTAGGGAGACGGAGCCCCTCTACCACATCACTACCTGAGGGCCCAAATCCAACTAGCTCACAGTGCCTCACCTGCACTCCTAACCTTCCCAAAGTAACAGGTGAATAGACAACCTAGAGCTTGACCCTCTAGTCCCCAAAGGAACCATGGAAACCTTTCATTTCTCACTCATGCCTGACCATAATAAACAAAAGAAAGACACAAGGAAAGTTTACAAATGTATTGAAACTATTGTTGTCTGTGATGAAACGGTTGTGCTGGGAATGGAAAACATGTACAACAAAGCAAAGTAATGAACATTACTAGCAAACTGTATACAATGAAGAGCCCTACAATAGCAAGCGATATCTCTATCTAGGCCTACCCTCAATATGTGAGCACAGGGATATATCAATGATCTCTGGGTTTAACACCGGACCCCATACCTGGCAATTGGAGTTAGGTGGTCGACATCATAGGTGTGAACTCAGCTTACGCAAGGCAGTTGAACTTGTTAAAAGACCTTGTCCCTCTGCAAGAATTCTCCTCTCTGTTTCCCAAGGGGCAATTCACTCAGGCTGAGCCTCAATTCATGCTGGAAACTTGGTACCTTCGTCAAAAGCAGGAAAGCTCCAATCAAGTACACTCCAAAATTCATACCCAGGAACGGGTCGTTGGCAGACAGATGCTGTTCACTGATGGCCTCGGTGGAGCCTCTTTATGTCTGGACATAAAAACGTTTCTGGAAGCCAGAATCCTTTCAGTGGGGAAACTGCAAGTTGAATCCAATCAGCAAGTACATGGGGGAGTGCTTTGTCAATATGCCTCAGAGGGAAAGGGAAAGTATTCACCAGAACTGGACCTATGTTCACTGCACCGCACTGCCTGCAAATAATGTGACCATATTGTTAGTTAAACTATGTGAATTAAACCTGGAGTCTGAGTATTTTACAGTGAAAAGCTGCAACGTGACAGAGAAGGAAACTCGTATAAACAATCTTGCCTGAAAGATTGCGCAATGGACTTTGTCGCTTTTGTAACTTCAGTATTGGTCACCATCTAATATACTTGTCCTTACTTGAAGAGGAAGAGAATGCTTTAATATTGGTGCAGTTGGTGACAATCAAAAAGAATACAATTATAAACCACTTAACCATACTCATTGCAAAAAAATGTATGAGGAGAGAAGAAGCCTTATAGACAATATTTGGAGAAAATAATGGAACAGGAAAAAATCATGACATCATAACTGAGAAACAGGATGCCACACCAAACAGACTTATCAAAGATCTGGAGCAGGCAAGAATCCTGGAAGTTAAAAAATTGCGGGAGATGGCCACTTTGAAAAAATATATTGTATATAATATATTGTAGTCGCACGAATCCCAAGAGGACTTTAAATCTTTGTACTGATGTGGATCCTGACTTGCTGAAACAGTGGCAGCATGACACTGTGGAATGCTCAGCGAATCTAATGAACACTAATTATTCATGCAGAAAGGAAACTTGAAAAAATGCAAAAGAAAAAATCATAGATATTTAGCAAGCCCTATAGCCATATAGGCTAATGAAATGTGTGAAGGATTTCTGACCAGGGGCTATTCACAATTAATAATGAATTAATATTGGATGATACATTAAAGCGGACATCGACACAGAAAAAGAGATGAACTTCTGATCCCTAAACAGACTATTTCAAGGAATGAAAAGCAGGAAACTGACATTAGATATATTATATTTCCAATTTCCTACATTTATTTTTTGTCATTTTGGTGTCTCTGCGTTCATTAAATTTGACTCTATTTTCACAAATTTGAGTAGAATTATTATTCTGTTGTGTTTCTACTTTTTAATGGTTTTGGTACTGATAAATGTGTTACATATTTTTCCTAAGTTAAGCCTGCCTGCACAGTGTTCCTGCTACTAAAGATTGAGCTCATGTTTAAATTATTGAGACCTAACTGGATCGGGTATGGAACTGTGGCATTAATACTTGGTGAGAACTCGCACCCCCCTCCAACTAATAAACATCTTTCTCAAACTAGATGCTAAACTATTAATATAAATATGAATGTTTAACAATAGAATTATTAATAGTAAGCTATGGATGATTTAAATAGGTTACAAAAAGAATATTTTATATAGATATACATATATATATATATCATTTCAACACAAACTGGTCAGGGCCAATGGCCTGAATTGTTATGACTCAGTAGATTGAAGTGGAACATTCCCTCGAGAGTGCGGCGTTATTCTCTTGGGAATGTTCCAATTTAATTTATTGAGTCATAACAACTCATGCCACTGCACTCTCAGCAAACGCGTTTCAACCAAACTTGTCAAGACCAGTTTGGTTGAAACGCATTGGTGAGAGTGCAATGGCATGAGTTGTTATGACTCAATTAATTGAATTGAAACATTCCCTCAAGAGTGCAGTGTTATTCTCTTTTGTTGGATAATTTATTTTGGGGGAAGTCCACCCCGATGCTTGCACCAGCTGTGCAAAGTGTGCACTACGTTTGTACTGATTTGTTGGATCATATATATACACATCATATATATAGACCTTGCGCTGTACCGCTGCTTTGAACACTGACGAAGGCCGAGTGCCGAAAGCGCGTTTTGACTAATAAAACCTAAACTGTGAATCTACCCCGGAGTGCTGCTACCTAATTCCCGAAATTGCGGGGAGGGACTGTTGAGCGGATATTATGGTCGGGTGCACCCCCGACGAGCAGGCACCAGCCCAGGAGTGCGTCTGGCAGGTGTAAGTGGTGCTTTTATATATATATATATATATATATATTACCTACTGGCGGTCGCCAGTAGGTATATATAGTTAGGATTTTTTCACTATGGGATTTTTCAAAATTCTATGTCTAATAACTTTGGCGTTTGTGGACGGAATTGGCTGAAATTTTCTGGAAAATGGAACGGTAGCCCGATGTGCCTTTCCTAGGTCTCAATATATGTGCTTCAGTGGATTTTGAGAAATTAACGTTCAAAAAAAGATATATATCTGTAACAGCGGACCGGGCAGCGCTCCGGTTCGCGGACTTTACGCGTAACGGAACTTCGCGTAGCGAAGCTGATTGGCTCTCCGGTGTCTGTCAACATTCTAAACAGTCCGAAGCGGCCGCCATCTTGTCTCTCGGTAGGATTGAGAGACAAGAGGAGGCCAAAACAAAGGGGGAAATGACCATAAGGGGGCATAGTAGATCCTCCCTGACCCCCTAGGTTTAATGTGGAGGTTTTAAAAGGGCCCCGCGGGGCAACAAACATTTTTTTTTTTTTTTTTTTTTGCGTGGGTAGCGCCTGGTTCGCGAACCGGGAATCGTTCTGGGCAGCGTACTATAAGGAAAAAAGAATGATAGACTTTTCAAATACTGTATGTTAATTGATTGTTGGTTTTGTTGATTATTTTTTAATTTTTTAATTTTTTAAGCAATTATTTATTATTGTGATTGTGTTTGAAAATTTAATAACATTTCTAACATTTAACTAGTTTATGAATTACATATAAAAATGATTAAAGACTCAAACAATTTTTTAATATTACATACAATTTTATTTTTCGGATTGTTTTTCAAAATTTAATAGAACGTCTAGCATTTGACTGTCCGATATGTCCTCTTATTGAGTGAACATAAGTTCCCACATTTGACCGTCATCATAATGAAGTAAATGATCCACAGATTCTACATATTGAACTAATTCATGGTCCCGTGATTCATCCATGAAATCTGAGTCATCATTGTCCTCAATATCTTTTTCTGTGTTGTTCTCCAGAACAATTTCGAAGGAAACATTCTGCTCACCTTCCATTTTATTGCTGTAATTTGCATAAAAAATAAATATATCAGTAGAGATAGGGCACTGTTGGGTTTAAGTTCAGACAGGTACTTGTGAGTTTATAACAGAGAAGTAATCTATGGGCACTGTATGGTTTCAGGCGTGAAGTAGTACTATTAAAAAGTGCCTGTGAAGAAGCCTAAGTAAATTCATAATTATACCACAGAAACCTAAATCAATCCATAATTATAATAAAGAAGCCTTTCTCAATGTCTAACTCTTACAGAGGGATAGTATATAACTATCTGAAAATGTTTTCAAATTTATAAAATAATATCTCACCTTCTAAAAACAAGTTTAAGTTGTGAGTGAAAATGATCTTGCAATGTAGTTCAGGAAGTAGTAGTCAAAATGGCTGTGTTTCTCTCTCTTCCTTTATATATATTCAGGTACATAGCCAATCAAATGTCAGGTAAAAAAAGTAGAAAATGAAAGTAACATTTTAATTGGTTCTCAATTCCAACACTTCAGATGTGTTTTGTGAAGTAATTTACCTCAGGGTATTTAGAGAGGTCTACAGGCTAAATGGTTAAATGGAATTTCAATCAAATTTGTGAAAATGGTAGGCATTGGTATGTAGTATGAGCTAATCTATATTTGGTGAAATTGTCTCCAGTCGCTTTTCTGTAAACTACTTTCCCACCTTTTTTGATGGTGCGCTTCCCAGGGAGCGACCCGGTACGCGAACTGGCGAGCGCCCCGGTTCAGGAACCTTAAGCGTTACGGGAGTCCACCATTTTGTGTTTCGGTCAAATTAAGATACAAGATGGAGGGCAAATAATGTTCAGAATGGGTAGAAGGGGGCACGGTAGACTTATCTTGACCCCCTAGGTTTTCTGAGGGTGGCTGAGGAGGCCCATATGTGCGAAAAAAAAACATTTTTTGAAAAATTTAGCGAGGTTAGCTCCCGGTTCGTGTACCGGGTAGCGCCCCAGGGAGCGTACTTTGTTGAAAATTAGTGAAAAATGTTAGAGTAAAATAATAATTGTGAGTGATCAGATATAGGGTAGCTCTGAGAAGAGCTTTTGGGTTTATGGTACATTTAGGTACTTATAAGTAGGTACCAATGCACAGTCTTAAATTCAGAATGAAAATTCTGTTGCCCTCATCTGAGAAGTGAACTCCATCTCCTCTGTAGATATCTTGCATGTAGTAACGCAAGTTATTGTTGTACAGGGAGCCCATTCCATGGTCTCTCATGTAAGCTGAAACAGATTTGTTTACATGCTTCCTCGACTTCTCAATTTGTGGACAAAATTGGTTTGACCACCTCCATTTCTGTCTTTGGCATATATTTGAATATACCAAGGCAGTCTGAGGAAAAAGTGCCATCAATTGCTCAAAGGTGTCCTTTAAAAGCATTTCCAGACCTACACCAGTCAAAGTGCCCAAATCATTACCTCCACAGTGCACAATTAACAGGTCAGGTTTTGGCAAATGCATAAAGGTTTTCACCAATGGTATCAATTGGTGACATTTTAATCCTCTGTGGCCAAACCACTTAATTTCCACATCTTGTAAATTGAGGTTAGGTAAATTCCTGTTCTCAGCATACCTCTGAGCCCAATAGATGTAACTATGTCCAACAATCCAGACAGAAAACATGGTGAGAGAAGGTTCTCCTGCAGTCAGATGAAGTGTGGCAATGAAATGGCAGTTGAAAAAATAAGAGTTTAAAATGAAAAAAACTGTGGAGTTTCTGTGTTAATGAAGCAGTAACAGTGATTGGTGGATTTTGATTGCTGAAAACAGAAAGTTAGGGTGCATGGATGAGTTGTTTGAAAGATGTATTTTGAGTGGTCAAGAAAAAATCATTAAATGAAAGAATGCACTGGATATGAGGTGCACTGAGAGTTCAGAGTTCAATTGCAACATTGTTGTGTAAACTTGCAAACACCAGAGGTCTTCCAAGACGTGGTTGCCATGCAAAAAAGGCAGAAAGGGCAGAGGGGGGAAGGGTTTTCATTTGAAAAAAAGTGAGGGAAGAGTTTTGATTGGGTGACATGAGAGATATGTGTGAAGAATTACAGCATTTCTGTGCTTTTGATAGCTGCAGACTCTGGAGTGCATACCTTTTGCTCTGCTGAAGACAAATTGGTGTGTTTCTGAGACTGTTTTGAAACTCAAAGTATTTGCTAAGGTGAGAAAAGATTTCTTTAATTTAGATAGAGAATAGTGTGCTTTAAGGAGAAAATTATGAAGAAAGTTGTGTTCTTCAAATGTTGCTTTGTCTCAAGTGTTTTACAAATAGATTTTGTTTCTTTGAGAAAATGTAATTGGAGAAAATGTGAAGTATTAGTACTGACAGGGTGTTATTGTGCATAGGAGCTGTGGAGTCTTTTCAAATTATGACTTGAAAATCGTTTTTGAGGAAAATGAATGGTTATAATATTTATGACAAGGACATAATGGTGTATGCTTCATTATAAGGCAATTGAGTGTCTCTGATGTTATTTTTCCCATTTTAATGTAAGACCTTTCTCTGTGGAGCAAATTGCTTGTAAATATGCTCCCACCTGTGCATGGCAAATTTAGATTTTGAATGTTTGCGTTACATAGCCATGTTAAAAGTGACACAAACATGCTGCAAAGGCAATCAAAAAACGCTTTTATGTGTCTTAAGGACATTTTAAGTCATTTCTCCATATGCAGTGTTTTGAAATTATGATTTGAAAAACGTTTTTGGGGAAAAGGAATGGTTTTTAAATTTATGACAAGGACATAATGGTGTATGCTTCTTTATAAGGCATTTCAGTGTCTCTGATGTCATTTTTCCCATATTACATTAAAAGACCTTTCTCCGTGGGGCACATTCCTTGTAAATATGCTCCCACCTGTGCAAGGCAAATTTAGATTTTGAATGTTTGTGTTACATAGCCATGTTAAAAGTGACCCAACCATGCTGGAAAGGCAATCAAAAACGCTTTCATGTGTCTTAAGGACATTTTAAGTCATTTCCCCATGTGCAGTGTTTTCAAATTATGATTTGAAAATCGTTTTTGGGGAAAAGGAATGGTTTGTAAATTTATGACAAGGATATAATGGTGTATGCTTCTTTATAAGGCATTTCAGTGTCTCTGATGTCATTTTTCCCATATTACATTAAAAGACCTTTCCCCGTGGGGCACATTCCTTGTAAATATGGTCCCACCTGTGCATGGTAAATTTAGATTTTGACTGTTTGAGTTACATAGCCATGTTAAAAGTGACCCAAAAACTTGCAAAGGCTTTAAAAAAACACTTTCATGTGTCTTAAGGACATTTTAAGTCATTTCCCCGTGGGCAGTGTTTTCAAATTATGACTTGAAAATCGTTTTTGAGGTAAAGGAATGTTGTTAAAATTTATGTGTGCCATATGCCCCCAAATTTCTTTTTCAGGGGTGCAGCAGGGTGTTCTTGAGACACCCCTGCACCTTTAGAAAAATTCCTAATTTGCGATGAGCTAATTGCTAATCGCAAATTGCACCTTCATTCCTATGGGCCTCCTGGCCCATGGAAATGAATGGGTAATTTGCAATTAGCAATTTGCTCATCGCAAATTAGGAATGGTAAAGAATCGCTATTTATTCCTTAAAATTCGCTATTTTGGAAATGCAAAATAGTTTGATGATACATATGGCGGTTCATCTCTAACAAGATAAGAAGCTTAGGGATACATTTATGATGACTGGCGCAATGAAGTGGACATCACTTACTTCATTGGTAGAGCTTTACATGTATTATCTCCTCTGTATTCTTCATCAAGCGTAACTTTCATCTGCAATCCTGAGTAGGCCTCACCTTAAACAAACCTCTGGATAGGGCACACCTTATCGTCATCCTGAATTAATCATTTAAAATGCTAGGGACAGATTTATGATAGGTGTATGCCTCTTTTGCGCCACTGTGCGTCACTTTTGTGATGCAGCGGCGGTGCAAAAGATTTGCTATGAGGCGACAAAATTACAAATTGATGCATTTAGGCAGATGTGTCATGGTGTAAAAAACACTGTGCCACATGAAACTGATGCAGCAGTGATGCAAAAGATGCACCATGTTGCAAGACAGGCCTCACTTGGGGCCATATGTATGAAGCTAATTAGCATTTGCAAAGGCCGAAGTTCTGTGAATTTCGGCCTTTGCGAATGCTAATTAGACAAATGGTATGTATCAAACAAGTTTGAAGCAAAATAAGGAATAGCTAAATTTGCTATTCTTTATTTTGCGATTGCACTGAAGGATTTGCAAATTTTGTGATTTCTTAAATGCTATGTATCAAACAAAAAATATGCAAAAAATGCCATTAAGGATTTGCAAATTACCACCAACTTCTAGTTGGTGGTAATTTGCGAATTCTTTTCAAAAAGCTTTTTTTCCAAAAAACAAAAGGTGACATATGACGCCCATACATGCCCTTAGGGCATGTATGTGCGCCATATGCCCCCAAATGTCTTTTTCAGGGGGTGCAGCAGGGTGTTCTTGAGACACCCATGCACCCTTGGAAAAATTCCTAATTTGCGATGAGCTAATTGCTAATCGCAAATTGCACCTTCATTCCTATGGGCCTCCTGGCCCATGGAAATGAATGAGTAATTTGCAATTAGCAATTTGTTCATTGCAAATTAGGAATGGTAAAGAATCGCTATTTATTCCTTAAAATTCGCTATTTAGGAAATGCAAAATAGTTTGATGATACATATGGCAGTTCATCTCTAACAAGATAAGAAGCATAGGGATAGATTTATGATGACTGGCACAATGAAGTGGACATAACTTACTTCATTGGTAGGCCTTTACATGTATTATCTCCTCTGTATTGTTCATCAAGTGTAACTTTGATCTGCAATCCTGAGTAGGCCTCACCTTAAACAAACCTCTGGATAGGCCACACCTTATCGTCATCCTGAATTAATCATTTAAAATGCTAGGGACAGATTTATGATAGGTGTATGCCTCTTTTGCGCCACTGTGCGTCACTTTTCTGATGCAGCGGCGGTGCAAAAGATTTGCTATGATGCGACAAAATTACAAATTGATGCATTTAGGCAGATGTGTCATAGTGTAAAAAAACAGTGCCACATGAAACCGATGCAGCAGTGATGCAAAAGATGCACCATGTTGCAAGACAGGCCTCACTTGGGGCCATATGTATCAAGCTAATTAGCATTCGCAAAGGCCAAAATTCTGTGAATTTCAGCCTTTGCGAATGCTAATTAGACAAATGGTATGTATCAAACAAGTTTGACGCAAAATAAGGAATAGCAAAATTTGCTATTCCTTATTTTGCGATTGCACTGAAGGATTTGCAAATTTTGCGATTCCTTAAATGCAATGTATCAAACAAAAAATATGCAAAAAATGCCATTAAGGATTTGCAAATTACCACCAACTTCTAGTTGGTGGTAATTTGCGAATTCTTTTCAAAAAGCTTTTTTTCCAAAAAACAAAAGGTGACATATGACGCCCATACATGCCCTTAGGGCATGTATGTGCACCATATGCCCCCAAATTTCTTTTTCAGGGGCTGCAGCAGGGTGTTCTTGAGACACCCATGCACCCTTGGAAAAATTCCTAATTTGCGATGAGCTAATTGCTAATCGCAAATTGCACCTTCATTCCTATGGGCCTCCTGGCCCATGGAAATGAATGGGTAATTTGCAATTAGCAATTTGTTCATTGCAAATTAGGAATGGTAAAGAATCGCTATTTATTCCTTAAAATTCGCTATTTAGGAAATGCAAAATAGTTTGATGATACATATGGCGGTTCATCTGTAACAAGATAAGAAGCTTAGGGATACATTTATGATGACTGGCGCAATAAAGTGGACATTACTTACTTCATTGGTAGGCCTTTACATGTATTATCTCCTCTGTATTCTTCATCAAGCGTAACTTTAATCTGCAATCCTGAGTAGGCCTCACCTTAAACAAACCTATGGATAGGCCACACCTTATCGTCATCCTGAATTAATCATTTAAAATGCTAGGGACAGATTTATGATAGGTGTATGCCTCTTTTGCGCCACTGTGCGTCACTTTTCTGATGCAGCGGCGATGCAAAAGATTTGCTATGAGGCGACAAAATTACAAATTGATGCATTTAGGCAGATGTGTCATGGTGTAAAAAAAACGTGCCACATGAAACCGATGCAGCAGTGATGCAAAAGATGCACCATGTTGCAAGACAGGCCTCACTTGGGGCCATATGTATCAAGCTAATTAGCATTCGCAAAGGCCAAAATTCTGCGAATTTCGGCCTTTGCGAATGCTAATTAGACAAATGGTATGTATCAAACAAGTTTGATGCAAAATAAGGAATAGCAAAAATTGCTATTCCTTATTTTGCGATTGTACTGAAGGATTTGCAAATTTTGACATTCCTTAAATGCAATGTATCAAACAAAAAATATGCAAAAAATGCCATTAAGGATTTGCAAACTACCACCAACTTCTAGTTGGTGGTAATTTGCGAATTCTTTTCAAAAAGCTTTTTTTCCAAAACACAAAAGGTGCCATATGACGCCCATACATGCCCTTAGGGCATGTATGTGCGCCATATGCCCCCAAATTTCTTTTTCAGGGGCTGCAGCAGGGTGTTCTTGAGACACCCCTGCACCTTTGGAAAAATTCCTAATTTGCGATGAGCTAATTGCTAATCGCAAATTGCACCTTCATTCCTATGGGCCTCCTGGCCCATGGAAATGAATGGGTAATTTGCAATTAGCAATTTACTCATCGCAAATTAGGAATGGTAAAGAATTGCTATTTATCCCTTAAAATTCGCTATTTAGGAAATGCAAAATAGTTTGATGATACATATGGCGGTTCATCTCTAACAAGATAAGAAGCTTAGGGATACATTTATGATGACTGGCGCATCACCAGGGATGTGCCAGTCATCCTGCGCTGCTGTTCCGCCACCCATGGTGTGCTGCATTTACAATGCGGCGCAGCATGGGGCAAAAATGGCACAGATGCGTGATGCATCTGTGCCGTAAAGGTGGCGCATTGCTGGAGTTGTATCGCAAGTGTGATGCAGCTCCAGCAAGGCTCAGGGGTGCCCCATCTCCACAATGTTGCATCAAGACCTATGCCTACTTCAAGCAGGCGCAGGGTTTTGACGTAGCTTTCTCCTATCTGATTGTAAATGCGGCACACCATGAGTGGCAGAGCAGCGGTGCACGTTAACTGGTGCATGCCTGGGGATGTGCCATTTAACATAAATCTGCCCCTTTACATTTAAGTATGTGCAGGGGACACAGAGTCGGTGAGGCTTATCCAAGGTTAAGAAGAGATGAGTCCTGTTCACTGAAAAATTAGACATAGGCTTCACCTGCTCAGCATCGTTGGACATGGCTATATAATAGCTGCAAAATGTTACTCTTGTTAAACAATTTTACTATTATAATCTCTGAGATTTGTCTCTTACTCTGCAACATCTCATTGTTGTTATCTTTCTTTAAAGATAAAGACAACATCAACATGAGCGACAATCAGCAATCAGTTGATTTTGACCTCATCATTGAACTCGTAATTGAAACATCAGTGGATGTTGATCCCTTGGATGATTTAAATCCTGAGGATGAAGAAGAACGTGATGAGGATGCAGATTTGTCCGAATTATATGACATAGGATGGGAAGCTGACGTGCTTGAGCCTATGGAACTATAAACATTTATTTAAAAAATTTATAATAAATAAAAAGTAAAAATGTAAACCGTTTAATTTAAAAATAAAGACACCTTCAAAAACAGGTTATGTGTAGTGTCTTCAATAAAATATTAAAATATGCTCATAAAATTAGATCAGATTCACATATAAAATAGCACAGGTAACATGAATATAAATTCCATTTCTTTTCTGCTATTTCTGTATTCTAAATTTGCCAAGCACTAAAAAATCTTCTATGTAAAAATGTCAAGTAGTGTTTTAAGTTTTTGATTACTGTTATTGATTTACTGTTGGGTAATAGTGGTTAATAACATTTTTTATTATATTTTACCACAGATTCAACTGCAGATCATTTCAAGATTTCAGCATGCCAACCAAAGAAAGAGTGAGAAAGGCTGCAAAACGTCAAAGACAGCAGGTTAATGAAAAAAAGCAGCAGTCCTCTAACAAAAAGATTTGTCAAGTCACCAAGAAAGCACCGGGTAAGAGTACAAAAACATTCATAAGAAATATCTGTAGTAAAAAAAATATTACTACAGAAAATGTTTCAGTCCAGAAAAAGAGAAGCAATTCAAACGGAAAGGAAAGGCCAATGAAAAATGTTACTGCTAGAGCAAGAGATAACTCTGTGCATGATAGTAGAAGGAAACAACAGTTTAGGGACATTCGTAAACGAATGTTCCGCAACAGGATAATTGGCAATTTGTTAAAAAATATTAAGAAAGGTCAACAGAAAGTGGTTTTTTATAAGAGAAAAAAAAAAGTTGAGAAAGTTATTGATCAGGCATTTGAAATTAAACGTAAGTTATTTATTTTGATAATCAATAGAATTAGGAAGCTAAACAAGGCAATTTATGATTTCAAAAGAAATAGTAGATGGAAGAGAATAGTTAATCGTAGTAATTTTTGTGAAGTTTTTTCTGGAGAATGGATGCATAGTTCAAGCTGTGAGGCATTTTTTAATGAGGAGAGTTATTTCCAGGATAATGATTTGGTGCATGCAGTTGACACCAGTGCTCGTGCTTATGAAGTGAAAGATGGTTGTCCAGTTGAAAAAGAAAAACTTGTGACAACAGAGGCAGAAGAGGTGTTAGGTAATGAGGTTTTAGGAAGACGTGCTAAGGGTCCTGTGTACACCTAGAAGTGTAGTAGTATTTGCAGTGTGCAACAGGATTCCATCAATTTGCTTTGTGATTTTGTACGGTCATTTAATAAGAAAAGTTTGAAGCAGAAAATGAGGTTGTTGCAAGAATTAGATCCTTGCAGAGTGAGAGAAGTGACAGGTTTGCATGGTCATTCACTGGCTTGTCTATCAAGGAGAGTATGCTAGAGTGTTTTTCATCATTTGAGGATGCTAGCAGTGCATCATAATAAAGTGAGGAAATTAGTTAGAATGTTGTATTATGCTAAGAGTCCAGCAATTATGCTTAAACAATTATGCGCTGCTCTTTTGCATGGTTCTGAAATAGATGTGAAGAATATATGTGAAGAAATTGAGTTTTGTTACTTTGGAAGTAAAGAGGAGAATGTTGAAATTGACCAAGAAGAAGCGGGTAATGTGGAAGATAGTGTACAGGTTTCCAGTACAGATAATTTCCAGAGGGAAATTGCGACGTTTCAGGTCAAATCAAGTGAGAGGCCAAATTTCACTTGTGTGTGTTGTCGACGCACTTATTATAAGAATCAGACTAAGTTAGTGGATTTATATGCAAAAAGTGAAAGGGAAAATAATAGTGAATGGAAGGATTTCGCAACATACTTGATGGCAGAAAATTGTTTTGATTTGGGATTGGATCAACGTGTGTGTACTTATTGTTGTTGCAAATTAAATCAAAACCAGATGCCTGCTAGAGCAGTTCATAATAATCTGGAATTGGTTGAGATTCCTTCTGAATTGAAGGATTTAAATACTTATGAATCTATTTTGATTCAAAGTATCCATCCCTTTCAGGCTATTGTAAGAATGGAGCCAAAGACAGGGAAATTGCCTCCATCAGATTTACAGAGAGGATTAAAGGGAAGAGTTGTTTATTTGCCTCTAGATTTGAAGAAAAACATTAACACAATTGGAGTAGAAAAAGTGGAAGAGGAACCTCTGGTTATCTTAGTTAATGGGGTTCCGACAAAGAATAAGAAAATATGGCAAGATTTAGTGGATGTTAGGAAAGTTAAAAAGGCAACATTGTATTTGAAAAAAAATAATAAATACTATAAGAATGTATATGTTGCAGAAGAGGAAGTAAGTGAGGAAGAGGATAGCGATTTGTGTGCTGGTCAAATTGAGAAAGTAGAACCCTCTACTAGTGAAGAAATATATGAACATTATAATGTTCATCCTTTGCATTCCAAGGAAGTCATGGGGAATGCTATTGAGTTGTTTCAAATGAAACAAGCCAAAGGGAGTCCCATTAGTGTTTGGGAGGAAAGTTTGGAAGCTCGGTGTTTCCCACAGCTTTTTCCAACAGGTCAGGGAGGAAGATATGATGAGCGACCTCATCAAATTCCTGCTTCTGAATACCGGACTTTGCGATTGTATGCAGGAGATGCTAGGTTTCGACAATGCATTCCTTATTTGTTTCATCTCCTGTTTGAAAGCGATCTGTCTGGACTGTCATATGCAGTGAACCACATCTTGAAAAGTGGTATACACATGCAAAACATCTCGGCAAGTGACTTTATGGATAAAGTCAATGTCCAAGACAGTATTTTGGATTCTCACCTGATTAATCTCATGGCGTGTCAGCGTGGTACTAATGAGTACTGGTACCGTCGTCATGGTGATTTAAAATGTATGCTGAGGAACTTAGGAACTCCCACATGGTTCCTCACTCTGAGCTGTGCCGAGTATGGCTGGGAAGACTTACTTGAATTTCTACGAGAGGCAAATGCTAACGTAGAAAACATCGAATTCAAGACACCCGGAGAACTGTGCTCTTTGGATCCAGTCAATGTATGTAGGTACTTCAATCATAGATTTGAAGCTATGATGTCTTTCATCATGAATAAGAAGAATCCACCTCTTGGAGAGGTGTTGGATTTCTTCTGGAGAAAGGAGTACCAAGCAAGAGGTGCTCCTCATATACATATGTTGCTGTGGATCAAGGATGCACCTAAATTTGGAACGGATCCAGAAGACTCATTGATGAGTTTTATACAACAGTATTCTACGTGTGCTGTTCCAAACGCAAAGGAGAAGAAAAGCCTAAGAGAAAAAGTTCTGCGTTTCCAAAGCCATCGATGTGGAAAGTACTGTCGTCGTAAATTCCGAAACAAGGACAAGTTCTACACCAACTGTCGTTTCGGCTTTCCACGACTGGTGATTTCTAAAGGAAGAGTAAACAGTTTGATGTCTTCGCTGCGACATAATGTGATGAAGAAATCACCTAAAAACACATACAATTTGAAGAGGAACGAAGAGTCCAAGTACATCAACGACTACAACCCGGTGATTTTGTCATTGTGGAATGCTAACATGGATATAAAGTTTGTGGCTGATAACTGTATGGCTGTGGCTCGGTATGTGACGTCTTACATCACCAAAAAAGAGAAGACAGAATTGAAGGATATGTGGGAGGACATTTCCCATGAAAAGAGCCTCAGCAAGAAGTTGTACAGTTTCAGTCTGAAGATGTTGTCGCATCGAGAAATTGGAGCGTACGAATGTTCTGACCGGTTGTCTTCAGCAAGTCTCTATGCCAAGTCCAGGAGTATCGTTTGGGCGAGTCTTGGTCTTGCTGCAACGCGTAATCGAGTTCTCAAACCTGTGCGGGAAATTGAGTATTTGGCGGAAAAGGAGCCAAACAGTACCGACATTTTGAAGACCAACATGTTGGATATATATTATCCAAATCGAAGCATTCACCTCGAGAATGTTTGTCTGTATGAGGTTCTTCAAAATTACATATTCAAGAGGAACATCAAAGAAGATACTGAGAAAGGAGTGTATGCTGTAATAGGAAGTGAGGGATGTCTGGTCAAGCAAAGAAAATGGCACTTGGTAAACCATCGAAAATTGAGTGGCGAATCTCCTGAAAAAAATGAGTTTTTCTATTTAGCACTTTTGCAACTTTTCAAGCCTTGGCGTGCAGAAGAGGAACTGCTTGGAGATTTTCTCTGTTACGAAGACTCTTTCAATGCCGCCAAGGAGACCATAGAATGTCCTGCTTTTCCCAAATATGTAGAAATGTTGAATGCGGAAATTGAGCAGGAAGCAATGATTGCAGCCGAGATTGCCAGAGACAGTTCTCAGGACAGTCAGAGTTCTGCTTCATTGAGTCAGGATCCACTAGGAGGACCTGTTATCGAAAATGAAGCTGCCACTGCTATGAATGAAGTGGAAAGAGCCATGGCACATGCTCAGGAGGATGCGGTTAACTTAGAAGAGTTGGAAAGACAACTCAACGTTGAGCAGAGGAAAATATATGACGAAGTTACCATGCAAATTGATCATGGATTAAGTCATGACAAGAAAGAGTGCTCATGTACGTCGTTGAAGCCTGTCCGACTGTACGTGAGTGGAGAAGCGGGAACGGGAAAAAGTTTCCTTATTAAAGCAATTTCATGTTATTTGCAGGAAAGGACAGAGTCATCGCTGTCTTGTGTTGTCACCGCTCCAACTGGACTGGCAGCACATAACATTAAAGGGATTACTTTACATCGTTTACTGATGCTGCCAGTGGAGCATGACAACAAATTACAATATCACAAGCTATCTGGAGATGCTTGTTTTGAAGTTTCAAGAATCTTGAGGAAAATGAAACTTCTTATCATTGACGAAGTAAGCATGGTTTCCAATGTCATGCTTGCCTTTGTGCATTTGAGAATGCAAGAAGTTCTCAAAACAGAGTATGATGTGTTATTTGGTGGCAAACACATCATTGTTTTCGGAGATCTTCTGCAGCTGACACCAGTGAAAGGGCAACCTGTGTTCAAAATGCTCACGCATGAAGATACCAGGAAGTGCCTAGGCAGCATTGGCAACGTCAATATATGGTTAAACTTCAATTATGCTGAACTGCATGAAAATATGCGTCATGCGAAGGATGAAGTTTACAAGACTATTCTACAAGATGTTAGAATTGGAAAAGTGACCGAGCATGAGAAAGAAGCTTTACATGCACGATTACTGTCAAATTTATATCCAGAACAAGATGTTGTGCCTGAGAATATTTTTCAGAAAATTACTGAGAAGAAATCTGGAATATGTTTGATGCCAACTCTTGCAGAATGTGCCAAATTCAACAACAAAATGTTGCATTTAGAAAAGCAAGAGATTGTGAAACTGGAAGCTATTGACAGAGTAGAGCATATGGGATCAACAATTATTTTGTCTGAGAATCTGAAAACAAAATTGGATTCATTAGAGAAGAGTATATCTAAAACTGCAGGTTTTGAAAAGACTCTGAATGTGTGCTTGAACTGCCGTATAATTTTAAGAAGGAATTTACATGTTGAAAGAGGTCTGGTAAATGGATCAATGGGTAATGTTGTTGATTTTGTAAAATACAGAAATAGAGATGGAATTGAATTTTTAAAAATTAAATTTGTTGGCATTGAGGAAGTACAGCTAATTGGTCGTTGTTCTGCTAGATTTTTGCTTGTAAAAGACTTATATGTTCGCCGTAAGCAGTTTCCTGTTTGCTTGGCATATGCGGTGACAGTCCATAAATCGCAAGGTTTAAGTGTAGACAGTGCATTGGTGAATATTGGCAGTTCTGTGTTCAAGGAGGGTATGGCATATGTGGCATTGTCACGAGTTAGAACTTTATCGGGATTGTACTTGATTGAGTGTGATGTCACAAGCATTTGTGCGGATCTAGATTGTGTTAAGGAATACAATAGGTTAAGAAGAGAGTATGCGCCACATTTGCCTCAATATCCTTTGTTTGAGAAACGTGTGGTAGGCCGGAAACGAAGAAATGTGACCAATACTGGGGAGGTTGTAGCAAAAAGACGAAAAGTCGATGAACCTGAAATTATACGCAGAAACAAAAAGGATTCTGTTGAAGATGTTGTTGGTTTTCAATTTGAAAACAGTTCTGGTGTCAACTGCTATGCTAATGTAGTGGTTAATGTTTTGTTTTCTCTAGAAAATGTAAAAGAAGAGATTGTGGTCAATTCTGATCAAAGATTTTGCAGTTTGTTAAATTCTGTCTTAGAAAAATGTAGCACTGATAGAACAAACATAGAAAGTGTGTCTGAAATTCGAAATCTGTTAGACAGATGTTCAGGCCAAACACAATTCTCTCAAAATATTCAGCAAGATTGTCAGGAGTTTTTAATGTATATGCTTGATGTATTGCATGCTGAAGGTGTAGATGTAGGTCAGCTGTTTGGGCTTTCTTTTCAATGGCAGCATGACTGCGAGAACTGTAGGGTATCAAGTACTACTAGTGTAGACTCAGAAAGATTTATATATTTAACTTTGCCAGACAGTAAATCAGTCTCCTTTAATAAGCTAGTAAAAGCAGCTGATCACAACATGGAGTGTAGCCAATGTAAATCTGAAATGATGTCCACATTATTTATACGAACATATGGCCAGTATGTCATTTTAATGTTCCAACGATGTAGGCCTGATGGAACAAAATTGACAACTTTAATTAAAAATGTTGTGGCTTCGCAGTTGTCAATATCAGGAAGGACTTTTGTAACTGCAGCAATTATATATCATGACGGTCCTTCAACAACATCAGGACATTACACAGCTTATTTAAAGTCTAGAAATGGCTGGTCATTCTGCAATGATTCTGTTTTAATTTTCAAAAAAAAATTGCCGTATGACCTTAAAAACTCTTACCTGGTGTTTTTAAAACCAAAATTTTAGGGAAAGAATCTCGGGATGTGCTCTGAGGAATTTCAAGAAGTTCTAATGGCTCCTACACGATTTGGCCTTGAGGATAAGTGTAGTTCAGAGACATAACTTCTAACCATAAGACTGGACGTCATGGAGAAATAAGTGCACTTTGTATGAGTTCAGAAAAACTATTTCTTTTTATAAGCTAATTGAAGCAGCCAATCAAAACATAGAGTAGAGGGAATGTAAGTCTGCAATGCTGTCTACTGTTTTACATTGCTTTGTGATTAAAAGTGATGTAGAGAATTAAATAATTGTAGTAGTCATAGAGGTAGTGTACGTCTGCTTCATAGTAAGCAGTATCAGTGTCATAGGAAATGTAGAACATGACTGAGGAAGAAGGGGAAGATATTACTAGTCCAGGATTGTGAAAATGATCTTCAACATTTTAATTCTGAAAGTTGCGCAAATGCCAAATGACGGGATTGGCTTACAAGAAATCCAAGAGTTATAAATGGCTCTGACAAGATTTGGCCTTGTGGAAACTTGTGGTAGAGAGCAAGAAGTCATTTATTGTATGTAACATGTTTTTCAAAACGATGGAGGTTTTCTTTCAGAAAGTGGCGGGCTGAAAGTAATAACAGCACAACAGAGTGTAAGCTGTTCATAGGACATCCTTTGACGTCATGGAAAGTAAGTTAACTTTAAGGAGTTCTGAATTCTGATTTGTTATGTTGTATGGGTTTTTTAAACACAATCATTTTGATTGTGTTTTTTTTTCCCCGCTGTTATATGATGAATACCTTCAAGTCACTGTTTTTAGTGAAATTTGATACATTCTGAGAACAGCAAAAATAAACCATTTAACATGTATAATTAACTCTGTACTGTTTCCATTTATGATGTACATTTAGAACTGTGTAGGAGGCATGGAGAAGGAGAGGCTTCTGTAAGTGTCAAAGTTCTTGCATACAGTGCTCATATTCTACGTAGTCTTTCATATGATAGACTACATTTCCACAATGAGATACCTAAGCAAAGGAAACACAGGTCATATGATTGTGGAATGAGCAAAAAAATGTGCATGTTTTTCAATTATATTACCTGTGTTTCCTAACATTACACACCACATTGTGTAGATGAGGTTTAGGCCTGTTCCTGGAGACAGAGGAGGTCTGACATTTGTTCAAGAGTGCAGTGGACATTACTCACTTCGTTGGTAGGCCTCCACATGTATTATCCTCTCTGTATTCTTCAACAAACCTAAATTCCATCTGCAACCCTGAGTAGGACTTACCTGAAACAAATCTGTGGATAGGTTACACCTTATTGGCATCTTGAAACAATCATTTAAAATGTTAGGGTCAGATTTATGGTGGCCGTGCGCCTCTTTTGCTCCATTGTGGGTCACTTTTGTGTAAAAGATGCACCATGTTGCAAGATAGGTTTCAGTTCATCTCCAGCAAGATACCATCAGTTTAAAATGTATATAATTAGCATTGTGTAGGGGGCATGCAGAAGAAAAAGCTTTTATAAGTGTCAAAGTTGTTGCATGCAGTGCTGCACTTCTAGGTACTGTTTAATATGCTGGACTACATCTGCACTATGAGATACCTAAGCAAAGGCAACACAGGTGATGTGATTGTGAAATGAGGAAAAGAAACTCCACATTTTTCAATTACATCACCTGTGTTTCCTAAGTTTATGAATGACATTGTGCAGATGAAGTTTAGGTCTGTCCACGGACACAGAAGAGGTCTGGCCTTTGTTCAAGAGTGAAGTGGACATGACTTACTTCATTGGTAGGCCTTCACATGTATTATGTCCTCTGTTCTCTTCAAACAACTCGAAATTTCATTTGGAACCCTGAGTAGGTCTCACCTCAAACAAACCTCTGGATAGGACACATCTTATTGGCATCCTGAAGCAATCATTTAAAATGTTAGTGTCTTGCGACACTTTTCTGAGACAACAGCAGTGCAAAAGATGCACCATGTTTTAAGATAGGCCTCACTTCATCTGCATCAAGATACTGTTAGTTTAAAATGTATATCTTTAGGACTGTGTAGGGGGCCTGGAGAAGCAGAAGCTTCTGTCAGTGTCAAAGTTGTTGAAAAACTGTTTGTCCTTCAATCTTTTCCCTTGTCTTTTGTAATTTTTAAATACATGTTTTAATATTCTTCAAATGTTTGTTCTCTCTTTCACAGATTGAAAGTATAAAAACAAAAAGTGAGTAATTTAATGACAATTATAAGGTAAATGTTTTGTATTCTTTTCGTTACATTTCTATCACATTCACCTACTATTAGTTCCACAGCTTCATTTCTTTAACCCTCAGTTTCCTGCCTTTGCTACTTTCCTCATTCCTTTCTCTATTACCTACTTACTCAACTCCTTCCACTCTTTTTCTCAGTCCCTCTCTTCTCATAGTTCCTCACTCTTGTTCACTCACTCCGTCTCTATTACTCTTAGTGTCTTTGACTGATCACTTTTTCACTACTTGTTCATAATGCTTTCTCTGTGTAGTTGAAGCACACTAAGGGGCATATTATGAACACAGCCAATACAATTATTGCTGTTTTTATTGGCAGAAAACTGGTGCAAAAGTGGTTTTAGCGGCAGTTTTCTGCCGCAAAAGCGGCTTTGGTGACATATTTCTGCCGATAAAAGCTGCAAAACTTTTATTGCCTATGTTGATGATATGGCTCTATGTTATTTACATTTCTTTGCTGTTTCAATTAATCTTTTTCTGTTATTTTTTGTTTTCTGTTTTCTATTTTTTCTCTCTGTTATTCCCCATGTTTTAATCTTATTTTGAACATTCACTCACATTCTCCAAGAAACTCTTCTTTGTTATTGTTCTACTCTCTTTTTTTTCTTTCACTTCCTTATCTATTTTGTTTTCCACAATTATACCCTTTCCGTCTTTTCTTCGGTAAATAGATCTATTAAACAGTATCTCTGGTTTACTCCCTATAGCTGTCTTTCTTTTAACATCACTCTCTGTTTACTTTCCTTATACTTACTCTTCTTTTTTAAAAAAAAAATTTTTTTTGGGTTCGCTCCCGGTTCGCGAACCGGGAAGCGAACTGGGAAGCGAACTAAAAGAAATAGAGCTTGCCAGAGTGCTAAACATTCTAGCAATTTTTTTTGAAAGGGGAGGTAGTTCTGAAAAGAACTTTTTTTTAAATGTTTTTGTTGTTTTATATTTTTTTTTATTTTTTGAACATTTTTTGTTTTTTTTGTATTTTTTGAACAATTTTATATTTTTTTTGGTTTTTTTGGGGGGGGAAACAACAAAAAACAGGCATTGAAAAGGGCTCAACAGGAGCAAAAAAAAAATTACTGTCTGGGGCGGTTAGGGCAATTATGATTGTTATAAGCTAGGTTGATGGAATTAATACTCATGTTACCACATGATATCAATGCACCGCAGTGCAGACAAGTATATTTCATATGCCCAAAATTCTCCTGGATGTTTGGCACGGTTTCCCGTGCCTCTGCTGCTGTCAATGATATTAACGATGTTGACCTGGCCACAGGAGTTGCTGTTGGGTTTTGTTCCATGTCACGTATTTCCGCCCGGCTGTAATTCAGTGGATGCCACCTGTTCATGTGCCTATGCATGGTATAGTTCCCATAGCTATACTTTATATCAGTCCCTCTTGATAATTTCTCTTTGCAAATGAGGCAGGTGACATAACTCGCATTTACTTTCTTCTGCCCTGGAGGGATTGAAAAAAACTGCCAAATGAAACTGGCTTTCCTATGGGAACCTCTTCCAAGAACTGTGGTCCTTCTCTCTCCTCTTCCTCTAGTTCTTCCTCTTCCTCCTCTGTGTTGGTGATGACCTGGGGAGGTGGTCCTCTCTTCCCATGAGGAGGTGGAGGTGGTGGTGGGGGTGCACCAGCTGAAGCAAGTACTGAAGCCATTGCTCTACTATGAATAAAGGTCTTCCTCTCACAATGATGAAAGTCAGAGTGAGGAAAGAAGGAGGTGTTTTCATCATTTGGGAAAAACAATAGTTCTAAACCAATGAAAAGTGTTATTTTTAGGTCACCTGACCTAGCCTTACATGATTATGAAACCAAAAGTTAAATGAACCAATGAAAAGTTTTATTAACAAGTCACATGACCTCTCACGCTTATGTTACGCGCTGCGGAACGCGCCCCGGATCGCTTCCGGGTCGCTGCGCTTCGCGCCTCGGTTCGCGCCTCGGTTCGCGCTCCGGAGCACTTCCGGGTGCGCTAACGCGGCGCGTCATAAGACGCATTACGCGGCAATGCGATACGTCGCGCTTTCGCGAAGCGCCGCGGATCGCTTCCGGGGAGCTGCGCTTCGCGTCTCAGTTCGCGTACCGGAGCACTTCCGGGTGCGCTAACGCAGCGCGTCATAAGACGCATTACGCGACAACGTGATACGTCGCGCTTCCGCGACGCGTCACGATGTTGATTTCTAACGCGGCAGTTGCGCTAACGGAACGTTTACCGGTTCGCGGACCGGGTCGCGGCATCAAATTGAGCTAACGGAAAGCTTCCCGGTTCGCGAACCGGGAGCGAAACAAAAAAAATATTAAAAAAAAAAATTATTAATAAACATATCAAATATATTTTTGGATTTAAAGAAGAATACATTTTACAGCTATAGATATTAGCTTTTAAAAAACCAATGAAATTCACTGAAAAAACCATAGGTTATAGACCATATATAGTTAGGAATTAGCATTTACAAAACCTTGAAAATTCACTGAAAAAACCATAGGTTATAGACCATATATAGTTAGGAATTAGCATTTAAAAAACCTTATTTTACTCACACAAAACCATTGAAATTCCATATATAGTTAGTTGTACTGACTATATATCGCGCACCCGCAATCCACTGCTGATCATGTCACATATTACATCATTCATGACATGGTCAGTGACATCACTGATGACATCACTGATGACATCTCAAATGACATCACTGATGACATCACTGATGACATCTCAAATGACATCACTGATGACATCTCAAATGACATCTCAAATGACATCACTGATGACATCACTGATGACATCTCATTTGACATTACTGATCACATCACTGATGACATCATTCATGTGATAATACAATGAACCTCTTCAGACTCTAATATAACCTTAGATACACTCAGTGTAAACATACACTCACAGACTGTCACTCATCCATGGAGTTACTCAGACACCTAGTCAGTCATGCAAAGAATCAATCACACCTCCATTTTCTCAACTATACAGTTATACACACCTTACTTATTCAAACATATACTAAAACATATTTACTCTCTTATACAATCCTGGATACAAGTTCACAATGATGCATACAGCCACTCACACATTCACTGGCTCCTATGCACAGTTATTTATATATGTCAACTCTCACATGTACTGTATTTTACATATGTACTTACTTTGACATGTAGCACTGAGATATCCATTCACTCACCAATACACTCATGCACACAGTCAACCGCCCATACAGCTGTTTCCACATGCACTTTTGAACCCATACATCTAGTGAATCAACTGCTCACACATATATGCACAGAGTCATACACCTCCCAGCCACCCACACACACACTCAGTCTCCCATACAAATGCTTGGGCAACCAATCAATAAACCATATAGTTACTCATATAGCTACTGATCAACACATGCAGCAGTTTACAGAACAACAGACATAATGATGCACAAATTAAGACAGTTTAGTCACTAACCCATGCATTCAGTGAGACACATTTAATCACTCACTCATACAGTCAGTCACGCACTTACTAAATCCTTCATCCAGACACTTCTACATCTACTCATTCTTCAATATGTAAAACATATTTAAACTTTACAGAAACACACAGTCACTGGATGATGTCATCAGTGATGTCATTTGAGATGTCATCAGTGATGTCATCAGTGATGTCACTGACCATGTCATGAATGATGTAATATGTGACATGATCAGCAGTGGATTGCGGGTGCGCGATATATAGTTAGTACAACTAACTATATATGGAATTTCAATGGTTTTGTGTGAGTAAAATAAGGTTTTTTAAATGCTAATTCCTAACTATATATGGTCTATAACCTATGTTTTTTTCAGTGAATATATATATATATATATATTACCTACTGGCGGTCGCCAGTAGGTATATTACCTACTGGCGGTCGCCAGTAGGTATATATAGTTAGGATTTTTTCTCTATGGGTTTTTTGAAAATTCTATGTCTAATAACTTTGGCGTTTGTGGACGGAATTGGCAGAAATTTTCAGGAAAATGGCACATTTTGTTTCTGAGCAGCCCTTGAAAATTTGGGGGGGTTCGTCCAGTGGGGGCCGAGAAAAAAGGGGGGTCCCAAAACGTGTTTTTAACATTGAGTTTTCCATAGGGCGGTTGGCCTCACTTTTAGCCCGAACGGCTGAATGGATTTGCACGAAACTTGGCAAAATTGTAGGGACTGGTAGCCCGATGTGCCTTTTGTAGGTCTCAATATATGTGCTCCAGTGGATTTTGAGAAATTAACGTTTAAAAAAAGATATATATCTGTAACAGCGGACCGGGCAGCGGCCCAGGACGCGTACTTTTCGCGCAACGGAGCTTTGTGAAGCGAAGCTGATTGGTTCTCTGGCGTCTGTCAACATTCCAAACAGTCCGTAGCGGCCGCCATCTTGTCTCTCGGTAGGATCGAGAGACAAGAGGAGGCCAAAGCGAAGGGGCAAATGACCATAAGGGGGAATAGTAGATCCTCGCTGACCCCCTAGGTTTGATGTGGAGGTTTTAAAAGGGCCCCGCGGGGCAAAAAAAAAAAAATAATAATAATAATCGAACGGCTGAATGGATTTGCACGAAACTTGGCAAAATTGTAGGGACTGGTAGCCCGATGTGCCTTTGCTAGGTCTCAATATATGTGCTTCAGTGGATTTTGAGAAATTAACGTTCAAAAAAAGATATATATCTGTAACAGCGCACCGCTTCGCGTACTTTTCGCGTTACGGAGCTTTGCGAAGCGAAGCTGATTGGCTCTCCGGTGTCTGTAAACATTCCAAACATACGTAGCGGCCGCCATCTTGTCTCTCGGTAGGATCGAGAGACAAGAGGAGGCCAAAGCGAAGGGGCAAATGACCATAAGGGGGCATAGTAGATCCTCGCTGACCCCCTAGGTTTGATGTGGAGGTTTTAAAAGGGCCCCGCGGGGCAAAAAAAAAAAATAATAATAATAATCGAACGGCTGAATGGATTTGCACGAAACTTGGTAAAATATTAGGGACTGGTAGCCCGATGTGCCTTTGCTATGTCTCAATATATGTGCTTCAGTGCATTTTGAGAAATTAACGTTCAAAAACAAGATATATATCTGTAACAGCGCTCCGCTTCGCGGAGATAAAATTATATCTGTATTACCTAGCTGTTGCTAACACCAGTTAGCGACGGCTAGTAGGAGATAGCGACCATCTTGGGTCCCACTTTGCATGTGAGTGATATTTATCACTAATGACATGCAAAGTGGGCATGCCAAGATGTTAGCGACTGGAAACAGTCGCTAACATCGCTATCTCCTAGGGACTGGTAGCCCGATGTGCCTTTGCTATGTCTCAATATATGTGCTTCAGTGCATTTTGAGAAATTAACGTTCAAAAACAAGATATATATCTGTAACAGCGCTCCGCTTCGCGGAGATAAAATTATATCTGTATTACCTAGCTGTTGCTAACACCAGTTAGCGACGGCTAGTAGGAGATAGCGACCATCTTGGGTCCCACTTTGCATGTGAGTGATATTTATCACTAATGACATGCAAAGTGGGCATGCCAAGATGTTAGCGACTGGAAACAGTCGCTAACATCGCTATCTCCTATTATCAACTTTTGGAAATATTCGAGATAAGCGCGAATATCTCCAAAAAGTAACAGCTGCCCTGAGCAGTTCTTAGCCATGTTATCCAATGGGAGGTGGATAACATGGCTAAGAGCATTAGCTCGGTAATGCATGAATATCGCTGAGTTTTCAGCGATATTAATGCATTGCGGTCGTTTTTTATCGTATTTGCGATAAACCTTGATAATAGCAAGGTTTATCTGCGATAATTTCTGACGGTAAAAAAATCTTTGCAATGCATCGTTAGGGATAAATATCGCTTAACTTTGGTAATATGCCCCAACGTCTGTTAACGTTCGATTCGAAGGAAATCAGGAATTGTTGAAAAACATTGTGTGCGCCATCTTGTCTTTTTTCAAATGCCACACTTTTGTCGTGCACGGCAGCCATTTTAGATGCCTTGACCAGACCCACTCTGTGCACGCTGTCGATCCTTAGCATGGCTCCCCACCCTCGCAAGCATCTCACCCAGGCAGTGGTCACCCCCGCTCTCTGTCTTATGCATGGGTAATAAACCTCCCCCCATCTGCGCTGCTCTTCCCTGAGAATCACACCCTGTGCCCGCCCGACACCTCCCTTTCGCCCTATTCACTACCGCACCCTCTGACACTCCTTTTCCTCTGTGTCCGATTGTCCAGGCCGGTCCTAGGCTATCAGCTAGCCCTGCAGATGTAGTTTATGGCCACAGCTGTAAAGAATCACCCCTCTTCAAAGGAGTTATAGTAGATCAAGGCCCACACTCGATGAGATCCGTCACAGCAGAAGCGTTGCTATTATCTGAAAACCATCCTGTATTGTGATTGGGGAGGGGACCGAGCGTGAAGCGGAAGATTCCAGGGATGACTCTTTGTACATCAAAGTTTTTACAATTATGTGTCACATTAAAAATATATAGCACTCCGACAAAGTAGTAAGATTATAAAACTTTAATAATTTATAAATATATACAAGAAAACAAAAATAGTAATAACATATAAACATTTTTAGGGAAAAACAACGAAGTAGCGGTCGGCTGTGCGAATAGTCCCAACGCAGCACAACGTCCAGATTTCCGGCGTGGGGCGTCGGGGGGGGTGGGTCATCAGTAGCAAACTGTTGTGCGAATAGTTCCAAGGCAGCAGAACGCGCCGAAATCTAGATGACACGAAAGTGATGTCTAGTAAGTTGCCACCCAGCAAATAACGGCGTGGGGCGTCGCGGGGGGTGGGTCATCAGTAGCAAACTGTTGTGCGAATAGTTCCAAGGCAGCAGAACGATGGCACCAAGGTGATGTCCAGTAAGTTGCCGCACTGGTTTTGGTATCCTACAATGCTGCTCCGAATAACGGCGTGGGGCGCCCCGGGGGAGGCGGCGTGAACGGGCCTCTCCAGGTGGAGTCTCATCTGTTTTAGTGGGGCGCCCCTTTACCGTTTCAGTTGCCATTCCGTCCGCTTTTGGTCCACTGTGTCAAAATCCGCCATTCAGCTGAGTTGCGCCCACTCTTGCGGTGCAGCGATAGGCGGCTGCCACAGGACTCTCAAAATGGCGGCAGGCTCTTTCCTTTTTGGGCGTGGTCCACTGAAATGGCCCTGGGACACCTTGGAAATCGGACGCTTAGCTGCTAGGTCTTGGACCCCATTCTCGAAAGCGTCCCCTCCGCCTTGAGAATTCATCAAAAGTTTTGGGGGCCCCGACTCCTGCAGGCTTCTGGTGGGGAGCGGCTGCCATGATTGCTCGCGGAATGACCACGACGGAGCTACGAGATGGTGGTGCTCTCATGCTGACGCCAGTTTAGTCTGAAACATCCAGAAACAAGGTGGGGCTTTCATCGTTTGGGGGAAAAAAAAAGTTTTCATCCAATGAAAAGTGTTGTTTTTAGGTCATATGATCAAGCCTTCCATCATTAGGAAACCAAAAGTAAAATGAACCAATGAAAAGTTTTATAAACAAGTCACATGACCTGTTATGCGGCATAGGGTATAAAATGCGGAGAAAATACGTTGGCACGTGAGGCGGCGTCAGTAGCGGACCGATGTGCGAATAGGCCGAAGGCAATACAACGCGCCAAGATCCGGATGGCACCGAGGTGGTGTCCAGCAAGTTGCAGCACTGGTGTGGCCATCCTACAATGCTGAAAGTCGGCGTGGGGCGCCCCGTTGGCCTGTAAGTTTGCGTCAGTAGCGGACCGATGTGCGAATAGGCCGAAGGCAGCACAACGCGCCAAGATCCGGATGGCACCGAGGTGGTGTCTAGTAAGTTGTCGCACTTCTGTGGCCATCCTACAATGTTGAAAGTCGGCGTGGGGCGCCCCGTTGGCCTGTGAGATGGCGTCAGTAGCGGACCGATGTGCGAATGGGGCCAAAGGCAGCGCAACAATATTTTCTGACTGACACCACAAGGCGCTGAGATGCCAAGATCCGGATGGCACCGAGGTGATGTCTAAGTTGCGGACTGATGTGCGAATGGGGCCAAAGGCAGCGTAACAATATTTTTTGTATGGAAGATACCACTAGGCGTTGAGATGCCAAGATTCGGATGGCACTGAGGTGATGTCTAGCAAGTTGCTGTACTGGTGTGGTCATCCTACAATGCTGAAACTCGGCGTGGGTCGCCCCATTAGCCTGTGAGATGGCGTCAGTAGCGGACCGATGTGCGAATAGGCCGAAGGCAGCACAACGCGCCAAGATCCGGATGTCACCGTGGTGGTTTCATAGTTGAGAGGCACTTCATCTGCAGTGGGGCGCCGAGATCCGGATGGCACCGAGGTGATGTCTAGCAAGTTGCTGTACTGGTGTGGTCATCCTACAATGCTGAAACTCGGCGTGGGTCGCCCCATTAGCCTGTGAGATGGCGTCAGTAGCGGACCGATGTGCGAATAGGCAGAAGGCAGCACAACGCGCCAAGATCCGGATGTCACCGTGGTGGTTTCATAGTTGAGAGGCACTTCATCTGCAGTGGGGCGCCGAGATCCGGATGGCACCGAGGTGATGTCTAGCAAGTTGCTGTACTGGTGTGGTTATTCTACAATGCTGAAACTCGGCGTGGGGCGCCCCATTAGCCTGTGAGATGGCGTCAGTAGCGGACCGATGTGCGAATGGGGCCAAAGGCAGCGCAACAATATTTTCTGAAGAGAAGACACCAAAAGGTGCTGACATTCCAAGATCCGGATGGCACCGAGGTGGTGTCTAGCAAGCTATGCAGTTGAGTTGTGTGCGCACTTGCGGCGAATAGGTCGAAGGCAGCATAACAATGTTTTCTGAATAGGAGACACCACAAGGCGTTGAGATTCGGTTACCACCGAGGTGATGTCTAGCAAGTTGCCGCACTGGTGTGGCCATCCTACAATACTGCTCCGAATAACGGCGTGGGGTGCCCGAAGGGGGGGGGAGCCGGCGTGAATGGGCCTTCCTAGGTGGAGGCTCGTCTGCTGTAGTGGGGCGCCCCTTTACCGTTTCAGTTGCCATTCAGCTGAGTTTCGGCTGCTCTTGATGCTACAGCGACAGGCGGCTGCAAGAGGACTCTCAAAATGGCGGCCTGTTCTTTGGATTTGGGCCTGGTCCACTAAAATGGCCCTGGGACACCTTAGAACTCGGACGCTCGATTTTTTTTTCCTTTCCTGTACATGCAAAAAAAGGTAAATGCCCGGTACGTTACACGCTTCATCTGCCACGATGAACTCTCCAGAGGAACCGAAAAAAAATATAGTTGTGGTAACTATACCATGCATCGTCATATGGAGAGGTGGCACCAATTAATTATAGTGCTGCATAAAAGAGAGATTTGGAGGAGAACCCCTGACCTGCTAGTACATTCATCAAAGAAGTGGCACTGAGAGCTTCAGAGGCAAGGGAAACGGTCCCAAATATTTAGAAGAACTTTGGAAAGATTAAAATGACATGTTTAGATTGTGGCAAATTAATTTCATGTGGACAGATGAGTGTTACTCTAATAAATACAGCATATGAACATCATCATAGTCGATGGTTGGTAGAGACATTTTGACTATATCCTGGACCTGCCCGTCCTCGCCCAAAATGGCGCCGGAATAAATGGGACTCGTAACTCCTTGTTGTGTACTGGTTGCAGAACCTTGAAATCACGAGATACGTATGCAGTTTTGAAGCACATGGCGGGCGGGGACGAGAATTGATTGAATATTTCGACATCCCTATTGATATTAAGTTCTGATGTGTTATTGATTACTGTACTGTTGAAAGTTCGAATTAACGTCACCCATGGTACTTGCCCGCAAATGTATATCTAGATAATTTTATTGTAACTGGCCCTGTCGTATTTTAATTATAAAATGTACGTCCACCGATTCCGTAACTGTTAGACACCTTAGTTCTTGCAACCTAATGGCCCGCCCGTTACGTTCCTCTACAGTGTAAATGTCTATTCATCATATACGATTACAGTTTGCTCTGTGGCAGGCCCACGTGGTTATAGGCTCGTATTTGTATAATGAAATTTTCACAATAAAGGTTTTAAAAAAAAAAAATGGTAGTAGTATATACATTGGTAAAGTTTTTAATAATAGTGACTGTTTTAGAATCATTAAAAGGCAAGTGAAATAAAGCAGACCAATTACATGAAGGGTAAAAGGTATAATACGAAGGAACGCAGTAAAGATAAATGGTCAAGGGCTGTTGTGTTTTCTATTCCTGCAACATAAAGTGATCGATAAGAATCTCATATTCAGGCGTATCGGCGACTAAGACAGCAGGTCGACCCTCTTTTGCTCAACGGCTCCGTCATGGGACGAAGAAACGCTCTTTTTCTCGAAAAAAGAATATATTTTACTTGCAGGACAGTTGTAAAATTTCCGGGAAAGTACATTAGCCTGGAACATTATAACATATATTTAAGAAAAAATAATGTTCGGAAGTAATGAAAAGCGTAATTTTTAGGTCATATGACCAAGCCTTTCATCATTACAATAAGAAAAGTAAAATGAACCAATGAAAAGTTTTATTAACAAGTCACATGACTTGTTATGCTTACGTTACGCGCTGCGCGCCCCGGATGACTTCCGGATGCGCTAACGCGGCGCGTCATATGACGCATTACGCGACAACGCAGGTACAGAATATAGTCAAAATGTCTCCACCAACCAGCGGTCGGAACACAACCCCTTTCAGCAGGCTAAATAGTTCTGTTAAATGACAACAGAAGGGACAGGCAACAAGAACCATGAGTCAAAGAGGGGAGGGCTAGTTCTTCTCTACCAGGTTACATTGGGGCGCTACCGGAACTGATCGAATTGGTAGTCTACAGTGTTTCTGGATGTTTCAGACTGAAGCTGGGGTTAGCATGAGAGCAGCACCATTTCGTAGCTCCGTCGTGGTCATTCCGCAACCAATCATGGCAGCCATTCTTTATCGTTATTTTGGGCGGGGTGGGTGGCGGAGCCGAGCTGTTTTGCAGCCATCATTGTGTGGAGTTCAGTTCATCTCACTAGTTTTGTATTTGTCATGAGGGGTTGTTCCTAATGTTTCTATTTTAGCGAGGTCAAAAAGAGATCCCATTAGTGGCCTACTGATTTTGCTCGATTCCTTTTCTTTTTTTTTACACGATTTTTCGTTATCTGCAAAGACTAAACAGAGTATTGCGACTCTGTGTTTGTTTGTAAATAGAGAATGAACCAAAGAGAACTAATTCTAAAACAGTAAATACTTGGATAACAATCAATCAAATGGAGAGAGAAGCAGGCACGACGGATTACAATGGGGGCAAAGGCCTGCGTTAACTACCTTTCACTATCTGCAAAGAGAGAGTACTCCTAATAGAAATGAGGGGGGGGGGCACCATTCAAAGCAGATCAGTGTGCATAAACACGAAAATGTTTTCACTTACCACGTACTTGACATTCGACAGCTTATGATATTTGCTATTAAAAAACCATTGAAATTCACTGAAAAAACCATAGGTTATAGACCATATATAGTTAGGAATTAGCATTTACAAAACCTTGAAAATTCACTGAAAAAACCAAAGGTTATAGACCATATATAGTTAGGAATTAGCATTTAAAAAACCTTATTTTACTCACACAAAACCATTGAAATTCCATATATAGTTAGTTGCACTAACTATATATCGCGCACCCGCAATCCACTGCTGATCATGTCACATATTACATCATTCATGACATGGTCAGTGACATCACTGATGACATCACTGATGACATCTCAAATGACATCACTGATGACATCACTGATGACATCTCATTTGACATCATTCTTGTGCTAATACGATAAACCTCTTCAGACTCTAATATAACCTTAGATACACTCAGTGTATACAGACACTCACACACTGCCACTCATCCATGGAGTTACTCACACACCCAGTCAGTCATGCAAAGAAACAATCTCACCTCCATTTCTTCAACTATACAGTTAAACACACCTTACTTATTGAAACATATACTAACACATATTTACTCTCTTATACAATCCCTGATACAAGTTCACAATGATCGATACAACTACTCACTCATTCAGTGGCTCTCATGCACAGTTATTTATATATGCCAACTCTCACATGTACTGTGTTTTACATATGTACTTACTATGACATGTAGCATTGAGATATCCATTCACTCATCAATACACTCATGCACACAGTCAACTGCCCATCTAGCTGTTTCCACATGCACTCTTGAACTCATACACCTAGTGAATAAACTGCTCACACATCTATGCATAGAGTCACACACCTTCCAGCCACCCCTACACAAACTCAATCTCCCATAGAAATACTTGGGCAACCAATTAATAACACATATAGCCTCTCGTATAGCTAATGATCAACACATGCAGCAGTTTACAGAACAACAGACATAATGATGCACAAATTAAGACAGTTTAGTCACTAACCCATGCATTCAGTGAGACACATTTAATCACTCACTCATACAGTCAGTCACGCACCTACTAAATCCTTCTCCAGACACTTATACATCCACTCATTCTTCAATATGTAAAACATATTTAAACTTTACAAAAACACACAGACACTAGATGATGTCATCAGTGATGTCATTTGAGATGTCATCAGTGATGTCATTTGAGATGTCATCAGTGATGTCATCAGTGATGTCACTGACCATGTCATGAATGATGTAATATGTGACATGATCAGCAGTGGATTGCGGGTGCGCGATATATAGTTAGTGCAACTAACTATATATGGAATTTCAATGGTTTTGTGTGAGTAAAATAAGGTTTTTTAAATGCTAATTCCTAACTATATATGGTCTATAACCTATGGTTTTTTCAGTGAATTTTCAAGGTTTTGTAAATGCTAATTCCTAACTATATATGGTCTATAACCTATGGTTTTTTCAGTGAATATAGTTAGGATTTTTTCTGTATGGGATTTTTGAAAGTTCTATGTCTAATAACTTTGGCGTTTGTGGACGGAATTGGCTGAAATTTTCAGGAAAATGGAACATCTTGTTTCTGAGCAGCCACTGAAAATTTGGGGGGGGGTTCGTCAAGGGGGGGCCGAGAAAAAAGGGGGGTCCCAAAACGCGTTTTTCCCATGTTAATTTCCATATGGCGGTTGGCCTCACTTTTAGCCCGAACGGCTGAATGGATTTGCACGAAACTTGGCAAAATTGTAGGGACTGTTAGCCCGATGTGCCTTTGCTATGTCTCAATATATGTGCTCCAGTGGATTTTGAGAAATTAACGTTCAAAAAAAGATATATATCTGTAACAGCGCTCCGGGTAGCGCTCCGGTTCGCGTACTTGACGCGTAACGGAACTTCGCGAAGCGAAGCTGATTGGCTCTCCGGTGTCTGTCAACATTCTAAACAGTCCGGAGCGGCCGCCATCTTGTCTCTCGGTAGGATCGAGAGACAAGAGGAGGCCAAAACAAAGGGGGAAATGACCATAAGGGGGCATAGTAGATCCTCCCTGACCCCCTAGGTTTGATGTGGAGGCTTTAAAAGGGCCCCGCGGGGCAAAAAATAAATAAATGTTTTTTTGTTTTTTTTGCATGGGGAGCGCCCGGTTCGCGAACCGGGAAGCGGCCCGGGGAGCGTACTATTAGGAAAAAAGAATGATAGACTTTTTAAATATTGTATGTTAATTGATTGTTTGTTTTGTTGATTTTTTTTTATTTATTTATTTTTTAAACAATTATTTATTATTGTCATTGTGTTTCAAAATTTAATAAAATGTCTACCATTTCACTGTCTGAAATGTCGTTATTTTCATTGAACATAGCTTGTAATGTTTGAGTGTGTAAAATGTCCTCATTTTCAAGGAGGACATCTACTGATTGCACACATTGCAGTAGTTCTTGGTCCCAAGTTTCATCCATAAATTCAATATCATTTGGATCAATGATTTCTTCGTTGGTCTCTGCAAGGACAATTTCAAATGATACTTTCTGTTCGCCTTCCATTTTGCCTGAAATTTGCATAAAAAAATATATATTAGTAGAGATAGGGCACTGTTGGGATTAATTTTACATAGGCAGTTTTTAACAGTGAATTTATCTTTGGGCAGTGTATAGTATCAGAGTGGAAGTAGGAATATAAAAAAGTGTATGTGATTTAACGTAAGTAAATTCATAATTATAAAAGACAAGCCTAACTCCATCCATAACTATAACAGAGAAGTCTATCTAAATCTATAACTACTACAGAGGGATAGTATATAACTATCAGAAAAAGTTTACCATATTAACTTAAAGTTCACAATATACTTCAGTTTTTAAAATAACAACTTACCTTTACAAAGAAGTTGAAGTTATTAGTGAAAATCCTATTGAAATGTACACCAGGAAGTAGTAGTCAAAATGGCTGTGTTTCCTTCTCTTCCTTTATATTTAGGTACATAACCAATCAAATGTCAGGAAAAAAAATGGAAAAGAAAGTAACATTTTCATTGGTTGTCAATTCCAACACTTCAGATGTGTTTTGTGAAGTAATTTACCTCAGGGTATTTAGAGAGGTCTACAGGCTAAATGGCTAAATGGAATTCCACCCAAATGTGTGAAAATGGTAGGGATTGGAATGTAGTATGAGCAAATCTATATTTGGTGAAAGTGTCTCCAGGGTTTCTTCTGTAAATTACTTTCCCACCTTTTTTAATGGAGCGCTTCCCGGGGAGCGCCCCGGTACGCGAACCTGCAGCGTTACGGGAGTCCACCATTTTGTGTTTGGGAGGAATTAAGATACAAGATGGAAGGCAAATAATGTTCAGAATGGGTAGAAGGGGACACGGTAGACGTATTTTGACCCCCTAGGTTTTCTGAGGATGGCTGAGGAGGCCCATATGTGCGAAAAAAACAACATTTTTTTTAAAAAATTCGCGCGGTTAGCTTCCGGTTCGCGTACCGGGTAGCGCTCCGGGGAGCATACTTTGTTGAAAATTAGTGAAAAAAGTTAGAGTAAAATAATAATTGTGAGTGATCAGATGTAGGGTAGCTCTGAGAAGAGCTTTTGGGTTTATGGTACATTTAGGTACTTATAAGTAGGTACCAATGCACAGTCTTAAATTCAGAATGAAAACTCTGTTCCCTTCATCTGAGAAGTGAACTCCATCTCCTCTGTAGATATCTTGCATGTAGTAACGCAAGTTATTGTTGTACATGGAGCCCATTCCATGGTCTCTCATGTAAGCTGAAACAGATTTGTTTACATGCTTCCTCGATTTCTCAATTTGTGGACAAAATTGGTTCGACCACCTCCATTTCTGTCTTTGGCATATATTTGAATATACCAAGGCAGTTTGAGGAAAAAGTGCCATCAATTGCTCAAAGGTGTCCTTTAAAAGCATTTCCAGACCTACCCCAGTCAAAGTGCCCAAGTCATTACCTCCACAGTGCAAAATTAACAGGTCAGGTTTAGGCAAATGCATAAAGGTTTTCACCAATGGTATCAATTGGTGACATTTTAATCCTCTGTGGCCAAACCACTTAATTTCCACATCTTGTAAATTGAGGTTAGGTAAATTTCTGTTCTCAGCATACCTCTGAGCCCAATAGATGTAACTATGTCCAACAATCCAGACAGAAAACATGGTGAGAGAAGGTTCTGCTGCAGTCAGATGAAGTGTGGCAATGAAATGGCAGTTGGAAAAATAAGAGTTTAAAATGAAAAAAACTGTGGAGTTTCTGTGTTAAGGAAGCAGTAGCAGTGATTGGTGGATTTTGATTGCTGAAAACAGAAAGTTAGGGTGCATGGATGAGTTATTTGAAAGATGTAATTTGAATGGTCAGAAAAAAATCATTTAATGAAAGATTGCACTGGATATGCAGGTGCACTGAGAGTTCAGAGTTCAATTGAAACATTGTTGTGTGAACTTGCAAACATCAGAGGTCTTTCAGGAGGTGGTTGCTATGCAAAAAAGGCAGAGAGGGCAGAGGGGGAAGGGTGTTGATTTGAAAAAAGTGAGGGAAGAGTTTTGATTGGGTGACATGAGAGATATGTGTGATGAGTTACAGCATTTCTGTGCTTTTGATAGCTGCAGACTCTGGAGTGCATACCTTTTGCTCTGCTAAAGACAAATTGGTGTGTTTCTGAGACTGTTTGGAAACTCATAAAGTATTTGCTAAGGTGAGAAAAGATTCATTTAATTTAGATAGACAATAGTATGCTTTAGGGAGAAAATTATGAAGAAAGTTCTGTATTTAAAATGTTGCTTTGTGTCAAGTGTTTTACAAATAGATTTTGTTTCTTTGAGTTACATAGCCATGTTAAAAGTGACCCTTAAAAAAACGCTTTCATGTGTCTTAGGGCATTGTAAGTCATTTCCCGATGAATGTAGGTATATAATTGATTTATATGATGTGTTTAAATTCGTTTTTTGAAAAATATTAGGTTTCTTGATATGTACTGGTAGAGCTTCATAGGTTGCTTGGGGCATATTTATAAGGCATTTGAGTCTCTCTGATGTTATTTTCCCCATTTTAATTTAAGACCTTTCCCCGTGGAGCAAGGTCCTTGTAAACATGCCCCCGTCTGTGCTTGGCAAATTTAGATTTTAATTCTTTGACTAACATAGCCATGTTAAAAGTGACCCAGAAATGGTGCAAGGGCCTTAAAAAAACGCTTTCATGTGTGTTAGGCCATTTTAAGTCATTTCCCCTTGAATGTAGGTATATAATTGATTTAGATGATGTGTTTAAAATCGTTTTTTGAAAAATATTAGGTTTCTTGATATGTACTGCTAGAGCTTCATAGGTTGCTTGGGGCATATTTATAAGGCATTTCAGTCTCTCTGACGTTATTTTTCCCATTTTAATTTAAGACCTTTCCCCGTGGAGCAAGGTCCTTGTAAATATGCCCCCATCTGTGCTTGGCAAATTTAGATTTTAATTCTTTGACTAACATAGCCATGTTAAAAGTGACCCAGAAATGGTGCAAGGGCCTTAAAAAAACGCTTTCATGTGTGTTAGGCCATTTTAAGTCATTTCCCCTTGAACGTAGGTATATAATTGATTTAGATGATGTGTTTAAAAACGATTTTTGAAATCAATTAGTTTACTTGATATGTAGTGCTAGAGTTTCATAGGTTGCTTGGGGTATATTTAAAAGGCATTTGAGTCTCTCTGATGTTATTTTTCTCATTTTAATTAAAGACCTTTCCCCGTGGTGCAAGGTGCTTGTAAATACACCCCCATCTGTGCTTGGCAAATTTAGATTTTAATTCTTTGACTAACATAGCCATGTTAAAAGTGACCCAGAAATGGTGCAAGGGCCTTAAAAAAACGCTTTCATGTGTGTTAGGCCATTTTAAGTCATTTTCCCTTGAATGTAGGTATATAATTGATTTAGATGATGTGTTTAAAAACGATTTTTGAAATCAATTAGTTTACTTGATATGTAGTGCTAGAGTTTCATAGGTTGCTTGGGGTATATTTAAAAGGCATTTGAGTCTCTCTGATGTTATTTTTCTCATTTTAATTAAAGACCTTTCCCTGTGGTGCAAGGTCCTTGTAAATACGCCCCCATCTGTGCTTGGCAAATTTAGATTTTAATTCTTTGACTAACATAGCCATGTTAAAAGTGACCCAGAAATGGTGCAAGGGCCTTAAAAAAACGCTTTCATGTGTCTTAGGCCATTTTAAGTCATTTCTCCTTGAATGTAGGTATATCATTGATTTAGATGATGTGTTTAAAAACGATTTTTGAAATCAATTAGTTTACTTGATATGTAGTGCTAGAGTTTCATAGGTTGCTTGGGGTATATTTAAAAGGCATTTGAGTCCCTTTGATGTTATTTCTCCCATTTTAATTAAAGACATTTCCTCGTGGTGGAAGGTCCTTGTAAATACACACCCATGTGTGCTTGGCAAATTTAGATTTTGATTATTTAACTTACATAGCCATGTATGCCTCTTTTGCATCACTGTGCGTCACTTTTGTGACGCAGCGGCGGTGCAAAAGATTTGCTATGTAGCGACATATTTACAACTTGATGCATCTAGGCAGATGTGTCATGCTGTAAAGTCCCGTGCCACATGAAACCGTGCAGCAGTGATGCAAAACATGCACCATGTTGCAAGACAGGTCTCATTTCATCTCCAACAAGATAAGAAGCTGAATCTTCTGTAAATGTCAAAATTGTTGTATACACTGCTCAACTTCTGTGTACTCTTTGATATGCTAGAGTCCATCTGCACTATGAGATACCTAAGCAAAGGAAACACAGGTGATGTGATTGTGAAATGAGGAAAAGAAACTCCACATTTTTCAATTACATCACCTGTGTTTCCTAAGTTTACGAATGACATTGAGCAGATGAGGTTTAGGTCTGTCCACGAACACAGAAGAGGTCTGGCCTTTGTTCAAGAGTGAAGTGGACATGGCTTACTTCATTGGTAGGTCTTCACATGTTTTATCTCCTCTATACTCTTCAACAAGTGTAAATTTAATCTGCAACCCTGAGTAGGCCTCACCTTAAACAAACTTCTGGATAGGCCACACCTTATCGTCATCCTGGATCAATCATTTAACATGTTAGGGACAGATTTATGATAGGTGTATGTCTCTTTTGCGTCACTGTGCGTCACTTTTGTGACGCAGCGGCGGTGCAAAAGATTTGCTATGTGGCGACATATTTACAACTTGATGCATCTAGGCAGATGTGTCATGCTGTAAAGTCCTGTGCCACATGAAACCTGCGTCAGTTTTCATATAGGTGTTTTGTTGCAAGGTATGCATTAATTTGCATGAAAGCCCTGTAAAACTAACACAGTGAAATTTAGAAGATTTCACTGAGTCAGGTTATTAGCATTGCTGAATCAAATCCTTACGCCTGTTTGAAACAGGCATAAGAAGTGATGCACCATGCAATGTGAGGGTTCCTCCTGTGCATTGCAGTAGACATGTCGCGCTTATGACGTGATTCCTGCAATGTGCTGCTTTTGCGGCACAGATGTGTGACGCATCTGTGCTGTTTTTGCTCAATGGTGCTCCACATTGTAAATTCAGCACACTATGGGTGGCAGAGCAGCAGTGCACATTAACTGGTGCATCCGTGGGGATGCGCCACTTAGCATAAATCTGCCCCTTTACATTTAAGTATGAGCAGGGGACACAGAGTCGGTGAGGCTTATCCAAGGTTAAGAAGAGATGAGTCCTGTTCACTGAAAACTTGGACAGCATCAGCATCGCTGGACATGGCTAAATAATAGCTGCAAAATGTTACTCTTGTTAAACAATTTTACTATTATAATCTCTGAGATTTGTCTCTTACTCTGCAACATCTCATTGTTGTTCTCTTTCTTTAAAGATAACGACAACATCAACCATGAGTGACAATCAGCAATCAGTTGATTTTGACCTTATCATTGAACTTGTAATTGAAACGTCAGTGGAAGTAGATCCCTTGGATGATTCAAATTCTGAGGATGATGAAGAACATGATGAGGATGCCGATTTGTCAGAATTGTATGACATAGGGTGGGAAGCTGACGTGCTTGAGCCTATGGAACTATAAACATTTATTTTTTAAATTTATAATAAATGAAAAGTAAAAATGTAAACCGTTTCATTTGAAATTAAACACACCTTCAAAAACAGGTTATGTGTAGTGTCTTCAATAAAATATTAAAATATGCTCATAAAATTAGATCAGATTCACATATAAAACAGCACAGGTAAAATGAAGAAGAATTCCATTTCTTTTCTGCTATTTGTGTATTCTAAATTTGCCAAAGCACTAAAAAATATTCTATGTAAAAATGTCAAGTAGTGTGTTAAGTTTTTGATGACTGTTATTGATTTACTGTTTGGTAATAGTGGTTAATAACATTTTTTATTATATTTTACCACAGATTCAACTGCAGATCATTTCAAAATTTGAGAATGCCAACCAAGGATAGACTTAGAAAGGCTGCAAAACGTCAAAGACAGCAGGTCCATGAAATAATGCAGCAGTCCTCTACAAAAAAAACGTGTCAAGTCACCAAGAAAGCACCGGGTAAGACCACGAAAACATTCATAAGAAACATTTGTAGAAAAAAAAGTAGTAGTACAGAAAATGTTTTAGTCCAGAAAAAGAGAAGCAATTTAAACGGAAAGGAAAGGCCAATCAAAAATGTTACTGCTAGAGCAAGAGATAACTCTGTGCATGATAGTAGAAGGAAACAACAGTTTAGGGACATTCGTAGACGAATGTTCTGCAACAGGATAATTGGCAATTTGTTAAAAAATATTAAGAAAGGTCAACAGAAAGTGGTTTTTTATAAGAGAAAAAAAAAGGAGAGAAAGTTATTGATCAGGCATTTGAAATAAAGCAAAAGTTATTTATTTTGATAATCAATAGAATTAGGAAGCTAAACAAGGCAATTTATGATTTCAAAAGAAATAGTAGATGGAAGAGAATAGTTAATCGTAGTAATTTTTGTGAAGTTTTTACCGGAGAATGGATGCATAGTTCAAGTTGTGAGGCATTTTTCAATGAGGAGAGTTATTTCCAGGATAATGATTTGGTGCATGCAGTTGACACCAGTGGTCGAGCTTATGAGGTGAAAGATGGTTGTCCAGTTGAAAAAGAAAAACTTGTGACAACAGAGACAGAAGAGGTGTTAGGTAATGAGGTTTTAGGAAGACGTCCTAAGGGTCCTGTGTACACCTGGAAGTGTAGTAGTATTTGCAGTGTACGACAGGATTCCATCAATTTGCTTTGTGATTTTGTACGGACATTTAATAAGAAAAGTTTGAAGCAGAAAATGATGTGGTTGCAAGAATAAGATCCTTGCAGAGTGAGAGAAGTGACAGGTTTGCATGGTCATTCACTGGCTTGTCTTTCCAGGAGAGTATGCCAGAGTGTTTTTCATCATTTCAGGATGCTAGCAGTGCATCATAATAAAGTGAGGAAATTAGTTAGAATGTTGTATTATGCTAAGAGTCCAGCAATTATGCTTAAACAATTATGCGCTGCTCTTTTGCATGGTTCTGAAATACATGTGAAGAATATTTCTGAAGAAATTGAGTTTTGTTACTTTGGAAGTAAAGAGGAGAATGTTGAAATTGACCCAGAAGAAGAGGGTAATGTGGAAGACAGTGTACAGGTTTCCAGTACAGATAATTTTCAGAAGGAAATTGCCACGTTTCAGGTGAAATCAAGTGAGAGGCCTAATTTCACTTGTGTGTGTTGTCAACGCACTTATTATAAGAATCAGACTAAGTTAGTGGATTTATATGCAAAAAGTGAAAGGGAAAATAATAGTGAATGGAAGGATTTCGCAACATACTTGATGCTAGAAAATTGTTTTGATTTGGGATCGGATCAACGTGTGTGTACTTATTGTTGTAACAAATTAAATCAAAACCAGATGCCTGCTAGAGCGGTTCATAATAATCTGGAATTGGTTGAGATTCCTTCTGAATTGAAGGATTTAAATACTTATGAATCTATTTTGATTCAAAGTGTCCATCCCTTTCAGGCTATTGTACGAATGGAGCCAAAGACAGGGAAATTGCCTCCATCAGATTTACAGAGAGGATTAAAGGGAAGAGTTGTTTATTTGCCTCTAGATTTGAAGAAAAACATTAATACAATTGGAGTAGAAAAAGTGGAAGAGGAACCTCTGGTTATCTTAGTTAATGGGGTTCCGACAAAGAATAAGAAAATATGGCAAGATTTAGTGGATGTTAGGAAAGTCAAAAAGGCAACATTGTATTTGAAAAAAAATAATAAGTATTATAAGAATGTATATGTTGCAGAAGAGGAAGTAAGTGAGGAAGAGGATAGCGATTTGTGTGCTGGTCAAATTGAGAAAGTAGAACCCTCTACTAGTGAAGAAATATATGAACATTATAGTGTTCATCCTTTGCATTCCAAGGAAGTCATGGGGAATGCTATTGAGTTGTTTCAAATGAAACAAGCCAAAGGGAGTCCCATTAGTGTTTGGGAGGAAAGTTTGGAAGCTCGGTGTTTCCCACAGCTTTTTCCAACAGGTCAGGGAGGAAGATATGATGAGCGACCTCATCAAATTCCTGCTTCTGAATACCGGACTTTGCGATTGTATGCAGGAGATGCTAGGTTTCGACAATGTATTCCCTATTTGTTTCATCTCCTGTTTGAAAGCGATCTGTCTGGACTGTCATATGCAGTGAACCACATCTTGAAAAGTGGTATACACATGCAAAACATCTCGGCAAGTGACTTTATGGATAAAGTCAATGTCCAAGACAGTATTTTGGATTGTCACCTGATTAATCTCATGGCGTGTCAGCGTGGTACTAATGAGTACTGGTACCGTCGTCATGGTGATTTAAAATGTATGCTGAGGAACTTAGGAACTCCCACATGGTTCCTCACTCTGAGCTGTGCCGAGTATGGCTGGGAAGACTTACTTGAATTTCTACGAGAGGCAAATGCTAACATAGAAAACATCGAATTCAAGACACCCGGAGAACTGTGCTCTTTGGATCCAGTCAATGTATGTAGGTACTTCAATCATAGATTTGAAGCTATGATGTCTTTCATCATGAATAAGAAGAATCCACCTCTTGGAGAGGTGTTGGATTTCTTCTGGAGAAAGGAGTACCAAGCAAGAGGTGCTCCTCATATACATATGTTGCTGTGGATCAAGGATGCACCTAAATTTGGAACGGATCCAGAAGACTCAGTGATGAGTTTTATACAACAGTATTCTATGTGTGCTGTTCCAAACGCAAAGGAGAAGAAAAGCCTAAGAGAAAAAGTTCTGCGTTTCCAAAGCCATCGATGTGGAAAGTACTGTCGTCGTAAATTCCGAAACAAGGACAAGTTCTACACCAAATGTCGTTTCGGCTTTCCACGACCGGTGATTTCTAAAGGAAGAGTAAACAGTTTGATGTCTTCGCTGCGACATAATGTGATGAAGAAATCACCTAAAAACACATACAATTTGAAGAGGAACGAAGAGTCCAAGTACATCAACGACTACAACCCAGTGATTTTGTCCATGTGGAATGCTAACATGGATATACAGTTTGTGGCTGATAACTGTATGTCTGTGGCTCGGTATGTGACATCTTACATCACCAAAAAAGAAAAGACAGAATTGAAGGATATGTGGGAGGACATTTCCCATGAAAAGAGCCTCAGTAAGAAGTTGTACAGTTTCAGTCTGAAGATGTTGTCACATCGAGAAATCGGAGCTTACGAATGTTCTGACCGGTTGTCTTCAGCAAGTCTCTATGCCAAATCCAGGAGTATCGTTTGGGCGAGTCTTGGTCTTGCTGCAACGCGTAATCGAGTTCTGAAACCTGTGCGGGAAATTGAGTATTTGGCGGAGAAGAAGCCAAACAGTACCGATATTTTGAAGACCAACATGTTGGATACATATTATCCAAATCGAAGCAGTCACCTCGAGAATGTTTGTCTGTATGAGGTTCTACAAAATTACATATTCAAGAGGAACATCAAAGAAGATATTGAGAAAGGAGTGTATGCTGTAATTGGAAGTGAGGGATGTCTGGTCAAGCAAAAAAAATGCCACTTGGTAAACCATCGAAAATTGAGTGGCGAATCTCCTGAAAAAAAGGAGTTTTACTATTTAGCACTTTTGCAACTTTTCAAGCCTTGGCGTGCAGAAGAGGAACTGCTTGGAGATTTCCTCTGTTACGAAGACTCTTTCACTGCCACCAAGGAGACCATAGAATGTCCTGCTTTTCCCAAATATCTAGAAATGTTGAATGCGGAAATCGAGCAGGAAGCAACGATTGCAGCCGAGATTGCCAGAGACAGTTCTCAGGACAGTCAGAGTTCTGTTTCATTGAGTCAGGATCCACTAGGAGGACCTGTTATCGAAAATGAAGCTGCCACTGCCATGAATGAAGTGGAAAGAGCCATGGCACATGCTCAGGAGGATGCGGTTAACTTAGAAGACTTGGAAAGACAACTCAACGTTGAGCAGAGGAAAATATATGACGAAGTTACCAAGCAAATTGATCATGGATTAAGTCATGAGAAGAAAGAGTGCTCATGTACGTCGTTGAAGCCTGTTCGACTGTACGTGAGTGGAGAAGCGGGAACTGGAAAAAGTTTCCTCATTAAAGCAATTTCATGTTATTTGCAGGAAAGGACTGAGTCAACGCTGTCTTGTGTTGTCACCGCTCCAACTGGACTGGCAGCACATAACATTAAAGGTATTACTTTGCTTCGTCTACTGATGCTGCCAGTGGAGCATGACAACAAATTACAATACCACAAGTTATCTGGAGATGCTTGTTGTGAAGTTTCAAGAGTCTTGAGGAAAATGAAACTTCTTATCATTGACGAAGTAAGCATGGTTTCCAATGTCATGCTTGCCTTTGTGCATTTGAGAATGCAAGAAGTTCTCAAAACAGAGTATGATGTGTTATTTGGTGGCAAACACATCATTGTTTTCTGAGATCTTCTGCAGCTGACACCAGTGAAAGGACAACCTGTGTTCAAAATGCTCACGCATGAAGATACCAGGAAGTGCCTAGGGAGCATTGGCAACGTCAATATATGGTTAAACTTCAATTATGCTGAACTGCATGAAAATATGCGTCAGGCGAAGGATGAAGATTACAAGAATATTCTACAAGATGTTAGAATTGGAAAAGTGACCGAGCATGGGAAAGAAGCTTTACATGCACGATTACTGTCAAATTTATATCCAGAACAAGATGTTGTGCCTGAGAATATTTTTCAGAAAATTACTGAGAAGAAATCTGGAATATGTTTGATGCCAACTCTTGCAGAATGTGCCATCTTCAACAACAAAATGTTGCATTTAGAAAACCAAGAGATTGTGAAACTGGAAGCTATTTACAGAGTAGAGCATATGGGATCAACACTTATTTTGTCTGAGAATTTGAAAACAAAATTGGATTCATTAGAGAAGACTAAATCTAAAACTGCAGGTTTGGAAAGACTCTGAATGTGTGCTTAAACTGCCGTATAATTTTAAGAAGGAATTTACATGTTGAAAGAGGTCTGGTAAATGGATCAATGGGTAATGTTGTTGATTTTGTGAAATACAGAAATAGAGATGGAATTGAATTTTTAAAAATTAAATTTGATGGCATTGAGGAAGTACAGCTCATTGGTCGTTGTTCTGCTAGATTTTTGCTTGTAAAAGACTTATATGTTCGCCGTAAGCAGTTTCCTGTTTGCTTGGCATATGCGGTGACAATCCATAAATCGCAAGGTTTAAGTGTAGACAGTGCATTGGTGAATATTGGCAGTTCTGTGTTCAAGGAGGGTATGGCATATGTGGCATTGTCACGAGTTAGAACTTTATCGGGATTGTACTTGATTGAGTGTGATGTCACAAACATTTGTGCGGATCTAGATTGTGTTAAGGAATACAATAGGTTAAGAAGAGAGTATGCGCCACATTTGCCTCAATATCCTTTGTTTGAGAAACGTGTGGTAGGCCGGAAACGAAGAAATGTGACCAGTACTATGGAGGTTGTAGCAAAAAGACGAAAAGTCGATGAACCTGAAATTATAAGCAGAAACAAAAAGGATTCTGTTGAAGATGTTGTTGGTTTTCAATTGGAAAACAGTTCTGGTGTCAACTGCTATGCTAATGTAGTGGTTAATGTTTTGTTTTCTCTAGAAAATGTAAAAGAAGAGATTGTGGTCAATTGTGATCAAAGATTTTGCAGTTTGTTAAATTCTGTGTTAGAGAAATGTTGCACTGATAGAACAAAAATAGAAAGTGTGTCTGAAATTCGAAATCTGTTAGACAGATGTTCAGGTCAAAAACAATTCTCTCAAAATATTCAGCAAGATTGTCAGGAGTTTTTAATGTATATGCTTGATGTATTGCATGCTGAAGGTGTAGATGTAGATCACCTGTTTGGGCTTTCTTATCAATGGCAGCATGACTGCGAGAACTGTAGGGTATCAAGTACTACTAGTGTAGACTCAGAAAGATTTATATATTTAACTTTGCCAGACAGTAAATCAGTGTCCTTTAATAAGCTAGTAAAAGCAGCTGATCACAACATGGAGTGTAGCCAATGTAAGTCTGAAATGATGTCAACATTATTTATACGAACATATGGCCAGTATGTCATTTTAATGTTCCAACGATGTAGGCCTGATGGAACAAAATTGACAACTTTAATTAAAAATTTTGTGGCTTCGCAGTTGTCAATATCAGGAAGGACTTTTGTAACTGCAGCAATTATATATCATGACGGTCCTTCAATAACATCAGGACATTACACAGCTTATTTAAAGTCTAGAAATGGCTGGTCATTCTGCAACGCTTCTGTTTTAATTTTCAAAAAAAAATTGCCGTATGACCTTAAAAATTCTTACCTGGTGTTTTTAAAACCAACATTTTAGGGAAAGAATCTCGGGATGTGCTCTGAGGAATTTCAAGAGGTTCTAATGGCTCCTACACGATTTGGCCTTGAGGATAAGTGTAGTACAGAGACATAAGTTCTTACCATAACACTTGACGTCATGGAAAAATAACTGCACTTTGAATGAGTTCAGAAAAACTGTTTCTTTTTATACGCTAATTCAAGCAGCCAATCAAAACATGGAGTAGAGGAAATGTAAGTCTGCAATGCTGTCTACTGTTTTATATTGCTTTGTGATTAAAAGTGATGTAGAGAATTAAATAATTGTAGTAGTCATAGAGGTAGTGTAAGTCTGCTTCATAGTAAGCAGTATCAGTGTCATAGGAAATGTAGAACATGAAGGAGCAAGAAGGGTAAGATATTACTAGTCCAGGATTGTGAAAATGATCTTCAACATTTTAATTCTGAAAGTTGCGGAAATACAAAATGACGGGATTTGCTTACAAGAATTCCAAGAGTTATAAATGGCTCTTACATGATTTGGCCTTGTGGAAACGTGTGGTAGAGAGTGAGAAGTCATTTATTGTATGTAACATATTTTTCAAAACGATGGAGGTTTTCTTTCAGAAAGTGGCGGGCTGAAAGTAATAACAGCACAACAGAGTGTAAGCTGTTCATAGGACATCCTTCGACGTCATGGAAAGTAAGTTAATTTTAAGGAGTTATGAATTCTGATTTGTTATGTTGTATGGGTTTTTTAAACACAATGATTTTGATTGTGTTTTTTTCCCCGCTGTTATATGATGAATACCTTCAAGTCACAGTTTTTAGTGAAATTTGATACATTCTGAGAACAGCAAAAATAAACCATTTAACATGTATAATTAATTCTGTACTGTTTGTATTTATGATGTACATTTAGAACTGTGTAGGAGGCATGGAGAAGGAGAGGCTTCTGTAAGTGTCAAAGTTGTTGCATAAAGTGCTCACATTCTACGTAGTCTTTCATATGATAGACTACATTTCCACAATGAGATACCTAAGCAAAGGAAACACAGGTGATATGATTGTGGAATGAGCAAAAAAAATTGCACGTTTTTCAATTATATTACCTGTGTTTCCTAACATTACACATCACATTGTGTAGATGAGGTTTAGGCCTGTTTCAGGAGACAGAGGAGGTCTGACATTTGTTCAAGAGTGCAGTGGACATGACTCACTTCGTTAGTAGGCCTGCACATGTATTATCTCCTCTATACTCTTCAACACGCCTAAATTTCATCTGCAACCCTGAGTAGGACTTACCTGAAACAAATCTGTGGATAGGTTACACCTTATCAGCATCTAGAAACAATCACTTAAAATGTTAAGGGCAGTTTTATGAAGGCTGTGTGCCTCTTTTACGCCATTGTCACTTTTGTGTAAAAGATGCACCATGTTGCAAGATAGGCCTCAGTTCATTTCCAGCAAGATACCGTCAGTTTAAAATGTATATAATTAGGACTGTGTAGGGGGTATGGAGAAGCGGAGGCTTCAGTAAGTGTCAAAGTTGTTGCATGCAGTGCGTACTCTTTCATATGCTGGACTACATCTGCACAATGAAATACCTAACCAAAGGAAACACAAGTGATGTGATTGTGAAAAGAGCAAAAGAAATTGCACATTTTTCAAATACATTACCTGTGTTTCCTAACATTACGAATCACATTGTGCAGATGAAGTTTAGGCCTGTCCAGGGAAACAGAGGAAGTCTGAACTTTATTGGTTAGCCTGCACATGTATTATCTCCTCTGTACTCTTCAACAAGGCTACATTTGATCTGCAACCCTGAGTAGGCCTCACCTGAAACAAACGTCTGGATAGGACACACCTTATTGCCATCCTGAAACAATCATTTAAAATGTTAGGAACAGTTTTATGATGATTGTGCACCTCTTTTGCGCTGACATTGCGACACTTTTGTGAGACAACAGCAGTGCAAAAGATGCACCATGTTCCAAGATAGGCCTCACTTCATCTGCATCAAGATACTGTTAGTTTAAAATGTATATCTTTAGGACTGTGTAGGGGGCCTGGAGAAGCAGAAGCTTCTGTAAGTGTCAAAGTTGTTGAAAAACTGTTTGTCCTTCAATCTTTTCCCTTGTCTTTTCTAATTTTTAAATACATGTTTTAATATTTTTCAAATGTTTGTTCTCTCTTTCACAGATTGAAAGTATAAAAATAACAAGTGAGTAAGTTAACGACAATTATAAGGTAAATGTTTTGTACTCTTTTCATTACATTTCTATCACATTTAACTACTATTAGTTCCACAGCTTCATTTCTTTAACCCTCAGTTTCCTGCCTTTGCTACTTCCCTCATTCCTTTCTCTATTACCTACTTACTCTACTCCTTCCTCTCCTTTTCTCAGTCCCTCTCTTCTCATAGTTCCTCACTCTTGTTCACTCACTCCGTCTCTATTACTCTTAGTGTCTTTGACTGATCACTCTTTGACTACTTGTTCATTATGCTTTCTCTGTGTAGTTGAAGCACACTAAGGGGCATATTATGAACACAGCCAATAAAATTATTGCTGTTTTTATCGGCAGAAAACTGCTGCAAAAGTGGTTTTAGCAGCAGTTTTCTACCGCAAAAGCGGCTTTAGCGACACATTTCTGCTGATAAAAGCTGCAAAACTTTTATTGCCTATGTTGATAATATGGCCCTATGTTATTTACATTTCTTTGCTGTTTCAATTATTCTTTTTCTGTTACTTCTTCTTTTCTGCTTTCTGTTTTTTCTCTCTGTTATTCCACATGTTTTAATCTTATTTTGAACATTCACTCGCATTCTCTAAGAAACTCTTCTTTGTTATTCTTCTACTCTCCTTTTTTTCTTTCACTTCCTTATCTATTTTGTTTTTCACAATTATATCCTCTTCCATCTTTTCTTCGGTAAATAAATTTATTAAACAGCATCTCTGGTTTAGTCCCTATAGCTGTCTTTCTTTAAACATTACTCTCTGTTTACTTCCCTTATACTTACTCTTCTTTTTTTTTTTTTTAATTTTTTGGGTTCGCTTTCGGTTCGCGTACCGGCGAGCGAACCGGGAAGCGAACCAAAAGAAATAGAGCTTGCCAGAGTGCTAAACATTCTAGCAATTTTTCTATAAAGGGGAGGTAGTTCTGAAAAGAACTTTTTTTTTATGTTTTTGTTGTTTTATATTTGTTTTGTGTTTTTTTGGAGGGGGGGGGAAACAAAAATGATTCAGTACAAAGGGCTCAACAGGAGCAACCCAAAAAAAAGAAAATTTAGTTTCGGGGACGTTTTGAACATTGATGATGTTCATATGCTGTATTTATTAGAGTAACACTCATCTGTCCACATGAAATTAATTTGCCACAATCTAAACATGTCATTTTAATTTTTCCAAAGTTCTTCTGAATATTTGGGACCGTTTCCCTTGCCTCTGATGCTGTCAGTGCCACTTTATTGGTGGATGTACTGGCAGGACGGGGGTTGTCCACCAAATCTCTCATTTGTGCAGCACTATAATTAAGCGGGTGCCACCTCTCCATGTGTCGATGCATGGTATAATTACCATAACTATATTTTTTTTCGGTCCCTCTGGAGAGTTGATCGTGGCAGATCAGGCAGGTAACGTATCTGGCATTTACTTTCTTTTCATGTGGAGGCAAAGAAAAAAATTGCCAAATAAAATTGACTTTAACATGGGACGTCCTTGGCATTTCTTTCAAAAACCCCCTTGTCCCTTGCTCCTGTTCCTCGTCTTCCTCTTCTTCCTCCTCTTGTTGGAAGATGACCTGGCCAGTTGGACCTCTCTTCTTTGGTGGTGGTTGAGGTGGTGGGGAGCCACCAGCTGCAGCTACTACAGATGCATGAGTAAGAACGCAAAAACAGGTCTTTCTCTCATAAAAATGAAAGTCGGAGTGAAGAAAAAAAGTGGGACTTTCATCATTTGGGAAAAAAAAATGTTGTAAACCAATGAAAAGTGATTATTTTACGTCATATGATCAAACGTTCCATCATTAGGAAACTAAAAGTAAAATGAACCAATGAAAAGTTTTATGAACTAGTCACATGACCTGTTATGCTTACGTTACGCGCTCCGCGCCGCGCCTCGGATCGTTTCCGGGGCTCTGCGTTTCGCGCCTTGGTTCGCGTTCCAGAGCGCTTCCGGGTGCGCTAACGAAGATCCGGATGGCACCGAGGTGGTGTCCAGCAAGTTGCCGCACTGGTGTGGCCATCCTACAATGCTGCGCCGAAAGTCGGCGTGGGGCGCCCCATTGGCCTGTGAGTTCGCGTCAGTCAGTGGGGGCTGTTTGAGGATCTGACTGCATTGGAAAGCAATGTGATGCTGTGCGTCGCCCCCAAGATGGAGGTTCCTCGGCTGCAGTGGGGCGCCCCTTGGTGTTTCACTCGCTATGCAGCTGAGTTGCGTGCGCACTTGCGGCGAATAGGCCGAAGGCAGCACAACGCGCCGAGATCTGGATGGCACCGAGGTGGTGTCCAGCAAGTTGCCGCACTGGTGTGGCCATCCTACAATGCTGCGCCGAAAGTCGGCGTGGGGTGCCCCGTTGGCCTGTGAGGTGGCGTCAGTAGCGGACCGATGTGTGAATAGGCCGGAACCAGCACAAGGCGCCAAGATCCGGATGGCACCGAGGTGGTGTCATAGTTGAGAGTTCTGAGCAGCGCTTGTAACACTGTCTGAAGCTTATTTGCACCTGCTGCAGCTTCACTATTGCCCTGGTGTGGCCTAAGATCGCCCATGACATAGGCGGCCGCCTCCCGGGGTCCGGCGGAACTTTTTTCCTTTTCCTTTGTGCATCTTGTCCCACAATCCGTTTGACCTGAAGACACGACCAGGTCCCTGAATGTGTGCAGGGAGACGCTATTGATTGAATCAAAATGGTGGCTTCACACAAAGCTGACTCAAGCGTTGCTGCTGATGCTATACAGACAAAAACTGGTTTTCAGTTTGTACATTCTTCAGGATTTTTCCATCCAAGGCTGGTTGAGAGTTTGTAGAACAATGGCTTCAGATTTTCAACATACTACTCTTCAACATTCTTCCTAAATGTAACAATGTGAGACTCACTAGGAGAACGGTGTAGTGAGGGCCACAAACGGCTGTTTATCTTTCCTTTCAAAATGCTGCCATAAAAATATTTTCGGAATGGAAGACACCACAAGGCGCTGAGATTCGGTTGGCACCGAGGTGGTGTCCAGCAAGTTGCCGCACTGGTGTGGCCATCCTACAATGCTGCGCCGAAAGTCGGCGTGGGGTGCCCGAAGGGGGGGGGGGAGGCGGCGCAAACGAGCCTCTCCCGCTTCTCCATGTGGAGGCACTTCATCTGCAGTGGGGCGCCGAGATCCGGATGGCACCGAGGTGGTGTCTAGCAAGTTGCCGCACTGGTGTGGCCATCCTACAATGCTGCGCCGAAAGACGGCGTGGGGTGCCCAAAGGGGGGGGGGTGGGAGGCGGCGCAAACGAGCCTCTCCCACCTCTCCAGGTTGAGGCACTTCATCTGCAGTGGAGCGCCGTCTAGCTGAGTTTCGCCCGCTCTTGCTGCTACAGCGACAGGCGGCTGCAACAGGACTCTCAAAATGGCGGCCTGTTCTTTGGATTTGGGCCTGGTCCACTAAAATGGCCCTGGGACACCTTAGAACTCGGACGCTCAAATTTTTTTTCCTTTCCTCTACATGCAAAAAAGGTAAATGCCCGGTACGTTACCTGCCTCATCTGCCACGATGTACTCTCCAGAGGAACCGAAAAAAAATATAGTTATGGTAATTATACCATGCATCGTCATATGGAGAGGTGGCACCGATTAATTATAGTGCTGCACAAAAGAGAGATTTGGAGGACAACCCCCGACCTGCCAGTACATTCACCAAAGAAGTGGCACTGACAGCATCAGAGGCAAGGGAAACGGTCCCAAATATTCAGAAGAACTTTGGAAAGATTAAAATGACATGTTTAGATTGTGGCAAATTAATTTCATGTGGACAGATGAGTGTTACTCTAATAAATACAGCATATGAACATCATCATAGTCGATGGTTGGTGGAGACATTTTGACTATATCCTGGACCTGCCCGTCCTCGCCCAAAATGGCGCCGGAATAAATGGGACTCGTAACTCCTTGTTGTGTACTGGTTGCACAACCTTGATATCACGAGATACGTATGCAGTTTTGAAGCACATGGCGGGCGGGGACGAGAATTGATTGAATATTTCGACATCCCTATTGATATTAAGTTCTGATGTGTTATTGATTACTGTACTATTGAAAGTTCGAATTAACGTCACCCATGGTACTTGCCCGCAAATGTATATCTAGATAATTTTATTGTAACTGGCCCTGTCGTATTTTAATTATAAAATGTACGTCCACCGATTCCGCAACTGTTAGACACCTTAGTTCTTGCAACCTAATGTCCCGCCCGTTACGTTCCTCTACAGTGTAAATGTCTCCTCATCATATACAATTACAGTTTGCTCCGTGGCCGGCCCACGTGGTTATAGGCCCGTATTTGTATACTGACATTTTCACAATAAAGGTTTTTAAAAGAAAACATGGTAGTAGTATTTACATTGGTAAAGTTTTTAATAATAGTCACTGTTTTCGAATCAGTAAAAGGCAAGTGAAATAAAGCAGTCCAATTACATGAAGGGTAAAAGGTATAATACGCAGGAACGCAGTAAAGATAAATGGTCAAGGGCTGTTGTGTTTTCTACTCCTGCAACATAAAGTGATCGATAAGAATCTGATATCAGGCGTATCGGCGACTAAGACAGCAGGCCGAGCCTCTTTTGCTCAACGGCTCCGTCATGGGACGAAGAAACGCCCTTTTTCTCGAAAAAGGAATATATTTTACTTGCAGGACAGTTGTAAATTTTCCGGGAAAGTACATTAGCCTGGAACATTATAACATATATGTTTAAGAAAAAATAATGTTCGAAAGTAATAAAAAGTGTAATTTTTAGGTCATATGACCAAGCCTTTCATCATTAGAATAAGAAAAGTAAAATGAACCAATGAAAAGTTTTCTTAACAAGTCACATGACCTGTTATGCTTACGTTACGCGCTGCGCGCCGCGCCCCGGATCGCTTCCGGGAAGCTGCGCTTCGCGCACCGGAGCACTTACGGATGCGCTAACGCGGCGCGTCATATGACGCATTACGCGACAACGCAGGTCCAGAATATAGTCAAAATGTCTCCACCAACCAGCGGTCGGAACACAACCCCTTTCAGCAGGCTAAATAGTTCTGTTAAATGACAACAGAAGGGACAGGCAACAAGAACCATCAGTCAAAGAGGGGAGGGCAAGTTCTTCTCTACCGGGTCACGTTGGGGCGCTACCGGAACTGATCGAATTGGTAGTCTACAGTGTTTCTGGATGTTTCAGACTGAAGCTGGCGTCAGCATGAGAGCACCACCATCTCGTAGCTCCGTCGTGGCCATTCCACGAGCAATCATGGCAGCCGCTCCCCACCAGAAGCCTGCGGGAGTCGGGGGCCCCCAAGACTTTTGTAGAATCTTCAAGGCTGAGGGGACGCTTTCGAGAATGGAGCCCAAGCCCTAGCAGACAAGCGTCTGAGTTCCAAGGTGTCGCAGGGCCATTTTAGTGGACCACGCCCAAATCTGAAGAGCCGGCCGCCATTTTGAGAGTCCTGTGGCAGCCGCCTATCGCTGCACCGCAAGAGCGGGAGCAACTCAACTACATGGTGAGCGAGGCGCTGTAGTCGCAAGAGCGGGCGGTAAACAGCTGAATAGCGGAAGAGGCACAGTGTAGCAAAAGCGGGCGGAATGGCAACTGAAACGGTAAAGGGGCGCCCCACTACAGCGTGTCTTTAGGTCAAACGGATTGTGGGACAAGGTCAAGAATGGAAGAGTCACCAAAAGGCAAAAAGTTCCGCTTGACCCCGGGAGCCGGCCACCTATGTCGGGGCGATCTCAGGCAACACCAGGGCAACACGACTTGGGGAGGGGGCCGGAGCCAAGCGCCCCCTCCGAGTCCGCGCCATCACACCGTCCCTCGGGGGCCTCCGTCAAGAGGTTCAGGGAGGCACCGCATCACATTGTTTTCAAATGCAGTCACGTCCTCAAACAGCCCCCACTTACATTGAGAATAGTGAAGCTGTAGCAGGTGCAAATAAGCTTCAGACAGTCTAACAAGCACTCCTCAAAACTTTGAACTATCAGAGTGCATGAGTTTCATGCTGGATCGATTGAGCTAGCTGGATCGGGCAACAAAAAGTATAAAATAGTTATGTAAATAGTTATTTAATAAAATGTTTTACCCTGTTACTTTGCTGGTGTGTTGTATATATTCGTAATATTTGCATAGAGTTTATCGTTATTTTGGGCGGGGTGGGTGGCGGAGCCGAGCTGTCTTGCAGCCATCATGGTGTGGAGCTCAGTTCATCTCACTAGTTTCGTATTTCTCATGAGGGGTTGTTCCTAATGTTTCTATTTTAGCGAGGTCAAAAAGAGATCCCATTAGTGGCCTACTGATTTTGCTCGATTCCTTTTGTTTTTTTACACGATTTTTCACTATCTGCAAAGACTAAACAGAGTATTGCGACTCTGTGCTTGTTTGTAAATAGAGAATGAACCAAAGAGAACCAATTCTAAAACAGTAAATGCTTGGATAACAATCAATCAAATGGAGAGAGAAGCAGGCACGACGGATTACAACGGGGGCAAAGGCCTGCGTTAACTACCCTTCACTATCTGCAAAGAGAGAGTACTCCTAATAGAAATGAGGGGGGGGGCAGCATTCAAAGCAGATCAGTGTGCATAAACACGAAAATGTTTTTACTTACCACGTACTTGACATTCGACAGCCTATGATATTTGCTATTAAAAAACCATTGAAATTCACTGAAAACCCCATAGGTTAGAGACCATATATAGTTAGGAATTAGCATTTACAAAACCTTGAAAATTCACTGAAAAACCATAGGTTATAGACCATATATAGTTAGGAATTAGCATTTAGAAAACCTTGAAAATTCACTGAAAAAACCATAGGTTATAGACCATATATAGTTAGGAATTAGCATTTAAAAAACCTTATTTTACTCACACAAAACCATTGAAATTCCATATATAGTTAGTTGCACTAACTATATATCGCGCACCCGCAATCCACTGCTGATGATGTCACATATTACATCATTCATGACATGGTCAGTGACATCACTGATGACATCACTGATGACATCTCAAATGACATCACTGATGACATCACTGATGACATCTCATTTGACATCAATGACCACATCACTGATGATATCATTCATGTGACAATACAATGCATCTCCTCACATTTTAATATAACCTCTGTTTCACCCAGTGTTAAATACAGAGTATAATTTTTGAAACCATTGACACACCAATACTAGTTACTATATACGCACTCACTGATTCCTACGTCTACACACACATTCACTCATTCACCCATACAATCATTCATACATACAATCACTCATCTTTACAACACTATCATATGCACTCATACACCTATACAGACACTCACACTCTGCCACTCATCCATGGAGTTACTCACACACCTAGTCAGTCCTGTAAAGAACCAATCACACTTCCATTCTCTTGTCTATACAGTTAAACATAGAGCACCTTACATTTTCAAACATATACTAACACATACTTACTCTCTTATACAATCATTGATACAAGTACACATTGATCTGCACAGAGTCACACACCTCCCAGCCAGCCACACACACACTCAGTCTCCCATACAAATACTTGGACAATCAATCAATAACCCATATAGTTCATCATATAGCTACTGATCAACACATGCAGCAGTTTACAGAACAACAGACATAATGATGCACAAATTAAGACAGTTTAGTCACTAACCCATGCACTCAGTGAGACACATTTAATCACTCACTCATACATTCAGTCATGCACCTACTAAATCCTTCGTCCAGACACTTATACTTCCACTCATTCTTCAATATGTAAGACATATTTTAACTTTACAGAAACATACAGTCACTGGATGTTGTCATCAGTGATGTCATCAGTGATGTCATTTGAGATGTCATCAGTGATGTCATCAGTGATGTCACTGACCATGTCATGAATGATGTAATATGTGACATCATCAGCAGTGGATTGCGGGTGCGCGATATATAGTTAGTGCAACTAACTATATATGGAATTTCAATGGTTTTGTGTGAATAAAATAAGGTTTTTTAAATGCTAATTCCTAACTATATATGGTCTATAACCTATGGTTTTTTCAGTGAATTTTCAAGGTTTTCTAAATGCTAATTCCTAACTATATATGGTCTATAGCCTATGGTTTTTTCAGTGAATATATATATATATATAGGTGTGTGTGTATGTGTGTGTGTGTGTGTGTATGTGGTAGTTATAGTTAGGACCTATTTTCCATAGGGAATCTGCAACATTCTATTTCGAATAACTTTGGCGGCGGCTGACGAATCTTCGCGAAATGTTCAGAACTGGTGAGGCATTCTGGTCCGCTCCTATCCTGAAAGTCTCAGGGTGATTCGTGAAGCGGGGCTGAGAAAAAAGGGGGGTCCCAAACTGTGTTTTCCCCATGCTGACTTGTGCCTTGTGCTTAAATGGTGTAAATCCGTTCAGTAGTTTCTGAGAAAGTTACAATTAAAAGTACATATATATCTACGGCCTCGGTGGATCCACGTATCCTGAGCGCACTCTAAGCGCACTGTCCCGATCACGTGCTGAATGCTAATTGGCTGTCAAGTGGTTGTCACAATTCAAAACGAGGAAGTGTTGGCAGACATTTTGTGCCTCGGTAGAAGCGAGGATCTAGAGATTAGTGGAACAAGTGTTCAAAACGTATAAAGGGGGCAGGTGAGAAATATTTTGACCCTCTAGACCTACTTAGGGGGTCAGACAAGGACCTCTAGGGCCCAGAATTTTATTTTTATTTTTTAAACCAGAGAAATGTGCACTGGGTACATGTATCCACCGCAAAAAAAAAAAAAAGCGCGGCTCCTGTGCTTGTTTAAAAATTAGCTACCTGGGAGGGCCAAATCCCAGGGTCTAAAATATTTCTTTTGATGGGGGTTCAGAGGGGCCCTGTAGCACGGGGACCGCCATTCCTCGGTGCTATAAAATAAATGGGTGAGGGAGCTCAAAGGTTCGTCTAAACCCCGGGGATTACCACCCTCCGCGTCTTTTTATATTTTGGGAGGGGGGGGCCGCGTGGTCTCCATTCTGAGGCAGTTGAAAGCTTTGGGAAACAACACCCCTCACGAGTGGCTCCTGCTGTGTCTTGGGCTGCCTACCCCCGGGACACTGCTGTTTGCTATGGCAGGGCGGGATTTGAGGTTCCCGCTCTGTCGTAGCAAACTTGAGGACATATTATCTAGTGGCATTTCACCACAATTTTTCTTTTAAAAAGCCAAAAATGCAGTGAAAATTATATTGCTGTATTTACTAGGTGACGCTAAGATGCATTAATGCATGTTAGCAGCCGGTTTGCTAACGGCTCACCTCGTATCTCTAATGAGTTGCAATGTAGGCGTTCCCAGTGGCAAGGTAGGTGTTCCTATGACAATATAACATGGAAGAGGGAGGTATGACAACATCGTTGTATTTACAAGGCGGCCTTGGATTTGAGGAGCGATAGCAAAACTTTTGGTAATTGCGATTTATGTCGGATCCTAACATCTGTTCTGAAGTAGACTTAAGCATGTTTAATATGCGAGGTGGATTGATATGTTAAGTCCACAGTCTTATATTAACAAGCTTTTCACTTGCAAACATGAATTATCGCTGTATTTCTTGCAATATTGGGGGCATATTTACAAGGACAGCGTTAAAATTATCGTCGCTTTAGCGTTAGGAAAGTGCCAATAAAGCGGCCATAGTGGGCTTAATAATAGGCTTTTGAGAATTTGTGAGAATTACAACAGAAGCTCAGGTGTACACCAGAACATTTTAACGCTGTCCTTGTAAATATGCCAATTACAGACTCCTAATTTTAACGTAAAAAAATCACCTACTTCTAATTTTTATTCTTCCTCAGGATCCCATCCCATGGGCGTATATTCAACGTTTGGGACTGTGGGTGGAGGCCCAATGTCCCTACAGTGACAGGCAGCTCCCTGCGCCCTTCGGAAGCCAACCATTATTTTTCCACACGGGCACCTGCTAATATGCAGCTCCCCATGGGGAAAAGCATTTTGCTTTGTATTTTAAAAGAGAAAGCAGTTTTTCGTGTTCTCTCTTTCAAAATGCTAATCAAGTTTGCTATTGCAGGGCAGGAGCCTCGGCTCTCACCCTGCCATAGCAAACAGCAGTGTTGAAAACATCTTCCGGTAAGACAACAAAGGATTTTGAAGTCCATTATCGCTGTTTTAGCTGTAGTTTACTGCCTTTGAAACAGCGATAATTTTAACGCCTTCCTTGTAAATATGCCCCTAAGTTTTGGAATGTCGACAATCCCGTCTCCCATTTAAATAGGCATGAAGTATTTAGTGAAGTGCAGACTGTGAATCGTGAAGCAACAGTGTCTGATTGTGATCGATAAATAATTGCCCATTGTTGCGTACAGAGTAGGCATCAGTGGCTATTCCTCAAGCCTTCTCTTGAGGTAAATTGAAAGAGTTGTGTACTTCTTTTGCTCGCAATGTGTTCTGTTGTCTCAGTTTGCTTTCCCCTCTGTCATGTAGAGGATCCTGGGGAAATATAACGGCTTCTGTACAGCCAGTACCTTTCAACCCTACCCCCAAACTGCTTACTGCCTGTTACCATAGTAACAGTTCATGGAACACTTAACTGAGCACACAGGTCACAAGTTCACCATACAATTTTGCTAATCCAAACAGCAACTGTGCTGGACTTTTCAAAATTTTCCATAGGAACCGTTAATCGCAGCTACAGACTTGATTTTCAAATCTTCTCTAGACATATGATTGTCACACTAAATAATAGTGAAATGTTGTCAGAACATTTTTTTTTAATTAACTTTTATTAAAACAAAAACAAGTAAATAGAAACGTAACTTTAACATAACAGTATAATGAACAAAATGTGAGATGGACTCCAATGGTAGGAGCGTAGGTAACCTGCAAAACAAAAATTAAAATAAGTCTTTAGAATTATATCGATGTGATTGAATGAGGTGAGAGATTACATCTTTACGAAAGGCAAGATCGTTTTTATCTCACATTCACACTCAGGGTAGTGCACCCTACCCCTCCCACAGAATCACCCTCAACAGGAGTCTGTAGGGCAGAGCTGCTCGTAGGCTTAGGCCTATCTTATGGTATAGATGGTATTTAAAATGAGACTGAGATGTGACTGAATGAGGTCAAAGATCACAAATTAACAACTTGGCAATATTGCTTATTCGCACGTGTGCAGTGTGCCTGATACATCCCACCCCTCTCATAGGCCTGCGCTGAAGAGGTGTCTGTAGGGAAGTGCCTGCTGGGTCAGATCTACAGTATGGTCCAGCAGGTTTTTAGGTGAGATATCACGTTATTATGCAGGACAATATCGTTTATTTGCAGCGCATTTAATTGGAGGCATTGTGTATCTAGGCCGCTCTGCTTACCTTTTGGAAACACTGTTTTCAGCAGAGCTCACAACTTGAAGTCTGCTTTGGTTCTATACTGCAGACTGTATTAAATTCAGCCTTGATTTATTTATGTGCAGAGTGGACAGCAGCGTCCATGACTTGAAAAGAGAAAGAGAAACAATGGGAGAGAGAAGGAGAGAGAGAAAGAGAGAAAAAATGACATTGAAAGTGTGAGAGAGAGAAAGTAAAAGATGGAGCAGGAGAGGTAGTGTTGATACTGGAGAAAATCTTCGTAGCTCACCTTTTTGCCTCCGGTGTGTGTCCAAGCATGTGCCAGTTCATAGTGCACCCTCAAGTTTAGTGATCTGAAAGATAGTATAGAGTTAGTAATAGCAGAGTACATACAACTGCACAAGTATATTTCTGCGTTATGCCTTTGGACACTCAGGATACTATATTACATCAACTTCCACTGCAAGGAGGTGTCTGTGCGCTCTTCTTCTCCCAGAGTACTATACCCATGCACCCCCACTGCATAGCGTTGAGTTCTCATTACCGCGTACCCAGACTGTTGCAACCTATCCACTCCCACTGCCCGGAGGTCATTGTACATTCATACGCAGTCAAGTTGCTGCACACTATCCAGTCTCTCCGCCCACAGGTGATTTCTCGTTGCTTCCGAAACAAGCTTCTTTGCTCACCTGGTGTCATTGGTGTGATTCAAAGAGGGTCCACCAAGTGTCGAAGCAGCCTTCTTATCCATTGTTATGATGGCCACACATCATCGCAGAATCCTCAAACGTTGAGCTTTGGAGGTGTTGGAGGGGGAACGCCAATTTGTGAAACACAACCTGTTAGATAAAAAGGAAGATACGATTGTGCGTCATTTCTTTATCAAAGGCGAGAGGAAGTGAGAGAGTGACTGAAAACAATATTCGCAGTTCTCGGGTGTGTCTTCCACCATGTGCCGGGACATAGTGGACCTTGAAGCTCTACATCTAAAAGATAGTAAAAGAAAGATGGTATGATTGCTAATTGTTACTATCTTAATGTGAAGTAGAATAACATCGCCCTTTCACACACCTACCCTCCCGCATTAAAAATACAACTATTTGTACAGTTCCAACTTGTTAAATGGGCTTCGATTTATGATGAATTAGTAGAGTAGTAATGTTTTCCATCTGGTTATAGAAAACAAGTGGTGCGCAGTGATCCACGTGGTTTCAATCATCACGAGCGATGGACTTTTGACCGACTATAAAAACTTTCCTGCTATAGGAAAAAAAAATACAAATGCAATAAGATATGGTATATAGCACTGCGTACGCCTAAATAGCTGTGTCACCTTATTTTATATCCAATCTGCTGCACCCCATCTACTCCCTTCGCTGCGCACCCAGGCCTCACTGCTCACCTTTTCGCAGACAGGGTACGTTCTACATCATGCAGTCCCACTCTGCCACCAAGATGTTTCATATTTGGTGCTGAATCTTGATATAACTATGACAAAGGACATACTCGGCCACCTAGCTTCATCGCAGGTTCCTCACCAACTCAGTCCTTGCGGTACCACTTACTCAGTGACCAAAGAGGCCACGCACGTGGTTATTGCCCCCCCTGTTCGGTAGTTCGGTCCTACATGCGGCGTCCTAATCACCAGGACAGGCCATCACAGCGCTTGCGATAGGACCAACTCTAAAATGGCGTACAGCAAGTGTGCCCCATCCTTTTGATTGGTAGGGTCACTTGTGTTGTGACGCATATGCTGGATGGGTGTGGTTTGGGTGTATACCAGCCATGAGGAAGTGTGCCATTCTGACAACTAGACCTGGAACTAAGAAATCACTATAATGGAAATCTGGGCCATGTAGCGTTGTTGTGTTTTCCTGGAAGCGTAAGCGGAGTGGTCTGGACTGACGTATGGCAGTGCTGCGCGACGCTGTGAACGATGACTCCGGAGCTATGAGCGTGGTTCCGTTGTGAGCTATTTGAGAAATCAACTGATTCAGGTGTCTGTGTTGTAGCGCTGCCGTCACCCGGGTCTTACACGTAAGTGTGTCATTATGTTTGTAAAGTCCCACAACATGGCCAACAAGGTTGGGGAATCACTAATCCTACATTCATCGATAGTTGCACACATAAAAGATGGTGGACATGACGCATTTCTGCGAATATGAATGTTTGTTGTACATTCAATGGAGTGTTGTAGTTGTAGTAATACAGGGCTATGAAAGCTTTAGGTTGCAGTTTTTGGTACATGAAGGGCAGCTAATATATATACGTGTGTGGTCATTTGAGTATACTGTCGAACTTGGTGCTGGAAATCAGTGTTCGAGGCTCAGAGTTGCATCCACATCCTGTTATTGTAGAGAAATTACTTAATCTACGCGTGCATGAAAATGTACTGTAAATACGGTGCTCGTGTAAATTGCTGGTATAGTTTTGGGTCGACTTCGCTCTATATAAATATGCTAAAAAAAAATCTAGCAATTTACTTGTTTGCAGTATTGTAAAGATCCAGTTTGTACGTTAGTATTTTTAGAATGAGCGAGAGAAAGTTATATAATCAAAGTTTTTGTTACTAGCAGAGGTAAGATGGTTGCATACACTATTTACAGCACAATATAATGTGGTAGGGCGCAGGAGCAGCATTTTACAAACATAAAAAATACACAGACACAGATAGATAGTTGAAGTGGGTACGGGCACGTATGCTCGACTCCATTTTATTACATTGCTGTTGGTAACAAGTAGATAGTAATCATGATATCATACACAGATAGTCGGTTCGGTTCAAAAGCTTTATTCGATTTGTAAAACAAACCATACAAGAAAAACATATACATGTTATCAATATATTCTAAAATTCATCAAAATCACAAGACAAAAAACAATCATAAACATATACATATTACATTACAATCCTATTATGATAGACATGAATATCCAGCGACTTGCCTTAAATAAATAAATACCTTGATAGTAATAATTTATATACTTATTTACCCCAAAGTGAAAGGTGCAAAATGGTTGACACATAGTTTATCATGACCTTAAAGTGTGTAAGCAAGTCTTACCATGACAAAGCATGGTCACAAATTCCTTCACTACATGAGGTACAACTATTATAAAAGGTTTTTCCTACATCAGGGAAATAGAATAAAATGAAACTAAGTAATATTATAAAAAATTGCTAAAATGCAGAGGGGAACAAAAAATGAATGATAAGTTCTAATTATAAATATACAGACAGGAAAAGTGATTGAACATAGACAGATACATCAAATGACCATGGATTTCCTGGCAGCTGTACATTTTAGTATATATGATGCAACAAAAAAACAAATGTCCGAATCTTCTAAAAAAGATAATAGCTTCATAGCTGTTTTTGTGGAATGAACATTATTTTTTAAAAAGATGGGCTTTAAATATAGTTTCCTAAAAGAATGATAAAATTTGCAGAACAATAAAAAGTGGCAGCAGCTCTGTCGTGAAATATTGTCACATGGGCATGCAGAGTCGGGTCTGGATTTCATTTCCACTAAATGATGTACAATTCCCAACCTTAAGCGCGTTAAAACAAAGCGGTGGGAATTTCGGGTGACAATGGAAAGGTAAGGCTGAAAGCCAGTGTTTAAATTTAGATCCCGATAAAAGACCACAGTTTGTAGCTTTCCAGACACCCTCTCTTGACTCTCTTTCTTATAGGTTAAAAACCTTTGTTTTATCTCTTTTTTGAGAATTGATACAACAATCTCAGGGTCAAGAAAAATATTGCATTCAAATAAAAGATTATACCAGTAATGGTTGTACTTAAGCCACAGAATGCGAGAAGAATAATCAAGCCTCAGACAATGAAGAATAATCTCCTGTGTGAATTGCGTTTCAGTTTTAGCCCAGATGGAGCGCCATAATAGCAAAGGGCGTAGAGCAGCTAAATTGGAGATATATTCAATTCCTACTTCCTCATGAACTAATTCTACTGATGCTGAGGGTGAGAAATTTATTTTCGTCTCCCTGAAGTGGTAAGCTGTTTTGGTGTCCCCACACACCACCGCCATACAACGCAGATGAAACACATCTAACGCTGTAAATGGCCATCATATCTTTGATGCTTCTAACCCCTAGTTTAGTGGAGAATCTGAAAATGCTATTGGTGTTTTTAGGCTAATATTATCAAACTCGTGTTGCCATTTCCCATCCCCTGCGAATATGATTCCAAGGTAGCAGAATGTTTTAACTTACTTCATCTTAACTTTTTCAATGAAAAAACTGGAGCTTACTGGCTTGGCTTTCTTCCCACAAGTCATCACGAAGTTTTGGATTTATTTACTATTAATCTCCTGCTTTTGATAAATGACATACATTTATCAATGAGTCGCTGTAGGCCTATCTGTGTGCGTGACAATAAAACAGCGTTGTCCGCATATAATAATATTGGGACCGCTTTCCCTCCTATAAGTGGTGCATCTGCAGGGGTCTGGCTCAAAATTTAATCAACTTGATTAATAAATAAAGAAAATAAAAGAGGTGCCAAAACACAACCCTCACGGATGCCTCTTGAAACTTTAAAAAAGGGGGTGCATTCACCAGATGGTCCATAGCGTACTTTACATGACATTTTCTCATAAAGCCTAGCCAAAAAGTGTATGATTTCCTTGGGTGCTCCTAAATCAGTTAAAATTTGCCATAATATGGAGTGGTCTACGAGGTCAAAGGCGCTACTCAAATCTGCGAAGCAGAGAAACAAATTTCCTTCTTTGACGGTGGTATATTTATTGATAAGGAGATCCAGGTTAACACACTGCTCTAATGTCACCAGACCTTTTCTAAAGCCGTATTGGACCTTAGTTAAAATTTCATTTTCAGTAGCCCAGGTTTACAACCTTTTCAGCATTATTCTACTTATTGTTTTAATTGATGCATCTAATAGGGAAATCGGGCGGTAATTACACGCCTCTGATTTACATCCTTTCTTAAAAAGGGGTATAATACCCGACTGACCCCATGAAGGCGGGAAACTTCCCTCCACTGCCACATTAAAAAGCCTCGCTAAAATTGGCGCCCACAGATTCATTTCAGTTTTAAATAAGTCTATAGGGACCCCTTCTGGGCCCGGTGCCTTTCCTCCTTTACTATTAGAAAGACCTTCATATACCTCATCAAGGCTTATTCGGAGGGGTAAAGTCAACCAAGCAGAGTCCTCACAGGGAATTGTTTCTAAAATAATCCTATCTGGGTTAAAATTATTGCTAAAATGTTCTATCCACGCATTACAGTCTACATATGATGTTATTTCCGGTATACTATCTTTATTTAGGAAGGGACTATTGATAGTCTCCCAATAGAGTTTACTATTGTTAGTTTAAGCTGCTAGGTTCAAATTATGCCATGCCTCTTCTTGGAGCTCTTTGTTCCTTTTAGAGAGAGCTAGTTTTTAATTAATACGTAACATTTTAATATTTGTAGTATTGCGGGGTTTATTACTAAGCGCCTGTTTTAGCTCATGTAAGGCCATTGTACAGTGCTTGTCAAACCAGCCTAACCTGACAGCTCTTCTCCCCGTAGATTTTTTTGTGAATATGCCTTCTATAATTTCGTTTATCTTAGTAATGCTTAAAAGCAGAGTTTCGGGGTTGGCTACATCACCAAGGCAGTAATTAATCTTGTTTCTACATTTCACCACAACCTCTTTGTGCATTTTCGCAGGGTCAATGGCAGCCCACTTGATCCTCCAACCATTTGGTCTCGTGGATACTATATCAGTAGTGCAGACATTGTTGTTAAGAGGCTTATTTCCCCAGCACAATAATGAGAGAGAGATACTGTTATGATCATTTAAAGCTTCTTCCCTAATCCACAGATTAATGTATTCACTATTACTAGAGATCAAAATATGATCAATGTGGGTGTTCGCATTCCTACCTATAAACGTGGGACAATTAATTTTGTCCTTGTTCTTATTACAACTTAGTAAATCTAAATCAAGTTTTACTAACAATTTGTTTAATAACGTACCATAGTTACAGTGGGGGAAATGTAATTGATCAATACCCTCAACATCATCATTACTACCCATCTCTTTCCTAAAACCCCACGGGTTGCCCAGCGCCAATAGGCACGGTTGAATATTAAAATCGCCTACCCATAGCCTGCTTACGGGATATTGCAGAAACCCTCTTGATTTCGTTTTCCAGTGGAAAAAAAAATGTTCCCCCTAGGGGCGTCAAAAATATTATTATAAAAGTTAACTACTGGATTCCAACCGCAACACCTGGCTATGGAATTCAACTGCGGAATAACTTTTAGTTTTAAAGATAATTAGTTTATTGGAAATCAATAACAGTAGGCCACCCTTTGCTCTTCCTGATGAGGAATTAGTGGCATTTAGGCAATGTGAAGAGTAGCCTTCTATATAAATGGGTTCTTGGCACCACGTTTCTTAGAGACAGATGATGTCGTGACCTGCACTAATAAAATCCTTCCAGAACGGGGTTTTCAACTTCCCATTTATACCTGCTATATTCCATGTAACTAATGTATAACCTACTGCTGCAATTGTACTCATTATGACTGTCTCTTGTTGTGGGGCTGACATTTGATCTAGGGTACCCAATTTAACAGCTATATTGGCTGCTATTAGCTCTTGTTAAACCACTGTCACTTCTTCCACAATGGCAGGCGTAATTACTAAATTATATTCGGCCGTTGTATGTGTGGGTCTAGTTGTTATATTTAATACCTCATCTTTGGTGGTTATAGGGGAGATAGTTTGATTAAATTTGGTAATTCAGAGCATGTTTGGGGGCAGCATGCCACTATCCTTTTACCTATATCAACTAGATCCTCTTGTTTGGACCTAATGGGAGAATTTACCTTTGGGCATTCGAACAACAGCATAAGTCAATCATTCTCCTACAGGGAGTTAAAGGCCTGGAACCTGTTATAAGTCGTAAACTGTTTATGACTTCTGCTGTACAAAGGTAGGAGCTGTATATGTGAAATAATACACAGAAGATTCTATCGTAAAGGGTTCATGAGTTGTGGTACACAGAGGTAGGGGCGGTTTGTGTGTAGCCGCGATGATGCGTGGTTCAGGCAGACCGCACTGGTAAGAATATCTTTTGACTACTGATTTTTGCCTTAATAAGGCCACGTGGCTATTATTTATGCTGTACTGAGTTAGTGGTACGTCTGGTGTTTAGCGTTGCTCACCCTGCGATGATGCGTGGTCTGAATGGGTTGCACTCAAAGCATTGACTGTTGCATACTGGACTGCATGAACTTTGAGGGAAAAAAACACTACCATCGATGGTTATCAATTGCTCTACAAACTAGGTCTACTGATTGCACCCAAATTAAACAATTGCACTTCACGCAGTGCATTCTAACTTTCTCAAAATGGGGACCTATGTCTGGTGGCGATGTTGAAGGTGATGCCCCAGAGGTACTTGGTATTGCCAGTGGTGGAGGTACATTTTGGCGCAGTCTTCTACATTCTTTGTGAGCATAGTTCACAGGATGCAGGGATTGAAGGTGCTTGCGCATACTAGCAGTGCCACAGGAGTATTTTTTGTCTCTGCCTTAAATACATTAAGGCTGAATTCAATGCTGTCTGTAGTATAGATCCAAAGCTGAATTCAAGTTGTGAAGCCTACTGTCCGCAGTGTACATGGAAGGTAGTAGTTAGCACAGTTATAGAAGAATGTTTTTTTCACTTATTTTAACAAAATCTGAATACATACAGTTTAATTGTCTGTGCATTAAGTAAATCAAGGCTGAATTCCCTCCTGTCTGTAGTACAGATGCAAAGCTGAATTCAAGTGGTAAACCCTGCTGTCTGCAGTGTAGATCTTAGGCTGGACTGCATCATGTGTATAATTACGATTGAAATAAAAGATGAAACATGTATGGAATGCATTGTCAAAATACGTATGTTTCATGGACATTATAGTTCAAATTGTGACCTGCGCTGTCCACAGTGTAGACTGTCATTAGGTGTGCCTTTGCACTTGCAGTGTGAATTTCATTATTCAACTAAATCTATAAGTGTTATAAAAGAAGTTTTTGAAGGAAGCATACTAAAGTGATATTGTAGAGGTTTGATAGGTGCTATACTTAGTTTGGTATTGTACTCTGCAAATAACGAATCAACAGTCCATTTAATTTTGAGCTCTGATGACTGCAGTGTAGGCAGGATGCAGCGGTTAGCCCTCGGCCACGTGTAGTTCAGTAGAGCTGCACAGTATTGGTAATTTAGCGTGTGTGTAGCCAGCGATGATAAGTGGTGCACTGAGTTAGTGGCACCTGAAACAACAAGGTTATGTGGAGCCTGCAATGATGCATGGTCTGGGCAGGCCGTACTGATAGTAATGTTTATCGTCTTGTGAATCCTGCCTTAGTAAGGCCACGTGGCAATGATTTTTGGGGCACTGTGTTAGTAGTACCTTTGGTGCTTAGCGTGTATGTACCCTGCGATGATGTGTGGTTGGGGTGGAGGCACAGTAATTGGAGTAATGTCTTTTGTCGATTGAATTCTGAATGAATTCTGTTTAAAAGTGATATTATGCCTCATTGCTGACATAAAACTGTTCACTCTGCTTTGCGATGATTTATGGTGCAGTAGTAGTATCTTTGGCGCTGAACTTGTACGTACCCTGCAATAATACGTGGTCCAGGCCACATTCGGACCAATGTCTTTTGTCTGTTGAATTATGCCTGAATACTGCCACGTGGCGATGAATTATGGTGCACTAAGTTAGTAGTACCTTTGGTACTGAGTGTGTACGTAACCTGCGATGATGCGTGGTCCGGGCAGGCCGCACTGGGAGCAATGTTTTTTGCCTTGTGAATTCTGCCTTAATAAGGCCACGGGAGATGACTTGTGGTGCAGTGAGTTAGTGGTACCTGAAGAACTCAGCGTGTGTGCGCCCTGCGATGATTCGTGGGTCGGACGGGTCGCACTGGTACAATGTCTCTTGCCTACTGGAATGCGTCATGTGCAATCGCCATTCCACCTGAATCATGAGTCCACACAATGTATATCGAAGGTCGTAGTCAGCACAGACATTGAGGAATGTTTTTTGTCACATCCTTTAACAAAATCTGAGGACATAGAGTACAATTGTCTCTGCCTTAAATAAATCAAGGCTAAATTCAATGCTGTCCGTAGTGTAGATCCAAAGCTGAATTCAAGTTGTGAATCCTGCTGTCCTCACTATTGATCAAAGGCAGTAGTCAGCACAGACATCAAGAAATTCTTTTTGTCGTATCCTTTAACAAAATCTGAGGACATAGAGTACAATAATCTCTACCTTACAAAAAATCAAGGCTGAATTTCATACTGTCCGTAGTGTAGATCCAACGCTGAATTTAAGTTGTGAACCATGCTGTCCGCACTGTAGATCGAAGACAGTAGTCCGCACAGATATCGACAAATGATTTTTGTCACTTATTTTAACAAAATCTGAACACATACAGTACAATTGTCTCTGCATTAAATACATACTGAATTTCATACTGTCTGGGTGTAGATGCAAAGCTGAATTCAAGGTGTGAACCCTGCTGTCCACAGTGTAGATCTAAGGTAGTAGTCGACACAAACATCGAGGAATGCTTTTTTGTCACATACTTTAACAAAATCTGAGGACATAGTACAATTGTCTCTGCTTTAAACAAATCAAAACTGAATTAAATGTTCTCTGTAGTGCTGATGCGCCACTGGTATCAAGTTGTAAACTCTACTGACTGCACTGTAGATCGAAGGCAGTAGTCAGCACAGATACCGACAAAGAATTGTTATCACTTATTTGAACAAAGTCTGAGGACATAGAGTAGAATTGTCTCTGCCTTACATAAATGAAGGATAACTTCAATGCTGTGCGTAGTGTAGATCCATAGCTGAATCCAAGTTGTGAACCCTGCTGTCTGCAGTGTAGATCAAAGGCAGTAGTCGACACAAACATTGAAGAATGCTTTGTGTCACATACTTTAACAAAATCTGAGGACACAGTACAATTGTCTCTGCCTTAAATAAATCAAGACTGAATTCAATGTTGTCTGTAGTGCTGATTCCCTCCTGGTATCATGTGGTGAACTCTGTTGATCGCAGTGTACATTTGAAGGCAGTATTCCGTACAGACATTGAGGAATGTTTTTTGTCGCATCCTTTAACAAAATTGTCTCTGCCTTACATAAATCAAGGCTAACTTCAATGATTTCCGTAGTGTATATGCAAAGCTGAATTCAAGGTGTGAACCCTGCTGTCCACAGTGTAGATCTAAGGCAGTAGTCGACACAAACATTGAGGAATGCTTTTTTATCACATACTTTAACTATATCTGAGGACTGAGTACAATTGTCTCTGCCTTAAATAAATCGAGACTGAATTTAATGATGTTTGTAGTGCTGATGCGAAACTGGTTTCAAGTTGTAAACTCTACTAACCATAGTGTAGATCGAAGGCAGTAGTCAGTACAGACATTGAGGAATGTTTTTGTCGCATCCATCAACAAAATCTGAGGACTGAGTACAATTGTCTCTGCCTTAAATAAATCAAGACTGAATTCAATGTTGTCTGTAGTGCCAATGCGAAACCGGTATCAAGTTGTATACTTTACTGACTGCACTGTAGAGCGAAGGCAGTAGTCAGCACAGATATCGACGAAGAATTTTTGTCACTTATTTTAACAATGTCTGAGGACATAGAGTACAATTGTCTCTGCCTTACATAAATCAAGACTAACTTCAAAGCTGTCCGTAATGTAGATCCAAAGCTGAATTCCAGTTGTGAACCCTGCTGTCCGCAATGTAGATTGAAGGCGGTAGTTAATACAGACATAAGTCTGCGGTGCTGTGGCGCTGAGTTCACAATGAGCCTGTATTGAGGAGGCAGGTGGTCATGGCGGCGGCCACGTGGCAGAGTGAGGACTTTCGCTGTGGCAGAGTATTTTCTCTTTGCAACAGTGAACCACACCCAAGGCGTAGGCTAATTATTTATACTCTTACACTGGAGTTGCGTACGTTGGACCAATCCACTCCGCTTCTTCTTCAAGGATGGGAGACAACACAGCTACATGACCGAGATATTCCCCAGTGTCTGAGATAATATGGTTGCGTCCTCTGTGTAGTACACTACACTTATCAATAGTATATCTACACACGCAAACTTTTTTGGTTTGTATAGTGAGTTGTGTATAGCATATCACTGGTAGTGTTAGCATTGTGTACATTATTGTTGATGTGCGAGTTCCTTCCCTTATACATAGTTGATTGCCACATCTCTGAACATTGAGCTAGTGTACTGTTGAGGGGATATATTATTTTGGAAGTTCCGTTGTCCTGTTTTGCGCTTCCTGCGAGGTAGTAGAGGGGGAGGGGTCAGGAGGGGTGGTTGTAGTGGTGGTGGCTCTAGGTATTGTGATTTTGTTGGGTGTTGGAAGTGCATAATTAGTACCTCTATTCCATATTAGTATGGGTGTGAGTTGGATGTAATTCACACAGTACATAGTCAATGTCCTTACACTACTTAAATGTTGATATTAATTTGTTAGTGGTAAATGGCACTATCGTCTGTTTTTTTAGGTAGCATTATAGATTTTTGTTGTTGTTGAAAGTATGGGAAGTGGTGTTTTTTTGGGTTTTTTTTCTACGAGAAAACCTAGCTTGTATATTATTAATGTTAGTTATGGTTCTGGTTTGTAGCAATTTTCTTGGAGGAAGGAATAAATTGAAGAGTGGTAATATTCGCAGTTTTTACTACGTTGAGAACGGCATGATAATTAAAAAAGATAGAAATAAACAGATATTCTTAATGAACATTATAATTAGGAATTATCATTTAAAAAACCTTTGAAAATCACTGAAAAAACCATAGGTTTCAGGCAGGTTATAGTTATGAATTAGCATTTAAAAAAACCTTAGAAATTGACTGAAAAAACCATAGGTTTCAGACATGTTATAGTTAGGAATTAGCATTTAAAAAACCTCAGAAATTCACTGCAAAAAACATAGGTTTCAGGGGTATTATAGTTAGCTGGACATTTCACTCATACAAAACCATTGAAAATCCTCTGTTATAGTTAGTTGTACTAACTGTAACTCTCGCGCCCGCAATCCACTGGTGATGATGTCACATATTACATCATTCATGACATGGTCAGTGACATCACTGATGACATCTCAAATGACATCACTGATGACATCACTGACATCATCCACGTGACAATCAGATACACCTCCTTATACACTAGTATAACCTTTCATCACTCACTGTAAAATACAGAGTACCATATTTGAATCCATTGACACAGCAATACAAGTATCTAAAAACCAAGTCAGTGATTCCTAGATCTACACAGACATCTAATCAATTACCTATAGATTCACTCATACCGCAATAGGGGAAACCATGGAGGCATCTTTATTCAGCATATATAGCATGGCGAATGCATTGTGATGTGATGTGATGTGATGTGAAAGGTATTTGTAAAGCGCAACGTACACTATACAGTTCCTTGGCGCTAGTGTAGAAAGAACGGAGGGCACCATCTGGGCAGGGCAGCGGAGTACATTGCAGCAACAGAGAAAAAAAATAAGAGAACAATAAAGAGACTGGGGAAAGAGAAAACATTTTAATTGTACGCAATGCGAAACAGGTAAGTCTTGAGGAGGGATCTGAAATGGGTATAGGGAGAAGCATGCCTTAAGTCCAATGGGAGGGAATTCCAGAAAGATGGAGCAAGGAATGAGAATCTTAAACCTCCCCATTTCTTACGCTTGACTCTCGGGATTTTGAGTAGAGCCGAGTGAGCAGAGCGAAGATTAAGAGAGGGGACATAGGGATGAATGAGGGAGGAGATGAAAGTGGGACCTAGGCCAGCCAGAGATTTAAAAACAAGGCAACCCAGCTCGAATTTGCAGCGTTCAGAAACAGGGAGCCAGTGCAGAGATCTTAATAGGGGGCGGACATGGTGGTGCCTCGGTTGATGGAAGATGAGGCGTGCCGCCTGGTTCTGGACAAGCTGCAAACGTTTAAGTTGATAATCTGGGATGCCTATGTACAAGGAGTTGGCGTAGTCAATCCTAGAGATGACTAACGCCAGGAGGGCTAAGGTAAGCGCCTCGGTGGTAAGAAAGCGCGCGATTTTCCGAATTTTTCGCAGTTGGAAAAAACAAGAAGAAACAGTGGCATTTATCTGGGGCTTCATCGAAAGATCTTTACTGATGATAACCCCCAGGCTTTTGGCTGAGTCAACTGGACGAGGGGGAAGGCCCAAGCAAGCAGGCCAGAAATTGGAGTACCAAGGGTTGGAAGGCCCCCCGACAAGAACCAATTCGGTCTTGTCGGGGTTAAGCTTGAGGTGATTTGCCCCCATCCAGTTGCTAATGTGACAGAGGGTGGCTTGAAAATCTGAAACCGACTGGTCCGAGGAGTCGATGTTGAAGACCAACTGGATGTCATCCGTGTAGTTAAACGCGGTGACATTCCTATCTCGGAGAGACCGGATCAGGGGGGTGAGATATAAATTAAAAAGGAGTGGGGATAAGGAGGATCCCTGTGGCACGCCACAGGTCAACCCCACCCTGTCAGCGGAGAACTGGGATAGCCGGACTGCTTGTTGGCGGCTGGTGAGAAACGAGCGAACCCAGTCCAGGGCAGTGCCCCTGATGCCAGCCTGCCTGACACGGTCGACCAGGATGACATGGTCGACCGTGTCAAAGGCAGCCGACAGGTCCAGGAGCACTAGGGCCTGACTGATGTTAGAGTCGCCCCCCCCTACGCAGTTCTTCCATGACAGAGAGTATGACCATTTATGTAGAGTGGGCGGGTCTAAACCCGGCCTGTTGAGAATCAAGAAAATGAGATTGCTCAACAAACAAACTCAAGATGTTAGTGACGTGAGATTCGAGCACCTTGCTGAGGTAGGGAAGGAGGGAGATGGGGCGGAAGTTGCTCATGATCGTGGGGTCGGCTGTGGGTTTCCTTAAGATAGGCACTACCTCAGCTGCCTTAAAGGAGCTAGGGACTAAGCATAGAGTGAGGGAATTATTCAGGAGTGCCAAGGGGGGGGGCTGGGCAAGCAGTGAAGGCCTCACGTAGGATCTTGGGAGGGCAGCAATCAGTGGGAAACCCTGAGGTGACTTTGCTTAAAAGAGCGGAAAAGTCCGCCTCCAAGATGAGGGGAATCTGAGTGAGGGAGTGGGGGTTGAAGGGGTCAGCGAGGGACCCATGCGAGTCAGATAAGGGCGATACTGAAATGCTGTTTTTGATTTTTACAATCTTTTCAACAAAGAAGGGAGAGGTTTGATGGATACCCTGTGCGGGTGAGACAGTTCCTCCACAATCGAGAAAATATCTTTAGCTTTGTTAGCTGACTCCACAATTTTGTTGGAAAAGTATAGGGATTTGGCTGACACAATGGAGGACTTGTACCCTTTGAGTAAAGTTGAGTACTCTAGCCTAGCTTCAGGGGCATAGTTTCTGCGCCAACGGCGCTCGGCTTGTCTAAGTCCGAGTTTCAAAACTTTAAGGTCCTCGGAAAACCATTTCTGAGCGTCATGAGGGCGCCTAACTTTGACCCGTTTAAGGGGGGCGACCAAATCGCTAGCCGATTCGAGCCAGCGGGTTAACTCAGAAGCTTGAGTGTCTATTGAGTCGGATTTGGGCGGAATGGAGGAGCTGAGTAAGTCAACGAATTGGCTGATATCAGCTCTATTCCAATTCCGGGCCGAGTAGTTCGCCTCCAGAGGCCTACTGGGACAGATAGGGGTTTTAAGGGAAAAAGAGATAAGGGAGTGGTCAGACCATGCACATGGCAGTATAAGGGGAGCCGAGATCTCTAGGTTAGAAGTCCCGACCTGGTCTAGGATGTGGCCTATTGTGTGTGTGGCAGAGTTAATATGTTGACAACAGTTCAACCCACATAAAAGATCAGAGAAGGCCGCAGAGCAGGCGCTCTCCTTCTCGTCCAGAGGCCAGTAGTTGAAGTCTCCAAGGACTAAGGTTTTAGAGTTATTAATAACAACCTGAGACAATAGAGTCTCCAAACATGGTCGGAAAGTAAGGCATGGACTGAGGGGGGCAGTAAACTAAGACACAAATAAGGGGTGACACGGCGGATTCCAACCTAAGTGCTAAACAGTCAACCTGAGGAATACAGGGCACGGTAAGAACGGAGAATCTGGTTGGGAGCTTAACAATGGCTGCCACTCCCCCTCCGGATTTGCCAGAGGCCCTATTGGCTTGAATGATATAATAGCCAGGCGGAATGGCTGCCAAAATATCGGGAGAGGATCCGTCATGCAACCAGGTTTCCGTTATAAACAATATATTGGGACTGTCGGCCTCTAGAAGATGAAAAATTTCCGTCTGATGTTTTGCTAGTGAGCGAGTATTGAGGTAGCTCACTTTAAGCTCGAGGTTGGGGGTGAAGTGGGTGGAGTGGGGTGAATAGTGGACCGATGGGGGAGGGAGACCAAGCAAGCGCCAAGCTCGGGAAAAACTTCTCGGGCGTGTCCCAAACCTAGTTGATCAAGCTGCGACCAGGTGGTCAGAGTGAGAGGCCAGGGGGCATGCAGATTGAGCAGATCGGTAGAGGAGTATTGAATAAAATGGGCAGAGTTACATGCCCCTTGCCCCGTCCGGCCGCGGACGGACGCAGACGGGCTCGCCTTCGGCGCGCCCGCTGCGCGTCCGAGGAATGCACATAGTTATAAAGAGAAAAAGGGGCGTGGCCTCACGTCAGTGCCCGTGGCCTCTCTAGGCTCAAGAATGATGGCGGCGATGCTTTACCCGGCCCGCAGCAGCGCTAAAATCCGCTGCGCGGGAGTGTCCCACGTGACCCTGGGTTCCCAAACAGTAAGCAGCCCGATAACAAATGATTTTTAAAACACAAGTGCAAAGTGCAATTATTTTAAAATGGTAGCGTCTCTCCCGGCTGTGCCTCAGGAGTGTGTCTGTTCCTCTAGCGCGAGCTTGTCTTCAGCGCGGCTATTTGAGGAGTTAGAAAGGGGCATGGCCTCTCGTCAGTGGGCGTGGCCTCCCGTCAGTGGGCGTGGCCTCGCTAGGCTCGAGAATGATGGTGGCGATGCTTTACCCGGCCCGCAGCAGCGCTAAAATCAGCTGCGCGGGAGTGTCCCACGTGACCCTGGGATCCTAAACAGTAAGCAGCTCGATAACATATGATTTTTAAAACACAAGTGCAAAGTGCAATTATTTTAAAATGGTAGCGTCTCTCCCGGCTGTGCCTCAGGAGTGTGTCTGTACCTCTAGCGCGAGCTTGTCTTCAGCGCGGCTATTTAAGGAGTTAGAAAGGGGCGTGGCCTCACGTCAGTGGGCGTGGCCTCTCTAGGCTCGAGAATGATGGCGGCGATGCTTTACCCGGCCCGCAGCAGCGCTAAAATCCGCTGCACGGGAGTGTCCCACGTGACCCTGGGATCCCAAACAGTAAGCAGCCCGATAACAAATGATTTTTAAAACACAAGTGCAAAGTGCAAATATTTTAAAACGGTAGCGTCTCTCCCGGCTGTGCCTCAGGAGTGTGTCTGTTCCTCTAGCGCGAGCTTGTCTTCAGCGCGGCTATTTGAGGAGTTAGAAAGGGGTGTGGCCTCACGTCAGTGGGCGTGGCCTCTCTAGGCCTGAGAATGATGGCGGCGATGCTTTACCCGGCCCGCAGCAGCGCTAAAATCCGCAGCGCGGGAGTGTCCCACGTGACCCTGGGATCCCAAACAGTAAGCAGCCCGATTACAAATGATTTTTAAAACACAAGTGCAAAGTGCAATTATTTTAAAATGGTAGCGTCTCTCCCGGCTGTGCCTCAGGAGTGTGTCTGTACCTCTAGCGCGAGCTTGTCTTCAGCGCGGCTATTTGAGGAGTTAGAATGGGGCGTGGCCTCACGTCAGTGGGCGTGGCCTCTCTAGGCTCTAGAATGATGGCGGCGATGCTTTACCCGGCCCGCAGCAGCGCTAAAATCTGCTGCGCGGGAGTGTCCCACGTGACCCTGGGATCCCAAACAGTAAGCAGCCCGATAACAAATGATTTTTAAAACACAAGTGCAAGGTGCAATTATTTTAAAATGGTAGCGTCTCTCCCGGCTGTGCCTCAGCTTGATTAGTCTTCTTCAGCACCAGGAGTGTCCAGGAGGTGTGAGTGCTATCGTAGATTTGATTGTCCTGCCACAAACTGATTGGTGTGGTCCGCTCCGCCCCAAAGCAAGTGCTTTTGCTCACCTGCTGCAGATCACAAGGTCCATGTAAACTGCAAGTCCTAGAATGCTGTATCTTTTCCAGGTAGGTAATGCGGGGGTAACCAAATATATATATATATATATATAAGTGTGTGTGTCTGTATGTATATTTTTTTACATTAATTTAAAAAGAGTGGGAGTAGTTTCATATATTAAATTAAAAATTATTTGAAAACTGATATATGCATAGGTTTACATGTATTCAAATGGAGAATGTGCAACAAAAATAAAGCCAAACACGCATAGAAGCGTATAAAGGTATATATATTAAATATATATAAAAAAATACATCTATATTGTGAAGTCATGATGTAAAGGTACTCCTTATGTACTGGCCTGAATGTAATGACGCAATGTATTTCTCTGTGATTAATGACATACAACCACAACAAGTTCATCCATACTTTGTTAAATACCCTCATTAATCTTTCAATAAGAAGCTGATTATGATGTTGGTTGGTTGTAAAGCCTCTGACCATTAGTCCATTCGACACAGTCAGTTTGCAGTCCAATCGCCGAATTACGATGTCGGTAGTTGGAGCGTAAACTTGCCAGTCATTCTGACGTGGTACAGAGAGGCTCTCTGAGTTTTCTGGCTGGTCGGAACCGCTCTGTAATCACCTGAGGACGGCGTTTCTGATTTCGGGATTACGATGTTGGTTTGCCACAGCCTTTCTCTGCCAGGCTTTCCAACACTGAAAGGCTGTTGGGAAGCAACTTTGATGGCCCCTACCAGGGCCCTATTGCTTCCACGGCCTTTGGTTGGTGGCCGAGGGGGTGCCTAGGGTGCCCCTCCATAAATCCCTGCACTGTGTGTCAGGAACCATGGGGTGTCTGCCACAGGGTGCATAGTTTTACACACACACCCATTTCTGAATGGGAGTCTCTATACCGGCCCGTTTACGGCCATAACACAAGCTCCCATAGATAAATGGGAGTGACCAAGCAAACAGTGTTCAGTCGCATCGAAATCAGGGTGTCGGAACTGTCTACCAAAGGTCAGTCAGTCGTCCTGAGACTGCGACGGTGTCAATCGGAGGCAACTCCGACCTACATCGTAATAAGCCACTAAATGTCTTAGCTGTGTGCTTTTTCAACCACATCCTGTTTATATATATTCCATAAAACTGATAGACTGAACACAATACATGTTCCACGATGTAATACAACAATGGCATAGTGGCATGGATTGACATGCAGCTCATAATGAAGAATTACGATTTCCTTTATACCTCTCTCAATATAGGTTAATAATTTAGCATTTTCTATATCACTAATATTGTGTGGATAGAAAAAAGATGTGAAATTATATTACTTCAATATTGATTACACTGAACCTAACATTTCAACTGTTTGGCACCAGACACCTTGAGTAGTCATCAATACGCTCTCACGTAGCCCTGCTGTGTTCTGACCGTGTGCCGTAGTCCGTAGCCTGCAGCCCGCCTCTGCCTCCGCCCCAGATCCACCCCCCGCGTGCGTCCGACGGCCGACGTGGAGGGAGGAGAGTGAGTCAGCGCGAGCAGCGGTCCACGGAGCTGCAAAAAGGCAAATCCGGTCTGATATGGAAAACCGGCACCGTTTCAGAAATCGGCACGGAAGGAAAGAAAAAACGAGGATTGCCAGAAGAGGCTGCGACAGAAGCGGTGGGGCAGGGGGCCTCCTGCAAAAAGCGGTTGGCAGACGGGTCAGGCACAAGGCGCACCAAGCAAAGGCAGACACGCAGAGGTAAGTGAGGGTCGAGGAGAGGAGGAGAGGAGGAGAATGAAATCATAGTAGCAGAGTGGAACTGTGTTTCTGGACCCCGTGACAGAGTTTTAGACAACAATTCAGCAGCAATTTGGTGGTAGAACTGACACCCACCGAACTCTTTTATTTTTCATTTATTATTTTTTTTTTTTTGCATACAAAGAGCCAACACCACAAGACTTGCCCGACCCAGGCAATAGTAGTAGTGGACTTAACCAAACTACCAAATCACCCCCCCCCACCCCCATCCCACACAAAGAAAAAGAGCCACCAGCCACAAGAGTAACATTAACACATTGGGTGAAATTGCCAAGATGGTGGCAAAAAAAGGTAAAAAAGTGGCAGAGCAAAACTCAAAGTCAAAAGCAAAGGTGGTAATCGTAGTAAGCCCTGGATCCCTGGAAGGGAACAGTGGGACTATAGACCTGTCCCCAGCTAAAGCGAAAAGAAAGGGGCTAAAGAAGACCAAAGCGGTGGTGGACCCCACAACCAGAGCCACAACAATGCAGGATTTTGTGGGGAGACACTTCAAAAAAGTAGTCACATCAGCGCAAATACATGACCAAAACCTAACCCACGGGAAATCTATAAGTGAGATAGTTACAAGAGATGGGAACTCCGATATGGGCGAGAAAGGAAGTACCTCCCTACCGGTGGAGGTGCACGAGACCGATTCCCTTAATATGACCAACCTCTCTCTACAGCTATTACTGGATCAGGGGGGTCTAACCTCGCCACGGTTGTCATCATCGCCACAGAGACTCTTCTCATACGACTTGGAGAGAGACGCTCTGGATAGCCTAATCCAACAGGACAGCCCAACACCCTCGGAAGGGAAGGAGAAAGGGTCAGAAATCTCCCTGAGCTGTTGGACAACCCAGAAAAGAATGGACCTTAAAAGTATGCTGGGAACCTTAGATAACAGTTTGAAGCAAGCTGACAAACTAAATACAACCCCAGAGATAAATCCAGATCTAAATCGGAACTTATCATCAATATCTGCAGTCTCTATGTTGGATCTAATGTTGATTCTCCAAAAGACCTTACAAGGTCTACTAGAAGTAACCCCGTCTAATAATACGGTGTTAAAAAATCAAACTGCTTACTTAGGCAAAATAGAGGGGGAGCTGCAGGGGATAAGGGCTCTTATGCCAGCAATGGTAAGACAAATCCCCGATCATGAGTTGTCAATACAGATACAGGAGGAAAGCAAAGAACCACCCCTAGGGAAGGAGATTTTGCCAAAGATTGTAGACAAAACGCCAATGCCAGAAAGAGATATTATAGGGAAAAGTCAGCTACAAACCAACAACCCCCTCAAGGAGAGCCATCACGTATATATTTCAAAATGGCCTATGAGGGTAATAAGGAGAGTAAAGCATAATAGATGTGGACATAGAAGTAGTGAAGCCAAAAGTGCAAGGGGTGGAGGTAAAAAAATCATAAGTAAAAAGAAACAAACTACGGTCGAGGAAACGGGGATGGTAAAGGTAGGAGGTACACAGGAAAGAGCCATAAAAAGTTCTGCACACTATAGTAGTACACAAAAAAAGGATACTGCAAAAGGGCAGTTAAATGTGACGCCCCGTCTCAAGAACTCAAACTCACAAAAGAACCTAGATAGAAATAACCCCCTAGCTACGTCCAAAGCTACCGCGAGGCCATTGGGAGGAAATCTGCAGACCTGGGTCACAAGGGAGACTAGACCTGGTAGCTCGAATGAAAAAGTAGTTAAAGCTAATATGAAAGAAATCTCCCCATTATCCAGGGTAAGAGAAGTTAATAACGGGAACATGGAGTTATATTTTGAACAAATCCCAATAAGAAAAGGGGGGAAGTATCTTGGAAAGAGGCCGCCCCTAAATAGGTCACAACTGCTGCAAGGCTTTGCAAAATGTCAGAACCTTAAAGCAATCGGAACAAACGACCTAAGGCTAGTGGGGCTCAGTCAGGTCAGAGAAGGGAAAGAGATTACAAAAGTTACACTGTATTCCAACCTGGTAATAGAGACGATCAAGAAAGCAGCAACTGAGCTACAGAAGGAGGGAATAAAACTGCTAGAGGAGAACGAAATATTGGTAGACGTAGGAGAGAGAGAAGGGCAGGGACAACACTTCCTTAAATACCACGCAGGTCTAGGAAAGAGGCAGGTCAGGTTATGTGAGTATGAGGTTGAGGATGGTGAGACGCCAGGAAACATAAAAATAACAGCAAATAATTCAAATATCGACCAGTGGTGGGGGAACTGGAGCAAGGACCTTGGGGAAGCAGGCCCATCACCGAAATTAGTGGAAGAACAGGGGGATGAAGGTTGGTTAGAGGATATTGAATAGGAAAAAGGTATGCCACATAGCATAAGACTTGCCTCCTGGAACATAAATGGGCTAGGAGTTGATGAAAAACATAAAAATGTAAATGAACTCGGAGAAAATGTAGAAAATATATGTATCCAGGAGACCTGGCTATGTGGCAAGACACTTATTTTCGATGGGTTCTACCAGCTAATTCGACCTGCGAAGAAGAATAGATTTGGGCGCCCTGCAGGTGGAATAATGACCCTGGTGTCTACGAGAATCATGAAAAAAGTAGTGGAAATATCAGTAAGATGCAAATGGCTTCTGGTCTGTAGAATAATGCTATCAGAGTGTATAAAGCTTGAAACAATACTGATTATAAATGTGTACATGCAATGGGCCTCTATGGAGCAATATGTGGAGGAAATGGCTCTTTTTAAAGAAGATTTGGTCTCTTTATGTGAAAAGTACTGTAATGACATTATTTTGCTTCTTGGAGATTTCAACCACAAATTACACACAAAGAATGTAGATTGCTGTTTCCAAGAAATCCTAGAGGCATATGACATACCGCAGGCAATATTCCCTGAATGTTCACTAGGTGCAAAGGACACACAGTTGGCCAACTTCCTAGGAGCTAAAACCCTCTTCTGTCTAAACGGAAGGGGCTCCCAAGACTGCCCTGCCAAAAGAACATTTAAATTGGGTACACAGAGCTGCCCTATTGACTATGTTTTTTTGGCACCCTGGAACTTCCATTTAGTCTCAGGGTTTAGCATTACAAATAGAGAAGGGAGTGACCATAATGTGCTATCCCTAGAGTTCCTAGCAGTAAAGGTAGAACCCCGCCCTCAAGTGTTAGAGCAACATATGGATTACCCCAGACGCCGTACAACTAAACTAACGGATGAATACATCTCAAGACTAATAAGGTTGCAACAAAATCTAGACCTACAGATAGTTAGTGGACAAACCCTTGACTGGTATATAAGAAAAATCGAGGAGGTTGTCCATATACTCTGTGAAGGATTAAGAGATGGTAATGGGAGAAGTAACAAATCCAATGTGAGTAATAGAAAAATAGGTAAACTAACAGGCTGGTTTACAAAGGAATGCCTGGAGAAGAAAAGAGAAGTCAGGAGAATGGCTCGCCGGTTTGCCCGAAAAGGGAATCAGGCCAGTGGAAAGGCCTTAGTGGTCCTAAAAAGAGAGTACAACATGCTAACTAGGAGGGCGAAAAGAGAATTTAAAGAAGGATGTTGGGTAAAACTCCTAGAGACGATTGAAACAAGGAACCTACGCCAGTTCTGGCAACTAGTGAATTCAGCAGCAGAAGGCCACAAAGGGGCAATGAACTGCATTGTGGAGGAGGCAGCCTGGGAGGAATATTTACAGGACCTGTATAGCGCAAAGACAGATCAGGAAGAGAACCTGTACACAGATTGGAGCGGTCTGGTAGTAGGTATGAAACCCGAGTTTTCTGTCAATGAGGTTAGAAAAACGATAAAGAGTTTAAACCTTACGAGAGTGGCAGGCCCTGATAACCTCCCGCCATTGATACTCAAAACACAGCCAGACTGGTGGGCAAAATTCTTCTCGGATATGTTTCAATTAATCCTAGAAACAGGGAAATTCCCCGACAACTGGAAAGGGGCCATAATACGGCCCATACATAAGAAAGGGGATATGCGCAGTCCTAAAAATTATAGATTAATAAATTTACTTGACATTGGGGAGAAGATTTTCGCCAAAATAGTCCTAGGCAAACTAAAAAACTGGGTAGAAGCAAACTTAATTATCCCAGTGGAACAGGGAGAATTTAAGGAAGGCCATTCCACAATGGACCACTGCTATGCACTTTGGGCGTTGGCCCGGAAGTCGATAGAGCAAAGGGGAAATTTGTTCTGTTGCTTTGTCGACTTCCGGGCAGCCTTCGATTCAGTGGACCGCGGGAAACTTTGGGAGTCCCTGATTAAATATGATATCCCAACTGACCTACTAGTGATATTAAAAGAATTACATAGAGGAAACCGGGCCCAAGTAGTAAAAGATACACAGGGGGCACTCACAAGGAAAATACCTATAGACAAAGGTCTCCGACAGGGCTGCGTGTTAGCTCCCCTACTATTTTCAATCTTCCTAGCAGATTTACCGGTAGTATTGGAGGTGGAGAAGAGTGCTAGCCCCAGAATGAGTGATAAGAAAGTACCCTGCTTATTGTATGCAGACGATCTCATCATTACAGACCAGACAGAGCTGGGGCTACAGAGGAAATTAAATGCCTTTAACGAATACTGCAAGAGTAAACTGCTAATAGTAAATATGAATAAAACAAAGGTTATGTGTCTTGGTAAAAAGCCAAAGAGCTTCTGCTGGTATCTAGATAAAACTAAATTAGAAATAGTAAAAGAATATAAATATCTGGGCCTATGGTTTGAATCATCCTTAAAATGGAACAAACAAGTAGAAAACCAAAATGCAAAAGCTTCTTCCTCTATTTATGGTTTGAAAAAATGTAATAAAATCTACGGAGATATGTCACATAAACCTATGTTAAAAGCCTTTTCAGCCATGGTCCCCCCACAAGTTTTATATGGGGCAGAGGTCCTATTCTTTAGCGGTAAAGGGGATTGGAATCGGGAGGAAGGTAAAGCTGTAAAAACGCTACTGTCATTGCCAAAGTCAGCCATGCTTCAGGCAATTACACTGGAAACAGGATTGATAGGGTGGAATACCCAGACCAGAATGGCGGTGGCTAGATTTTGGAAACGTCAATCTCTAGAGGAAACTCAAAAGGTGTCACATTGGTGTAGTAAGGAAATACTACATAGCAATCTAAGATGGGCAGCTGAGGCAAAAAAGAAGATAAAAGAGACAATTTGTTGCCTAGACGTGGGTACAACCCAAAACCCCTTAGAAGCAGTTTTTACAAAAGCGATACTTAGAACACAAGGAAGGGAACACTCGAGGTTGCAGGACTTAGGTTATCTAAGAAACAAAAAATCGGTAAAAAACATGATAGAAATATGGGAAACCAATACAGGATACCCATACCTAGATGCACTCCCGAACTATGGTTTTAGGTGGGATATTTTAAAAATGAGAATTGGCATTATCCCCTGGCGAGTGGAGGAAAAAGTCACGGCAGAAATGGTGTACCCTGATTGTTTATGCAAGTGCGGTTTGGGGACTAAGTGTGAGATAATGCACATTCTCCTTGATTGTCTCATTTATGTTGAAATGAGAAAACGGATTCTGCGACCCATTTTCAGAAAATATGATACAAGAATGAGAGCCCAAGCAATCAATTTAGTGCTAAAAATGGAATATTTGGATATAGCCATAGCCCTGGGTTACTACCTGAAAGAAATAAATCAAACGGTCAGAGGAAAGCTCAAATAAGTGTAATGAGAAACCCCAGCTATTCTGTATACAATAAAAGAAGAAGAGTAACCTGGGCGGGACAAGTCCGTTGGGTTTTAATATCTTTTAATCCCCTTACAGCAATGGTGGTCTGCTGAAGATAATGATTAGCCTTAATTTTAAATGTCCACGACGATTCAGTTTTTAAGAAGAACGTACTGTATGTTTTATACTTTTTAAAGTTTTTAACAAAAGTTGTAAATTGCTTTACTAATAATTAATTATGCACAATACCCTGAATTTTACTCGATTTGGTTTTAAAGACTAAGGTCTAAATAAACAGAGTTTTTCTCTCTCTCTCTCTCACCAGACACCTATGGAGGACGACGTTCTCCGTTTTTCTTCTTAAATTCATCTTATTGGTCCACATACAAGAAAAGTGGGATTGAGGTGGTCTCTGACATTGTCAGCAATGGGGAAAGTGCCAGTGATTTCATTGAAGCAGTGACTCCAGAATTTCGTGGGAAAGAAGCCATCAGGTAGGAACACCTCATGACAATGCAATACTTGTTACATTGTGATTCAAAATCTTTAAACCTAGGATGTATTTCATGAGGGTTCAGCCCTTCTTGTTTTAATTTCCTAAGTTTTAGGAAATCTCAATTATAGCAAGTATATATTAATGAGAGTTTAAAGGATGTTTGCCCATTTCTTCGAAGGCAACTTTTGTATTCTGAGAAAGTCTCCTTCATCTTACCTTCCCCAGTGTTGTTGTCTGACTGCTCCACAGCATTAATAGATCCCATTCTACTATGCTGTATGGGTGTAGTCTCGCTGACTGTACTACTGAATTCAACAGCAGCAATACAATGTCATACAAATATAAAGGACAGACTATCAAGGACAAATATTGAAAGGCAAGTATATATAGGAAACTATAGCTTTACTATTCCTAGCTCCACATGTACGTACCTTGAAGATATATTTACCACATAGGTAAATATATGTGGAGCCAGGTGTTAAAAATCTATACTTACTTAACTGTAGATATTTTAGTAAACTATTTATTCAAATATTCTGTACTCAGTATTCTGTCCCATCAATGCTGTTGATTCAAATTCAGGGGAGAGATTAGTCTCATCATCCTTCAAAGAGCTGCTGGCATTAACAACAAACAGTTGAACTTAGCAGCTCATAAAAAGTAACCTCCAAATCACAAAAAAGCAAAAAACTGTTCCACTGGTGAGCATGGTGCAGAACAGATTTTGGTGGTATACCATTGAGGAATTTTGGATTTACTTATGTGAAAAGACAGTATTATCTTTGTGATCATTAGTTCTCTAATCCTTCAGGTGTGCACCTTGAGGTGCCCCAAGCATGTGTATATATATATTTTTTTTTTTACCAAACGACCATAAGCATTTTGGGACGCACACGCAGCGGATTAAACCACCGGCTTTATTTCTTAAGGCATACCAACAGCATCATGTATGTGTGCAATGTTATTGCTGACGCGTTTCGAGGCTGGAAGCCTCTTCTTCTTGGGCAGCTGGAATGAAAGTTCACAGGGTCCTCTGCATGTCGGTGCTGATCCTGGCATACTGGGAGTGGTAGTCCATTCCCTTGAGTTTGTTACCCTCAGTGGGTTCTGTGTCTTCCTCTATGCAGCATAATTATTTCCCTATAGTAGGGGTCCAGAAGGAGCATTGGTCTCGCTATACCAAATCAGTTGCACTGCATTACGGGCATGAAATCGGTTCCTCCTCACAGTCTCTCCATATTTAAGAAGATGGTGCTGTCCCACGAGGAAAGGTCTCCACGTTGTATTTTCATAGTTTCCGCCTCGCGGGACAGCACCACCTTATTAAATATGGAGAGACTGTGAGGCGGAAACAATTTCATGTCCGTAATGCAGTGCAACTGATTTGGCATAACCAGGCCAATGCTCGTTCTGGACCCCTACTATAGGAAAACGCTACATAGAGGAAGACACAGAACCCACTGATGATAACAAACTGGAAGACAGGTGAAACTGTGGACATCGAATAGCATTTGGCTATTTCTGATACTGGCGATTTCTGGCCATAGGCATTGGAGCCTTGTTTTGGGCAAATCATTTCAGCTGCTGAATTAAGAGAGAGAGAGGAGGCTGCTCTTTTGATATTTACTGATATCATTGTACCTAGTAAGAAAGCAGGAACCGCGGTAAATGCGGAAAAAGTCTCAGATGTATTGGCGCGACTTAGGCGCCTGGAGAAGTTGAAGCGTGGCAAGCTTTGTAAATGGTGGGAAGCAAAATTGATCCAACACTACTTGGAGGTAAAACGGATACCACGGGGGTTAAGAATTCTAGTAGCCCCCACTTATGAAGACCCCAACCCCAATATGTTGCTTGAGTGGGCTGAAAACAACCAGGAATCCTCATGGAGAATGCTGGCTATTTTGATGAAATTTGCTGATATAGACCGTCAAAAGATCTTGGAAGAGACAATCCAAATAACAGAAATGCTAACTAAGGAAGCAGATCAAGATGTGATTTCAAAATTCTCAAAAGAGATGACTGAGCGCTTAAAGAAATTGGAAACAACTATAAATAAAAGAAAAGCTTAGAAATTTATCAGAGATAAGAATGACTATGACCAGGGTCAGATTTATACTTTTGCAAAACAATTTGAGTCATTAAGAAAGCGCAGAATGAATCCCAAAGCCCAGGCAAGATCAGAAGCGCAATATTAGATGAGCAGTGTACAAAGTTCAGAGATAGATACTGACCCATGCTGCTTCATCAGGACCATTATCGCTACTGCTATATATATTAAAAGGGTTATCACCTGATTGTGATTTGAATCCTCCTTCTCCTTGCTATTCAGAAGGAGAGGACTGCACCACCTCACCTGGCTGCAGCGCAGGTAAAAAGAGCACCACTCTGCCCATCGGTACTCCAGATGTCCCTCTCCATTTTAGATTTGGGATTGAAGTGGTACATATTAAAGTCTTTAACCCCTTCACTACCCAATTTTATGTACAGACACACGTCTCATCACTTTTTATTTTCCTCATTATATTTTTCTGCACTGCTATTCAGTTGATACCTCTAACCCCCTTTTTCCATCTCGACCACTGGAACCCACAATGGATTAGGCTGATACATCTGCCAATCCTCTGTGAGTTCACTCTCTTGCCTTCAGGGAATGAAGGATCCCAGATGATGAAGGGCGGTTCAGGTCGGCAACTGATGGGAACACTTTTTTCCCAATGAATAAATATGCTAGGTGACTTATTCATGGTTTCACTCAACCGTCCATTCACACAGACACTTAGTTTGTAGTCTTTTTCATTCTTTTTGTTTCATTTGACCCTCTGCTACTTGTTTGTTGGTATAATTGTCAGAATAGGGGCTGTAGCAGTGTCTGGTCATTAAACGTCCCCTAGGACCCCCTCCCCCCCTTTCTTTATTTATCCTTTCCAGCTGTACCAATACATTTTATTTAGCCAGTACATTGCGTTGTGAACCCTTACTTGGATAAGCGAGGAAAATTGGATATTGGGGCCGTACCTGGGCGGCCCTTGATGCACAACGCACTCGCTGTTCTGGAGTGCAGAAGCTGTTCCAGTGAGAAGGGGATACAAATATATATATATATATTCACTGAAAAAACCATAGGTTATAGACCATATATAGTTAGGAATTAGCATTTAAAAAACCTTATTTTACTCACACAAAACCATTGAAATTCCATATATAGTTAGTTGCACTAACTATATATCGCGCACCCGCAATCCACTGCTGATCATGTCACATATTACATCATTCATGACATGGTCAGTGACATCACTGATGACATCACTGATGACATCTCAAATGACATCACTGATGACATCACTGATGACGTCATCCAGTGACTGTATAATTCTGTAAAGTTAAAATATGTCTTACATATTGAAGAATGAATGGATGTATAAGTGTCTTGATGAAGGATTTAGTAGGGGCATGGCTGACTGTATGAGTGACTGATTAAATGTGTCTCACTGAGTGCATGGGTTAGTGACTAAACTGTCTTAATTTGTGCATCATTATGTCTGTTGTTCTGTAAACTGCTGCATGTGTTGATCATTAGCTATATGATTAACTGTATGGGTTATTGATTGGTTGCCCAAGCATTTGTATGGGAGACTGAGTGTGTGTGTGGGTGGCTGGGAGGTGTATCACTCTCTGCATAGATGTGTGAGCAGTTGATTGACTGGATGTATGGGTTCAAAAGTGCATGTGGAAACAGCTGTATGGGCGGTTGACTGTGTGCATGAGTGTATTGGTGAGTGAATGGATATCTCAGTGCTACATGTCAAAGTAGGTACATATGTAAAACACAGTACATGTGAGAGTTACCATATATAAATAACTGTGCATAAGAGCCAGTGAATGTGTGAGTGGCTGTATGGATCATTGTGAACTTGTATCCAGGATTGTATAAGTGAGTAAATATGTTTTAGTATATGTTTGAATAAGTAAGGTATGTATAACTGTATAGTTGAGGAAATGGAGGTGTGATTGATTCTTTGCATGACTGACTAAGTGTCTGAGTAACTCCATGGATGAGTGACAGTCTATGAGTGTCTGTTTACACTGAGTGTATCTAAGGTTATATTAGAGTCTGAAGAGGTTTATCGTATTATCACATGAATGATGTCATCAGTGATGTGATCAGTAATGTCAAATGAGATGTCATCAGTGATGTCATCAGTGATGTCATTTGAGATGTCATCAGTGATGTCATCAGTGATGTCATTTGAGATGTCATCAGTGATGTCATCAGTGATGTCATTTGAGATGTCATCAGTGATGTCATCAGTGATGTCACTGACCATGTCATGAATGATGTAATATGTGACATGATCAGCAGTGGATTGCGGGTGCGCGATATATAGTTAGTGCAACTAACTATATATGGAATTTCAATGGTTTTGTGTGAGTAAAATAAGGTTTTTTTAAATGCTAATTCCTAACTATATATGGTCTATAACCTATGGTTTTTTCAGTGAATTTTCAAGGTTTTGTAAATGCTAATTCCTAACTATATATGGTCTATAACCTATGGTTTTTTCAGTGAATTTTCAAGGTTTTGTAAATGCTAATTCCTAACTATATATGGTCCATAACCTATGGTTTTTTCTGTGAATTTCATTGGTTTTTTAACAGCTAATATCTGTAGCTGTAAAATGTATTCTACTTTAAATCCAAAAATATATTTTATATGTTTATGAATAATTTTTTTTTTAAATATTTTTTTTTCTTCGTTCCCGCTTCGCAAATCGGGAAGCTTCCCGTTAGCTGACCTTGATGCCGCGAAATAGACCGCGAGCCGGTAAACGTTTCTTTACCGCAAGTGCCGCGTTACAAAACAACATCGTGACGCCTCCCGTCTGCATGACGTTTCACGTTGTCGCGTGATACGTCATATGACGTACTACGTTAGCGAACTGGTACGCGAAGCGAGTCGCAAAGCGCAGGTTTCTGGAAGCAAACCGGGAGGCCCTGCAAAGCGCTTAACGTAAACACAGCAAGTCATGTGACTTGGTAATAACACTTTTCATTGGTTCATTTCACTTTTGGTTTCCTAATGATGTAAGACTAGGTCATATAATCTAAAATGAACACTTTTGATTGGTTGAGAACTCTTGTTTTTCCCAAATGATGAAAATCCCTCCTTCTTTCCTCACTCTGACTTTCATCATTGTGAGAGAAAGACCCTTTGTGATCACTGAGCAATGGCTTCTTTAGTAGCTTCAGCTGGTGCTTCCCCACCACCTCCACCACATCCAAGGAAGAGTGGACCACCTGCTCAAGTTATAATTCAACAAGAAGAAGAAGAAGAGGAACAGGAGGACGAGCACGAAGAGAGGCAGTTTTTGCCTGAGCAGCCCAGGACGTCTCACCGGAAAGAAAACTTCATTTGGCAATTTTTTAAAATTCCCAAAGGTCAGAAAAAAGTAAATGCAAGATACGTAACTTGCCTTATATGTCAAGATAGACTGTCCAGAGGGACCGACAAAAAATACAGTTTCGGAAACTACACAATGCATCGCCATATGACTAGGTGGCATCCTAACAACTACAGTGCTGCACAGTTTCGGAACGACCTAGATAATCTCCCTATTATGGCCAGAAGATCTGTTGTACCGGAAGTAACGGGACCAGAGGGCAGGGAGATGGTGCCAAATATACAAATGAGATTTGGTGATGTAAAACACATCTGCGTATTTTGCGATGGATTCATTTCCTACGGAGAAAAAAGCATCACTCTGATCAACAGAGCTATTGACTATCATATGCAAGTTTGTACGAAACGCCCAAAATAATAAATACTTCTTTTTTTTGTTTTGTTGCTCCTGTTGAGCCCTTTACAATGAATCGTTTTCATTGCCCCCTCCAAGAAAAACCCAAAAAAATATAAAACTGTTCCGAAAAATTCAAAAACAGTAAAAAAATGTTCAGAAAAATAAAAAAAAAAGTTCTTTTCAGAACTACCTCCCCGTTATTAAAAAATTGGTACAATATTTGGAACTCTGCCAACCTCTATTTCTCTTAGTTCGCTTCCCAGTTCGCTCGCCGGTACGCGAACCGGAAGCGAACCAAAAACAGTAAGTATAAGGGAAGGAAACAGACACTTATGTTAAAAGAAAGACAGCTATAGGGGAGTAAACTAGAGATACTATTACCCGTAATCCACTGCTGATGATGTCACATATTACATCATTCATGACATGCTCAGTGACATCATCAGCAGAGGATTGCGGGTTTTTTGGCAACATGCCTTATCCACGGTTTAATAACGCTGCCTTTTGCTTTATATAAGTTTTCAAATTGTATGAAATATATACCAATAGGTCGTTATGAACCTTTAGGTAGTGCTTTTCTTCATGAGGTCTGGTCGCTTCCATACACATACAGATGTTTCAAAGATGATCAAGAAGTTTATCTGAATGGAGAGGAATGCACTGAGATGCCAGATCATTCACTAATGTGTAGGCACATACAGTTACACGGTTCATGCAACAAACACCGACCAAATATGGCTTGCGTGTTGCAAGGCACGCCAGTTCCTGCTATCATCCCCACGTTCAAGTTGTTGGAAAATGGTAGTTATTTGATGCTCAATAATGAAGATTGTTCTGAGTTAATTAAAAGTATTCCTTTTATCGTAACAGTAAGTGAACGGGTTATTTGCTGCAGAAATGTTCTATTTCCTCCCACACATGAACATAGGGAGTTTTCAATCTGGCCACAAATACCAACCTTGGGACACGTTTCAACGGCATGGCAAGAATAAGAGCTCTTTTGTCTCAGAGAGAGGTGGCCTTGAGTTCGGCCCGTGAAACTTTCGTACTTCACATAGCGAACACCCGTACAGAGGTGCACACCCTTTTCAATTAAGATTTGCCTTTCAATTTCAGCAACATGTTTCCGACTATCTTTAACGCATCCTCCACAAAGTCCCTGGCGCACTTTTTTAAAGTTGTTACCAGTGGTCTCGTGACTTCATTTGAGAAAATCTTTGGAGTCATCCCTGCTTCCTTTCATTCTATTTTCTCCACTCTGGTTCGTGGATTGGCATTTTTACTTGCATTACCAGCGGACGCTCTTGTGCTTTTTTACATTTTTAAATATGGATGTCCCTCCTATGCAACCTCCCACCCTGCAGCTGCTGACACTGTTCCGCAATCGCATGCTAGAATATTATGGCACAATGCCGTTGGCGATATTAAGCACGGCATATGGATTATCTTTTCGATTCTCCTACTTCACCTGTGTCCAGCCTGTATTTCACTGCCTGACCTGTGATTTCGATTGGGCCATTGATTTGTGTCTCTGCGGACCAGTTTCTCCTGACGTCGACTTTAATCAGCTGATGACTCCTATCATTACTCACGAGTTGGTTTGTCCTGGCGAAAGGATTATGGCTGTGGCATTGATGCATGGACTACTTGGTCCCTGGAATTTACTGGCGGCAGCACAGTCTTTCTTGGAACAGAGCTTTCTTGAAAACCCACCGAGCTGTCCTCTGATGGTGATAGAGGATCCGGTGCTGGGAGAGCACGTATGTTCTTTTCCGCTTTTAAATTGGATGGCTGAACTGTTTTCGGATGAAGACGGTGACTTCCTATTGGAGGCTGTTGCAGCTTATTTTGCATACACAGTTATGTCATAGACCTTTTTCATGTTTGATATGCTGAGTACTAGCATTTCATTGACAATTCATTGACTTATTTGTCAAGTTTTTATTATTTACCTTGCCTATTGGCTTAAGACTCGATAAAGTACTTGGCTGTTTTATTTTTCTTTAGCATTAAATTTTCCTAGTTTTTAATGCTTTACCTTGCGGACCGTCCACATATAAACTTGCAATCTGCTCTCATGAGATGGCACTTCTATTATCTTATTCAGTTCGTTTCCGGATCATGGGGAGGTGTCATCTAGGTCCTGGATATCTTTACACCGTGTTAAGTTAGCATGGGCTCATTACCGGTTTAAACGCCATTTTTCCTTTTTTGCAACTTCTGCAGGTCTGATCTCCACGACTTCATACTCATAACATAAGTGCAACTTCTGCCAATTCTGGGCATGAGGCGGGTTTTATATTGCTTTGCCGAACACACATACACAACAGTTGATGCGGTTCACATGAAGAGAGAGCTGGTGTATGCTGATGTGATTCCTTCAAATCTAAGACACTAAAGTATGGGCACGCCCTAAACCAACACAAAGAGACCTTCTTAGCAAATAATATAATATGTGTATTAGGGAGGGTGAGATATAAGCAGCCGCGGGCCGTGGAGGGAGTTACGATGGTGCAGGGAGGCGGGGAGGGGGAGAAGCAGGGTGGAGCCCTCTCTACCTTGCCCCTCCCCCTCCCCGCCTCCCTGCCCCACCGTAACTCCCTCCACGGCCCGCGGCTGCTTATAAGTGTTGCTAACTCTTATTCATTTACAGCATGTTAACATACTGTCACCATTCGCTTTTTATGTACTAGTAACTATGCTGGTAATTTTGCTACTGATAATATGTGTACTTGTATTCTCCACCCTGCCCCTCCCCCTCCCCGCCTCCCTGCCTCACCGTAACTCCCTCCACGGCCCGCGGCTGCTTATAAGTGTTGCTAACTCTTATTCATTTACAGCATGTTAACATACTATCACCATTCACTTTTTATGTACTAGTAACTATGCTGGTAATTTTGCTACTGATAATATGTGTACTTTTATTATCTAAGGTACTACGCCTGAGAAGACGGCATTAGTAAATAAACATTTCAAATACACATCTGTTCTTCTTAACTCCATGTTCTGGTTTCTAAGAAATCTATAACGACCGACTGTTCATGAGTTCCACGTATCCTGAGGTACTATAAGTTCATATTCTGGATTGTCTAAACATTGAGAGTTTGTTATATCCAATGTGACACTGTACCTAGCTTGCTAAGGAGTTTTTCATTACTAACGTGAGTTTTGGGACACCCTAATTCGCCGAGGTTCCAATCCTCTGTCCACAGTTCTGTGTGAGAACAGAAACCCTGCGACAGGGGCACCCCCAACCCTTGCTGGAGCTTCATCACACTTGCGATACAACTCCAGCAATTCATTCGCCGAGGTTCCAATCCTCTGTCCACAGTTCTGTGTGAGAACAGAAACCCTGCGACAGGGGCACCCCCGACCCTTGCTGGAGCTTCATCACACTTGCGATACAACTCCAGCAATGCGCCACCTTTACGGCACAGATACATCACGCATCTGTGCTGTTTTTGCCCCATGATGCGCCGCATTGTAAATGCAGCACACCATAGGTGACGGAACAGCGGCACAGAATGACTAACACATCCCTGGTGATGCGCCAGTCATCATAAATGTATCCCTATGCTTCTTATCTTGTTAGAGATGAACCGCCATATGTATCATCAAAGTTTTTTGCATTTCCTAAATAGCGAACTTTAAGGAATAAATAGCGATTCTTTACCATTCCTAGTTTGCGATGAGCTATTTGCTAATTAGCCGAATGTAGCCCAATGAAGCCCAATGTAGCCCAATGTAGCCCAAAGATGGCCGCCAGACACACAAAAAAATAAATGTAGCCCAAATATCAGCCAGATGTAGCCCAACTATAGCCCAGTGACAGAATGACCAATCAGCTTCGCAAACCTCCGTTACGCGAAGCGGAGCGCTGTTACAGATATATATCTTTTTTTGAACGTTAATTTCTCAAAATCCACTGGAGCACATATATTGAGACCTAGCAAAGGCACATCGGGCTACCAGTCCCTAATATTTTGCCAAGTTTCGTGCAAATCCATTCAGCCGTTCGATTATTATTATTATTATTTTTTTTTGCCCCGCGGGGCCCTTTTAAAACCTCCACATCAAACCTAGGGGGTCAGCGAGGATCTACTATGCCCCCTTATAGTTATTTCCCCCTTTGTTTTGACCTCCTCTTGTCTCTCGATCCTACCGAGAGACAAGATGGCGGCCGCTACGGACTGTTTGGAATGTTGACAGACGCCGGAGAACCAATCAGCTTCGCTTCACAAAGCTCCGTTGCGCGACAAGTACGCGTCCTGGGCCGCTGCCCAGTCCGCTGTTACAGATATATATTTTTTTTAAACGTTAATTTCTCAAAATCCACTGGAGCACATATATTGAGACCTACAAAAGGCACATCGGGCTACCAGTCCCTACAATTTTGCCAAGTTTCGTGCAAATCCATTCAGCCGTTCGGGCTAAAAGTGAGGCCAACCGCCCTATGGAAATTAACATGGGAAAAACGCGTTTTGGGACCCCCCCTTTTTCTCGGCCCCCCCTTGACGAACCCCCCCAAAATTTTCAGGGGCTGCTCAGAAACAAAATGTGCCATTTTCCTGAAAATTTCAGCCAATTCCGTCCACAAACGCCAAAGTTATTAGACATAGAATTTTCAAAAAACCCATAGAGAAAAAATCCTAACTATATATACCTACTGGCGACCGCCAGTAGGTAATATATATATATATATATATATATATATATATATATATATATATATATATATATATATATATATATATATATATATATATATATATATATATATATATATATATATATATATATATATATATATATATATATATATATATATATATTCACAAACAAAACATAGGTTTCACATAAGTTATAGTTAGGGATTAGTATTTAAAAAACCTTAGAAATTCACTGAAAAAAACATAGGTTTCACACATGTTATAGTTAGCTGTACATTACACTCATACAAAACCATTGAAATTCCCCAGTTATAGTTAGTTCAGCTAACTATAACTCGCGTGCCCGCAATGCACTGCTGATAACGTCGCATATAACATCACTCATGACATGGTCAGTCGCATCACTCATGATATCACTGATGACATCTCAAATGACATCACTGATATGTATATGCATAGGAAAACTAAACAGCCACTTCCCTTACAAAAGAAGTACAAAGTTTGCATGTCTGCAACCTTTCTTATTTTTCACCTTATTCATCTTCTGCTCAATCAACACATCATCCACACATACACACACCTACTTGCTCCCTTTCTTGGCTGGGCTCAGCCCACAACACCTTTCCTTGACCAAAGCACATAATATAAACATGGGCAAATTACGAGCGCAGAGTCCAAGCCTAAAAAGCAGAGTGAAGTTCAATTTTGCAAAAAAAACGTATTCGATCTTTGATAAAAGGCAGTAACTAAATATTAAAGAATAGGTAGAAAAATCAAACAGTCTTATTCCACCAGCGTATAAGCACAGTATGTAGCAATAGCCTCCAAGAGGAAGTCATTGTTCTCATCTGAAAACATTTCAGCCATCCAATTCAATTGTGGGAATGAACATACATGTTCCTCAACGACCGGAGCCTCTATCGCCATCGGAGGTAAACTCGGGTCAATTTCAATGTAACTGCGTGCCAAAAAGTCATGCACAGCTGCAAAAACATTCCAACGTCCCATTATTCCCTGTATCACTGCTAAGGCCATAATCCCGCTGCCAGAACACAGCAAGTCATTAACCACTAAGGGGCTCATCAGCTGGTCATAATCAGCGTTGGGAGACACCATACTGCAGAGACACAAATCCAGGGCCCAGTCAAAATCGCAGCTCAGGCAATGGAGCACAGGTTGAACGCATGTGAAGAAGGAAAATCGAAACGATAATTCATAAGCTGCGCTCAATGTAGCCAGAGGCAGCGCTCCGTAATAACTAAGCATTCGGTTGCGGACCAGCAAGAACCGGGACATATTGTCGTCTGCTGCAAGATGTGCATCCATATTTAAGTAAACAAATTAATACAAGCACACCGGCAACTAATGTGAGCATTAAGGACAATCCACCAAAGATGCTGGAAAAAATCGAATGAAAAAACACCGAAAAGACACCGAATATAGAGGTCCATTAGAATGGCGGACAGACTAATGGACCTCTACATCCTGTCTGAGGACGGGACCGTCCGCCACAGGGGCGGAGGTCCCGTCCTTGGAATTAGGATGCACCCGTCACAGTGGCGGGTGCATCCCGCATTTTTAACATTGCAAAGGGCGGTGCTGAAAGCACCGCCCGCCGCAGTGTTAAAAATGCATGTTGTGCATTTCAAAGCACAACATGACAGGCACCGTGCGGTGCCTGCCATGTTGTATTTTGAAACGCAACCCCCATGTGTACCCCCCACCCCCTTCACCCTGGGGGCCCGCAACGGGCCCCCAAAGCAAGGACCGTGTCCGCCACAGAAAGGCATAGCACCCAGCACATCCTAATATGGCTGGCGGTGTCTGATTGACACCGCCACCATATTAGACCTTTTCCGCCGCGGTCGCAAGGTGACCGTGGCGGAAAAGCGGCGGACGCTCTTCCCATCCACCACGGTCCCCCCGCCATTGTAGTATGGCGGGGGAAATAGGTGGCGGATGGGCAAGGATGGTGGATGGATCGCCACCACCTACATGGCGGTGGCGATCCTTCAGCCATCTTAATTGACTTCTTGGTTTCTACAGAAGTCACAAGGCCACTGCTTATAACTTTAAAAAAGTAAGCTAACCCCCTACTCGAGGACGCATTAAAGATAGTCTAAATTAACTCCCTAAAATTCCGGAGCACGTCTGTATTTAATAAAGCATGCACCTCTGGGCGGGTGTTTGCTACATGAAGGACAAATGTTTCTCTAGCAGATGTAAGAGTGACCTCTTTTTGGGACAATAGCGCTCTTATACGGCTCATTTGGTTGACTCTGCTTTCAAGGTCGGAAACGACGGCCAGAGGGAAACATCCAGCTTCCCATGCAGAGGAGTAAACACAACTTTTTTATAGCAAACCACACGCTCAGTTACCGTAATCATGTAAGTGATGCCTGCTAACATCGCACAACAATCTGCATTATTTCAAAGTAAATAACTTCTGTTTGCCAGTAAACTGAACGTTGTTATGATAGCAGGTGTCGGAGTGCCTTTCAAAACTCAGGCCAAATTAGCCGCATCTTGATTCCAAGAGCCATACAATTGTATGTCTCCACAAACTAAGGAGTGATCTGGTGCTATTGACCAATCCTCGCCATTCTGACAAACTTATTTTCCCTCCCTCAAGCACCTATATATAAATGGTAATAACCAATCTTCATGGAGATAAGCGCACCCTAAAGATCCATATCTGCCTATAGCATAGTATTTCATACAAACCTCAAAATTAAATAGTCTTAAAAAGTAACATTATGATACAGTGGATTAGCCACACAGCTGAATTGGATCTCCAATGAGTGACCACTTGTAACCATTCTCATAATGCGCCCTGTGCTCTGATTTGACAGTGAGAGAGTGATCGCACCATAGTTTGTACTGCTAATCATTCTCAGCATACGCTACGAATACGCTTTCACGTTACGCGTCGCATCAAAGCTTACGTATGACGTCAAGTAGTGCGCCCCGTACGCCAAAGACGCGAATGTTGTTAATTGTTTAAAAACATATATTTATGTATTTAATGAACATACTAATAGAATACATTATGTAGGATACTTATGAAAATAGTTTTTTTTAACTTTGAACAATCGTATATTACTTTTAAAAGCAATTACACAAATTGCGCTGGAACGTCATACGAACCCACATCGTAAGCATACGCAAAGCCATGAAACTTTAAAAGAAGAGATTTAATTGGTTTATAACACTTCCTATTCCAACTGTTGAAAGTTCCGTCCCATTTTAATCATTCTACTTTCACTTTCTAAGAAGAAGCATCTCTTCTGAGAATATTGTCAAATAGAAGAAAATTACCATAACAACACCAATGGACTCATCTTCCACCCATTCTTCAGAGGAATATTTCATTCCTAAAGAACCTCCAAAGAAGAGTAAAGAAGCTCTGATTTGCAAGTTTTTTACTTTCCCTGAAGGGCAAAAAAAAGTTAATGCTCCGTTAGTAACCTGTAAAATTTGCCAAACAACTCTTTCAAGGAGTGATCCATCTAAAAAATACTCCTTTGGCACAGCAAATATGCTCGATACGCGAAGAACTTGCACCCCAACAACTTTGCTCGAGCTGCAACACGGAGTTTGCAGGACAACCCACCTGCTGCAGCACCAACCACATCAACTGCTGCACCAGCATTTTCAGAAAGCAGTCCACACCCACAAATTGATCCTGATTTTGCTAAACTTAAAATTCTATGAATTTATTGCAATAAACTTTTGTGTTATGGGGAACAGTCTGTTGACCTGATAAAATGCAGGAAGCAGGAACATCGCTGTCCTCGACATTAGTTTTTTTTTTCCGTTTTTTTTTTCGTTTTTTTGTTCCTGTTGGCCATTTTTGGAGTTCCAGTTCCATTTTTTTGCTTTTCAAAAAAACGTGTTCACAATACAAAAAAAAAAATAGAAAACTAAAAACACAAAAAAAAACAGAATTATAACAATCTCCTCCTAATAACTACACGGACACAGAAATAAGAATATGAGGATTTAATGTCCCATTGCTAGACTTGCGGCAACTCCCGTGCCCGCCTACTTTCCCAGAATGCAGTGGCCGCACTCTCTGGTAAACTAGAGCGCGTCGCCACATGAATGTTTAAGGAGCTACAAAGTGACCCGATCCCCCGGGACTCAAAAAATAACATTTGGGACCGTGTGACGAACCCCAATACCCCCACGGTCCCAGCCACCTCCCCGCGTCGTTTGAAAGCCGGCATTGCTTTGTCAGAGAGACCAGTTTATATGCCCCTCTCTCTAACAAAAAGGAATCTGCTTTCCTACTTAAAAAAGACAGCATATTAACTTGCTCTCTCTTTCAAATAGGAAATCGGTTTGCTGTACTAAAGTGGAAGCCACGACCCTCCTGCCCTACCATAGCAATCAGCAGTGTCCCGGGGGTAGGCACCCCAGGACACTGCAGAAGCCGGCCCTGGGAGGTGTCGGACCCCAGGGCCATCAAGTGCTCCAGGAGGGAGGATGTGCAACCCCATCCCAACATTAAAAAGCCCCAAAAGATGGTGGTCCCCGCGGCTGGTGGGTCCGTGCCATCACGGACCCCCAATTTTAAATATTACTGCCCCAGCAACGTGGCGGTCCCCGGAGCATGTGGGGGGGGGCGTGAACCCCCCAAATACTTCAAAATAAAACCCCGGGAGTGGCGTTCCCCAGGGCTCGGGGGACCTTTCAACCCCCCCATTGTAGAAAAAAATTGCCCCCTGGATTTGGCCCCCCCCCTTTCCGGGAGCTAATTAAGAATAAAACGGACTTCTAGTTTGTTTTTCCTTTTGCACCACGTACGAGTACGATACGCGTAGCCTGCAATTTAAAAAAAAAATTGATTTTTTTTGGGGGGGCCTAAAGATCCATAGGCGACCCCCTCAGCAGGCCCAGAGGGTCAACATTTTTCTACCCTGCCCCCTTTCCTTATTTCTCAACTTTGTTTTACTGTTTTCTTGTGACTCGGTGCTACCGAGGCACAAGATGGCCGCCAACACTTCCTGGTTTCGAGTGTTGACAGACAGTTGACAGCCAATCAGCATACAGCTTGCGCTCGTAATTGAATGGATCTCCGTCCGCGTGTAGAATTCTGTCTCTAGATATCGCTATGATTTTACTTGTAATTTTCTCAGAAACTACTGAACTGATTTACACCATTTAACAAAAAGCACAATCTGCAAACCGAACTCTACCTCTCTGCCAAATTTGGTGTAATTCCATTTAGCCGTTCGGGCTGTAGCCCTGGCTAAAGGTCCCTATGGAAAATTGCATGGGGAAAACACGTTTTGGGACCCCCTTTTTTCTCTGCCTCTACTTGACGAATCACCCCCAAACTTTCAGGGAAGGTGCAGAACTGAGCAGGCCATTTTCTTGGAGAGATTCACGAAGATTCATCCACCAGCACCAAAGTTATTCCAAATAGAATGTTGTGGATTTCCTATGGAAACTAGGTCCTAACTATAACTACCTACTGGCGACCGCCAGTAGGTAATATATATATATATATATATATACATATAACAAAACAAAATATCACCTCCAAGAAAGCAATCAGAGGCCAGAGGGGTTTTCACAGCACGGAGACACGTTTATTTTTGGACCAAAACAGTAGCGGCGAATGCATTTTGGCATCTTGCCTTCCTCAGCGCCCTGTACTGCGTGGAGTCCTGCATCCTATTGGCCCAATACTGCTGCTGTAAGTAAGCGTGCGTAAAATGCCCCTCCCCAAATGTTTTAGCACTCCCAGAATACATCATGGCTATGTCTCCAGGTCGGCGGCATGGGAAGCAAGGAAAACACATCGGTGTAGGCTCGCTGTTATTCTGCAGATAGGTGATGCAAATGTCTCCAGGATAGGATCCAAACGTCCACGATCACCACACCGTGTCCCCTCGTACTGCTGCAACCGACTGCGAAGTAGGGCCAAAGTGGTATCGGAGCCGTCATTACAACATTAGAATCCCCTACCAGAGGTAAAGTACCTACAATCTCCAGTCCTTGTTTTTCGCCGTCGGTGGTCTCCGGACTTCTCGGTATATATATATATATATATATATATATATATATATATATATATATATAGATAGATATATGCATATTTATATGTCCTAACTATAACTACCTACTGGTGTCCGCCAGTAGGTAATATATATATATATATATTCACTGAAAAAACCATAGGTTTCAGGCCTTATATAGTTAGGAATCAGCATTTAAAAAACCTTTGAAATTCACTGAAAAAACCATAGGTTTCAGGAGTTATATAGTTAGGAATTAGTTTTTAAAAAACCTTTGAAATTCACTCAAAAAACTATAAGTTTTAGTGGTGTTATAGTTAGCTGGACATTTTACTCATACAAAACCAATGAAATTGCTCCTATATAGTTAGTTGTACTAACTATATTTCGCGCACCCGCAATCCACTGCTGATGATGTCACATATTAGATCATTCATGACATGGTCAGTGACATCATTGATGACATCTCAAATGACATCACTGATGACATCACTGATGACATCATCCAGTGAATGTGGTTTGCTTTGTTATTTAAATATGCATTATATATATAGCAATTTACATTGAAGAATGAGTGGATATATATAAATAAATATTTGGATGGAGGATTTAGTAGCAGTGTAATTGACTGTTTACTTGACCAATTTATAATGTCTCACTAAATATAGTGGATAGTGACTAAACTGTGTGAATATCTGTATCACTTTTTCAGTTGTTGTGTAAACTGATTCTACAGTTGGTTACTAGCTATGTGAAAGTCTATATTAGTTATTGATTAGTTAACTGAGTATTTGTATGGGAGTGTGAAAGTGTGTGTGGTTCGGCGGGGGGTGTGTGACTGTCCAAAGATGTGTGAATAGTTGATTCAGTAGATATATGAAGTTAAAACTACATGTTCTAACAGTTTGGGTGAGGGAATCTCTTTATGGGTGTGGTGATGAGCAAATATATTTCTCAAAGGTACAGGTCCAACAAACTAGAAAAATAAAAGGCAGTGTATGTGTCAGTTGTTGTATATAAATAAGTATACATAAGACACAATGATTGTGTGAGTGACTGTATGGATAACTGTATACTTGTAATAATGATTTTATAATTCACTAAGTATGACTTACTATCTAAATGAATAGAAGAAGTGGTGTTTGTATAAGTGTTTTGCTAAGTAAATATGTAAGTATGATCCATAGTTTGCATAAGTGAGTAGGATGAGTAGGATGACTTCATATGTGAATAGGATGCGTGCTGTTGTTTAATGTCGATATAGATGTATAAGTATTTTTGATAGTGTTCTATTGTTCATTGACAGCATGTATGAGTAAATCCATAGGTAAGTGATTAGATGTGTGTATACATCTATGAATCACTGAGTGGATTTTTAGATACTTGTATTGCTGTGACAATGGATTTAAATATGATACTCTGTACTTTACAAACAGTGATGAAAAATTGTAATAGTGTATGAAAAGGTGTATGTGATTGTCACGTGGATGATGTCATCAGTGATGTCATCAGTGATGTCATTTGCGATGTCATCAGTGATGTCACTGACCATGTCATGAATGATCTAATATGTGACATCATCAGCAGTGGATTGCGGGTGCGCGAAATATAGTTAGTACAACTAACTATATAGGAGCAATTTCATTGGTTTTGTATGAGTAATATGTCCAGCTAACTATAACACCACTAAAACTTATAGTTTTTTGAGTGAATTTCAAAGGTTTTTTAAAAACTAATTCCTAAATATATAACTCCTGAAACCTATGGTTTTTTCAGTGAATTTCAAAGGTTTTTTTAAATGCTAATTCCTAACTATATAAGGCCTGAAACCTATGGGTTTTTCAGTGAATTTCAAAGGTTTTTTAAATGCTGATTCCTAACTATATAAGGCCTGAAACCTATGGTTTTTTCAGTGAATTTCAAAGGTTTTTTAAATGCTAATTCCTAACTATATAAGGCCTGAAACCTATGGTTTTTCCAGTGAATTTCAAAGGTTTATTAAATGCTAATTCCTAACTATATAAGGCCTGAAACCTATGGTTTTTTCAGTGTTTTTTTAAAACAAAATTGATTGGTTAACTGGCTTATTAAGTGTATCTTAGTGAATACATATATTAGCGAGTAATGTTTAAATATTTAAATATATGCATGAGTGATGTAATATGTGACGTCATCAGCAGTGCATTGCAGACGTGCAAGTTATAGTGAGTCCAACTAACTATAACGTGGGAATTTCAATGGTTTTATGCGAGTACAATTTCCAGCTAACTATAACTGGTGTGAAACCTATGGTTTTTTCAATGAATTTCAAAGGTTTTCTAAATGCTAATTCCTAACTATAACTGGTGTGTAACCTATTTTCAGTGAATATATATATATATATATATATATATATATATATATATATATATATATATATATATAAAATTTCTATGGCAAAATGAAACCCCTCATTTTGTTCCTTTTCAAATTAAATGTAATAAGTGTTACCACTTTATTCCAATCAAGATGACTTCAGGTGTGCCATACTTTTGTCATAAGTAAGACTGTTAGCTTTCTAGTTGTTCTTTAGAACACTCTGGGACATTCTGTCACTGGGCTATAGTTGGGCTACATCTGGCTGATATTTGGGCTACATTTGGGCTCTTTTGTCTCTGGTGGCCATCTTGGGAGACTGTATATCAGAATTTTTTAAATGAAATATAAGAGGATTTGAGAATTCACTCATTTCATTTCATGAAGCTTTATTCGGTTCTTAACAATTAATGACCATAAAAGCACATAGCAAAATGCAACAGGATAAAATACAGATAAATTACCATTAACGTTTAAAAGATCATACTTTTCCTAAAAGCCATAGATTTACAAATAAAACTCGCAGCATAAAAACATACATAGGGGCAATCCATATTATATAATAAATACATTGCATCCTCCACAGTAAGAATACCATACCTAAGAAATACTGGTTTTAGATATGTGATCCTTACATTCTGGAACAATGTACAAATGAGCATAAAGTGCAAGGTGCTTTGTTTAGAATGCCCATCGCAGGGACATGGGCCAACCGGGTGCTTTTTTTGATGTGGGAAGGCCACCAAAGCATGAGCAATTCCAGCCCTTAATCTAGTCAATACAAATCTGTGCGAAGGCCTGGTTACCACGCTCAGATAATTCTGGAATCCCTCGGTAACAATATACTTATTATAAAGATTAACAGTGACGAGGGAATTGATCACAGCTGAACGTTTTTTGAGCTCTATATAGCTTAAAAGTATTTTTCATGTCCTGCTTGGCAAGACCTCTAGGGGGGCAATGATCTAACAACAGGTTAATATCATAGATACTCTGGTAGCAATCCACAACATATTTAAGCCATGGTATCGTCAAACAGTTATCTAAACCAAGGCAGTCCCTAATTACAAGTTGATTAAACTCAGTCTCTTCCTTGAGCCAAATAGCTCGATAGAGTAGTAGAGGCCTAAGTAAAGCAAGGTCGCCCAAATAAGCAAGCCCTACCTCTTTATGGATCAACTCTGTTGAAGCAGATTTAGGGAGACACAGTAATTTCTTTAGGAAGTTATTTTCTTCCCTCTGCAGACACTCAATATTGCAGTTGCCCCAAAGCCCCGCCCCATAGAGTGCGATGGATACCCTACGCGCCTTGTAGATCTCCGTCATATCTTTGATTCGCCTATCCCCCAGCTTAGAGGCAAATTTAAAAATGCCATAGGCGCTTTTGCTCATTTTGCTCCTAACATTGGTTAATTCTTGCCCCCAACTGCCATCACTGGAAAAGGTTACCCTGAGGTAGCAAAAACTATTGACATGCTTTACTTTTACCCCTTCTATAAAAAAGGCACGATTTTTCCCCGTCTTTGTCCCGCAGGTCATAGTGTGGGTTTTGTTTTTATTAATCAGCAGTCTCCTACTCCCAATAAAATCAGTGAACCTGTCCATCGGGCGCTGCAGGCCAACAGGTGTTCGGGACAGGAGCACCGCGTCATCTGCATAAAGCAGAACTGGAACACTATTCCCTGCAACCTGTGGGGCATCAGCTTTGACAGTTTTTAGGGCAGATTCAACCTCATTAAAAGAGTAAACAACAGGGGGGCAAGAACACACCCCTGTCTAATTCCCCGTTTGACATTAAAATTTGGGGTGCACTCCCCACTAACTCCATAGCGGGCACATGTTTGCATCTTACTATACAATCTTGCAAGGAAAAAGATAATTTCGTGGCACCCATATCAAGCAAAACTGACCACAGGAGTGAATGGTTTACTAAATCAAAAGCACTGCTAAGGTCGGCAAAGCAAAGATAAATATTACCGGGCTTAGCTCTAGTGTACTTGCCAATCAATAACTCTAGGTTCAGGCACTGATCTAAGGTCCCTCGTCCCTTCCTGAATCTGTATTGGGAATTGGCAAGAATCCCGTTCTCATCCGCCCACTCTTCTAATCTATACAACAATACTCGACTCATGATTTTAACCGATGAATCCAGCAGACTAATCGGCCGGTAATTGCAGGCTGATGCCTTATCCCCCTTTTTATAAATGGGTACAATGATGGAGTCACCCCAAGAAGGTGGGATCAAGGTGGTTACTGCCGCATTGAGTGCCAAGGTAAGTATTGGCCCCCAAAGCTTCGGTTGACCCTTGAACACATCAATTGGTACTCCATCTGGCCCCTGGGCCTTACCACCCTTACTGCTTTTAATACTACTTTCCACTTCCTTCAGGGTGATATCTATAGGCACCACGGGCCAAAGTCTTTGCTCATCGGATGTCTGGGTATTATCCTGGAAAATTACGGAAAAGTGTTTCACCCATTCCTCGCTGCCAACGTTGGCGGAGGGCTGTGGATTTTTATCATCTTGGAGGAAAGGGGAGCTAACGGTGGACCAAACAGGCGACTATCAGCGGTTTCTACTGCCTTGGATAGGTGATCCCAGGCTTCCTGCTGTAATTCCTTCTTCCTTTTGGAAAGCGCCTTTTTATATTCAGTTCTTAAAAGTCTGACTCTATTCTTATCTCTTGGGGTAAGGGCTAAAGCGTGTTTAAGTTGCGAGAGAAGGGTCGTACAGGTATGGTCAAACCATCCGATCCTTTTTCCGCTTCTTCCAGATTGAGTCCCCGTAAAGATGTTATTTATAACGCTGTTAATGTTAAGAAAATGAGTCATAACAGAAGCAGGCGGACATCCTGGGGTCAAGATAATATCGATGTCCGCCAGACATTTATTTACAATTATTGGTTCCACTATGGCTGCTTTCTCCCCTTTCCACCTAAGCCTAGTCCCATTAGCCCTGTATGGCTCAATGTCATCCAAAATTCTTGTTGGCAATTCTACTCTGCACTTCCACGTAGTTATTTCCATTGTGATATAATTGTGGTCGCTCAGGGCGGAAGCATCCCTTACCTTAGTCAGGCAGTGAGGTACCAAACTAGATGAAACCATAATATGATCGATAGTGGATCCGCTATTCCGCCCAGTAAAGGTTGGAATTGAACTCTCACTACCCCCTAGGTCAGTACTCACTAGCTCTAAATCATAGGAAGCCATGACGTTATTGATAGCCTCCCCATAGGCATGATGTGGGAAATGCACCATGCTCTCCCCGCTATTGGTTTGAATCCCACATGCCCTGGAGGAGGACAAACTGCAGACTCTTAAATTAAAATCCCCTAACCAAATATAAGTAAAAGTGCATTTTGCCTCAGATATCAGCTTCATGAGGGCACAGTGTAACTCCTCTATCACTTTGTGCCGTAGGTTATTAAAAATGTTGTTGTAGAAATTTATTAAAAGCACATCAGTCCCATCTTGAGCACGTACCCAAAGAATTTGTGAGTGGGGTTCGACTAACAAGTGTTTAATAATTGTCAATTTTAAATCTACAGAAATAAGAAAAAGTAGTCCTCCCTTCGCCCTGCCATGCCTTGATTCAGTAGCTTCTAGACTATAGCATGTGCACCCTTCGAAACTAGGTTTAACAACACACCATGTCTCCTGTAGGCACAGGATGTCGTAAGACCTAACAATGCCCTCCCACTCCAATTTGTCTACCTTTGAGGCCCATCCGGCAATATTCCAGCTAACAATAGAAATCCCCATGGTACAGTCACTATTTGGAATGCCATGTACATTGTTGCGATTATTGCCTTTACTACTTCGTTCAATCACAGACCTCCCTATGTAACTACCTACAGCCTTCCCTAGGTCCTCGTCATTCTCAGTCACACAGGTTACTATTGTCCTACTACTCGTATTGCCCACAATATCATTAGTATGTTGGCTCTCAGCGACCACCTTTTCTTCACTAGGATTATTCAGATTGGCATCACCGATGACGTCCCTACGGAGCCCAGGTCCCTTATGAAGTCAATCATTCTGGTCCAGAGAGCTTAGGAGTTGATACCTGTTCTGGACCGGGACTTCATAGACCATCCCATGAGTTGGTTGAAAAAATCTGTCACCAATAGGTACAAAGTTAGGGTTAGGTTGGAGAAATCTATCACTAGAGGGTGTAAAATTTATTGTAGGCATGGAAAATCTATCCCCATTAGATACAAAATTAGGGGTAGGTTGAAAAAATCTCTCACCATTGGGTACAGAGTTAGGGGTGAATGCCCTATCTCTGCTAGTGGCAGATGGAATCTTATTAAGATGGTTATAAAAATAGCCCAAAGGACGTGCAGTTACATCGGTCTCATACTGTGTAATAGCAGCAGCTCTTAGCAGGACCGTCGCAACATGCTGGGGGTATTTAAAATTGAGGATCACACAGTCTCCCCCGCAGTTCTTTCTAGTGTTGCCAATCCAGTTAACCCTTCTGGTAGATAGAATTGGATCCGAAAAATTAACTGGAAACCCACAATGACTATGTAGCCAGGAGACCGTTTTGTTCTTTAACGAGTCCCGCGGCTCTTGGGATGATAAGGCCTGACTAAGTGCTAAGGAGGGAACATTGGTTAAAACCACTACGTAGGGTACACACTCAGGTGGGAGATCTACCGAGCGATTGTTACCAACAGATGCCCCTACATACCCAGCAGCCGCAGCCGGTATTGCTGGTGCCTGCACTGCCCCGCCTGTCTTAGGGGTTAGTAGTGTTTTTTTTCGAGTATGACCCATTATAGACCCCACACCAGCAGCCGCAACCGTCGCAGGTGGCGCCTGCCCTACCCTGTCTAAATTACGTGCTGGTAACGTGCTGGTACTTGACAGGGCAGATGGGACCTGCAAACTATCCTTGTTGGAACCAGATGTAACATTGTTCATAGAGCAAGACCTCCCCTTAGCTGGTTTTGGGGCAGATTGAGTGCTGGGGGCATCCTTACTAGCTGGTCCTGTCTTAACTATCTTAGCTGCGTACACATCTAGCTGGGACCCCAATCTAGATACTTCAGCTGATAGGGCATCAATTTTGGCAAGTACCGGTTCAACAATCAACTTCAGTTTACCATCTATACAACCCACTAATGAATAAAATTGGTCAGTATTAATAGTAACACAATTGTCTTTAGTTAAAGTCCCTTTATCACAAACATTTTTCTTAGGTGTGGATTCCTTTTTCCTCCTGGTCATATGGCCTCCCCGCTTGGTAGTTAATTTCCTACATGTTCTCATGGAACGTGTAGCCCTTGTGCATGGTTGTAGAGTACCATCAGGGTTATCAGATTGGTCCTCCACAGGGATAGAGTCATCTAGCACCTCTACGGGGGTAGTTCCGATGTTACAACTGGTGTCCTTAGGCTCAATTGTCACAGTGGAAGAAGTGTTATCCTCGATAGTGGGATCCAATGATAAATCCGGTGGTGGTTCAGGTAGATTGCCTTGACCTAGGGATTTTCTTCTGTCACTGTTAATCCTACTAACAACTTTAACCAAATAGTTATCCATTAGAGAGGTTTATTTTGACATTGTTGGCAGCTATTTAGGAATATAGGGCACAAGTTACGGGATAAAATGGCGTTCAGAAATGTCATAAACCATACACCATACAACACTCAAATACCTTCTCGGTTCTCCAAAATATATTGTTTATGGAAGTCGGGGCACTTACTCGGATAAAACAGCCAAGGGGGGTGGCCCAGCCTCTTCCTGCCCCTGACGGCCACAGATGGCCCGCCCTCTGCCCGGGCTCTGCGGGAGGAGCGCCGCGTCTAAATGCGTCTAAATGTGCCTCCGGGCGGGAAAGTGGCGCTGCTTTGAGCGTCTCGTCCTCCCAGCAAGGGACGCGGGGAAATGTAGTTTGTTGTAGTTTGTTGCTCGCTCCCCCCTCTTGGCGGCCGCGTTGACAGCTGCGGCGGCGGGGGAGAGCGGTAGAGTGCTGGTGAGGGGCCGAAGTTCAGCAAGGCTGCCTGGTGGAGTAGGTAACAACCACTGTCCCCAATTAGGTGAATAGGGGAAGCAAAGCAGGCTGGATATTGTAGTCCTGACCCTCAAGAGGGGGAGAATGCCTGCACAAACTTACAGGAACCGGCACTTCCTCTGGTTCACGATGCCTGGCAATAACTCAGCAATAGCCACTAGTTTGAAAGTATAGAGTTTCAAAGTTTTCGAGTTCAGAGGCTTTTTAAACCAAAGTGCAGTTTTCTTGAACTTCCCGCTGCCCATACCCAGAGCCTGCCGCTAAGTTCACATTCTAGTCGTGTAGCTGGAAAAGACTCACCCACCGCCGCCGCTAAGTTCAAATCGGTGTAGCAAAAGCTACGGTCTTTTCGGCAGGGTTCTTGCCAGCAAGGCTCGGGTCCGCAGGCTCAGACTGGACATGGGCTCGGGGTCCGGAAAATATTTATCACCGCACCTTACCCCCGCACTTCACTGTCTCGAGCCTTCTCAAACACGGACTATCGCCGCCACTCCAAAAGCTCCGAAAACTATCCGGAGCGCCAGATTAACGAAGAAATTGAGAGCTCCAAAAACGCCAGCTAAACGCCGCCATCAGCATCGTGGGAGGGAGGAGGGGCGAGGGTCTTCGGGTCTGATGTTCAAGCTGTGAGAAGTCACTCAAAATGTGCCCTCATTTTTCTTTCTTCAGCACTAATCATAATTTCTATGGCAAAATGAACCCCCTCATTTTGTTCCTTTGCAAATTAAATGTTTTAAGTGTTAACACTTTATTCCAATCAAGATGACTTCAGGTGTGCCATACTTTTGTCATAAGTAAGACTGTTAGCGCTCTAGTTGTTCTTTAGAACACTCTGGGACATTCTGTCATTGGGCTATAGTTGGGCTACATCTGGCTGATATTCGGGCTACATTTGTTTTTTGTTGTCTCTGGTGGCCATCTTTGGGCTACATTGGGCTACATTGGGCTACATTTGGGCTCTAACATATATATAGCCCAATGTAGCCCAATATATATTTTTTCAAAGTTCATTTTCGTAAAAACCACTGGAGCACATATCTTGAGACATAGCAAAGGCACATCGGGCTACCAGTCCCTACAATTTTGCCAAGTTTGGTGGAAAACCATTCAGCCGTTCGGGCTAAAAGTGAGTCCAACCGCCCTATGGAAATTAACCTGGGGAAAACACGTTTTGGGACCCCCTTTTATCTCGTCCCCCGCTTGACAAATCCCCCCCAGACTTTCAGGGAAGGAGCGGAGCGCCGCGAGGCAAAGTTAAGGAACATTTCAGGAAGATTCCTCAACCGGCGCCAAAGTTATTCCCAATAGAATGCTGCGATTTCCCTATGGAAAACAATCCTAACTATAACTACCTACTGGAGACCGCCAGTAGGTAATATGTATATATATATATATATATACATATTACCTACTGACGGTCGTCAGTAGGTATATATAGTTAGGACCTAGTTTCGATAGGAAATCCGCAACATTCTATTGGGAATAACTTTGGCGCTGGTTGATGAATCTTCACAAATTTCTCAAAGAAGATGGCCCGCTCCGCTCCTCTCCTTCCCTGAAAGTTTGGGGGGGATTAGTCAAGTGGGGGCTGAGAAAAAAGGGGGGTCCCAAAATGTGTTTTTCCCATGTTAATTTCCATAGGACCTTTAGACACGGCTACAGCTTGAACCGCTGAACGGATTTACACCAAACTTGTCAAAATGGTAGAGTCTGGTACGCGGATCACGCTTTTGGTTAAATAGTGTAAATCCCTCCAGTGGTTCCTGAGAAAATGAAAAGAGAAAAAAATTATATATCTGTAAAAAAATTGGGGGGGGGGGCCTTGGGGGGGCTTCTCTCTTTTATTTTAATCTGTTTATTTTAATTTCGAGGGTGCCCACCCCTCGTTTTACCACCGAGATCACCGCCGCGGCCCGAGCCGCCTCAAGATGGCCGCCGCCTGGTTGTGGGCGGGGCCGGGAGGACGTGGTTTCCGCTTCCCCCTGCCTGGGGGAAGCTTTCGCTGTGCCCACCCGGTCTCCCGTGCCGAGGGGGAGACCGGATAATGCTGCCAGCTGGTGCGGGGCTCCCGTGTGCTGAGGGAGCCCCTGGAAAAGAGGAGACGCCGTCCGCGTCCCCCTACCTGGGGGAAGCCTTCGCTGTGCCCGCCCGGTCTCCCGTGCCGAGGGGGAGACCGGGTAATACTGCCGGCTGGTGCAGGGGCTCCCGTGTGCTGAGGGAGCCCCGGGAAAAGAGGAGATGCCGTCCGCTTCCCCCTGCCTGGGGGAAGCCTTCGCTGTGCCCGCCCGGTCTCCCGTGCCGAGGGGGAGACCGGGTAATGCTGCCGGCTGGTGCGGGGCTCCCGTGTGCTGAGGGAGCCCCTGGAAAAGAGGAGACGCCGTCCGCGTCCCCCTACCTGGGGGAAGCCTTCGCTGTGCCCGCCCGGTCTCCCGTGCCGAGGGGGAGACCGGGTAATACTGCTGGCTGGTGCAGGGGCTCCCGTGTGCTGAGGGAGCCCCGGGAAAAGAGGAGATGCCGTCCGCTTCCCCCTGCCTGGGGGAAGCCTTCGCTGTGCCCGCCCGGTCTCCCGTGCCGAGGGGGAGACCGGGTAATGCTGCCGGCTGGTGCGGGGCTCCCGTGTGCTGAGGGAGCCCCGGGAAAAGAGGAGACGCCGTCCGCTTCCCCCTGCCTGGGGGAAGCCTTCGATGTGCCCGCCGGAATGTCTTGTTTCAGACAAGCACTGTAAGTTACAGGATAAGTCCTTATTTTTGACACCTTTTCCAGAAAAACCTTGGGAGAAAGTACGTCTTGATTTTTCAGAACCTTTCAATTTTTTACTTGGGCAGATGAGATTTTTATTAGTTCTAGATGACTATTGTTCAAAATAAATTCATTACTCTTTTTTGGATGCTGCATCTGCAAGAAATGCTGTGAATTTTTCGGAGAGTCTGTTTTCCATTGAAAGTCCGCCTAAGTGTATAATTACAGATAATGGTACCCATTTTTCTTCACAGGAAATGTGTGATGTTTTGCTCTCGCATGATATTAAACACATGCAGGTAGCACTTTATTGTTCTTCCTCCATTGGTGTAGTGGAAAGGGTCAACCGTTTGTTGAAAGAAGTACATAATAGTATGTCTGTTGGTTTATGTGTCGACAAATATCTTAAGCAAAATGTTTGGTCCTATCTCAGAAATCCCATTGTGCCTATTCTTCATAATTCCTAATTTGCTGGGGTGGGTGTACTCATGAGTATTGTTTTGATGATGGGGAGTCGCATGATGGAAAAATCCAATCATGTACTCGCAAAACACGGGGAAAATAACATTTATGTCGACAATAAGAGGAAGGCTAAAGAGATTGAGCCTGAAGTGGGGCATTGTGTTCTTGTACAAAAAACATAAAAGTTAGTAAGGGAGAATCTAAATTCTCATCACCTGGCAAAATAGATAGAATTTGTAAAACATCTGTTCTTTTGAATGGTAAGAGTTGGTGGAATATAAACAGTGTTTTGCCCATTCCAGATTTGCAAGCGGAAATCAATATGCGGACAAAAAATGTTGGAAGTAATGGGGGCTCAAACACTGATGTTGGTTCTTGTGTGGAGATGGATGTCAGTCTCTGGACCACTTTGGACCATCTTTCTACTGACATCCATGTTACAAGAAATAGGAATAGGTGTAATTGGAATTTGTGTATTAGTACTGAAGTAGGCATCATTGATGTATATTTGGAGAAGGATGCTAGCTCTTCTTTGCCTGTTTCTACTGAGTTGAATGAATAGGTGTTTTGAGTCATGAAACTCGACATGGGCGTAATATAAAATTACCTCCTAAATGTACCGGTTTTAATTTATCTGGAGTAAAAACTTACCTGGTCTTTATTTCATTATGAAGATTTCCTTTGTTTTGTTTTTGGAAGGGGTAATTTTAGTGTTTTATTTTATCTAGGAAAATATTTTCTTGTTTAGTTTTAGGAAGGGGATGCGATGGCCCATTCATGACGTCAATTGGTCTCATGCATAGTATGTGTTCAACATTCTATAGTTGTAAGTGTTTGACTTGTGTTCCACTCAGGGCCGGACTGGGAACCAAAACCGGCCCCGGCAAAGTGCTCGGCCGGCCCCCCGGGGGGAGGTTAGCGAACCGACCAAGCTCTTTAACTAGCGCCAAGAAACCGCTTGGTAGTCGTGCGCTCAATAAATACTTTTAAATTCAAATTCAAATTCTTTGCCGGGGCCGGTTTTCTGCCGATTTTGTTACAGGGCCGATTTTGCAGCTATGCTGCATAAACGGCCCTGTAACAAAAATGGCCTCCAGGTGCCCAAAACCGGCCCCCACCCGTGCGGCGCACCGGGGGATTGCCCGGTGCCCGCAACGGCCAGTCCGGGCCTGGTTCCACTTCCAAAAGGGTGTCTCTGGTTATGAATGGTTAGTCAGTGCTGATCATTCAGAGATGCCAGACGCTGACGTGGTTGTGGGCTCTTTACTTCTAATAAACATCTGAATGCAAAATACTTTGGAGTCTCCTAGCATTACTGCTACAAACACAACTCTAAAAAAATCACTTTGTTTATAATTTTGAGGTGATGAAAGCCATGAAACCTTTAATCTATGTAACTCACTGTATTCACTGAAAAAACCATAGGTTTTAGGCCTTATATAGTTAGGAATTAGCATTTAAAAAACCTTTGAAATTCACTGAAAAAACCATAGGTTTTAGGCCTTATATAGTTAGGAATTACCATTTAAAAAACCTTTGAAATTCACTGAAAAAAGCAAGGGACTCACGTCTGAGCATACCCTGCCACACTTATGGCGGCCAAAAGCGGTACAAAAGGGGCTGGTGATGGACGGAGCATCTGAATCAATCAAACACTCACACCCAGTCAAAAGATCTGGGCTTAATCCATCACCGTTCTTTAGCCCACTCTGCCACCCCAGTTCAGACATGGCTATATGCAAATCAGTCTGACCCTGTGCCTCATGGGAACAGTCCAGCCCGAACTGCCAAGCCATGTCTTCCCTGGACAGGAAACAGGCTTCCGAGGACCGGTTTCTGGCATTCCAGCCATCTTCAGCCTGGCTTGCTCGAATCCAGTGGCAAAGTGAGTAAGGGACTCACGTCTGAGCATACCCTGCCACACTTATGGTGGCCAAAAGCGGTACAAAAGGGGGTGGTGATGGACGGAGCATCTGAATCAATCAAACACTCACACCCAGTCAAAAGATCTGGGTTTAATCCATCACCGTTCTTTAGCCCACTCTGCCACCCCAGTTCAGACATGGCTATATGCAAATCAGTCTGACCCTGTGCCTCATGGGAACAGTCCAGCCCGAACTGCCAAGCCATGTCTTCCCTGGACCGGAAACAAGCTTCCGAGGACCGGTTTCGGGCATTCCAGCCGTCTTCAGCCCGGCTTGCTTGAATCTAGTGGCAAAGTGAGCAAGCGACTCACGTCTGAGCATACCCTGCCACACTTATGGCGGCCAAAAGCGGTACAAAAGGGGGTGGTGATGGATGGAGCATCTGAATCAATCAAACACTCACACCCAGTCAAAAGATCTGGGTTTAATCCATCACCGTTCTTTAGCCCACTCTGCCACCTCAGTTCAGACATGGCTATATGCAAATCAGTCTAACCCTATGCCTCATGGGAACAGTCAAGGCCGAACTGCCGAGCCATGTCTTCCCTGGACCGGAAACAAGCTTCCGAGGACCGGTTTCTGGCATTCCAGCCGTCTTCAGCCCGGCTTGCTTGAGTCCAGTGGCAAAGTGAGCAAGGGACTGACCCTGTGCCTCATGGGAACAGTCCAGCCCGAACTGATTCAAGCAAGCCGGGTAGGGAAAAGTAGGGTAGAGAAAAATTGTACCAAGAAAGTCTGGTGACTAGCTCATCCGCATTCTCCATCTCTTGCCCTCCTGTCTTAGTCAGCGATTCTTGGGTGTCTCTTCCGTTTGCCCCGGCCATCTGGGTGAACATGTCCTTCACGTTCCTGTCTTTCTTCCAGCGCATTGTAGAAATTAATGGCCTATGGCATTGGCATTGGTGCAATTCTCAACATGTGGGTGGAAGACCCAAGCCCCTGCGCTCTCCGTCTCAATTATATACCCAGTCAGCCTCTTCCCCTTACTTCTGCTGAGCTTGGGCCTCCTCGCTTTCTCAGTATGCACCTCAGTAGTCTGCTACCCAGGCCCGCCCTGGCCCTTCTCCTCCTCCTGTAGGTGTCGCTGGTGCTGCACAAGCTGAGCGGGGTGTGCTCTGGATAGCTCCCTGTCTAGTGTGATATAGCGTAGGCCTGGGGTTCACTAACCTCTTCTGGTGTCTTCCACTGGAGACTCGCATGACAAGGCTGCCCGGGCCCCACTCTGTGTAATCACCGCCCTATCTTGACCGTCAGTGCCCGTGCGACGACCCAAGTTTCCGGGTCTGTCCAATATGTGTTTGCCCCTCAAGGTAGCTATTGCTGCTTTCTTCCATCTGTACAGCCCCGGACTGCTCACGCTGTTAGGCTGTACCCTGCCTCAGTCCCCATGCAGTATGTCTGGGACGGGAGAGTCCTTTTACTGCTACTTCTGCTCGAGTTGGGTTAGGGCTGCCGGGACGCGTGCTGCACCGGGTCTCTCCTCAGAGTCTGCTGCTCGAGGTCTTGTCAAATTCACTGTACCCTGTTGCGCGACGGCAGTCGTGTGGGCACCTCTTCTGGTTATGTCCCCATTGCGCTCTTTCAGCCGTTTTCCTCTGTGCGTACTTCAGCCATGAGTGGTTTGCCCTCTGGGTGTGGACTCTCTATCCCTTTCAGCAACTAGGAGTGTCACGGGGGTCCACAACTCCCCTCTTCCAAAGGCAGCACAGGTCCGGGGCCAGCCCTCAGCTCCTGGCCACGCCCCATTTTGGGTCCTGGTGATCCATAGCTAATGATCACCGTTCTGGGTGAATGCCATGCTGCCCCTTAAGCCAGAGCTCTCTCCCAAACTAATACTCTTTCCCTGGTCACATTCAGGGGTGTACAGCTTGACAGCAGTACCGGGAAGCGACTCGGCGAGCGGGCCGGAGCGGGTAGATGAACAAGACACGTCTCACCCGCTCACCATGAATGCCATGCCCCTAACTATCATTTTAATGGCCACTGCACCTGTTAACATTGACTGTAGTCTACGGGTGTTAGTATGCACCTACTGCAAGACCTACACTTACAACAATCCACCCATTGCGTGGTTTGCGAGTCTCCTACAAGCTTGAGAGGGAAATAGCTGCCTGAAACAGAAGATAGATGGTTAGGCATATGTTTTCACTCATGACAAGACTCACCCCCTACTAACTGATGTTGGGCTCACTACTGCCCATCAAGGTCCGGGTACGCCACCTCCAGAATGTGGACCAATGGGGTGTCAGGGTCCAGCATATGTGCCCCTCCTGTCTGGCGAGGATAGCCCCAGCTAGACCTCAACAATCTTCCGGGGCCAGTGTCTCAGGTCCTCCCACCATTTCCTGCAGTTAAGACTACATCAACAAGCGACCTCCAGTGTCCGCACCTTCCGGGTGATGGCTTTCCACATAGACACATTCTGATGGACATTGACCTGTTGAAGTGATGAAGAGACTGAGCTGCCATGAAAGATTGCTAATCTGCTAGGATGTAGACAAATAGCATACCCATCAATCAAAAGTGCACACACCACATGTGTACTAGACACTAAGGGGCAGACGTATAATGCATTTTTTGCTTGTCCGATGCAGCAAACCTAATTTTGCGATTCGGTAACCTGTAACCGAATCGCAAAATGGGTTTGCGATTTGGTATTAGAAAGGGGCGTGTTTAGGGCGTCTCTTCCTAATACCGAATCGCATCAGTATGCAGGAATGTTTTGTGACTGCAATTGCGGTCGCAAAACATTCGCATGTTACCACCTACTCCAAGTAGGTGGTAACCCAATCGCAAATGGGAAGGGGTCCCCAAGGGACCGCTTCCCCTTTGTGAATGTTTGTAAAACCATTTTTCAGAGCAGGCAGTGGTCCCACGGACCACTGCCTTCTTTTAAAACATGAAAAGAAAACTTTTCATTTTTCATTCCCCTTCACCATACTAATATTGCGGGGGGTGATGAGAGGGCATCTGGCAGGCTATCCGCCCGTTATCATAAAGGACCCCTTAATGTTAGAATCCAGCAAAGTTTCCTCCTCTTGCAGTGTTTGTCAATTTCGGAGTATTTAGTTGTTTTAATTAGTATGCCTTTTATGTTGTTGGTAATGAGATTGTATAAATTATAGGGGATAACTTTTATAGGCCCAGATCAACTGATAATACTATATTGTGATTAATAATGTTTTTATTAATATTAATATATGCTTTTAATGTCATCCTATGGATCCTGATTGAATAGATGTAGTTGTATTTGCCCTGTAAATGTATAATTATCTTTTTGTTGTGCTTTTATGGTTTTTCATCACAAAAATCGAAAAAAAGCTATATTTGATTTGAAAAAAAAATGTTGGTTTGTTTGTTTGATTTTATTGGTTAAAGTTCTTTATAGAGTTATATTATTGGTTGATTTAGTGTAGTTTGAATTTGTTTATCATGTTTTCTTTTGTCCTGTAATATATAGTTTATTTGCACTTTGAATTCATTTGTTTATATATATTAATATATATTCATGTCTGTGTTTAAATGTTCCTAATGAATATTTATGCTTTTGATGTTTTCATTGTATGTTTTTCGGTGTACAATTTATTTAGGTGAATTTTTATTTTTTGGTTGATGTAATATATTTTATTCAAATATGGATGTTTATTTAAAGTTTTAGGTTTATTTGAATTCATTGTTTTTTGTTAAATTGGTGTCTTTTTTAAAGTTGTATTAGTTATGTTGGCAATAACATTCTAGTCGATATGGCGTGAATAAATATTTCTGAAATATGTTTATTTATAGGTGATGATTTTGGTGTTTCTGATATTTTTGTTATTCATATATGTAAAAATCTGAGTTTTGACAGGGATATTTGTGTGATAGATATTTGCTACCTTCATAGTTGGGTATAAGAAGTCAATATTTTTGCTCTCAATATTTATTTTCTGATATTTATGTATTTTGATATTTGTTGGATCAATATTATATCAGAGATCTAAAATCGGGCCCAACCCCTAAAGCCTCAACAGTCTCTCTGCTCCCTTGGGGATTTAAGTATTTACCTTGCTGTGTCAAGCAAGTGGAAATTTTGATTTTGATTATTTTGGGCATTGTTTTTACATTGTGCGAACAGATGTACTAAATCTATATATCATCCCTTTTGCCATGCCGAATGGTTCAGGTCCGCCACTACCTGGGGTAACATACCAACCTCACATATTTCTGAAAAATAAACCTCAAGGGAGTTCAGGGTGGTGTGCTTTGCTTGGTTCCCTTGATGTTTTCTTACCCATAATGCCAAACAAACCTCATTTTTGCATAAAATCCCACATTTTCCTTTTATTTCTAGGATGCAGAGGTCTGGAATCTACACGGAACCACACATTTCCTACCACCCAGCATTCTTCCACTTGTCTCAAAACATTACCCCACTTGTGAGCTCAACCTAGCGCCCCCTACACAAAAGGCCCCAAAAAGCACTGTAGAAACATTGGAAATAGGGTTGGTTGCGGTATTTAGAACCAGACTCAGCCGCCACATAGAGGAACCTACCATACCCTGACATTTCAGCAAATTAGACACATTGGTGAGTCTACGGCAATGAGCCCCAAATTGATTCTACAATCTTTTCTTACCTACAATGCCTTGGAAAGTTCAAACCTTGCCTAAAATCCCACATTTAACTTGCAGTTTTGTGATAAAACTTCCAGAATCCAAAAACCTCTTACTGGCCGGAATTCCCCCTCTTATCCCGAAAAATACACTAGCCCACTTGTGTGGTTGGGCCTAGTGCCCACAACAGAAATGGATCTAAACAAGGACAATGGACGTCCTCACAAAGAACATGCACTGTTTTTAGTTTGATCACAGAAGTGTGAGGAAAATGTGTGTTTGTCACCAATATTAAGGTTTGCAAGAGCTTCTGATAAAAATAATCCTTGAGCGATCCATTCAAGTCGCACAAACCTAGACCATCTCAGTTTCAGAAATGTCCTGGGTCCCAGCTGGGCTAGGGCCCAATATCCAGAGCTACTCAAATTGCAAATAATTGTTCGTTTTGAGTGGACATTTTTTATCTGTACATTTTTTCTTATCAGAGGCACTAGACCGCCTACCCAAGTGAGTACCTTTTTTATAGGGACATGTATGGGAGCACTGGGTAGTTGGAAATGTGTGGATTACGGAACTTTCCATCACAAGCATGAGAGAAAAATGTGTGTTTTTAAATAATTTTTGAGGTTTGCAAGGGCTACTGATTAATAAAACCTTGTGAGAACAACATGAGTCGCACTACACTGGACTCCCCAGGGCATATAATCTTTAGAAATATCCAGGTATGGTGGGTTTCCCTGAGCAGTGGCTAAGCTAGGGCCCAGATCCTGCACTACACACATTGTAAGAACGTGCTGATTTTGCTGGGTGAAATGTGATGTCTTCAGGTCACTTAGCAGAGCATTTTGTGTAACAGGCACTAGGGCCAGCCACACAAATGTGTTACCATTTTTATCAGGATACATGTAGGAGCACAGAATAGTAGAACATTTGTTATTACCAATTGGATTTCTCAACTATTCTGGCTTCTTAATCTGTGCAAGCATGAAAAAACGAAACATTTTGTAAAATATCCCCTGAATCAAATGATAATATGAGTAACCACAAATTCAGAGGAGTACAAATAACCACTATTTCTAAACTCAGTATGTTGTCTAAATTTTAGCGACAAATAGGTTTCCTTCATACCTATCTTTCAATATTTTTATTTTACTATTTGAATTGCTGTATAGTTTGTACACAATGAAGAATCGCTGTAAGGTGCTGCTCTATTGTTAGCTCTGGGTCTACCTTATTAATCCATGCAACCAGAAGAGTCTGTTAGATGTCACAAATGACTTTTTTTTCAGCTCATTATCAGAAATGTAATACTTACTTTCTTTGGAAAACCCTAGAGGGATCTACACAATGACACTTGCTGGATTCAGAATTTTGTGTATTTTCAGTTATGTATTGCTTTCTGGGATCAACCCATAATTTTTACACTTGTGTTCATCACTAACTGCAAGTAGGCTGAAACCACAAAAGTGAGGAAAACTGGATTGCCTTTTAGCAAAATGCAAGAATTGTGGTAAAATATTTTTGGATTACAATTCTGCTTGTTCCTGAAAGCTGAGGAGATGGTAATCCAAACGTAGCAAATCTTTTGTGAGGACATTATTTAAAAAAATATATATAAGCCTTCTTTCACAACACATTTTTCCCATTGTTCTCACAAAAAAACCAACAACATTTAGGTATATTTTGGCTATTTTCTTGGTTCCTTCCAGGTAATTACAACCCATGTGTGCCTACCGAATCCCGGGAGTGATGATGGAAAAAGCACGTAAATTGGCAAATATATCTTTTCTGGAAAAAATGTTTTAAAGGCTTAAGCACAAGCTGCTTCAAACGTCCATAAATGGACTTAGCAGCGGGAGAGGGGAGGAATCCTTAGCAGCCAAGAGGTGATGGCCTCAAGCTCTTTATTGCTAAGATAGTATGGTGTTTTGATTAGATTATATGTCATTTAAGTTAGAGATACTGCAATGCAGCAATCACGACTATGTACATTAGAGGTTTTTTGACTCTCATTATAACCTGGAGCTCACAGCCATTGTGTTGTAGGTCTGCAGGTTAATTAAAGAAGGCAATGTATACAAATCGAAATAAAATGTACAGAAGTTACAATGGCAAGTGATTTTTCCTGCCATATGATCTTCGCATCCAGGAACTATAATCTAGTATTTCAACTATCATAAAAATGTGTAGGTGCATATGTGATCATAAATGGGATAGTGGATTGTGTTCAAGTTTGGCAGTCAATGTTCAAGCTTTTTCTTAATTTTTGCATGTCTACTTTCAGAATCAACAATGTAAATAAGATCTACCATCAGAAGGACACACACGTGGAAGCTTTGAAGGGTATGCATAATGCTTTGCTCTTACCTTACACTTCATTTAAATGTTAATTGCCCAGGTACCGTTTTGCAGCAAACGTGCACTTTACGTGCTACTGTCTAGCTGGAAGCCTAGTCTCGAGTCTACTCTGCTTTCTTTGGGAGTTGTGGAGAAGGATATGGTCACTTCAACTCATCACAAATTAATTTAAGCAAGAAGAAAGGGACAACATCAATGTCGATTTTTTCATGTGTTATCTTATTCCCACTTGCATGTAATTAGATATTACGGACAGGAACCCCTGTTGACTGTCTAGAAGTCCTGTTTTCTCTTGATATACATGCTAGAGCTACTGGGAAATCATCACTCCATAATAAAGAACTATTCCACTGCCTCCACACTAATTGTTTTAGGCAACAGTAATAAGACTGAAGATATAAATTCAAGAACAATATGGAGCACCTGACTCCTAAAAAAAGGAAACGTTTTCCCTTTGTGTAAAAACGACATAATAGCAATGGTTTTAAAATGACTGAGAAATGTCATGAAATGATATATATATTTTGCAAAACATTTTTAAAGGAAAATCGATTTTATTGGTATCATACAATTTTTTGATAGATAATTGTCCAAATAATGTCCCTGCGAATAAATCTCTTGAAAGAAAATGGTATACTAGTATAGGTAATGCAACATTTTAAGTAACACCGTTTTTAAAGCAATGTACACATCCAACAGTAATTAGGCTCTGGGTCCGTCTGTTGGTACCAATCAGGCAGAAATGTAGCTACTGAGAAGTGTAGAGCTGAATATAAAGGTATACCAGATTGCACAAGGTTGAGTGGGGTACTTATGAAACAATTGGCCATCATATGCAAGAAAAGGGTGGGGAGATACAGGTTCTCCTGAGGCGGAAGCCGGGAGACAGATCGTTCGAAAACTTTTAAATATTATTGTATATTGTGTTTTTAAAACTTGATTTGCACTCCCTGGGCACTCTAAAAACTGTACCTGCACCTACAACTCTGTTCCCGTGTAGCGGATTTATCGCTGCCGCGGCTCACTATTCTCCTTCTGACGCCATTCACGGGGATTCCTAAGGCCACGCCCACTACGGTCGGCCACGCCCCCCTACCCTCATCTACTTAACGCGCTGATTGCGAGCTCGACGACAGAGATACAGGTTCTCCTGAGGCGGAAGCCGGGAGATAGATCGTTCGAAAACTTTTAAATATTATTGTATATTGTGTTTTTAAAACTTGATTTGCACTCCCTGGGCACTCTAAAAACTGTACCTGCACCTACAACTCTGTTCCCGCGTAGCGGATTTATCGCTGCCACGGCTCACTATTCTCCTTCTGACGCCATTCACGGGGATTCCTAAGGCCACGCCCACTACGGTCGGCCATGCCCCCCTACCCTCGTCTACTTAACGCGCTGATTGCGAGCGCGACGACAGAGATACAGGTTCTCCTGAGGCGGAAGCCGGGAGACAGATCGTTCGAAAACATTTAAATATTATTGTATATTGTGTTTTTAAAACTTGATTTGCACTCCCTGGGCACTCTAAAAACTGTACCTGCACCTACAACTCTGTTCCCGCGTAGCGGATTTATCGCTGCCACGGCTCACTATTCTCCTTCTGACGCCATTCACGGGGATTCCTAAGGCCACGCCCACTACGGTCGGCCACGCCCCCTACCATCGTCTACTTAACGCGCTGATTGCGAGCGCGACGACAGAGATACAGGTTCTCCTGAGGCGGAAGCCGGGAGACAGATCGTTCGAAAACTTTTAAATATTATTGTATATTGTGTTTTTAAAACTTGATTTGCACTCCCTGGGCACTCTAAAAACTGTACCTGCACCTACAACTCTGTTCCCGCGTAGCGGATTTATCGCTGCCGCGGCTCACTATTCTCCTTCTGACGCCATTCACGGGGATTCCTAAGGCCACGCCCACTACGGTCGGCCACGCCCCCCTACCTTCCCGTCACTTCCCCTATAAGATATGTGCAGGTACCGGACGGGCAGCGGGCGCGCCGTTTGCGTGCTGAAGGCGCGCCTAAGGCAAGCCCGTCTGCGCCCGTCCGCGACCAGTCCACGGCCGGGGCCAGGCATGCTGTTGGTGAGGGTGCTCACAAGGGTAGGATTGTGTGGGCGCGGGAAGACCTGTGGGCTCTTAACATCGCGGCTGACTGCGGCGCCCATAGGACAGACCTTTGGACTCTCCCTCAGGCATGTGAGTCTTGCGGGATATCATTAGGTGCGCTGGACGATGCGAGGGTCGTGGGAAATTCTAAACCCAAGCCACTGATTAGTAGAGGTCTCAGAGCTGGCCTTCTGAACTGTAGATCTCTTGCCAAGCATACAGATGACATCTGGCTGCTACTGGAAGGTCATGAGTGGGATGCTCTGTTTCTAACAGAAACCTGGCTCAATGAGGACAATATGACCGCCATCGCGCTGGCAGTACCCTCAGGGTATAAAATATGTTTTTCTAACCGGACAGGCGTTAGAAGACGTGGTGGTGTGGCGGTTATTTTTAAAGAGCAGCTTACACTAACATCCTCCGCCCCTACCCTGATTCAGGGACTGGAGGGGCCACACTTTTTCTTTCAGGTGGGCACTCAGCTATCCCTAGCGGGATTAGTTATTTACCGCCCTCCTGGTGGGGAGAATCCCAACCTGACAACTCTGTTGGATAATATTGTTCAGAGCTCCCTCCTTAATCCTCAATTCCTTGTTCTTGGGGATTTTAACATCCACATGGATAAGGAGGACTGCGTCCCTGCAGAGATACTGAGGTCCACATTAAATGCAGCCAATCTGAGACTTATCAACGATGGCCCCACACACAGAGCGGGCCATACGCTTGATTTAATTTTCTCTAATATTAACAATGTGGTGGCTGAGGCGCCATTACCGCTAGTCTGGTCAGACCATTCACTTATCCCATTTAAACTAAATTTAGCGGCTGACAGACCTACGACAAGTAAGTGCTCCTTTGTGAAGAGACAATGGAAGAAGCTAATCCCTGCTACCATGGGCCCAGTTCTGGCTCAGAATATACCTATTCTTACTTCGAATGTCAACACAGATGCACAGCTGTTTAATGACTGGATCGGGAATATGGTGTCATCTATTGCACCGGCAACACACGCAATATCCAAGCGGGATTCCCCTTCTGCTCCCTGGTTCTCACAGGACCTCAGAGTAGAGAAGGCAGCGTGTAAAAGGCTGGAGAGGCTTTGGAGGGCAAACTACGGGCCCCTAGAAAAAGCCCGATATAAGGAAGCATCTAAAAAATTGCAGAAGGCCATTAGAAAGGCAATAAAACTGTTATATGCAGAATCTATTCAGCAGGCAGAACACTCGAGCAAAGAAATCTTTAAGGTGGTACAGTCCTTCTTTAAACCCAGGTGTATTGAGAGGGAAGTTCCCCCGTCGACCACTCTGTGCGATAGTATTTCAGATTTCTTTGACTATAAAATTATGCAAGTCTATGAGTCCTTCGGACCGGAGCAGAAAACAGTGAAATCGGACCGGGCTGTCAAAGTGGTGGTTGGTGATACTTTGGCACAATTCCAGCCGATAGCTTTGAGTGTGGTTATGCAGGAACTAAGCGGCTGTAAGTCAGGGTCGACTGACGACCCCTGCCCACCTAAACTCTGGAGCACTATAGCTGATTTTGTGGCTCCCACAATACAGCAGATTTGGAATATGTCCATCTCCTCCGGGGTGTTTCCGAAGTTATGGAAACATGCCACTCTCCTGCCGCTAAAGAAAAAACCAAATGGGGATCCCAAAGATCTTAGTAATCTTCGTCCGATTTCTCTGCTGGCAGCACCGGGTAAAATGCTGGAGAAAGTAATCCAGCGCCAGCTAAGCAAATTCACTGAAGAAAACAGGATATTGCATGAGACGCAAGCAGGCTTTAGGCCCGTCTTCAGTACGGAGACTGCACTAATTGAGGTGGCAGAGTCAGTGAGGTGGACGATGGATTCAGGAGACTCAGCGATGCTGGTGCTCCTGGATCTGTCGGCCGCTTTTGATACGGTCGACCATGCTAGGCTGCTGATGAGACTGACTGAGATAGGCATCCAGGACCAGGCACTGGGGTGGATACAGTCGTATCTGACTCAGAGAACACAGAAGGTGGCGCTGGGGACCGTTTCTTCAACACCCAAGGACCTCAACTGTGGCGTCCCTCAGGGGTCGGCACTCAGCCCACTATTATTTAATATATACCTGGCTCCACTTTTTACGCTGATCGCCAATTGGGGGGTCAAGGCAATCTCATATGCCGATGACACCCAATTGGTGTTTCCGTATTCGGAGGTGTCGGAGGCGTCCTTCTCGAGCTTCAAGGGCTGCCTCCAAGATGTGGCATGCTGGATGAACACAAACAAATTAAAACTTAACGCAAACAAGACGGAAGTGATCTTTTTTAGCAAAGGCCCCCCACCACCCTCAGAATTTTGGTGGCGGGCAGAGATGGGACAGGCCCCTTCGCCTAGCCAAACGGCAAAAAATTTGGGGGTGCGGTGGGATGACAGTCTGTCCTTTGCCTCGCACATCCAGCAAGTAGTTGGTTGCTGTCTGAGTAAGCTGAGGAATCTTCGCAAGATTCTGCGACTCCTACCAGAGGGCTGCCGAAAAACAGTAATCCATGCCACAGTGACATCTAGGCTGGATTACGCTAACGCCCTCTATCTGGGCTTACCTAAGTACCTAATTCAGCGGCTGCAACTGGTCCAAAATGCCGCTGCGAGGCTGCTAATCGAATCCCTTTAATGCATTCGGTCTCTCCGCACATTCTTTCACTTCACTGGCTACCAGTTGCCAGTAGAATCAAATTTAAGGCACTTACGTTGGCCTATAGAGCCCTGTATGGCACCTGCCCAAATTATCTGAAAACTCGACTGCCGAGATATACCCAGTCCCGCTCTCTTCGCTCCAACGGCCGCGTTCAGCTTGTAGTTCCAAAAGCAAAAAGGGCTCGGTTGGGAGGACGAACTTTTTCGGCCAATGTGGCGGCACTCTGGAACATCCTGCCCCCAGCGTTTCAGCAGGCCCCCTCCGAGCTTTGCTTTAAGCAGATGAATAAGACCTGGCTTTTCACCCAACCGCGCTAGGTGCTAATACTCTAGCCCTCATGGTCATACCTGTTCTTTTAGCGCCGGGACAGTAGGGACGGGAGGTAGCTGTTCGTGCTCTACAAAATGCTGTATTATTATTATTATTATTAAGTGAAGAGTTTCTTTCCTCCAGGATGGCTAGGTTCATATCAATAATTAAAGTATTCCTTGAAGTGATGAGTCTTTTTTTACTGTATGAATTATATATAGGAATTATAAATATGTATATAGATATATAGATATATATATATATACACATATATATATATATATATATATATATATATATATATATATATATATATATATATATATATATATATATATATATATATATATATATATATATATATATATATATATAAAAATGAGATGGTTAATGTTGCAGCAAGACAGGTTAATGTGTACATTGATAATTTATGATGATGTAATAATACAGGTAGAAGATAACCAGTGCATAAGAAATGGTTATGATGAAGTCATCCGCTAAAAAGTAAGGGCCCAATTTACAATTGTAATCTGAGACAAAATCCTAACTTTACGACTTTCGGTATTCACAAAGTGCATTTAGGAGTAGTAAAGTTTGGAATCCTAATATTTTTACTCCTAAATGACCCTTGCAATACCGAAAGTCGTAAAGTTAGAATTTTGTCTCAGTTAAACTTATGTTTTGGTCTTAAAATCCAAACTTTACGACTTTTGGTATTCACAAAGGGCATTTAGGAGTAGTACATTTTGTTGTATAACTTTATTCGATATACAATAGGATTCCTAACTTTACTACTCCTAAATGCACTTTGTGAATACCGAAAGGGGCAATGTTAGGATTTTATGACCCAAACAAGTTTAACTGAGACAAAATCCTAACTTTACAACTTTCGGTATTTACAAAGTGCATTTAGGAGTAGTAAAGTTAGGAATTCTAACTTAACTACTTCTAAATGAACTCTGTGAATACCAAAAGTCGTAAAGTTAAGATTTTGAGTCAGATTATTTTGTGAATCGGGCCCTAAGGCTTTTTTCGTGACTAAATGAAAGCTGAGTGGGTTTTCCTTCTACTGTGTGTTTTGAAACAGATTGCCCTGTGGTTTAGTATGTGAGTATTTTTTAGACTGTTTGGGAAGTGAATCTATCTTGTGCTTGTTCGATGTTCTTTAAGATTAAACTATATTCAGCTTTTAGTATGTTCAATTTAAAATAGATTCTTGATTGCTAGATCTGAATGATGATCATGCATTCCTTAAATCAAAAAATGTCCTTGACTAAGGTTATTTTCAGATATGTTGTGGGACACTGACGTAATTGTAAAAAAAAAATAATATTCAGGTTTGCCAGAAAAACTCTTAACTCTTCATTCTGAGATAACAAATAGTTGCAGCTGGTCAACATTTAACTTGGAAATGCTGTTATTGCACATTGTGGTATTAACCTGTGTCATTTTACCAAGTGAATCTGATTCTGAGTTACTCATCTTGAAATAGGATAGTATGCAGGTTCTGCATTACTGTTTGGTAATACTGTCAGTCAGTTAAAATCACTTTATTCAACAAGAATGCCATAAAAGTGCATCAGAAATTATTTTAAGTACTCAATACATTCAACAATCATAAACAATGATTGCAGTTGACATTGTCTAGTACAAATAGTAAAACGATCCATAATTCGTGATTGAATAAAACAGTGAAAGACCAAATAAAACAGTCGCTGAAAACAGCAGCCACTTCTATGTAATACAAATTATAACAGCAAAACAGACTGCTGCTGAACCTAACTGCTGTAGGTATGACATTCCCTTCTTGTATGTTATTTGAGAGGATGGAAAACTGGGACTAAAAAGCAGATACACCAAGACTGATATAGAGAACAAAAATGCATAATGTGGACTGAACGTTGTTGTGATTATCACAAAGGCAATTAGGGATGTTTGCATACCTCGCTTCATGTTGAGATGATGAAGCACTCTGGTAGCCCCAAACTTGCAAAAGAGCCCCTGACATAGGATATCCAGGGGATATTTGTGATTTTGTTCAAGGCTTACAATATTTTATATTGTTTTTGTGAGACCTACCTGTGGGTGTTGCCAAATCTTAATAATAACAACATGAATGGGAAGTTCCCCTTACTCTAAAGGACAACTAAGTTCTAATATAAACAATTGCCCACAGAACAAGCTGCTGATATCAAATCATTTTATTCTCATATACAAACGTATTTATACTTCATTACTTCAGGGATTCTATAGACATACATAGTTAATGTAGCGGCAGCCCAGAACAGCAAAGGACAGTAAAAACATGTTGCTTGTTGGTTGAGAATGTGGTTGTATTTTATAGTATCTTGATGTATGTGGTGACCTTTGGATGTGTGTATGCTTGATGGTATGAGTGACTATTGTATATAAAATGGTTTTACAGAATAAAATGATTTGATATCAGCAGCTTGTTCTGTGGGCAATTGTTTATATTGGAACTTAGTTGTCCTTTCGAGTAATGGGAACTTCCCGTTCATGTTGTTATTATTATTGACTTCCCTGGTGGGTTGTTCCCCGGGATCCTTTTATTAGGGTCAGGGTTCCCTTTGTGTTCCGTTGCCAAATCTTAAGCCACTAAAAAGAGGGGCCAACCTGATTAAATCTCCCAAATAAGTCAATCCAACCTCAGAATGGCAAGAATAGGTAACTGTCCCTGTGGGAACTGCTAACAATCTACAGAGGAATCCACTTTGTCTCTTTTGAAGGATCTCACAATTGGCATAGCCCCACATGCCGGCTCCATAAGTTGCAAACGAAATGGAATTGGACTTTAATAGAGTCAATATCTTCTTCTTGGCATTAGCTGAGGGACCCATTTATTTTGTGAGTCTAGGGGATTTCTGAGTAATTAAAACAAATGACTTTAGCAGCAGGGGTAGTTCCCACGGAACTATTATCAATGGGTGATTTTTGTGTGCATGAAGGATCCTCCTTGTTCTGACCTGGCTATCTACAGTTGTAGCACATCCCAGCCTTTATTGGGTCAAAGGTCTTTCCCTCATACCTCCTCCCCTTGAATTGGGATGTGGCTTTGGGCTTCCCCCTTAGGAATCTTTGGGTCTCTTTGGGGTTCTCAATCATTTTAAATTTGGCCCAATCTTTTGCTTGGAGGGGGACCTGTCCCACCTTTTTGTGTTCATCCCATTAGGACTTTTTGGCCACCCTAATGTGTCATCACCCAATTATCAGTTATCTTCCTCAGCTCTCTAGGGCTAGATAACTTTTAGTCTACTAGATGCTGGTGTAAATTCTTTGAGGTACAATTTGTAAGGATGTTTTCTTTTACCACTAAGTTGTGGAGGCCCTAATTAGTCTCAACCTTGTAACCATTAATCCAACTGTTCAGTGACTTCACGGGGGCATCTACAAAATGCACCCATGTCTGTGTTGCTCCCTTGTGTATGCTCCTAAACGTTTGTTTATACTCTTCTGGGATAAGACCAAATAGCTCAATGGTTATTTCTCTCATGTGGGTGTAAGAATCTCCCACCTCAACCTCATGTGTAAGCAGTCTATCTCTCTGAACTGTTGGTATCAGTTCCCAAAGTAAGGACCCCCAATGGTGTGCATTCACTTTCCTTATCCTAGGAGCTCTCTCATAGGAAGCTAGTCACTTGTCTATGTACCCCCTCTCTGTATTTTGGTACAGTACTTTTGGATGACCTGGGATCATAGGCTTTGCCTGTGATTACCTCTGCTTCTCTGTTGCTGCCACCTTTATCTTGGGTTAACATCCCCATCTTCACCCTCCTCTTTTCCAGTACCAGATTCCTCTCCTGGATCTCAAGGAGGTTTGAGGTGGGCAGTTAGATTCTGTGGTCTGCTCACTGACGAAGAGCTCCTTTCATTCCCAGACATTAAATTAACCTTTTAACGACTTGTGGGGACTCCACTCTCAATGTCCCCATCTAGTTCCTCAAAGTGTGCTTCACTACTGCACCGACTACCTCCCAGGAATACAACATGGCGGCCAGTGCAGAGCAAGAAAAAGGAAAGGTTAGCATACCAGCATACGCGGTGCACATCACAGAAGATGCCGATGATGTCTGGAAGGGGGCGTGGCGGAGCGAGGAACCAGAGACGCTGAAGCAGAGGTACGGAACATCGAAGGTGTTGGGAGAAGCAACCCAAAAGAGTGGAGAAGACCATTAGCAAGATCCTGAGGACAAGTGCACCGGAGCTGGCAAGCAGATGCCACGCCCGCTTGATGAGAGCCCCGCTGTTACCGCTGGTACCCTAGAAGAGGAAGCCATTAGTACACCCATTGCCATGGCCCAGGAGGGTTGTGATCCCAGGCAAGTGTCTTCCATCAATGTATTTGAAATACTCCGCTGCTGGGCAGGAAGCCCACACTAATACTGCATAAAAGGAGAGTTGTTCCATGGGTGTGGTCAAGGGAGCAAAAAAAAAAAAACCCTGTGGACAGGACATTGTAGTTACATCTTTGTTTTCCATTTCTTTTACTTTATTTATTTATTTATTTATTTATTATAAAGTTTTGTATAGCGCGAACAAGACCCGTAGGTATCAGAGCGCTTTACATGAGGTAGTAAAAGGAAACACGGTTACATATGTATACGTCGTTAGCAAGCAATCGCAGTGAGGTAGATGACATATAACTTCGTAACACATGTGACGTTAGCAAAAGTAAGTGAGCTATGAATTAAATTTGAGGTGAACTTTCACTTTGAGGTGAACTCCCTAACCAGATCAGACGGTTGATGACCATTCCCAGTGAACTCCCTAATCAGTTCAGACAGTTGCTGGACATTCCCAAACTACAAAAGAACCCACCTTAAACAGGATGCACGGCCAAGAAGTAGGCGCACACCGCTAAAGAAGCACGCCCTCCGCCATGTTTTCTTCAGCCTTTTAATTTAGTAACTGTACAAGACTGCTCCAAGGGTACCACATCAGTCCCCAATGAAAACTAAAAACAAGCCCATGCCCTCTTCCTCATGTGTTTTATTTGGATGTATGACGTTATAACGCATACTATTACTCCGCAGACCATTACAACGCGACTTTTACTCCGCATACCGTTACAACGCATAGCGCCTTGGGGCGCTGGATAGTGGTAAGTATAATTTACTATTCTAACTCCAGTCCCCGTGGACCCTAGGGAAGGTGTTGGATAGTAAATTATACTTATTCCCTATCCTAGAGCGCCCCCCAGCGCAATGCGTTGTAATGGTATGCGGAGTAAAAGTCGCGTTGTAATGGTAGTGCGGAGTAAAAGATGCGTTGTAACGGGTGTATACCGTTTTATTTACACCTCGGCTTTTGGTATAACCAAAGGCGAAAGACGAAGGATGTAAAAGAGGAGGGTGGAAGGAAGAAGGAACGGCCAAACCCACATGTGTATTATCCCCCTCTTCTCCATTGTCAGTGGGTGAGTTCTCATCTTCCAGCTGGAGCTGGGCCTTTCTGGATGTTTCCCAGGCTTTGAGGGATTTCTTGAGATCCTCTTTAGATGCAGTATTTCGTGGGAAATTGTTGACTTTCCTGCGTTGACCTCAGGGTATTATTCTTGAGTGTGGGCATTTGCTATCCATCTTTGAAGACTTGTAGAAAAAAAGTTTTGCTACTTTTTTACTTTTCCTCTAGAGAACAGGTGCCTATGGAATTTCAGAATGTGGCAATTTTGTAAACTCTTTCTCTATGTTAACTTGGCAGCCTCTTTTCAGTAGTTAGAAACCTATTAGTAGTCTTGTAAAGCTGAACACAAGTTCTGGATCCCACTGTTGAGCACTAATGTGAGGATGTCGGTGTCCTATATGATTTTGCTGTGGGTCCTTATAGTGGAGTACTATCGCAAATGCCATCTTGGGTCCAGTCAGACTCGTTTACTTAATTATAAGCTCATCCCAGGGTATCTAAGGCCGCTATCAGTATGTCTTTCAAAGGAACAAAGAGCCTTATTTACAAGAAATGATGCATCACTGCGCTAATGCATAAATGTGTCAAAATTACTTACAATCCTACGAGAGGGGGTAACATCTCATTCTGTGGCATCTGCCTTTATTCCTGGGCATCGTTCACACATCTCCCAGGGCTGCTGAAATCTGTCTGTGGGTCAGGGCCTTTGTGAGGCAGCTGGAATAGCTGGAGTGCAGAGCGCAACCTTTCAAAAGTTGCTTAACTTTAATAACTGTAAGGATTTGGTTTGCCCGTGCACAACCTTAGTAGAATCAAGTTCGGTGAAGCCTTATACAGGTTCAAATGGGTGCTCCTATAGTGTCGCCCTCCACCCTTGGGCAAGCAAAATCAACCCATTTCGAGAGGGACAAGACCATGCAACAATTGCAACAATTGCCATAATATTATTCCAGGAACGAAGGTAACGAAGGTAACACCTCCAATGAAAGGATATGATATACCATTGAGAGTAACATCAACTTGTGATACCATCAATCTCATATACCTATTAAAATGCCCCTGCGGCATGGTATACATTGGGAAGACTGAACGTAAACTTAAGGTTCGTCTCAACGAGCACAAATCTAATATCAGAACCAAAAACCTCAAGTCATCGGTAGCAAGCCATTTTTTAGAAAAGAATCACAACATTTCACAATTAAAGTTTATGGCATTAGAAACCGTTGCCAAAATAGAAGGAAGAGATAATAACAGGACACTATTACAACGTGCAAACCATTGGATTTATAGACTGAATTCAATCAAACCATATGGACTCAATGAACGCATTGAGTTTGCATGTTACCTGTGAGCCATCTCAACCCATATGTTATGGGTAGCTCTATTCTGACTTTCCGATTGGCCTTTATTGTGAATACTACATGTAGTAATTTCAAATTTTTACGTTACTGTTATAATGTTACAACGTAGGATTATTATTTAGAATTGTGAATGTTTATATACACACATCACAACATTGCTAATTTTTGACATACACTCGCGCGACAAACCCTAGTCCTATTTCTTTAACCATGTTTAAACACTCACGTGACCGCACCACTTCCTGGTTTCCTTAATGAAACCCGACAAGGAACACCGATAGCATTCCACACTCCTGCGAGCCATAGAATACGCCGACCATGCTGCAAATTATTTGAATTTGCGAGTAAGTAAACATCAGACTACATGACCGCTCGCCTCCACATTTGGTTGCGACGAGCCGTCTTTAATGCACGATAGTACTGCTTTAACCTTGCACATTACCGCTACTTAAACGCATCATAGCGTGTTTCTTAATTTCATGCACTACGTGTTTTTTTAACTTTATGCTGCTTTAACCTTGCACATTACCGCTACTTAAACGCATCATAGCGTGTTTCTTAATTTCATGCACTATGTGTTTTTTTAACTTTATGCACCTTGCGACTCTGAACACGGGTTAACGCACCACCGATGAGCTACCTTAAAGGCATGATATGTCACAACTTGTTTATTTACTCCTGTTGACCGCGTGATCTTTGGCAACGTGAACTATTTACATTTCGAATTATGACATTACATCCGACCATCACCCCAATTTTTAATATTGTTTATTTAAAAATTGTTTACTTAGCAATTGTTTATTAATTCTCATTTGAGAGGTTAAGGTCATACCGTTTGTTAGAAATTAAATTTTATGTTTTCATATGTGGTATCATATTTAGAACATCATATGTCGTTTTTTTTGTTTAGATGCTCCCCGACGAAGGGCATGGCCCAAAATGCATTGGAGCGGATTTAATTATGCATGAAATGGATTTAAAAATGTGTCTTCAACAAACACTTTATTGATCTTTGGACACAATGTGATTATACCTTACAAGAAGATAATAAATATTTCAAATCTATCCAAGTTTGTTTTTTGAACTATAGAGGAGGATTTCACCACCCAAGAGAGTGCCCTAAGGGATGTCATCAGTTTTCAACTGATCACACTACGTTAACTTTAATAACAACTTTAAATTTGACCTGGGCATCAGGTCGGGTTTAATGCCAAGATTAAGTTGATACCACACATGAGGTAGTCCCATAGGGAAATTAGCCATGCTGGGGTGCCAGCCAGGAACCCTGTAGCCAATGGGGCTACTACCCTTTCCACAGCAAAGCAACAATTTGGAAGTGTTTCTGCTAACACACATGGGAAATATATGTCTTACTTAATAAAATATGCCTCTCTGCCATAGGGCTCTTTAGACCTTCCCTAGGGTAGACTTACATATATCGCTAAGGAAAGTGGTGGCGTTGCAATTATTTTTAATGGTAAAGTCAAACTCGCAGTAGGGCACAGCCCTTCAAGTCTGAAGTGGCAGGCTGAGATCCATTTTGTCCTTTGTCATTTCAGGGGTTCACAAACACTGCTGCAGGGACTTCTAAGTAAGCCAGTACACCGGCAGGGCTGGTTAGCATAAACCAGCAGCATCAGTCCAAATATATAGGGCTGAACATGCAAAAAGAGGCACTTCCTGACAAGGACTTCTAGTGATTTACTTTTAAATCCAAAGAGGTCATAAACTCACAAAATGCATCCACCAAATTCTGTAGGCCATTTGTAGTCCTCCCTATAAGGACAGCATTATCTGCACATAAAAGCATGGGTATGTAAGGATTGCCCACCCTTGGGATATCAGTACTATCTTCTGATAAATACCCTGCTAGCCGATTTATATAGGTTAAAAATAGCAATAGGGCTGAAATGCAACCTTGTTGTACACCCCGGTTACTGCTCAAGAGTAAAGTACATTCTCCCCTTGATCCATAGTGTATTTTGGCTATAGTGTCCCAGTAGAGATGACAAGATAGAGTGACCAGTGCCTTCCCCAGACCCATAATTTCTGAAATTAGCCATATTTTAAAGCGGTTCACTGTATCAAGCACACTCTAAAGGTCGATAAAAGCTAAGTGCAATGCACTTTTCTTAACTTCTGCAAACTTTTGAATCAAGAAGAAGAGATTTAAACATTGTTCCACCGTGCCGGTTCCTGATCTAAGACCATACTGAACATCTGACAGAATGTTTTTTGTCCCCGACCACTCCTCCAACCTCTCAAGGAATACACGCCCCATAGTTTTTACCACAGAGTCCAGTAAAGAAATTGGGTGGTAGCAAGCTGGATTGTTTCTGTCACCCTTTTTAAAAATAGGAACACAAATTGCTTCCTTCCTGGTGGGTAATAATGAACTTGTAATGACAACACTGAATGCATTAGTGAGCTGAATTGCCCAAAGATCAATATTTACTTAAACAATATCCACAAGGACTTCATCCAGGACCTTCCTGTGTTATCTCTCTGCTTGGACCATTTCATTTATTCATAAAGTGTTGCTAATCTAAAAAGCTGCCTTTTTCTCAAACACTAAGATATCTCCATGCCCTGAGTCTCTCAAAAGAGGGCTATCAGATTTAAACTCTTGAAAAAATTGAGAGGACCACATATCTGCAGAAATTAAGCAGCCAACCTTTGAGGGTGGCCCTTCGGTGAACAGAAGTCAGGTTACTACTTCCAAAAAGAGTCTAGAGTCCTTTGCATTCTCAGCTGCTTGTAGAACTGCCCATGCTGAATTTCTAAGTTCTAACTTTCTAGCTCTAAGCACGGTTCTATGGGCTGTGGGATCTGTTCAAGGGTACCTTACGAAGTTTATTGGGTACAAAACAAGCATCATTGAACCAACCATGTGGAAGTGGACTGATTGACCTGCAGTCTGTCATTAGTGAATGGCAAAGTAATTGGCAAGTAGTGCGGAAGATATTTATTATAACACTTGCTGGAGCACAAATGTACAGGCACTTTTTTACAGCATCTACATTTTCAGACATATTTCAGAGGCATATTTACAAGAACTGGTGTGTGTGTGTGTGTGTGTGTGTGATTTCCAATGCTGTGGATGCCCTCTATGTACAGTACAAGACTTCATGGCACTAGGATTGATGGCTGTGTCACACATGCTGACGCATCTGTAGGACCAAAAGTGGCACATTGCTGTCATTGGCCATAAGAGTGATGCAACTGCAGCAATGCGTCAAAACATAGAACCGATTCCCATTATAAAGCCACTGCATCAATTTCAATGCCTGGTTTGATGAGTCGTAGGTATTTTAACACATTCAAGGCTTAGAGTGATGCTGTGAAAACTTGTAAATTTCGCTGGGTCAGCTCTAAGTTGCTTTTTACAGGGGAACGCCTACCCTGCATACATTATACACTGCGTAGTGTAGCCATTTCCAGCCCAAGTATAATGTGACACAGGCCTACAGAAACGGACGCATTGGGCCCAATGCGTCAGTTTGTAAATATGGGTCAATGTGGAGCATTGAATACGCTGCTGTGACGGGTAAGCTCCTTGTAAAAATGCCCCTAAGTTCCTGAGGCACCTTGTTGGGTCCACTGTGTCCCATTTCATTCTCAAGCCCTTGTTTGCAGAAAAAAAACATTTGGAGCCACATCCAAGGGTTCATCCTTTTTTTCTGATCAATGTTCAAAATACAATGCAAGTGGATTGTGGTCACTAATACAATTTGTAATAAAATCAGATAATAAAAATCTAAACTATTTCGACATCAATAAAAAATCAATAGTGCTATATTTTGCCTCCCTCTGTGTAAGTTGGGTGATCCTTAGAGGTGGCGGCACCACACTCACTCGCAAAAATAAAATCATTATTTAGAATTATCCTGTTTAACATGTCCCCATACTGAGTGTATCCCACCTACCGGAATTCTGCTTAACATACATTATGGACAGTTAAAGTCCCCTGACTTGATCTTACAACAGGATTGATTATTTAAATTCAAATTTGAAATAAATTCATATTACAGGTCTACATACACAGTACAATGGTGAAAAATATTATAATAACAATTAATGATCAACTAGTTGATAACCCTGCACTTGACAACAGCAGCAATTGGCACCAAGAGGTTGTGCACAGGGACCACACCTTTATACAAGGTAGTTTATCTGAATTAGGAACAGACAAACAACCCTTTTCCCTCTCGGAAGATGCTGGAATTACGGGGTTGAAAACTATAAACATAAAAGTCCCCTTTTAGCCAGGTCTCTTGGAGACATATTATATCTAACTCCTTTATAAATGGTAACCAATCTCTGTTGAGCAATTTTGAATGCCCGCTTGCATTATTCCAGGATAATAATTTAAAGTCCCCAACATGCTTTCACTTTATTATCTTTGCTTTTGAAGTGGTTAATGAGACCCCAAACATGACTCTCTGTTGTGAAGTAGGGACCATCGGAGAGAAGGTTGTAGTGTTCCTTCCTAGAATTTACTTCTATGTTGCTATGTTATGCTGTGCAGAATGTAGAATGAACCTTTGAAGAAGAATGTAAGCAACTTGTCAGTTGACAGTTGCAGATCTTGAATGCTGGAGAGGGTCATTTATATGCTTACAACTTCTACAAATAAATCTATATCTTAAATCATGCTACGCTGCAGAATTCTATCCTTTACATATGGCGATGAGTGGTACTACCGACGTGTGGTGCAAGGATCCCAACTCATCACACCTACCTTGTTCTGTTGCTGGCTCTCAGCTGCTCTTCTGATCTCTGTTGGAACTGGCATCTTCGCTCTTCTTACCCATTTTGTGGTATACTCCCTTGGGGATTCTGGCAAGGGAGTGGGACTGTCACTTTGAAGTTTGTTACGGAGAAGAGACTTTATTGTCAGAATACTGAGCCGCTAAATTTGTTTCTCCATTTGTTGTGAGAGGACCGAGCAGCTCCTGCATTGCTGGGTACAGTGAGTACTGTCTTGAATTTGTTTTAAGGTTGTTGGTACCTTAGCTTTGGGAAGCTGGGACAGATTACATAACCTGCACGCACTAGTGTGCCTTTACCAGTGCGTGTGAACACTGCTGTTCCCGTGACGTGGCGTAAGCTGTGTCACTGTTCAAGCGCATGCACACACAGCGGTTTGGAGTTCACGTGAGTGAAGCCAACGAATACACTTCACTCACGCGCTGCAGAGGAGATTTGGGGGCCATCTTTGTTTGGGAATGCTTCGCTGATATGCACAGCTTTCTGATTTGTGTATGCGTGTCCACATTTTTATCGCTGATTTCGCTGACATGCAGAGCTTTACAACTATTTAAGCGTGTCAACTATATATTTTTTGCTGATTGCGCTGCTACGCACAGCTTTCGAAATTTTTATGCCTGTCAATCTTTGGTCATATTTTCTTCGCTGATGTGCACAGCTCTACTTATTTTTTATGCACAACACCATTTGGGGCCATATTTGATTGGTATAACTACGCTGATGTGTACAGCTTTCTGATTTGTTTATGCGGGTCAACTTGGGTTGCATATTTATCGCTGATTTCGCTGACAGGCACTGCGTCAACTTTCATTATAATTCAATTGCTGATCTTGTTGATATTCACAGCTACACAAATATTCATGCGTGTCAATCTTGGCTATATTTATATCGCTGATGCGCACAGCTGTACTCATTTTTTTTATGCACATCGCCTTTGGGGGCCATTTTTGATTGGCATAACACCGCTGATGCACAAAGCTGTCTTCATTATTTATGTGCACCATCTTTAATTGGCAGAATGTCGCTGACACGCACTGCATTCTTCATTTCTCTTTCGCATTATTAATATTGATATTTGTATAGCTCATGTTTGTTGTCAGCTTCATTATTTTGACACAAGGAAAGTGGACAGACTAGTTAGTCTTGATTTAAATAATTACTTGTTAAACTCATACAGAGTACACAGTAGTTTACCTTCTTTATAAGAAATTGATCAAAGAATTTTTTGGGAATCAAGGTCACCTTTGCCCCAGAATCGAATAACATTTTCACGGGTGCATCATCAATTAATACAACATCCAATGGACCTTCAGTACCAGACCCTTTCACTTAACAAATGTTGACTTCTTCCAAAACTTCCTCAAATAGATTTACCTCTTATACACATACACAGTAGTTTACATTGTACCAAGTTTGTCATATCATAGTAGTTTTGTTGTTACAGATTTGTTTTATTCTCCAATAATGCAGAACGTACATGCTCCTTCATTTTTCTTATCTTCTCCTGGTGAACCTAATCTTCCTTGGTTAAAATGGAAAAAAGTTTTCACCCACTATGCTTGTGTTTGCAGAACATCACTTAGCGCAGAAAGGAAAACCTCCTTACTGATACATTGTTTGAGTGCAGAAGTCCAAGAAGTTTATGAACCTCTTCCTGACCTTCCGGATATTGAAACTTCTAGTCTTAATGAATTTGAAATTGCTATGAAAAAATTGGATTTACATTATTTACCAAAGGTGAGCACGGTTCTTGAATGGTATCACTTTGGTAGGTGTATGCAAAAAAGAGAAGAATCAGTTGAACAATATATTACCGAGCTATGCAAGTTATCCTCAACATGCAATTTTGGTGCATCATTGGAAGAACGTCTTTGAGACCAGATGATGTTAGGTTGTAGTATTGACAAAGCAAGAGATAGCTTGTGGCAGAAGGATAATCCCTCTTTACATGAGGTGGTTACAATTGCTAAAACTCATGAACATTCAAGAGTTTGTTTGGAAACTATACAAAAGAGTGATTCACCAGATAAATCTCAGAGTTCAGTCATGAAGGTGGACAAAGACAAAGAGAAGAAAAAATATAAAGGTGGAAGGGGCAAATTCTTGAATAAGTCTGAGTTTCAACTGAGTATTTCAAAGATTTTCCAAACTAGTATTTCAAAGGGTTTTCAAGGGAAATGTTTTAGATGTGGAAATTCAGGCCACATGGCAAATTTCAAAGACTGCCCTGGATGGAAGGCTTCATGTGCCACTTGTGGTCGTAAAGGACATTTTACCAGGTGTTGTAGATCTGGCAGAGATCAAAAGAATGTCAGAGAGGTAAATCTAATTGAGGAAGTTTTGGAAGAAGTCAACATCTGTTAGGTGAAAGGGTCTGGTACTGAAGGTCCATTAGATGTTGTATTAATTGATGATGCACCCATGAAAATGGTTTTCAATTCTGAGGCAAAGGTGACCTTGATTCAAAAAAAATTATTTGATCAATTTCTTATAAAGAAGGTCACTTTGCTGAAACCAGATATAAGACCAAGAGATTATGGGGGTGAAAGTATTGATCTCCTATGGTGGCTCTGGGGGACAATGATTATAAAGGCAGAATCGTTCCTGGCAAAATTTATGTTTCTATGAAAGGTGATTCCTTAATAAGGTTGTTTCACCAACAAGATTTATATTTCTTTTTGGATCCAGATGTGAGCCCTTCAGTGTGTTTGAAAGATATACCCTCTGTTAGTCAAGTTGGAAAAGAGTGCAAAACCTGGGTCAGTTGTTTTCCTGAAAAAAAGTTGGGGTGCTTCAAGAAGTATGAGCATAAAATTATAATAAAACCTGGTTCTATTCCTAATGTTGCCAAGGTTTGGGGAGTTCCAATTATGGTGAAGGACAGTATGAAAATTGAACTTGATAACCTCAAAGGTAATTGTATTATAGTGGAGTTCGAAGCAACCGAGTGGCTTTCTCCCATAGTTATGGCTCGCAAGGCAAATGGGGAGGCCAGGTTTTGTGTGGATCTGAGGGAGCTCAATAAAGCAGTGATGGTGGACCACTATCCACTGCCTAACATCAGTGAGATGCTGTGTTCCCTTGGTTGTGCGAAGCATTTTTCATCTCTTGACTTGACCTCAACTTATCATCAGGTTAAACTGCATCCATCTTCTCAAAATTTAACGGCTTTCGTTACACCTTTTGATACCTTTACATTTTTGAGAATGCCGTTTGGCCTGATCTTTGCGACTTCAGTGTTCCAGAGGGTTATGGAACACATTTCCTAAGGATATTGAAGAGAAAAATGTATCAAGATGATGTTCTTGTGATTGGTGTGGCCATGATCAGAGGTTAAGTTTGATTTTGAAGAGGATGTGTGATTCAGGTTTGACTCTGCGTGCAGAGAAGTGTACATTTGAAGTGGCGGGGATTGAATATTAAGGCCACCAGGTGTCTGCCAATGGCATTAAGCCCGAATCTGCGCTGATTGAAACCATTTGCAAACTAAGGACCCCTAGGAACAAAGACGAACTAGTAACATTTTCGGGTATGGCGGAATTTTATCACAAGTTTGTCCCTAATTTTGCCAGTGTGACTAGTCACTTAAGGGATCTTTTAAAAAAGAGATGTGAGTTTGCATGGACTAAGGCTTGTGAAAGAGAATTTCTACACTTGAAGATGTGCCCAAGTTCTCAGCAGTTTTGATCCCCCCAAAAAATCATACTTAATAACTGACGCCAGCTCCAAAAGGTTTAGGGGTGGTTATTTTTCAGAAATATGAAGGTTTCGAGAAGGTTGGCTTGATTTTATTTAGTCCTTTAAGAGGGGCCAAATGTAACTATTCCGTTGTGGAAAGAGAGGCACTGGCCATATATTGGGCGATCCCAAAATTGAGGAAAATTCGTTGGGTACGTTTCTTTGAAGTGTTGACGGATCATAAATTATTGAAGGAACTATTTACAAAAAAAAGGACTTGATTTTGTCTCACATCGCATTCGAAAGTGGGTTGTGGCGTTAAAGGAATTTAGCTTTGTTGTCTCCTATTTGCCAGGCATAAGTAATATCTTGGCAGATTGTCTGTCTAGGTTAGGCAATGCTGCCAAAAGTTGTGAAGAGTTAGATTGCTTTGGTGGTGAAGATTTTAAAGAAGGTGTTGATGTTTGTCTCACTAGCGATGGGATTGTTACTGAAGATGAATGGAGGAAAACTCTAGTGAATGATGAGGTTTTAAAAAAAGTTATGACCATGGTTTCAGATGTGTGGTGTGATAAGAAGGAGTGTTATCAAAAGATTAATGGTTTTTGGCAGGTCAAATATGAGCTTACTGTTGTGTATGGTATTCTTTTAAGGGGGAACAGATTGATTCCCTAGCATAATTTACGGGATAGGTTGTTGAAAAGTGCACATGCTAGTCACATGGGAATTGTCAAGACGAAGGAGAGATTAAGAGAAGCTTGCTGGTGGCCAGACATGGATGTCTGGATTGAAAGGGAAGTTAGAAATTGTGCTGAATGTGTGTGTAGTGACAAGGTTCTGAAATGTAGAACACTACCTATTGTACTGAGAGAGGAAGCTGATGGTCCATGGTCTAATGTAGTCATTGATATTTGGTTCCGATCAAAACAAAGTCGTGTGATCAGTATGTTATTGCCTGTATGGATTTGTATTCACGCTGGACAGAAATTAAGGTTGTGAATTCCATAGAGTTGTCGAGAGATTTGTTAAGGTATTAAAAGAGACTCTTCAACAAGCTGTGGCGTCTGGGTCTAATTGGGAGGCTGCTATGAGAAAGAAGGTGAGAGAGTACAGGTTTACTCTGCATTCCTCCATAGGGGTGTCTCCTTTCCATTTGTTTAAGAAGAGGGTGACCAATACTGAGGTTTGGCCCTCTTGGGTTTCCTCTAAGCGATTGGTTGTTAATAAAGGAGTTGGCCTAACGGCTAGGGCGTTCGATCTCGGACCTGGAGGAACTGGGTTCGAGTCTCGGTAATGACACTAAAAACATCGTGTGATTCTGGGCAAATCACTTAATCTCCCCATGCCTAACAAAAATTAATGTGTGTCCTCATGTAACGTAACTAGTGCTATGTAAAGCACTCTGATACCCGTTTCGGGTCAAGTTCGAGCTATAAAAAACTCTGCAAAAAAGAAAAAAGATGCTGACCGGGTGGATGGTTGGAGAGACAGGGAGAGGGCGATTAAGGAGAAGAGAAAAGAGTGGTATGCTAAGAGAAGAGCTGTCAAAAAAACTGTTGTTGCTGTGGGTGATTGGGTTAAGATAAAGTCACCTCGCTTGGGCAAATCTGGTTCAAAGTTCAGTGTACCTTTTAAGGTGATAAAGGTTTTAAATAACGTCATTCATGCAAGTGACCATAGAATATGGAGTTTGAATAAGGTAATAAAATGTCAACCCTCCGTTGCGTCAGAAAATGAAGATGTGGTTTTGTAAAGGATGTTTGTCAGACCTCGAAGGATTGTTCAATGGCCTGCAAGATTTTGAAGCTACATTTGAACTTCTTTTCCCCTTTTGTTTTCTCTACTTCATGTTGTTGTTATTAAGGGGGAGGTGATATAGTGTTCCTTCTTAGAATCTACTTCTATGTTGCTACATTACACTGTGCAGAATGTAGAATGAACCTTTGAAGAAGAATATAAGCAACTTGTCCATTGACAGTTGCAGGTCTTGGATGCTGGTTGGGGTTATTTATCTGCTTACAACTTCTGCAAATAAATCTATATATTAAATCACGTTACGCTGCAGCCTTCTATCCTTTACAAAGGTCTTGTCAGGGGAGTTATTCAACATGCAGGGTCAGTCAATGTCCTGGAGGTTAGCCATCAGGGAGAATCGGTTGCTTAAAATGTTAAGGGCCCGACTCTAATCCAAAACTGACGCCACCCATAGGGTTCTGCTGTCCTCCTACATAATATTGTGGGCAGGATTATAGAAAAAAAACAAAGTTAAGGTCCTATTTGAGATTGAGATCCAGCCAGATGTTTCAAGAGTGCTGGAAAGGTTTCCATGAGCTTAGGTCTCCTGAAATTGATACCAACACATTCACTAATGAAGCTTCTCCATTCTTTTTCAACCGAATACCCTGACTGCCAAGATATCCATGAATAGCTCATCTAGTGATCCTGTAGTGATCCAATAGGGATTGATGTGGGCGTATCTTTCTGCCTTCAGACACGAGGAACTGCTAGTGATTATTAATAGAAACAACTCTTGTATAAATAATTAGTATTTCAACTGGGCCAACCATGCTTTCCTTAATAATCATTCCACCCTCATAAGGAAGTAAGATAGAACTTGGCCCTGACAGAGAAATGTTGTTTCCCTGAATGTGTTTAGTCTACAAATTATCAATCAATGATAAGCAGGGAGCTTCTGGTGATTGGACCAAAACCTAAAGTTATTGGGCAATATCAAAAATGTTCCCTCCATTTTCTCAAATGTCTTCAAACGTTTGGTGCGGAAGTCCTTCTGAATGTTCTCTAGCTTTTCAGAGAACATCACTTTAATAATGGAGTTCCATAGATCCACAGGAAACATTTAAGAGCTTTCATCATCCCTTGTGTTAGCAACAAGAAGGCCTCCCTTTTTGCTAATTGACAACAGGTTGGAAAGATCTTCTAACAGAAGTATTCCATTTTAAGGGAACCTGCTAATTTTTCTGCTTTCTTTTTGGTGGGGGCGAATTTGACTGAGCGGGGTGGTCAAAAATGACTTTGTTATTATCAGAATGCGTACTTTGTGCCATGTACGGGTTGTGAACAGGGCCATTCAAATAACTTGTGCCTCATCTCCCAGTGATATTGTTCTCTCCTCCACAGTTGCATTGGTTACCAAATTGGAGAGGCAGCAATTATTTCCAGCAGAGCTTACTGATGGGTTTAAAGATAGGCGCCTGCAGCATCTATTCTCTCCTCCACAATACCGAGTCAATAAGCCATGGGTCAAAGTAAAGTCTCATTAAAAGGTGGAAACGATTCTGCAGACATGTTTGTGGTTTCAATTGCTAATTACCTAACTACAGAATCTTTCCCACCTCTTAAAAAAGAGGCTTTTCTTTTGTTCATCGCCCTGGAAAGGATTATCAGAGCTTCAAGGGTAAAAAGGGGGAAGTTTACCTACCTTAAATAGATATAATTGCTTCTTCCTAACCCATCCAAGAGGGTGTCTATGCCCTGCTTCTTCCTCCCATGCATGTCCCGCGCAGCAGTAGACTGTAAAGTGCTTCATATCACCTTTACTCACCGGCTTCTGTGACTCTTGCAGCTTGTAATTCCACAGAATTCAGTGTATGATGATGTAATGATGCAGGTGGAAGATGACCAGTGCATACGAAATGGTTATGATGAAGTCTTCTTCTAGGGTTTTATCCTGTAATAAAATAAAAGCTGAGTGGGTTTCCCTTCTACTGTGTGCTTTGACAGAAAGGTTGCTCTGAACTGTGAATTTTAGTGGTTTAGTAGGAGTATTTGTGGGCAGATGGGTAGTGAATCTATCTTGTGCTTGCTTGCTGGCCTTGAAGATTAGAATATATTCAGCTTTTGTCAGGTTCAGTTTAAGATAGGTGCTTGATTGCTAGATTTGAATGATGCCCAAGCATTCCCTAAGTCAGAGGATGTCTTTGACTACAGTTATTTTCAGATACGCATTGTGCCAATGCCATGAAGGTGTTTATATTTTTTGCTTTTTTGGTTGGCCATGAAAACTCTTACCTCAGCATTCTGAGATGACAAAGAATTGTGACTGGTAAATGTTCAGTGAAGAAATACTGTTATTACACATTGTGATATTACCCTGTGCCATATTACGATGTGAATATGATTCTGAGTTACTCATCTTGGAATGGGATAGTATGCAGGTTCTGCATTACTGTTTGATAATACTGCATGTCTTGTCGCCTACTGACGTTTTCACCATGAACATTCTTCGTTTTTCCATATATGGTGGCTCTCTAGAGAGTTCAGAGATCTGAGAATGTTCCTAAGAACTTATATCAACAACTGCATTATGGAGGTCTTCTTGGAAGAGTGACTTGATATATTAGAGGAACCTAGATAGTCTTTTGGAGTATTCACTGTGTGACCGATCTTGCCTATTTTATCAATGAAAAAGACAGTCATTTAGTTAAATATGGGAAGAGCTGAGGTAGGATTCCTATGGTGTTTGTTTGCTTTGAAGGTGGTTGTTCTATGTTGAAGACTCCTGTGATGATTTCTGTTGTAATCTACACGTATAATCTATCATATTTATATCTTGTATTCATCCTTGCTTCCTACCGTTCCCCTCTTTCCCTCCCTGATTGGTACAGCCCTGCCATAGAATGTTAGAGTGTAGCTCACTTTAGAATGTTGAAGTACCTCAGTTGCAAGTTGGTGCCTGAGGATCTCGAATGAATAAACAGCTTCTCCATTCCCACCTGCGTCTGCTGTTTACTTCCAACAAATTGGCGAGGAGGATGGGATCCGAACACATGCGTGCAAAGCACAATTGATTCGCAATCCTTGTTGTATGGTGGTTTAGCTTTAGTAATTAGGCTTCTGTGAGTAACAGAGCGAATGTTTTGGTATGTTTTGTTGTCCTTTGGTTTCGAGAAGAAATCTTTGTTTTCTTTCCAACTGTTCAGCTACTTGATATCTGTGAATTAATGAGTGTTTTGTGGACTTCTGTTTCATGGATCAAATCTCCCTTTAGGAATGTGCAGCCTTGTTTACTTTCATGGTTATATTGAATGATTCGCTAATGGTGTGATGTCGATTGTGGCTTTTATTACCATGAGGTCATGTTTGACATTGGCCGCTGACAGGTGTGTGATGAAGGATGATTTTACTAGCTGTGCCATCCTTCTGGTTAGTCTAGAGTGTTGGGGGAATGGCAACTAAGTGGAGGCATGCAATTGAAGTCTAGTTAAATTGTGTTACCGTTGATGAGGGTTAATTGACATGTTTAATATTTCAAATGTTGAGAGGGTGAAACAATAGTTCCTTAATGTTCCTAGTTTACAAGTTTTCACTGAAGCTTATGTCCCCAATAATGATGTTGTGAATGGTGAATGGGAATGAAAGTGAAGCTTTCTGTGATTTCTTTGATATTTGTTGGATCCAAATGGCCTTTATGTAAGATGGATTGTGATTGCCTTGGAGGTAAAGAGCTTAAGAGGTGGGTGATGACCTCCACATAAGAAGGGTGCATGTCCAGCAACACTCATGGTGGACTGCAAGTTCTTCTGCTTTCTTGTGTCTTGCAGTTGATGCTTTTTACTGCATAGCCCGAGTGGATACATTTGCTATATGATAGAAGATACATAAACAGAGGTGGTGTTGACAATGCCCTTTGACATTTTTTCAGAGCTTAAAGTTCTCGAAGTGGCTGAAGCAAGACAGGGCTGCACTCACTCAGACTGAGCTTCCTCGAGCGCACAGTGACACACATGTGCAGGTGACTGAGGAGGCTAACGAAGTCCAACTATCCATTGAATGGGGTCTGAGATTCGCTTTGGTTAGGTTTTGCGGGACGGTACTCACACACAGGAAGTTTCGCTTGTTTTGAGTACCAATAAAAATGATGCTGCAGATTTTCTCTGATGTACGTGAGCATATAAACTCTACAGAAGCGAAGGAACATTATAAATGTTGTCAATTTTTTGTAAGGAGTCGTCACCAAATGTTTTGGTCCCAGTACAACACACTGGCCAGGTGTTGTCAGAAGACACCCACTCTTCCAGGCCCTTACCTTACACAGCACTTTTAGCAAACAAGCTTTCAGGTTTGGTGAGTTCTCTTTCTGTTTATTTTTTCTCCGTTCTCCCTGAAGTCCACACTTGCTAGCAACCAGGCTTTTTATCACATGGGACTATAAATACCAGGCATTGTTCTAATACCATAGATGCTAATAGAATGCAGAGCGATCCTGCGACGACCTTTTAAAATATAATACTACGAGGAATATAAAAAAAACATTCAAATGTAGGTATTTCATAGCCAAATATTTTTACATTGTAACTTTGTGTAGCATGGTGTTCCCACCAAACATATCTGAAATCATTGTAAAGATTGTTTAATGTAGTGACCTGCACACCCCTTCTGCACCAATATATAGGCAATGTTTTTACGGCCACTAGCTAGCACTTTCTCAATGACGACACATTATTTTATTCTAATCTTGAAACCTGACAATAATGGACAATAATAGACTTCACTATTCTAAGCAGGAAAACAAAAGTACAGCCTCACTTCCTATAATGGCAAGCCGATAAAAATTGCTTTATATGATGAAATATATTCTGCAGTGAAATTTATAAAAACATGTTGCCTGTTGAATTAATCAATTAAAAAAAATTCAGGTAAACTGCATGCATGCGGTTTTTTTCACAGAATCAATGGAACACGTTTAAGTTATAATCTACCTTTTAAAACCTGTAAACCTTCAAAAGTTGACTAATTCCAAGTGATAATGTACACATGATTATATGAAGAAACTGCAAAACAATTGCAGACCCCCAAGCACAGAATCCACCATGGCGACGTTATACACAGACAACACACCTACTACACCTTGTTGGTAAAAACAAAACTACAAGTCTCGTAAGACAAAGTTGTGCTAGCTAATAAACCAAAATTAGCTGATGGTGTCCTTTATGGATGGACCACTTGCCAGACATGCGGCACATGCCCCTGAACAAAATGTACAATGTATGGGATACCGATACATCCTAAATCTGGTAAATTGAAAGTGACATTGGTAATTGTTAATTCTATGGAATTAATATGTTTGGAGTTTGCAAATTCATTCTTTGTAATTGGTCAGGAGATGTTTGCATTACTTTTCACACTTTTCTGTTTCAGGTGATGAACAGGTCACAAGCTGTTAATGATTCAGACATTTTCTGGTATTTTCATTTGCTGTTCTCCTCTCAAGCATTTCCATGGAAGTATTTACACCTTGTACTAGCGTCTAAACACAGAAAAACTGCAAACAACTGCAAAGCAACTTTCTCATCATAGCTCATATTTCCATCTAGGCTTTGGCCACTATTAATGCAGCCAAGAAGATAACCATAAACTGAAACTTGAAAAATATGAGTTCATATTACATACTGCAAGTGACTGTAAAAATTGCACAACCATGTGTTCAGATGTTACATTAGTCATTATTCACTCTAATGGTATCTATACAGCAACAGCGAAGCACTAAGCGTATGGGAAAAAATCAGCCTTGACCTAAAGAACAAACATAAAATGTGGAAACAGGAGTGCATATTTCCCTACTTAAGCATTATGGTGTGCTACATTCTTTACTCCTTGGTTGCTAGTAGGTAGAGACAGGTTTAAAACTAAAACACTTGTTCTCTCGTTGCCATCCCACACTAGGTTTGCAATTTGATGTGTATGAAGGACAGATCACAGCACTACTTGGTCACAGCGGCTCTGGTAAAACAACTCTGCTGAATATTCTAAGTGGACTCTGCCCTCTTTCTGATGGTGAGGTGACTCTGCTCCAATGTGCACGCTGTTTTAACATATCTTGTTTGTCAACATTGTTTCCTATTCTTACACATTTTTCAAGCAGTTTAGGGAATTACAATCCTAAAATCTTGTAAACCAGTGCCACCAGCAGAGTAACAATATCTAGATGTCATTGGTTCTAATGTTTTTTAGTCAGCTGGATTTAAACTGAATACAAATTAATATGAAAATAAAGCAAATATTTTTAAGGAACTTTTTTTGTGCATTGTATCCTGCTTGGGGACTTCCACCACACTGGGTGGAACTGAAGTGTAAGGGGTACTCTGCATGCCATTTTAGGATCTGATTATCTGAGGTGACGGGTACAGCTTGTAGTAACTGGTCAGGTACCTGATATTTTGCCAAATACTGAATTCTGTAACAATAAGTGGAATGTGAAATTCCTTATCTTTAGTAGGAAGAAGTATAGCAGTGTTTTTCTTACTGTCATAATGTGGTCATGGTGATAGCTTCCAAATTGTTGATGTGAGTTTTAAATGGCAGGCCACAGTCAAAGCGAATGGCTAAATTCCGTATCTGGTGGCTAGCATATTGCATGGTCCCAGGGTTTATGACCTAGCAGTGACACTCTGCTTGGAATTACAGCAACTTGACTTTTGCATTTTAACTGATGAGTTATTGCCAGATGTTTTGCCTCCATCGTCCAATGGCTTTGAAGCTTGCAGGCATTAGCCTAGTCTCTACTTTTATCAATGTATTTGAAAGATGAGATGGGTCAGCATGCATCTGATAGTTTTGTAGTTTTGGATGAAAATTTTCAGTAAAATTACAAAATTTGTTAGTAGTCTGAGTTTAATATTAAATGTATCGGTGAGAGCGAGTCAAGAAGCGCTACACATGTTTGTGTTAAAGTGGAAGAAGCTTTCATTTTTACACTTCAATACGATTGAAATTTGCAGTTTACAACCACTTGGGGTACAGAGCTCTCCCTGAACCACGTCAAACACAATCTCATAAAAATCAAATTAGTTTGCAAGCTCAGCCAACGTGAATGTGTTAATTTTCACAACTATCATCAAAACTCTGTCATAATGTCTTTTTTAGATGCATCTCCTTCATTGGAAACTGCAAATTTCTAAGGTATCGAAGAGATGTATGACATTACAACGCACCTTATACTCCCTACAGCAAGCCATTTTCTTTGTAATGGCATGCGGGGTAAAAGCATGCATTGTAACGCATGCAATGTAACTGTTGTTTCCCATCCAAAGCAGTTTACAAGTCCAATTATTAATTACCAATATTATCTAGGAAAGATATTTCAGGTCTAGTTGGATACACATTTTATATGCTTAGCCTTGTATAAGATTAGGGTACCGAAACTTCAGTACATAAAAAGAACAACAATGTTAGAGTCTTTTTTACCAGTACTAGCACTTTTTTCTCATTTTACAAGAGTTCCTAAGATTATGTCAAATCCGTATCACTAAATTTGATTCCTGTTCCATGGACTTTATACAAATGTTTCTATTAGTCCCATGGGGCTCAAATCCTTAGTGTTACCCCTTCTTAAAATGCCCGTTAGTATGTTCTAATCTTCACGTTATAGGCATATCAATATATCTTAAATTGTTTTGTAAGTATCGACTTCCATGAATAGTGCCCTGCTTACTCTTTTTTTTCAGGAGTTGTATCCATCTACAATCATAGAGTATCAGAAATGGAGGATGCCCTGCAGACTGCAAAGAACACCACTGTTGGCTTTTGCCCACAATTTGACGTTAAATTTGATGCTCTAACTGTTAAAGAGAATCTGAGGCTTTTTGCTAATGTCAGAGGAATTCCATCGAAGGAGGTTGATCGAGAGGTACGTTCCTCCTCAATGGGTGTTGTGCGAGCTATGCCGTTAGCCAAACTTTTATTCTTTCACTCCATGGCGCATATAATTACTGTGCAGTGCAATCTCCCTGGGAACTCCTTCATTTATACCAGTTCTATTTTACTACCCATTTTTGAGTTTATAATGTCAAAATGAAGGACAACATGCAGGTTTGAGAGTTGCTGGACCAGAATTTTGCACATTTTCCTTCATTTCGACCTTTTTCACCCACACAAATGCCTACAGGCAGTAACTACAAAAGGTTGTCTGAGGAATACCATCTGGTACATCATTACGAAGATCAGCATCTAAACACTCCTTGTGCCGGATGACAGTGCACTTTCAGCACTTCAAATGAGTGGTCAATGGTAGTAAATTTGATTTAAAGAAAAAATGCGTTTTGTGGTAATTATCATTTGATCATATGTTTTGAGTTGACAGCACACTACCTTCATTTGGGCCCTCATTATGATGCTGGTCAGACCGCAACCGACGTCTGACCACCATCTAATGCTGCGGTCCGACTGCCACAGTAAGATGTGCAGCGGTTGGAGGCAACATGCGGAGGGATCAACCGACGATACAAGAAAAGTAATCTCCTTTAATGGGGCAGTGCCTGCTCAGGTACCACTGTAGGGATTATAATTTCTCATTCAGGCAGCCTTTCAATGGCTGTCCAGCCGCCATTGAAAGGATGTCAGAAATTGAATATGTGGGACCCTAGCAGGGCCTGCCCCTTCACGGCCTCTGCTATGAGGCCTCCAAACATCCATGCCCCGCATGCAAGGCACCAAATGGTGCCTGGCACCCCATGGTGCCCGGCACATGGGGCATGGATGTTTGCAAACAACATTTTTTCCAATGTGGGTTGTGCTTTGGCCCTTGTCCGACATCAGCACAAGCTCTCTTGGGCGGGCGCATCCAATTCGTCGGTTGGAACAACCAAGACGATCGGACGCACGTCCGATCGGCATCGTATTCAGGCCCTAAGTGTTTACTCATTGTTTAGTTTGAGTTCAACAGAAGCATTGTAGCTCTGTGGTACAAAATTTGGTAACATTTTTGGATATGTATTTTACTGGCTGTACAGCAACATAGACCAAACATTTGACTGATTCTCTTTAAATTATGGTTTTATTGACCCTTTTAAAGTATAATTTCTTGTTGATGGCAATTCATTTTTGCCCTCACTGTTCAATTTGATAAGGGTTGCATCATAAATTGTCCCTGAGTAAAAAATTACTGTTATAAATACACAATGTTCACAATTATATGCTGCGCTCCATTGCTGTGTAATTCCTCCCACCTCCAGTCTGTATTGCGTAGCAGACCCAAACTCTGTTTGCATTCTTTCTATCCGTTTTAGAAGTTGACTAGTTCCTAAGTCTTATGACTGCTTTTAATATTTAATGTTTTTATAACTTTGTGTTTTGCACACTATTTTAATTGTATTACTTTCTTCTGTTGTCTCCGGTCGATATGTTAGCTTGGCAGCTCGGATGGATTTACTTGGCTCTGGGTCAATTTTTAGTATGCCTCTCATTCTTTTACACACTGTTTGCTTGCGCTCTTGTGCAATGGTGTCTGATAGACCTGACAGCCTTGTCATGGTAGTCTCCCAAAGTTTTTGCCTTCACCCCCTTTTTGCTGAACTCATTTTAATTGGCTTTAGGAGTTCATGCACTTTACCTCCAAATGAGTAATGATTTTTTGTTTGTTTTATTTATAATTCTGCAAATAATTAACACTGTTCAATTATGCATATCTTTGCACCACCGTTACATGCACAGTACAGTATAATATAACCAAGAGCTGTTGACAATAATTTCCATATTTAACCTAGTCATAAGCGCAATACATTTCTTATCAATGAGCAGTATGCAATCAGGCCCCGTCCACCCTAATCCACACCTTGTGTGTGCAGGTATCGACCCAGAGGTCCCCAAATGTCTTTTGCTCTTGAGTCTGACCACAGTTCTTCCGCATAAGTTATTAATTGCTCTTTGCAATAGACCAAGTCCGGTATCCAGCCTTTGACAGTGGGAGTATTCCTGCTACCCATTTCATCGCAACCTGTCGCTTGGCCAGTAAAACAGCGATAGATAGTCTGCGAATTATCACTGACTTACCCTTCAACAGCCCTAGTAAACAGAGGTGGGGAGTGTTAGTTAGGGGTTCTGATGACATGTCACACAAGACCCTCAGAACCTCATTCCAATATTCCTTGTTGGTAGAGCATGCTAAGCTGCATGTAAAAAACCTGCCTGCATAGCTGTGCACAACGTGTGCACGTATCATGCTCATGGAGGCCATAACTATGCAATTTCATTGGAGTGTTGTATGTTTGCTGCAGAAATGTAAAATGAATAATGCTCAAACTATAGTTAGGTGTAAGCATTTCAGTTAAGGAGCAGAAGAATGTCCACTCTGCGGTTGATAACGATGTGCCCAACATGGCACTCCACTTATCCATCGTCTTTTCAGCCTGCCTGTGTTGTTCCTGCTGTGCTGTGACATAGAGCCTCGTGACAAGGCGGGCACGTGTGGGCCCTTGCAGCAGTACCTGCAGTGTATGGAGTGTTGGTGGTTCCCAGGCAAATGATGGATATATGTGTTTTATCGCCAGCCACAAACTTAGGTAAGTTAAGATAGTCAGAGGAACAGCCCTAGTGTTCTGGACGGTAACTGGGAGTCAATAAAAAGTTCTTCATGAAACAAGTCACCCATAGTATGCCAGCCATTCTCAGCCAATATGGCCTTGCCCCTTGTTCATGTGTTACTGATATGTTTGGATGTTGTATTAGAGGAAGGGCTGGAGCATAGAGTGGGAGGATGTGGACTCAATGGGGAGGTTCCAACTTTTCTGTACTAGCCCCGGTATTCTGGAACTCCCTGCCTGACCACCTTCGAGCTTTAAAACAATACTCCCTCTTCCGCAAGGGCCTGAAAACTTTTTTGTTTGCTCAGGCTTTTCCCCTCTAAATGGCCCAGCCCTGTTTTATTGTTTGCCGCCAAAGCGCCAAGAAACCGTAATGGTGTATGATGCGCTATATAAATTTTTTAAATTCAAATTCAAATTCACTCACCTCCCCAATACCCACCAAGTCACTGTGGTTTCTCAGGACCCGGTTGGTCCCTGCATGTGGTGCCCTAGTAGTTACCTGTGGGAGAAGGGTGACCGGTGGTATAGGGTGCAAAATGACATTTCCAACCTCAATGTGTCGAAGGTAGTTAAGGGGGTGCAGCCAATAGTGTTCATAATGTGCATAGGTAATATAATTATAGGGCTGTATTAATTCTCTCCAGCTGACCCGCGGTTGGCGGCCAGCCCACATGAGTGTGTTGAGCTGTGATTGCACTTGCCCAAAAAATTATTGTGTTAGTGGGTTAGGGATATTAAGGAATAGATACAAAAAAACACGGTAGAAGGATCATTTTCTGGATCTCAATGTGGTCCGCCAGTGACAATGGCAGCCGGATCCAACGGGTTACCTGTTGTTCTAACTTGGCAAGGACTCTCCCATAATTTTTGTGAATCACCAGCTTTGGATCCCTATGCACCCAGATTTTTAAGTATTTAACCGGATCTGTCTGCCACAGCAGGGGAAAGTCCAATGTGAATTGTACGGTACTGGACATTAGCGGAACGACCGCTGATTTGGACCAATTAATGCACAGTCCAGAGTAACATTCAAACTGAATGTATTCTCTTAGTAAGGGCAGCAGATTTTCCTCCAGATTGCGAATGTATAAAACCATATTGTCACATATAGCAATATTCCTATAGGCTGGGTCCGAAACTGAAGCAGCCGCATGACATTGTCGTATCTCGCATGTCAAGGACTCCAAAGCTAGTGTAAATAGTAGCTGCGATAGTGGACAACCCTGCCTGGTACCACTACTAACAGCTAGGGTATCCTTTGTAATGCCATTCACCCGTATTCTCGCAACCGGCCTACTGTATAATAATTGAATCCTTCAGAGGTAGCTCTGCGTGAACCACATTCGTTTAACCACTACACTGCTACCGCGTTTTCCCTCTGTGCGCTGAAAAAGTAGAAAAAGGCTTGTTCATGACAAAGCCAGCTCGTCATGAGCGCAGCATAGGTAACGCCCATGACGAGCTGGCTTTGTCATTAGCGTGGAAGTGGTTAAGGACAGAAAACATGTACGCCCATTCAACAGATTCAAATGCTTTAGCAGCGTCAAGTAGTGCCGCCAGGGCAGGCAACTCAGGATCTAGCTGATAAAGGAGAGCGAAGATCGTGCGCAAATTATGGGTAGTAGAACACAAAGTGAGAAAGGTTTATATGAGTCACATTGGTCGGGGGTTTTGTTTGGTTTAAGGAGGGTTATTAATAGGGCCTCTCTGAGGGTCAGCGGGAACACTCCCTGCCCATAGGCCTCTGTATACATCATGAGAAGATAGGGTATCAGGACATCGCTGTATTCTTTCCAGAATTTGCCTGTTAGGCTGTCGGTACCAGGGGCTTTCCTATTAGGCAGGGACTGTTTTGCAAATTTTGCTCTGCCATACCTTCTTTAAGCACCCTAGCTGGTTGCCTACCATATCCATCTATATTGGTCGACCTGTCTAGAGCTGGATCTATACAGGTGTTAAAATCTCCCCATACTACTGCCACCGGCCGCAGCTCATGCAATCATGCCCATATTTGTGCATAAAATCTGGGGTTATCGGTATTGGGACCATAGACGTTAACAAGTATTAGTGTTGTTCCACTGAAAATGCCCTGCACGATAACATAGTGACCACAAGAGTCAGTGACGGAGTGGAGCAGCGTGATTGGGGTGTTTTTTTTACCAACAAGAATACCCTGGCATACGACGAATATGATGATGTTATACATGTGGATGCCTAACGAGCCCCCGCCTTCAATTCCGTAGGCTCCGCCAGGTGTGTGTGCTGGCAAGCAGGCTACCTCCACACAATGCTTGTCCAAGTAGGCCATTATCTGCATAACTTTTTGCGGCTTATTCTGCCTCTTACATTCCAAGAGAGCAGGGTCAGGGGTCTACTAGTTTGAGCCATCATAGATTCTTATTGTACTGCTCTTCTGACATGTAAAAGATTAGCATGTTATAGGTGAACAATGCCTCGGTCATAACATAGTGATTGGTGCAACTATAAACCATAGCCGTTCCCAACATGAACCCTCCATCCTCCCACTCCGATACCCCAACTGTATCAGAGACATACCCCTCCCTTAACTCAGTAACCAGAAATCCACCCACCGCCAACCCTTTTAATTACAGGTTGTCACGTACACATACAGGTCGGAAGAGGCCCGCTGTTCACCCCAGTGTTGTTACTCAGCGGGGGCGGCTTAAGGAACATCTTTAATGCACCCTCTGCACATGTTCACATTCATTGCATTCTTATCTTTTCTTCCCCAGGGCTGGGGCAGTGGAATGACCCATGACTCGCACCCCCCTTTATCAAATGCAAATATACTTGCAAGTACAGTTCCTCAGTTTGTATTTGTATTTGTATTTGTATATGATATTTATAGAGCGCGAACTGTCCCTCCGAAAGGAGCATCCTGGCGCTGATACAGTGTACAATACAATATTGAAACCTAGATTGCAGCGATTACAAAACTGTCTGACAGACTGTAGATCCAAGTTTTTAATTGTTTCCTAAAGACATTCTCCTGAGCCAGAAGTCTAAGGTCTTTGGGCATGGCATTCCATGCCTTAGAGGCCAATACGGTGAGTGCTGTTATGGGATTGAGAAGCGGGCAATTAGATAGGCCGTTCTATGGCTTACTGTCTTAACCTGGATCATTCAGACTCAAGGTGTGGCCTGAGTCATCCTCGCCATTCTGGGTATTTTCCACTGGCCGTTCGCTTTAGTCCTGCATAGCAGAAACTGTTGTGGGTCCTTGCGGTCCCCGAAGATCTTGGAGTTGCCGTCAATAGTTATTTTAAGCCTGGCGGTGTATGGCATTGTGTAGGACACTTTCATATCCTGTTGCTTTTTCTTAATTGGGAGGAACTTCTTTCACGCTTCCTGGACTAGTGATATGACGTCAGAATAGATAGAGACTGTCATGCCTTTGTATTGGATATTTCTCAGCTCCCTGGCCCAGCGTGGTGCAGCACAGCGTCTCTATCTTTATAGTTCAGAAGCCTTATACAGATGGGTTGAGGTCTTGCTCCTGGGGCTGGCATGAGGCACTAGCGATCTGTGTGCTCTGTCTACCACAAAGATATTGGAGAAGCTCTCGGCCCCCATCACTTCAACCAGCAGTTTTTCGGCAAAGCGCCTAATATTTCCAGTATTCATGATCTCTGCAACCCCAGGCACCCGAATGTTGTTGCGCCCCGATCGTGCTTGCACCTTGGTTTGTAACCTCACCAGAGCCTTTTCCAGCTTGCGTTGAGCTTCCACCACATTGTTCTAAGCATCCTCAGTGTCTGACACTCTGCATTTCACCATATCCCGGTGTTCTGCATGCTTGTCCATCCTTTCGGGTAGCCTGTCCACTCGGTACGTTAGGGTGTCAATCTTTCCATCAATGGTAGTTAATGTAACCTGCATTGATATCAAGATTTGCAGTAGATCTCCACTGGTCTCTGGTGCCAGGGCCGGCCCCTCTGGGCCCTCCTGTTCAGTTGTACGGCTGCCCCTGGCCCCTTGGCGATCAAACTGGAGCTTCAATTGCATCTTTGGCGACTTTCCCATGGTAGTAGCAGACTGACACGGCGCACCACAGGACGAAGACAGCAGCTCCCGCACACCTAAAGACGACCCCTTGTTCAGCCACGTTGCTGCTGTGCAGATGTGGTAAGAGGCTTCAGTATATAATGGTTTGGCACCTTGGGGAATCTCTCCGCAGGATCATGCACTTCCCCCTGGTCCTCCAGTCACCCTGGCTTATTTGTGATAGCTAATGCTTTATTCAGGTATTTGGGGCAGAAGTACAGTGCCTCAATATGCTCCGGTGTTTATTTCTGCAATTTGGACATGTCTCTATAACACTCTGTGTCACTAGGCTCGCAGGGGGGTTCCCTGTAAGGGCTCCACTCCACCCAACACCTCGCGCAGGTCTCCGCTGCTCTGGTAGGCCGCCAGTGCATTTTATGTCTTGGGACCGGCACAGTTCAACGCCGATCCGCAGCGGGGCTCCCACATGGCACAATCTGGGACCGGAGCAATTTCATTTCTGGTCTGCAGCACTGTGGCCTCAGCTCTGCAAGCGCAGCCCACAGCCAGACCATGCCACAGTCTGCCGTGAGCCCTGCCTACTCACTGGGCTGCCATCACATGCACTCAGATCCCACCAGTCGCTCCAGCAGGCTGGCCACAGCTCCCTGGTGTCATTTGCCCCGGCCCACAGTGCACAGTTTCACAGGTGCCAAATTGTGCCACAGGAGCAGCTAGCAGCCCGCTGCCACCTCCAGCATCTGCAGGGCAGTTCTCGTTTCCCCAGGTTCATGAGCCGTGCCGCTTCCGTTTAGGCCACAGGACTTCGTCCGCTACACATGTACAGAGGCAATCCAGGAGGTTAACGGTGTTAGGAGCCGATTTAGGATGCTCTATGCACAGGTCGACACTTCTAAATTTCAAATACGGCATTTGGCGCAGGATAATGCTGGTTATCGTGTAGCGACCGAAGCAGCTCATCTAGAGCGCAACCATCTTCGAGCAAGGCTAGCTCCGCCCCCACTAATGCTCTAAAGTGATTGTGCTCTCTTATTCAAACATGGTAAAATTGCACTACGCCCAATTTGCACATTTAATTTACATGTAGGTCTCTAGTACATTGTACAACATGTATTCAGGACTTGTAAATTAAACGCTACTAGCAGCACTCATTGGGCCACCCACTAAAGTAAAACTACAAAACTTGTCTTAGGCCTGCCATTCCAGTCTGTAGTGCAGTTTTATACTGCCATTTCGACATGGCAAAATAAACTTCAGGCTTAAACATTCTTTTTTAGGTCGCGTCTTAGCAGCGCAGCAGCACTGTGTCTGCAAGACTTAAAGTAATCTGTATTGTGTGTGAAACTCTGTGTGATTTGTCATTCTGCTTGTGATTGGTTTAATCGTTGCATTGTTGTTCTTCTCTTGCTTTCTATTGGTTGGTGGTCCCATACCTCACTTCCGTTTTCCTTCCATTTAGCAGGAAGCAGCACCGACCAACTACAGTGTAGTTCCGCTGCTGGCTGTTATCTACTCTTGTAAGCATTATTTTTGGATTGAGATTCTCCCCCTTCAGGCACAAGGTCATTTGTAGTCATGCTCAGTGCTTCACGTCACGTGCTACATCACACACCTTGGCAACCTCGGACCTTTAATTTTTCGTCAGTGCGCTTGCAGCATCGTGCATCTATAACATTTAAGATCCCTCCCCGCAGCCCAGGCTTTTGAATCGCCGTGCGAAACTCCCAAGCAGGCAGGGCGCAAACAAAGCAAGTGCACCCCTCCGATGCTCACAAAACAGGCGAGGTGGCTGCCACATATCTCCCCCCTTTAATATTACACACACAAAATGAACAAAACCATAGAAAGTGCTGGAATAGTCCATGGTCTACCGTGGTAGCCAGTGTAACAGGTACATCATAGTCTTACTTGGTCTCCATGTCATAGTCTTCAAACCTCTTGGGTGCCTTGATCAGTCTGCCCAACCTGGTGCGTGTTTTCATCAGGCTGCCTCCTGTTCGCCGGTCGCTGACTGGTGAGCTGGTCACCTTCATCCTCTGCTCTCTATCCTTACCCTCCGTACCTGGGCCGCGAAGCGTGACTGGGGAGGTTGATTTTCCCAAATCACACTCCGCTGGATCATACAGTTCTCCGTCATTTTGCTCCTTGATGATGGTATTTTGCATAATTCCTTCTGATTCCTGTGTCCTTCCATGTTCTTGTCTTCCCTCTGGGGTGGGTGAACCCCCAGCTTCCGAGTCTTCCAACTTCATGACTTTGTTGCATCATGCCATTCTATCTGGCGACCACACTTTGCCATCACTTAGCAAGGCCGACATGGCATACGGCTCTACTACTTGTAACAGAGGACTAAACTTACTGTCGCCTTTCTTCTTCGTCACCGCCTACTTCACTCTCACCCACTCGCCCTTCTCTAAGGTCACTTCCTTTATGTTGCGATGTTTGTTATAGTATTCTGTGTACAAGGCCTGAGCTCTGTCCATGTTGCGACGTATTCCCGCTGGGGACCATTTGCTTTGGACCACCAGTTGTTTCCGTGCAAGGTTGTCCTTTGTGAAGGGGTCTTGTCCTCTAAGAACTTTGAATGGGCTGTATCCTGTGTTAGCTGGGATAATGCGATACGCCATCAGCATCCTTTGTAGTTCCTTCTCCCAGTCTTTTCCTGCACTTATTGCTGCTTGAACGGAGCCCATTATCATTCTGTTAAACCTCTCCGCTAGTCCATTTCCCACAGGATGATACACCGGGGTGTGCTTGACTTCTATTCCGTTGTGGTCCATGAACGCGTTCCACTTGGCTGAGATGAATTGAGGTCCATTGTCACACGTGATTACCTTGGGAATTCCTTCCCTGAAAAAAGTGGCAGTGAGGAAGGAAAGTGCAGCTTCCGTATCGGCTTCCTCACAAATGTCCACCTCCGGCCACTTGGTGTATCTGTTTATCAGGACAATTGCATATTTGGATACCCCATTGGTGTCCTGTATGGGGCCCAAGATATCCACGGAGAGCATTTCCCATGGGCTTGTGGGGCAAGTGAACTTCCCTAGGGGTGGACATAGTAGAACTAGCGCCGTGTCTGCACGGCTGCAACTCTCACACATCCTAACATGTTTCTCTATTTGATTGTCCATTGCCGGCCACCAATACACCTGCTTCGCCCTGGCTTTTGTCTTCATTATTCTGAGATGTCCCTCGTGTAGGATAGCCAGGAGATGATCTTTTAGCGGTTGTGGGGGTACTACCTTGTCCGCTCGGAGCAGGAACACTGGATTGTCTCCAATGGACAATTCCTCCCGGACTTCCCAGTATTTCCTCAACTGGCTGTCCAGGTGCCTTTTTTCTGGCCATCCTTGCATGACATAGCTCTTCACTGCCTTCAAGATGTCATCATTGTGGTACGCCTCCTACCACTCTTGACTGCTGATAACTCCTTCATGGTCTTGCGTTAGTGCCACTACGTAATCCTCCCACTCTTAGGGCTCTTGTTTCGCAGCAGGTTCCATATCGGCTGCTCGGCTCAAGAAATCAGCTACCTTGTTCTTTGACGCGGGGATATACCGCACTTCGTAGACGTAATTGAGTGGTCTCAAGGTCATCTTCGCTATCCGTGGCGTTGCATGTGTATGCCCGCTCGAGGTCAGGACTCTCACCAGTGGCTTGTGATCTGTGCGGAGTAAGAACTTTGAACCCCACAAGAATTGCCTGAACCTTTCCATGGCCCATACAGCGGCCAACATTTCCTTTTCTATAACACTGCATTTTTCCTCATTGGGAGCCAAGGACCTGGAAGCAAAGCTGACGGTGTTAATCTCTCCTTCCTGCGATATCTGCATTAGAACCGCCCCTAGTCCTTTGTCGCTGGCATCAGTGGTCAGTATCGATAGAACTGCTTGGTCAAATTCCTTGAGCGGAACAGCCGCGCAGATGTCCTGCTTTAGTAGTTCAAATTCTGTCTGTTCTTTATTTGTCCATTTGAAGGTGTTCTTCTCCTTCAGGAGTTGTCTTAAGTGATGCGTTTTGGACGCAAATTGGGGAACAAACTTGCTGTAAAATTCAGCCATGCCTAGGAATGAGCAGACGTCTTCCTTCCTTATTGGTGTAGGTGCCTCTTTAATGGCTGTCACATTGGCTCGTTTCGGTTTGATTCCTCTTTCGCTGATCTCGTGGCCTAAGTATGTCACTGATCCCACTCCGAACTTGCATTTTCCCCATTCCGCGGTGAGACAGTTTTGCGCTAGGATGATCAGGACCGCGTTCAGTTTGGCATCATGATCACTCTTTGATTTGCCCATGATGAGGATGTCATCTTGGAAGTACTGCACGCCTTCCACTTTTTAAAATAATCTGTGCATCAGTTTTTGGAATACCGCTGGAGAACCGGGCCTTATGGGCCGAGCGGCGCAGGGCATGCCTAAAATCTCCGGGTTCACCTGCCTTGTCAGACAGAGACACGAGACACTCTGTTAGGCGTGGAAAATCAGGTTTATTAGCTGCAGCTAAGCACAGTTATCCAAGAAGTACAGGAGGTATATTCTTAGGAGACTGCCACTTAATTCCGTGGCGCACAATCTTATATAGCACACATATTTACAACGTCTACTCCCAAAGCATACAAAACTGACAAATAGGAAAAGTTTGAAAACAAGCTATCAAGTATCTTGAATACGCCCTTCTTTCAGACCCCGTGTTCTCTCCTCCCCTCAAGTTAATCAATGCTAGTGCATGTAATCCAATTTGCAGGTGGCAGGACGTATTTGCGCGCCTCAAAGGATAGTTGTGTAATAAGAGAATACAAGGAGAGAATAGCGAAGGCCAGTCAAATAAGATAAAGTAAAGGAAGAATGGTGGGACCCAAACAGTCAACTAAGACAAAGATCAATCAGTCTAGACATGGATTAACAAACTCGGCCAGACCCTGACATCGGTTTCATAAACAAGGACAAAGGGTTACTTTTTAACAGAAGGGACACATAGCAGCTGGAAAAGCAAAAACACTCCGTTCGCCGTGCTGTCTGAGTAAAGGCAACACAAAATGGCACCGGACACAAAATGGCAGCTAGATACGAAGCGAAGTCGAAAATCACAGAACCTCAGACCCTCCTTTTGCCATTACTCAGACAAAGCACAAAGGACTCAAGTTAGTCTAAGTCAATGTCAATGGTCATGAGGTCATTGAGCTGTTGCTGCAGCATCATTTTAATGTTCTCTGTTTTCTGTGACACAGGCTTTGGGACACACAAGGTGGCACAAAGGCCACAGATGGCGGGGCCACACTGCAAACAAAGACAGCAAGAGAAAATGATGGCCAAAATCATTCCAAGGAACGTTAACACTTTCCATCCCCATGTGGACAGTAGTCCCCAAAACCATCCCATCACAGACCAATCTCCTGTGTCCTGGTGAATAGACTCGGAAATCACGTGTCACTTGGAAATGGCTTGGTATACTGTAGGGGCATTATCAGGAATGTAAATGCAGCAACTAGATCCAATCAATTTACAGACTCCTCCTCTATCTGCAAGGACAATGTCTAAAACCATTCGGTTTTGCAAAGTCATAAGACAATCCGCCTGAAGTTCGGCTGTCAAATTACTCAAGACTCCGAAGTCACATTTATCGTAGCCTCGACAACATGAACTAGCTGTCTAATGTTTCTGCTATTGGCCATTGGACCCCAAAAAGGAAGAAACCCTTTGATAAAGTCTCCTCCCTGTTGTCCAGCTGTGTCTCCAGAATCAATAACCCCTCTGCCATATCTTTTTCTGTGATGACCTGAAGGAGCAGTATATGTCGGGGGAAGGAGGAAAGCCACATAACATGTTCCTGAAAAATAGGTGGCAAGCCATGTATAGGCTCTATTATGACAAACAAAATATGTACCTTGAGATGGTACTAACGGTGAAGAAATCAAGGGTGAATAAATGTATGTATGGGAACAAACACTCTTTTCCTGTGTGTTCTTATTATTCTGACCATTTATCTGCAGACATAAGTTACCTTTATGAGGTATGGTCCAAATTGGCAAGATCTACTTTGTCTAGCCTTATCAGTGAGGCTAGTAACGTAACGAGTCACATTCCAACCATCATATGCTCATTTCTCATCAACGGGAATCTTACCAATTTCGGCAATTTTAGCCATAGTCACTATTCCCTTTATCAAAGAACCATGACTAAAATCCGCTCCACCATTATATGGACCATCAGGAGGGTATCGAAGTTGATTCTGGTAGGCATTAGAAAACATAGCCAAATAAGCCCAAACGGAACCTTCATAAGAAAAGGGAAGGACTAAATATGGCATGAGCCCACAAACCCAACAATCAGTAGTGTTGACTACCAGTTGATGCTGATGTAACAACTGGATGAATGAATTGTTGAAGTATTCTGTTCTCCTAATTTGCTCATGATCTGGGAGTGTATAGAACTTATGCGGGGAGGTAGTAGTAGAAGAAGGCAAACAAACAGAAGTAGGAACAGGTGCTTGCTGCATAGTGTGGACAATCCAACCCACACAAGCTAATAAAACACATAAACATACTAAAATACACAATGCTACGCCACATTGGCTAAATAATAATTTCTTGTACTTATTTATCATTTCAACCTTTTTATCATTCCATTCCACTTTATTATCCATTCTCTAAAGCGTTGCTCACGGTAATCTTCCTGGATCACTTAGTTGTGGTTATTAGCCGTCCTATGACACTACAAGTCCTGCAGACCTATGTCACTACTCAGGTCACAGCCTAAGACTCATACCGTGACCCAGCAACTTGATGGATAGTGAAAAGGAAATGTCTTTCAACAAGAGTAACCAGAGGAAAAGAAAAACAAAAAGTTCAATAGTTCAATTGTCTTTAGTCAACCTAGGTCTTAGGTTGTACCGTGTCTTGCCAGATATTGTTTGGTCTCGAAACAAAGTCTCTGGATTCGTCGTATTCAATCACAAATGTGATGGTACAGCTTCTTGCAACACATCGTCATCTTCTTTCTCAGAACTTGTCCAGTCCAGGCGTGCACTACTGAAAGGTACAAATCGGGGTACTTTCTCACTCTCACTGTCACCTACGCCTTCTCGGACCCACTGGTCATAAGGTAATGGCAAAGGTACCCTCTTACAGTGCACGCCGTGGACCCAATTTTTCTTCCTGACGACTTTCACTGCTGTACGGGTGACGAGAAGCACCTGTCGCGGCGGCCCCCAACGAGGTTCCAGGTTCTTCTTCCTCTGGAAGTTCTTTAAACAGACAAAGTCTCCAGGTTGAATGGAATGACCTGGATCTGAGGAAGCCTCCGGCAAAGCGTTTTGAACCTGTTGATGAATAACACGTAATTTAGTGGTGAGGTCATGCAAGTAATCAATCAACAGTGGGTATGGAATATCAGAATACTTTTTAGGTCGAGGGACTCCCCAGACATTTGCAAAAACGGACTAAGTCCTAAACGAGAATGTACAGTTGTTCTCGTAGAGAGAAGTGCCAAAGGCAAAGCATCGGGCCAAGCAAGGCCCGTGCTGGCCTGAATCTTTGCTAATTTGAGCTTGAGAGTGCCATTATAGCACTCTACCAAACCAAGACCCGCACACACCTTCTGCATAATTTGACCTACAAATTCACTTCCATTGTCACTCAAGACAATGCGCGGCAAACCAAACCTCGGGAAGAATTCCTTCAAGAGGACTTTGGCAGTGGGCAAAGCAGTATTATCCTTTAGGGGGTAGGCCTCTATCCACCTGGAAAAGGCACAGACCACCACCAGAACATACTTGAGGTTATTGCGCGTTCCATATGAATGTAATCAATTTGTAATACCTCAAAAGGATATGTAGGGGGAGCAAAATGACCTGCCGGACTTGGGGTTCCCTTTCCTGGATTATGCATCAAACAAACATTACAATGCTTCACCACATTTTCCGCACATTTGGGGATACCTTCATTCTGTCATACTGGAGCCAGAAGCTTGCATATTCCTTTTGCACTGATATGAGCTGGACCATGCGCCATAGTAACTACAGGCAGTACATAGGCATCTGGTAACAACCAACATTGGTGTTCTGACAATTCTGTCCAACACCCTGTCGCGTCCAACATTCCCGTACTCTGTCTCCACTTACTCAATTCCTTCTCAGTTGCTTCTTCTTGGATCATTTTCACACTTTCTACTGTGTCCTCACACATACCTACTTCTCTACCCATCTTGCAGGATCTGCAACATACATACAACTCTTAACATCTTTCGCTGTTTCTTTTGCTACCTCATCTGCAAAAGCATTTCCACGACCCACATCATCAGTAATCCTTTTATGTGCACTGCACTTCATAATCGCTATCTGAATAGGCAAGGCAAGTGATGCGTGAAGGTCAGTCACCAACTGACCATGCTGTATTTTAGTCCCATGGGAAGTAAAGAATCCTCTTTCCTTCCACAAGCGACCGAAACTATGAGCCACGCCAAAGGCGTATTGGCTATTGGTGTAAACAGTCACTCTCTTTCCTTTTGCCAACACACACGCTCTCGTCAGTGCAATTAACTCAGCTGCTTGTGCTGAATTCTGTGTAATGCGTGCAGTCTCTACTACTGTATACAAAGTAGTAACAGCATAAGCTGCTGTCGTCTCACCATTAGGAAGCTTAAAACAAGACCCATCTACCCATAGCATCCCATCCGGGTTACACGAGTGGTGTATCTTTTAAATCTATTCTGCCTTTAGTTTCCTCCTCCTCAGAGAAGCGTGGCTCAGTGGTTAGAGGCGGCAGACCCGGAAGCTGAGATCGGTCGTGGACCAGGGTTCGATTCCCCGCCTCGGCGGGTCTCGGGCTCACAAATTCCACGGACTCGACAATTCTCGCTCCGGTGCCTACTCAACTCACGGGGTCACACTCTGCGACTCTGGGCAATAGCTTGCTTAATCTCCACTACGGCCCCTCGCGGCGGGATGCCTGGCTTTCACCTTGTGGATACCCTGCCGGGGTATCTCACAGGGGAATACCAGGACGGGTTCCCTAAGCAAGCGCTTAGATACCGGGTCGGTGATTTGCGCTATATAAATACATACATGTACGAAGAAAACAATCATGCTGTTCTTGTGTATCTTTCTCTTCTGGAATAGGTAACAATGTTGCTGGATTTAAAACATTACATCGCTTGATATGTATGTGACTAGCCAAAAGCGTCAACTCATACCCAGACAAGCGAGCACTCGTGAAATGTTGCGTTTTCGTTCTGTTCAAGAGAGTATCCACTGCATGTGGTACCATAACAACAAGAGTGTGATCCAACACCAATCCAGCAGATTTACGAATGGAGATTGCTGCTGCTGCTGTTGCTCTGAGGCAACTAGGCAATGCCTTGGCTACTGGATCCAATGTAGCCGAAAAATAGGCACATGGCCTTTGTTTGTCTCCAAATTGTTGCGTTAAAACTGACAACGCGCAACCTTCTCTTTCATGCACATAGAGTGTGAAAGGCTTACTATAATCTGGAGTACCCAACACAGGAGCAGAGCACAAAGCAGTACGTAAATCAGAAAAACTCTTCTCACATTCATCAGTCCAAGGAAGAGGTTGGGGTGTATCCTTCAGAGTAAGTGCCAACAAGGGTTTAGCCAACAAAGAAAAATTCGGAATCCACTGTCTACAATAAGAGGTAATGCCCAGAAGGCACGCACCTCCCTTTGTGTGGATGGTACAGACATTTGTGCAATTGCATGAATACGTTCTGGGGTCAATCGCCTTCCCTCCTTCGACAAGAGATGACCTAAATAGGTAACCTCTTGGCGGCTATATTGTAATTTAGAAGGTGACACCTTATGATGTAAATCAGACAAATGATACAAAAGCGAAACCGTCGCATTTTTACAAACATCCTCTGAATCGGCAGCCACTAACAGATCATCCACATACTGAATAAGAGTAGCGCCTGAAGGCAAATAAAAAGCGAAGAGCTTGGATTTCAAAGCCTGACTATAAATGGGGGGACTCTCACAATAGCTTTGAGGTGCACGTTTAAATCAAAAACTTCGGACTCCAAGAGAGAAACCAAAGAGATCCCTACTCTCCTCAGCAATAGGAATGCTAAAGAAAGCATTCTTGAGATCAATAACTGAGAACCAAACAGCCGAAGCAGGAATCATTGTGAGCAAAGCAGTAATATCTGGGACAACAGAAAAGTGAGGGACAACAATTTTGTTGACCTCTCGAAGATCAATCACAAAACGGTATACAGGAGGCTTAGAAGGATCAGTACGTTTAAGAACAGGCAGAACAGGACTATTGCAAACATTTACTCTAGTTTCTTCAACCACACCCTTCTGAACTAAATCATGAACAATAGCCAACAGAGCTCTTTCGCCATCATTAGAAATCTTATACTGAGGAATGCGTGGCAATTTAACATCAGGCTTGACAGTGATCACGTAAGGTGGAATTTTGAGCAAACCAACATCATTCGGACTCCTGGCCCAAAGCGTAGCAGGAAGTGAACGCAATTCAAGTGGCAGTTGGTCCATAGCAAAATACATAGGAGAAACCAATTTATCACCCAAAGTAAGATGTACACCAGAGGGGGAACAATACAACGTTGCATGTAGACGTTTCAATAAATCCAAACCCAACAAATTCTCACCGCAACCAGTCGTTAAAATGAGCGGGGCTTCCAAATCATAAGGACCAATGGAGATAGGTAAAGGACAAGAAACCGTGTTGCGAACTGGGGCGCCAGAGAATCCTACAGAAACATTCGTTAAGCCAGACAATGGTGCCCCAGGGAGTTTGGAGTGAATGATAGAACTTCTCATTGCACCAGTATCCAAAAGAAATGGCTCTGAAACACCCTATGCAACAACGTCAACATAAGGCCCATTCTGATCAACTGGAACTGATACCACTCCCTTGCTTTCTCCATGGCTATCCTAGCTAGTATGAAAATCCTGATTTCCGCTTTCAGCACAATAATCGTCATTGTAATATTGTGCAGACTGAGATTTCTGTTGATCAAAATAATTCATGGAATTCTGAGGGGGAAAAGAACGCTGTTCCTGAGACAACGCACCTCGCCCTCTACCCCTAGGTGCTGACTGAAAACCACCACGGACTCGTGATCCTGGCAATCCACCATTACGCTGCAATAAAACCGGACAACTATTCGTAAAATGACCTTCCTCTTTACAATAGGCACATTGATTAGGACCCAACGAAGGTCGCGGAACAAAAGGTGCAGGTTTCTGTAACAATCTTTGAAACTGTGGAGGCTGTTGCAATTGACGTTGAGCAGAATGAGGAGGATAAGCTTGTTGCAAAAGAACCTTTGTTTTTAACTCTTTAGTCTTTTTCTCCACTCTATCCTTTTCTTCCTTATCCCTATTCTCGTAGTACTGAGCAGTGGCTAATATCTGGGTAGACGAAGAAAAGGCCCACTAACTCTCAGAATCTTTCAATTTATGCGATAATTCTGGAAGTAAATTAAATACAAATGTATCCACAAATAATCGCTGGCCACCTTCAGTACTCATATCTTGACCACTATGGTCAATGAACGTCTCCTCGAAACGGGTAAAGAAATCGGAGACACTCTCATCTTTCTTCTGTTTACACGCAGCTAACTTATCCCAATTAACGCGTAAGGCAGGCATCATCATTTTCATTAAAGTGATGATCCTACCGGGCAATTCTGTAATCAAAGCATCAGGTTTAGCACCACCTACTTGTGCTGCATCCACGGCAGTAATAGCAGCCCAATCACCACCTAAAGCTTGGGCGTGGTCTTCCCTACGAATCCGAGCCCATAATGCCTGAGGGACTACATTTCCCATCAGCAAATCAATATCTGCCAAATTCATAATACATGCATCAACAGTCTGGGACAGCTCTTTATAATACCCAGCAGGATTCTTACGAGGGTCCGGTAAAGACTGTTTAAGTGCCAAAACTTCAGATCGTTTCCAGGGGACATTTACCCATATACGCTGGAAATTAGCTGGTACAGCCAAAACAGCGCCTGCCTGTGGAACCGCATCCCTCCATATCGGGGGAACTTCTCGCATAGGATAGTGTTTCATTTTACGCCGAACCGCAGGATCAGGTTCAAGAGAAGCTTGAGAGAACAAGGAAGACCGAAAAGTGACCAGTGTCTGGACGGCATCCTCGACCTCGGGACCCACAATAAGTCCTTTATCAAATTTAGCCTGTATATCAAACAAACCCTGAGGAGGTAAATCCAAATCCATATCTTCCCAACCTTTAAGAAGAGTATTACACATAACATTAAAAACATATCTCTGCGTGGGCGCATTCCACTGAAGAAAAGTATCCAAAATATTGCGCACCCTATACTGTGGACCATTCATGATCCAATTGTGAGCAAGAGAATCCAACTTAACTCGCTCATCAGAATCTGGAAATTGACTACGGGATTGCCTTCGAGACGAAGCAGGAGTCTAGTTAAGAGATCCAAAGAAAGGTAAGAAAAGACCAGAAACGGTGTCAACTAATCGTTGACGAGCTGTAGGAGAATCTGACAATAGAACGGGAGACAATGTATTAAGCACAGCAGGAGAAGAACTAACAGTTGTAAGAGGAACTGATGGTAAGGGAGACTGAGGTACAGAAGTCGGTGGCAAAGGAGGTGGAGGTGGAAATACTGGAAGAGGCAATTGTGGAAGATCCGGAACAACTGGTTGAACAACAGGTTGCTGAACTACAGGTGGCAATGGGGGTGCATTAGCACCCAATACATAAGGCGGAGGCAATCTCAACAAATGAGACATTAAGGGATCTTCATCAAGATCTTTAGTCTGTGGGGGAGTAGACAACACGGGATAACATCTATCTATTGCCATACAAGGCAGTCTTTCCGAGACCTCAATCATCTGATCAGTCTCATTATTCTTAAACTGTTGAGCAGCCTGTAAAATCGTCATATCTTGCGCTTTCTTATCTCTCTTTGCCTATTTAATTTCTTTCTGTTTGGCTTCCTTACGCCATAGGCGGAAAGAATCAAACATTGCCGGCCGGGCTTTTCTCTTAAATAAAATTGCTTCTAAGTTATCTAATATGTCAGGCTCAAAGCTACCATTTTGTGGCCACTGCAGAACACCATCTTTCTTCGTATATCGGATCCATGTTTCATTAAAAATAATAGGGCCAAGACCATGTTTCGAATAAAGCTCATAAGTGGGAGTTCCAACCGGACAAGAATCCTCTAGCCGGGAATCCCTATTACAATCAAGACAACAAAACTTCCTAAACTTACTAAGCCCAGGCATTTCGTAACAAACTGGACTGTTCACAAACTTCAAGGGGTTTAAAACAATGATCACAGCACAAACGTACTTACCCCTTGGCTTCGACTAATGCAAAAGTCGAAGAACAAAAACAAGACAAAAGAGTGGGCACTACCCACGAATACTTAACTAAGTGTTTTCTCACGCTAACAGTTGTCCGTCTAACGTCTCGCGATACCAATCATCACCAGAGAGCCAAGGCAGGGCGGCAGTCAGGGCAGCAGTCGTCAGCAGCCGTCGGAAGGGAGTAGCCACGCTGCAAAAGACTTTCGATCCACTTCGACATACAGGGGTCGCTAAACGTGGTTCGCCATTCCTCCAGAATTTTCTTGCGAAGCTCCTCACGATCCTCGGGCTGAACCGCTACCACTGAAGCCGCCCACACGTTGTGCACCAGTTGGAGAACCGGGCCTTATGGGCCGAGCGGCGCAGGGCACGCCTAAAATCTCCGGTTTCACCTGCCTTGTCAGACAGAGACACGAGACACTCTGTTAGGCGTGGAAAATCAGGTTTATTAGCTGCAGCTAAGCACAGTTATCCAAGAAGTACAGGAGGTATATTCTTAGGAGACTGCCACTTAATTCCATGGCGCACAATGTTTTATAGCACACATATTTACAACATCTACTCCCAAAGCATACAAAACTGACAAATAGGAAAAGTTTGAAAATAAGCTATCAAGTATCTTGAATACGCCCTTCTTTCAGACCCCGTGTTCTCTCCTCCCCTCAAGTTAATCAATGCTAGTGCATGTAATCCAATTTGCAGGTGGCAGGACGTATTTGCGCACCTCAAAGGATAGTTGTGTAATAAGAGAATACAAGGAGAGAATAGCGAAGGCCAGTAAAATAAGATAAAGTAAAGGAAGAATGGTGGGACCCAAACAGTCAACTAAGACAAGGATCAATCAGTCTAGACATGGATTAACAAACTCGGCCAGACCCTGACATCGGTTTCATAAACAAGGACAAAGGGTTACTTTTTAACAGAAGGGACACATAGCAGCTGGAAAAGCAAAAACACTCCGTTCGTCGTGCTGTCTGAGTAAAGGCAACACAAATTGGTGCCGGACACAAAATGGCGGCTAGATACGAAGCGAAGTCGAAAACCACAGAACCTCACCGCGGCGGCAGAAGCCAACCCGAACGGCATTCTTAGGAACTTATAGGGCGATTGGTGGTACGCGGATGTGAGGTCCACTGTGGAGAACCATTTTACTCCCTTAGTTTTAGCTAGCATCTCGTTTATCCGAGGCAGCAGGAACTTATCCACTATGATGTTCTTGTAGAGTTCCCTCAAATCCACGCACAAACGCACCTTCCCGTTGGGTTTCTGTGCGACTACCAACGGCGCAAGCCATTCGGGACTATCAATGGCTTCAATGACTCAATTTTTTTCCAATCATTGGAGCTCCTCCTGTACCGCCTCCCTGCTCCTGAAAGGAATGTTGCGGACCTTGTGGCTCATTGGTTGTGCTCCCGCCTTTAAGCATATTTTATGTCTGAATTTCGTCGTCCGACCGATCGTTCCTTTAAAGACCTTCGGGTACTCTTTCTTCCACGCCTCTTCTTCATATGCTTGTATTGTGTCTGTCATCATGACTTGTGTGGTCCCTCCTGGGTTGAGTTGGATCCCAAGAGCTCCTTGGTCTATTCATCCTAGGACCAATGGTCCTTTCTCGGCAACATAGAGCTTCCCTTCAGCTGCTCTTCCTCTGAACTCGAACTTGAGGGTGCAATAACCCAACATGGGTATGGGTTCACAGATGAACGTAACTGGGTGTTTGTCCATTGGGAGTAAGTCTTTGTTCACCCATGGTTCAAAGTCCCTCTACCATACTGTTAGTTGGACAATGGGATATGGTGAGCCAGAATGTGCCACTATGTTGATCGGCACTCCTCCTATTTCCATTTGTAACACATGTTTCCGCGAGCTCACGCAGTTTACTCCTAGCACCTGGTTGTCTACACACAAGACTTAGTCCTCTTCTTCTTCTCCTTCAGGTACCTCTTCCTCTCTGTCCATCTCTTGGGCTACGTACTTCACCTCAGATCTCCTGGATTTCCGCCTACACACCTTTTCGTAGTGCCCCATTAGACCGCAGTAGGAGCATTTAGCTCTGAACGCGGGGCATCCTTTGTCTTGGCTGGCATGTGTTTGGCTACCACATCTGTAGCAGTTGTTTTTGCTCTCTCCTTGCGGCCTTTGTGTTTCGTGGGTCTCTGAGGGTATTTCTTCTGAAACTTGGTATTCGACTGTGTATGCTGCTGGGTTGCTTCTTGTTTGCTCCTGTCCGTCACTTTGCATAGGGGAATTTTGTTAATGCTCTCCCTTTTCGCGGCTTCTGCACACCTCTACGATAGTTCCGCCTTCTTCAAGAGTGCCACGACTTCCTTGAGAGGGGCATCTCCATTTACCCGTAGTTACTCTTGGATCGCTGTATTTGCAGTGTACATAATGATCTGATCTCTGATAAGCTCATCGTGCAGTGTGCCAAATTTGCACATCACCGCCAGTTTCTGTAGAGCAGCTACGTACTCGTCTATTGATTCGCTACTACTTTGTTTTCTTTGGAAAATGTTGCACCTGTCTATTGCTATGCACACCACCGGGCAGTAGTGTGAGTCCAAATCCTCTAGCGCATGTTGGAACTCATCTGTGTCGTTCGGGAGCCTGGCTTTCTTTGCTAAGTTGCCGTATACTCTGATGCCCTCGGGCCAAGGTTATGTAGCAGTATTCTTTTCCTCCGCGCACTGGAGAACTCGCCTTCTCCCTCGTCCTCTAAGGCTGACAGGTAGTGCAGAAAGTTTCTGACTCCCTTCCCCGTCTTGGGATGAGCCTTGGTGCTCCAGCGCTGTGCCCGGTCAGGGCGGGGCTTGGGTGCCGGGATACCAGCTGATGGGCCGCGTGTGTGCCTTTTAAGTGATCCGCACTGTCAGCGGCCTGCCTTTCTTGTGAGCAGTGAGAGTTGCTACTAGCGTGGGTTGGCATTAAATGTGTCCCTAGGATGAGCCCAGTACACTTGCTGCTAGTCGATGCCTGGTTGTGGCTGGTGTCTGCACCCACCCGTGTTGTCCCCGGGCCTGTAGTTGGCCACGTGGAGTGTGTGATACACTCACTGTTCTCCTGTGGTTCCACGCTGGACTTGCGCCCCTCCTGCTCTCCCCTTCTGGGGTGCCCCTCCTGCCTCAAGGTGAATCACGCTCCTCTGCCATGCTCGGGATGACTGTGTGGTGCTGGGCGGGATACGATGCCACGCGGAGTATGGTGCGGGTCCCAGCCTCGTTGCCAGTTATAAGAGTCCATTGTTAATAAAGACTCTGACAAGTTTTAAGATTTAAAGGGAATTTAATTTTTCCAGCGCCGGTAAACGCGACCTGCCGCTAGCGCTGATCGCGGCATCTAAAATGGCCACCACACATTCCCACAATGCAGCGGCGCATGCTCTGAACACTAGAGCGCGTCGCCACAGAGAGTCGAAGGAAGCTCGAACTGAAGGTGCGGGTCACCGCCTAGTTTAAAATAGTAAACGCCTTACTGGATTCTGTCTCCTCGCATGAATGGAGCTGCAGCCAGCACCTCGCTCCTGGTGATGGTCTTGCATTCCTCGCTTCAGCTGAAAAGCTGTGTAGCTCAGGTTACATAGCAAGAGGGTAAATGGGCTACTGTGCCCCACAGAAGGCCAGCAGGGCGCCTGTCAGCTCTCTCCATGACCCGCCGTGAGTGAAGACCAGGCAGCCCTGGGCTTTTCTATTTTTTTATGGCTTTTAGATTGCCAGCGCACCTCTACTGTGGCTTTCTAACGCTTGCCTCATCATATGGGGAGTATCGAACCCTTGTACACCTGCATACCCCCTCTGCAAGTGGTGCTGTTGGCTTGTTTTATCAGCAGACACTTGTCATGAAAATAAGCGCACTGGACCATGCATTGCTCACATACACTTCCCTTGCTCTGGGTTCCAGATGGCTAACTTCAATTGATCCCATTACTCTAAACTATTATTGTAAAGCAATTGTCACCCCGCTGTGCTGTCAAGATCCTGCGCCGTTGCAATTTGCTACAGTGTGTTTCTTTGGCTGCTGCTTGGTAGTCCCACACTGCACGTGTTGTCGATTCCAAGCAGGTAAAAAAGGAGTCCGTCACAATTGCAGGTCTTCCCTGCAGGTGTGCCATTGACTCGCCCTCTACCCTGGGCCGTCACAGACCACGTGCCCCACACAAACGAATGGCACTACAAAATTACACACCTTTTAAAGTTGTGAACCATGGGCTAGACTCCATAACATTGTACTGGTGTCAAACAATTTCACACTATCACCTACTCGAACTAGACGTGCAACAATCACATTTTCAAATATCGACCGATTCAAAATTGGGATTTTTACACCAGTTGGTTGCTTTAAATGTCAGGGGTAAATTGTTTTGTACCTGTGCAAAGTTTAGGTGCACTTGTAACACAAAGTCGTATTTACAGGTAATAAATGATGCATTTGCGATCAGCATGCCAACAGCCAAATTGTGGCTATAAAGAAAATTGGTTTGAAAATGACTTATTCATACATAATTACTATATGCCATTACGTTGATTCCAAAATTCAGTCGGTCAGAATGTGCAACTATCCTACTTTCAACATTTAAAAGAGAAAGACATTTCAGTTTTGAAATACGCGGGTTTCTTTAAAAAAGAAACACAACAACTTTCAGTTTTGGGATGCAAACAACTGAATATCAGTCTGCTGTATTTGTGGCCAATCACAAGCAGTCACCAATAGCGACCTATCTAGTTAATATTCATTACACCGGCAGTTCTGCAGCCACCTCTAATAGATGTTTTGCGATGCCATCGCCTTGCAAAATGAAAGAGTGCTTGCGAAAAGTTAGTTCACAATTTGTTCCCACTTTATGCAACCATTCTTTTGATACATCTTGCCCTACATGCATTACACAACAGACGACCGCACAGATTTCTTACAGGTGTACAAATCAAGGTGAACAGAGGCCTGGGTGGAACATGCTCATGCATGTGTGTGTAGCACTGGAGTCCAAAGGGTATGAAAAGTAGCTTCTAGTGGTGAGTGCACAACACAACTGGTGCTTGGCAGGCATCAAGAAAACAGCTGTGCTGAATGTGCAGGGTTATCTTAACACAACACACATCCAAAGCATCAGAATGGCCACAGAGTGAATGTCACATGTGTACAGTTGCAGGACGACGGGATCTAGGAGACCTGTGACCTACCTGGAAGGCTGCAGATCAGGTCATAGGAATCTGTTACCATGACCAATGTTCCGTGGCTAACGCTCCATCCTGCCTTCACTTGCTAGCAGTAAGCATCGGAAATGCGCACTTGCTGTTTGCTTTTGCCCGTTGGGCGTCTGATGGATAACTAACTTTTATTTTATATTCATTTGAGCGAACTAAATAAAGAGGAGTCTAAATGGATTCAGGTTCCTCACTCAATACACAGCTTTGATGCTACACACAATGGTGCGCCACTCAAAATCCACATGGTGTGATCTGAAGGACCGCCTCATTCCCTGGTTGCGCTATACTAGGTTGTTTGCAAAAGAAAATGGATTGGAACAGGAGATAACAAGAGAAATTGGTAAAATGACACAGCAAGACAATGCATGTCTGGATTCATTGCTTGAGGTATTAAGCCCATGACCCTAGTAGCGAACTTGCCACCAAGCAGATCACTATGCTGAGAAAGGCAGAAGAGCCTTCAACAGATTTTACAAGGCAGGAATCAGGCATGCTGAGCATAGGTCTGGCACACACTTGCCACTTCTCACTTCACATTACTACTTCCCTCTGTTGTTTGCTACTAACCAGGTCAATTGGCATCTAAGGTCAAGAATTGTAGAACATAATCATTTCCGGTATTTGTTGCTTATCTGTGGTTGGCTGTTGAAGCTGTCAACACTAACCCTTATTTTACTAGCTAGGTTTGCTTTCTTTGTTGTACATGCTGGGTACCATGAATCGCCATTCAGTGTGGGAGAAAGACGAGTCAGTACCTTTATATTTCTGGCGTATCTTCTTCCATAAAACGTTTCTTTTTGGTTATAAAATCAATGTTATCCACTGACTTCTCACTTTACATATGGATTGGTGACGTAAATGCTCTCATATCAATCACTTGATCCACCGTCATAATGTTGGTGCAATGTCACATTCGGGTAGTGAGTTAGATATACTAATGATAAAAAGCGAAAAAGGGGCAAGTCTATGGGAAAATAACGTTATTTATATTGTAAATTTCAAACAATATAAAATGCTCTAAATTAAAAAAAAATACATATCCTTTGCAGACATGCAGCAAGACAACACTAAGACACACACAGATGACTCTCTGTGGTCTCTTGGTATTTTTGCCACCTGACCCAATGGAGCTTTACACAGCACACGTCATTCAGCCGTGCCAAGTTTACGAGAGTCACTCACTGTGTCACCTTTTCTGTCCGTCGGTGGGCAATTCAGTTGTTACTTATTTGTATCCATGGAGACTAATGTAATTTTTTTCCTAGTCGAGGGCCCCAGTTAACATTGCACTCCAGTTACCACTTACGTCCTTCATATACTAGGCTCTACAATGATAGCAAGGATGGGCAAATAAGATCTACTCCGTCAAGATGGACTTGGTTTGGAATTGGAATAAAGTATGCCATCATAATGCAGCACACCAAAACCTCTCTAGTCTATACTCTCTCTACCTTTTAAAAGTAACAGGTCTTTGTTTTGGGTATTGGACATTTAGGGAAAATCTAAACCTCAAATACAACAAAGCGTGAGCACGTTCCAAGATATAGCGCCGTGTTTAAAGTATTGACCTAGGGCCATATGTAGGTAATCGAATTTTACCGATTCCTAAATACCGAATTTTACTAATTCGGTATTCAGAAATCGGTAAATTGAATGTAGGTAAAAATTCGGTAAATTTTACCGAGGTGGTAATATTCGTTATTACCGATTTGGTATTTACCGATTCGGTAATTCCCATTCATTCCTATGGGCCTGGAGGCCCATGTGAATGAATGGGAAGCCATTCACTATTAGGGGAGCTTATTCAAGGGTGGCAGGGTGTCACATTGACACCCTGTTGCACCCCTGAATCGTGCATGAGTGCACATGTGGCGCAATACATACATGCCCTAAGGGCATGTATATCTTGAAACAGGAAAATTATTGCTTTTCCAAAGGTATTCGGTATTTATCACCAACTTGTAGTTGGTGGTAAATAATGAATCCTGAATGCAAAAATGCACTCACTTGAGTACCTCCTACATAGCTTTTAGGGATTCAGTAATTTACAGATTCCTTAAAATAAGGAATCGGTATTTTACCGATTCCTTAAGGAATCTGTAAATTACCAAATCCTTAAAACCTGCCTCGTACATCAGAAAATGCTAAATACCGGTCGGTAACAGGATAATTACCGATTTTCAGCCATTACCGACCGGTATTTAGCTACCTACAAATGTCCCCTAGTGTGGTGTTGCAGTTCAAATGGCTTGGATCTCTATGGATTCTCTTTGGATAGTGCTTCCCACTGAAGGCAGGATTGTGAGTTCTCAAAACCTTCCAGCCTGTGTTCTTTTACTGTTGTGTTTTTTAAGGCTAGCAAACAATTAAGGAGTGCTGTTTCTTTACAAAGAAGTGTTCCAGATAACCACACGTTGTGCCTGGACACGTCGGATTATCAGAAGCACGAGCCCTCAATCACACATGGTGGTATGCGTTGGCAGCTCTGAATATCTTTACTGCTGCAAATTTACATTAGATACACTCTTTAACTACTGTAACTCAAAAAAAGTTAGCATTTCAACAAAGATGCCAACAGCCATTTAGTAGTACTAGCCCAATATTGGGTTGTTCATGATTATTCTTCAGAGTAACGCATGCGCGGTTGTCTGCTAGCAACTGCTCTGGGCATTTCCGGTTACTAGAGCGACACACTGGTGCTGTGATAACTCTTTTAACAAGCATTGAAAATGCAATAGGTCTCGCCTTTGATGAACCCCTTCGCCGCAGGGCTAATTCCCCCACGGCGCGGGTGGACCGCGCGCGGCCCCGCTGTGCTCGTGACGAGCTCAGCTCGTCGTGCAGCACAGTGGAGCTTTGCTCATGACGAGCAGAGCTCGTCACGACTCCGCCCACTCAATGGAATGCCCCGCACAGGAGGTGAATTATCACCGCGTGGGCGATCCGCGGCGGTTATGACGAGCTCAGCTCGTCATGAGCACAGCTCCACTGTGCCTCATGATGAGCTGAGCTCGTCATGAGCGCCAAAGGAGTTAAGTTAAAGCCATTTGCTTTGCGAATGGTATTGTATAGCAAGGCAAATGGCTTTAACTCAATGAAAGGCGAGACCTATTGCATTTTTAATGCTTGTTATTATTTATAGATAATAACCTTAGGTAGGCCCTAACGGCTCATGGGCAGGAGGCATGGTATTTAAAAAGTAGGACATGTGGGTTTAAGTTTTACATGTCCTGAACAAAAGTCGGGTTTCAGAAATTTAATTTTGAAAATGCCACTTTTAGAAAAGTTGGCATTTTCCCCTCCAAAGTTTCTGAAACTACTCAGAGTTACTTTCAAGGTCAATTGGCTGTCCTTCTGTATGAGGTACAGACACAACAAGCTTCCAGCGACTCCCTGCAACAGCCCAACTGACCAGCTGCAGGTGGTCCTGCCTGGACCTGTCTGAGCCTGGATGCCGGCCTCTGCTGGAGTGAGTCATGCTCCCCATGAGATGCCCCCTCGACCCTTGGTTGGGATCATTGAGATCTTCCTCTGAAGTAAAAGGTGAAAATTGTGAGGTTTTGGGCTCTTTTTGACTGCCAACGCAACGCTCAGGTGACACCAGCTCTTTGCGCCAACAGCAATCATCCTCGATGACCGGCAATGCATGACCTCCCCTTCGCAGCAACAGCAAGCATCCGCAATGATCAACCAGTGCAAGGCTCTAGCTATGGCTTGCTCTTCACACTACAGCAATGACAGTCTATGATGTTCAAGCTGATCTTTATGCTGAAAGCCTCTTCTAATGTAAACAGAACTCTTAGTGCTGGACTTGAGAAGGTAAATCTTCATTTGGATTAACCTGGTCTTTGTCTATAACCTGTGCTCCATTGGAGGCAATCTGAGCTTGTGACTTTTCTCCCAGTCTAGCGCAACCAGATAACCTCAAGTACAGCTTTCTGATCCCCAAGAGATGCCCCCTTGATCCTTGGCTGGTATCATTGAGATCTTCTTCTGAACTAAAAGGTGAAATTTGTGAGGTTTTTGCTCTTTTTGACTGTCAACGCAACGCTCAGGTGACACCTGCTCTTTGCGCCAACAGCAACCATCCTCGATGACCGGCAATGCAAGACCTACCCTTTGCAGCAACAGCAAACATCCACAATGATCAAACAGTGCAATGCTCTAGCTACGGCTTGCTCCTCAAACTACAGCAATGACAGTCTGTGAAGTTCAACCTGATCTTCTTGCCGAAAGCCTCTTTCAATGTAAACAGAACTCTTAGTGCTGGACTTGAGAATGTAACTCTTCATGGGGATTAACATGGTCTTTGTCTATAACCTGTGCCCCATTGGAGGTGGTCTGAGCTTGTGACTTGTCCCCAAGTCTTGTGCAACCAAATAACCTCAAGTAGTGCTTTCTGCTTCTTGCAGCTATTTTCAAATGAACATTCTAAAATTGAATATCTCTGGTTCTACTGGTTGGATTTTTGTTGTTCTGGCATAATTTTATTTATTTAGATTCACTTTATTTTTTTAGATTTGTTTGGGATTTTTCTTATGTTGTTCTGTCACTTAGGGCTAGATGTAGGTAATTGTAAATTACCGATTCGGTAATTGTTATGTAGATAAAAATTCTGTAAAAAATACCGAATCGGTAAGATTCGGTATTTACTGAATCGGTAAATACCGATTCGTTATTTGCCATTCATTCCTATGGGCCTGGAGGCCCATAGGAATGAATGTCAAATACCGAATCGGTATTTACCGATTCGGTAAAATTGGGAAAAATTCAAGGGTGGCAGGGTGTCACTTTGATACCCTGCTGCACCCTGATTAGTGCTTGTGTGCACATGTGGCACACATACATGCCCTAAGGGCATGTATGTCTGTCACATGGCACAGGTGTAAATGCACATATTTGCATTTACACAGGAATTCGTTATTTACCACCAACTAATAGTCGGTGGTAAATAATGAATCCTTAAAGCCCAGAAGCACTGTTTACAGTGCTTCCTACATCTCATTTACCGATTCAGTACATACCGAATCGGTAAATGATGATTCGGTAAATACCGAATCGGTAAATACCGATTCGGTATTAACCGAATCTGTAAAACAGCCTCCTACATAGGAAAAGTCTATTATCGGTTGGTAACGGCCGAATTCGGCCGTTACCGACCGGTAATAGCCTACCTACATCTAGCCCTTTATTACTTACGGTTTGTGTGTTGCAAAAATAGTTTACATATTGCCTCTAAGTTAAGCAAGACTACTTTTGCCATGCTAACAGCATAGGTTAATTTAGCGACTTTTGTGGTTCACCATGTGAAGGATTGTGGTTGTTTCTTGAGTGTGCCTTACACCCCGCTCAACCAATAACCCAATTTCTTACTGTGGCCATGCTCTCTCTTCCATTACATGGCTGGTCAATTAGATAGCGTGGCTGCTCAGCCGTACAGTGCACATGAACAGAAGGTATCCTGGAAGTACACTGAAGGCAAGCCCATTGGTGCCTATATGTACCTCACCCACACCTCAAACAAGCCTAGCTCCAGGAATCCTGACCCCTGTCACTCCTGTTTTCTCACCTAAACCTAGAAGGAGATTCTCAAGATCATGATCTCTGGTAAGACCTACCCAAGAAGCTCTTCTCAAAGCTTCCTGCCTGAGGACTTCTTTTCTTGCCTACACTGCTGATTCTCATCTGCCCTTTCCCTTCCACATCGCATCTCCAACAGGTCCCTTTCGCTCTCCACCCATATTCCTCCCCTTTCACCAGCACCCAATTGTTACCTTATTAATGTAAGATATCTACCCATAAATCAGTATCAAAGTTCAGATATTATTTTGGAATATCAACGACCTTCAAGTTTTATGTCTGAAACATGGTTTCTTTAGGACTCTGCCACACACATAGACACTACCATTACTGCCAACTATGTCGTTAACCACACCGATAGGGTGCGAAATTAGGAGGTGGCATTGCAGTTGTCCACTGCACTTCTGTCACCTGTTCTAATCCTTCCATTGTTAATTTATCTGAGTGTGAGGCTTCACTTTTCACTTGTCTTAATACTACAACACTTACTCTGGCGATCTCCTAAACCACCCACAGTAGCCCAAAATACTTTTTGTTTGCTGCCATTATGGAAGCTCATGTCCCTTTTGTAACCAAGTGTCCCACCTTCACTATTTTATTTCCACTTTTGACTCTCTTCATTTTTTCCTCCTATTTTCGATGTTGCTTTGATTTCTTTGTTGTACCATTCATGTTTCCATGTAGAAACCCTTGTAGCACAGCCAAATCTAGACCACCTCAAGGTCCTCCAGGCCCTGGTACAAAATGTAATCTCCTCTGCTCATCAAGTGAGAGCTCCCTGTATACATGCTACTACCTCTGGTCATGCCACCTTTAACAAGTGGATCACAAAGACTCTTGATGAAGTGCCCTCTCTCAAATTAAAGTACTGCTGCGGTCTGCGCCCACCTCCCTGGCATTCCAAGGAGTTCTTGATGATGAAGTACCATTGCAAAAGACTAGAACAAAAATGGTGTACCTTTTACAATATTTTTGATAAACACTTTAGGGAGCAACTACTAAATAACAACAATGGCTTATCAAAGAAATCTGTTCTGCATTCTATTGTAATAACATTCACTCAGCGGCAAACTATGCCTGTGAAATTTTCACATTCCCCCATACTGTGCCAAGATACAACTTAATATTTCCTCAATAAAATTGAATCAATAAATGCTTAATTACACCCGCCTCCCCCCACCAAGACCCTCTCTTAACTCCAGGCTTTTTTCATGGGAGGTCTGTTGGACCTACTACTCTAGCCAAATTTCAAATCTTTTCCCACCTAGACATTGGTATATTTCTGAAAGGTATTAATGTCTCCTTTAGACCACTGTCCTCCACATGGATTTGGCCTCAGAAACTCTTCTACTAGTGATTACAGAAATCTGCAACCTTTAACTGGCAACAGCTTTTCTCCCAGTGGCATAAAAGCACACACAGGTTTGCCCCTTAATAACAAAAACAGGCACCCTCAGCAATTATTGACCTATTTCCTTCCTGCCCTCACTCTAAATGCCTTGAAGACAACCATCTACCTGACCACTCTACAATCTGTTTTGAGATACCACCAATGCAGACATTGCCATTACAGCTGTTACAGATGATGCTCTCTGAAGGATGCTCGACCACGGTCACTCTGTAGCGCTAATTTTACTAGACTTATTGGTTGCCTTCTAGACAGTTTCATAGCCCACTCTCACTAAAGACTATTTGAAAAGGAATGTGCAAAAATGACCTCATTTGGCTTGTCACCTTCTCAGATCCAACTTAGACTGTTACATTTGATTCTTTTCACCCTTCTACTTCACAATTGTAATGTGGGATTCCACAAGGATCTTCTATGAGCGCTACCCTACAGTGTGCATGTTTCCCCTTTGGCTAAACTGATGTGCTCTTTTAGCCTTGAGACCATATCCTTAATTGATGACATGCAACTTGTCTCCTTTTCCAACAACCTTAATTCTGTCCAGTCAAATGTCCCGCCTCATCTCACAAGGAGGGCGTTAAAATTGTCGCAGCTTTAACAGCAGCAAACTACAACTAAAATGGCGATATTAGACTTCAAAATCCTTAGTTATCTTACCGGAAGATTTTTTCAACATTGTTGTTTCCTATGCAAAAGTGAGAGCCAAGGCTCTAGCCCTGCCATAGCAAACTTGGTGGCATATTATCAAGGACAGTGTTAAAATGTTCTGGTGTAAACCTGGGCTTCTATTGGAATTCTCACGAATTCTCAAAAGCCTATTACTAAGCCTTTACGGCCGCTTTAACAACACTTTCCTAACACTAAAGCAACGATAATTTTAACGCTGTCCTTGTAAATATGCCCCAAATAGCGCGAGAAATACAGCAATAATTTATGTTCGCAAGTGAAAAGCTTGTTAATATAAGACTGTGGACTTAACATATCAATCCACCTTGCATATTAAACAGGCCTAAGTCTACTTCAGAACAGATGTTAGGATCCGACATAAACCACAACTAGCAAGAGTTTTGCTATCGGTCCTCAAATCCAGGGCCGCCTTGTAAATACAACGCTATTGTCATACCTCCCGCTTCCTTTCAATATTCTCATAGAAACACCTACCTTGCCACTGAGAACACCTACATTGCAACTCATTGGAGGTATGAGGCGAGCCCTTAGCATCACCTAGTAAATAGGGCGATATAATTTTCACAGCATTTTGGGAATTTTTTAACAAATAGAGGTGAAATGGCACTTGTTAATAGGCACTCAAGTTTGCAATGACACAGCGGGAACCTCGACTCTCACCCTGCCATAGCAAACAGCAGTGTCCCGGGGGGGACACAGCAGGAGCCGCTCCTGGTGGGTGGTTTTCCCCAAGGCTTACGACTGCTCCAGAATGGAGACCACGCGCCCCCCCCTCTCAAAATATAAAAAGCGCCGGAGGTTGGTAATCCCCGGGGCTTAGACGGACCTTTGAGCTCCCTCACCCATTTATTTTGTAGCACCAAGGAATGGCAGTGCCCGGGCTACAGGGCCCCTCTGGACCCACATCAAATGTAATATTTTAGACCCCGGGATTTGACCCTCCCAGGTAGCTAATTTATTAAACAAGCACAGGAGCCCTCGCTTCCTTTTTGTTTTTATTCTTATTTCAGCGGATCCATTCACCCAACGCACATTTCTCTGTTTCCCCCCCCCAAAAAAAATTTGTACCCTAGGGGTCCTTGTGGGACCTCCTAAGCAGGTCTAGATGATCAAAATATTTCTTACATGCCCCCTTTCTATGTGTTGAACACTTGTCCCACTATTTTCTAGATACTCTCTTCTACCGAGGCCCAAAATGGCTGCCAACACTTCCTGGTTTCGAATGTTGACAACCACTTGACAGTCAATTAACGCGTGATCGGAACGGTGCACTTAGAGTGCGCGCAAGATGTGCGGATCCACCGAGGCCATAGATATATATGTACTTTTAATTGTAATTTTCTCATGAACTACTGAACGGATTCACACCATTTGAGCAGAAGGCATGTGTCTGAACCTAAGACTACCACGTTGCAAAATTTGGTGTAATTCCATTCAGCCGTTCAGGTTGTAGCCGCGATGAATGGTTCCTATGGAAAATTGCATGGGGAAAACGCGTTTTGTGGCCCCCCTTTTTTCGCCGCCCTCGCTTCAAATGCAATATTTTAAACCCCGGGATTTCTCCTTCCCACGTAGCCAATTTTTAAACAAGCACAGGAGCCCACACTTCGTTTTTAGTTTTTTTTACGGGGGATCCATGTACCCAGCGCACATTTCTCAGTTGAAAAAAAAATCTTTTTTGGGACCCTCTAAGCAGGTCTAGAGGGTCAAAATATCTCTTACCTGCCCCCTTTCTATGTGTTGAACACTTGTACCACTAATGTCTAGATCCTCGCTTCTACCAAGGCACAAAATGGCTGCCAACACTTCCTGGTTTCGAATGTTGACAACCACTTGACAGCCAATCAGCATTCTGCACGTGATCGGGACGGTGCGCTTATAATCCGTAATGTACATTTAATTGTAATTTTCTCAGGAACTACTGAACAGATTTACACCATATAAGCAAAAGGCACGGGTCGGAACCAAGGACTACAACTTTGCCAAATTTGTTGTCATTCCATTTCGCCGTTCGGGCTATAGCCGCGATGAACTGTACCTATGGAAAATTGCATGGAGAAATCATGTTTTGGGACCCCCCTTTTTTATCAGCCCCCGCTTCACGAATCCTCCCAAGACATTCAGGATAGGAGCGGACCGGAGCGACAAAGCCCAAGATCGACTACCGAATAATCCCTGCATTCCGCATAATCGCTGGGACAACATTAAACAATCCCCATGCACCACCTACCTGGGAAAGAAATGTATCCTGGGAGTTGCAGTCCACCACTAATTTGTGAACAGTGAATGGTGAGGAAATACCTGAGGGGCGAGCGGACGGTTACCAATTGTAATGTGGCAGGACACATGACAAAGCAGCAGGGTGGCACAGAACGGATCTAGGTCCCTAGTGGCAAACAGTACCCAGCTGCCAGCCGGCAAGAGCGAATCGGAGCACACACCGCATGCCACTGCCACCACCATACTCAGCACCTCTAACTACGGCCAGCACCACCTCTACTCTACCCACCCCCTACAGAACTCACCGTCAGGTGATCCTCCATGAGGGGAGTGAAGGGTGGCAGGGTGCTGTGCAGTGTAGCTACGTGGGACGGGACTGGGCAGTCTTCTCGGCGGGACACAACACCTGGTCACTTCAACAGCTGTCCTCATTCCCTACTTCATTACGCAGGGGCTTGGATCGTAACCGCTAACCTCCTTTGTGCTGTCCTTCAACTCGTTATGCTCTAACTCACTTCTTTTCTCCCCTGTGTCGAACAACTGCGTTTGTGCGTCCTGCGTCTCAACCGCCACAACCTAAAACAATTAGCCTTTGCACCAACTATTCTTCCCTATCCAAATGAATTAACGGTATTTAAATTTAGCATTTTTATATTCTAAATGCATTCATTGTTATTTGATTTACACTTTGTATTCTAAAAGCTTGTCCAGAGTGGTCTTTAAGCCACCCAGTTATAGCTTTACAAAATAAATGAAGAATGTAGCTAAATCCTAGGCATACCATCTAGGACTGCTGGTATTTTGAGGTTGTAAATCGCCCAACATCATTGGTTTTACTGCCACAGAGGGTGCCACATACATTTCCTTTACTTGCTATAATATGCCAAATAATTTACATTTTACTTGCTTCAAAATTCAGCACCATTGCAGCAAACCCCAGTCAAGGAATTCCAGAGCAATGCCATAGTCATAATTATAGTCACACCTATATTACAGTTATTTTATTAACTTTTTCTTGTACTTACTACTGCAGGTGCAAAACGTTCTTAATGGGTTGGATATCACCAACATTCAGGATGTAAGAGCAGCCAGCCTGAGCGGTGGGCAAAGAAGGAAACTGACTCTTGGAATATCCATTTTAGGGGACCCGCAGGTAACAAGCATTGTTGATGGTTTGGCTTCATTTATAGAGAGTAATTGTTAGGATGATTGAGTGAGTGTGTGTAGTGCCCCTGACTATCATAGAAAGAAAATGCTATATTGAAGAAACATCTTAAACTACAATAATTTGAAAGCTGTGACATGAGCTCTGTTGTGGGACAGACTGCATTTGCAAAGGTAAGCTGCATCATCACAGAATAATGTTATGAAAAGGAATCAGACAATTAGGTTTGCACTGTAGGTTGTTAACATTTGCGGCATATATATAGCAATGCACCATAGTAGATTATTTTGTTCAAACTACCATCCGATGCAACCCCACCTAGGATAATGTGTGCCAGCAATGGAAGGGTGTATTGTTGATTAAACATTGTATAATGATTTTGTCAAAAGCACTGTATGGAATACTGTGTTTTTCTGTGCTATGAGCAAGATCTTCAGGGCTCCTCGTGGTTCGCATAGTGTTTCATGAATCACTAAAGTCATAATAAACATTTTGGAATTATTGGGAGACTCAGATTATTCTTATTGTGGACAAGTACGAGAGTGTGTGGAAATGTCTTGTTATGCGCTGCCTGGGTGGAAGTCCGGGGGTGGCGGTGGGTGTTGTGGCCCGCTTGGGTCTCAGAGCTGCATGAACCGTAGCTCCATGGCATCTGTTTGTCTTCAGATGTGGCTCTGGGCTGGGCTCTCTTTCTCCTGCAGGTTTTCGTCCACCTTGAGACCAGAACAAAGGAGGTCTTAAGTCCCTGCTACAAACGTGCCTTATCGCCTGTTTTTGGCCCACATCGCCGGTCTGGCTGGTCGTTGAAAATATGGATAAGTGGTATTTATGCGACTTTTTGGACATATTATTAGCATTACTTGTCGCTGTCTGCCTTGACGGCAGCTATTGCAAGATAACTGGGATGTAGGCTGTTAGCGCAGGCTTGTGAATAGGGCGTTAATTCTATCGCCACTTTTGTGGCGGAAAAGTGCCGATAAATCGGCGATGGGTCCTTGCGAATATGCCCCAGAGTATCTGGAAGAGCTAAGCTTTGTTTTTTTTTTAAATGAGGGGATGATGAGAAGGTTCCAGTGCATAGATCTCAGATTACTGGTGGGTGTGTTTTTTTGAATACGGGCTGCAATGAAAGCAGGAATGCTACTCTGTAATGATCTTCATCGGCCTTGAAGATGGAACCTGTTCTACTGGCAGCCAGTGCAATTACCTCATCAGGGGGATGATGTGGCAATTCCGAACTTGCTGGAATAATAGTCTGGCTGCCTGGTTTTGTACTAATTGAAGTTTGCGGTTCAAGCACTTAGGAATGCCCATGTAGAGGGAATTTGCATTGTCTAACCTTGAGATGACCTGTGCAATAATAACCTGAGTAAGTCCCTGGAAGGAAAAAAGTTTACCAATCTTTCTGAGTTTGCAAAGTTGTAAGAAGTAAGATGAAATTTCAGCCCCTAATTGGCGTTTCATAGACGAAGTCATATCAATGTAAAGTAAAGGTGTGATCAAGGGCGATTAGTGAACAGCAGTGTTGCTTTATAAAAGACTAAAGCATTCAAATATCACACTCTTAAACCTGTCAGCCTTAGTGTTGTCTTCTCTAAAACTTTTTGCATGTGTGCCTCCAATTTAGCAGAGTTTGTTTTTGTTAGTCGTAGTCCTCTGCACACTTTACCACTGCTAACCAGTGCTAAAGTGCTTGAGCTCACACCCTGAAAAATGGTTTGAGTGATATATACCCAATTGGCGTATTTGATTTACTTGTAAGACCCTTGTAGAGTGGTATATCACATACCCAGGACCTGTAAATTAAATGCTATCAGTGGGCCTATCTTCAACTACTGTACATATATATGACTTGTTATAAAATGATTAATGAGATGAAATAATTCCTCAAGGCACATTTTTCTATTAATCAGTGGGCCTGCGGCACTTATTGTGCCACCCACTTAAGTAGCCCTCCAAAACTTGTCCCAGGTCTTCCATTGCAGTCTGAATGCAGTGGTACACTGCCATGTTGAATTGGCATTTAAATACCTGCTTTTCAGTAAAATACAGTTGTTGATTACATTTTACCTGACCTATGACACAAGTAGATACTTTATTGTGCATGGTTATTTAAAACCTTTACAATATAGAGAAAGGAAGTTCACTTTATAAAACATAAGTCAAATTTAAACATGCTAAAACAAAGGTCCCGTCCATAAAACAAAAAGCAAAATGCATGGCGAGATAACAATAACACGATTAAAAGAAGCTTAACGTCATGTTGAACGGTCTGTTTATCATTAAAAAAAAAATAGGTTCTTCATCAATGACGACCAAAGGGAGGTACAATAAAGTGCCAATATTAAATTATAATGACAGTTCGGAATGTCCCTATTGTGTAATTGATGATAGTCAATATGTGGGAGAGTTAAGGTGTCACTCTAGTGGTTGGTCATCAGGGGTACCATGGGGTTCATCCTTTAAACTTTTTACGGTACTAGTAGATTTGTTCAGTTTCCTTCAAAGTTTTAAAGCGGGCCTCTGCTTTTTCAAGAAATTTTACCGTTCTGCAGCTCAGTTGGATATCGTCTCCTTTAAAGCAGGGAAGCACTGCTTGCCTGCAGGTCCGTATCTTGCGAATGTTGAAAAGTGGTCGCAGGAAGACGCGTCGATCTTGGGCGAGCTTAGTGCAGGTAGTGATCAGATGGACTATGACACAGGTTCACAAAAATAAATTTTATGAGTGTATATGTAGAGGGTTTATTTGAGTTAAGGGCACGGGAAATGGTTTTTCTTTTATGTTTATGAGTTTAGTGAAGACGTACGATCACATGGGCGCTTCAAATCATCTCATAGGGTTGAAATAGATATGCTTCTTGGGGAGGGTGTAGCAGTTGAACTACGCAGAGGCACAGGTGTGCTACAAAGATGAAGGGAGATGGAGGTTTTGTTGAGCATTCAGCAGGTACAGTGTCAATCAATCAATCAGGGAATTTTAAAGCCGCTACTCACCTGTGAGGGTCTCAAGGCACTGGGGGGTGGGGAGTGCAGCTCCAGGTTAGCCAAAAAGCCATGTCTTGAGGCTCTTCCTGAAGGTGTGCAGTGTAGAGAAGCATATGATGTTGACTCGGAGTTCGTACCAGGCGTTGGCAGCGATGTAGAAGAAGGCTCTTCCCCCTGCCCTGGTTCTACGGATGCGCAGGGTTTCTGCCAGGGTGAGGTTGGCTGAGCAGAGGTTTCTTTTGGTTATGTGGAAAGAGACCTGAGGTATTTGGGTCCGATGTTGCGGAGTGATTAGTAGGCGTGGGTGAGTAGCTTGAAGGTTACTCTCTTCTGAATGGGGAGTCAGCTGAGGTCTTGCAGTTGTTGGGTCATGTGCTCATGTTGTGGGGTGCCGAGGACGAGTCTGCCTGACCTGTTCTGGATGGTCTGGAGTTTGTGTAGCAGGGATTTGTTAATTCCAGCGTAGTGGGCATTTCTGTAGTCCAGTCTGCTGGTTATAAGTGTGTCTTTCTGGCTTTGGTGGGATCCACTTGAAGGTCTTGCGAAGGATACAGAAGGAGTTGAAGCAGGTGGAGGCAAATGCATTAATCTGGTGAGTCATGGTGAGGAAGGATTTGCAGATGATTCCGAGCTTCCGGGCATGGTAGGTATAGCCGAGGACAGGAGGACATCAGGTGTCGTCCCAAGCGGAGGGGGTGGGTCCAAGGATGAGGACCTCTGTCTTCTCTGAATTGAGCTTTAGGCAGCTGCTGCTCATCCAGGCTGTGATGTCTTTTATTACTTCCTGGAAGGTGAGTCTGGTGTCTTTGGGGTTCGTCGTGAGGGAGAGGATGAGCTGGGTGTCGTCTGCGTAGGATACTATGCTGAGTCCATGCTGTCTGACGATGGTGGTGAGGGGGCCATGTAGATGTTGAAGAGCGTGGGGCTGAGGGATGATTCTTGGGGTACTCCGCAGTTGATTTCTGTGGGATCGGAGAGGAAGGGTGGGAGTCTTATCCTTTGGGTTCTGCCAGCCAGAAAGTTGAGGATGGTTCCCTGTACACCGATGTCATGGAGTCTGGCTCCCAGAGAGTGCGATCGGAGACGGTGTTGAAGGCTTCAGAGCGGTCTAGCAGGATGAGGGTCGGGTGTGGCCCTGGTCTAGGAACATGCAGATGTCGTTGGTGGCAGCAAGGAGGATGGTCTCGGTGCTGTGGTTGCTGCAGAATCCGGACTGGGAGTGGTTGAGGATGGCGTTCTCTTCAATGAAGGTGGTTAGCTGGGCATTGACGATTTTCTTGGTGACCTTGGCTGCAAAATGTAGGAGATGGGGTGGCAGTTCTTCAGGTCTGTAGGGTCAACCGTGGGTTTTTTGAGGAGGGGCTTGACCTCTGCCTGCTTCCAGTCCTCAGGTAAAAATGCCAGATGAGAAGGTGGTGTTGATAGTGCAACATAGCTCAGGAGCTATGGTGCTGACAAATATGTGGAAGATATATGTCAGACAGTGGTCCGTGGGAGCTCCTGAATGGGTGCTCTTTATGGTTGTGGTGGTAGCTTCTGTGGTGACTGGGGTCCAGGTGGGGATGGTGGGCTGGATGTCCTCATTAGAGGGGATGGTGGTTTCTGGAACCTGTTCGCTGAAGTCGTCGTAGAGGGCCTTGATTTTCAGGTGGAAGTAGGAGGCGAGCTTTTTGCAGAGGTCCTGGGAGCATGTGACGTCCGTGGCTTCACTGGGGGGTTTGGTGATTTGCTGGATGATGTGGAAAAGTTTCTGCGAATTGCTGGAGTTGGTGAGGATTTTGTTCCGGAAGAAGGCCCTCTTGGTGAATCTTATGAGTTGGTGGTATTCTGTCATAGCGTTCTTGTAGGCGGTCTGGTCTTTGGTGGTCTTGTTGTTTCTCCATTGTTTACCGAGGCATCTGCAGGCGTAGCTGGATTCTTGGAGGTAGGTGGTGCACCAAGTGGCTTTCAGAGGGTACTGTCTGTCGGGGTTCCGGAGGGGTGTGAGCTTGTCTGCGCAGCTAGTTATCCAGCGGTGTAGTTCCTTGGCTGCAGAGTTGGCTTTGGCCGTTGAAGAGGGGGGTCGTGGATGAGGGTGGAGCTGAGGTGCTCCTCTGTGACCTTGCTCCAATTCCTTTGTGGTTGGCGTTGCATGGCCTTGTGAGTGGTGGTGGTGTTGACAGAGAGGTTTATGCAGTGGTGATCTGTCCAGAGGGGCTGTGAGGTGTGGCTGAAGCAGATGTTGTTCTCTCCTATGAAGATGGGGTTGAGGGTGTGTCCAGCCTTGTGTGTCTGGGTGGTGATGAGCTGCTTCAGTCTGAGGTTGGCGAGGTTGTCTATGAGGGCGGTGGAGTCTGGGTCGCTGCGGTTATCGAGGTGGAAGTTCAGGTCTCGGATGAGAATGTATTCCGTGGAGGCGATGGTATGGGGTGCATTGAGGTCCACAATGGTAGTGGTGAAAGAGGCACGATGCCAGGGGTCTGTAGGCAAGGGTGCTGCTAAGAGTTGTTCTAGGGCTGGTCTGGATCTGGAAGTGGAGGTGTTCGTTGTTGGAGATGGCGTCGCTCGTGCTGGAGGTGGAAAGTCGGAGGGAGCTCTTGTGAGCAATGGCGAGTCCTCCTCCTGGGCATTGGGGGAGTCCTTCCTCTGAATCATGTATCCTTCGGGGATGGCAGTGGTGATGTCAAGAGCAAAGGAGGCGTTGGTCCAGGTTTCTGTGACAAAGGTGATGTCTGACGAGAGGGTGTTTGTGGAGATCCCAGATCTCTGCGGCATGTCTGCGCAGGAAGCGCCAAGGAGGAGGATGCACTTCTCAGCTTCAGTGGTGTTGGCGTCCGGCGTAGGGGCAGCAGCTGTGGTGGTGTGGAGGGTAGTGAAATTTCTGTAGCAGCGATGGCATGAGAACTGACCGTCCGTGGTGTTCAGCATCGACAGCTGCCAGTTCTTGTTCCTTCCGGGGTTGAGTGCAAGGAAGGCAGCTGGGTCATAGCGGCGGTTGGTCAGAGAACCAGAGTCTCTGTCGCTGGTAGCAGACGGGTCTCAGACGGACTTGCCATTGGCATTCCAGTGACTGTCCGCTGCGCTCGTCCACTGTACGGCCGCCATTTAATAGGGGAAGGGGAGGAAAGTGCAGCTGGGAGGCAAGAGCGGGAAACCAGCGGGGGGGCAGTAGCCGTGGGGCAGCAGAGGTGAAAAACAGGCACGGAGGGCACACAGGAGAAGAGGATAAAGGGGCAAAGAAATTTACACTAAGGCAGTAAAATAAAATAAAATGCAAAAGAGACCACAAGGGCTCAGGGGCAACAGGCAGAGTCAAACCTCGAGCAGCGGAGAGGTAGAAGGGGCAGAGGAGTCAGCAGGGCTGCACGGGCAGAGAGCTGGGTCACTGACCAGGAGGTCAGAGGTCCTGCTCTATCATTCTGGAAATATCGCTAATGTGAAAGAAGAGGGGTTGGTTTTTGCTGTTGTTCATTTCGATTTGGATTTGTGGTGAAAGCTTTTTTGTCTGTGGCCAACTGGGGAGCATGATTTGGACTATATATAGCTGTTTTGTACATGCTGCTTATCTGTTTTATCACAGGACTAGGTGGAATACTGCAGGGACAATATAAAATGAGGGATATACAAATAGGAATTGTGCTGAGCACAATGGGATATAAATATATTGTTTAGATAACAGTTGCAAAATATAAGCCACATAGGTTTTCTTTTTAACCTTTACAGCTACCCCCGAGGAAGGGCTGTTTGTGAGCCCAAAATGCATTGGGTATACTTTTTGATCAAGGCTGCCTGGGGCTGTGGAACCGCACATGCTGGCGAATAAGGCTTGGAGTGGCATGTCACTAGCATTTGAAAAATATGGGATTCACGTTCTCTTAACTGGAAAAATGAAAAAACATTGCTATTAATTTGAGAATAGAATATGGACAAATAAAGGAATAAAAAATAAAAAATGGAACATTTGAGAAATAGAGGTTTCTCTGCACTTTCTTTGCTGTGCGATGTGTGTGAAAGGTATTTACGCTAAACTAATTTTGAATTCTTCACCAGTGTGCTGTTGGGGTAAAGCTCAAACAAGTCTGCATGCACTAACTTTGCCAAAGTAGCATCACCTAAAGGAATCTATGACAAAATGGTGTGCATTCCATCACTTTCATGAAGACATTAAATATGTTTGCCCCTTTCCAATAGCTAAACCGAAAATATGAGTAAAGCGATTTAAAAATAAAAAGAAAGAAAAAAGATGACAATCAACCCGAGACAGCTTGGAAAGATATGATTGACACATAAGAACTTGTGTTACAACAGAGGAACAGCAGAAATTCCACCAAGGATTTAAATAAAAAAAATTGCTATTTTCTTTTTATCTTGTTTTTCAGTGAAATTGTGTTGGTGATTACGTTTTACATGGCAAATGACACGGGTTCACAAAAAGAAATGTTATCAGTACTGTTTATGTATGTACATGGTTTATTTGAGTTAAAGTTATGGGAAATCATTTTTCTTTTATGTTTATGGGGTTAGTGTATACTTACAATCACATGGACGGTTCAAATCATCTCAGAGGGTTGAAATAGATGTGCTACTTGGGGAGGGTGCAACGGTCGAATGACACGGAGGCACAAGTGTGCTGGGAAGCTCAAGGGAGATGGAGATTTTGTTTAACAGCCAGCGAGTACAGTGTCATTCTGGGAATATTGCTAATGTGAAAGAAGAGGAGATTGTTTTAGCTGTTGTTCATTATTTTGTTTTGGAGTTAAGAAAGCGTATTCAGACAGAATATCGAGTGGGAAATGTTGATTTACACAAATAACGATTTTGAAATATCGTGACACAGAAATATCGACAGCAAGAATATCGTGGTCAGAAATATCAAATTTTGGTAAGAAATTTTGTTAAAAAAAATATAGAAGTCATTAATATTGTTTGCTAAAATATAGTTGTTTAAAATATCGATTTTTAAATTAGTGGTATGTATTTTAGTTTATATTTTTACAGTATGTAATCTATTATTTTGTATAAGTATTGTTTATGTTTTAATATATGTGTTATATTTTTAATAGTTATCCATTTTATTTTAGGTACATTTTGTGTTTTCTAGTTCTTTAGCAGGTTGTGGATTTATAGAGGAATAGGGTGGGAAGTAATGTAATTATAATAAATTAATGATTATGTTGTATGTATTAATATTTATTTATTTGAGCTTTTATCGTGTTTATTGTGGATATTAATTTATTTGTAATTATTTGATAATTGATTGTTAATTAAAATTAATTCCTTGGTAATTAATTATGGTAATTGCGTAATTTATTTCAGGTGTGGTATGTGGGGTCTATAGGGGTAAAGAATGGGAAGTAATTTATTTGTAATTAATTCTTTTTATTATTAGTTGTTAAATAATGTTAATTGATTGAAAACTAATCATGGAAATTGTCTGATTAATTTTAGGTGCAGGATGCGGGGTTTATAAGGGGAAAAAGGGTTGCAAGTAATTTATGTTTAATTAATGAATAATTTGATGTTAATTTATATGAATTCATTTTTGGTATATTAATTATGGAAATTGCGCAATTAATTTTAGGTAGGTGTTGTGGGGTTTATAGGGGTAAAGGGTGGTAAATAATATATGCTTAATTAATTAATGAGTTGATCATTAATATTAATAATTTATTTGGTATTTAATTAGGGTATTTTTTTATATTTTTTTGTTGTGGGGGTTTACTGGTATAGGGGTACATTTTGGGAAGTATATTAATTTTACTTACTTTATAATTAGTTGTTAAGTAGTACTAGTTTTCTAATTGAAAATAAGTTTTAATTTTGTAATTTCTTTTTACGGTTTCATTTTAGCTGTTCGTTGTGGGGATTATAGGGGTAAAGTGTGGAAAGTCAATTAATTTGAGTTGAATTTGTTTTTAATGAATAACATTTCTTTAATTGGTAATTAATTATGCTAATTAAGGAAGCACATTTTTTTAAATGTAGATGTGGGTTGGGAATTGTGTGGAGTTATAGGGTAGGAAATAAAACAAGTACATTTATGTAATGTTTTTATTTCTAACTAATTTCTAATAAAAATATTTATTTATTTAGAAATTATATTTTATTTCAATTAATATAATATTTGTAGGTATTTCCCATATATATATATTTAACATTATAATATGTTTTGTAAACATTTTTAATATTAAATATATTTGCATTTACATTGTTCATATATTTAAATATTTTTAAATTTATTCTGTTTTTTTAAATATTTTGGTTGGTAATATTTTGTTTGTTTTCAATTTTAAACTGACTGGAGTGAGAATATTTATTGCTACTCCTCTACAATCCAACACTTTCTCTACTGTTGCACTAATTAGAGTGGGAATAGTAACTGTTACCCCTCTGCAATCCAACACTCTCTCTACTGTTGCAATTATTGCTGTGGGAATAGTAATTTCACCCCAATGCTATTCAACACTTTCCCTACTGTTGCACTGATTGGAGTGGTAATAGTAAATGTTATCCCGCCACTATCCATCACTTTCCCTACTGTTGCACTCTCTGGAGTGGGAATAATAATTTTACCCCTCCCCTATCCAACACTTTGCAGACCTACCCCAGTGAAAGTGCCTAGGTAATTCCCACCACAGTGCACAATTATGAGGTCAGGGTGTTGGAGATGTAAAAAGGATTTCACCAATGGCATCAATTGGTGCCACTTTAACCCTCTCTGCCCAATCCATTTAATATCTACATTTGGTAAACCTAGGTCTTTGTGAATTCCTTTATGTTCTGCGTACCTTTGGCTCCACAAAATATAGCTGTGTCCTACAATCCACAGTCTAAGCATGTTAAAGGGAGGTCTGGATGCACTCAGATGATCTCTGTAAATGAAGGGCCAGTTTGAAAAGTAATATTTTTCAAAAATAGTGGAAAAGATGCAGTTTAGAAAAAAAGTAGAGAAATGATTGGTTGTTTGACAATATTCTACATTGAAAACTAGGGTGCATGTTTCTGTTTTTTGAAAGCCTGATTCTTATTGGTTAACAAAAATTGATAGAAAGGAACATTACATAGGATAAGCTGGTATATTGAGAAGTCAAGCACACTTGCTGTTTTGATTAGTAACATTGTGTGATAAACTTTTGACCTGTGTGCTCAGTTAACTGTTTCATGAAGTGTTTCTATGGTAACAGGCAGAAGGCAGAATGGGGGTATGGTTGAAATGTATGTTTTTGGAAAGGATTGAAATGTCTAACCAATAGAAATGTGTGTTTGGTGTTGTATTAAAGTGGCAAGGAATGTGATTTGATGTTCAGGTGTATATGTATTGAAAATGAGAGGGAAACTCTGCCATTCTATGGTTTTGGTGAGAGGTGTGGAAAACAGAGATTTTGAATAAGAAAATCTGCAGTGTAACTGACATACTTGTTATTCTACAAAACAATTGGAAAGGTGAGTTATTAATTTGTGAGGGAAAGTATGTGGTGCATTTTGGTTTTAATCAGAGTAATGTGTTTGTCCTGCTAAAGTGAAGGGAATATTTTTTTTCTCTAGAATTTTATTGTGAGTATGTGTGCATTTAGAAAGCATTCTGAGATAAGCATTTGTTTATTTTATGTGTTTGCATACAGATAACTATGCTGTTCTCTTGTTTTTATATTTATACAAAATAGGCCAGCAAGGGGTTTTGTTTCAGAATTATGAATTTAAGCCAAAATAGGACAAAATGAATCAGTTACACACACTAGTGTCAATGAGTGGCTAGGTTTGAATTATTATTGAACCAATGTTATTACCACACTAATAACACAAAATAAGTACACAAACCAGGGTTGTAGTCAAAGAATTATTATTTTCTTTATAGTGAATAAAAGGGTACTAAAAATGCATTTGGGATAAATGAGGAGCAGATTATATACTCCTACTATCGATCTCCAAACATAAGTCAAAACTGCTAAACAATATTGGTATACTGATTTCAAACCAACAGAGTAAATGAAAATCAATATAATGAAAAGCAATCAAGCAGGATTAGACTTTATAGTCGACGTTTCGGTCTTTTAGATGTGATTTCATAAGACCATCATCAGGACTTCTTTGTTGTGCATTTGGGACGATGACCCTACAGAGAGATGCAGAATACACCGCCTAGCGGTCAGTGATGCTGATCAGAGTCTGTCAATCAGTGGAGTCCAGGCCTTCCAAAGCTGAATATGGTCACTTGAGCAGATATTATTTACGCTCCAACTGTGAACTGCAAATTCGAGTTCAGACGGTGCATTTTAATTTTGACACGATTTGAAGCGTTTTTTAGGAGGCGACACGGATTGTGCAAGCAGCGTCAGGACGACAGCGGTCTTTGAGCAGCTCAAGTGACCATATTCAGCTTTGGGTCATCGTCCCAATGGTTTGTGTACTTATTTTGTGTTATTAGTGTGGTAATAACATTGGTTCAATAATAATTCAAACCTAACTGATTCATTTTGTCCCATTTTGGCTTAAATTCATAATTCTGAAACAAAACCCCTTGCTGGCCTATTTTGTATAAAGATTATTTGCCCAAGCCCGCAAGGGTTTATTGGGTTGCTCACCTGTTTTAATCATACCGTTCTCTTGTTTTGGCAGAATTAGAAACCAGTTATTTTTTATTTATTTGCAAAAATGAGTGAAGTTTGTACATTAAAATGTAGTACTCATTCTAGACTACGAAATTTGTTTTGGTAAAATAGAAGGGATAGTGTTGTTTGTGTAGAATCACACAGAGGTATATTATCAAGAAAGGCAATATAATTATTGTTGCTTTAGCAGCAGGAAACTGCCGCTAAAGCGGCAATAATGGGATTGATAATATGCTCTTGTGAATTCCTATAGCAGACCAGGTTCTGGTGTTAACCTGGGCTGCTATGGGAATTCCCCATGGCATAATATCAATCCCATTATCACCGCTTTATCGGCAGTTTCCTGTCCCTAAAGCGGCGATAATGTTATCGCTGTTGTTGATAATATGCTGCACAGTGTGTCTTCTGTGCATTTACGAATCACTCTGAGAGAAGCATTTTGGTACTTTGGGGCATATTATCTAGCAGGACGTTAAATGTTATCGTCGTTTTAGTGGCAGAAAACTGCCGCTAAAGCGGCGATAATGGGCTTGATAATATGGACTTGTGGATTCCAAAAGAAACATATGTTCTAGTGTGAACATGGGCTTCTATTGGGATTCTTGACGGCATATTATCAAGCCCATCATCCCCACTTTTGCGGCAGTTTTCTGCCGCTAAAACGGCGATAATTTTAACGCCCTGCTTGCTAATATGCCCCTTCATGTGTTTTCCGATATGTTATTAGTTAAAAACGTATCATGTTCTCACATTTTGGTAGAATTAGAAAATAGGTATTGGTTATGTGTTTCCAAAATGAGTTTAGTATTAATAGTAAAATGCAGTTCTGAAATACGTATAATGTATGGTTGATGTTTTTGCTGACAGATAAGTACAAATAATCTTGCACTGACACTTCCACCACTATGATTTCCTACACTACCCAAACACCTCTACACTATTGTAAACCCTTAATCTACCTCCAGCATGACCACCTACACTACTTATTCACCACTTTACTACCTAAACTTTATACTACACCAGCAGAACCTCCTACAGTAGCCAAACACCACTTTATTTCCTAAAACACTACCGTACCATGACCCCCTACACTACACAAACACCACTGCACTACTTTAAACCCTAAAACGCTATCCCTAGCATGATCTCTTATGGTACATAAATACCACTGCTGTATGCTAGAACACTACCCCAGTATGACTCCCTATACTACCTAAACACCATTTCACTACTCTAAAGCTTACATCTATCACACCAGGATCCCTTACACTACCCAAACACTATTATAGTATCTTACTACTGTATTTATAAGGAATATTGTTCTTTGTCTAGAATCACACAGTGAGTCTGTGCATTTAGGATTTCGTCTTAGAGAAGTATTTTGGTAGTTCATGTGTCCTTATGTGACCCCCTGAGCAGGCCTAGGGGGTCAGGGTGTGTCTACCCTGCCCCCTTTTCACATTTTGCACAAATATTTCACTGACTACCTCAGCCTCGCTTACTACCGGGGTACAAAATGGCTGCCAACAGTTGCTGATTTCGAATGTCTATAACCGCTTGAGAGCCACTTAGAATTCAAAGTGTCAACGGGACGATGCACTTATCCTACAAGGCCAATCCTCGCACAATCCGCGGATCCTCCGCGCCCATAGATATATAAATGACTTTAACCGTAACTTTCAAAGAAACTACTGAACAGATTGACACCACATATGCGAAAGTCACAAGTAAAAACTGAGGACTACCTCTCTGCCAAATTTGGTGTAATTCCGTTCAGCCGTTCGGGCTGTAGCCGGGGCTAAAGGTCCTATGGGAAATTGCATGGAGAAAACACGTTTTGTGATCCCTTTTTTCTCGGCCCCCGCTTCACCAATCACCCCCAAACTTTCAGGGAAGGAGCGGAACTGAGCTGGCCAAAAATTGGGAAAATTGAATGAAATTTCATCAATAGAGGGCAACGTTTTTGGCAATAGAATGTTGCGGGATTTCTACCCTAAATCTTAAATATAGTTCAGCAGAACCTTCAACACTACCCAAACACCAGTTTATTTTCTAGAACACTACCACAACACGACGCTCTATACTACAGAAAGACCAGTGCTGTACTCTAAACTCTAAATCTACCCCTATTATGCCCCCCTACACTGTATAAACACTGCTGTACTACCCTGAATAATAAAACACTATGCAGCACGACCCTGGACTCTACTCAAATACCATTGCATTACCCTAAACATTAAATCTATCTCACCACCACCTCCTATACTACCCAATCACTATAGTATAATCGTAGAACACTTCTCCAATATAACCCCGTACACTACTGAAACACTAGTGTACTAATGAAAAACACTACTGCAGTACGACTCCATACACTACACAAACACTACTACAGTACCTTAAACTCTAAAACACTATCCCTATTATGACCCCAGACACTACATAAACACCACTGCACTGCCCTAGAACAGTACCTCAGCACGATCTTCTACACTAGTCAAACATCATTCTTAAATCCTAAAACACTATCCCTAGCATGACCATGTACATAATATAAACACCACTTCACTATCCTAGAACACTGTCCCAGCAGGACCCTTTACAGTACACAAAGTCCACTGCACTACCGTAAACCCTAAATCTACCCACAGTACAACCCCCTACACTACCCAAACACCATTGCACTAGCCTAAACATTAAATCAATCTCAGCATGACCTCCTACACTACCCAATAACGACTGCACTATGCTATAACTCTACTCCAGCAGGACCCCTCTACACTACACAAATACCACTTCACTACCCTAAACCCTAAATCTACCCCCAGTGCGATCACCTATACTATGCAATCACCAGTGCAGTTCCCCAAATTCTAAAACATTACCCCAGCACGACCTCCTACACTACCCAAATACCACTGCACGACCCTGGGACACTACCCCAGCACGAGTCCTTACACTAGACCAACAACACTGCACTACTCTAAATTCTAAATCTGTAGTGTTGCAAAACCATAGTGACTGTTTATGTACCATCTAGTAATCTATTTACTAAAGTAAAAGTGAACCAATTATGAATTCACTCAGTGTCTTTCCTTATAGTATTGTGATTAAGAAAATATGTATGTAGTCCTAGAGTGCTTCAGGTTTTAGTGTTATGGAGTGCTTCAAACTGGTATGCACTATGTATGTAGTGCTCTTACAACTTTCACAGTTCTGCTTCAGGCTTCAATTTTTTTGTTAGAATTTATATGAAATGTGTTTGTACAGTAATAAAAATTTATAGTTTTTTAAAGTTTTTAATAAATACTCATATATGTTTATTTTGTACATATACTGTTTATCATCGTTAAAATAAAGTTATCATGCCGCAGAAAGAAAGTAGAATAGAAAGTCAGAAAAAGGATACTTATTTGAAAAAACTCAACCACAACTCTTGGAAGACCAACATAAAGTGGTGAAAAAGAGAACAATTTCTAGTAAGACTTTTAAAGACTTTATAAAAAAGATTACTAGACTGAGAAAAAAAAAATACAAATGTGCAAAGCAGTGAAAATGTTCCAAGCACAAGAAAAAGTGCAAAGAATAGGAAAGGCAAAAAAGGCAATGTAAAAACAAAGGATACAACTTATAGTAAAAGAAGAGAAAATCAATATAAAGAAATCCGCCAAAAATTATTTTACAACAGAGTTGTGAATAACTTACTGAAAGTCACAAAAAAAATAGAAAGAGAACACAATTTTATCAAAATAGAAGAAGCATATGGAATCCATTGTTGAAAAGGCTTTTGAAGTAAAGAGAAAACTCTTCATTTTAGTACTGAAGAGAATTCGGTCATTTGATAAACCGATACATTTAATGAAGGCCGAAGGTAAGAGGAAAAGAGTAATTAACAAAACAATTTTTTGTGATTTTTTTTGGACAATGGAAACACAGTTCAACTTCTGGGCCTTTTTTTAACGAAGAGAGTTATTTAGAGAGCAATAATTTGTTGCATGCAGTTGACACCAGTGGTCAAGCTTATGAGGTTAGAGATGGTTGTCCAATTGAGAAAGAGCAAATGGTTCCTAGAAATGCAGAAGAAGTGATAGCTGATGAAGTTCTAGGCAGACGTCCTAAAGCCCCAATATACACTTGGGATTGTAGTAGTATTTGTAGTGTACGACAAAAATCTATTGATAAATTACGCAAATTCTTACAAGCATATTGTAAAAAAAAGTGTTAAACAAAAGATTAAGCCGTTGCAAGGACTAGACCCTTGCAGAGTTAGAAAACATACTGGTTTGCAAGGTCATTCTCTGGCTTGTCTTTCGAAGAAAGTATGTCAAAGTGTTTTTTACATTTCAGGATGTTGGCAGTACATCATACTCAAATGCGGAAGTTAGTGAGAAGATTGTATTATGCAAAAAGTCCAGCACTAAAGTTAAATGAATTGAACAATGTTCTTTTGCGAGGGTCAGTATCAGATGTGAAAAAGATTTGTGATGATATTGAGTTTTGTTACTTTGGTCCTAAAGAAAAGAGTGAAGAAACTCAAACATTAATAGAAGAAGATGTTGCAGAGAATGTTAAACATAGTTGTACCAAACATTTTGAAAATTAAATTACAAAGTTTAAGGTGATTTCAGGTGAAAGGCCAAATTTGTTGTCGCTGAACTCAATACAAAAATCAGACTAGGAGTGTTGATCTGTATTTAAAAAGTGAAAAAGAAAATAATGATAAGCGGAAGAATTTGCAACTTATTTGTTGGTAGAGAATTGTTTTGATTTGGGTTCTGATCAGTGTATTTGTAAATATCGTTATAACAAGTTAGATGAGAATAGAAGGCCTGCTAGAGCTGTGCATAATAATTTAGAGTTAGTTGCTATTCCTCCACAACTGACAGATCTCAATACCTATGAGTCTATTCTCATTCAGTGTGTGCACCCGTTTTAGGCTATTTTTCGTATAGATCCTAAAACAGGTAAATTACCTCCTTCAGATTTACAAAGAGGATTAAAAGGAAGAGTGGTGTACTTACCATTAGATTTAAAGAAAAATATTGAAACTATTGGCGTAGACAGTGTAGAAAAAGAACCTCTAGTTATTGTTGTTAATGGTGTGCCAACTAAACATAAGAAAATCTGGCAGGAGTTAGTGGATGTTAGGAAAGTGCAAAAGGCAACATTGTATTTGATCAAAAATAATATATACCATAAGAATCTTTATATAGGAGAAGAAGAAATACTTTTAGAAGAAGATACTGAAACGTCAAGTGGACAAATTGAAAAAGTGGACATGTTAAGATGTGAAGAAATCTATGAACATTATAGTGTGCATCCACTTCATTCAAAAGAAGTGATGGGAAACACAATTGATTTGTTCCAAATGAAAAAGGCAAAAGGAAGTCCCATGAGTGTATGGGAAGAGAGCTTGGAAGCTAGTTGTTTTCCTCCCAACTGGAAAAGGAGGACGATATGATGAACATCGTGTGCAGATTCCTGCATCTGAATATCGGACAACAAGATTATATGCAGAAGATCCAAGATTTTGACAATGTATTCCTTATATATTTCATCTATGCAGTCAACCATATTCTAAAATCTGGAATACATCTGCAAAATGTATCTGCAAAAGATTTTATGGATAAAGTGCACCAGAGAGATGATTATCTAGAATCTCAGCTCATTAATTTAATGGCATGTCAGCGTATGAATATTGGTACCGTCGTCATGGAGAACTAAAATGTATGCTACGAAACTTAGGAACTGCAACATGGTTCCTTACCCTGAGCTGTGCTAGGTACGCTTGGGATGATTTACTAGAATTTCTTCGAGAGGCAAATTTGAATATAAAAAACATTGAATACAAGACAACTGGAGAATTGTGCTCTTTGGATCCTGTTAATGTATGCAGGTATTTCAATCATAGATTTGAGGCTATGATGTCTTTTATCTGCAATAAAAAAATCCTCCTCTTGGAGAAGTTGTGGATTACTTTTGTAGAAAGGAGTATCAAACAAGAGGTGCTCCTCATATACATATACTGTTATGGATTAAGGATGCTCCCAAATTTGGAACAGATGTGGATTATACTGTTTTGAGTTTTATTGAACAGTATACATGCAACATGTGCTGTGCCCAAAAGCACAGAAGAAAACAACTTAAGAGCACAAGCCTTACGATTCCAAAGCCACCGATGTGGAAAATACTGTTGACGAAAGTACAAATCTAAGGACAAGTTCTACACCAAATGTCGTTTTGGATTTCCACATCCTGTAATATCGAAAGGAAGAGTTAATAGTTTTATGTCATCTTTGCGACATACTATCACAAGGAAGTCTCCAAAAATACCTACTACTTAAGAAGAAATGAAGAGTCAAAATACATAAATGACTACAACCATTTTGTCCATGTGGAATGCTAACATGGATATTCAGTACGTTGCGGACAATTCCATTGCTGTTGCTAGATATGTAACTGATGTAAATAAATACTGCAGAATTCCAGCGATATAGAAACAACCATCAAAGGCAGTTTATTGAAGAAGAAAATAAAAGCCAACTATCTCTCAGCTGACCCAACTCGCAACTGACAAGACATAGGGGCCCATTATGATGTCGGGCGGATTGCCCCCACCAGGCTGGCGGTAGCCACCGCCAGCCTCGCGGGGACAATTCGCCCGACATCTACACTCGTTTCCCCCCCACGCCATATTAGTATGGCGAGGGGGATCTCGGCGGACGGAAAGACCGTCTGCTGCTTTTCCGCCCCGGTCGCCTTGCGGCCGGGGCGTAAAAGGAATAATATGGTGGCGGTGACTATCAGACACCGCCAGCCATATTATGATGGGCATTATGAAAGGCATGCGGTCTTCACTTTGGGAGCCCCCTGTGGGCCCCCAAAGTGAAGGAGGGGTGGGGGGTGCACACGGAGGGGTACCTGTGGTACCACCCTGCATTTACATATACAATGCGGTAGGCACCGCGCTGTGCCTGCTGCAGTGTGTTTGCAAATGCATACATGCATTTATGGCATTGTGGCGGGCGGTGCACAGAGCACCGCCTGCCACAATGTTATAAATGCAGGATGCGGCCGCATCCTAATACCACCCACGGGACCCCCGCCCTTATGGCGGGCGGTCCCTAGTCCCGATAGGATGGCGGGCGGACTAAGTCTGCCCGTCATCCTAATGACCCCCATAGAATCTAGCCAAGTCAGGCAAGAGTTTAGAACTACAAAGGACTCTAGAACAGTATGGGGATAGGACACAAAGGAAGGGCTACATGACAAGTAAGATAAATATATTTACAACACATCTTGCTCCTTTAACATTGCAATAAACAGAAAATAATAATAATACAAAAATAAACTAGAAAGAAACCACATTAGACATAGCTAACACAGATAATCATTTAAATAAATAGGAGGTCTACGAGTTCTAACAGTCTTAACCACAGGAGATGTCTGAACAGGTGAAGAATACGTTTGCCGTCACCCACTGAGGAAAGCATCACCACCACCTTCCTCCCTGCGAACAGCCATGGGAGAAAGAAACAATGCCTCCTCAGAAGTAGACAACATGTAACCAGAAGTTGAAGATGATTCAGGTTCATACACATTAGGTAAAGAAGACTCAGGTTCAGACTGATTAGAACAAGAAGAAAGACCTGATCTCTGAGACAAACTGCGAAGGTTCAATTTTTCCCCATTCTCCAATACAACATAATTAGGAAAAGATTGTTTTACCTTGCAAGGACCTCTAAACTTGTTTAAACCTTTTGTAACTCTTCCTGGTTTAACCTTTACCAGATCACCAGAAGAAATCTTATTTTCAGAACGGATTGGTTGGTTAACAACAGGAAATTCAACAATTTTATTCTTCAACCAAGAAGGATTCGACTTGGTACCCGGACGCCTACCTCTCATCAATTCAAAAGGAGATTTACCATTGGACTCATATGGGGTAGTGCGATAAGCCCACACCATGTCACGAACTGTGTCATGAGAAAAACCACCAGAAGCCAAAGATATCTGAATGATGCCCTTAACAACTCTGTTGGCCCTCTCACAAACACCATTGGCCTGGGGGTTATACAAAGAAGTGCGGTGGTGTCTGACCCCACAATTCACCAAAAGTTACGCATCTCATGCGAAGTGAGTTGAGTACCATTATCCGTAATCAATATGAATGGGCACCCCTCCTCATGAAATAAGTCAGTAAGAAATGTTTACTGTAAGCCACTTAGAAAAAAGATCGATTACAACTATAGCAAAACGCTGATCAACAGGTAATTCAGACATAGGTCCAATAAAATCAAGACATATACTATGCCACGGTTGCTGTGGAACAAAATATCATTGCTGGTGTGATGAGCTGCTAATTTAAGTCTCTTTTCGCTATTCTTACACAAAGTACAATTCTGAACCCAAGAGGAAACCTGAGCATCTAGAGCTGGCCACCAAAAATCTGCTCTAACCCTACGTTGTGTGAAAGTCTGCCCGAGATGACCCTTATGGGCTAAAGCAATCAATTTAGAGCTCATGGAAACAGGAGGAATAAAGGTATCCCCTCGCATAAGGATGTCATCTCCAGAAACAGATAATTCATCAATAACTTTAATATAAGGACAAACAGACGCTTGGACACGACTCTCACGTCGAACACCCAATTTGATCATATCTACCACACTCTTCAAAACACTATCTTGAGACATAGCAGAAGACCACTCCATTTGATCAAAAGTACCAACATCCAAAGCCAAATATCTTGCACAAAAGCAATAGCAACATCATCCTGTTCTTGCAGTGCAGTCTCACTGTCAGGCCCACTCTGGATGGATAGCCTAGGTAAACAATCCGCTTGTATGTTACGCCAGCCCTGAATAAAATAAATATCGTATTGATATTCTTGGAGTCTGGAGGCAAGCCTAGCTAGTCTCGCAGAACCCTTACCAGAACTGCCAGGAGAAAAAACACTAACAAGAGGTTTATGATCTGTCACGAGTTTAAAACGAGTGCCCCACAAATATGTCCTGAAATACTGCACGACCCAAGCAGCCGCTAAGGCCTCCTTCTCAATGACCGAATAGTTTTTTTCAGAAATAGACAGAGTGTGTGAAGCAAATTCAATAGTTCTTTCACCCTCCTCACATTTCTGCAAAAGCACAGCACCTAAACCTGTAGAACTGCCATCGACCATAAGTGTGGAAAGACGTCTGACATCAAAAGGTGCCAAGACTTTAGCCTCACACAACTCTTGTTTGATAGAATTAAATGTATGAGATTCACCCCATATGAATTTTACACCTTCCTTTAAAAGCAGCCTCAAAATAAGTGTTTTATCTGAAAAATTCTGCACGAACCTGGAATAAAATTCAATGAGTCCCATAAATGATCTAAGTTGATCCTTATCAACAGGGCAAGGTGCCAAACGTATAGCATCCAATACATTATTCTTAGGCTTGATACCACGCGCAGAAATCTCATACCCCAAATACTCAATATGCTGCACTAAGAAAGTATATTTTTCTTTACGCAAAGTCAAACCAGCCTTTTCAATTCTAAGCAAAACTTCTTTAAGAGCAGAGTTATGATCCTCAACTGTCTTCCCAAAAATCAAGATATCATCTTGAAAAAAAACTGCCCTTTCCACACAATTCTGTAACCATACGCTGGAAAATGCTGGCAGCCGATGTTAGACCAAACGGAAGCCTGGTAAACTGAAAAGTACCTTCAGAGGTAATGAAAGCAGTGAGGCTCTTAGATTCGTCGTGGAGACGAATCTGGTGGTACGCACTCTTCAAGTCAAGTTTAGTAAAGAATTTTGCACCATTCCCATCCTCGTCGCCAAATGATGTAAATAAATACTGCAGAATGCCAGAGATGTAGAAACAACCATCAAAGGTAGTTTATTGAAGAAGTAAATAAAAGCCAACCATCTCTCAGCTGACCCAACTCGCAACTGACAAGACAAAGAATATAGCTGAGTCAGGCACGAGTTTAGAACACAGGAAGGGCTACATGACAAGTAAGATAAATATATTTACAACAGTAACATCTTATATTACAAAATCAGAAAAGACAGAATTGAAAGAAATGTGGGAAGAGATTTCTTACGAGAAGACTCTAAGTAAGAAATTATACAGTTTGAAGATGTTATCGCATCGAGAAATCGGAGCATATGAATGCTCAAACCGGTTATCATCGGCAAGTCTATACTCCAAATCTAGAAGAATCATTTGGGGGAGTCTAGGTCTTGCAGCAATGCGAAATCGGGTACTGAAATCTTTTCAAGAAATTTAATATTTAGCAGAAAAAGATCCAGAAAGTACAGATATTTTGAAAACAAATATGTTGGACACTTATTACCCAAACAGAAGTCATCATCTTGAGAACATGTGTCTCTATGAAGTGCTGCAAAACTACACTTTTAAACGGAATACTACAGAGAACATCAATGATGGAAAATATGGAGTCATTGGTTCCGAAGGATGTTTGGTGAAACAAACGAAAGGAAAATTGATTAATCATAGGAAGCTGAGTTGTGACACTGCTGATAAAAGGGAATTTTAATATTTAGCTCTTTTACAACTATTCAAACCATGGCGTTCAGTACTGGAATTAATTGGAGATTTCCAGAGCTATGAAGATTCCTTTAAAGCTTGTAAAGATAGCATACAATGCAGTGCTTTTGCAAATTATGTGAAAATGTTGACCAATGAAATTGATCAAGAAGCTACAATTGCAGCTGAGATTGCTAGAGACAGTTCTCAAGACAGTCAAAGTTCTGCTGCACTGAGTCATGATCCACTAGGACAACCAATTGTTGAAAACGAAGAAGCAATTGCCATGAATGAGGTGGAAACAGCAATGCATCAAGCTCAAGAAGATGTAACACACTTAGGAAACTTGGTGGAACAACTAAATGTTGAACAAAAACAAATATATGATCAAGTGAGACAACAGATTGACCATGGATTACTTCATGAAAAGAAAGAGTGCTCATGTACGTCATTTCAACCATTCCGAATGTACGTGAGTGGACAAGCTGGAACAGGAAAAAGATTTTTAATTAAATTAAATACAAGCTATCTACAGAAAACAACTGAGTCGCATTTGTCTTGTGTTGTCACTGCTCCAACTGGGTTGGCAGCACACAACATTAAAGGAACTACTTTACATCATTTAATAATGCTACCAGTAGAGCATGAAAATAAATTGGAATACCACAAGCTATCTGGAGAAGCCTACTGTGAAGTTTCAAGAGTCATGAAGAAAATGAACCTTCTCATTATTGATGAGGTAAGCATGGTCTCAAACTTAATGCTTGCCTTTGTGCATTTAAGAAAGCAGCAAATTCTTAAAAGAGAGTATGACATATTATTTGGAGGAAAACACGTCATAGTTTTTAGAGATCTACTGCAACTGACTCCTGTAAAAGGACAACCAGTTTTTAATACACGTGCGCATGAAGACACCAGAAAGTCCCTGGGTAGTGTTGGAAAAGTGAACATATGGTCATATTTTGAATACAGAGAACTCATTACAAATATGCAACAGGCAAATAATGTTGATTATGGAACTATTCTCCAAGATATAAGAATTGGAATACTGACAGAATACGGCAAACAAGCTTTACAGACTCGATTACTTTCGAATTTGTTTCAAAATTAAAATATAGTTCCTGAGAAAATATACATGGAAATTACAGATAAGAAATCTGTAATCTGCTTAATGCCAACACTACGTGAGTGTTCTATATTTAACTAACAACTTTTGAAACTGGAAAATGAAGAAATAATAAAAATGGAAGCCATCGATAATATAGAACATGAAGGAATCACTATTATTTTGACCGAAAAATTGAAGACCAAATTGGATTCTTTAGAAAAATCAATATCTAAAACTGCTGGTTTAGAAAAGAATCTTTATGCATGTAGGAACTGTCGTATAATTTTAAGGTGTAATTTAGATGTAGGAAAAGGTTTAGTTAATGGAGCAATGGGCAAAGTTGTGGATTTTGTTAATCAAAATAAAGATGGTATTGAATTCTTTAAAGATTAAATTTGATCAGATTGAAGAAGTGAAACAAATTGGTCGTTGTTCTGGTTTTTTTTTTTGCCTGTTTATATGTCCGTAGAAAACAGTCCATTTTCTCTGGCATATGCAGTGACTATTCATAAATCTCAAGGTTTAAGTGTTGACAGTGTTTTGGTGAACATTTGAAATTCTGTGTTTAGAGAAGGTATGGCATTTTTTGCTTTGTCCAGAGTCAGAACATTATCTGGTTTGTTTTTGATTGATTTTGATGATACCAAGATTACTGCAGATGCCAACTGTGTCAAGAATACAATAGGTTAAGAAGAGTATATGCTCCTAATGTAGGTCAATATCCTGTATTTGAAAAGCGTGTGGTTGCTCGAAAAAGAATGTATGAGAATATCTGTACTGAAGGTGTAGAGAAGGGACAAAAACAAGATAATGTTGTGATTGCAAGCAAAAAGAAAAAGGACACTGTTAAAGAGAGTGTTGGTTATCAGTTTGAAAATAGTTCTGGTGTCAACTGCTATGCTACTGTAGTGGTCAAGGTTGTTTTTTTTTTCTTGAAGGTTTGCAACAGCAAATTATGGAGAATCAGGAAAAAAGATTTTCGGGCACATGCATCATTGTCAATTGCATTCGCAAACGGTGCGAATCACAATTTTCGGCTGTTTGCGAATGCAATTGACAAAATTGGGATGCATCACGTTTTTCGCAAATGTAGAAATCGCAATCATGTTGCAATTTTTAAAATTGCGATTGCATTTAAGAAATCGCAATTTGTGATTTCTTAAATGCAATGCATGAACAATTTAAATTTGTGAATTCGCAAATAGGGAGAGGTAAATTAGCATGAAGTCGACCTTCATGGTAATTTGCGAAAACTTTAAAAAATGCACAAAAGTGCATTTTTGAAAGTTTCATTTTACACACACACATGCCCTTGGAGCATGTGTGTGTGAAAAATGCACTTAAAGTTATATTTCAGGGGTGCAGGGGGTGGTCCTTTGGACCCCCCCTGCACCCTTGAAATTGCATTCTCAATTTGCAATTCGCAAATTGCTAATCGCAAATTAAAAAATGACGTCCCATTCATTCCTATGGGCCTCTAGGCCCATGGGAATCAATGGGAAGGGATTCCTTAATTGCGATTCGCAAATTGTGAATCGCAATTAAGGAATTTTAAGAAATCGCAAAAAAAATTGCGATTTCTTGATGCATAGCCTTTTGCGATTTCTTAATTGCGATTCCTTAATTTTCGCAATTAAGAAATCGCAAACGGCAACAATGGTGCATGTGGCCGTTTGTTCCTTGAGACATTCTCTTTATGAAAAATCAAGAACAGATAAAAGTAAAATACAAACCCTTTTGATGTTCGTAATCTTTTGGATGTATGTTCTGGTTCTACACAATTTACACAAAATATCCAACAAGATGCTCAGGAGTTTCTAATGTATATGCTTACAGAATTGGAAAATTAAGGTGTAGACATAGAGAATATTTTTGGCGTTTGTTATAAATGGGAACATCAATGTGAAAATTGTATGTATACATGTAGCACTAATGTAGACACTGAAAGATTTTTATATTTGACATTACCGAACTGTAAATCAGTGTCTTTCAGTAAATTAGTTAAAGCTGCAAATCAAAACATGGAGTTTAGGCAATGCAAATCAGAAATGTTATCAACATTATTTATCCAAAGACATGGAAAATATATAATTTTAATGATGCAACGTTGTACAGCTGATGGAAGAAAATTGTGACACTTTAATAAAACATTTTGTTGCTACACAACTATCAATATCTGGAAGGAATTTTGTAGCAGTAGCAATAATTTTCCACAATGGTCCTTCAATAACATCAGGACATTACACTGCATATCTCAAAAGTGAGAAAGGCTGGAGTCTTTGTAATGATGTTGAGTTGGTTTTCAAACAACGTTTGCCTTTCGAATTGCGAAATTCCTATCTAATATTTTTAAAGCCAAAGTTTTGAGAAGATAATGTAGCCTCTGAGGAATTTATTGTTATCATTTTATAGGATTATCATTGGACAATTTACATATAAATTACTGCAAAAATACAATTTGTCCTCAAGGAATTGTATATCTTTGAATCATGGACTTTTTGTTGCACATTGTCTCGGTGTATAATTTTAAGAATTATTATTTATAGTGTTTATCAATTTAAGTTATAACATTTTCTTAGCAATAATCATTTTATATACATGTGATTTGTATTATCTAGTATTTTACTATAGATGTATTATTGTTTTTTTTTTAAACAATCTAATTGATTGGGGTTTTTTTGCCTGCTGTTATGTGATGAGTACAATTGAAATCACTGTTTCTAGTGAAATTCAATATATATTGAGAACAGCAAAAAAGGCAAAGAAATTACTTTGTAAAATGTTAAAATTATGCTGTGCTGTTAAAAATGTATTATATGTTATAACTATTTTTTCTATTATTTACAGATCTTAATTTTAAAATATCAAATTTACCACCATTTAGATTATAAAAAACAAGTGAATAAAATGCGTACTGTTTTTTACGTGTATTACTGTTGAGGTAAGTTTTAGTAAGTCTTAAAATGGAGAATGAACTGTGTTTCCACACAGTGGAAGAAAAGGAACATGGATGGACTGGATTTCTGTCAGAAAATTGCAATGCAAAGGGTAAAAAATAGGGGACAGTTTAGAACACCTGTCTGCAAGATATATGGTATACTACCAAATAGACTAATATGGTTCTTCTGCATGACTTGATAATTTCAGAATTAAAAGAAATGAAACTGTTTAATTTAAACCACATCAGTCAGTGTTTTTGCAAATGTCATTAGGTCACATCCTTTCCCTTCAGTAATATATAAACATGTCCTATCAGTTTCCTAAAACGTAAGTAGTTGTAAATGTATCTTGTTCTCTATTATCAGTACCGAAATGTACTCCTATAATAACAATTGGCCAAGCCATTAACACTCTTTATTATTTATAAGGTGAGGAAAAGGCATTCTGTATACCTTTTCTTTTCCATGTAAATATAATCTCGTTATACACAGTACTTTGCGTTGAAAATGTGTTCTACAGGTTTTGTTGTGCGTGTTTGCACAGAACACTCATGAAACAAGACACATTTCCAGATTTATCAGAAATCATAAATCTGGACATGTAATGCTACACCATCCTTCTATTGGTGTAGCAGAGCACAACGAGGAACATTGTTTTCACTTCTCATTTTTTCACTTTCAATATATGCTGCACAGCATATATTGAAGGAGAAAAATGCCTTTACTGATTGTTTTTGTGCAGGAAGGTGTCCCTTCTTGCACAAAAACAATCTCCACATGACACGGACATCCTTGCACCATGGTGCTAGGGTGCCTGTGTCACCACATGCCTGCAGTTTCTGCAGCTGTGCAGAGGGAAGCACAGAGTTGCAACATGTTTATGTACATATGTTACATCCTTGTGCTTTGGAAGTACCACATGATGCTGTAGTTAAACAGTTTACAGTGTCATGCTGCAGCACTTCCTTATAATTCTGAACTTATGCATTCACCACACTTCAGAAATGTATTTTTACTGTCAATTATGCACTACACATACATTCATCTCAACTTTCACACACTCGCATACTAGTTAAGATCTTTCTTTAACCAGAGTAGTTAGTTCTGAAAAGAACTTTTTTTCTTCTTTGTGTTGTTTTGTTTTTTTGGGGGATTTTTTTAACGATTTTGTATTTTTTTGTTTTTTTAAAACAGGGTAAAACATGAGAACTGGGAAAAGAGAACTAAAAACAGGGAGGAGAGGAGAAAAAAAATCTAACAATGGTGGTGGTCAACAGCTCAACACACCAGATCCACCGACTGCTCTCCAAATGCTATCAGAAGTCCACATTTTACACAGCTCATTCTGAGTTTCCCAAATTGAGGACGAATATCAGGGTGTGTGGTAGAGGTTGATGGTGTTGGTCCACTCGTACTCTGGCCTTCTGATGAAGCAGGAGGAGCCTCTCTCAAACTCCTTAACTCCTCCTTTGCAAAGTTGGCCGGATGCTTAAATTGCAAGTGCTTCCGCATACTTGCAGTTCCGCATGAGTGCTTTTTGTTGGGGTCCCCACCAGACAATGCTGGTATATTTTTGCTTTAGTGGAGGTTCAGAAACAAATTCTTGCTGTGATGAGTTCTCTGAATCAGAGGATGATGATGGATTAGCAGCCATAGTATCTTTAAATGAATCTCTTCTCCAAAAAATAAAGAGCAGCAGATCTTCCCAGGAGGTCTTTCCTTCAGCAAATTTTTAATAAGAGTAATTGAAATGGGTGGGGTCCTATAATAGTTTCAAGAGGAAGTGTAATGAACCAATCAAATCTCTGTTTTTAAAGTCACATGGGGTGCGCATAGGATATGCACACTCAATACGCACCCTGCTTGCATCGTGCTCGTGTCCAGTGCGACTTCGCGAAATTGCATAAAAAAGTTATGTACTTTTTAAGAAAGTTAAGAAAATGTCTTCTCTTAATATTTATATTAAATATATAGAAATAATTTTTCCAACATTAAAGAATTCGCGGAAGCAGCACACCCACTGCGTCCGATATGCATATGACATCACGCGCTACCGCGAGTCCGTCACGTTATACGTACATCTCTCGTATTCACCAGGCGTCGCGCACAGGTCGCATAGCAACTGCGTTGGAGAAGTCATACCCGTCGTGCACCCTACTCGGATCCTACACAACAACCGTAAAATGGCGGAGACGTTTTGCGCAGTAAACGAGCAGGGTGTTCGTACGGTGCGCAACTCCCAAAAAAAATTAAAAAAAATGTAAGTATATATTGAAAAATATATAATAAGGAAATAATATATATTTTTATGTACAAAAATGTAATACATTTTTTTTAATGTCATTTAAAAAATAACATCTAAAAATAAAATGATTAAAAAATATATTTAGAAAATATCAAAAAACAATACATATATTTAAAAATTATGATTTACAAAATCTTTGAAATTCACAAAAAAAAACATAGGTTTTCCATATGTTATAGTTAAGAATTAGCATTTACAAAACCTTTTAAATTCACTGAAAAAACCATAGGTTTCACAGACGTTATAGTAAGGAATTAGCATTTAAAAAACCTTTGAAATTCACTGAAAAAACGATAGGTTTCAGACAAGTTATAGTTAGGAATTAGCATTTAAAAAACCTTAGAAATGTACTGAAAAAAACAAAGGTTTCAGGGGTGTTATAGTTAGCTGGACATTTCACTCGTATAAAACAATTGAAATTCCCCCGTTATAGTTAGTTGTACTAACTATAACTCACGCGCCCACAATCCACTGCTGATGATGTCACATATTACATCATTCATGACATGGTCAGTGACATCACCGATGACATCACTGATGACATTTCAAATGACATCACTGATGACATCATCCATGTGACAACCTGATACACCTCATCATACAGTAGCATAACCTTTCAACACTCATTATAAAATATGAAGTAGCATATTTGAAACCATTGACACACCAGTACAAGATTCTAAAAACCCACTCAGTGATTGCTACATCTACACACAGCTAAACACTTACCTATAGATTCACTCATACATGCTAACAAAGATCAATAGAATACTATTAAATATACTTATACACCTACATCAACATTACACACCAGCACATATCCTATTCACTTATACAGACATCCTACTCACTTATGCAAACAATTGATCATACTTATATTTACTAAGCTACACACTTACACAAACACTACTTTATTTATTCATATAGATAGTAATTCATACTTAGTGTATTATATGTATACTTATTTACATACAACTGTCACATATTCTGCCTTCTCATATTTTTAGTTTGTTGGACATATATCATTGAGAAATATATTTACTTATCACCACACCCATAACGAGATTCACTCACCCACATACAGTCTTAACCTTATGTACTTACTAAATCAACTATTTACACATCTTTCGACAGTCACACACGTCCCACCCAACCAGACACACATTCATTCACTATCCCATACAAATACTCACTTAACTAATTCATAACTAATGTAGACTTTCACATAGCTAGTAACCAACTTATGTAGTAGTTTACACAACAAGAGATAGAGTGATACAAGTATTCATACAGTTTAATCACTATCCCATATATTTAGTGAGACACTTTAAATTCCTCACTTAGACAGTCAATCACATTGCTACTAAATCCTCCATTCACACACTCATACATCATACAAATGCTAATTCCAAACTATAACTTGTCTGAAACCTATGTTTTTTTCAGTGAATATATATATATATATATATATATATATATATATATATATATATATATAGACATATATATATATATATATATATATATATATATATATATATATATATATATATATATATATATATATATATTCACTGAAAAAACCATAGGTTATAGACCATATATAGTTAGGAATTCGCATTTACAAAACCTTATTTTACTCACACAAAACCATTGAAATTCCATATATAGTTAGTTGCACTAACTATATATCGCGCACCCGCAATCCACTGCTGATGATGTCACATATTACATCATTCATGACATGGTCAGTGACATCACTGATGACATCACTGATGACATCTCAAATGACATCACTGATGACATCTCAAATGACATCACTGATGACATCACTGATGACATCTCATTTGACATTACTGATCACATCACTGATGATATCATTCATGTGATAATACGATGAACCTCTTCAGACTCTAATATAACCTTAGATACAATCAGTGTAAACAGACACTCACAGACTGTCACTCATCCATGGAGTTACTCACACACCTAGTCAGTCATGCAAAGAATCAATCACACCTCCATTTCCTCAACTATACAGTTATACAAACTTTACTTATTCAAACATATACTAACACATATTTACTCTCTTATACAATCCCTGATACAAGTTCACAATGATCCATACCGCCACTCACACATTCACTGGCTCTTATGCACAGTTATTTATATATGTCAACTCTTACATGTACTGTGTTTTACATATGTACTTACTTTGACATGTAGCACTGAGATATCCATTCACTCACCAATACACTCATGCACACAGTCAACCGCCCATACAGCTGTTTCCACATGCACTTTTGAAACCATACATCTAGTGAATCAACTGCTCACACATCTATGCACAGAGTCATACACCTCCCAGCCACCCACACACACACTCAGTCTCCCATACAAATACTTGGGCAACCAATCAATAACCCATATAGTTACTCATATAGCTACTTATCAGCACATGCAACAGTTTACAGAACAACAGACATAATGATGCACAAATTAAGACAGTTTAGTCACTAACCCATGCACTCAGTGAGACACATTTAATCACTCACTCATACAGTCAGTCATGCACCTACTAAATCCTTCATCCAGACACTTATACATCCACTCATTCTTCAATATGTAAGACATATTTGAACTTTACAGAAACATACAGTCACTGGATGTTGTCATCAGTGATGTCATCAGTGATGTCATTTGAGATGTCATCAGTGATGTCATCAGTGATGTCACTGACCATGTCATGAATGATGTAATATGTGACATCATCAGCAGTGGATTGCGGGTGCGCGATATATAGTTAGTGCAACTAACTATATATGGAATTTCAATGGTTTTGTGTGAGTAAAATAAGGTTTTGTAAATGCGAATTCCTAACTATATATGGTCTATAACCTATGGTTTTTTCAGTGAATTTTCAAGGTTTTGTAAATGCTAATTCCTAACTATATATGGTCTATAACCTATGGTTTTTTCAGTGCATTTTCAAGGTTTTGTAAATGCTAATTCCTAACTATATATGGTCTATAACCTATGGTTTTTTCAGTGAATATATATATATACATACATATATAAACATATATCATCTGTATATCTATATAAATACAAACATAAATGCATGCATACATATACTTATATGCATACAGATGCATGTTATTTACATGAAAGTTGAAAAAACACTAATAAAAGCAAAGCTAAAAAGCCACCTCATTACAAACAGAATGGCTTTAACTTAAACGAGGGCGAGATCTATTGCATTTTCAATGCTTGTTTACTTTGGTTCCATCAAGAAGGCATTCAGATGTGTCACACATTTGCCATAAATTCTGAATGTTAGCACTCTAGTTGCACATTAGATCACTGTAGTAAAGCTACTGCTCACCAGGGACGTCTGCTGCTGGTATTCAAAGTGCATGTTTCAGTCTGCATGTCAGAATTTTTTTAATGAAATTGAAGAGGGTTTGAGAAGTCACTCAAAATGTGCCCTAATTTTTCTTTCTGCAGCACTAATCATAATTCATATGGCAAAATATACCCCCTCATTTTGTTCCTTTTTAAATTAAATGTTTTAAGAGTTACCACTTTATTCCAATCAAGATGGCTTCAGGTGTGCCATACCTTTGTAATAAGTAGGACTGTTAGCGCTCTAGTTGTTCTTTAGAACACTCTGGGACATTCTGTCATTGGGCTATACTTGGGCTACATCTGGGTGATATTTGGGCTACATTTGGGTTCTTTTGTCTCTGGTGGCCATTTTGGGAGACTGCATGTCAGAATTTTTTAATGAAATAGAAGAGGATTTGAAAAGTCACTCAAAATGTGCCCTAATTTTTCTTTCTGCAGCACTAATAATACCTTCTATTGCATAATATACCCCCTCATTTTGTTCCTTTTTAAATTAAATGTTTTAAGAGTTACCACTTTATTCCCATCACGATGGCTCCAGGTGTGCTATACCTTTGTAATAAGTAGGACTGTTAGCGCTCTAGTTGTTCTTTAGAACACTCTGGGACATTCTGTCATTGGGCTATACTTGGGCTACATCTGGGTGATATTTGGGCTACATTTGGGCTCTTTTGTCTCTGGTGGCCATTTTGGGAGACTGCATGTCAGAATGTTTTAATGAAATAGAAAAGGATTTGAGAAGTCACTCAAAATGTGCCCTAATTTTTCATTCTGCAGCACTAATCATACTTTCTATGGCAAAATATACCCCCTCATGTTGTTTCTTTTTAAATTAAATGTTTTAAGAGTTACCACTTTATTCCAATCAAGATGGCTTCAGGTGTGCCATACCTTTGTAATAAGTAGGACTGTTAGCGCTCTAGTTGTTCTTTAGAACACTCTGGGACATTCTGTCATTGGGCTATACTTGGGCTACATCTGGGTGATATTTGGGCTACATTTGGGCTCTTTTGTCTCTGGTGGCCATTTTGGGAGACTGCATGTCAGAATGTTTTAATGAAATAGAAAAGGATTTGAGAAGTCACTCAAAATGTGCCCTAATTTTTCATTCTGCAGCACTAATCATACTTTCTATGGCAAAATATACCCGCTCATGTTGTTTCTTTTTAAATTAAATGTTTTAAGAGTTACCACTTTATTCCAATCAAGATGGCTTCAGGTGTGCCATACCTTTGTAATAAGTAGGACTGTTAGCACTCTAGTTGTTCTTTAGAACACTCTAGGAGGCTGCAGTAGAACACAAAGGAATCAACTGACAGTCTCTGTCCTTGTTGGATGTACATGTTTTACTGAGAATGTCAGACTTCATTTTCACATGACTGAGAAAGATAATGTGAATTTACAGAAAATATGCTTTCAGTTTAGCTTATAGATCCCCTTCCAAACCACTGTGGGAAAATCATGAGATATTAGTTTTCTTTCAAACAATATTCATGATATCACAGCAGAAGGTTTTTTCACATGGTAAAATCACCTTAGAACCCACCACAATTCCTAAAACGAGTATGGTACCATCAACAAATGATTTATAATGTAACTAAAGTCCTAAAACCCTCTATTAACTACAATGCTTTTTAATGAGGTGCTATCATGTATATTGGTCCCAAGATGGCTGCCAACACTTCTTGGATGAAGTGCTGACAGCCAATCAGATCAGATGTGTGGTTAGGCTCCGCCCAGATATATATCTTTTTTTGAACCTAAATTACTCAAAATCCACTGGAGCACATATATTGAGACCTAGCAAAGGCACATCGGGCTAACAGTCCCTACAATTTTGCCAAGTTTCGTGCAAATCCATTCAGCCGTTCGAGCTAAAAGTGAGGCCAACCGCCCTATGGAAATTAACATGGGAAAAACGCGTTTTGGGACCCCCCTTTTTTCTCAGCCCCCCCTTGATGAAACCCCCCCAAATTGTCAGGGGCTGCTCAGAAACAAAATGTTCCATTTTCCTTAAAATTTCAGCCAATTCCGTCCACAAACGCCAAAGTTATTAGACATAGAATTTTCAAAAATCCCATAGAGAAAAAATCCTAACTATATATACCTACTGGCGACCGCCAGTAGGTAATATATATATATATATATATATATATATATATATATATATATACATATATATATATATATATATATATATATATATATATATAAATATATAAATATATAAATATATATATATATAATATATATATATTACCTACTGGCGGTCGCCAGTAGGTATATATAGTTAGGATTTTTTCTCTATGGGATTTTTGAAAATTCTATGTCTAATAACTTTGGCGTTTGTGGACGGAATTGGCAGAAATTTTCAGGAAAATGGAACATTTTGTTTCTGAGCAGTCCCTGGAAATTTGGGGGGGGTTCGTCAAGGGGGGGCCGAGAAAAAAGGGGGGTCCCAAAACACGTTTTTCCAATGTTAATTTCCATAGGGCGGTTGGCCTCACTTTTAGCCCGAACGGCTGAATGGATTTGCACGAAACTTGGCAAAATTGTAGGGACTGGTAGCCCGATGTGCCTTTGCTAGGTCTCAATATATGTGCTCCAGTGGATTTTGAGAAATTAACGTTCAAAAAAAGATATATATCTGTAACAGCGGACCGGGCAGCGCTCCGGTTCGCGTACTTTTCGCGTTACGGAGCTTTGTGAAGCGAAGCTGATTGGTTCTCCGGCATCTGTAAACATTCCAAACAGTCCGTAGCGGCCGCCATCTTGTCTCTCGGTAGGATCGAGAGACAAGAGGAGGCCAAAGCGAAGGGGCAAATGACCATAAGGGGGCATAGTAGATCCTCCCTGAACCCCTAGGTTTGATGTGGAGGTTTTAAAAGGGCCCCGCGGGCCAAAAAAAAAATAAATAATAATAATCGAACGGCTGAATGGATTTGCACGAAACTTGGCAAAATTGTAGGTACTGGTAGCCCGATGTACCTTTGCTTTGTCTCAATATATGTGCTCCAGTGGATTTTGAGAAATTAACGTTCAAAAAAAGATATATATCTGTGACAGCGGACCGGGCAGCGCTCCGCTTCGCGTACTTTTCGCGTTACGGAGCTTTGTGAAGCGAAGCTGATTGGTTCTCCGGCGTCTGTAAACATTCCAAACAGTCCGTAGCGGCCGCCATCTTGTCTCTCGGTAGGATCGAGAGACAAGAGGAGGCCAAAGCGAAGGGGCAAATGACCATAAGGGGGCATAGTAGATCCTCCCTGACCCCCTAGGTTTGATGTACCATTTTGCCAAGTTTGGTGTAATTCCGTTCAGCCATTCAGGCTGTAGACGTATCTAAATGTCCTATGGAAAATTGCATGGGGAAAACACATTTGAAAGTGTTGAAATTTAGAACCAATTAAAATGTTACTTTGGTTTTGTATTTGTGTGTGATGAAAGTTAATTGGTTATGTATATATCTAAAATGAGAGGAAACCACAGCCATTTTGTGATACTACTGTCTGAGGTACATTTGTGAGGAATTTTTGGTGCTCAATTTCTGGTGTTTGATTTACACAGTACTAACGCTTCTCCTACTTTCAAAAAGGTGAGTTGTTAATTTGTAAGGGGAACTATGTTGTACACTTTAAGATAATTTGAAAAATGTTTTCTGTTATTTATTTACAGTCCTTCTGTTATACTAAATACTTGATAAAGTTAGTTTTATATTATGTAATACTAAAAACGATTAATGAAAGTGATTATTTTTTTCTGCAATTTACAGCAAGAAATTTCAAAATAAAATGGATCACAATGAAGAGACCGTGGCAATTTCTTTTGAATTATCCACTACATTTATTGAAATTGACAGCACCAATAATGAAATATTCTCACAAGGAGGAGATGACTTGAATGATTTTTTTGATCAATCTCTTGACGGCGAATTTATCGAATGTTTGGAGACCATAGAGTTACAAGAATCATCATTGCAGACTTTTCATGAGGAGATTCCTGATGAGATGATTGAAGAGGAAATTCCTGATGAGGACATGTTACTAGTTCTTTCAAATTATGAAAATTCAGAAGAATAAATTTATATTTAGAAATCAAAAATTGTTTGAGACATTATTCATTTTTATTTTTAATTTATGAGGTTGTAGCGAAGTGATTGTAGTATAAAATGAGACTTATAGTATAGAGTGCAACATTTTTATGTTACATAGTAAGTTTACTCATATTTACTCCCACTATTTTATCTCCGATGTGTATTTGACATCTCTTCTTCATCTCCGGCCTCCTTTCTCTCACTGTCTGTCTCTGATGCATCCTATCGCTGCCATTTTGTGTAATTACAGAAGAGAGTAAAATAAAATAGTTCATAACGTGAAAAGGGGGCAAAGTAGAGTACCCCTCACCCCCTAGGCCTTCTCAGGCGGTCCCAAAAGGATCAGTTCCTGCTTTGCTGAGAGATTATGGTATGAGTTCCATATACCACAATAACTTGCATTACAACATGCAAGATATCTACAGAGGACACGGTGTACATTTCTCAGATGAGGGGAACAGAGTCTTTCTCTTGAATTTTAGACTCTGCATCGGTACCTACTTGTAGGTACTTAAATCACCCACATAACACAACAGCTCTTTTTAGAGCTACCCTACCTCTAAGCACTCCAAATTCTTATTTTACACTATTTTCTTTCACTGTTTTTCCCTGTGCTACGCTCAGGGTACGCGTACCTGGAAGCGTACATGGGAACGCACCCAGCGCTTACCCCGCGAAAATTTTAAAAAAAATAAATAGTGTTTTTGCTCTTCAGGGTCCTTCGAGGCCCCCCTCAGAAAATCTAGGGGGTCAGGGGGGTCTACCCTGCCCCCTTTTAATCATTTTCCCCCATTTATTTTCACCTCTTGTGTCTCGATTCTACCGAGACACAAGATAGCGGACTCTCCGGACTGTTTAGAATGTTGACAGACACCCAAGAGCCAATCAGCTTTCCCCTCGCGCACTTCCGTGGCGAGCAGGGTGCGCTCCCCGGTACGCGCACCGGTAAGCGCTAGAAGCGCGCATATAGATATATATGTGTTTTTGAAGTTAATTTAAAAAAAAAAACACTGGAGCAATTTTCACCAAATATAGAAAAGGCACTTCTGCGTACCAGTCCCTACCATTTTGCAAAGTTTGGTCTAATTCCGTTCAGCGGTTCAGGCTGTAGCCTTGTCTATTCGTCGTAAGGAAATTAACATGGGGGAAACATGTTTTTGGACCCCCCTTTTTTCTCGGCCCCCACTTCACGAATCCCCCCGAACCTTTCAGGGAAGGAGCAGAGCGGAGCTGGCCTTAATTTTGGAAAGTTACAGGCATATCCCTCAATCTGCACCAAAGTTATTCCCAATAGAATGTTGCGGATTTCCTATGGAAAACAATCCTAACTATAACTACCTACTGGCGACCGCCAGTAGGTAATTACCTACTGGCGGTCACCAGTAGTTACCTACTGGCGGTCGCCAGTAGGTATATATAGTTAGGATTTTTTCTCTATGGGATTTTTGAAAATTCTATGTCTAATAACTTTGGCGTTTGTGGACGGAATTGGCAGAAATTTTCAGGAAAATGGAACATTTTGTTTCTGAGCAGCCCCTGGAAATTTGGGGGGTGTTCGTCAAGGGGGGGCCGAGAAAAAAGGGGGGTCCCAAAACACGTTTTTCCAATGTTAATTTCCATAGGGCGGTTGGCCTCACTTTTAGCCCGAACGGCTGAATGGATTTGCACGAAACTTGGCAAAATTGTAGGGACTGGTAGCCCGATGTGCCTTTGCTAGGTCTCAATATATGTGCTCCAGTGGATTTTGAGAAATTAACGTTCAAAAAAAGATATATATCTGTAACAGTGCACCGGGCAGCGCTCTGCTTCGCGTACTTTTCGCGTTACGGAGCTTTGTGAAGCGAAGCTGATTGGCTCTCCGGCGTCTGTCAACATTCCAAACAGTCCGTAGCGGCCGCCATCTTGTCTCTCGGTAGGATCGAGAGACAAGAGGAGGCCAAAGCGAAGGGGCAAATGACCATAAGGGGGCATAGTAGATCCTCCCTGACCCCCTAGGTTTGATGTGGAGGTTTTAAAAGGGCCCCGCGGGGCAAAAAAAAATAAAATAATAATAATCGAACGGCTGAATGGATTTGCACGAAACTTGGCAAAATTGTAGGGACTGGTAGCCCGATGTGCCTTTGCTAGGTCTCAATATATGTGCTCCAGTGGATTTTGAGAAATTAACGTTCAAAAAAAGATATATATCTGTAACAGCGCTCCTGGCAGCGCTCCGCTTCGCGTACTTTTCGCGTTACGGAGCTTTGTGAAGCGAAACTGATTGGTTCTCCGGCGTCTGTAAACATTCCAAACAGTCCGTAGCGGCCGCCATCTTGTCTCTCGGTAGGATCGAGAGACAAGTGGAGGCCAAAGCGAAGGGGCAAATGACCATAAGGGGGCATAGTAGATCCTCCCTGACCCCATAGGTTTGATGTGGAGGCTTTAAAAGGGCTCCGCGGGGCAAAAAAATCATTTTTTTTTGGTGGGGTGCGCCCGGTTAGCGTAACGGGAAGCGGACTGGGGAGCGTACTACAAGGAAACAAGAATGATTGACTTTTAACTTATTGTATGTTTATAGAGTTTTTTTTTCTTTTTTTTCTGCTGAGTGACGTCTCGGCCTATCTCCACGGGATGCAGTCTCTACCATCTCGGCATTTAAGCCCAGGGGGACCGGTAGTGTGGGAGAGATAACGTCTGTTAACGTTCGATTCGAAGGAAATCAGGAAGTGTTGAAAAACATTGTCTGCGCCATCTTGCCTTTTTTCAAATGCCACACTTTTGTCGTGCACGGCAGCCATTTTAGATGCCTTGACCAGACCCACTCTCTGCACGCTGTCCATCCTTAGCATGGCTCCCCACCGTCTGAAGCATCTCCCCCAGGCACTGGTCACCCCCGCTCTCTGTCTTATACATGGGCAATAAACCTCCCCCATCTGCGCTGCTCTTCCCTGAGAATCACACCCTGTGCCCGCCCGACACCTCCCTTTCGCCCTATTCACTACCGCACCCTCTGACACTCCTCTTCCTCTGTGTCCGATTGTCCAGGCCGGTCCCAGGCTATCAGCTAGCCCTGCAGATGTAGTTTATGGCCCCAGCTGTAAAGAATCACCCCTCTTCAAAGGAGTTATAGTAGATCAAGGCCCACACCCGATGAGATCCGTCACACCACACGCGTTCCTACTATCTGAAAACCATCCTGTATTGTGATTGGGGAGGGGAAAGAGCCTGAAGCGGAAGATTCCAGGGATGACTCTTTGTACATCAAAGTTTTTACAATTATGTGTCACATTAAAAATATATAGCACTCCAACAAAGTAGTAGGATTATAAAACTTTAATAACTTATAAATATATACAACAAAACAAAAACAGTAAAAACATTTAAACATTTTTAGGGAAAAAGAAGGAACAATAGTCAGTAGCGGTCGGTTGTGCGAATAGTCCCAAGGCAGCACAACGTCCTGATTTCTGGACGGCACCCAGGTGATGTTGCCTGGGTGCCGCACTGATTTGGATATCCGGCGTGGGGCGTCCCGGGGGGTGGGTCGTCAGTAGCGGCCTGTTGTGCGAATAGTTCCAAGGCAGCAGAACGCGCTGAAATGTGGATGGCACCAAGGTGATGTCCAGTAAGTTGCCGCCCTCCGAATAACGGCGTGGGGCGCCCCGGGGGGGGGGGGAGGCGGCGTGAACGGGCCTCCCCAGGTGGAGTCTCGTCTGCTGTAGTGGGGCGCCCCTTTACCGTTTCAGTTGCCATTCCTTCCGCTTTTGGTCCACTGTGTCAAAATCCGCCATTCAGCTGAGTTGCGCCCACTGTTGCGGTGCAGCGATAGGCGGCTGCCACAGGACTCTCAAAATGGCGGCAGGCTCTTTCCTTTTTGGGCCTGGTCCACTGAAATGGCCCTGGGACATCTTGGAAATCGGACGCTTGTCTGCTAGGTCTTGGACCCCATTCTCGAAAGCGTCCCCTCAGCCTTGAGGATTCTACAAAAGTCTTGGAGGCCCCCGACTCCTGCAGGCTTCCGGTGGGGAGCGGCTGCCATGATTGCTCGCGGAATGACCACGACGGAGCCCCGAGATGGTGGTGCTTTCATGCTGACGCCAGCTTCAGTCTGAAACATCCAGAAACAAGGTGGGGCTTTCATCGTTTGGGAAAAAAAAAAGTTTTCATCCAATGAAAAGTGTTATTTTTAGGTCATATGATCAAGCCTTCCATCATTAGGAAACCAAAAGTAAAATGAACCAATGAAAAGTTTTATAAACAAGTCACATGACCTGTTATGCGGCATAGGGTATAAAAAGCGTAGAAAATCCGTTGGCACGTGAGGCGGCGTCAGTAGCGGACCGATGTGCGAATAGGCCGAAGGCAGCACAACGCGCCAAGATCCGGATGGCACCGAGGTGGTGTCTAGCAAGTTGCCGCACTGGTGTGGCCATCCTACAATGCTGAAAGTCGGCGTGGGGTGCCCCGTTGGCCTGTGAGTTCGCGTCAGTAGCGGACCGATGTGCGAATAGGCCGAAGGCAGCATAACGCGCCAAGATCCGGATGGCACCGAGGTGGTGTCTAGCAAGTTGCCGCACTGGTGTGGCCATCCTACAATGCTGAAAGTCGGCGTGGGGCGCCCCGTTGGCCTGTGAGGTGGCGTCAGTAGCGGACCGATGTGCGAATAGGGCCAAAGGCAGCGCAAAAATATTTTCTGAATAGAAGACACCACAAGGCGCTGAGATGCGAAGATCCGGATGGCACCGAGGCGGTGTCTAGCAAGTTGCCGCACTGGTGTGGCCATCCTACAATGCTGAAAGTCGGCGTGGGGCGCCCCGTTGGCCTGTGAGGTGGCGTCAGTAGCGGACCGATGTGCGAATAGGGCCAAAGGCAGCGCAAAAATATTTTCTGAATAGAAGACACCACAAGGCGCTGAGATGCGAAGATCCGGATGGCTCCGAGGCGGTGTCTAGCAAGTTGGCGCACTGGTGTGGCCATCCTACAATGCTGAAAGTCGGCGTGGGGCGCCCTGTTGGCCTGTGAGGTGGCGTCAGTAGCGGACCGATGTGCGAATAGGGCCAAAGGCAGCGCAACAATATTTTCTGAATAGAAGACACCACAAGGCGCTGAGATTCGGTTGGCACCGAGGTGGTGTCTAGCAAGTTGCCGCACTGGTGAGGCCATCCTACAATCCTGCTCCGAATAACGGCGTGGGGTGCCCGAAAGGGGGGGGGAGGCGGCGTGAACGGGCCTTCCCAGGTGGAGGCTCGTCTGCTGTAGTGGGGCGCCCCTTTACCGTTTCAGTTGCCATTCAGCTGAGTTTCGGCCGCTCTTGATGCTACAGCGACAGGCGGCTGCAACAGGACTCTCAAAATGGCGGCCTGTTCTTTGGATTTGGGCCTGGTCCACTAAAATGGCCCTGTGACACCTTAGAACTCGGACGCTCGAATTTTTTTTCCTTTCCTCTACATGCAAAAAAAGGTAAATGCCCGGTACGTTACACGCTTCATCTGCCACGATGTACTCTCCAGAGGAACCGAAAAAAAATATAGTTATGGTAACTATACCATGCATCGTCATATGGAGAGGTGGCACCGATTAATTATAGTGCTGCATAAAAGAGAGATTTGGAGGAGAACCCCCGACCTGCCAGTACATTCATCAAAGAAGTGGCACTGACAGCATGAGAGGCAAGGGAAACGGTCCCAAATATTTAGAAGAACTTTGGAAAGATTAAAATGACATGTTTAGATTGTGGCAAATTAATTTCATGTGGACAGATGAGTGTTACTCTAATAAATACAGCATATGAACATCATCATAGTCGATGGTTGGTAGAGACATTTTGACTATATCCTGGACCTGCCCGTCCTCGCCCAAAATGGCGCCGGAATAAATGGGACTCGTAACTCCTTGTTGTGTACTGGTTGCACAACCTTGATATCACGAGATACGTATGCAGTTTTGAAGCACATGGCGGGCGGGGACGAGAATAGATTGAATATTTCGACATCCCTATTGATATTAAGTTCTGATGTGTTATTGATTACTGTACTATTGAAAGTTCGAATTAACGTCACCCATGGTACTTGCCCGCAAATGTATATCTAGATAATTTTATTGTAACTGGCCCTGTCGTATTTTAATTATAAAATGTACGTCCACCGATTCCGCAACTGTTAGACACTTTAGTTCTTGCAACCTAATGGCCCGCCCGTTACGTTCCTCTACAGTGTAAATGTCTACTCATCATATACGATTACAGTTTGCACCGTGGCCGGCCCACGTGGTTATAGGCCCGTATTTGTATACTGACATTTTCACAATAAAGGTTTTTAAAAGAAAACATGGTAGTAGTATTTACATTGGTAAAGTTTTTAATAATAGTCACTGTTTTAGAATCAGTAAAAGGCAAGTGAAATAAAGCAGTCCAATTACATGAAGGGTAAAAGGTATAATACGCAGGAACGCAGTAAAGATAAATGGTCAAGGGCTGTTCTGTTTTCTACTCCTGCAACATAAAGTGATCGATAAGAATCTCATATTCAGGCGTATCGGCGACTAAGACAGCAGGCCGACCCTCTTTTGCTCAACGGCTCCGTCATGGGACGAAGAAACGCCCTTTTTCTCGAGAAAGGAATATATTTTACTTGCAGGACAGTTGTAAATTTTCCGGGAAAGTACATTAGCCTGGAACATTATAATATATGTTTAAGAAAAAATAATGTTCGAAAGTAATAAAAAGCATAATTTTTAGGTCATATGACCAAGCCTTTCATCATTACAATAAGAAAAGTAAAATGAACCAATGAAAAGTTTTATTAACAAGTCACATGACCTGTTATGCTTACGTTACGCGCTGCGCGCCGCGCCCCGGATCACTTCCGGATGCGCTAACGCGGCGCGTCATATGACGCATTACGCGACAACGCAGGTCCAGAATATAGTCAAAATGTCTCCACCAACCAGCGGTCGGAACACAACCCTTTTCAGTAGGCTAAATAGTTCTGTTAAATGACAACAGAAGGGACAGGCAACAAGAACCATCAGTCAAAGAGGGGAGGGCAAGTTCTTCTCTACCGGGTCACTTTGGGGCGCTACCGGAACTGATCGAATTGGTAGTCTACAGTGTTTCTGGATGTTTCAGACTGAAGCTGGCGTTAGCATGAGAGCACCACCATTTCGTAGCTCCGTCGTGGCCATTCCACGAGGAATCATGCTAGTCGCTCCCCACCAGAAGCCTGCGGGAGTCGGGGGCCCCCAAGACTTTTGTAGAATTTTCAAGGCTGAGGGGACGCTTTCGAGAATGGAGCCCAAGCTCTAGCAAACAAGCGTCCGAGTTCCAATGTGTCGCAGGGCCATTTTAGTGGACCACGCCCAAATCTGAAGAGCCGGCCGCCATTTTGAGAGTCCTGTGGCAGCCGCCTATCGCTGCACCGCAAGAGCGGGAGCAACTCAACTACATGGTGAGCGAGACGCTGTAGTCGAAAGAGCGGGCGGTAAACAGCTGAATAGCGGAAGAGGCACAGTGTAGCAAAAGCGGGCGGAATGGCAACTGAAATGGTAAAGGGGCGCCCCACTACAGCGTGTCTTTAGGTGAAACGGATTGTGGGACAAGGTCAAGAATGGAAGAGTTACCAAAAGGCAAAAAGTTCCGCTTGATCCCGGGAGCCGGCCACCTATGTCGGGGGCGATCTCAGGCCACACCAGGAGAACACGACTTGGGGAAGGGGCCGGAGCCAATCGCCCCCTCCGAGTCCGCGCCATCACACCGTCCCTCGGGGGCCTCCGTCAAGCGGTTCAGGGTGGCACCGCATCACATTGTTTACAAATGCAGTCACGTCCTCAAACAGACCCCACTTACTTTGAGAATAGTGAAGCTGAAGCAAGTGCAAATAGGCTTCAGACAGTGTTACAAGCACTCCTCAAAACTTTGAACCATCAAAGTGCATGAGTTTCATGCTCGATCGATTGAGCTAGCTTGGATAACAATCAATCAAATGGAGAGAGAAGCAGGCACGACGGATTACAACGGGGGCAAAGGCCTGCGTTAACTACCCTTCACTATCTGCAAAGAGAGAGTACTCCTAATAGAAATGAGGGGGAGGGGGGGGGGCAGCATTCAAAGCAGATCAGTGTGCATAAACACGAAAATGTTTTCACTTACCACGTACTTGACATTCGACAGCTTATGATATTTGCTATTAAAAAACCATTGAAATTCACTGAAAAAACCATAGGTTATAGACCATATATAGTTAGGAATTAGCATTTACAAAACCTTGAAAATTCACTGAAAAAACCATAGGTTATAGACCATATATAGTTAGGAATTAGCATTTAAAAAACCTTATTTTACTCACACAAAACCATTGAAATTCCATATATAGTTAGTTGCACTAACTATATATCGCGCACCTGCAATCCACTGCTGATCATGTCACATATTACATCATTCATGACATGGTCAGTGACATCACTGATGACATCACTGATGACATCTCAAATGACATCACTGATGACATCACTGATGACATCTCAAATGACATCACTGATGAGATCACTGATGACATCTCATTTGACATCAATGACCACATCACTGATGATATCATTCATGTGACAATACAATGCATCTCCTCACATTTTAATATAACCTCTGTTTCACCCAGTGTTAAATACAGAGTATAATTTTTGAAACCATTGACACACCAATACTAGTTACTACATACGTACTCACTGATTCCTACGTCTACACACACATTCACTCATTCACCCATACAATCATTCATACATACAATCACTCATCTTTACAACACTATCATATGCACTCATACACCTATACAGACACTCACACTCTGCCACTCATCCATGGAGTTACTCACACACCTAGTCAGTCCTGTAAAGAATCAATCACACTTCCATTTTTTTTGTCTATACAGTTAAACATAGAGCACCTTACATTTTCAAACATATACTAACACATACTTACTTTCTTATACAATCATTGATACAAGTACACATTGATCTGCACAGAGTCACACACCTCCCAGCCAGCCACACACACACTCAGTCTCCCATACAAATACTTAGACAATCAATCAATAACCCATATAGTTAATCATATAGCTACTGATCAACACATGCAGCAGTTTACAGAACAACAGACATAATGATGCACAAATTAAGACAGTTTAGTCACTAACCCATGCACTCAGTGAGACACATTTAATCACTCACTCATACATTCAGTCATGCACCTACTAAATCCTTCGTCCAGACACTTATACATCTACTCATTCTTCAATATGTAAAACATATTTAAACTTTACAGAAACACACAGTCACTGGATGATGTCATCAGTGATCTCATCAGTGATGTCATTTGAGATGTCATCAGTGATGTCATCAGTGATGTCACTGACCATGTCATGAATGATGTAATATGTGACATGATCAGCAGTGGATTGCAGGTGCGCGATATATAGTTAGTGCAACTAACTATATATGGAATTTCAATGGTTTTGTGTGAGTAAAATAAGGTTTTTTAAATGCTAATTCCTAACTATATATGGTCTATAACCTATGGTTTTTTCAGTGAATTTTCAAGGTTTTGTAAATGCTAATTCCTAACTATATATGGTCTATAACCTATGGTTTTTTCAGTGAATATATATATATATATATATATATTGTACAACTATATTTTTTACATCAATATTTTTTTCTCAATATTTTTGTACTTACCTGTTTAAATATAGGGAGTCCATACTTTTGCATTCTATATTTTTTTATCAATATTTTTTACTTCTTTATTTTTTACATCGATATTCTTTCAGTGAACCTTATTTGGCTGGGGAAAACTGGGACGTATGATTTGGAGGATGTATAGCTGTACTTTTTACATGCTGCTTTTACGTTTTGTCGCAGGCTTAGGTGGAATAATGATGGGACAATAGAAAACCAGGGATAAACAGATAGGAATTGTACTGAGCACAATGGGATATAAATATATTGATTATATAACAGTTCCAAAATATAAGTCACATCGTTGCTCTGTTTTCAACTTTACAGCTACCCCTGAGGAAGGGCTGTTTGTGAGCCCAAAATGCATTGGGTATACTTTTTGATAAAGGCTGCCTGTGGCTGCAGAACCCCACATGCTGGTGAATAAGGCCTGGAGTGGGATGTCACCAGCATGTGAAAAATATGGGATTCACGTTGTTTTAAGTGAAAAAATGAAACATATTGTGATTAATTTGCAGAATAGAATACGGAAAAACAAAATATTAAAAATTAAAAAAATGAATCATTTGAGAAAGAGGTTTCTCTGCACTTTCTTTGCTGTGCGATGTGGGTGGAACATATTTACGTTACACTTATTTTGCATTCTTCATTGGTGTGCTGTTGGAGTAAAGCACAAACAAGTCTGCACGCAATATCTTTGCCAAAAGAGCATCCCCTAAAGGAATCCATGTCAAAATGGTGTGCATTCCATCATTTTTATGAAGACATTTAAATACCCTTGCCAAACCTTAAACTCCCTTTTTATTACATGTAAATCAACCCTACGGTAGGCCCTAGGTACACGCATAGGGCAGGGTGCTATGTAATGAAAATGTAGGACGTGTCCTTTTAGGTTTTACATGTCCTGGTAGTGAATTTTCCTGCTCTTAGCCATTTGGTGCCTGCTTCCTGTCTCTGATCACTTGTCTGGCGTGAATGACAGCTGGGCTTTGGGTATTCCCTCTAAGAAGCCACACACAATGGGAGCTTAGATGTGACTTGATGAACCATCCTGGGAAGAAGGGAGGGAGGAGCTGGGCACAGCATCACACTTAATCCTGAATAGGCTGTGTTCTGTCCCCACAGAAATGGCAGCATTCCCCCCTGTAGTGAGTCAGGCACCAGGGCTAGAAGGATGGATCTCCATGCACTTCAAAGACCTTTCTTTGATGTGTCCCCCACTTCAAAGGCAAAACTAGGTATAAGCACTGAACCTCTGACACCACCACTCCAGTACACTTCTGGACCTGCAAACACTCGGCCAGGAAGAAGAACTGCCTTCATAAAAAAAACTGCCATACTGCTGCTCTGCAAGTACTGCTGCCTTGCTGTGTTGCCCTGTTGCCTGCTGCTCTCTCTTGCCTGGGTGTTCAAGACTTGACCTAAACCACTTGAACTCAGAGTGACTCCAGGGGCTAACTGACTGGGCTCCTGATCTGAAGTCTCAGGGGCATAAAATACTGCCAGCTACCCTGCTTCTGCACCTGGACCATTGGAAGTGGGCCTAAGGTGCTTGCTTCAGTGGAATCGATGCATCCTCTGTTGCGAGAATGGAATTGACACATCACTGCTGTTGTGGGAACAGGACTGATTCATCGCCCTCAAACCAGCATAGCGCAGATGGTACCACCGCTTTGGAACCAAAGCACCACAGCTACTACTTGGAGAAGATTAATACATCACTTCTACTGCATGGAGAAACCCGGAGCATCGCCTTCAGAACTGTTGCATCTCGGAACAAGCACACCGCCTTTGGAGCCGATGCATCGCTACTGTTGCAAGGAGAAAATCAATGCATCACCCCTACTGTGTGGGGGAAATCAACACAGCACCTCGACTGCGGGACTGACACCGACACATCGCTGGGCAGGATTCCGCATCTTGGTCAATGCAACCAGTATTAAGGTACTTTTGCTCAACAGGCCTCACTCTGTCCCTATTTCCTGTCTGTGCTCAATCATGGTCAGCATAAACTTTTGACCTTGTCGTGTTCCGGCACGACCGGACAGCCCATATAAGCGCTTATTACTTCGAAGCGCTATTTTGCATTCTAATCTTTAAAAATTCTTATCTCAAGTTCTACATATTGGATTTTTGTCATTTTGGTCTTGTTTTATCTTGTTTGTGTCGTGTTTTCACTGTTTTACTTTTTGAAGCGTTGCACACATACTTTACGCATTGCCTTTTAAGTTAAGCCTGGCTGCTCTGTACCAAGCTACTAGAGGGTGAGCATAGGTTAATTTAGGGTGTGTTTGTGGCTTACACTGACAAGAATTGTGGCTGCTATTTTGCCAAGGCTTCCATCCCAGTCAACCAGGAACCCAATTTTTAACACACACCAACTCTAATCAAAAATTCATAAATCTGCAATAAAAAATCATTGTGCCTGCAAATTAAATACTGAACACACAAAGCTCTTAATCTTTAGATGCCCATCATGCCATATCTGTCTAACAAAAGGACTACTTGGTGCACCACGAACAAAACCTATTGTGAACACAGATAGGACAGTGTAACCAACCTTAAAATGCCATGGCCTTGATGGGCAGAACGTCAAAACAATGGCAAAGCATGGGGAACACTTGAAAGCCAATGCCTGAATGGGGCAGACCTGTAGCCCACTCTCTCTCTCTCTCTCTCTCTCTGTACTTATTTATTCTATACCTTTTTCAGAAATTGATGACAGGGTGCCTTCTAGACAGCTAAAGCTATTTGTAGATGCTGCAACTGCTTTGCAACTCTGAACTACTGCATTGTTGTAGCTGGAAGGTTGTGCTGCAGTCTGATGTCTTTACATAAACGTTCTCTATTCTGATGTCAGGGCCCAACTTACTTAGGAAGGAAGTAAAGTTGCGTCCACAGTCTATGACGTTGAATGCCAACATGATGCAAACATACAATCTTCTGCTTTTCTCAGAACTATCAAGGAGTAGGTTTGGAGAGGCGTGCCTGTCACAGCTGTCCAGATGTTCTTTGGGCGAGGTTTTACGAAATCCTAATTTTGTCTGTCTGCTGGCATTTCCATTGGTGTAAAATTACATGGTGTCCAAAACCTACGAAGTATGGTGTTCCATTCCCTTTACCACAAGTGAAATTGATTTAAACCTGCCTTTGACGGGAGTAAGTCTGTAATCATTTCCAGGATTGGAAAGAGTGAGATATGAGTTTATTAAAACCCACAGACGTACTTGTATGTGAGTGTTCTTACACTTTACCGGTAAACCATGCATTGCCATGCCCACCCCCAATCCCTTGTGTGTAATTTACGTCTTCATATTATTACCTAGTTGTGAAATGATGTTAAGCATGAGAAACAGACTTCCAACTGCAAGGAGCATTTTCATGAATTGCTTGGGTTTGGAAACTAAATAATTTACACATTTAAATAAAACATACATGCCCAATGACTTAGAGAATTCATCTCACCTTCCTTATTCTCCAGATATCACAGTAGCACTTAAAAACCATGATTGGTCGATCATTTCTGCTTTCTAAATCACAGAAATACGTATTTTATTTATTAGTAACTTGAGGTGCTTTGCAAGAATATTTTTTCTTTGTGGAATTCAATGCAGAAGTGAATTAAAGACACAAGGATAAGATGGGTAGGTGCAGAATGCACTCTGTGTAGTTGTATTTTGCTTTACAAATTTGCCCATTACTCAACTGCTTATATGTATACTTTGATCAGAAACAGTGGTTTGAATGGTATCAGTGATTTGAAACCTGAGGTTACGTGAATTCTGAACCCGTTTCATAAATGTCGTCGTATCATGACGATTTTGGTATCAGCAGACCGAAAATGGCGAGTATAATATGTACGAGTATTTTCGTCATGTTCGAGTGACGAGATCACCATGAAATCAGGGATTCCGTTCTGAACTCTTGGGTTCCATTTTGTGTACGGCAGCCATTTTGTGGTTGCCCTCACATAGGCCGATGACTAAGGCCAAACGAGTCCTTGGGACACGTACACCTTTAACTGACTTCTGTGTGACCTGGGCAAGCTAACTCCGTTGCCCGAAGCCAAACCTGTTAGGCCAGTTCCTTTCCCAGTAGCTGGTCGAGATTGAGGATCAAGGCACAGGACATCATAAAACCTTTATTGCACACAACTATGTCTTATCTGACTCACACCTGTCTCTGCTCCTTTCTTTATGACCTGTTTACGATGAGGAGGTGTCCGTTTTTATTAGGGGTCCGTCCGATTTATCTGATGAAGAGTGTTGGGCCTGTCCGGGTAATTGATGGTGGGCCGGACAATGAAATGCGGGTTTGTCATGCAATAATTTTGTCGTGTACACATGGGATTGGTCAACTGTAAATAAGAAATGTTTGCCTGAAGCACAATATTTGGTATAAAAGGGATGACGCGCTTTGTAAGATTGAGCAGTCTCCTACGAATATACAGCCATTGTACTTCGTGGACCTCTGTTACTGGTTGCAGCCAATAAATCCGATCTTTGACGTCACCAAGAAGTTGCCGCGTTTCTGTAATTCTGAGACAGGTGAATCCGGAGATTTCGGGTGTGTCCCCTGGCACCGCTGGGTTCTAAATAACCCAGTTCTCCAAACCCAGCCATCTGGATTCCAAAGGTAGCTACTTAGGCAATGCAGCCCAGCAGCGCTCCTTGCAATCAAGTGATGTAGAGGTACACACTGTTATTCTTTTACAATTGTACAAAAGTCACATGGCCATGATTACTAGCCTCCATTGCCTTTCTCCCCATCAGCCCTGGAAGATAATGAGTGTCCCCAAAATGAGTATGCTGTCTTGTCATCAGATACCCTCTGTTTTAAATGAAATGCCACCGGCTAACCAGTGAAAAACTAAAGGTTTATTCCATTTTGTGGCATTTTATTAATTTATTGGCATTTATCAAAAGGGACAAATATTGTGGAGGTTAACCCTTGGCAGTGCTTGGGACTAGAACTTAAAAGGTTCTATGTATGTTTTAAGTTCGGTGAAAACTAATTGCTTCTTTTCTCTGGTAACCGGTCATATAGAAAACCACCACACTGTAATGGACCAGGTACACTTTGAAGACTCCTATTTTGGTGCAATAGGTCCTTAATGAGACACGTTCAGATCACCTCAGTATGTGAATATGTCATCTTTTTTCAAATCCTCATTTTGATTCTGTTCATAAACTCTTCTTTGTTTACACCCACAACTACATTGCTCATGTCTCCATGTTTCAGATAGGGTTTGAGGTAGTTTTGAACCAAATTATTTTAAGCATATATATTAAGACAGATAAGTATACATCTTATGTAAGATTTTGTCTGAGTGTAAATGAAGAAAATACATTTGTCACTGAGAATAATTTGACTACATTTCATACCTGCATTTGTCTTTAAGTTCTTCATTGCTACAATAGTGATCAATGTATGATGAATGTTTCGTAGTCAGCAAGTGGCGTTGGAAGGGTGAAAGGAAGTCCATTATTCATTGTGAACTTACCTGAAATAGTGTGATACATTTCTTTTACTTAATTTACCGGTGAATTTATAACAATCAAGTATCTGGTTAAACATATGTTGAAGCAATATTTCTCATACTGTATTTAATACAGGTCTTGTTCCTTGATGAGCCAACCGCTGGCCTTGATCCCTGCTCTCGACATCATGTGTGGACCCTTCTGAAAGAGCGCAAGGCTGGCCGAGTGACACTATTCAGCACCCAGTTCATGGACGAGGCAGATATCCTGGCAGGTGGGCAATAACTGATTTCTTAATTAAAAATGCTTGATGCATGTTAAGTGTCTATCTTCTTGCTGAAGAATTGCCATATGGACAATTGTAGAAGATGCCTGAGTGAGCGCATGGGTGCAAGGGTGGATGAATGTGTGAGTGCTTTGATAAACAACTGAGCGCAGTGGCGGGTGTGGCCACCAACATTAGTGTTGCAATACATACACTCACTCGTTGAACCAATTCGGTCATTCATGCTTTCACCCACACATTTATCTAGCTATACTCTAACAGCTATCAAACCTTGGGGCATATTACCAACAACTAGCGATAATTTTTGTCTCTAACTTGTTTAGAGACAAAAATTATCGCCGCACATCGGCGATTTTTATTGCAGATAAACCTTGCTATTAGCAAGGTTTATCGCAAATGCGATAAAAAACGGCCGCAATGCATGAATATCGCTGAAAAGTCAGCGATATTCATGCATTATCGAGCAAATGCTCTTAGCCATGTTATCCACCTCCCATTGGATAACATGGTGAAGAACTGCTCAGGGCAGGTGTTAGCTTTTGGAGATATTCGCGCTTAGCGCGAATATCTCCAAAAGTTGGTAATAGGAGATAGCGATGTTAGCGACTGTTTCCAGTCGCTAACATCTTGGCACGCCCACTTTGCATGTCATTAGTGATAAATATCACTGACATGCAAAGCGGGGCCCAAGATGGTCGCTATCTCCTATTAGCTGTCACTAACTGGTGTTAGCGACAGCTTGGTAATAGGGAGATAATTTTATCTCCGCTTTCTTGGCTTTTAAAGCCAAAAAAGCGGAGATAAACCCCCTTGATAATATGCCCCCTTGTGTTCATTTTTCCATTCCAATTTCCGTTCACTTATCCATTCATCCATGAACCCAATTACTTACCTGTCGGCTTTTTTGTAAGCCTTTTACATTCAACTATCTCCATGCCCAAATCCAAAATTATCAGTCAAGGAGTGAGAACTTATATTTCAAAACAAAAGCAACAAATTGGATTTAACTGTATGTTTGTGTCTCTGAATATGCACATATGGTTTGTGTCTGTGTATGTAAATGCATGTGTCGCTCTATAAGTGCATGTCCTCTTTTTCTGTGATCATCTCCTCAGAGGATTTGTGCCATCTTAACAAAAGCTATGGGAACAAATGAAATCGAAAATAAGTCAGAAGTCTTCTATGATAAAGGGGCATGTCTAACGTCTAATAAAAATTCGATATTATTCATTGATTTCACCAGTAAGTATTGGGTCAGTGAGCTCTTAGTCAGCGCCAAGGCTTCCCTTTTTTTGATGCACCTTGGTGAAAAATAGACATATGATCCTCAACATGTATGCTTTAGTGGTGCAATCTGGGTCAAAGAAAAGATCAGGTCTACCAAGATTGCCAAATGTGCACATAACATAGTTCAACCAAGGTATGCAGCGCATTAGTTCCAAACCCATACAATCCCTTGGAATGCTTCTATTAAAGTTAAGCTCGCCTTTTAACCATACTGAAAGCTGATTTGAATGAGGTCTGAAATATAACCCATTCCCAAATCCTCATGAGCGATCTCTGTAGGGACATTTTGAGGGATCTTCAGTACCCTTCTCGGAAATGTATTTTCTGCCACTTGAATGGATATACAAGGCTTTTGGCCCCAAATCTCGTACCAAAAGCTGACTGTCAGAATATATTTAGCTTTGCAAATTTCAATAGTCAACTTAATATGGATTCGCCCCATACGTCTGAAAAAATCACCTAGACTATGAGCCACTTTGTGGAAAGATTGAATATTGTTATTAATCAAAGTGTGAGAATTCAGCTGAGAGTACACTAGAATACCCCAATTTCGAAACTCAGCAACTCTACTAATGGGTTGGTTGTTAATCGTGTTTTTCGGCCTTAATTAACATTGTTTGGGCCAACCATCATAGTATGTGATCTGGAAAAATGTGTTTTCAAATCCATATTTTCTATGAAGTTGACAAAACAATCTAATAAGTGATGTAGTCAATTGACAGTACACACAATCAGAACTGTCTCATCCTCATAAAGCAGAGCTGGCACAGGTTTTCCTCCCACAGTTGGGATATCCTGACACTGGTCCACTAAAAAGGTGTATAGTCGATAAATATATAAAACAAGCATTTACAATGCAATAGGTCTAGCAGCATTAAAGTTTGAGCTATTGGCATTGTATATTACAATGTGTTGCATTAATTTGTTATCAAATTGTTTTATAAAGATGATTTGCAAACTGTCAAATGTTGCTGAATAGTAAGCAATGTTGTGAATAATATTGTTTGCTGGTCATCCTTGGGTACCAGAGTACTTCACTTGAGGCAGAGGTATTATCTTTAGACTACAGGTGCCGGTGCCGCTTGAGCTAGAAACAGGGCCAGCCACTCACTCCTCTGCACTCATTACTCACTACTCTGCACTCACTACTCACTACTCTGCACTCACTAGTCACTACTCTGCACTCCCTACTCTGCACTCACTACTCACTACTCTGCACTCACTGCTCAACTTACTACTCACTACTCTACTCACTACTCTGCACTCACTACTCTGCACTCACTACTCACTACTCTGCACTCACTACTCACTACTCTGCACTCACTACTCACTACTCTACTCACTACTCTACTCACTACGCTGCACTCACTACTCTACTCACTACTCTACTCACTACTTACTACTCACTACTCACTACTCTACTCACTACTCTACTCACTACTCTACTCACTACTCTGTACTCACTACTCACTACTCTGCACTCACTACTCACTACTCTACTCACTATTCACTACTCTACTCACTACTTACTACTCACTACTCTACTCACTACTCTACTCACTACTCTACTCACTACTCACTACTCTACTCACTACTCTACTCACTACTCACTACTCTGCATTCACTACTCTACTCACTACTCTACTCACTACTCACTACTCTGCACTCACTACTCTACTCACTACTCTACTCACTACTTACTACTCACTTCTCTCCTCACTACTCTACTCACTACTCACTACTCTACTCACTACTCACTATTCTACAAATATGCACTATACGCCTTTTATAATAGTGAAAGGATAAGAAGCGAATCACAAAAATCAAGTGTCAGCAAATACTTAGGAAATGGACTGTGTAGTCAGAGTTTGCCGCCCTATCTCTCCCTGCCTATGACTGGGTGGGAGCGATCATTACTGTTCCGTTTAAGGGCTGGCACTGTAAAATTTATGTTGTCTTTTCCATTGGGACATTGCCATAGTGCTGACTCTATTTTATGTCCTTGTGATGGAGTGAGCATACAGGATGATTTGCACTTTTTATTTTTTTGTAAATTTTATCTCAAATTTATCAAATGGTTTTTAACTCCGTATTTTAAAAAATTCAGACCACTGTCACTTAAAAACTCATATTGTATGCTAATTACTCTGGACAGTGATGAATTAACTTTCCGTATGACTTCTTTTTTAAGATTGGCTATACAAGCACGTAAAATGATGGAAAATCCCTGAACATAACAACTAGTTTTATCTGTGCTACAATGGGAACTTAGTTTAAATTAATTGAGGCATATTGTATTGTCACTGTATGGAATCTAATGCCATATGTTATATTTTTCATTTGTATGTATATATATTATTATTGTGTGTTGTTATTCTGATCGGTACTTTTATGAATTTTAAGAAATTCGAATAAAGGTCTTTTGAACCTTGAACCTTGAACCACTACTCTACTCACTACTCACTACTCTGCACTCACTACTCTGCACTCACTACTCACTACTCTGCACTCACTACTCTACTCACTACTCTGCACTCACTACTCACTACTCTACTCACTACTCACTACTCTACTCACTACTTACTACTCTACTCACTACTCACTACTCTACTCACTACTCACTACTCTACTCACTACTCTACTCACTACTCTACTCACTACTCTACCCACTACTCACTACTCTACTCACTACTCTACTCACTACTCTACTCACTACTCACTACTCTACTCACTACTCACTACTCTACTCACTACTCACTACTCACTACTCACTACTCACTACTCTACTCACTACTCTACTCACTACTCACTACTCACTACTCTACTCACTACTCTACTCACTACTCTACTCACTACTCACTACTCTACTCACTACTCTACTCACTACTCACTACTCGACTCACTACTCTACTCACTACTCTACTCACTACTCTACTCACTACTCACTACACTACTCACTACTCTACTCACTACTCACTACTCTGCACTCACTACTCTAATCACTACTCTACTCTACTCACTACTCATTACTCTACTCACTACTCACTACTCTACTCACTACTCTACTCACTAATCACTACTCTACTCACTACTCTACTCACTACTCACTACTCTACTCACTAATCTACTCACTACTCTACTCACTACTCTACTCACTACTCACTACTCTACTCACTACTCTACTCACTACTCTACTCACTACTCACTACTCTGCACTCACTACTCTGCACTCACTACTCACTACTCTACTCACTACTCACTTCTCACTACTCACTACTCTGCACTCACTACTCACTACTCTACTCACTACTCTACTCACTACTCACCACTCTACTCACTACTCTACTCACTACTCACTACTTACTACTCTACTCACTACTCTGCACTCACTACTCACTACTCTGTACTCACTACTCACTACTCTACTCACTACTCTGCACTCACTACTCACTACTCTACTCACTACTCTACTCACTACTCACTACTCTACCTACTACTCTACTCACTACTCTACTCACTATTCACTACTCTACTCACTACTCACTACTTACTACTCTACTCACTACTCACTACTCTGCACTCACTACTCTGCACTCTGCACTCACTACTCACTACTCTGCCCTCACTACTCACTACTCTGCACTCACTACTCACTACTCTGCACCCACTACTCACTACTTTGCACTCACTACTCTGCACTCACTACTCTGCACTCACTACTCTGCACTCACTACTCGGCACTCACTACTCGGCACTCACTACTCACTACTCTGCACTCACTACTCACTACTCTGCACACTCACTCTTCACTCACTACTCTGCACACTCACTCTGCACTCACTACTCTGCACTCACTACTCTGCACTCACTACTCTGCACTCACTACTCACTACTCTGCACACTCACTCTGCACTCACTACTATGCACTCACTACTCTGCACTCACTACTCACTACTCTGCACACTCACTCTGCACTCACTACTCTGCACACTCACTCTGCACTCACCACTCTGCACTCTGAACACTCACTCTGCACTCACTACTCTGCACACTCACTCTGCACTCACTACTCTGCACACTCACTCTGCACTCACTACTCCGCACACTCACTCTGCACTCACTACTCTGCACTCACTACTCTGCACTGTGAACACTCACTTTGCAATCACTACTCTGCACACTCACTCTGCACTCACTACTCTGCACTCTGCACTCACTACTCACTACTCTGCACTCACTACTCTGCACTCACTACTCTGCACTCACTACTCTGCACTCACTACTCTGCACTCACCCCTCTGCACTCTGAACACTCACTCTGCACTCACTACTCTGCACACTCACTCTGCACTCACTACTCTGCACACTCACTCTGCACTCACTACTCTGCACACTCACTCTGCACTCACTACTCTGCACTGTGAACACTGACTCTGCACTCACTACTCTGCACACTCACTCTGCACTCACTACTCTGCACTCTGCACTCACTACTCACTACTCTGCACTCACTACTCTGCACTCACTACTCTGCACTCACTACTCTGCACTCACTACTCTGCACACTCACTCTGCACTCACTACTCTGCACATTCACTCTGCACTCACTACTCTGCACACTCACTCTGCACTCACTACTCACTACTCTGCACACACTACTCTGCACTCTGAACACTCACTCTGCACTCACTACTCTGCACACTCACTCTGCACTCACTACTTTGCACTCACTGCACACTCACAGCAGCATTGAAAAACAAGGGTTTGCCATTATTAATATAGTTCACTGCAATAACCTACTTTTCTTAGCCTTTGACATGTACTTTACTGAGAACCGGCATGTTAATAAATATATAAATACGTGCCACGGAAATAAAACAGCATTGAAAAACAAATAACTCTTACTGCCCCCGGAATCCCGCCGCGGCCGCACCGGAAGTCAGGCAAGGTCGCCTGTGACGGGGCGGAGCCGCGTCCTAACCGGAAGAGGAGGCAGGCGGAGGAAATGCGTCGAGCGGCCCGGGGCTCCTGTGAGCGGTGGAGAGCCCCGGGGCCGACAACAGGAGGTTGCGCACATGTTGCGGGGCTCCCTTGACCAAGAGGGAGCCCCGCGAAAGGAGCTGCCAAGAGCCGCAGCGTCAACTCTGCCTGCCCGTGCTGAGAGCGGAGTACCCCAGGTTGCCACAGTAAGTTTAAAAGGGGGGGGTGGTGCACTCGTGTGTGTGTGTGTGTGCGCGTGTGTGTATGCGTGGGGGGGTGTTCTGTATGTATGTGCGTGCGTGTGCGCTTGTGTGTGTGTATCTGTGTATGTGCATGCGTGTGTTGTGTGAGAGCTTCTCGCAGCGCTCGTACTTGTGCGCGTGCCAGTTTGGAATCGCCTGCGCGTGGCCAGGAGTGTCTCCTGGGAAGCAGACACGGCCACAATAGGTTCTCGGCGGAGACGCGCTTCCGCGCGGCTAGCCGAGACCTAATAAAAAGCAGAGGTGCTAAAATAGAGCCTTGGTGGGCACCCCTCTTCAGCTTAAAGTTTGGTGTGCACTCCCTGTTTTGTCCAGATCTCACCAAGGTTATAAGCCCCTTGGGCAAGTTGCACAAGAAAGTGACAAGTGCGTTCTCTAACCCCATGGACTCCAGCATGACTCATAGCCAAGCTATGTTAATGGTGTAAAAGACTGTGCTGAAGTCCTTGATGGCCAGGTGAATAGCTCCCTTGTTGGTTTCCGTGTTTTAGTTATTCAACTGCTTTATGTTCAAATTCTGCTCTATTGCCCCTCTCCCAGGCCTAAACCCGTATTGAATATCGAAGAGGATATTTCTTTTTCCTCAACCCAGGCTGTCAACCTATTCAACACTACTCAGACAATGAATTTTATTTTCAGAATCCACAAGGGATATCAGCTGATAACAGGCCACATCGGCTCTATTTCCTTTTTTAAAGGCAGAGACAATCACAGATTTTCACCAGGACAAAGGAATTTGACCTCCAGCTGTGGCATTTAAATACATTATGATTACAGGGACCCAAAGATCAACACAGGATTTCTGGGGGTGCTTTGTAGCGTGGGCTGCAGTGGCAGGAAGCAGCTATTTTCTGGCCCCTCTTCCTTGGGGCAGAGCTTTCTGGGAATCAGAGTCCCCAGACAAGAATGCCGAGCAACAGACGTGGCATCCCGCGCCGCAGGATGTCTCGAGGCACTTTGTAGCGCGGGTGGCATTGGTGGGAAGTGGCCATTTTCTGGCCCCTCAAACTTGGGGCAGAGCAGTCTGGGACGTTGAGTCCCCACACAAGAAGGCCCAGCAACAGATGTGTCTGTCTTTATATGCGTATGTCTGTGTATGCTTGCAGTCGGTGACCAAAAAACATGGGGGCATATTACCAAGCAATAGCGATAATTATCGCTATTGCTTGGTTAGAGACAAAAATTTACCGCAGAGCTGCGGCGATTTTTATCGCAGATAAAACGGCCGCAATGCATGAATATTGCTGAAAAGTCAGCGATATTCCTGCATTACCGAGCTAATGCTCCTAGCCATGTTATCCACCTCCCATTGGATAACATGGCTAAGAACTGCTCAGGGCAGGTGTTAGCTTTTGGAGATATTCGCGCTTAGCGCTAATATCTCCAAAAGTTGGTAATAGGAGATAGCGATGTTAGCGACTGTTTCCAGTCGCTAACATCTTGGCACGCCCACTTTGAATGTCATTAGTGATAAATATCACTGACATGCAAAGTGGGCCCAAGATGGTCGCTATCTCCTACTAGCTGTCGCTAACTGGTGTTAGCGACAGCTAGGTAATAGGGAGATAATTTTATCTCCGCTTTCTTGGCTATTAAAGCCAAAAAAGCGGAGATAAACCCCTTGACAATATGCCCCATTGTTTTTCTAAATTTGACCCCAGGGTGGGTTCCACTGTTACTCACCCATAAGCTACAGGCAATCAGGGTACTCCTACCCTGCCCTCTGATACCGTTTGGCTTTCAAATTCGTAGGACATTGGAACTGGGGATGAGTCCCTGAGCCCTGTAATGGTGGCCCCAACATTTTGTTCAGGTATATACAGCCAATCCAAGTACAACCTCCTGTCGGACCGTTTCACCCCTATTGGGGCAAGATAGCCAATGGGGAAAAAAGTAATCTTGGACACTCGGAGCGCTTTATTTTTGTAAGTTGTTTTTCGCAAGGAAAAAAGTGTTTTGTGACCTACCTTTTTCTTAACACCCTTTTGACACAAATCACCTGGAAGCTTTCCAATAAGGAGCTGAGGTTGTTGAATAATTGATTAGCAGTTTTCACAAAGATTCATCAAATAGCGCCAAAGTTATTAGCAAAAAAAAAAGTTCCTCCTATGGAAACTCTGACTCATGTATAATATATATGTGTGCACACGCCCACTGTGGGTAAGGTACTATATTTCTCCTTAATACTACGAGTCCCAGCATGCTCTATGCACTGAGCACAGCCCACTGGGGGCAAAGAGCCAATAAAATCAGATGCTTAATTGGAAAGGAGAACATCCGTGTACTGACTTTGTGGAAGCAGCCTGTGATTAGGTGGTAGTGAACCTTGAAACGCGTTGGGCGATAATGTTATTCCAGGAATGCTGACACAGGCTGATGTTTTAAACCCGATGGGAAGCAGTTGCAGAGTGCTTTCTCAAAAGCTAAAAAGGCATTGTTGTAACTACAAATTATCACGGCAGTCGGCGTCGTGGAGAACAGCACCATCTTTCAAAATTAAGAGGCTGAGGATTGAAACTATGTTCAAACCGCTTTCAGCGCAACCTGCCAGATGAAAAGAACTCGTGCCAGCATTGGGATCCTACAAGAAGAACATAATGAACTTTTAATTTTCAAAGTGTGCACAAACCCACTGTAGGTAAGCTACTATATTTCTCCTTATGACTACGAGCCCCAGCATGCTCTATGCACTGAGCACAGCCCACTGGGGGCAATGAGCCAATAAAATCAGATATTTGATTGGAAAGGAAAACATCCGTGGACTGACTTTGTGGAACAGCCCATGATTAAGAGGTAGTGAACTTTGAAACACGTTGGACGATAATGTTGTTCCAGAATGCTGACACAGGCTGATGTTTTAAACCAGATGGGAGGCAGTTGCCGAGTGCGTTCTCATAAGCTCAAAGGCATTGTTGGAACTACAAATTATCACAGCGGCCGGCGTCGTGGAGTACCGCACCATCTTTCAAAGTTAACACCTTTGCTGCGGCGGCTATTCCGCCACAGCGCTATAGGTGCGGGGGGGCCACGCGGCACGCCCATGCTGGTGACGGAACCGCTCCGTCACCAGCTTGCGTACCATTTTCTCTATGTTCCGTATACTTAACCCTGTCTTACCAGCGACCGCCATCATGCTTGATGCGGCTAAAGCATTTGACTCCATTGAATGGAGTTGCATGTTTCATATTTTACGCAAAATGGGGTTCCCTAATGTCATAATACAGTGGATCCAGATCCTATACACCAACGTGACAGCCAGGGTACGCGTTACCAGCCATACCTCTACACCTTTCCAGATAAAGCGTGGCACCAGACAGGGCTGTCCCTTATCCCCTCTCTTCTTTGCCCGTGTGCTCAAACCACTTGCTTGTAAGATTCGGCAATGTCATAGAGCGTCTGCTCACAATTTTAAACACCGACCGGTCGGCATCTCCAGGTATGCAGATGACATGGTCCTGTTTATTAGGGATCCCCAGCAACACCTCTCCCCTGTTCTTCGAGAGTTTATAAAATGTGGTCTGTTCTCTGGACTTTCAATCAATTGGGAGAAATCGATGATCATACCGTTAACCACAATCACATCCCAAACTCACCTTGAGTACCCTTTGGTATGGACGGAGGACCCAGAAAAATACCTAGGTGTCTGGGTGCATCGTGATCCTGAAGTTGTAATCAGGGAAAATTATGGGCGTGCATACGACAAACTAGAAAAATAAGTAAACCGATGGCTGCATCTACCCCTGTCTCTGGCAGACCGTATTGCATTAATAAAAATGGTTATACTTCCCTGCTTTTTAGATCTTTTTTGCAACATACAGATAAAACTGACTCACCAATTTTTTAAAACAGTGAAAACCCACCTCCTAAGGCAAATATGGGGCACAGGACCTCCTAGAATTAGCTGGCACATGCTAACACTATCCTATGACAAAGGTGGCTTTACAGCATTAGATTTTTATGTGTATTATCTCTGTGCTCAGGCCCAGTATGCATACTTTTGGTCCAGACCACACGACTTTACACCACGTGTAGCGGTGGAAGATGGAGAAGCCCATCCAACCCCACTTGGTAGCATGCTGAAACATGCTGGCACATGTGAATAGACACAGGCCGAAGATATAAATCAATACGCTAGATACGACCATAGCAGCATGGCAGGCGATTGGTAAGCGAGAACACCGCCTTGTCTGTCACTTAGGAGGCAGGACCGCTAAAATCACTAAAAGAAGCTGGTATTACTCAAATGTGCGACGTATACCCAAACGGACAATACCTAGAAAGCAGCGATTTGGAGTACATACAAAACCCCTCCTCACTGTTTCAATATACTTGCCATCGCCTTAAACGTGCCATACGAGACCACTACCCTAACTTTCCTGCTGAGCCCCCGACACTCACGTCCTTGCAACTGCTCTTAGTACTTCCCACCAAGCAGAAACTAGTTACCAGAATATATAGGGCGGTGCAGGAGGAGACAGAAAGAGGGCCTGATAAAAGCCTTGCTAGATGGAATGAAATTCTAGACCGACAGATCACCGGAGAGGAATGGGAGCAGATATGTCAATTGACGGGCCGCCTCACACCAAATGGGAATTTACGCATCATTAATTTTAAATTCCTCCATCAGATCTATTATACTCCTTCAAAATTACACAGAATTGGTTTAAGGGAATCAGATCAATGCAAACGTTGTAAGCAATTGCAAGCGGATTTCCTACACCTTGCCTGGCGATGTGACCTGGTAATAACATACTGGGAAGGAGTGCTCGATCGTCTCCACTCCATAACGGGCACTCTGCTTCCCTGTACACCTCTCACGTGTTTACTACAATACATCCCACACTTGAAAAGTACAGTGGGCAGGTTTGTTAGAGTCTCCCTTCTGCTTGCTAAGTGCCACATGGGACAGTGTTCTTGCTCCAAAACTGGAGGGGTGGATGACGGATAGGGTATACTGGAAAGAAACTTTGGCAACATACGCGGAAGAACTGCCTGTAACATCTAGACCAAAGGACATTTAGGGTCCACTTGAACACTTTCTTACTCTCCCGAAATCAGCAAGCGACGATGTACAATCTTAAATATTCATGCAGAATTTTATGTTATTGTGTAAAGCGCACTCCCTGTGATATATCTGTGCAGTTTATGTGTCAGCCTTGTCGCATTCTCTGATCAGTAAGAAGTCCTTGCTAATGCATTGTTGAATTCTCCTGTTCACCATGTTTTCGCTGTTGTTACCGGCAGCAAATGTAGGCTACTTAACTACAACACTCAACCAACCCGTTGTCGCTGGAATCTAAGGTATGATTTTGTGTTGGGTTTATATTCAACGATGTGTGTATGCTGTTGGTGTGTAATGCAATATGTAAAAAAACGGGCAGTGCACATTATCTACATATGCATATAGACAGATTCATAACATACATGTGTATTTTGATGAAAATAATTAGTACTTATCTGTCTCCACACCTCCATGGCCTCACTTCATCGCAACTCCACTGCCAGCACAACGGGAACATCTAAATTGGCTTGGTACAATCCCGCCAGACTGATGGTGGCAGAATACTGTTGGCCAGCACAGAAGACCGCCACTGTCATGCCAGCTCACTGGAGTACTTGGGACTGCTGCAGCTGCGGGATGATGATAATACCTCCAAAATCTAAATCAGGTCCTTAGTCTGATATTCTGAGTTAAGCATGTACTTCTAACAGCAGCAGCATCCTTTCAGTTGATTCCCTAGTGTACTACTGCAGCGTTCCACAGTATTCTAATGAACAACTAGAGTAAAGACATTCTGTACTTATGACAAAATTGTAGCATGGAAAACAAAAGCATTTCCATTAGAAATGAACAAAATGTGCCAGGCCTTTTTGTCTTATAAATTATGGTTAGTGCTCTAGAAAGCTAACTTGAGAACATATTTTCTGTGAGTTCACAAATATCTTCCTCAGTAAAACATTCTGACATGCAGACTGAGATATGAACTTTCAACACCAGCTGCAGCCTGCCATTTGACTCCCGTGTAATTAACTGCAGCTTTAACACAAAGTTCTGATGAGCAGCTAGAGTTCTACATTCCTGTTTTTATGACAATAGTGTGGCATATCTAATGCCATCTTGATGGAAAACATTTTCTACAGAAGACATTGCAGTAAATGAAAAAATGGATGAAGGGTTTCCTTTTGTCATAGAAATGATGGCTAGTGCTCTAGAAAGCTAAAATTAGGTCACAATGTCAGTGAGTTCTTAAATATGTCCATTATCTATTTCGCTAAAACACGAAGCATCCAACACATTTCTATCACCAGTAGCAGTTTGTTGATTGATTATCTAGTACTCAACTCCAATGTAACCTTTGAGAGCCAATGAAGAACTAACATTTTGCATTCAAGACAAAAGTGAGGCAATCCAGACGTCATTTTTTTGGAATAGGAGCTGTTGAATGTAAAGTATTTCCTGAAGAGCAGGCTGCAGTGAATGAGCACTGAGATGTGAATACAACCATGAACCAGAGGGATACAAATGTGAGCGGAGGTGTGGGATTTTAGGAATTTGATGTATGATGTATTTTTAAAGAGGCTAAAAAAAGTTAAAAAGAGAGGTGTCTGCTTAACTACAACATGTTCTTTCCACAGCGGTTTACTCAGCCTATCTATCTTCCTAGATACTTATCAGAAAAACTATGTTGAAAATAGTACCACTTGATAGACAAATACATTTCTTTACATATATGTATCTGTGTGTATATATACATATATATATATATATATATATATATAAATATATATATATATATATATATATATATATATATATATATATATATATATATATATATATATATATATATATATATATATATCCAAATTAAAGCAAAGCAGGGTCCTTCTTGAATCTCTCCCGAGTCAGGTGGCACAACACGCCGGCAGAGCCCCAACGCCGGTGGTCATTAATTGCAACAGCCAAGAAAAGAATTCCTTTTTTTTTTTTTTTGTTTAATAAAGAACCAGTAGCAGCATAGGACAAACACAGGTAAATTTAAACAGTAAATACAAGGAAAAAGATAGGTAATAAAGAAAAAAGAAAAAAGAAAGAACAAAAAGCTTCAAGAATGGCTGCATGATACATACAATTAAGGCCTAGGTAGCTGACTACGAAGACTAAGAGCTACTAAGTGGCAAAAAACACGAAGAAATTATAACAATACAATCAAACAGAATCTTGTATACCTCAGCCAATTCCACTAGGGATTATCCCTGCTTTCCAATTCGACACAGGCCGCCAGATTGCCTCCCCTCGTAACTTTACTTTGAAGCCTCTAGTAGCAAATGTAGCCGATTCATAGCTGTAAACCGCTAGGAAACGGGCTAGCCACATCTGAAAGCTAGGTGGGGAAGCTTCCTTCCAGCGGGCGGACAAAATTAGCCTCAGTACCGCTGTACCAATAAACAACAATCTTTCTTCAGTTTTTGAAAGTTTTAAAGAATAGTCAAAACCTAAGACAAATAGAGTATCGGACTCGGGGAGCTTATGACAAAATAGTTTTTCCCAAAAAGAAGCAATCATACTTTTTATACCAGTAAGCTCTGAGCAGTTGCTTAACATATGGACAAGAGTGGCGGGTCCTTGTGAACAACGCGGACACACATCACTCTCTCTTTTGCCCCACGCAAAAAGTTTGTCCGGGGTAAAATAAAGATCGAATACTGTCTTGAAAAGTTGAGCTTTTAGGTTACTGGCCATAAATAGTTTATGGCTCAGCGCCAAGACTCTATCTATATCAATGTCTGGATTATTAAGTTTCGCCGCCCATTTAGTTTCCGTTTGTTCTATATCATCCTGTGTTTCAGTCAAAAGGGTGTCATAAAAAGTTCCTATCCTAGTATTTGGTCTACCCATTACCTCAATTATATCAACTTTTGAAAGACACAATGTAGACCCTTTGGCTCTTAGCTTAGCGAACATCTGAGCGAACTTAAGAAAGTCCCCATTCGAGAGACCATATTTCATTTTTAAATCAATAAAAGCAGTGTCAAAACCTTTTAACAAAAACTCGTTAACAGTTTTGATACCCAGCCTTTCCCATTTCCTTGCAGTAGAATCAAAATCAAGACCATGTGTAATAGTAGAATGCGACAGAGGTGTATAACGGTTGATGTTCCCAATATGCATGTGTTTGGCTACTTTATCCCGAATTTGCCAGACGCTAATTAGGATTTCTCCCTTAAACTTCTTATAGTAACTTGCCTCAGTCCTTCTTAATAATAAGCCTTTAGCAACCTGGCCGAGTAAGAGCTCATAAATTGAAGGAATTGACGCTGTATCGGTCCGACTTTCTTCAGTCAAATCTAAAACCATAGGGGTAAGCTGTTTAAGAAATGCTGTCCAGTGATAGAAGATTATGTTAGGTAGAGTAAGCTCACCCCTATCCAGTGGAAGAGACAGAAAAGAATGTGATCGTCTAATCTTTCCGTGCTGCCAGACAACTTTGGACCTGAGAGCGTTGATCAATGTAAGAGTTTTAGGTTCAACAGCTAAAGGAATAGCTCGAAATAAATATAGGCATCTAGGCAAGACATTCATTTTAAGAAAATTGACCTCACCTATAATGGAGAGGTAGAGACCGTTTACCCTATCCAAATCATTCTTTATCTTTTCCAGGAGCGGATCAAAGTTAAGCTTCACTACAAGCTTAGTATTAGAGCAGATGGCTACTCCAAGATAAGTAGCTGTCTTGGCTGTTCTGTGATCTGGGCAGACAATATTATCAGTACATAAGATTACAGTCTTTCCTCTATTAAGAGAATACCCCGAGCAATTACCATATTCTAAAGCCACTAGCTCAATTTCGCGGATTGCCTCAATCGGGTCAGGTGTTAAAACCGCGATGTCATCGGCGTAAGCTAACACTTTTGTCTCAAATTGGTTACAGAGCACCGGCTTAATAATATTGCTTTCTAAAAATGTAAGAATTAGGGTATTGATATAAAGAGCGAAAAGTAGGGGCGAACAGGGACACCCCTGCCTAGTGCCTCTTGCAATATTAATATAACCAGATTCTGAACCTAACATTAGAGGTTTTGCTTTGGGACGTAGATACATTGATTTAATAGATTTGAGAAATTTAGGGCCGAAATTGGTACGTGCCATGGCTACCCACAAGAAGTTCCATGAGACACGATCAAAGGCTTTCTCAGCATCAAGTAGGATCAGTGACATCTGGCCCCCCGTGACAGACATGGCATCAAATAGAGCAATAGCCCGGCGAGTATGATCGGTAGTCCACTTGCCTGGAACAAAGCCATGCTGCCACGGAGAGACCAGATGCCCAATGACCCCACTGAGTCTGACAGCCATCACCTTTGCGTATAATTTAGAGTAAGATTAGTGTTTAACTCAGCCTTTATGACCGCTACCTGGAGCAACTGGGTACTAGCATCTCTACCCTGTGCGATTAAGGAAGTGTGGTCTCCCTCAGCTTTAGCCAGTGCTGACACCATTGACTCATGGTCTTTTCTTGATTTGGTTCTGGTGAAATTTTGAAAGCTAATAATCTCCCCTCTTAAGGCGGATTTGTAGGAATCCCACACTGTATTTCTGGAGGCGCTAAATCGATTTATATTAAAGAACTCTTCTGTCCAGTTTTTAATATGAGTGATAAACTCGTGATTGGACAAGAGTTTCCTATCGAACGACCAGGACCGCCGATGTGTGTATTGGGAATCGGCTGTGATCCCAAGAATGAGTGCATTATGATCGGAAATTATTCTTGGGGGTTTGTTAATTGTTGCTTGTGGTGCTAGGTCTCTGGAGACGAACATGTAATCAATCCGAACTTGTTTTTGGTGGGGATGTGAACAATATGTATAGCCTGGGTCATCAGCATTGTTTTGCAGCCACACGTCAATTAAGCCATAGCTACCCAACAATCTTTTAACAGGCTGATACACCCTTGGTTTACGACCAAGATATTTCTGTTTAGAGGCAGTGTTACATAAGAACGGTATAAGTGAGACGTTAAAGTCACCACACAAAACTAGTGGGCCCTGCCAAGTGGCCAATTCAGCTTTAAGTACATCAAAAATAGTTGGATCGTCGTGCTTTGACCCATATATGGTACAAATAGTAATACCACAAGCGAGTTTAACAATAGCCCATCTACCTTGGGGATCTGAGAGATGACATACTCCTAAACGAAGGCTTGTTTTTGCTAGAACTGCTACACCCCTTATGTTCGAAGATTGTGTAAAGGCTATCAATAAATTATACCCCTTCAGATTCAACCATGATCTCTTAACCCATGGGACATGAGTCTCCTGAAGACAGAGTATATCAACAGGATTTAATTTCAACAGCTCAGCCATTCGCCGTCGTTTGTCTCCAGATAAAAGCCCTCCAACATTCCAAGTTTGGACACTTAATCTACCCATTACTTATAGGAAAAGATAGTAAGATCACATTGAGCAAATACAATTTTATTTTAGGACGTTGCTCCAGTCCCAGTTCTTTTCTGTTTATTTTTCCCTTACTTAAGCCTCTTGCTGACAAAATTGGTTCTTTTTCTTTTAACTTTTTCTCCCCCCCAACCCACTCCCATTCCCCCTTCCCTACCACCCCCCCGGCCCTACCCTCACACACCCCCTTAGGGCCCCCCACCCCAAACAGTAGGCAATCAGACTCAACCAGAGTCTGGCTGATGCAGTTACAGCACAACATCTAAGCTACCGCCATTTAAAGTGCCTAAATTGAAATAATAAATGAATACCCAGAAGAGGGAGAAAAGAGACCACCAATACCACCTATACTAACAACATAGAGTTAAGTGTTCAATGACAGCCCTATAATGTTTCAGTGCCCCCCCCGGCATAACCATATCATAATCATATCCTAATTAAATGTGTGCATTTGTCAAGGATTGAAGCTATCCAAGCCAGATAATCAAACCGAAGATCAATGTAAAGAAACATGAGTAAACAATCGTCATTAATGTGAATCATTTCTGAGACAATTCGTCAAGGTATGCCTTTGCTTTGATTTCGGAATGAAAGAATTTTGTAAGGCCACCCAATACAATTTTAAGCTTCGCAGGGTTGTTCAAGTATACTTGGGCACCTTTATCTTGGAACGGTTTGATCAGAGAACGGAGCCACCACCGTCTCTCCACAGTTGCGTGGCAAAAGTCTGGTCTTGTGAAATAGGAGAGCTCATTATAAACCACCTTATCGCCTGGTCTCGCTTTCTCAGCGACCGTCTGCCTTAACAAAAAATTTCCAAAATAAACTAAAATGGCTCGGGGATAAATCCCGGGTTTGGGTGGCAGGTTAAAAGGCATCCGGTGGGGTCGTTGGATTTCGGCATCCCAGGTCCAGTTCTTAAGTTCAGGCAAGGACTCTCTGAATAGTTTTATTACTAAGGCTCGAGTATCCACCCCCTCCATTTTCTCCGGAATTCCCAGAATACGCAAATTATTGCGTCGTTGTCGATTTTCGAACTCCTCGAGCTTCCATTTGATGTCTTTGAGTTCGGCTTCCTGAAGTTTAATTCGCTCAGAGTTCAGAGTGGCCTCTTTCTCGATCGTCATAACCCTGGCTTCCATCTCGGTGACTCTCTCACTTATCAGGTTGCAGGACTTGGAGAGTTTCCTAACAACTCCTTGCATTTTACGAAGTGCAGCCTCTTACTATCCAAAGCTGTCTCTTCCCGATGTGCTGCAATAGCCTGCAAAATGGTTTCCACTGCTGAGTGCGATATATCCGAGGTAGCTGAGTTTGTAGGGGCCCCCCCCGAATGTAACAGCGAATTAGAAACGGAGAGGTTATCGGCCGGGCCACACTGTTTAAGTCTGGATGTCAATTTGGGTTTGGCTCTGACAGTGTTAGCATTCAAACTCTCCTCACAGTAGCTATCCTCGGAAGAACTGAGCAGAGGTTCTGATTCAGTCTCTTCACCTTCCGAGCCCTCTATAGAGTCACAGTCATCCGACCATTCTCCTACAGCATTGATTCCATTCTCGTCAGAAAAGGAGTAGAATTCGCTAGGCTCTTTATCCTTCTCCTCAAGTAGATGAACCTTTAAGGAGCCTTCCCCCGAATTATGTTCGTTTAACACTTGATTCCCAACCAGCAAGCCAGAATTGTCAGGGGGTTAGATGGGTGGGGGTGAGCTTTGGGGCCAAACAGATAAGGCTGGTATAGGTGCAATCGGAAGCCCAGTAGATACCACCTGTATTGAATGCTTTACCCCAAGCGGAGTTATTTCACCTTGTACCCCCAACACATTTTCCCCTGCCCCTGAAAACGACATACAGCGCTCTTCCAGTTCTCCCAGGACAGCCCCCTACAATCACCATAACTGTAAGTAGCACCGATACAGCTGACTCTGTTCAATCTGCCCATTCTGTCCAACCCATTACACCTGAGGGGATCTCTGTCAGTGGTGTTGGCTGTGTTGGTCCGGTTCAAGAACTGGAAGAGCGCTTCCAGTTCCAGTTCTTGAACCGGACCAACACAGCCAACACCACTGACAGAGATCCCCTCAGGTGTAATGGGTTGGACAGAATGGGCAGATTGAACAGAGTCAGCTGTATCGGTGCTACTTACAGTTATGGTGATTGTAGGGGGCTGTCCTGGGGCCGTAGTAGCAGAAGTAGAGGTAGCTCCGGCCATAGAGTTAATAGACATTCGCAGCGCGTCATCGATCACTTGCAGCAGGGCAGTTACAGTGCTGCAGTTTTGGATGAAGCCGGACTGAAGATTGTCAAGAAAATCATTGTCCTTGATATGACGAGAGAGTTGTTTCGCAACACATCTTTCTGTGATCTTCGCAAGAAAGGGTAGGTTAGTGATGGGGCGGAAGTTGTTGAGGTCATTCACATCCGCAGTGGGTTTTTCAAGCAGAGGCGTGACCTGCCCAGTTTTGAAGGGAACAGGAAGGGAGCCTTGACAGAGGGAGAGGTTGACCAGAGTGGTCCAATAGGGAAGAGAATGGGTATAGAAGTCAATGGCAATGGCACTAGGGATGGGGTCGAGCGAGTGGTTGGAGGGCTTTGTTTTGAGGATGCACTTGAGGAGGACATCTTCAGAGTTGGGGTCGAAGTTCTGCTAAATGGCTAGTGATGTGCGCTCCTCTGGAGGGGTAGGATGAGCGACCTGAACCACAAGTGATTTCACTTTTTCGTCAAAGAATACAGCGAAAACAGCAGCTTTCTCAGTAGAATCCTCCAATTTGGAGATTGGGGGAGAGTAGTTAGTATTCTTGATGAGATCAAATAGTTTTTTGGGTCTATTTTTGGCTGAGTCAAGGTGGGTTCTGAAGTGTGATGCTTTCCCAAGGAAGATGTGCTTGTGGTACTTGGATCTTGCTGAACGAACCGTAGCCAGACTATCGGTGGAGGGTGCTTGCCTCCATTGTTTCTCCTGGAGTCTTAGGTGCTTCCTTTCTTCATATAGGGATTTGTTGAACCAGGGTGCTGAGGGAATGGGCCTTTTCTTTTTGCTTTGGAGAGGAGCGACGCTATTGATTTCGACTGCAAGGACTGAGAGGCATTGTGAGGAGAGATCATCAACATCTAGGTTCGGGTCTAGCCTTGGAAGTGACAGCAAAGCTGATTCACTGAGGGAAACAGTGTCAATGTTTTTAGCGTCAAGGAACCAGGAGGTAGCCCTCTTAGGTTGGCCAAGAGTTATAGAGTGTGCTAGGTGAAGAGAGAATGGAATGAGGAGGTGGTCAGACCAGTCTACGTGAATAGGGGTAGCGATTGAAAGCATGCCTGCTTTAGAAATAACAAGGTCCAGGATTGAGCCCTTAGAGTGTGTTGATTCTGTGCAGTGTTGGATAAGATCGTTTGTAGAGAGGAAGGTGGCCAGCAAGTTCGCGGAAGAGTCTTGCAGGGAGCCCCAGTGGAGATTGAAGTCCCCCACGAAGGTCTGATTGTCTTCTTTGTGCGTATTGGTCGCTGATAAAGTCAGTGAGTTCCTCCATAAACGAAGGGCCGCTGCCAGGAGGGCGGTATATGACATGGAATCTGAGGGGTGAGCGGTGGTGTAGTTGAAGCTCAAGAGATAGACATTCAAAAGTGCGGAAGGCGCTAATGGGAAAAGCCTTGAGTTGAAGGGAGTTTCTAAAGATGACTGCAACACCTCCCCCAACTTTGATAGGTCTGTCATTCCTGAAAATAGAATATCCTGTGGGTAGAAGGAGATCAAACATAGAGTGAGAGGTATCGTTGAACCAGGTCTCTGTTAGGAACAACAGGTCAATATTGTGAAGGGTGATGGTATCAGAGAGCATGCAGCATGCAGCATGCAGCATGCAGCTCGTGCTGATTGGCTGCCACTGTCTGTCAACACTCCAAAACAGAAATTGTTGGCAGCCATCTTGTGCCTCGGTAGACGGAGGCACAAGAAAACAGAAAAACAAACATGTAGAACTCAAAAAGGGGACAGGGTAGAAGCACCCTGACCCCTAGGCCTGCTCAAATTTTTTTGGGGGGGAAATCGTGGGGTACGTGTACCGTACGTGTTCGGTGCGCGCACGGTGCGCGCTTATAGATATATATATTTTTTCTCTTTTGATTTTCTCAGGATCTACTGTAGGGATTTACACCATTTAAGCAAAAGCGTGATCTGCGAATCAGACTCTACCATTTTGCCAAATTTCTTGTAATTCTGTTCAGCCGTTCGGGCTGTTGCCGTGTCTAAACGGCCTATGGAAGATAACATGGGGAAAACACATTTTGGGACCCCCCTTTTTTCTCAGTCCCCACTTGACGGATCCCCCCCCAAAACTTTCAGGGAAGGAGCGGAGCGGGCCATCTTCTTTGAGAAGATTCATCAACCGGCGCCGAAGTTATCCCAAATAGAATGTTGTGGATTTCCTATGGAAACTAGGTCCTAACTATATCTACCTAGATAATATATATATATATATTGATGAATGTAACTTAAATAAATAAATAAAAAGCCGAAGTTTTTGATACCCGCGTACGAGTGCCGGATGATTTCCTTGATGAACAAGAATGGATTTCTCATTTTGAATATATATATACGCACAGAACTTTATTTTTAATCTGTCCCCCCAGCACTAACAAACCCCATGGTCCACTTAGAAGGGACTCTGGGACCTGTAGTTCTCCCAGATGCATGGGACACTACACAGGTGTGCTGCTTTAGGTTTCCTCTGGGGGAGGTGCGGACTCGTCACAGCGAGTTTAAGAGAGAGGCGGGACTTGGAACAGAGTGACATTCCTGTGGAGGCTTTGGGCGCTGACGAAGGCACAACAACAGCCAGAAATGCATCCGCCACTATCTCCAATAAAGCCTCCGATTCTATCCCCTTGGGTCTCTGTTCTCTTTTCTCGAAGGAGTCTTTTCTGCACATATCCACGCGTCAGCCTGAGACGCCATCGCAGAGTATCCCGCCTCACCTTGGGCTCGGACATCACAGGCTGGGACTGTTCTCAGTTCTTCTTTTCTTCACCAGAGTGATTTGGATGGTCCTGATCCCGCCCCAGAGCACAGGAGGAAAAACCGGCAGTGGCGAGGTTATTTCAACCTCGTCTTGGGCTGCAGGCACTGTCCTCGCCGCCCCTGCTCAATGGACACCTGCAGTCTGGGGTTGAGGCGTACGAGGGGAGCTGAGGAGGCTTTTTTGTGGACAAATAAGCCGAAAAAAACGGAGCATGACATTTTGTTTTGGTTTTTGGACTCACCCTGCTTTGTTCCCGCATCCACGCACAGAACTTTATTTTTACTCTATCCCCCCAGCACTAACAAACCCCATGGTCCACTTACAAGGGACTCTGGGACCTGTAGTTCTCCCAGATGCATGGGACACTACACAGGTGTGCTGCTTTAGGTTTCCTCTGGGGGAGGTGCGGACTCATTACAGCGAGTTTAAGAGAGAGGCGGGACTTGGAACAGAGTGACATTCCTGTGGAGGCTTTGGGCGCTGATGAAGGCACAACAACAGCCAGAAATGCATCCGCCACTATCTCCAATAAAACCTCCGATTCCATCCCATTGGGTCTCTGTTCTCTTTTCTTGGAAGGAGTCTTTTCTGCACATATCCACGCGTCAGCCTGAGACGCCATCGCAGAGTACCCCGCCTCACCTTGGGCTCGGACATCACAGGCTGGGACTGTTTTCAGTTCTTCTTTTCTTCACCAGAGGGATTTGGATGGTCCTGATCCCGCCCCGGAGCACAGGAGGAAAAACCGGCAGTGGCGAGGTTATTTCAACCTCGTCTTGGGCTGCAGGCACTGTCCTCGCCGCCCCTGCTCAATGGACACTTGTAATCTGGGGTTGAGGCGTACAAGGGGAGCTGAGGAGGCTTTTTTGTGGACAAATAAGCCAAAAAAAACGGAGCATGACATTTTGTTTTTGTTTCTGGACTCACCCTGCTTTGTTCCCGCATCCACGCACAGAAATTTATTTTTACTCTATCCCCCCAGCACTAACAAACCCCATGGTCCACTTACAAGGGACTCTGGGACCTGTAGTTCTCCCAGATGCATGGGACACTACACAGGTGTGCTGCTTTAGGTTTCCTCTGGGGGAGGTGCGGACTTGTCACAGCGAGTTTAAGAGAGAGGCGGGACTTGGAACAGAGTGACATTCCTGTGGAGGCTTTGGGCGCTGACGAAGGCACAACAACAGCCAGAAATGCATCCGCCACTATCTCCAATAAAGCCTCCGATTCTATCCCCTTGGGTCTCTGTTCTCTTTTCTTGGAAGGAGTCTTTTCTGCATATATATATTACCTACTGGCGGTCGCCAGTAGGTATATATAGTTAGGATTTTTTCTCTATGGGATTTTTGAAAATTCTATGTCTAATAACTTTGGCGTTTGTGGACGGAATTGGCTGAAATTTTCAGGAAAATGGAACATTTTGTTTCTGAGCAGCCCCTGAAAATTTGGGGGGGTTTGTCAAGGGGGGGCCGAGAAAAAAGGGGGGTCCCAAAACGCGTTTTTCCCATGTTAATTTCCATAGGGCGGTTGGCCTCACTTTTAGCCCGAACGGCTGAATGGATTTGCACGAAACTTGGCAAAATTGTAGGGACTGGTAGCCCGATGTGCCTTTGCTAGGTCTCAATATATGTGCTCCAGTGGATTTTGAGAAATTAACATTCAAAAAAAGATATATATCTGTGACAGCGTCCCGGGTAGCGCTCCGTTTCGCGTACTTTTCGCGTTACGGAGCTTTGCGAAGCTGATTGGCTCTCCGGTGTCTGTAAACATTCCAAACAGTCCGTAGCGGCCGCCATCTTGTCTCTCGGTAGGATCGAGAGACAAGAGGAGGCCAAAGCGAAGGGGCAAATGACCATAAGGGGGCATAGTAGATCCTCCCTGACCCCCTAGGTTTGATGTGGAGGCTTTAAAAGGGCCCCGCGGGGCAAAAAAAAAAAAAAAAAAAATCGTTTTTTTTCGTGGGGTGCGCCCGGTTCGCGAACCGGGAAGCGGTCTTGGGAGCGTACTACAAAGAAACAAGAATGATTGACTTTTAACTTATTGTATGTTTATAGACTTTTTTAGATTTTTTTTTTTCTGCTGAGTGACGTCTCGGCCTATCTCCACGGGATGCAGTCCCTACCATCTCGGCGTTTAAGCCCAGGGGGACCGGTAGTGTGGGAGAGATAACGTCTGTTAACGTTTGATTCGAAGGAAATCAGGAAGTGTTGATAAACATTGTCTGCGCCATCTTGCCTTTTTTCAAATGCCACACTTTTGTCGTGCACGGCAGCCATTTTAGATGCCTTGACCAGACCCACTCTCTGCACGCTGTCGATCCTTAGCATGGCTCCCCACCCTCGCAAGCATCTCCCCCAGGCACTGGTCACCCCCGCTCTCTGTCTTATGCATGGGCAATAAACCTCCCCCCATCTGCGCTGTTCTTCCCTGAGAATCACACCCTGTGCCCGCTCGACACCTCCCTTTCGCCCTATTCACTACCGCACCCTCTGACACTCCTCTTCCTATGTGTCCGATTGTCTAGGCCGGTCCCAGGCTATCACCTAGCCCTGCAGATGTAGTTTATGGCTCCAGCTGTAAAGAATCACCCCTCTTCAAAGGAGTTACAGTAGATCAAGGCCCCCACCCGATGAGATCCATCACACCACACGCGTTCCTACTATCTGAAAACCATCCTGTATTGTGATTGGGGAGGGGACCCAGCTGAAGCGGAAGATTCCAGGGATGCCTCTTTGTACATCAAAGTTTTTACAATTATGTGTCACATTAAAAATATATAGCACTCCAACAAAGTAGTAGGATTATAAAACTTTAATAACTTATAAATATATACAACGCAACAAAAACAGTAAATACATTTAAACATTTTATGGAAAAAAGAAGCAACAATAGTCAGTAGCTGTGTTTTGTGCGAATAGTCCCAAGGCAGCACAACGTGCTGAGTTCTGGACGGCACCCAGGTGATGTTACCTGGGTGCCGCATTGGTTTTGGGTATCCTACAATGCAGCTCCGAAAAACGGCGTGGGGCGTCCCGGGGGGTGTGGGGGAGGCCTCGTCAGTAGCGGTCTGTTGTGCGAATAGTCCCAAGGCAGCAGAACGCGCTGAGATGTGGATGGCACCCAGGTGATGTCCAGTAAGTTGCCGCACTGGTTTTGGTATCGTACAATGCAGCTCCAAAAAACGGCGTGGGGCGTCCCGGGGGAGGCATTGTCAGTAGCGGTCTGTTGTGCGAATAGTCCCAAGGCAGCAGAACGCGCTGAGATGTGGATGGCACCCAGGTGATGTCCAGTAAGTTGCCGCACTGGTTTTGGTATCCTACAATGCTGCTCCGAATAACGGCGTGGGGCGCCCCGGGGGGGGGGGAGGCGGCGTGAACCGGCCTCCCCAGGTGGAGGCTCGTCTGCTGTAGTGGGGCGCCCCTTTACCGTTTCAGTTGCCATTCCGCCCGCTTTTGGTACACTGTGCCAAAATCCTCCATTCAGCTGAGTTGCGCCCACTCTTGCGGTGCAGCGATAGGCGGCTGCCACAGGACTCTCAAAATGGCGGCAGGCTCTTTCCTTTTTGGGCCTGGTCCACTGAAATGGCCCTGGGACACCTTGGAACTCGGACGCTTGTCTGCTAGGTCTTGGACCCCATTCTCGAAAGCGTCCCCTCAGCCTTGAAGATTCTACAAAAGTCTTGGGGGCCCCCGACTCCTGCACGTTTCCGGTGGGGAGCGGCTGCCATGATTGCTCGCGGAATGACCACGACGGAGCCACGAGATGGTGGTGCTTTCATGCTGACGCCAGCTTCAGTCTGAAACATCCAGAAACAAGGTGGGGCTTTCATCGTTTGGGAAAAAAAATGTTTTAATCCAATGAAAAGTGTTATTTTAGGTCATATGATCAAGCCTTCCTCATTAGGAAACCAAAAGTAAAATGAACCAATGAAAAGTTTTATAAACAAGTCACGTGACCTGTTTTGCGGTATAGGGTTATAAAAAGCGTAGAAAATCCGTTGGCACGTGAGGCGGCGTCAGTGGCGGACCTATGTGCGAATAGGCCGAAGGCAGCACAACGCGCCAAGATCCGGATGGCACCGAGGTGGTGTCCAGCAAGTTGCCGCACTGGTGTGGCCATCCTACAATGCTGCGCCGAAAGTCGGCGTGGGGCGCCCCGTTGGCCTGTGAGTTCGCGTCAGTCAGTGGGGGCTGTTTGAGGATCTGACTGCATTGGAAAGCAATGTGATGCTGTGCGTCGCCCCCAAGATGGAGGTTCCTCGGCTGCAGTGGGGCGCCCCTTGGTGTTTCACTCGCTATGCAGCTGAGTTGCGTGCGCACTTGCGGCGAATAGGCCGAAGGCAGCACAACGCGCCAAGATCCGGATGGCACCGAGGTGGTGTCCAGCAAGTTGCCGCACTGGTGTGGCCATCCTACAATGCTGCGCCGAAAGTCGGCGTGGGGTGCCTGAAGGGGAGGGGGAGGCGGCGCAAACGAGCCTTTCCCGCCTCTCCAGGTTGAGGCACTTCATCTGCAGTGGAGCGCCGTCTAGCTGAGTTTTGCCCGCTCTTGCTGCTACAGCGACAGGCGGCTGCAACAGGACTCTCAAAATGGCGGCCTGTTCTTTGGATTTGGGCCTGGTCCACTAAAATGGCCCTGGGACACCTTAGAACTCAGACGCTCGAATTTTTTTTCCTTTCCTCTACATGCAAAAAAGGTAAATGCCCGGTACGTTACCTGCCTCATCTGCCACGATGTACTCTCCAGAGGAACCGAAAAAAAATATAGTTATGGTAATTATACCATGCATCATCATATGGAGAGGTGGCACCGATTAATTATAGTGGTGCACAAAAGAGAGATTTGGAGGACAACCCCCGACCTGCCAGTATATTCACCAAAGAAGTGGCACTGACAGCATCAGAGGCAAGGGAAACGGTCCCAAATATTCAGAAGAACTTTGGAAAGATTAAAATGACATGTTTAGATTGTGGCAAATTAATTTCATGTGGACAGATGAGTGTTACTCTAATAAATACAGCATATGAACATCATCATAGTCGATGGTTGGTGGAGACATTTTGACTATATCCTGGACCTGCCCGTCCTCGCCCAAAATGGCGCCGGAATAAATGGGACTCATAACTCCTTGTTGTGTACTGGTTGCACAACCTTGATATCACGAGATGCGTATGCAGTTTTGAAGCACATGGCGGGCGGGGATGAGAATTGATTGAATATTTCGACATCCCTATTGATATTAAGTTCTGATGTGTTATTGATTACTGTACTATTGAAAGTTCGAATTAACGTCACCCATGGTACTTGCCCGTAAATGTATATCTAGATAATTTTATTGTAACTGGCCCTGTCGTATTTTAATTATAAAATGTACGTCCACCGATTCCGCAACTGTTAGACACCTTAGTTCTTGCAACCTAATGGCCCGCCCGTTACGTTCCTCTACAGTGTAAATGTCTCCTCATCATATACGATTACAGTTTGCTCCGTGGCCGGCCCACGTGGTTATAGGCCCGTATTTGTATACTGACATTTTCACAATAAAGGTTTTTAAAAGAAAACATGGTAGTAGTATTTACATTGGTAAAGTTTTTAATAATAGTCACTGTTTTCGAATCAGTAAAAGGCAAGTGAAATAAAGCAGTCCAATTACATGAAGGGTAAAAGGTATAATACGCAGGAACACAGTAAAGATAAATGGTCAAGGGCTGTTGTGTTTTCTACTTCTGCAACATAAAGTGATCGATAAGAATCTGATATTCAGGCGTATCGGCGACTAAGACAGCAGGCGGAGCCTCTTTTGCTCAACGGCTCCGTCATGGGACGAAGAAACGCCCTTTTTCTCGAAAAAGGAATATATTTTACTTGCAGGACAGTTGTAAATTTTCCGGGAAAGTACGTTAGCCTGGAACATTATAACATATATGTTTAAGGAAAAATAATGTTCGAAAGCAATAAAAAGCGTAATTTTTAGGTCATATGACCAAGCCTTTCATCATTAGAATAAGAAAAGTAAAATGAAAACCAATGAAAAGTTTTATTAACAAGTCACATGACCTGTTATGCTTACGTTACGCGCTGCGCGCCGCGCCCCGGATCGCTTCCGGATGCGCTAACGCGGCGCGTCATATGACGCATTACGCGACAACGCAGGTCCAGAATATAGTCAAAATGTCTCCACCAACCAGCGGTCGGAACACAACCCCTTTCAGCAGGCCAAATAGTTCTGTTAAATGACAACAGAAGGGACAGGCAACAAGAACCATCAGTCAAAGAGGGGAGGGCAAGTTCTTCTCTACCGGGTCACGTTGGGGCGCTACCGGAACTGATCGAATTGGTAGTTTACAGTGTTTCTGGATGTTTCAGACTGAAGCTGGCGTCAGCATGAGAGCACCATCATCTCGTAGCTCCGTCGTGGCCATTCCACGAGCAATCATGGCAGCCGCTCCCCACCAGAAGCCTGCGGGAGTCGGGGGCCCCCAAGACTTTTGTAGAATCTTCAAGGCTGAGGGGACGCTTTCGAGAATGAAGCCCAAGCCCTAGTAGACAAGCGTCCGAGTTCCAAGGTGTGGCAGGGCCATTTTAGTGGACCACGCCCAAATCTGAAGAGCCGGCCGCCATTTTGAGAGTCCTGTGGCAGCCGCCTATCGCTGCACCGCAAGAGCGGGAGCAACTCAACTACATGGTGAGCGAAACGCTGTAGTCGCAAGAGCGGGCGGTAAACGGCTGAATAGCGGAAGAGGCACAGTGTAGCAAAAGCGGGTGGAATGGCATCTGAAATGGTAAAGGGGCGCCCCACTACAGCGTGTCTTCAGGTCAAACGGATTGTGGGACAAGGTCAAGAATAAAAGAGTCACCAAAAGGCAAAAAGTTCCGCTTGACCCCGGGAGCTGGCCGCCTATGTCGGGGGAGATCTCAGGCCACACCAGGGCAACAAGACTTGGGGAGGGGGCAGGAGCCAAGCGCCCCCTCCCAGTCCGCGCCATCACACCGTCCCTCGGGGGCCTCCGTCAAGCGGTTCAGGGAGGCACCGCATCACATTGTTTTCAAATGCAGTCACGTCCTCAAACAGCCCTCACTTACATTGAGAATAGTGAAGCTGTAGCAGGTGCAAATAACCTTCAGACAGTGTAACAAGCACTCCTCAAAACTTTGAACTATCAGAGAGCATGAGTTTCATGCTTGATCGATTGAGCTAGCCGGATCGGGCAACAAAAAGTATAAAATAGTTATGTAAATAGTTATTTAATAAAACGTTTTACCCTGTTACTTTGCTGGTGTGTTGTATATATTTGTAATATTTGCATAGAGTTTATCGTTATTTTGGGCGGGATGGGTGGCGGAGCCGAGCTGTCTTGCAGCCATCATGGCGTGGAGCTCAGTTCATCTCACTAGTTTCGTATTTCTCATGAGGGGTTGTTCCTAATGTTTCTATTTTAGCGAGGTCAAAAAGAGATCCCATTAGTGGCCTACTGATTTTGCTCGATTCCTTTTGTTTTTTTACACGATTTTTCACTATCTGCAAAGACTAAACAGAGTATTGCGACTCTGTGCTTGTTTGTAAATAGAGAATGAACCAAAGAGAACCAATTCTAAAACAGTAAATGCTTGGATAACAATGAATCAAATGGAGAGAGAAGCAGGCACGACGGATTACAACGGGGGCAAAGGCCTGCGTTAACTACCCTTCACTATCTGCAAAGAGAGAGTACTCGTAATAGAAATGAGGTGGGGGGGGGCAGCATTCAAAGCAGATCAGTGTGCATAAACACGAAAATGTTTTTACTTACCACGTACTTGACATTCGACAGCTTATGATATTTGCTATTAAAAAACCATTGAAATTCACTGAAAAAACCATAGGTTAGAGACCATATATAGTTAGGAATTAGCATTTAAAAAACCTTGAAAATTCACTGAAAAAACCATAGGTTATAGACCATATATAGTTAGGAATTAGCATTTAAAAAACCTTATTTTACTCACACAAAACCATTGAAATTCCATATATTGTTAGTTGCACTAACTATATATCGCGCACCCGCAATCCACTGCTGATGATGTCACATATTACATCATTCATGACATGGTCAGTGACATCACTGATGACATCACTGATGACATCTCAAATGACATCACTGATGACATCACTGATTACAATCATGGGTAAAAGGAAAGCAAAAGGGAGCCCTCTAGAGTCTATTAAGGTGGCTACGTTGTCAGCACCAAATGTAGCTAAAAATGGTGTAGTCAACGATATTGACATTCTAATCAAAAAGGTGGAGACTTTACTTAACGGCCAGTGATCTTCTTAACTAACTACTTCTGGCTTGAAAATCCTATATATTTCTAAAAAGAAAGAAACTCCTGTTCCAGGCACTCCTGGGAAGGCACCTCAAATGTTTCAAGTCTCCGGGGTTGGTAACAAAGAGGGCTCCACAGCCATAAAAGGCGGAACAGGTGAAGCTGTGAACCCCCACACAGTGGTACCTAATGATATACCAGCTATTTTATACCTTAGCAGTAGCTCCAGATATAGCTTGTGTAAACTGCTTTCTTCCTTTGGCACACCTTAGTGGTGAAAACTAGAGCACTGCTGTTGCCCCATTTACTACTGCAACTATGGAAATGGTATAACAGACAGAGACAGCAAAACATGTTCTTACTGTGTATGTCAGAGCAAAGCTAGATGGCTTCACAAAATTATTGGGAAACTAAAAAATGAAGTCATCCTCCTGAGGGCAAATTTGGGGTCACTTACTGTTAAGATCGATATGTTAATCTCATTAGGAATTTAGGCCTCAAGGAAATGAAAGTCAACAGCTCTGAACGAGCATAGGCTGGACTGACTCACATGTTTCTTCCCAGTCTATCCATTGTGGGGATCTAATGTGGGCCTGTATCATACATCCCATTCTCTATCTACCAGGCACACACTGTCACACCTTAGGGGTACCTTACTAAGGGAAATTCCACATGTCCCCAATCGAACATCACTCCTTGATCTTTAGTTCAATTCCTGATTTAGGCAATCCCCAGGGAGGTATCTATTGCAAGTAATTATCAGGACAGTATAGCACAAATCATAGGGAGATGTAACGATGAATTAACAAGCATATACTCGTGAACAGAGGGGTGCTGCAAGGGTGTGTATTGGCACCTGTTCACCCTATATATTAACAGATGAATTAACTCCCTAGCCGATAGCAAGGGTGATCCCCCCCAAGATTGTTGATCACACAGTTGTATCCCTATTTTTTTCAGATAACAATTTTCTTATTTCAAAGACCCAGATGGGGCTGCAAAATGTTTTTGTTCAGTTCTCAGTATTATGTGAGGAATTTGGGTGGTATACAGCCTTTACAACGAAACTTTTACAACAAACTACCATTACAACGCAACTTTTACAACGCAAACCATTACAACGCATAGTGCTGGGGGGCGCTCCAGGATAGGGAATAGGTTTAATGTACTATCCAACACCTTCCCTACTATCCACGGGGACTGGAGTTGGAATAGTAAATTAAACTATTCACTATCCAGCGCCCAAAAGCATTATGCGTTGTAATGGTATGCGTTGTAAAACTTGCGATGTAAAGGTAGGCGTTGTAAAAGTATGCGTTGTAACATCATACATCCAATTTGGGTTAAAGGTCAAATGTTGATAAGATCAAATTTATGACATTTAACCCTCACAAGTCCTTTAGGGCTAGGGGCAAATTGGATGATTTTGTTTTGGAGCAATTTAACCCCTTCCATACGGATGACAAAGCCAGCTCGTCATGGGCGTTACCTGCGCTATGCGGATGACGAGCTGACTTTGTCACAAACCGCTCGATTTTTTAATTTCAGCTCACAGCGGGAAACCCGCTAGCGCGGTAGCGGTTAAGCAATGTGATTACTATGGGGTTATTCTGACAAACTCATTTTCAAGGGTTGTCCAGATTTCCAAGAGTCAGCTAACCATTCAGCATGTAATCTCAGCTCTGGTTAAAAAACTGAAATGCACCTGTAGGCCAGTTACCCCAGTCATTGAAATTTATTGTGTCATGGCAATAGGAGCTGCATTGTATGAAACCGAGATCTGGGATGCGCACACAATAGGTGTTATTGGAATAATAGAGAATACATTCATGAGATCGATTCTTGAATTACTCCGGAATGTGCCTTTAACCCCCACTCGTTTGGATCTTGGCTCAAAAACATAGCACATTTGTCTGCATTCAGACCCTTAGTTTATTGGGTTCGGGGTTGGGTTAAAAATTCCACACTTCCTATGAGACAATCTTTTTCTGAAGTGAATGCTACTGATAACAAACCTTGGCTCCAATATGTTAAGACATGGGTGCACAAACTTTATAGTGGTGAACTGTGGTCTAAACCAGATAGAATCACAAAAGACACGTTGACCACGTTGACGTGCCTCAAAAAACAATACTAGCATCATGTTCATCGTCTCTGGTTGAATCATAGCACTGTCGGAGAGCTAACAGGTAGTTTTTTTTTTTCATTTTAAAGACAACATGCACTGCAAGGAATCCTTGAATCATACTGAACTCCCCCCCCCCCCCAGCAAAATCTTTATACTTACAATTTAGATATGGTATTTTGCGACTGAATGATTTTCCCACCTAAATCAATATCAGGAAAACTTGGCTAATTCCGATTTGTTGTATTATATCAACAAGACAAATTAGGGCTAAAATTAGGTTTCTTTGAAGTGATATCACAGAATGGCTCATCTTTACCCTGTCAAAATATGTGTTACATGCATGGCGGCTGAGGCATAGGAACATATAACCTGATTGTAGAAAAGTACCTGCTATCTCTTGTATGATTTGTATATCAGTTTTTTGTTTTAAATGTATGTAATGCATGATTTGTACTGTTCTAGACTATTTTAGAGCATGTGATTCTAATTTAATGGCCAAACAGTGCGGTGCTCTCAAATGTGAGCCTGGATTTAATTTTAGGAAGCCTAATGCACAACAAACACTTTAATATGTATTCATTATGTTGTACTGTATTTCAACATATTTCTTAAATTAATTTGTGTACGGTCCTATTGAGTATAATATATTTAATTGACAGTTTACAGGCTTTAAGTATTCAAATGAGTATTCAGAAATCATTTTAAACTGTAACTTTTATGTGTGCTTTTAAGGTTTTTGTTTTAAAACCGAATAAAGACTACTACTACTAAGGGAAAGAAGCTGACAAATAGGGCACTGCAGTTGGAAATATGCACACCAAGTTGGTAGGGCCTTGTGCCATACAGCCAGATTCATGAAGCCAAAATCAGCTCGCAAAGGGCCAGATTCTGAGAATCTGGCCCTTTGCGAGCGCTTTTTTTGCATTTGGGATTCATCATCCCAAATGCAAAAATCGCAAATTTTGAAATCGCTAAATTGCGAAGAATTGCATTTAAGGAATCTCAATTTGAGATTCCTGAAATGCAATTCATGAACCATTTTAGAATTGCGAATTCGCAATATGGGGCCGCTATTTACCGCGAAGTCTGATTTCGTGGTAAATAGCGAAAACTTAGAAAAATGCACTTTAGTGCATTTTTCTAAGTTGTATGTTACACACACACACATGTCCTTTGGACATGTGTGTGCGCAACACCAGTGTAAATTACCATTTCAGGGGTGCTACAGGGTGTCCTTTGGACACCCTGGCACCCTTGAAATCGCTTCCTTATTTGCGATTCACTAATTGCTAATCGCAATTAAGGAATGACTCCACATTCATTCCTATGGGCCTCATAGGAATGAATGGGGAGTCATTCCTTATTTGCGATTAGCAATTAGCGAATCGCAAATAAGGAAGCAGTAGAAATCGCAATAAATATTGAGATTTCTACATGAATACCGTTTTGCGAGTCTTTAATAGCGATTCCTTAATAATCGCTATTAAGGACTCGCAAAACATGACAATGATGAATCTGGGGGATAGATTAGAAAGTTCAAACAAGCATGTAATATCCATGTAGACTGTTTCATGTGATGTGGATTATCATTGTACCACACAATGTAACCACACATTAAAACACTGATGGTAACAGTAAATAGAGATCCCCTCATATCCCCTTTCCATACTCATTCTCGCCTCCCATTTCCACTAATAGTCATCACCTCTGTTCTCCATCAACCTCCCCCACAAGACTTGTGTTACCTCCATAATCTTTCTCCCTTTTTAATATGGTGTGATACACATTGCGACTTCCATATTCTTTTGTGTATCTATGTATTACTGATTTTTGTAAGATGTCATCATGATGCTCTGCCTGTGATAGAGATCTTAGAATAAAGGTGTATAACTGATCTAATGAAGTAGAAGATTGACAGCATTGCCTGTGTTAGGGCCAGTCCTTTCAATTATAATCTGTAGGCTTATAGCCTGTTGCCGAAGGCTAAACTGGTTGTTAAAGGCCCTGAACTGAACTCCACTTATAGGCGAGTTGAGGGCCTAAAAGGAGGGAGAAAGCCTTCAATAACCAGTATAGCCTGAGGCAGAAGGGCAATAAGGCTATCAGAATGTTCTACCCATTGAGAGTAGAATGTTCTAAATTAAAAAGGAGCAACAGAAAGACACACATTGGAAAGCTGGAGCAGAAAGCTTATACAAAGCCGATAAACCAAATCCAGATTCACCCACTAAAGTCAAACGCAACATAAATGCAACAATGGATACCATATTAAGCAAACTAGCAGAAGTCCATGATCTCGCCAAATCAACGAAATAGGAAATCTCTGTATTTAGCAAGGATATTAGAGACACTAATGCCAGATTGTCAGAAACAGAAAGCACAATAAGCCAGCTAGAAGATACGGAAACCAAAATGTGTAGGACCCTCAAAAACCTAACAGTCACAACATACTCTCTAACAAAAGCTCTGTCTGGGCTCGACGACAGAAACCGGAGAGGGAATCTAAGAATTTTTGGAATCCCTGAGGGAGATTAGGATCCCTCAGGTTCATGCGTCACTTTTCTGGAGAGTTGGTTTGCGGAAGCCACTAACTTGTCTTTCAATAAACCCCTAGAATTTGACAGGGCCCATCGGGTCCCAACTAGAATTGTGGCAGGTCAGAAAACTCCAAGACCAATTGTATGCAAGCCTCTCCGGCATCAACATGTTGAACAGATCCTTGCCTTCATGCGTAAAAACAACCATACACTAGAATAGGGTTCCTAGTACTACGCCCAAGGCTCAGAGAAATTAACTATCAGTTTGCCTTTGCGGGTCCAGCAAAATTCTGTGTAATGGTTCAGGGTTCTCCACACTTCTCACAGACCATCTACAACTAAAATGACTCCTTGATGGTCCAGATGATCCATTTATGGACACGGCGGCCCCTGGACCTTCTTCCTCAGCCTAACTAATACTACCCACAGGCGTGACTCCTCTATGTTTTGAATAATTACATGTTGTTATCTTCTGGTCTCAGAGGCCTTACTGGCACGTGGGCCTCTCCTGGCCATCAACTGATCCTTATGCAGACTCATGCTAGTCACATTAACATACGATCACAACTTGGTATTTCGTAAACCTTGGACCAGGTTGACATACAAGATGTTCTCTATGACCTACGCGTGCTCTGCATTCACGTCTCTTTAAGCTAATCTAAGCTATCTTGATGTTTAACTGTATTCTGTGTTAATGACACAGGTTAAGGGTTTATACCTGGCCTGAATATCCAGTCCGGATTGAACCTGGCCCTAGTCTAGGCCTTTAATGCAGGGCACCAGGTACCTTGTTAATGTTTAGGCAGTCAGCTAGGCCTTACTGTTTACCAATAGACATTGCTAGATTATTGGGTACATTCCAATATTTGCTTCACGCTGTTTTTTACTGTTAATAGGCGTAATGTACAGACTAGCTGTACGTCTATGTATTGCAATGATCCATATCACATACTACCATGCTCAATCCTCAGTTCTCAGTTCTTTAACGCTGAAGTTTATTATTACTTAAGCCCCAGTTTGGACGCATGCATTCAAAACACTCTAATCTGGCTACCACTTGGAGGGAGCTCTCTTACCTTGTCACCATGTCACTTACCTACTTTCAGGTTTGGGTGGGAGGATTAGGGATGAGAGTGGGTAGGGTTAGGGTTTTGGACTTTGCTTTTCTTTTTCTTATTTCATTTTCCTTTGCTTGCAGTCTTTTTCATGCTGATCAGAATTGTTTTCTTTGCTCAAGTGATTTGCCTCTTTCCAAAAGTGATGTTTTTTGTAGTGATTTCCGCAGTGACAACTTTGCACATACAGGTGATACCACATTGAATGATCTGCTCGATAGCTGTGCCGTATCTTTTTACCCAGGTACCATGTTCTCTCAAGTAAATGCAACATCTTGCAGTTACAATAGTAACAACCTTGCATTTGCATGGGGTAGCTCGAAGTATGGTATTTACGAAATATGTGACATGTTTCTTTACTCATCTGCCATGTTTTTTCTATCAAGTTCCCTGTCTTGCTATGATGTGTTTGCTTACAAAGGTGACACCCTTCTGAACGGTATGCTCTATATATATATATATATGACAAGTCTCTTTACTCAAGTCCCATGTCAAATCCCATGTCTTCTCTTAGAGATCAAATGTTTTGCAGTGAGAATCTGGTTTGCAGTGAGAATCTTGTACATACAGATGGTACCTCTTTGAGTGGTAAGGCTCACATACGTGATATGTAAACATGGTTAACCGAATCAACGCAAATTGTTCCCATTAACTTCATGGCATGTACAAAATGGGGTCCCAACCTCTCCTTATATAGTGTGCAAACTGCACAAACTTACTATAGAACTAGAGAATCACTTACAATGTTTATAATGCACTTATGATGTAAAAAATTTCCCCAGGGGCTTTGGCCCATGGCAATCTCAAGATAGTCTCACTTAATGTTAAGGGCTTAAATCACCCGGTCAAAAGGAGGAAAATCCTTGATTATCTTCATAAGCAGAAGGGCAAAATTGTCCTACTCCAGGAGATGAAGATCGACTCTAAACAATTCAACTCACTTAGGAGTAGGTTTTATAGTGATGTGGCTGGCTCTGATGCAATAGGAAAAAAGAATGTTGTCCTGACCTTAGTAGCCAAAAAATCAAACATAGAAATGGTGTCAAGCTCAACTGACACTAAAGGGAGATGGATTATAACAAAACTATCAAAGGACAATACAGAATTTTACATTACAAATGTTTATTCCCCCAATAGGGATGACTCTGACTTCTGGGTAGATCTAAGCAAGCAAATTGATATAATCTGAGATACTGCTATGCACGTACTAGCGGGCGATTTTAATCTGCACCTGGACCCGGCCTTAGACAGAGACTCACGTTGTCCTTTTTGTTCCAACAACTCCCACAAATCCCTTATTAATCTTTGCACACGCTTCAATTTGGTAGACACTTGGAGGCTGTACAATCCCACAGGGAGGGAATATGCCTTCAACTCATTGCCCCACATAACTCCTATACACGCATTGATTACCTGCTTATTTGAGGTAACGCCATAGCCAGGATCGAACAAACCTTGATTGAACCAAGAGTGATCTCAGACCTCTCATGTATTACCTTATCTATATCTGACCTGTAGCCTTTTAAAAAAAAAAACCCTCTGTAGACTCAATAACGAAGTTTTAGAAAAAGAGTCTCACAGACAAATCATTGAAAGCACGATACAGAACTAACTCACGGTTATTAAAATGGGAGATACATCGGACCTTACAAGATGGGAGGCTTTAAAAAGCACCATCAGAGGAGAGATCATTAAAGTTAGAACTGCCATGAACAGGGACTCCAATAACAATATTGTAATGTTGGAAAAAGAGATTGCTATGTTTGAAGAGAAACATGTAACATCCAGAGATACCGTAGTCATAAACGAAATAGTGAAAAAGAAATATGAGTATAATAAAATTCCCAGTGACAGAGCAGGGATATGGTTAAATAAGCAAAGAAGCATAAAGCTTTGTGAATCCAACAAGGCAGGGAAGAGCTTAGCACCATACCTAAAGTTTAAGCTACAGAAGAACACGATTAAGAATTTAACAGATCACAAAGGTTTAGCTCACTCTGACCCAGACAAAATCGCAGATGTTTTTAAGAATTTCTATAGTGCCCTGTATAGTAAGAACCAGGCTCTGGATAATACAACAATACAGGACTACCTAAACGACTGCACATTACCTACCCTCTCAGAAGAAGGAAAAATCGCAATCAACTGCCCAATTACCGCTTCAGAAATCGAAAGCTCGATAAAGGCCCTCAACGTCGCTAAGACCCCAGCACCTGATGGGTTTAATGCCAAATTTTACAAATGCTTCTCTTCGGTACTGAGTCTCCCACTTTTAAACTTGTTCAACGAAATTAGTGGCTCTGGGCAGATTAATGGGATGACATCAGAGGCTATCATAGCAGTAATCCCCAACGCAGGTAAGGACCCAACACTCCCTAAAAACTACAGGCTGATATCTCTAATTAAATTAGACTGCAAAATGTATGCAAGGATCCTTGCCAGGCACCTTAAAAAATTTCTACCCAATCTTAACCATCCCTCACAAGTTGGCTTTTTAAAAAACAGACTAGTGACAATACTTGTATCCTAGCTCATGTTCTAGAGAACTTACTGTCTCGCCAACAGTGGCTATCACTTTGGATGCCAAAAAGGCTTTCAACAAAGTTGATTGGGCCTACTTGAAAGCAACACTAGATAAATTCAACTTAGGTGAGAATTTTACACCTATGGTGATGGCACTATATTTTAATACTTCAGCCAGGGTCAGAGCAGGAGGCTGCCTTTCATCCTCCTTTCAATTACAGCAGGGAACAAGGCAAGGCTGCCCTATTTCACCCTCTCTATTCCTACTTGCTATTGAACCTTTCCTCTATCACCTTAGGAACAATAAACAGATCACAGGGATCTGTTTCAACAACTGCACTGTCACTGCTTATGCCAATGACGTCTTAGTTGTTTCTGAGAATGTGGAAGCTGCTATCCCTGCACTCATGTCCTCAATAGATGACTTTGCTGCAGTATCTGGGTTCAAGTTGAACAAAGACAAGACAGGGGTAAAGCTCCCGAATAACCTTGGTGGGAAAGAAGTTATTGGTAACTCAGGACTCTTATGGCAACCTAAGTGCTTCATGTATCTAGGCTTGGACTTCACAAGAGATCTTATCACCCCCTACTCCAGACCAATGAAAATACTCTCATCAAGAAAATCTCTTTGTTGTTAGAGGGCTGGTCACCTAAATTTTGATCCTGGTGGGGAAGAGCTGAGACATTAAAAATGATGATTGCTCCTCTTGTTAACTATCTTGCCAGCATGTTACCAATGACGTTTTCAAATCACTTCCTGAGTAGAATCTATAAACTTTTTAACATGTTCCTTTGGCAAAGTAAGAGACCCAGAATATCTATGAAAAAACTTCAATTATCCAAAGAAAAAGGTGGTCTGGTCCTCCCGTACTTTCGGAACTATCAAACCGCGTATCTTTTTAAACAAGATTCTAACTGGCTACTCCCTCAGGCAGACTATACACCAGTTTGGATGGACATAGAAAGATCAATCATCAACGATATGCCTCTGCCTTCTCTCCTCACCATGAATATATCCTCTTTACCCCACTCAAAATATATTTTGCTTAACATTAAAAGAGCCATGTTACGATTGGAACACCTATCAACAATAAAAATCAACAAGTCCAACTTGTCCTCTCTCTGGCACAACCTAAATATGAAAGTTGATGGAGGGATGATCCATTGGGAACATTGGTCTAAAAGTGGCATAGATCTAGTCAAAGATCTTTTCACAGGGTCTCTCCCCTTACCTCCAGTCTCGACATGGGCTAAAGCCATTAGACTTTTATAAATTCCTAAAACTAAAATCACGTCTCACTATGCTCTGTATTAAACCTTCCGACCCATTGATACTCTCAAAGATGCTACAGCTACTAAGGTCAGGACACGCCGTCTCTAACATATATAAACTTCTATCCCCCAAACCTCGCAAATCTCAAGTAAAATGGGAATCTGAACACAGCTCTAGTAATATCCCATTCGACTGGGAGAGAATACATATCACTCCCTTCTCGAATAAAATCTTTCCAATTATATTGCAAACCAAACTATTGCGTATAAATGGAAGATACAGGACCCCCGAGAGAATTTTTAAACTTAACCTCAGAGAGAGCCCTACATGCTGGAACTGTAAATCTCACATCATCCTATTAGGTGCTCTGGACCCTAGGATCACAGATGTGAATGATCGATACTTGTTAGATCTTATGTTTACTTTAGCCTCTAATGTTGTACTGCCTAAGTGGAAAAACGCCAAAGAAACCTCATTTAGGATGTGGCAAGAATGGCTATCATCCTCAGAGGAGCAGACGATGTTGCACTTCATGCCCCTCCCTGGCATAAATCACACAAGAAACTATGGTAGTTCCTTGATGTCTCTTCCTTTGCATATGACCCTCCATGACAACCGATGCAACTCCCTATAATGCAATGTTTACAGAATCCTATATGGTGATACTCATGTACTGTATTCTATTTCCTGCTATCACAACTGTGTAAACTGTACTTGCTTGTCACCCCTGCACTACAATGTATGGTATTTTCATTATAATCCGGGGAAGAAATGTACCTGACTACCTTCCTGTATGTCACTGTGGTATCACTCCAACTATCATGGTAAGGCACTTGAGTAACTTAGCGTTTTCTATTGTTTTCTATTACTTTGTAATTCCTATGCTTTGTAATTATTATTATTTATGTGTTGATTTCTTGAAATTCAATCAAAATGATTTGAAGTAAAAAAAAAGAATGTTCCACCCATTGAGAGTATAATGTTGTAAATTAAAAAGGAGCAGCAGAAAGACACACATTGGAATGCTGGAGCAGAAGGCTTATACACGCCGTCATTAGCCCTGAGCCACTTCATTGACTTCAATGAAGCATCCAACCCTCAAAATTTCTAATGTCTATTAATACTCCTTCACAGCCTTGAAGGAGCCTTCCGCTTCTGAGAAGCTACAGAGGAAGAATTAAGCAGTGCGTGTATTTACTAGAACATTTTTTCTACTAAGTGGTGTCTATGTTATGGCCTCTGGCTCACATGGATGAAACTCCGTTCTTGTTCGACATCTTGACATCTTGATTCTTGCATAGAAGACAGTCTCTTGTAGACCTGCACTTCACGTTTAAGGATAATTCATGCACTTCCAATTGTGAGAACATTTTACTCGATTTTCGGTGAGTACTTCAGATTTTTGTAGCCCAAGTAATGTTGTCTTGACATTTACTTTAATGAGGTTAATATCAGTTCTCCCCCTGACAATCAATCCTTCGTACTCTATTTTGGTAAAAACATGAATGTTTTTGTTTTTTATTTTCAGATCGGAAAGCTGTGCTGTCAAAAGGGAGGTTGAAGTGTGTCGGCACATCTATGTTTCTGAAGAGGAAGTGGGGCATTGGCTACCACCTACGGTAATTCATTTTTTCAATCTAGAGCACGAGGTGTCAGTCCTTGCAATTTAGTTTAGCATACTCTTGAGTGGCTTCTAGTGTGTTCACAGCAGGCAGTGTCAAAGAGCAATGAGCAAGTAAGCATCATTATTACAATAGGTGAATATAAAGATTAAGAAACGGGGTCAGTCATGAGGAGTATGAGTAGGGGCAAGTTATCATAGCATGATGGTATTACGTTTTTTGTAGACGCTATAGGCCATGATTACTAGTTACAAATGACTGTGCAATTATGAGTTAAACCCATAAGAAGGGAGCAAAACTCTACAAACGCAAAATTGTTCCAGGAGGTTTGACACACACATGGACCACCTGCTCACACGGTGGTAAATGTGTGAGAGGAATTCTGTGTGGGATGGGGATGTAGACCAGTAGGAAGGGTTGGCAAGAAAAGGGAAAAATAGTTCCACACTTGCCTTAGAAAAAGCTCCCTCTTGTCTGAATAAAACATCAGGCAGGGGCGTGTAAAGCCTCAACTGTTTTTATCAAAATGATCTTTTGGCAGATAAATTTGTGTCCAGTGTTCTGCACCAAGGAAAACCAGGTGCGTGAACACCGAGCTAGTCATGACCCGGTGCGTTGGAATTCCTCACCGTAATTCTGTTTCGCGTCACTTTTAATCATGCCCATAGTATTTATTTAAGCTCTTGGGTGAGTTATTTGAAAGGCCAACTCATCTACTAAATAGTTGGTGAATCTCCTCAGCTGGAACATGTCAGTCCATATTGGACTGCACACATGATTAGATTAGGCCATTCCTGTCTACACCATGAGGGAGGGCGATCTATGTTTGGTCACTTGCTGTAAATAAAAGCTGGTGTAATTTCTCCTGGTTTCAGATGTGGTCGATAATGTTCAGAATTGGAGCTAAGTGGTCACAGGAAATTCTCTGATTACTCAATAATTAATTGATTGGTGGTATGATGAAAGAAGTTCAATTGATTACTTCTCAGCTGGATTTAGCACTTCCTGGAGGATTTTCAGTTATCTCGCAAGTCTAAATCAAGCCTGTAGTCTTGGAAACATGAATACTGCAGCTCGGTTGTATATAAACATCACCGTGAAGTAGGCAGTGCAGAATACATTTCATGGGGCGACACACTTCCAGGCCTTAAGAAATGCATTTTAAGCAGTCTGTCAGTAACTTTAGAGGAATCATTCATATAATATGGGAAGAATACAACGTCAAGAACAATCACCCCGTTCTGAAGCGTACAAAAACAATCATGGAATAAAGCAGTAGTGCATTTTGTGTCAGAAATACAATTACATGCTTGAATTACATGATGTATCATAATTCTCATTTTGCAAGTCAAGCCTAACCTGGCCATCCACAATCCACACATTTTCTGATGTTCTGGGAGCGTCCAAAACCTCCACATATTGATGCTTTATTTCTCCTACAACAAACTATTCCTAATACCAATTTATTGTGTCCTAGGGCTTCAGCAGTTCAATAGTTCTGGGTAATAACTTGAGGCATAAACAACTCCTGACACATGTAAACACATTCAGATCTGTTGATCTCGAGGCCATCAATGGTTATCAATATAGCTTTGCTAGAGGTAAAAGCAATGTCTCGACCAATGTTTTGACAACAAACAAAACCCTCCTCAGACCAAATAGGCCTAGATTAACTTCATTATAAAGGAACATAAAATAAAATCAGTCTCCTCTACCAGCTGTGCACAAAGATTAACAAACATGTCATACATACAAAAATATGCAATGTATTAATAATCAAAAACATCTATGACAATAAACACAAATTACACATAATTGTTGGAAAAGCAAAACTGTTAAATAGGACTATATTTCACTAGGGAATGCGTCCTTGTGTCACATTGGACATGAGGACTTATTATGTGTGCAAGAAATAGCACACAAACACACTCACCTCAAATAGTATTTGCTTGCTTTCTGGTTGTTCGCGTTATTCCAGATCTTGGCAGCTTGCCACAATCTTAGCAGCAAAAGACATGCAATTACGCAACGTGTCATAATAGTTCTGTTTCAGGAATTTCACATAACTAGTGTAACATGAAATTTCCAATAATACTTGAGATCATTTATTCTGGTTTAACAGAAATTTAGCGTGCGTCTGTGATCTTACTGCACAAAGCCACGCCATGGCTCTGCTATTCTTCATCAGGCCCGGACTGGCAATGCCGGGCACCGGGCAATCCCCCGGTCGGCTGGACGGGGTGGGGGGCCGGTTTTGTGCCAGGTGGCCGGTTTTGTGCCAGGGGGCCGGTTTGGAATGGGACCTTGGCCCTGGTGACGGTCCGTGACCGTCACCGAGTTCAGGAGCAGCTAAATCTGCTGCATAATTAATGCATAATTCTGCTGGAAGAGTATTCCCAAGAATAATGTATTAAATAAATCGTAAATGCACCTGCTGCTGCCGGCCGGCAAGCCGAGATTTACGATCATGCGCATTGGGGCGGGCTCGTGCAAAATGCGCGTGCGACGTCAAGGAGGCAGGCCGCAGGCATCGATCTCGTGATCTCAGAGGCAGTCACGAGGAGGGGGATTTGGGATGATTGATGAGTGGGGACGAATGCCTGAACGGGGCTTGCGAGGCAGAGGAGGGTTTCAAGAGGAGCGTGGGGCAGAGTTGAAACGAGGTCGACGGTGGCGTGTAGATGTGGGCCAAGAATGTTGTTCAGGGTGATCCAGCGGCCTATAGAAAATATATCATAAACAACGCTACCCAACTTCATAACCTATAAACAAATTTCTACACTAATTTATGGACCCATTTATAAACATGACATATTTTGGGCCTACTGAATCAGGTGGTCAGATTAAATCTATATACACATTATTTACAAACTATATACAATTTTATACATCTGCGGAAAGAATATTGTCATTAGAATAAATCCTAACCATTTAAACGACCACCATTGGCGATGGGATCTAGCTAATAGTAACCTACACTTCTGAATAATCAAGACCAGCTTGTTTGTCAAAAGTAAGATTTTATTTACTAAATTATGGTATTTCAAAATGTAATTTTATTATTGTAATTTTATTAGCATTAAAGTAAGCATGTTTGAAAAGCTTCATAAGAAAAATACATTTTAGTAAGAAATTCAAAGTTTAAGTAAGATTTTAGCAGTTTAGCATTTCTAAAGCCTAAGTCCCTAGCTAAACTAAATAAAAGGAAAATAAAGTAAAGTTCTTTGAGGATTCTTACGTGCTCCACGCAAAGTCCAGCAGCACTTCACCCTCATCGGAAAGTCAGAAAGCAGCAGCCAGCCCATCCCTAAGGGCATGACTTTTTATACCTTTCTATGCTAGCTAAACTAAGCGAAGGAAAGTTTTTAAAAATCCTCGAAGTCCCATTGGTTGAGAGTGACAAGTGACATGTCACCCACATTTCAAAAGTTCCATTAGGTCACGTTTCTTAAAGACCATTGTCTTTTCCGAATGCAACCAGGAGCTTCCTTGGTTTGCAACAATTGTAAATTAATGTTCTCACAGTGTTCATTTCATTTCCGCGGGTGCCAAGTTAGAGCTGACAAAATTGTCCTTTATCACTTGCTTCCGACCTTGGCCACGTCCGACAAAATGGTGACAGCATGTCAGATTTGCTTAGTGAATGCAGCTTTGACGAACACTTTTTCAGGATGGGCTTCTCGTGACTTGTACAGAAGTAAAATTCAGCTTTAGCAAACTCGAGCAAACTAGGCCCAAAAGTAGGCAACTTATGCTTTCTAGTAATAAACAAAAACAAGAAAAGTATTAATTAAAGAAATAATGTTGATTCTGTATCCACCCTAGTTTTACTAATTAATTAACCCTCCCGATTAGTCTAATGTTACCTAGCAAATGCAAACAAATAAAGCAGCGTTTATATCTACCAGTCTTCATTAATCCATGAAACTTATTTGCACCTAGAATAGTAGAAATGACATCACATAGACAAGGAAAAGCAAAATAAGCACATGCTCCTTTTAAATTTGCTGCAGCTAGTAATGACAAAAACGAAAACAACAAATTATTTTTATTATTTTGCACGAACAAAAAGATGCAACATTTATGCACGTTTATGAGCACACATGTTAGTCCCCCCCATGTGTAAAGTTTAATCTAGGTTGTATTAACACGATACATCACAATTTATTAATTTTATTATTCATGTTATGGAAATGTGACTTTGCGAGTTTAAACAAAATTTTGTTTTCTATCTCGCTCCATCAACTCCCTCATCTGGTGATTAACAAATCACCACACCAACACCCAAAATTTTGGTAATTTAAATTTCCGAGAAATTGATTCAAATTCATTTGTATCAGTAATCCTAAAAATCTGTTTCTGCATAATCTTTGGAATTAGCATAACACTCTCTATGTAACTCCTGTAATTCAATCTCCCTTTCTTCTTCTTTTCTAAGTTTATAGATTCTTTTCTTTTCTTTCAACTGCTTCTTTCTCTTATGCAACAAACAACCTATTTTTGTCAAAATAAAAATGAATACTATTATAATCAAAGGTGCCAAAATCTTACCAAGAATTGAACTACCAATATCATGAAACCAATTTTTAATTGCTTGGAACCTTTTTGAAAGTTTCCCTGTAAAATCATCTTCTTCTAAAGGAATTATCTCTGAATGCATTTGTGTAATGTTTTTAATGTACATCTCAATATTCTTACTTTCATCAGGTATATATGTGCAACAATGTTGTACATGTAAAATGCCACAGACTCCTCCCTCTTTTGCTAGGAGTATGTCTAAAGCAAGTCGATCTTGAATTACCATAGATCTGATTGCAACTACTTCAACATTTACTAATTGGAATCCATCAGCTGTGTCTGTTGACAATCTGTCAACAATTGTGGACAATTTTCTAATTCTCCCTGCATTTAGGGTTATACCAACAAAAGGTATTACTGCTTGAAAAATATCTCCCAGAACTTCTGTAAAAGTTTCTCTTTTGACTCTATTTACATAATTATGAATTTTGAACAATCCTTCTGAATCTCTATCAACATGAAACACTTTAGGAAAAACAATTCCCACATAACAAGTTCCACACCAATGGTCTGGAAGGTTGTAGTAGGCTTTGTCACCACAAACAAAATAAATCCCAGGGAAGATTGGATCTTTTCCACCTTTGAATCCCCAACCTCCCAATATCTGATAAGTATCTTCACAGTTACTTGCACCTACAAAATAATTATCAAAAAGTGTATTATCTCTTCTAATGCAAAGCTTTCCACTAATTGGTTTATCTATGTGAATTGCAACATTTTCAAGCATTTTGCCATTTAATTTCTCATCCTCTTTTTGCCAGAATTTTGACTTAGTCTGCTTGACTAATTCATTTCTTTTGTAAATTGCTCTTCTTTCCTCAACCACATTCAAAAATTTCTTTCCCTCAGCACTCAATTTGCATGTTAGATTATTCTTGTAAGCATACTCGTAAGTGAGTTCATTAGTAACAAGGAAAAATTCTCTCATTTGTTTGGCTTTCTTGTGCTTATTTAAAGCACCCTCAATTTTTATATTCGCAAAAATCTCGTCAAAATCTGAATAGTAATATTCTAAGCGTCCAGTTTGATAAAATAAGCTAGTTAACACACTACATGTTACACCATATGTGAGAGGAAGCATATTGTATGTCACTCCCTCAGAAACAGAAGCAGGTAACTTGACGCAGACATAGCAGTCTTTTGCATCCATTACCTTGACATATTCACTCAAAAGCTTTGTGAATGTATTACTTGAAAAATCACTAATAGATTTATCTTGATGAAAGTTAGGTTGATGATCAATAACTTTAGCAGATGCACTATGTTTAGTTTGACTAACCAAAGCTTTGCTTGTCATGTTAACTTTGTGTAATTCTCTATTCATCTCTAATGGAATGATCACAGCTAAAACTAACCAGAGCAGAATTAAAATGAGCAGACACACCAGAGTCATCTTACAGCATCTCTTAAAAACAGAACACTTTGAAGTGCTCTCCTTAACATAAGGCATTTTGGTTAGTTTTGCCACAAAATTTAAAAACAAAATTAATTTTAAAATTTCTAAGACTTAAACTATTTATACCCCCCTTTTAAAATAATTTTATTTTTAAAACCCTAAACAAGTTTTCTTCGACCTTATGTCATACATAAGATTTCTTCAACTAAACAGTTTTTCTTCGACCTTATGTCAGCTAACAAAATTTCTTCAGCCTTTTGCCGAATTAAAATTTTTGTACTTCAATCATTGTCACTAATTTCTCCTATTTCGTTTTCTTCTTCACTACTACCATAAATGTCAATAACGGGTGGAATTACTAAATAAGTCCACTCAGGAGACTTGTATTTCTGGTTTGGTCTCACTATTCTTTTTCCTTTTCTCGACACCACTTCAATTTTCCTTCCAACTCCCACTTCCTTTCCAGGACTCTTTTGACTACTGATTTCTTCAACTTGCTCTTTAGGTTTCTTGATCAACCTGACTCTCAATCTTCCACCAGGCCAGTAGTCTGCCTTTCTCACGTATTTCTTCTTTGGTTCAGAAGCATTTGATTCTGACTTCCAAGCCCTTTTCTTTCTGTTTTCACTTGCACCATCCACGTCACTTTCTTCAGTTTCGTAGTCTGAAATTTCAATTGACTCAGGAACTTCTCTATTCGGCAGTTTTACTCCTTCAGGAACACTTCTCTGATTTCCAATACTGGTACTTGGTAATTCGTCTTCTTCTTCTTCTTCAATTACCTCCAACTTCCCAGATTTTGGATTTCTGTTCCTTACTTCAGAGCTTGTTTTCTGCTTTTCGATACTCTCCTGGTCTGAAACTTCTTTTTGTTTCGCTTCTCTGTCTTTAATAGAAACAACTGAATCCTCAGTTATCTTTCCTTTTAACAGATTCTCTTCACCTTCAGAATCAATTTCAATAATTTCCAAGTCTTTTCTTGTTGAATTTTCATTCACAGATACAGGTTCCAGATGTCGACCTTCTTGTCGATCTTCAGGATCTGGATTTATTTCACCTTCTGCTTCAGATTCAGAATCATCTGTAGTATCACTTTCAACATCAGAACTCTCAGGAGTTGGTACTGGAATAGTATGACTAGGATGAATCCAACGTTTCAATCCTTTGCATTTTACAGCATTAGTAGTGATCAAAATTATTTGCCTAGGCTTCTGCCATCTAGGAGCCAGACAATTTCTTCTCCGATGTACTTTCGTTCTGACCCAGTCACCAGGTCTCAGGTCATGTGTCAAAACTTTCTCATTTGATTGTGCTTCAGTTCCCACCTGATTAGACACAGAAGTCACTATATCAGATAACCTTTTACAGTAATCCAAAATAGCACTGTCATTTATGCTCAACAGTTTACCTACAGGTACAAAAGCTTGCCTCATAACTCTTCCCATTAAAATTTCATGAGGACTCAAACCTGTCTTTTTATCTGGTGTACTTCTTAATGACATTAAAACAAGTGGAAGAGCATCTGTCCACTTTACACCTGTTTCAAGACACATTTTTCCAATTCTGTTTTTAATTGTTCCATTAATCTGTTCAACTACCCCAGATGCCTCTGGTCTGTATGCACAGTGTATTTTCTGCTCAATGCTCAAAGCTTCACAAATTAATTTCATCAGTTTGTTATCGAAATGGCTTCCTCCATCACTCTCAATAGTGACTGGAAAACCGTACCTTGGGATAATTTCTCTGAGCAGTAGTTTTGCTACTGTAATTGAATCACAATGTCTTGTAGGAAATGCTTCTACCCATCTTGAAAATAAACAAACGATTACAAGAACATATTTTAAGCAATTGTGTAAGGGCATTTCAATGAAATCCATCTGTAACCTGGTAAAAGGACCACCCTCTCGACCAATTATTCCTGTCCCCACCAATGACTTTCTGTTTGGATTCATTTGTTGGCAAGACAAAAACACCTTTGACAAAAAGATTCTGCAATTGTTCTGAATTTAGTATTGAACCAAGTTTCTCTGAAAAGTCTAATCATAGAATCTCTTCCAAGATGTGCTGGACCATGATATAATCTGGCCATATCTGCAATTAAACAATTCGGTAAGACTATTCTGCCATCTTTGTAAACCCACACTCCATCTTCTTCACGTGGTCTACAATCTGATCTTAACCACAGATCTTTTTCCTCATCATCTGCTTCATTTTGTAAGTCTCTAATCTCATTCCATGTTTCTACAACTGTTGTTAGCATTAATGAATTTGAATCAGTTTCTTTACTCCTTTCCCGATTGTATGAATAACCTTTTCTTGCACAGTATTTTGCCGTTTCATCTGCAAATGCATTGCCTTTTGAAATATAATCAATTCCTTTAGTGTGCGCTGCACACTTGACAATTGCGATTTCTTTCGGCAATTGTATTGCTTCAATTCATCTCCTAATGAAAATTGCATTTTTAATTGGAGATCCTGCTGATGTCATATAGCCTCTCTGAGACCAGAGTTGTCCATAATCATGTACAACTCCATACCCATACTGACTATCAGTAATGATGGTAACTCTTATATCCTTTGATACTTCACAAGCACGAATTAAAGCAATCAATTCAGCCACTTGTGCTGATCGAACTCCTTCAAGACATGATGCTTCTTCAACATCTGCAACTGTGCAGACTGAATATGAGGCTTTCAAGACACCTCCTTCTGATCTCAAACAAGAGCCATCTACAAAGTAGACAAAATCTGATTCAGATAAAGGTCTATCTTTGATATCATGTCTTGGTTTCGTGCAGAATTCCATAACATCTAAACATTCATGTTCTGTTTCGATGTTATCAACGATTTCAGAATCAGGCAGTAATGTAGAAGTATTCAGATTCAAACATCTTGAAATCGAAACATTATCTGCTCCTAGTATGATTTTCTCATACTTTGTTAATCTGCTGCTTGTCAGATGCTGAGTTTTACCTCTTGTCAGCAATATTTCAACTGAATGAGGCACAAAAACTTTTACAGGAAATCCCATGATGATTCCTTCACTCTGTTCAAGACTAACACTTGTAGCTGCAACTGCTTTCAAGCAACCCGGTAATGCTTTTGCAATGGGATCGAGAACTGCAGAGAAGTATGCAATAGGTTTCTTTAAATTCCCATGTCTCTGAATTAATACAGACAATGCACATCCTTCTCTCTCGCTGCAATACAGTTCAAAATCTTTCTCATAATTCGGCATACCTAAAGCAGGAGCTTGGCATAAGCTCTTTTTCAAATTCTCAAAGGATTCCATCTCAATTTCATTGAGAATAATTGGATCTTTTACATCAGACTTTGTCAGTCTCTGTAGTGGTTTTGCAATTACTGAAAATCCACTTATCCATTGTCGACAGTAACCAACCATTCCTAAGAACATTCTGACCTGTCTTTGTGTCCTTGGAGGTTGCATTGCTTGAATCATTTTAATTCTCTCAACTGTTACTTGCCTTTTCCCCTTTGCAATTCTGTGACCAAGGTATTTTACTTCTTGTTTGCAAAATTGCAATTTTGTTGGAGACACTTTATGTCCCTCTTCTGCAAGGCGATTTAACAGTATTATTGTGTCTGTCACACAATTTTCTCTTGTCTTTGCAGCTATCAACAAATCGTCAATATACTGCACTAACGTAGACCTACCTGGTAAATCCAAGTTTTCCAAAGATCTTTTTAACAACTCATTAAAGATTGAAGGACTTTCTGTAAAGCCCTGTGGGATTCTTGACCATCCGAGAGTCTTACCTTGGAATCTGAAAGCAAAGATTTCATAACTGTCTGGATGTAAGGGAACAGTAAAGAATGCATTGCAAAGATCAATGACAGTGTACCATTCAGCATCATGTGGAATCTGGTACAGAATTACTGCTGGATTTGGAACCACAGGACAACATGGAACAACTATTTGATTAACCTTTCTCAAATCTTGTACGATTCTAAATGCTCCATTTGACTTTTTAACTCCCATAATTGGTGAATTACAAGGACTACTCTCCATTTCTTTTAATACACCTTGTTTGATTAATTTTTCAATTATAGGTGTAATACCTTCAATTGTTTCTGCTTTCATTTTATACTGTTTAATGTTAGGAAATTCTATTCCCTGTTTCAATGTAATTTTTACTGGATCTACGTTTTTCATCAGACCCATCTCGTTCCCAGTAAAATCCCATATATTAGATTTCACTGTTTCCTTGAGCTCTTCAGGCAAATCTTTCTCTTCAAATGCAGGAAACAATTTTGTTTCTTCTGCTTCCATCATCATCATTGTCATTCTGTATAAACCATCTTCCTCCATTGTTTGTAACTCAACTCCATCAGGAGAACAATATATTCTGCAATTCATTTTACACAGAATATCTCTGCCTAGTAAATTTACTGGACTACTATTACAAACCACAAATCTGTGTTTATCTCTATAATTTCCAATTTCAACTGGAACTGGATCAGTTAAATCAGTTTTAATTTGTTGATTGCTTACTCCAACAACTTGGATGGTATCCCCAGAGAGAGGTAGGTTTTCAATTTCCACTGATCTAACAGTAGAACGGGTAGCACCAGTGTCCACTAGAAAAGTGATGTCTACATCGTTAACTTTCCCGTTTACAAATGGACCGGACTGGTCAACCTCAAGAGTGGCTCCAACAACACACTCTTCCTCCTCTCTCGGGCACCGTCAGCAATATTCATCAGAATCACTGTCTTGGCTTTCTGTTAACAAAAATTGTTGTGAAGCATTTTGCATTTGCACTCTTTGTTGCTTTTGCTGTTTTTGCGGTCTTATTACCTGTTCATTTCCCTGAAATCCCACATTTGGATTATATTTTTGAACTCCCCCACAATTCGGAAATGGTGGTTGTGGCAATTGATCCTGACAGTTATTCACCTGTTGCTGTTGCTGTCGCTGAATGTTTAACTCGTTTAACCCCTGTTGCATCTGTAGCTGTTGCTGCAGGTCAACACCATTCTGCATCTGTGGATTTAATAAGGGATTCTTTAAGTTTCTAGGAGGTTTAGGACACTCGTCTCTCCAATGTCCAATTTTGCCACAATTAAAACAAGGTAATCTTTGTTTCAACTCCTTAATCTTTGGGCTAAGGTTTTCTAAGAAATTAGAGCAGCATGAGAATAGGGACAAAGCGCCTTCCATAAAACTCACTGTGATAAAAGTATTAGTTATATCCGAGCTTGAATGAAGGGCAGAGTAGCGTCGGTGCATGATTATCTATAAACAGGTTAGAGTCCTGTAGGGGTACATGTTTTATATCTATAAACAGGTTAGAGTCCTGTACGGATAACGTCGTTATTTTGCTAACGGTGCATGATTTCTATAAACAGGTGAGAGTCCTGTACGGATTTCATACTCGGCGATATCACTGCAAACAGAACAGATGACTTGCGTGACTAATTTCTCGCCACACAATCTATACCGGTATAGCTTACAGATAGCACGAAAAACAAACTCAACATGTGTTAAAACATCGATCCTATTTCCATACCATAACACTTTAGTAACCCTTAGCAACCAACATATTACCTTGGTTACCCTTAGCAACCATCCTCTGCTACCAGAGAATTGATCCAGCGGCCTATAGAAAATATATCATAAACAACGCTACCCAACTTCATAACCTATAAACAAATTTCTACACTAATTTATGGACCCATTTATAAACATGACATATTTTGGGCCTACTGAATCAGGTGGTCAGATTAAATCTATATACACATTATTTACAAACTATATACAATTTTATACATCTGCGGAAAGAATATTGTCATTAGAATAAATCCTAACCATTTAAACGACCACCATTGGCGATGGGATCTAGCTAATAGTAACCTACACTTCTGAATAATCAAGACCAGCTTGTTTGTCAAAAGTAAGATTTTATTTACTAAATTATGGTATTTCAAAATGTAATTTTATTATTGTAATTTTATTAGCATTAAAGTAAGCATGTTTGAAAAGCTTCATAAGAAAAATACATTTTAGTAAGAAATTCAAAGTTTAAGTAAGATTTTAGCAGTTTAGCATTTCTAAAGCCTAAGTCCCTAGCTAAACTAAATAAAAGGAAAATAAAGTAAAGTTCTTTGAGGATTCTTACGTGCTCCACGCAAAGTCCAGCAGCACTTCACCCTCATCGGAAAGTCAGAAAGCAGCAGCCAGCCCATCCCTAAGGGCATGACTTTTTATACCTTTCTATGCTAGCTAAACTAAGCGAAGGAAAGTTTTTAAAAATCCTCGAAGTCCCATTGGTTGAGAGTGACAAGTGACATGTCACCCACATTTCAAAAGTTCCATTAGGTCACGTTTCTTAAAGACCATTGTCTTTTCCGAATGCAACCAGGAGCTTCCTTGGTTTGCAACAATTGTAAATTAATGTTCTCACAGTGTTCATTTCATTTCCGCGGGTGCCAAGTTAGAGCTGACAAAATTGTCCTTTATCACTTGCTTCCGACCTTGGCCACGTCCGACAAAATGGTGACAGCATGTCAGATTTGCTTAGTGAATGCAGCTTTGACGAACACTTTTTCAGGATGGGCTTCTCGTGACTTGTACAGAAGTAAAATTCAGCTTTAGCAAACTCGAGCAAACTAGGCCCAAAAGTAGGCAACTTATGCTTTCTAGTAATAAACAAAAACAAGAAAAGTATTAATTAAAGAAATAATGTTGATTCTGTATCCACCCTAGGTTTACTAATTAATTAACCCTCCCGATTAGTCTAATGTTACCTAGCAAATGCAAACAAATAAAGCAGCGTTTATATCTACCAGTCTTCATTAATCCATGAAACTTATTTGCACCTAGAATAGTAGAAATGACATCACATAGACAAGGAAAAGCAAAATAAGCACATGCTCCTTTTAAGTTTGCTGCAGCTAGTAATGACAAAAACGAAAACAACAAATTATTTTTATTATTTTGCACGAACAAAAAGATGCAACATTTATGCACGTTTATGAGCACACATGTTAGTCCCCCCCATGTGTAAAGTTTAATCTAGGTTGTATTAACACGATACATCACAATTTATTAATTTTATTATTCATGTTATGGAAATGTGACTTTGCGAGTTTAAACAAAATTTTGTTTTCTATCTTGCTCCATCAAGGGTGTTACTATCTTTACTTGGCGGGGGCGTGCCACGGGGCGTTTGATGAGAATCTTAGTGGGGTGCGCGCGTCTGGCATAGCTGCCAAGGTTTCAGATTGCTATGTGTGACATTTTCATATTTTCTGTGTAATTTTGAGTGACATTTGATTTCAACAACTATGTGTGATAGTTTCCCGTGAGCAAAATCAATGTAATGGTGTTAACTTCTCGCAGCAACCACTGAGGACTCGGATTAATCACACCAACAGGCAGAAATACCTTGTCTAGCTATAAAAATAGTTTTGCTCGTGTTCAGCACTGCTTCCCTGAACAAACTATGCACCTCCGAGCGTGGTGTGAAATTCTGTTACAGAAATCCTCATTAAAACGTGGTTAACAGATTAATTTCGGGGCTCCTTTTCTAAAACAAAAGAGTAAAAAACATAATCCAAGCTTTTCCCTGCGAGAGGATTTGTCTGAAGAAGCCGGAATCCTTTCAGCGGGCACCTTGGGCTGTATCCCCTCAGGCCGGGCAATATTCACGGGAAGAGATGGATGAAGTTTGGGTGGACAGAAAGAGGGGGTGGGCCAGAGCTACACATTAGCCCCCTTTCTCCTTCCTCACAATGCTGTCAAGGGATTGTTTCAGAAAGTGCACTGGAGTCTTTCAAAGTTGGAGGAATTCTGTTAAATGCGTGGAGCATTATTGTTTTTAACTGTGCAGTCGGTATTCTTTAAAAAGTGGTGTTGAAGTATTTTAAAAGTGCGCAGGGATCTATCAGAAAGTGCATGTGTGTCGTAAAAATGTGTGGGGTCTTTTAGAAAGTGTGTGAGGTTTTTTAAGTGTTCAAAAAGCTTTGAAAACTATAAAGGAGTCGTTAAAAAATTGTAGTAGTCTGTTGAAAGTATGCAAGCATCTTTTGTAACTGTGCAAGGGCCATCAAAAAGTGCAATCGTATTTTGATTAGTGCCCAGGAGCTTGGTAAATGTGGTGTTCGCATACGCGTGCGTATTTATAAAAAGTGTGCCGTTTCTTTAAAGGTGGACAGATTGCTTAAAAAGAAAGCGCATAGCATTATTATAAAGTGTGCGGGGGTCTTTAAAATGAGCAGGGGTCACTACAAACGAACAGAGGTCCTTAAAAGTGTCCAGGAGACACGTTTAAGGTAATCAGATTGTGGAGTGTCCGACACTCTTTTCAAACGTATGCATGATTTTTGTTTTTTAATGTATGTCTAAGTATTTCGACACAGCGCTCCTGCTTAGATGTATGCAGCCCTGAAGAAGCCAAACTTGCAAATCCGCCTCGGGCCAGCACAGTGTGGCACAGTAACAGAGATTGTGGCCAGTGTCATTTTAAGGATTTTTCTGGCCAGGTTCAAAGAATATTTTGGGGCCCCCTGTTCGGAACAAATTAGAATTTTCCTACCAATGTTTTGCTAATTTAAGCCTACATAATGCAAAGAATATTACATTTTACTTAAACTTTCACACACAACAGCTGAAAGTAATGTCTTTCACCCCCAAATTCATAAATATGACAGTGGGTAGAGAAAGCCAGACGTAGAGATAGGCAGAGAGAGTGTTCCTTTGAAGAAATCGACAACGTTGTGAAACTGTGGGAAAAAGATCACTTTACTTGAAAGGGGTTCGGGGGGGAGGGTCCTTTAGAAAGTGGGGGCCCTGGGCAAATGCCCACTTTGCCCATGCTTGAAATCGTCTCTGTGGGCTGCCTTTTTCAGAATTTCCACCAGGAGTATAGGCCGCAGCTACAGAGCTAAGAAGTGAAGGGGAACATGTACCTGAAATACATCAGTGGGTAGAAATGCCACGCACTCTGCGACGTATAGCGACGTCCTTGGGCCTTGAAACGCCACTGCAACCCAAACAATAAACGTTGGTAATTATTTGGAGAGGATGGATGTTATGGCTAGTAATACATTGATTGACACACAAGACAGCGATCGCTTCTGGCCGCTTTAGCTTCTTTTTCGAATGCATAGCGTAAAACATCTGGCGAGGCAAGTTCTAATGTCTACATCCGCACTTCAAGAAAATGAGTGTTCCCGAGAAAGTCTCGTCTGCCAAAGCTGTGACTGCTTTGATACCGCCTAGTTACATCAAGCGCTGTAAACATATACAGGTCTATTCACAAATCCACCTTTCAGAGGCTCCGGCTCCTGCAGGCCACGTTTACAGGTTGAGGTGTTGCAGAATGTTCCTTTTTTAGGTGTCCAATTGGTTAGTAAATCACTTGCGCGCCACGCTGATAACCAGCCCCATTATGCCGTTTGTTGTGCTGGCTCTTATGACCCTCTGTAATCACCATATTACAGAGGGAGCCCATGTTCCGGATAGTCATTTATGGGGTAGAGGTCGCAGGGATCCTGGGGCGCCATCGTCCGCAAGAGTGTAGTTACCAGCCATCTGCCCAAGGTGGAGTAGTGCGGGGGTGGTCAGTGCTGATACTACAGATGTAGATGGAGCGAGAGGGAGACTAGTGCTTGCCGGCTAGTGGTGGGCAGGAACGCAAGAAAGGGCCAGTTATGACTAAACGGCAGCCCCCTAACATAATGGTTGAGTGGGCCATCTCTCACACCTCCCGGGTCTGAAGCCCTTACCCGAGAGGTGTCGGGCACTCTGCTTGACAGCTGCTTTCGGGGTGTCAAGGGTCAGAAATGACTGATTTCTCAATGTTGGCACCCTGCACAGGTTCTAGGATAAGGGGGATTCAAGCAGCCCCACGTCAGCAGGGGGACCCCACTCAAGTGGTGAGGAATAAAAGGGAAGTGATCAAGACACCCCCCCCCTCCACCCCCCAAAAGGTGCAGAATTGGTTCTCAATGACCTGCTTGGTTGTCAATTCCTCGTTTTACCTTGGGGGTTAGGGGGGTGCCTAACCGTACTATCTATGTCCCCGAATCACGGAAACTCCAGGTGATGCACATCGCCGGTATGCCAAGTGAAATCTCTGTGCCCCCCCACCTCAAGGGATTCCACTGTAAGCACGTCAGTATGTACCATATCTGGTATTGTCACTTGGGCTGGTAAGGCCTTCACTCAGCACCCTCCTTACAATGGAAAGCAGCACCTCTGTCCTGGGCCATCCACGGACAGGCAGCCTGAAGCACCATGCATGTGTCACAACTGCACAGCTAGGCACCTTTGACTCAGCATCGCGACTCTCCACCTCGTGCAGCAATGGCTACAAGTTCAAGGCCCTGGCAGCCTACCTGCCACTGGAACACCATTGTCATCTAGGGTCGATGAGGAGGCAGTGAGCAGCGGCCAGCTTGGCCATGGAGCAGTCCGCAGGGGTCCGCTCCCTCCAGTTGTGATACAGCCGCCTTGTGGCGCGATCTCCTCTCACCGATAAATTAACTCGCCGGAGCCTCTCTTTTCTTGATTCAGACGCAGGCACGTCGCTTGGCGCCTGCAGTGGATTTTCTTTATTTTTGCTGCTCCTTTGGGGCCGGGGATGGTCCACACCCTGCCCCAGCCAGGACCCGGTGTGTCACCCCATGTTTCTGCGATGCTCCACAGGCAGCATATCCAAGATGTAGGTAGCAGGACCTGATTATGCGAGCCCGCCATCGGAGCTCACACGATAGAAAGGTTTATTTTTATCATTGTGTCATAGAATTATTGGTATTGTACTCTTTTACGAAGAGGACAGCTCTGTGAGTGAAATGCTAATGATTTTGCTTTGGGTGTCATGTACGGTGTCATCAGGTTACATTTTCTTACTCTGGCTTGAACTTGTGTTTGTTTTTGTTGGATAATAGGATGGATACTTGGATGATTTGAGTTTGAAATAGGCAATACATTAATTTGTTCTGTACTCTTAGGTACCTGCTTACATGTTTCACACCTACCTGCTGTCTTCGAGGTATCTTGCGTGAGCTCCACTAGTCTGAATTTATTGAGAGCCCCTAGTCACTTGCTGCAGTTTTACAGGTAAATAGATGTATGATTGAGGTAGTGCTACTTTCCAAACATCATAGAGGATGTTATGGCCTCGAACCTTGATATGACATTTTGTCAGAACAGGCACACTAAGGTACTCTAACAAGCAATTGATCAGAGGGCAGAGGCTAATAGAATCCGCACCCACAAATGAATAGTGTCTCCTAATATGTCTGGTGGTGCACGAAACCAGGGAGTACTTCCCCCTATACTCTCCTCAATGTATTAACTTGTCTATAGAGTGCTGAAACCTACTTTGTTGTTACACTAAGGTACTCTATTCAGTGTATACAGGCGGAACTGACGTCTAACAGAGCATGAGCCTCTGGGAACCAATGAAGCAGTAATTGCAGAGAAATCAGGGCAAACAGAGCGAAGCAGCGGTCCGCCATAGAGTCTCTTGAGCTCACTCACACTTGGCAGATACGACTCCCTATTTTAGGGATCTCACTCTTAGGGAAACAATGGAGAGAAGTTGACGAGATCAGGATGCTTTTCAAGTGGTCGTGCTAATCAGTGATGACAACATTAAGGGTAAGCTCCTCTCCTTAACCAGGAGTCCGTACAGCAACAGTTTCAACATTTGTCCCTCTGCAATTTTACAGATGAGTTCTGACAGGTTCTTAGTTCACAACGTAATCTCCATCCTCCTTTTGTATGGATACAAGCTGAGCAGGCCTCATTACCTCAAAGAAAATAGTCCCTACTCTTTTAGGGGGCACAGCCAAAGTTCTTGTTACTTATCAAGGCCTTTCCTCTCTAATGATATGTAGATGTCCCTCAAGTAGAAACGTGGACATACATTCCTGTCTCATAGGCCAGGATATATTCAGAAACAGAGGCAGTTGGTGACAAGTCATATTGAAACACTATTTACAATTTTGCATGGATCCCATCAATACCAAGTATACCTTGCCGTAGGTATCCTTAAGTCCCATGGAAGCTAAGTACAATAAATTTGTGGTAAAACTATCTCCTTTATGAAGGTGTTGTGCAATTAATGTATGACATTCCCATGTATGCCTTTTCCGTGCAGATGCCTTTACCACACATTTTAAGTAAATGTAGGTTAGGTAAAACCACTGTGTGTGTGTGTGTGTGTTTCTGTATACACAAACATGCACATTTAATTTTCTACTAACTGTGCTTTGAAAGTTGATACAATTTGAATATGTAATGAAAAATTTGCTGTAAAATTCACCATTTTGGTTTGTTGTTTTCCAAAAATTTCTTGGGGGGAAAACCCCTCCAACCCCCCCTAGTAGGATGGGGGCTGGTCTGGCAAAATTTGCCAGGGCTGCTTTCAGTTCCCAGTCCGGCCCTGTTCTTCATCATTTACAATGCTAAACAAGTAATGTATGAAACTGGGTTACTGGCTGAGGGGAGAAATCCTTATCAAGCAACAACCAGAATTCTTGTCATGGTGAGGCACAAGCCAATCCTAAATTAACCTGTGCTCAGCCCTCTGGTAGTTTGGCACAGAGTAGTCAGGCTTAACTTAGAGGCAATGTGTAAAGTATTTATGCATCACTTCAAACAGTAATAAAGTGAAAACAAAATATAAGAAAAAAATCCCACACCAATTTAGAAAATCAAGCAACATTTTATAAATAATTTGACTCCAAACCAACAAAAATACAATCAGTAGAACTAAAGTTAGTGATTATTAAATATTTAAGAATAAAATAGCACTAAACAGCCCACAGTGCCGCTACCGGCTATCTGGTTGTGCGAGACCGAAAGAAAGTCACAATTTCAGAATGACCACGTTGGAGCATGGGTCAGATACAGCGAACAGTATAGTCCCATTGGAAAGTTACCTCCTCAGTCCGTTGCAGAGTCTCGTTCTCGGTGGAGGGGGCGAAGAGGAGCATTGTGGGCGGGTATCAATGCAGCATAAAGTGAAGATTGTCATAGCTGTAGAGCAAAGATCCACTTGTCCTTGTGAGCGGACAGGATGGAGCTACACAGTGGTGCTACCGGCAAGCTGTCAATATTGTAGCGCAAAGGGTCGGGCTGATGGTACTTCACATTGGCAGGCTGTGCGAGTGTCAAGGTTTCAGTGTCAACAGGCTAATACGCAGTTGTGAAAAGCACAAAAACTTTAATTCAGCCATACTGAGGGTCCAGGACTTGAGGAGCAGAACCTATGAACCAGGGTCTTGCTTCAGCTGGATCTGGGTGCTCTTATAGGTAGTGAGGAGCCTGCAATGTCCCTGTGGCTCAGACAACAATCCAACAAAGTCTAGCAAGGCAATATTTCAGCAGGGACGCAGTGCGGCAAAGCGGCAGTCCTTTCAGCAGTACAGCAGTCATTATTCATGGATGAGTTTCCACAGGTCCATAGGTGAACTGATGTCTTGGTGTCTGAGGTCCAATTTTTATACCTGGGTCTTCCTTTGGAATGGAAGAAGCTTTCTAGAGTTTTTCGTTTGAAGTGTACAGGTGTTATGCCTTCCAAGCAATGGCTCCAGACTAACTAAAAGGAGTATGCAGCCCTTTGAGTGGAGGCAGGACACAACCTACTCAAGTGTAAGTAGAGCTACCCTCCTACCCTGCCAGTGATGGCCCAGCAAGGCACACCATAGCTCCCTAGTGTGTGTGACTGTCTAGGAGCAATACAAAATGTCCAATTGTCAGCTACACCCAGTCATGTGACCAATAGACAGGCCACAGGCACTAAGGGCCTCATTTACAATGAATTGGCATAGGGCAGTGCTGCAAATCTAATTGCTGCGCTGCCCTACACCAATTTGAAAGCGCGAGAATGAACTGTAGTTTCAGGATACGGTGCATTCCTGTCCTTACTACCTGAGCTGGTTCATAATTTGATGCCTAGCGCCAATGCAGGCACCCTTGCACTGTGTCTGCTGTGTTGGCAGATTGTTTTTGTGCAAGAAGGGGGCCCTTCCTGCCCACAAACATTCCATGAGGCTTTTTCCTGTGTCTATATGTGCTGCAGAATGCAGCACACATAGACAGAGGAAAAAGCGAGGACAAATAAAGATATAGGAGAAATAAAGATATTTCTCCTAGTTACTCCTCCCCTGGGGAGACATACGGTTTTGACACAATCTGAGGTTTACAGATCCTTGCAAATCTGGCAATTTGTCAAAACCCATGGGTGTTGCATGGGGAAACCCACCACAACGCCCATGAACCCACACCTGAAGCAGTGTAAGGCAACACAGTGGCTTGTGCTGCTTTGCCTTACATCACATCTATTAGGCCATGAAAAGCCATGTGGCTTTGCATGGACTTGTAGATATGGGTCTGCATTCTGCACTGCCGGAGCGTCACAAAAAGTGATGACCTGTGGCACGATGGGCTGTAAAAAAGCCCATAAATGGTAGGAAAATGAACATTTCTGAAAGTGGCATTTTCAAAATGTTAATTAAAAAAACTGCACCATGAAAGAGGATGTTTCATTACAATTCCAAAAACAACAAACAGGAACTGGTTGCCTGGTCCCATTTGGAAATTATCACTTATTAAATGTAATAAGGGAACTCCAATATTATCCAATGGAAGAGGCAGGCCTGACAGTAGGGAAAAACGAATTAAAGAGTTTTCCACCACCAAGACATTTAAAACATAAAAGTACACAACCAACATTTTAAAAATACTGCACCCTGAACTCTGGGCTGTCCAAGGCCTACCCTAGTGCCAAAAAAGGCAAAAGGTTATTGTGGCCAGGCCAGAGACTTGTTTGAAAGGGTCACTTAAGTGGGTGGCACAACCAGTGCTGTAGGCTCACTAGAAGCATTTAATTTAAATGCCTCAGGTGTATGTAGTAACACTTTACTAGGCACGTATAAGTAAGTTAAATGTGCTAATTGAAGTAAAAGCCAACTCTACCTTGTTTTAAGGAGAGAGCAAAAACACTTAATCACTGGCTAGCAGTGGTAAAGTGCATAGAGTCCTAAGGCCAACAAAAACGAATTCAGCAAAAATGGAGGACTGTAGGTAAATAGTGTGGGGATGACCATGCAGAAAGGGAAAAGTCCAACAAGTAACCCTAGAGTATGGTGCAGGGGGCAGAACAAGGATGTCCAAGATGGCGGATGCTCATCTTGGTCCTGGCGTGTCCCACAGTTGACCGACAGAGAAATGGGCCATTGGAGGCTAGTCAGACAACCCACTGAGAGGAGGAGCAGTGCTGGTGCATTGCACCCAATCTTAGTTGGCAGCAGGTAGCAGCGCTCAGACTCCTGGCACAAATGGTGAAGCGGGGCTTCCCCCTTGGAGCAGGGGCCCCAAAAAAGGGTAGGCATCCTCTTCAATCAACCCTGAGTGCTCTGTTGTTCTCTGCTGGTCCACCTGCCATACTTTCGGATCTGCAGGACCTGTTGGGGCCTTGGGGCCCACCTGGCAAGCCTGAGAAGGGCAATCAACATTGCCGGACCTCCAGAGGCAGCAGAAACAGGCCAGTGTGGCCTGGGCTGACAACCTGCCAAGAAGGGAAGCACTATTGTCACCTTGCACTCATTCTAAGATGGCAGCTGGGAGCAGTACTCAGGCTCCCAGCAGAAACAGTGAAGGAGAGCTTACCTCCCATGCAGAGTTGACCGCCAGAGTTTGTAAGCTTCCTCCACGAATGGCCCTGAGTGCTCCTTTGTCCTCTACAGCCTCACCCGCTGTGCAGCCAGATCGGCCAGACCTGTTGTGGCATGGGGGCCCACCTGATGAGCCTGGGAAGGGCAATAAGCAATGCTAGAGTGCAGGGGAACTTAGGCATCCTCACATAGGGGCTAGGAGGGACTAATCCACCCTGGTCCAACATCCTCCCTCCACCCCCCATTACTTAGTGTATACTCTGCCTTCTTCCTCCTTCCCCAGACTGTGGCAGGTGGAGACATGCAGGACTATAGAATGAGCAAATTCTTTGAGCTCTACCCTCCTACCCGCTCAACAAAAGCAAACTGTGAACGTACACTAACTGGAAGAGTTGGCTTTCCATGGCAGGGTGCCCAGGGTGCTTGTTCCATCTGCAAGATCTGTAGTGGGGACACGGGGAGTGTCCGAGAGCTGGCTTTAGAGCCTTGGGGGCTTGGTTGCCCATGCTGCCCGCAATTATAGGATCCCTGTGGGGCAAGCAGGTTTGCCCCCGAGGGTAATAAGTACCGAATATGAACACCGACTCGTACAAATACCTTAGAAGGTGGTCCTCCAGGGATCCCATGGCTGGAAATAGGGCGCAATAAGGTACCAGCTTCACAGACACAGACCAAAATAGATACGTGCCCCTGGGTGAGAGTCGTAAGAAGGCCAACCACAAGGAGGATGCATTACCATAGTGATTTTGCACGCCATACAAGATCCACAGTGGCCGTGAAATCCAACATAGGAAAAGTGCAGCTGGACATTGCCATTTTCTAGCAGGACCTCTGGAACAAGACAGGCAGGGTCCCAGAGGCAGAGGGATGTATCTCAGAGTTAGAGGACATGTTGCATGATCTTAAAACTGAGGTTTTCCACCTGACTGCTTCATCTCAAACCCCTGAGGAATGGGCAAAAGATACAAAAAACAGAGCCGACAGCATCAACCTTGATTTTGTCGGGTTCTTTGAGGGGTGGAATGCCTGATATCTGAATGGTTCCTGGAGCAGTAGATCAAGTCATGGATAGATGTGGACTGACTGTCCCCATGTTTTATCATTTAACAGACAAATACATAGCTGGCAAAGAAGCCCCCGTCACGATCCCCACCCTGCCCCAAGATCTCAGAAGTGCTGAATTATCAGGACAGAGATTATAATTTGCGAGGGGAAATTGCAAAGGGATGACTCTCGATTAAATCCAGAAATAATATGGTTTTCCTGGACTACGACCACCAATATAACAGCAGTGGAAATCATATGAGCATGTGAAACAGAAACTCAGAATTATGGACCTGCATTATATGATACTCTTTCCAGTGAAGCTGAAGTTGATCCACGCAGACAAGTCACATTTCATTAAAACCCCAGAGGTGAGGTGGCCCGGAACTGATTAACCAAACAATGGCTCTTCCAGACAAACCAGGTCAAACTGTGGCCGCCGCCGAGGCCAGCCAGAACAGACACATAGAAGCCAAAGGGGGAGGCCTGTGGACTCAGATGCCTGAAAATATCCCAAAGGAGGCACCAGGGGCACCAGGAAGCAACAGCATCATCAGAATATAATAAAGAAGATGGGGGACTAAGTGACTACTCGGAACCTGGAACATTGAGACAACCCCCACTAGAGAGGGATAATGAGCATTGACTGCACGGGGAGGGTTTAACATGTTCACTTGTTTAATTCATAGCACGTTAGCACCATTGAATCCTTTCTACAACCCTTCAATGCCAAGGTGCACAGAGGGGTGTAGGGAGGTTAGAGTTACCACCTAGTTCGTAAGTTAGGGTTTTGCTTTTGGGTGACATTCTTTTATGGAGGGAAGTATAGAAAAGGGGGTCTTGGCGGGATAATGTTTTGTTTAGTTTGTTACCTTGTTTTGTATGCTTATGTCTACCACAGCACACATCAACACTTAGATTCTCTACTCTTTCACATTGGCAGCTCCCCATACCAACTGGGTCAGCAACAGCCCCTTCCCCCATATGCTGCACTGGAAATGCCATGGGCACTCCCGCTATCCCTATCATCCTACAGTCCCTAAAATCTGGCCAGATGCCATGCCAGCCTTTACAGTAATGACATGGAACATCAATACTCTTCTTGACGATATTTAGAAAGGTGATATAATGCAATTTGTGCACTGTCATGCCCCTAAGATTTTAATGCTACAAGACACCCACCTGGTGGACAGTACGTGTACTTTTCTGGCCAGATATAGCTATGAAAGAATATATCATGAGGGGTTCACCCATGGTTTCAGTGGGTGACAATCATTGTTTACAATTCCATGCCATTTGTGGTCTCCCAAATTTCATGTGATGCCTTGCGTCATTATGTGAACCTGAAGGGTTCTCTAGAATGGACTCACTATAACCTACTGAGTGTATACATCCCCCCTTCCCTGTCCTCATTCACCTTAAGGACCCTCAGGGACCTCATCCTGCTTTTATCCCAAGATAGGACAATCATCACTGGGACTTTATCAATATCCTGGATGCCGCGGACTCTCTCAGACCCTTTGAATCTCCAGTATAACTGAAAGGGGTTTGGCCAACTGTAATCTGGGCCTAAGTGAAGCCTGAATGGTTGGAAATCCTGGGATCCAAGGGTTTATGCATGCATCGGCGGCCAATGAGTAGCTATCCACTATAGAACTTTGGTTGCTTCCGCTCCTATTACAGTTTGTGTAAGGAGATGGAAGGACAAGGGATAAACTGAAGTGATGCTGAAATACATGGTTCTGGTTGGGTATGCAGTTGACCCCCTTGAGCCGACTCAATTGAAGGCCTTTCTGGAGATTAACCAAGGGACAGTGGACGTGCCCAGATCCGATATGAGGCCTGTAAGGCCACCATGAGGAGAGTAACCTCCTCCTATACCAGGGACAAGTCTTGTGCAACATGTACCCGAATCACGGAACTGAAGAAGGCTATTCTTACACTGGAACACAATAACCAAGGGGTTCAATTGGAGCAAGTAAGCTTCAGCCAGGTGGGTATATGAATGAGGGAAAGGTAAAGTAAGCTCCTCCACTGGCTGGCCACCCAGGCCCTGGGGCACAGGCAATAACTGTAGTTGAAATAGCCTCTCCCTATGCATATTACTATGGGGCCATACAGGGGCAGTGTTCCTGTCTGACACGGGAACGGCAGGCTCCATAAATTACTGACATATCGTTGTCTCTGCTGGTCCACCTGCCATACTTTCGGATCTGCAGGACCTGTTGGGGCCTTGGGGCCCACCTGGCAAGCCTGAGAAGGGCAATCAACATTGCCGGACCTCCAGAGGCAGCAGAAACAGGCCAGTGTGGCCTGGGCTGACAACCTGCCAAGAAGGGAAGCACTATTGTCACCTTGCACTCATTCTAAGATGGCAGCTGGGAGCAGTACTCAGGCTCCCAGCAGAAACAGTGAAGGAGAGCTTACCTCCCATGCAGAGTTGACCGCCAGAGTTTGTAAGCTTCCTCCACGAATGGCCCTGAGTGCTCCTTTGTCCTCTACAGCCTCACCCGCTGTGCAGCCAGATCGGCCAGACCTGTTGTGGCATGGGGGCCCACCTGATGAGCCTGGGAAGGGCAATAAGCAATGCTAGAGTGCAGGGGAACTTAGGCATCCTCACATAGGGGCTAGGAGGGACTAATCCACCCTGGTCCAACATCCTCCCTCCACCCCCCATTACTTAGTGTATACTCTGCCTTCTTCCTCCTTCCCCAGACTGTGGCAGGTGGAGACATGCAGGACTATAGAATGAGCAAATTCTTTGAGCTCTACCCTCCTACCCGCTCAACAAAAGCAGACTGTGAACGTACACTAACTGGAAGAGTTGGCTTTCCATGGCAGGGTGCCCAGGGTGCTTGTTCCATCTGCAAGATCTGTAGTGGGGACACGGGGAGTGTCCGAGAGCTGGCTTTAGAGCCTTGGGGGCTTGGTTGCCCATGCTGCCCGCAATTATAGGATCCCTGTGGGGCAAGCAGGTTTGCCCCCGAGGGTAATAAGTACCGAATATGAACACCGACTCGTACAAATACCTTAGAAGGTGGTCCTCCAGGGATCCCATGGCTGGAAATAGGGCGCAATAAGGTACCAGCTTCACAGACACAGACCAAAATAGATACGTGCCCCTGGGTGAGAGTCGTAAGAAGGCCAACCACAAGGAGGATGCATTACCATAGTGATTTTGCACGCCATACAAGATCCACAGTGGCCGTGAAATCCAACATAGGAAAAGTGCAGCTGGACATTGCCATTTTCTAGCAGGACCTCTGGAACAAGACAGGCAGGGTCCCAGAGGCAGAGGGATGTATCTCAGAGTTAGAGGACATGTTGCATGATCTTAAAACTGAGGTTTTCCACCTGACTGCTTCATCTCAAACCCCTGAGGAATGGGCAAAAGATACAAAAAACAGAGCCGACAGCATCAACCTTGATTTTGTCGGGTTCTTTGAGGGGTGGAATGCCTGATATCTGAATGGTTCCTGGAGCAGTAGATCAAGTCATGGATAGATGTGGACTGACTGTCCCCATGTTTTATCATTTAACAGACAAATACATAGCTGGCAAAGAAGCCCCCGTCACGATCCCCACCCTGCCCCAAGATCTCAGAAGTGCTGAATTATCAGGACAGAGATTATAATTTGCGAGGGGAAATTGCAAAGGGATGACTCTCGATTAAATCCAGAAATAATATGGTTTTCCTGGACTACGACCACCAATATAACAGCAGTGGAAATCATATGAGCATGTGAAACAGAAACTCAGAATTATGGACCTGCATTATATGATACTCTTTCCAGTGAAGCTGAAGTTGATCCACGCAGACAAGTCACATTTCATTAAAACCCCAGAGGTGAGGTGGCCCGGAACTGATTAACCAAACAATGGCTCTTCCAGACAAACCAGGCCAAACTGTGGCCGCCGCCGAGGCCAGCCAGAACAGACACATAGAAGCCAAAGGGGGAGGCCTGTGGACTCAGATGCCTGAAAATATCCCAAAGGAGGCACCAGGGGCACCAGGAAGCAACAGCATCATCAGAATATAATAAAGAAGATGGGGGACTAAGTGACTACTCGGAACCTGGAACATTGAGACAACCCCCACTAGAGAGGGATAATGAGCATTGACTGCACGGGGAGGGTTTAACATGTTCACTTGTTTAATTCATAGCACGTTAGCACCATTGAATCCTTTCTACAACCCTTCAATGCCAAGGTGCACAGAGGGGTGTAGGGAGGTTAGAGTTACCACCTAGTTCGTAAGTTAGGGTTTTGCTTTTGGGTGACATTCTTTTATGGAGGGAAGTATAGAAAAGGGGGTCTTGGCGGGATAATGTTTTGTTTAGTTTGTTACCTTGTTTTGTATGCTTATGCCTACCACAGCACACATCAACACTTAGATTCTCTACTCTTTCACATTGGCAGCTCCCCATACCAACTGGGTCAGCAACAGCCCCTTCCCCCATATGCTGCACTGGAAATGCCATGGGCACTCCCGCTATCCCTATCATCCTACAGTCCCTAAAATCTGGCCAGATGCCATGCCAGCCTTTACAGTAATGACATGGAACATCAATACTCTTCTTGATGATATTTAGAAAGGTGATATTATGCAATTTGTGCACTGTCATGCCCCTAAGATTTTAATGCTACAAGACACCCACCTGGTGGACAGTACGTGTACTTTTCTGGCCAGATATAGCTATGAAAGAATATATCATGAGGGGTTCACCCATGGTTTCAGTGGGTGACAATCATTGTTTACAATTCCATGCCATTTGTGGTCTCCCAAATTTCATGTGATGCCTTGCGTCATTATGTGAACCTGAAGGGTTCTCTAGATTGGACTCACTATAACCTACTGAGTGTATACATCCCCCCTTCCCTGTCCTCATTCACCTTAAGGACCCTCAGGGACCTCATCCTGCTTTTATCCCAAGATAGGACAATCATCACTGGGACTTTATCAATATCCTGGATGCCGCGTGTTGGAAATGGGATCCCTGGCTGGCCAGGGCTTTCGCCAAAGTCAGTCAGAGACCACCACACCCAAGTCAGGGCAAGGGAGTTACACGCCAAGATAACCCCTACTCACCCTCTAGGTAACGTGGCGCGAGCAGCAAGGCTAAACTTGGAGGCAATGTAAGTTAAGTATTTGCGCATGCACCCCAGCAACAACAAACAAAGGCCCACCACAAAGGAAAACTCCACACCAGGTTATATAAAAATAGCCTTTGTATTATAATAAATATACATCAGATAAAACACACATCTTGTTACACTGTGCCAACAGGCACGGGCGGAATTTACAAGGGATATTGCACAGGACAGGGCCACTTGGACCACTGTCAGGGGTATCAGCACTTTTAGAAATAATACTTTCAGAAATAGCACTTTAGACAGTAAAATCAGTGTAGCACACAATATAAAAGTAGAGCATACAACCAGTAATCACTGGTAACAGGATCTCACTAGCACCACCTGTACTAGGGAGAAAAACAACCACCTACACATCTCAATTCCTGTAGGGGTGTAAAGACAAAACACATGATGCATTACAATACATTCAGAGGTGTAGCAATAACATTGCGCAAAACTTAGATCAGTCACCACCTGTGACAGTCCCTGTGTCCCAATGTCAGGGCCTAAACGTCGCATTTGCCCACAAAGTGCTGGGCAACTGGTGCAGGGAAAGTTAGGGCAACGTTGGAGCCTCTCTGGGCTCAAGAACCACCACTGTGGCACTGTGGGGCCTCACTGGGCTTCTGGACAAGAAATGGCGCCCTGAGCCTCTCTCAGGCGCTTCTTTCCAGAACTACTGGGCCCCAGAGCCTCTCAGGGCTCGTAAAGCAAATGCAGGCTGGAGCCTCTCTCAGGCTCGTCACGCAAAAGGGCTGGAGCCTCTCTGGGCTCCTACACGAGGGAATGGCACCCTCAGAGCCTCTCTGGGCTCAAAGAACAAAATGGCCCCCAGGAGCCTCTCCGGGCTCCTCAACAATGATGTGGGCATCGGGGCCCCTCACGGGGGACCCTCGAACACGTGGGGGCGCTTCGGTGGAGTCCCCCCTCTGGGGACTCAGGAAGACAAACGGTAGCAAGAGCCTCTCTGGCTCGGGTTGGAGTCCCCCTCTTGGGGACTCGAATTGCCCAAAAATGCCCCCTAAGAGCCTCTCCGGCTCTGAACACAAGGGCGCGAGGTCGCGCTACCGGGGGAGGGGCGGACACCGACAATGTGTCCCGACGCCCCTCTCCCTTTTCAGGCACTCACCGGCTGTCTCGTGGCGGGCGGCGGCTCTGCACGAGAGCTCCCGCTCCTCGGGGGCTCTCTCCACACTTCTCCTGCTCCTCGCTGGGCTCCGGGGCCCTCCCTCGTCCTCGGGAGCCCCGGGGGCGGGACGCTGGGAGCAAGGCGGGACTTCCGGTCGGCCTTTCTCGGGCCGCGCTGTGAGTGGTCGGCCTCACAACCACTTCCGGGTCGCGGCGGCTCGCTTTTAGGCAGGCAGGCGGGCTCCCAGGTGATCCGAGGAGTGGGCTCCCTCGAGATTCACAAATTCACGGGCAAAACAAAGCGGCAATGAGCGGGGTGGCACCCGCGCCGCTAACTCGCCACACGGGGCAGTCAGATGCCGGGTGGGCACCGGCTGTGCACACCCAGCGCTAGCAGCGCTAGTAACGAAGGGCAGGCGCTTCCAAGCGCCTCCAGGACAGAATACAGCGCTCACAGCGCTATGGCCAAAATCAAGCGCTTTCAAGCGCTAGGCAGGCGATTTCAGCGCTCACAGCGCTGAAGGGCAGAGAGCAGCGCTCTCAGGCTGCAGGCAAGGAGTCCTCAGTGCTCCCCAGCACTGGAGGACAGGACAAGGCTCCAGCAGGGGCTGGAGGCAGGCAGGGGGGCAAGGCTGGGCCAGAGCCAGCACACTGGGTCTCCAGGCAGGGAGACACCCCAAGTGGCGGTCCTCCTGGCCCCAGCAGCAGCAACAGCCCCCTCTGGCAGGATCCAAAAGCAGAACATTTTCTAAGGGGACACAGCCCCTTCTTATAGTAACAAATCCTTTGTTTCAAGGTGCAGGGTGGGGGGAAAACCAGTTTTAGCTGGTTAGGGGGAGCACTCTTAATGGCCCAACCACCCATTTCTTTCACTGGGGAGGCTAGGGTCGTTAGACACACCACAGGGGGGTGGAGCCAGCATTGTGTGGGGAAAACCCAGCCCATCCAGGACACAGGTACACTCCTCCCACACATCACTCATGCTAATCTCCCACTCACCACCGGGCAGACCCATCCAGACTTCCTGGAGCCTGGCATGCCAGCCAGCTCCAGCCAATCACGCTCCAGCACCCTCACAGCACATGCACACATATCTCAATGTCCAGAAGTAGCACTTCCCTTCTAGACACATACATGCCGCAGACACCATCTTGCAGCATTCACTCTCACGAGTTCAGACATACTAAACTCGAGCCTGCACTCCCCACGCATCAGGAACTACCAGGGACACACACATTCCCCATGCATTCCTATGGGAGGGCAGGCCAGCCATGCTACATGCACGCACTTTCACTCTGGGACCCAGGGAAAAGTGCGCATAGACCCAAAAATCACTGACACAGGGTCACACATAAGGCAAAAAGTTCAGGGGTGAACCAGCCCTGCGGGCCAAGTCCAACACAACCCCCTTCCAGCCAAAACGCAGGGGAGAACAATCACCACCGTGATGGACTTCCCTGCTTGGGGCGATAGAACACGGACGCAGGCCCGCCACTGCCGGGACATCCTCCTGTTCTATGCCATGGTGAACCCCTAGGGTTCCTTCTAAAGCTACTGTAAGGACCAACTGGGCTACCCCACTGGTACTCCTCAGCTGTCCGCGGCCAGGACCAGGCCCTAGGCCACCCAGGTGCCACTGGTTCCTGCCTACTCACGAAGTGGGGGTTAGTAACCCCAGGCCCATAGTAGCCATTCTCCACTCCTCCTGTCTGCAAGACAGGGCTAGACTGCCACTGGTTCTCCAGCCTAGGGTCTACAACCTCAGGTGGAACAGGAGTCTCAGGGAAGGCGCTCCTCCCCTTTCCTCTTCTTTTAGGGTTCCTCCTCCCCGTGCGAGGGGGACACCTAGAACGCCATTCCAACCTAGGGTTTAACCCCTCAGGTTGCACCGGGGTCAGAGGTGGGCTCTCCCACCCTCTGCACCCCCTTCCAGAGGTCTGCCCTCTCCCAACTGGAGAAGTTCCTCTGGAAGAAGAACTGGTCAGGACACTGGTTACAGTCGTCCTACCCTTCAGGTCAGGCTGATCCTGAACCTGGCCATCCAACCTCCGGTCTAAAACCTTTGGTGGAACAACTGCCTGGCACTCCAGGACTTCTGGGGACTCACACACAATCCCCCTGAGGCTAACAACTGACACATCTGTTGTGTGACTGTCTGTCTGGCGCAGATCTCCCGCCCTCTGTCCACCTGACAGTGCGTGACGATCCCCCAGACCAGAAGTGGTGCCACCCGGGTCCCTCCAAGAAGATCTAGCCCAACTGGCTAGTCTCTGGTCCACTGGTGCATCCACTGGGAAACTCATCCCCCAATCACTCCTCACGCTGGACTCCTGTACCCTCCCTACCGGAGCGGTACTGCCAGCCTCTAGAACCACAGGAGCTCTGGTTACAGACGCTCCAGGTCCTCTACTCACTAGGAGATCCTCCTCAAATGGGCTAACAGAACAGCCTAGGTCCCCAACCTGGTGTTCCCTCAAGAAACCACCCGGGTTCTGAGACAGGGCTTCGGGCCTCTGGGGGCTCTCAGCCACCCACTGACTCCTGCTCCACTGAGCCAGGTAGTCAGCCCCTACACCCTCCTCACTATACTGGGACCTAGCTGGGCTACACTGAGCCTCTTCCACCACGCTGGGCTGGAAGATCCCTGACCCACTACTTTTGGAGTCACTCCCTAATGACTCTACAGAACCCCTGGTACCTTCCCAGCGGTCTGCTTCCTCTGCAAGCTCACATGGTTCAGACAATCCACACCCCAACAGGTGTTGGCGCAACCCTGGTGAACAACAACTGAGCAACTGCTCTCTGAGAAACATATCGAACAATATGTCCCAATCACATTTCGTGGGCTCCCGTCCCCAATCACACAGGGCTCCACAACAGTCATCCTCAAAGTCTTCCCAAGACTGATGAGACGGTTTCCTAAGGTTCCTAAACCTCAACCTATTCTCCTCCTCTGGGGAAACAGGAACCATACTCTGGGAACTGGGACTTTCTAGACTGAGATTTAAATAGCTGCCACCACTGGACTCAACCCTCCCTGGGGGATCCAGAAAATTAAGTCTGCGCTCAGGGGATAACCTACACTCTAGGGCTATCTTCTCCCTGGCCAAGGCCCTCTCAGCCTCTGCAGTCCGCTCATTCACACCCAGCTGCGCCATCTCTCTGGCATACTCTAACCGGAGCTTCTCCATGGCCAGCTGGTGCTCCCTCTCTTCTCTCCTATCCAACCACTCCTCTGGGGACAGGGAAAGGGATGGGGTGCTACATCTGACACTGGACCCAGCAAGGGACTCCCTATCTAGGGGGTACTCGCTCTCTGCTGGCGCCCATCCACTGTCAAACTCAGTCTCCACATCAGACTCTTCAGGGCTCCCCTCAGACCCACCACCCTCATGGTGTGCGGCCCGGGCCCTCTCCCTCTCACTGTGCTCACGCTCCCAGTCACTCTTCTGCCACAGGATCATGTTATCCCTAAGCTTGGACTGGGTGTCTGACTCACTCACTGGGATGTCTCTCTCCTTACATAACCGTACCAACTCATGCACACTGTACTTAAACAGGCCACAAAGGTTAAAAGGAGATTCCATCTTGACAGGATGCTCACAGACACGTGGAACACAAGGGACCTTGCAATCTGAAGTAGGAGTACACAATTCCAAAACTTCAACACTCTCCTTATCAAAGAGAACTCATACTCATGCATCCAGGAAAACACACTATTCATCCACACACACCCTCTCCTCGGATCGGTAAGGCAGTTTCTACCACCCCTGACTTCTCAACCTGACCAAAAGTGACACAGGTACCAAACTCTGGAAGCAGGGCGGGGGACAAATGTACAGGACACAATTATAAAACGACACTCTTCAGGAGAAGAAACAATGGAATTTTACCCAAAACAATAATCCCCAAAAATGTGGTTATCTAAAAATGTAGAGCTTTGAAGTGCGGCCAGCCGCTACTGTGGTACAACGCAAACACAAATCCTTATCCCACCGCTTGCCGCCAATGTTGGAAATGGGATCCCTGGCTGGCCAGGGCTTTCGCCAAAGTCAGTCAGAGACCACCACACCCAAGTCAGGGCAAGGGAGTTACACGCCAAGATAACCCCTACTCACCCTCTAGGTAACGTGGCGCGAGCAGCAAGGCTAAACTTGGAGGCGATGTAAGTTAAGTATTTGCGCATGCACCCCAGCAACAACAACCAAAGGCCCACCACAAAGGAAAACTCCACACCAGGTTATATAAAAATAGCCTTTGTATTATAATAAATATACATCAGATAAAACACACATCTTGTTACACTGTGCCAACAGGCACGGGCGGAATTTACAAGGGATATTGCACAGGACAGGGCCACTTGGACCACTGTCAGGGGTATCAGCACTTTTAGAAATAATACTTTCAGAAATAGCACTTTAGACAGTAAAATCAGTGTAGCACACAATATAAAAGTAGAGCATACAACCAGTAATCACTGGTAACAGGACCTCACTAGCACCACCTGTACTAGGGAGAAAAACAACCACCTACACATCTCAATTCCTGTAGGGGTGTAAAGACAAAACACATGATGCATTACAATACATTCAGAGGTGTAGCAATAACATTGCGCAAAACTTAGATCAGTCACCACCTGTGACAGTCCCTGTGTCCCAATGTCAGGGCCTAAACGTCGCAGTTGCCCACAAAGTGCTGGGCAACTGGTGCAGGGAAAGTTAGGGCAACGTTGGAGCCTCTCTGGGCTCAAGAACCACCACTGTGGCACTGTGGGGCCTCACTGGGCTTCTGGACAAGAAATGGCGCCCTGAGCCTCTCTCAGGCGCTTCTTTCCAGAACTACTGGGCCCCAGAGCCTCTCAGGGCTCGTAAAGCAAATGCAGGCTGGAGCCTCTCTCAGGCTCGTCACGCAAAAGGGCTGGAGCCTCTCTGGGCTCCTACACGAGGGAATGGCACCCTCAGAGCCTCTCTGGGCTCAAAGAACAAAATGGCCCCCAGGAGCCTCTCCGGGCTCCTCAACAATGATGTGGGCATCGGGGCCCCTCACGGGGGACCCTCGAACACGTGGGGGCGCTTCGGTGGAGTCCCCCCTCTGGGGACTCAGGAAGACAAACGGTAGCAAGAGCCTCTCTGGCTCGGGTTGGAGTCCCCCTCTTGGGGACTCGAATTGCCCAAAAATGCCCCCTAAGAGCCTCTCCGGCTCTGAACACAAGGGCGCGAGGTCGTGCTACCGGGGGAGGGGCGGACACCGACAATGTGTCCCGACGCCCCTCTCCCTTTTCAGGCACTCACCGGCTGTCTCGTGGCGGGCGGCGGCTCTGCACGAGAGCTCCCGCTCCTCGGGGGTTCTCTCCACACTTCTCCTGCTCCTCGCTGGGCTCCGGGGCCCTCCCTCGTCCTCGGGAGCCCCGGGGGCGGGACGCTGGGAGCAAGGCGGGACTTCCGGTCGGCCTTTCTCGGGCCGCGCTGTGAGTGGTCGGCCTCACAACCACTTCCGGGTCGCCGCGGGCAGCGCGGCGGCTCGCTTTTAGGCAGGCAGGCGGGCTCCCAGGTGATCCGAGGAGTGGGCTCCCTCGAGATTCACAAATTCACGGGCAAAACAAAGCGGCAATGAGCGGGGTGGCACCCGCGCCGCTAACTCGCCACACGGGGCAGTCAGATGCCGGGTGGGCACCGGCTGTGCACACCCAGCGCTAGCAGCGCTAGTAACGAAGGGCAGGCGCTTCCAAGCGCCTCCAGGACAGAATACAGCGCTCACAGCGCTATGGCCAAAATCAAGCGCTTTCAAGCGCTAGGCAGGCGATTTCAGCGCTCACAGCGCTGAAGGGCAGAGAGCAGCGCTCTCAGGCTGCAGGCAAGGAGTCCTCAGTGCTCCCCAGCACTGGAGGACAGGACAAGGCTCCAGCAGGGGCTGGAGGCAGGCAGGGGGGCAAGGCTGGGCCAGAGCCAGCACACTGGGTCTCCAGGCAGGGAGACACCCCAAGTGGCGGTCCTCCTGGCCCCAGCAGCAGCAACAGCCCCCTCTGGCAGGATCCAAAAGCAGAACATTTTCTAAGGGGACACAGCCCCTTCTTATAGTAACAAATCCTTTGTTTCAAGGTGCAGGGTGGGGGGAAAACCAGTTTCAGCTGGTTAGGGGGAGCACTCTTAATGGCCCAACCACCCATTTCTTTCACTGGGGAGGCTAGGGTCGTTAGACACACCACAGGGGGGTGGAGCCAGCATTGTGTGGGGAAAACCCAGCCCATCCAGGACACAGGTACACTCCTCCCACACATCACTCATGCTAATCTCCCACTCACCACCGGGCAGACCCATCCAGACTTCCTGGAGCCTGGCATGCCAGCCAGCTCCAGCCAATCACGCTCCAGCACCCTCACAGCACATGCACACATATCTCAATGTCCAGAAGTAGCACTTCCCTTCTAGACACATACATGCCGCAGACACCATCTTGCAGCATTCACTCTCACGAGTTCAGACATACTAAACTCGAGCCTGCACTCCCCACGCATCAGGAACTACCAGGGACACACATTCCCCATGCATTCCTATGGGAGGGCAGGCCAGCCATGCTACACGCACGCACTTTCACTCTGGGACCCAGGGAAAAGTGCGCATAGACCCAAAAATCACTGACACAGGGTCACACATAAGGCAAAAAGTTCAGGGGTGAACCAGCCCTGCGGGCCAAGTCCAACACCGCGGACTCTCTCAGACCCTTTGAATCTCCAGTATAACTGAAAGGGGTTTGGCCAACTGTAATCTGGGCCTAAGTGAAGCCTGAATGGTTGGAAATCCTGGGATCCAAGGGTTTATGCATGCATCGGCGGCCAATGAGTAGCTATCCACTATAGAACTTTGGTTGCTTCCGCTCCTATTACAGTTTGTGTAAGGAGATGGAAGGACAAGGGATAAACTGAAGTGATGCTGAAATACATGGTTCTGGTTGGGTATGCAGTTGACCCCCTTGAGCCGACTCAATTGAAGGCCTTTCTGGAGATTAACCAAGGGACAGTGGACTTGCCCAGATCCGATATGAGGCCTGTAAGGCCACCATGAGGAGAGTAACCTCCTCCTATATCAGGGACAAGTCTTGTGCAACATGTACCCGAATCACGGAACTGAAGAAGGCTATTCTTACACTGGAACACAATAACCAAGGGGTTCAATTGGAGCAAGTAAGCTTCAGCCAGGTGGGTATATGAATGAGGGAAAGGTAAAGTAAGCTCCTCCACTGGCTGGCCACCAAGGCCCTGGGGCACAGGCAATAACTGTAGTTGAAATAGCCTCTCCCTATGCATATTACTATGGGGCCATACAGGGGCAGTGTTCCTGTCTGACACGAGAACGGCAGGCTCCATAAATTACTGACATATCGTTGTCTCGGCTGACTGCCCCCAATCATAAACACTGGACCAACCCATGACTCTGGAAGAGATACAGGAAGTGATCACTGACCTAATTCCTGGTTATGGAGCAGGACTGGATAGGTTCCCAAGAGAATACTACCATAAATGTGGCTCGGTTGTCTTGCCACCCATTCTGAATATTTATACTAAGGCCTCACCAGGAGCCACTTCTCCTCGGAGGTGGAATTGGCCACCATAGTGGTGTTGCCGAAATTGGGCAAGTCTCCTGACCGCTCCACCTTCTATCAATCAATCTCTCCAATAATGCTGAGCTTACACTCTCTGTCAATTTTCTTGTGAAATGTCTCACTAGCCTACCAGACTGCCTGGTCCATCCTGACCAGGGCGGTTTCATTCAAATCGCAGTACGTGCCATTATATTCAAAGAGACAATTTGCCCCTGGCCCGATTTCAGTCCTTGCACTGCTCCACAGCTCCTACGCCTATAGAATTTTAAAAAACTTTTCACTCTGTGGACTGCCTTGTTGGAAATTAAGAATTCAGAACTCGGTTTAGATCCTACATGTCAGTGCTTTATACAAGTCCTAAGGCTGTGTCCTCTAGATTAGCAATCCAGAGGGGAACGTGGCAAGAGTGCACACTGTAGCCTCTGCCCCATACCCTGGCAATAGAACCACTATGAGCATGGGTGATATGTGAGGTTCAGTTATAGGGATTTGACTGGGGAGTGTCAATGGAGAGCAGAATAGCCTTCTACGCTGAAGATAAACTTCTTTTTATAGCTCGACCTGACATTACGGGACCCTGACTAATTCATATGCTTGAGGCCTTCTGGTCAACATCTGGCCTGTGCATAAAGTGGTCAAAAAGTCCCTCCTGGGTCCCCTTCGATGGGCTAGGAGGGATGAGACCTACCAACGAGTCCTGCCAATTCGGCATCTTAACTTGTTGTATTTAACGGTACATATGACAACCTGAGCTGGCATAGAGTCTAAACCTTCAACTAATCACTTAGAAAGTCCAGGAAGAATTGGGCAGATGGATCAAACTGCTCTTCAACCTTTCAAGCAGGGTTGAGTTTTTCAAGATGATGATCCTCCCTGTCCCATGTATTCTTGCCACCCTCCAGAACTTCCCTTCTCTATCTTCCAAAGTTCTTTCTGCGCAGTCACGGCCAAAGAGTGTCATTTTATATGGGCCAAAAACCCTCTAAGAATTGCACTCAGCAAATGTGTGATGGATATATATGATGCTCTCGCCATTGCTGACATGTGCCTTTATTACTGGGTAGCACAGACTCTGGTGGTGAACGACTGGCTGATGAGAGGATCCGGCCTTAAGGATGGAGGTGACATTAATAGATCTAGATAACATCCTGAGTATCGTATTTGAAATACCTATTCCAGAGACACCTGAGGTCACCAGGGTGGTGTTTCAGGCATGAAGAGTGGCTTTACAGTAGACTCGGGGGACTAATGTGTGATGCTTAAGACTGTTTTGGAAAGGGTCGTCTACTAGACCAAGTGGCACGACTGGAGGGCTTCCAGGGTGGAACCGAATAGGTACCTCACGAGTAGGTGACTCATGAGAAGCCGACCACATGGACCAACCTTTCCCTACATAAATCACAGTTTTATAATTACCTTCAGCTAAGACGGGCAAAGTCAGATTACAGAGATGCAATGACTAAAGTCCCTGGACACAACTCACTGAAATTGAGCTTACTCATGGGCCTCTTTGGTAGGAGAGCAATGTCCCAGATTTACAGGGCACTGGTTACCCATTCCTCGGACCTGATGTTGAGCTTGCAGGTTGGCTGTGAAGGGTGGTTAGGTTCTCTGGAAGATGTTGACTGGAAATTGCCCTGTATGGCTCATCACATCCTGGCGATCTTTACACGTCTACTCCTCATCCAGCTGAATTATGGAAATGGCACATACCTCAAACCCCAGCAACTATGGAAAGCCCGAAAGCTGCCCAGACCCAGTTGTTTTAGGCCTCCTGAGTGGTCAGGGACTTTTATCATGTGGTTTTCGGCTGCCCAGTCATTTTCTGATATGTTTTCTGAATATTCGGAACTGTATTTAGGATAATGGACCAGTAGTCTCATTCAAAATTGCTCTGCTGGTTATCCTAGATGACCTTGGGAGTCCCAGGGAAGGTCCTACTCTGGTGGGGCTAAGAACGCTGATTGCAAAATAAGATATTGCCAAACACTGGTAGCAACTGAGGCCCCCTGGCAGAATGGAGGGTGAGATGGACAGGTGAGCAAAACAAGAGGAACCCATCTATGCAGCATGTGGGTGTCCCCTAAAGCATGCAAAAAATATCGGGGAAAAGGTGGGCATACTCCAGGTTGTACAAAGGGGGATTGGGGTAAAGTGTATGCTTATGGAAATGTATAACTGAACACTGTGTATTGTGCAGTGTCGATCTGTTGCTTCCTGAGGTGTTGCAGAGTGTCTATGTCAATTATGGTTTATATCCCCCCCAAAAAACTATAAAAAAATGTTGCTCTCAAAAAATGTATGGTGTATGGTCTTAACTATCTCATCGTTGTTCGACTGCAAGGGTGTTTTGCAGTGCCACTTTTGAATGAACATTGGATTCTACAATTATTTTTTGCATCACAAATCCACACAATCCTTCAATATCGTCCGTTTGCACTAATGAAAAAGTGGTATGTTGAATGATGAGTTGAAACAGCCATAATTGTTAATGGTCCCAGGTTATTTTTAGCTCTTACCAGAGACAGCTGTAGCTGTCAGCCAGATCTCAAGTCATAAACAAAGAGTCCACAGAGGGAACCCTTGAATGTTGTTCAGCCTCCCCGTGGGAGTTCGCCATTAATTGAATAAGGGGCCGATGTATCAAAATACCTATTTGCAATTCACAAATAGCGATTTTTTGAGAATCGCTATTTGAGAATAGCAAAATGGTATGTATCTACAAAATCGCAATTTTTTAGCGATTTCCTAAAATTCCTTATTTGCGAATAGCAAATTGCGAATTCGCAAGTAAGGAATAATTTCTCATTCATTTCTATGAATGTGAAGTTATTCTCAATTTGCGATTCGCAATTTGCTAATTGGAAATTGAGAATAATTTCACGGGTGCAAGGGTGTCTTAAGAACACCCTGCTGCACCCCTGAAATTTACATGTGTGCGCATATGGCACCTTTACAAATGCCAAAAAGTGCATTTGTAAAAGAAATCGCAAATTTGCGATTTCTTAGTGTAAATTCGCAAAACCTGAATGCTTCATACATAGCATTTAAGGAATCGCAATTTGCGATTCCTTAAATGCTGACGCAAAATTAAGGAATCACAAAATTTGCGATTTCTTAAGTTTGCGATGCGATTTCAATGATACATCGCATTTTCCGTTTTTTTGTCGCAAACGCTGCTATTTTGCACATCGCAGCGTTTGCGACAAAAAAAACTTTGGATACATCTGCCCCTAAGAAACAATCTTATTTTTATTAACAATAATCAGTTTACTATTTCCCTTACTATTTCCCTAAATACAAGGTTTGGGCCCACATAAATGTTAGGTCCTCCGTTAGATCTTTTAGTAGAGCTGATTAGGATTAGGCAAATATAAGACAGATGATATTTTCCTCATGACGACCTACGATAAAGAAATAGCCAACTTAAACAGTTTTGTCATCATACATATTGTCAAAATGTACCATTTCAGTTCAGGGAAGGCCTGGCTTGGCAGTTCGGGCTGGACTGTTCCCATGAAGCACAGGGTCTAGACTGATTTGCATATAGGTGGGTCTGAACTGAGGTGGCAAAGTGAGCTAAAGAATTATGATGGATTCAACCCAGATCTGAGACTGGGGACGAGTGTCTGAAAGGCTTCAGTGCTCCGTCCATCATCTCCTTGTGTTTGCTTCAAGCGATGTCCCCATTACTCTGTGTTAGGGCAGATGCAGCCCTCCAACTAGTAAGTGCCCACAAATAGATTTGGCTTGCCTCCATGACCCAGGGGAGGTGCATCACATAGATAAGCACCTGGGCTGAAATGGGAGGATAAGGTTTGCTCTCAGGGAGCACTTGATTACTAGAAGCGTGTTCTGCTGAGCCAAGCCTTATCTGAGTGAGGAACAGGCAGGCGTTTCAGAATCGGACCATGCAACTGTTTTCAAAGACGTTTCCGTTTTGTTAGATAAAACACGCAATTTTCAGAAAAATTACAATTGTGTTGAAAACAGATGCATGTCCCCTATAGGAGCATCCCCATGAAATGCCTCAGCATTGTAGACATCACAAAGTCAGACCACATGACATTTACGGATGCTCTTGTCTTTGTGTTTTTGCCTACATTATGCTTACTTATTGCTGTTTACTTCTTATTCTCTTTCCTTTAAACATCCACTGATGATCCTCATTAGGCCAGTACAAGCAAATACTCTGGAGCAACTGGTACTTGTTGCTAGGCTCATTGATGCACTCTGTGGACTATGCCCATAAATGCATAAAGTGTGTGCAACCAGTGACACATCTTACTAGGCCTAATTAGGCCTGCACTGTATGGGTAAACTGAGGCCCCATACTAGGTTCATTCATGCACGCAATGTGTACGGCCATTGATGCCAGCTACTAGGCCCACGGATGTATCCTCTGTGTCCGGCCACTCAAAACCTCTACAAAGCCATTCATGAATGTACACTGGATGGACAATGACACACATTATAATTTCTATTTATGCATGGGCTGAATAAAGCAACTCATAGGTAGACACATAGATGCATGCACAGTTGAAGGTTACTGATATCTATTGCTAGGACCATTGATATATTGACTCTTCTGGTATTACCTGCAATGACACCGCTTACAAAAATTAACAGAATCCAAATTTACGCATGGCTTCTTCACTGTGCCGATGCCTGCTTGCATAGATTCTGCATTTGAGGTATGGCAATCATTTTATAAATGTTGTCAATAACTCTTTGTGTGTATGTGGTATTTGTATAGTGTGAATCTCACTAAAAAACGAAAAAAGCAACAGCGTGATGTGACTCAGATCCTATGTCTGTTCCCTATTGTAGTCTGAAATGCTTTCATCAATAATCAATATATGTACATTTTGAAATAAGATGTAGCTTTGGTCAAAATTGGCCATCATAGAATACAAGTTGTCACTTTTGACTATAGATTCAAATCTACAGAAAAGAATATTTACAATAATTGGACACCAAGGGCCAGATGTAGGTAATTTCCATTTACCGATTCATAAATACCGACTCATACCGAATCAGTATTTCTGAATCTGTAAATGGTATGTAGGTAAAATATCGGTAAAAGTTACCGATTCGGTATGACTCGGTAACCCAATTTGGTAATTACCGAATCGGACAATTCCGAGTCGGTAAATTCCGAGTCGGTGAAACCCAAGCATTGGGATTTACAGAATCGGATAAATCCGAATCGGAATTTTCCGAATCGGTAATTACCGATTCGGTAATTACCGAATCGGGAGTTTGAAAAACGCCATGTGAGCCTGCCAACCAATCAGGGACACCCTAAACACCCCACAACCAAGGCCCTGAGAATCCAACCAATCAGATTGAAGCACCCCACCCCAGTACCTGGGAGTGGCCACACCCATGCAGGTGCAAACCAACAGAACAAACAATTTAGCAGAGGTGAGAGGAGCAGAGCATCCACAGGCAAGCAGTGCTACAGAATGGAGTCACATGAAGGCCAAAAAGGATGGTGGGGAGAGAAAAAGGAAGATCAAGTTCAGCCCAGAGGAACTACAGGTGGCTGTAGAAGAAATTGTAAGCCACTACAGCCAAATTTTCGGGAGACAGTCTCTGCATGTTGCAGAGACTGTGAGGAGGAACATTTGGATTTCCATACAGGGCAAAGTGAACCGCATTGGTGTGACCCACCGGGAGATTGAGGACATAAAAAACGGTGGTATGACCTGCGCATCGTGACAAAAAAAAAGATTGCAGCCCAGAAAAAGGATGCTGGTGTGACTGGAGGTGGCAGGAGCAAAGCACCAAAGCTGACAGCGATTGAGGAGCTAGTGGAAACCACCATGGAGCCAGAATGCATCCATGGGATAGGAGACCTGGACAGTACAGCAAAAGCTACAAAGAAACAAGGTAAAAGGCATGTACCCTTATCCACAACCATCAACCTGACCCCGTACCCCACTGTGTAGAATCATCACACTGCATAACAGCTCATACTTGGTGGCAGCAATACATCATGGTAGACGTAGTCATGAATACATAGATGCAAAGCATCCACCACATGACTCTGCAAGGCATGCCACACACATCACCAAACACACAATGTGCACTGGGCAAAGGTGTGTAGACTATTTATTTAAGAACTACACACAGATGAACAACAACATTGACCCTATGTCAATTTCATTCAACAGGAGAGTCCTCACGCAGTTCAGCACCACCAAGGGAGGAGAGGGCACCAGCAACTAAGAGAGGGGAGAAAGAGAAGAGAAAATCTGGTCACAGCGCGGTAGAAGGAGGCAACGACACCACCTGTCCCACTTTCCCCTCTGTTGTTTGGATCTCCTGACCTGTCAAACACACCCATTGCAATGTCCAGGGTGTCCATGCCGGGAGGGGCAAGTAGGCATGAGGAGCCCCCTCAGAGGATCCTGCAAACCTCTGAATCGGAGGATGAGGATGATGTCCCCAAAAAAATTGCACCTGTGGCTGACAGGGCTAGACCACCGATTGCAGCAGGCGCTGCGCACACCAGTGTTCTTGGCAGGAGGGCACGTGAGGGTGGGGAGGGGCAGGAAGGGGAGAGCGTCTTCTGTGGCCTGGAGGGCACAATGGTGAAGGTACAGGGCCAGCAGGCCAAAGCACTGTTAGCCATGCATAGGCTGGTTCGCTGCATGAACAATAAAATGACCAACATGGACAAGGGCATAGGCCACATTGCATCGAGTCTGGAGCAAATTTCAAAGGGGACTACAGACATCTCCACATACATGGGAGTACTGTCGGATAAGTTAGACAGGGATCATCTACAGCGTGGCAGGGATCGACAGTATATGCGCCAACAAACAAAGGCAATGAACAGATTTGCTACAAGTACGTCACTACTGTGCCGACGATCTATATCCATGCAGGATGCAATTGTGCACTGCTGCACAGACTTGACACGGGGCATGGGAAGAGTGACCTCTGCGATGGAGCAGATGCTCAACACTAACACAGGCAATGCTGGTGACACGGGTGTGGAGGAGACAGAGGGGTCAACCAGCAGGAGTGGCTCCAGCACACCAGTTCCAGAGGTGCGCAGGAGCGGCAGGCGCAGCCATGCTGAGTCAGGCCCCAGCAGGGAATCTGAAAGCCAGGCACAACAATCGTGCAATGTAGTGCGTGGACGTAAGCACTGACCTATGCTGCAGATTGACTCAACTGCACAGAGTGACGGCAACTGAGCAGGAGCAGCCAGAGACATTGACTTTGATTAATGAAGCCTTTTCCGATGTGACAATGATGATGTAGTGAAGATTAAACTACACTTGTCAAACACTACACCTGTCTATGTGTCATACATTACCTAGAAATATCGAAGTGTAATTTCTGTCCGTCTCAATCTACCATCTAGTGCTGCTGGTCCTGTTGCCTGGGGCTCTGCATGTTCTTGGTCATCATCGATGTTCTCGTGATGTGTCAACTCCACCTCTGTGCCTTCCTTGGTAGCAAGATTGTGCAAAATGGCACAGGTCACTATTATCTTGCAACACAGGATGGGGGTGTACTGTTGAGCACCTCCACTCTTGTGGAGGCAGCGGAACCTGCTCTTGAGGAGTCCAAATGTTCGCTCCACTACGTTGCGAGTAGACCTGTGTGCCACATTGTATCGCTTTTCGGCTCTGTTGGTTGGGTTGAGGTACGTGTGAGCACAAATGAACGCAGGGCATATGCACTATCACCTGGGAGGGAATGCGAGGTACATGAGTTACAATCACATTGCACATTCATCTGCCATTCATTACAGGGTGTGTTACACTTATTTACCTAGCAGATATCCATCTCCAAAATCTCCAGCAACTAGCCGTGTGTATATTCCGCTGTTCTGGAAAATGTAGGAGTCGTGCGTGCTTCCAGGAAATTTGGCCACTATGTCGGTGATGATGTTGCCTGCATTGCATATCACCTGCACATTGATGGAGTGCGTAGACTTACGGTTTCTGTATATGTGTTCGGTGGCTGCAGGTGGGCATAGGGGAATGTGGGTGCCATCTATGCAGCCTATCACATGCGGGAAGTGTGCCAGTCCATAAAAATCAGTTTTTGTTTTTGCAAGTTCCGCAGGTGTGTCAGGGAACCGGATGTAATGTCCCATTCTCTGCGTCATGGCATCCAGAAACTTCCTGAAAAAACGGAACAGACAGCTCTGGGATACACCTCCTACTGCAGCTATCACACTCTGGTAGCTCCCAGAGGCCAGCAGGTGTAAGCTACACAGCACCTGGACATGGGGTGGGATGGCGTGGGCCCTGGGTGTTGGGTGATCCAGGTATGGGTGGAGGTCCCTTATTAGGTCCATGATGGTTCTGGGGTGCAGCCTGTACCTCTGGAGTATCTCAAGCTCAGTCAATTGGAACAGAGTGATCCTCTGCCTGTACACCTGCTCCTCCCTTTGCCATACCCTCAGACCTGAAGCCTGTAGCCTTCGCCTCCTCGCAATCACATAGAGTGCCGCCATTTTTGCAACACTGTTTCATTTTGGGCCCTTTTTTATAGCCTGCACATGGTTACCACCTGCTTTCAGTCCATGGTAAATACCGACTCTTAAATACCGAATTTCATTGAATTCGGTATTTTTGGCCTTTCCTACATCTCGATGGGTATTTTTTCCGATTTCTTATTTACCGATTCGGTGAATAAGGACTTGGTAAATAAGGTATCGGTAAATACCGATTCGGTAAATATGTATTCGGAAAATACAGAATCGGTATTTAACCGATTCATATTTACTGATTCGGTATATTTTTGACACCTACATCTCTTTTTCTCAATACCGGTCGGTAACGGCCGATTTTACCGATTTTGGGCCGTTACCGACCGGTATTTGGCTACCTACATCTGGCCCCAAGAGTGCTAGACTGCTGTGTATTTGAATATTTTTGAATTTTCATTCTCATTGTCTAACGTTAATGTTAAGTGTATTTGTAAAGCGCATGAGGGTATCCTGGTACTGAGCAGGTTTGTGAGGCTAGCCCCAGGGCGGGGAGAATTATTCAAAGAAACATATATCAGCTTCTTGCAAGATTCAAGAAGACAGGAGGAGGCTCTGATGTAATGTGTGACATTATTCCTTGCTTTGTAGGTGATGCAGGAGAATGCTCAATCTCCAGTTCTGCTTCTGTGAAAACAGGGGATGTATGGTGCTAGAAGTAATACAGAGGGGAAGTCCCTTGATGGTTGGTGGAAATGTATGCAGCTGGTCAGGTGGGCTGAGCCTGTCTGGTGATGTGCTTTGAACCTGTGAGTAAGGAGCTTGAACTGAGCGCACTTGTATATTGCGAGTCAACTCAGCTGCCTGAATTGTGGTGGATTTTGCGTGGGAGGATGAGGATGAGTCTGATGCTGCGTTTGCAGTCTTTTCATGAGATGTTTGGTGACGTATGCCTAAAGGGAGTTTCCATAGTCCAGTCTGCAGGTGATTAGTGCGTGGGTGCTGGTCTTTCTGGTGTTGTTCTGTAGCCACTATCAGATGTTTCTCAGCATCCTCAGAGTGTGGAAACAGGATGTGGTGATAGCGTTTACCCCCTGGACAGACATGTCTAGCGTAACAATGATGTTCCAGAGGTTTATGGCATGTGAGCAGGGAGTATGAGTGGGCCATAATGTCTGTCGGCCACCAGATTGAATCCCATGGTGAAACATCCTTTCTCAAGATCACAACTTCTGTCTTGTTGAAGTTCTGCTTGAAACAGTTTCAGTTCATCCATGGAGCCGCTTCGGACAGACAAGTGGTGAATGTGTTCCTTGTATTGGGAATTTGTCCAAGAGGGACAGTATGAGCTGCGTAGGAGGATGTTGATCTCGCAAGCGCAGATGACGTTGGCCAGTGGGGCCATGTAGATGTAAAAGAGGGCAGACCTGAGTGAAAAGACATATGATTAATGCAAACAGTTAGATATCGCCATTTTACCATAATCCTGGAATACAAGGTAGCAGCAGAATACCATTACTTTGGTTATATCTTAGAGTGTAGTCATTGTGGGTGTTTTTCCTCAGCTTTGCCATTTATTTTAGTCCACGGTCAGCAAAGTAAACATCCAGCTTTTATGTTATACAGACCCTCACTAGAATCCTGGACCAGTGTGAGAAGCTGCAGTCTCTTTATTGAAGCAAAATGATGTATGGTTTAAGGTTGTAATCAGGAGGCACTTTAAAACGCATGAATCACAGAATTGTATGATTGCATATTCACAAGCAGGTTAAGGTGGTGCAAATAAAGCAAATAATACAATTTGCGTATGTTGGCTGGATGAAGTCTTTTAACAAGTTCTGCAGACTTTGCACTATTCAGAATCATCTTGGCCACGTTTTATGAGACACATTTAATTTCTTCAACAGAATGCACGTGGCAGATTCTTGCAATGCTGAAGACATTACCTCTATTGTGAAATATCACATACCTAGTGGCAAGTTATTGCGGCAGCATGAGCAGGACATGATCTACACCCTACCGTTTGACAGCATAGATTCATTTCCAGGTAAGAGGTCATTTGATATTTCACTTTCTGAGCAGTGACCACAGTGGGTTGAGGTGACTGACTAACTGCAACTGAGTGGAAATACATTGGTGCAGTGTAACATGGAATTTGGTGCACTACCTCCAGACACAACCAAATCTATCTATTTATGTGGGTGGCACTGAAGAAATCCAAAGATGAGATGGAGGGGGAAAATACATTAAATACATTGTTTCCCTTTATCTCTGCATCACATATAAGCAGTCTCCCTGACTTTGCCTGCAAGGATACACAAACCACCATTGATGAATCCGGCATTGGCTTCAACAGTGCCCAGCTGTGCCCAGTGACAGTAAGTTCCTGCCCACCATCTTCAGCAGGTCTATCCTCTGATATTGCAAAGGATGTGTGACATTGTGAAGTACAAAAAGAATGACTCAAATTATCCATTCGGTCCTAGACCTTCTGTTTAGTACAGCCCCAGAACCCCCCCCCCCCCCCCCATCCTTACCCGTTGATGCCCGCTAATAATACTTGGCCCTAGGTCTGCACACAATGGATGGCTTCTCGCGTTTATTGGAACATAAAAAGCCATAAAACGATCTTGCATAACAGAATTTTCTTGAAAGCCAGATTATATAACCGATTTGGTTCGGTTTATCCTGTCTCTCACTCTAAACAGTATAATTATGCATCGTACATGCAATTGCTTTTTTTCCTCTCTCGTTTCCGGGTTCGTTTGCATTTTTGAATAATGCAAGTAGTTCATTACCCTGTCACGTATGTATGCGCCTTCTAGACAAACGCATAAACATATTTCTGTCATAGCCAAATGGAGACAACGATCGGAATTAGGAGCTTTGTGATAATTGTCGTATTCTTATAGTTGACACGACCCAATGAACAAGCATTTGCAATGCAACCGGTCTCGCATTATTAAAGTTTGAGCTATTGGCTTTGCTAATAATAATGCAACACCAATAGCTCGAACTTTAATAATGCGAAAGCTATTGCATTGCAAATGCGTGTTTTTCTTCTAAAAGTTACTTGGGATGTTAACAACGGAGCATGGGTCACAGTCAGCCCTGGGGGGCATTGGGTACCCCTTTGGGGTGGGGTAGGGCACCCCCTCAGCGGCTCTCAATCCATCTGGGGGGCTTATTGCGGCCACGGTCAAATACAATTTGTGAGGTATATAGGCTTTGGGCCCGTCATTACTTTCTGCAGGTGGGGCATCATTTAGCGTTATGCCACTGGGCGGCATTGCTTCTCCAAATGGATTTCTTTTATGCCTGTTGTGAGATTTGTACTTGTGAAACAGTGCAGTACCTCAGTAATTTTTAACAATTTTGGACACTGTTTGTGTAAGTGACAAATGCGTTTTTAGTGAAACAGATGCGATGACTCCAGAAGTGTTCTGGGAGGGGAGCCAGTGATTTCGAGGTTCTGCACACGGCATAAATACGGTTGTGTTGAGTAAGCCTCAGCGTGATTTTCAACTTTAACGCCTTATGAACGTGTTCTCTTCTTGACATTTAAATGCCGGCCCTACACGTGCTTTCCTCTGAAGTGCTTTGATTGGATGAATGGAAGTAGTTGTACTTTGGAGATTGTGATTGCAGAAAAGGGAAATAATGCTGTGCGATTCAATATATTGGGTGTGCATATGTGGCAGTAATAAGGGGCAGAATCACATAACAGACACGTTATGTTTTTTTTTTTTTTTTAACTGACCTTAAAGAAAATGATACGGACACTTCTGATTGTAAGTTAGTTCTGGATTTTTAAATGGGCACTGCCTTTTCAGACATTTACGGGGTTAACGCATCTGCTGCCGAGAACGTTGCGTTCTAGTGTGTTATAGCAGTAAGAAAGTTGTGTACACGCGGGTGGAGACATGTATGTGCAGTCTACTCAGGGGTTTGATTCATCATCAAATAGTATAAAGGGTTAGTGCACCTGCCACAAAGAGCAGCGCGTAACATGAAGGTCACGGGTTTGTATTTCATGAAGCTAGCTCAGTTGGTTACTGCTTTTGTTTTGGAGATCCGTGTGTTACCTGCAGGTCACAAGTTACAATCCTTTGTAATATATTTTTGTGTGCACAGTGAAGGCACTCTTGTGGCACTTACTTTTCAGTCTCTTACTACAGCAGCGGGCAGCGCACACCCGCGATGTGCTTGCCCCTTCTGCAGAGCCAGTGTGTGCTTTTTATGGAACAGCGACACATAAGCTTAAATCTCAACAAAATCTACCAGGCTTGTATTGGACACAACAAAAGGTGCGAGTGTTACCCAAACACGCACTTCTGTCAGTGCAGCATCATAGAATTGTTTGTAGTGGCTGCAGCACGCATTCTTTTGGACTGGAATTGTGAGCCTGCCAGGCAGGGCACAGCTGGTCCCCGGTGACATTGTCTTCCTAGAATGCCTGGAGGAGAGTGGCGGAAGAGATACAGATGGATAAATATACCCTCGTGTGGGAAAAGGTCCGAGCCAGAGGTTCACAGTGAGCGGGAGAGCGCTCTGGGGCCTAAGCTTGCAGCGTTCTTTGTTCCTATTCACTGTGGTATTACTTCTGTGACTGCCTCTTTTTTTTTTTGTTACAGACAATTATATTGAATGGCGAGACTTGTATTGCAGCACTGAATCAGCCAAAGTGCACCGAATCAGTGAAGAGTGCATTGTAGTGATGAATAGGCGAAGAGCGCATTGTAACTGAATGAGTTTAAGTTTGTAGATTGTTATAGCGCGGCTTATCACTCCTGAGAGTATCCAGGCGCTGTCCACGGTGAGATAAAGTGATTTGCCCAGAGTCGCAGGATGTTGCCCTCTCCCAACAGAGGCTCGAACCCGGATCCACAGCTACCGATTCAGCAGCTCTCGCCCCTGCGTCACACCCTCACCGAAGGATGTAATGAATAGGCGAAGAGTGCACTGCAGCATTGAATCAGCACGGTGTATAGACACCGCTTGTGGGTGTCAGCACCACCACCACACAAACAAAATGTTACAGCATATCTATTTCGTGCACAGTCCTCATTTACCCCTCCCTTGTTACAGCGTCAGCAGTGAATGTAGTTCCTGTTGCTTTCCCGGTTCCATAAAGCGCGTGGTATTTTAGGTATGCATTCTAAAGGTGAAAGCAGGGTCGGCGCCCCCTTACCTTGGGTGAGAGGGCCATGGTCGAGAAATGCCTTGATGCTGATGGGTGAGGTGTTACTGAGGTGTGAGGGGCGTGGTGCTAAGTGATGCGTGATGTGAGTGAGAACTCAAGTACCCCCGCACCCGGACTCACCTCTGGAAATGCAGCAGCCCATCCTGAAGACTGGGGACCAGCTGTGGCAATAAGGCTGATCTTTTCTTGCTCTGCCTCATCCTGAAGCCAGGGCCTGAGCTCCGTCTGGGGCGTGAAGGGGAGGAGGTGGCATGGGAGGCAGGAGATGAGCTGTTCCACCCACCTGCTGCGTGTGTCCCCGCCACCGCCCACCTCCACCTCCATCTGAAATAACAATGTCTAATTGGGGTTCTCGGCACATAAGTTTGAGGACAGTCTGAGGAGTGTTAGCGCCCTCACAGTTGTGAGCAGAAGAAGCGGAGGCAGCAGGCGGGGCAGGAGGAGTGTGAGGGAGAGAGGAGCGGAGAAGGATTGGGGAGGGAGAAGGGGGGCCGAAACAGAGCCTGAATGGTAGAGAGAGGGAGGGCAATAAGCACGAGATCACAAGAGAAAAAGAGCGGGAGACTATCATACAGGCACAGACAACAAACATGTAACTGCCCAAAAAAACCACCACCAAGCAACAGGGGCGGTGGGTGACATTTGAAACTGGTGGGGCGCAAAGTGATTTGCATACAGCACCGTACCGAGCGAGCGCAGCGAGCGAGCCCGAACTCCTTAAGGGGGGTTTGGGGGGATAACCCCCCCCTAGAAAATTTTGAAAAACAGAAGAAAAACCGTGCATTTTCCAAGCAAACCATAAATATTGTAGCAAGGCCAACTCTGAAGCAGTGTAGTCTTACAGGCTAAGGGAAAGATGGAAGCAGCGGGGTCCACAAAAATATGGTGGCACTGTGGCAGCCATTGTGTGCTCTTTAGTCAGATTAAAGTGCTTTAACATTAACATAATAGTGTTTAAGTGTATTTAGGTTCCGACAGAACAGGATGTGAGGCTGATGCCAGGCTTCCAGGAACAGGGTGCGTGTAACACAGTAACCCAGAAGACGGCAAGGCGTAGAAAATTGCTGACATGAAAATTAAAATTAAGCTACTGCTTCTCCCTAGCCCACGCCATCTCAACCCCTTCATGGAATTCACACTGAGTTCACCTCTGTACTGTATAACAGGAAACAGCCCACAAACTTTCCATTTGAATCCCTGATGTAGCCATAGTGATTTCTTCATGTTAGCTACTCAAACGCCATTGCCTAAAACTAAATCAGTAACCCCGAATGTCCAGACGGCCTGTTCCTGGCGCATTCATACCAGTTGTGATATACCCCCAAAATTCCTGTATGTGATCGTTGAACAGGAGACTTGATTTACACAACACGACAGTCTGTGACGTTATGTGTCTGCCAAGTCACACACCCACATCTCCCCTGTCTTATATTGGTTACCTATTGGTTACAAGCTGCTTTGAATCACTCACTAAGCATACCTAGAATACAAACACTTTTCATCAGGAAAAAATTAACAAATGCATTCAACAAAGGAACCGCCACTCAAAACTGGCATGCGCCTCAGAGTCCCACCATACATGAATAAAAACATGGCCAAATAAAACGCAACACAAATTTCCACAGTTGTATGATCAGCGTAATGGGAGGCGCGGAGGGAAGGAAGCAACACAGAGGGCGTGGGAGAGAAGCACCCTAACTGAGAGAAAGGCGAGAGTAACATGTAGCATGGGGGGGTGTGAAAGTAATAGGAGGGATGTGGCACAATCGTAGTGGCTGGAGGCAGGGGAAGCATCAGGAGGGCGCGAGGGAAACGTAATGGGAGTCGTGGGTGGGGAGAACCAACACGGGAAGGTGCGGCAATGGAAGCAATCTAATGGGGAGAGGCTGAGAGAGAAACATGGAACATGGAGGTGGTGGTGTAAGTAACTCAGAGGGCAGGGCGCAAATAAAAGGCAGAGTTGGGAGAAGCAACAGAAAGGCACAGGGAGGGTAGCGAGCGACATGGGAGGCGAGGGTGGGGGGATGCAACACAGAGTGCACCAGGAGGAGGCAAGTAAACCAGTAGGGAAAAAGAGCAATGTATAGTGGAGGAGGAAAAGTAAAAGTGGGAGCGAGCAATGAGAGCGGGCAGGGGAGAAGCAAACGGTCATGAGAGAGTGTAATATGGAGCGCAGAGAGGGAGGAAAGAAGCACAATAGGGAGGCCCCTATACCACATAATAACACATGAAATATAGGCCCATTAGAACCAGCAAAATGTGGATGTAAACTGCATACTTATTAATGTGGAAAAACGCAAAGATCAATGAAACGTCGTTTCTGCAGATTACTTCTATGGAAATACAATGTCACTGCAGTTTTCTGATTACTCAAAAGTAAACCTCTAAATGAAAAGCTTAATGTCTAGGGAAAATATGCACTCTTGTTCCCTTCGGCTTTGACTGAGAAATTAAAATCAATCAATCGTTCCCTCGCTAATACTTTTCACTATCACTGCAAGGAAAAGGAAAGGGCAAATGTGTAGAGGTTTCATGATAATGGTGTTCAAAATTCCCTGAATTTGATGTGGTTTATAAATATCACAAGAAGTGATGAAACAGTTTCTGCTTTCCGCAAATTTGACAACTCTTGACACCAAGTTTGAAGGTCAGAAACCCCCTTGAATCACCTTGACATGAGTGTAGTGCCTTCCAGTTTTCTCGACTACAGCCTCCATGTTACAGAAAGACACTACAATATATACCCCAAATCAATGCTTGAAAAGTCACTACATTTCACACCTCAAATATATAAGTGCGTCTCTGAACTGCCTGGCATATATGCTCATGAATAGCCCCACATCTTCCTCAAATGTATTGGCACCAAGCAGACAACAAATCCCTCTGGGGAATTTCAGTAGATACCTTCTGCAAAGGCGTTTATTTTTCAATATCCTTTCCTTCCCGCAGGCACCAGTCCAAATGATAGTAGTGGGCGCCAGAACAAATCATGGAGCAAACTGCCGCCGCATCCTATGTAATCCATTCCAATTCCAGCATAGCCGCCCGTGACTTAAAGCTGCCTGCCATTGCCTGCATTCGTCAGCAATGTAAGGAACTGGTGCTGGTGTGTAAAGCAGCGCACCAATATCTTCCGAGTGTTGTGCCAATTTAAACGGGGGTAGTAGCACCTCTTTGGGATTATTATGCCTCAGGTGGCACGTGCTTCGAGTTCTCGCATGACAGGCCAGGTAATGGCTCCATGATCTGATCTAGTGTTAAATGACGGACATGGCGGGAATCCTTGCAAATCAGGGTATGCAGAAGGAAAGTAGAGCATAATAAGTGACCCTCGGGACAACATCTTATAGAAGCGGTTCAATGAAATTATTTAAAAAACCATTATCGAAGCACAAATAAGGCGTATATAAATACAACTAAAGAAGAGGCAAGCGAATCGTCGAATTTCCAATTTAGGATGGCGAAGACAGTAACACTCCTGCAAGACTTGATACACAGCACCAACATGAACACCAAAAAGAATGGGTTTTTTTATAACAAAAAAAGTTCTGAAATATATTAGCAAAAATTGCGATGCTTATTATCCATGCATTTATCTAGCTACATAAAATGATTACCTGCTGCTTTGCAGAGGCGTAACACAAACGTCTGCAGCCCTTTGTTCAGAGGAGGCTTTTTACCTTCAAAATACGGACGAAAGTCAGCAGAGTTTTGTTAGACTATCTAGGCATGCTAACTGACTGTAAATGGTTCTTTCAGCCTGTGCTTAGCGGGTTGTCTGCTATGGCGGGAAACTAGCTCCGCAGGCAATTTATTTTGCAACAGAGCAGACTCATCTTTGACACACTCGACCAGACGACGTCAATCAAACCTGCAGCAAATCTTTCCCTGCCACCAGAGTAGACCACATGCATACCCCACACGGCTGAGATGCTTGGCTGGGCATGGAATTTCCTGGAGCCACATTTTCTTAATCTTACGGTTACAACAAGTAACAAGTACAACCCAAGATCAACTGCCTAAAGAACTCCAACTCCATCTACTCCTAACACACGTGACATTCCTGAAGCTCAAGCTTGGCTACTTCATGAATCCGCGGACCGCTACTAGCGCTAGATCTTACCATTTGTCTTTTTTAATCACACGAGGAGCAGGCCTGACCACGATGTCGTGGGCCGTGACAACAACTCGTGACATGACTGAGGCGGGAGGTCTGCTGACTGCTGCTGCCTGCGCACGACGAGGGAGGCGAGCCTAGATTAGGTAGGAACGTCACACCAGCAGCGCGCTCGTCCTCCTGTGTGGCCAATCACTGCATGCCTTCTCATGAAGTTACACACACAGCGTGATTGGCCATAGGCTGAGGCAGTGTGCCACCACCTGCGGCATCCAATAATGGATTGCCTGCCCCTTCTGCGGTGGACCAGCCAATCCTGGTGCTGCCTGCAGCACCAGGATTGGCTAGGGGGGAATCCTGACTACTCACCCTTTGTAACCCCGGTGGCTGCGTCCGGCTGCTGTAAGAATCAGCACCCCCACCGTCCCTCTCTAAGGGGAACTATAGAGAGCCTAATAACGCGCATGCTCGGGCAAGGTGCAACTCAAAATTCCACATGCGCAGTACTGCTGCTGGCGTGCTGCAGCTGAGTGTTGACTGTCACTCAAGCTGCAGCAGACCAGCCAGCCCCACCCCCCCCCCTGCACACTCCGGATTCATCGGGTGTGTCCCGGATTCCCGGCGGGAAGCGCTGCGCTGCGGGTATTTAATTTCCAATCCAATGTGTGCAAGTATAATTTTTGGTGTGCTGCTGTGCTTGTCGACGGTGCGTCCATGTGGCTTAGTGGGGCTACGCCCCTACGCCCCAATGGATGCACCGCTGCTGCCAAGCAACCACGGGCGGGAGAACAGAAACAAACTACCAGGAGCCGCCAGGTTTGGGGCCCATCGGGAGAGGGGGGAGAGACATCACCGACCACGGACACAAAATTATGGTGTGACAAAGGCCGCTTTATTGGAAGCAGGTGCACCTTACAAAACAAAATCCTTGGCCTGGGCCGTACAAAACTAAACCTCATTAAATATGAACTACCTAACAACCCCCCACTCCCACCCCTAAAATGGTTCCCCCAAAGAACAACATAACACAATTTACCAACTGCAAAATGCCTCACTACCTAACTAGAATGACTTGTCATATGTAATCCTACCCCCTTTCAAAAACACCCTAGGCCTCCTACCCTGTACCCCATAGATTAGATAGAAAACGCCACTTGAAAGCTGTACTAACGGCTTTCGACCCCCCCATAGGACCTAACAATCTCGGATAACTGTGCACTCCGATAGCCTTATCCAGGGCCTCCTTCAGTTGAACAATGTATAGCTCCATCCCATAACAAGACAGATGCACCCCATCCTCCCTGAAAAAATACACCGCCCTGTACCTGAGCTCCGGATGCTCCATCCTACCCAAACCCTCCTTTTCACAAAAAAAATTCATGTCCCTGTTAATTTTCCTCCTTGTCTTATCTATGGCCGCTGGCCTCTCTGCCCCCCTCCAGAACCTCCTGGGAACAAAATCGGACCAAATGACATGACACCCCACCCATTTGCTCTTTATCTCCAACAAGTCCCTCTTTATTTGCTTAACCAACGCCAAACCCTTACACTGGACCAAGTCATTTTCCCCTAAATGTATGACCACCACATCCGGACACAGTCCCCTGCGCACCACAGTATTCAATGCTGGCACCAACTCATGCCAGCGCATGCCCCCTTTTCCTAGCCAGTGACAATGAAACAACCGCTCGTCCAGTTCCAAATTGAGGCTCAGGTGCCTGTCCCATTACACCCTCTCCGCTCTCTTTACAAAAGAATGTCCCACTGTGTAAATCTCCAACGCCGCCGTAGCTGGCCCCGCCACAGCACCTGTAAAGACACACATATAAGAGGGCGGAAAATGCTGTCATGTCATTACTCCACCCATACCCCCCGCATCCTGACATAAGTCCTGTAGTAATCCGCCTTCCATCGCCCCAGACGCTTGATGTCCTCCTTTCCCCATCCTCGCCGTGCCTCCGCCGTTGCCGCCACGATTCGAAACAAATGCGTCCCGAAAGCCTTCGGGTCCTCACCCATGCACCGTAGGGCGTGCCGCAGGACCCACAATACCTGAGTCGCAGTCACTCTGCCGTCACCCTGTCCAAAAACCTCTCCAGTCAATCTCCTCCGCCCCGCCGCCAAACGCCTCCCTCACACCACCGGGCACACCTCCGAGAACCTCCCCGGCCCCAACACCACCCACGTACCCTCCCCCCGCTGATCCGTCTTCGAACGAAAGCAGGCACACGGCCATTTCCTGCTCTCGGACGTCCACATCCTCCCACAACAACCCTGGTCCCCCTTTCAAACCCACCAACTCCGAAACTCGAAATGCTCCAAAAAACAACCACGACATAAGTGTGGAAAACACGGAAGTCTCCCCCCAATCCTGGCAAACCGACGGTAACGTCTGTACCAAGGACCCCAGCATATCCTCTGTAATTGGCCTCCACTGACTCACCTGTGCCCCCTTTTCCCTTGCCCATCCTTCCAGGAAACGCGCCCCCAACTCCCCCGCCGACGGCGAATAACCCCACCACAACTTCCCCATGAACACCACCGCCGACAACTTTCCCGCAATCATGACCCTCGAGAGCCCCCTGTCCATCAAACTCAGCATGAACTGTACCACTTGCTCCTCCCACCGCCACATGTCCCCCTGCCTTACAGCTCCAAATCACCGAAATTCCTGCCATGCCTGCTCATACGCCTTCCAGGTGGACGCCACTACCGACGCCCTCACAAGTTGAATGACCCGTCGTCTCCCACCGACCAAAGCACCTCTGGCAGCGGCGTCCTGTGTTCGTCCGCCTCCGTGGCTAGCCCATGGAACCTCTGCCACTGTGAATGAGACAAAGCATCCGCAATGTCATTGTCCACCCCCGGCACGTGTCGGGCCTGAAACAATATATCATGCTCCAAGCAACGCAGCATGAAAAATCGCATTAATTTCAACACCTGCGGGTCCCTGGCCGACTGCCTGTTAACCACCTGCACCACAGACATATTGTCCACCCGAAACAGCACCCGCTTATGGGCCAACTCCTGCGCCCAAACGGTGACGGCCATCACCAAATGGACCAATTCAAGAAATGCAATACTTCGCCCCCCAGCCTGCCAATGCGGTGGCCACCGCTCTGCGCACCATCTCCCCGCCCAGTAGAGACCGAAACGGCCAACTCCTGCCGCATCCGACGACAGCGTGACTTCCCATTCCCAATCCTCCGGTGGAGCCATGGGCACCCCATTGAAGCGCCCCAAAAACGCCTGCCACATGCGAAAATCCTCCTTCATCCCCGCCGACAGACGCAGATGATGATGTGGCAGCGTTAAACCGGACAACGCCAGACCTAGCTGACTGCAAAACGTACGCCAGGCTCGCACCACACGGCACGCAAAATTCAAGTGCCCCAACAAGACCTGCACCTCCCGCACGGTCACCTTCCGCTTGTCCAACATAGTTCCGACCAGTGCCAATATTGCCGTCCGTTTGTCCTCCGGTAGGCGTGCTTCCATGGCCGCTGAGGCGAGCTCTATACCAAGAAATGACAGCACCGTACTGGGACCGTGCATCTTCGCTGGCACCAGGGAAACCCCCAAGTAACCTATGAGGTCCGTAAAACCATCCAGCTGCAGCTGGCAATCCATCAAACCCGGCCGCCCCACGAGGAAGATGTCGTCCAGATAATGCGTCACCATCTCTGAGCCTGTGCGCCAGGAAAAAGCCCACTGCAAAACGGAACTGAACCTCTCAAACAATTCACATGATATCGAGCACCCCATGGGGAGCGCTTTGTCCACAAAAATGCCCCCGTCGAACTGAATCCCCAACAACTGGTGATCAGCCGGATGCACCAGAAGCAGCCGAAACGCCGACTTGATGTCGCATTTTGCAATGAGGGCGTCCTGACCAACCGCCGCCACAATCTTCCGCACCACGTCCACGGACGAGTACGACACCGACGTACGCTCCGCAGAGATATAATCATTCACCGCGCTATAACAATCAAACCTGGCAGCGGCGGCTCCTTGAATGGGCCCACCATCCGGCCTCCCTCACCTCCTTGCACAACTTCTCCCGGACAACCCCTTGGTGCCCATTGACGGACTTCAAGTTGTCTGCCCACCGAGCGATCCGCGGACCCTCGTAGCCTAACCGAAAACCTTCCCTGAAACCCCGTCGCAACACAGCCGCATCCTCCACCCGCGGATTGGCCGCCAACAAAGGCTCGATCCGGTCCAACCTAATCGGTGTATGAGCCTTTACCCAAGGATCCTGCCCCTCCTTTTCCTCCCCCCTCCCCCTGGCCTGAGCCCCCCCGACCCCCCAGTATCGCACCACTGGATGTCTCCTTCCGCACTTGGAGCATTCATGTCTGAAACAGCACACCTACCTGCCGCAGGCGCCCTTATTAAAGTCCCAAAAAACACAGTTGATGGACAGAATGGAGAACAATATCATACATTCACCCCAGTACAAGGATCTGGGCCTAAATCCATCGTTTTTTTGCACTCCACAACACCCTGGGTTAGACACTGGCTATATGCAAATCAGCTCTGACCCTGTGCCTCATGGGAACAGTCCAGTCCGAACTACCAAGCCATGTCTTCCCCAGACCGGAATCAAGCATCCAAGGACCGGTTTCTGGCTATCAGCCTACATCAGCCTGGATAGCTTGACTCCAGTGGTGTGGAGAGCCTGGGACTCACGTCTGAGCATACCCAGCCCACTCGGGGTGAAAATTGCAAAAAACACAGTTGATGGACAGAATATAGAACAATATCATACATTCACCCCAGTACAAGGATCTGGGCCTAAATCCATCGTTTTTTTGCACTCCACACCACCCTGGGTTAGACACTGGCTATATGCAAATCAGCTCTGACCCTGTGCCTCATGGGAACAGTCCAGTCCGAACTACCAAGCCATGTCTTCCCCAGACCGGAATCAAGCATCCAAGGACCGGTTTCTGGCTATCAGCCTACATCAGCCTGGATAGCTTGACTCCAGTGGTGTGGAGAGCCTGGGACTCACGTCTGAGCATACCCAGCCCACTCGGGGTGAAAATTGCAAAAAACACAGTTGATGGACAGAATATAGAACAATATCATACATTCACCCCAGTACAAGGATCTGGGCCTAAATCCATCGTTTTTTTGCACTCCACACCACCCTGGGTTAGACACTGGCTATATGCAAATCAGCTCTGACCCTGTGCCTCATGGGAACAGTCCAGTCCGAACTACCAAGCCATGTCTTTCCCAGACCGGAATCAAGCATCCAAGGACCGGTTTCTGGCTATCAGCCTTCATCAGCCTGGATAGCTTGACTCCAGTGGTGTGGAGAACCTGGGACTCACGTCTGAGGATACCCTGCCCACTCGGGGTGAAAATTGCAAAAAACACAGTTGATGGACAGAATGTAGAACAATATCATACATTTACCCCAGTACAAGGATCTGGGCCTAAATCCATCGTTTTTTTGCACTCCACACCACCCTGGGTTAGACACTGGCTATATGCAAATCAGCTCTGACCCTGTGCCTCATGGGAACAGTCCAGTCCGAACTACCAAGCCATGTCTTTCCCAGACCGGAATCAAGCATCCAAGGACCGGTTTCTGGCTATCAGCCTTCATCAGCCTGGATAGCTTGACTCCAGTGGTGTGGAGAGCCTGGGACTCACGTCTGAGGATACCCAGCCCACTCGGGGTGAAAATTGCAAAAAACACAGTTGATGGACAGAATGTAGAACAATATCATACATTTACCCCAGTACAAGGATCTGGGCCTAAATCCATCGTTTTTTTGCACTCCACACCACCCTGGGTTAGACACTGGCTATATGCAAATCAGCTCTGACCCTGTGCCTCATGGGAACAGTCCAGTCCGAACTATCAAGCCATGTCTTTCCCAGACCAGAATCAAGCATCCAAGGACCGGTTTCTGGCTATCAGCCTTCATCAGCCTGGATAGCTTGACTCCAGTGGTGTGGAGAGCCTGGGACTCACGTCTGAGCATACCCAGCCCACTCGGGGTGAAAATTGCAAAAAACACAGTTGATGGACAGAATGTAGAACAATATCATACATTCACCCCAGTACAAGGATCTGGGCCTAAATCCATCGTTTTTTTGCACTCCACACCACCCTGGGTTAGACACTGGCTATATGCAAATCAGCTCTGACCCTGTGCCTCATGGGAACAGTCCAGTCCGAACTACCAAGCCATGTCTTTCCCAGACCGGAATCAAGCATCCAAGGACCGGTTTCTGGCTATCAGCCTTCATCAGCCTGGATAGCTTGACTCCAGTGGTGTGGAGAGCCTGGGACTCACGTCTGAGCATAACCAGCCCACTCGGGGTGAAAATTGCAAAAAACACAGTTGATGGACAGAATGTAGAACAATATCATACATTCACCCCAGTACAAGGATCTGGGCCTGAATCCATCGTTTTTTTGCACTCCACACCACCCTGGGTTAGACACTGGCTATATGCAAATCAGCTCTGACCCTGTGCCTCATGGGAACAGTCCAGTCCGAACTATCAAGCCATGTCTTTCCCAGACCAGAATCAAGCATCCAAGGACCGGTTTCTGGCTATCAGCCTTCATCAGCCTGGATAGCTTGACTCCAGTAGTGTGGAGAGCCTGGGACTCACGTCTGAGCATACCCAGCCCACTCGGGGTGAAAATTGCAAAAAACACAGTTGATGGACAGAATGTAGAACAATATCATACATTCACCCCAGTACAAGGATCTGGGCCTAAATCCATCGTTTTTTTGCACTCCACACCACCCTGGGTTAGACACTGGCTATATGCAAATCAGCTCTGACCCTGTGCCTCATGGGAACAGTCCAGTCCGAAATATCAAGCCATGTCTTTCCCAGACCGGAATCAAGCATCCAAGGACCGGTTTCTGGCTATCAGCCTTCATCAGCCTGGATAGCTTGACTCCAGTGGTGTGGAGAGCCTGGGACTCGCGTCTGAGCATACCCAGCCCACTCGGGGTGAAAATTGCAAAAAACACAGTTGATGGACAGAATGTAGAACAATATCATACATTCACCCCAGTACAAGGATCTGGGCCTAAATCCATAGTTTTTTTGCACTCCACACCACCCTGGGTTAGACACTGGCTATATGCAAATCAGCTCTGACCCTGTGCCTCATGGGAACAGTCCAGTCCGAACTATCAAGCCATGTCTTTCCCAGACCAGAATCAAGCATCCAAGGACCGGTTTCTGGCTATCAGCCTTCATCACCCTGGATAGCTTGACTCCAGTGTTGTGGAGAGCCTGGGACTCACGTCTGAGCATACCCAGGCCACTCGGGGTGAAAATTGCAAAAAACACAGTTGATGGACAGAATGTAGAACAATATCATACATTCACCCCAGTACAAGGATCTGGGCCTAAATCCATCGTTTTTTTGCACTCCACACCACCCTGGGTTAGACACTGGCTATATGCAAATCAGCTCTGACCCTGTGCCTCATGGGAACAGTCCAGTCCGAACTACCAAGCCATGTCTTTCCCAGACCGGAATCAAGCATCCAAGGACCGGTTTCTGGCTATCAGCCTTCATCAGCCTGGATAGCTTGACTCCAGTGGTGTGGAGAGCCTGGGACTCACGTCTGAGCATAACCAGCCCACTCGGGGTGAAAATTGCAAAAAACACAGTTGATGGACAGAATGTAGAACAATATCATACATTCACCCCAGTACAAGGATCTGGGCCTGAATCCATCGTTTTTTTGCACTCCACACCACCCTGGGTTAGACACTGGCTATATGCAAATCAGCTCTGACCCTGTGCCTCATGGGAACAGTCCAGTCCGAACTATCAGGCCATGTCTTTCCCAGACCAGAATCAAGCATCCAAGGACCGGTTTCTGGCTATCAGCCTTCATCAGCCTGGATAGCTTGACTCCAGTGGTGTGGAGAGCCTGGGACTCACGTCTGAGCATACCCAGCCCACTCGGGGTGAAAATTGCAAAAAACACAGTTGATGGACAGAATGTAGAACAATATCATACATTCACCCCAGTACAAGGATCTGGGCCTAAATCCGTCGTTTTTTTGCACTCCACACCACCCTGGGTTAGACACTGGCTATATGCAAATCAGCTCTGACCCTGTGCCTCATGGGAACAGTCCAGTCTGAAATATCAAGCCATGTCTTTCCCAGACCAGAATCAAGCATCCAAGGACCGGTTTCTGGCTATCAGCCTTCATCAGCCTGGATAGCTTGACTCCAGTGGTGTGGAGAGCCTGGGACTCACGTCTGAGCATACCCAGCCCACTCGGGGTGAAAATTGCAAAAAACACAGTTGATGGACAGAATGTAGAACAATATCATACATTCACGCCAGTACAAGGATCTGGGCCTAAATCCATCGTTTTTTTGCACTCCACACCACCCTGGGTTAGACATTGGCTATATGCAAATCAGCTCTGACCCTGTGCCTCATGGGAACAGTCCAGTCCGAACTACCAAGCCATGTCTTTCCCAGACCGGAATCAAGCATCCAAGGACCGGTTTCTGGCTATCAGCCTTCATCAGCCTGGATAGCTTGACTCCAGTGGTGTGGAGAGCCTGGGACTCACGTCTGAGCATACCCAGCCCACTCGGGTGAAAATTGCAAAAAACACAGTTGATGGACAGAATGTAGAACAATATCATACATTCACCCCAGTACAAGGATCTGGGCCTAAATCCATAGTTTTTTTGCACTCCACACCACCCTGGGTTAGACACTGGCTATATGCAAATCAGCTCTGACCCTGTGCCTCATGGGAACAGTCCAGTCCGAACTATCAAGCCATGTCTTTCCCAGACCAGAATCAAGCATCCAAGGACCGGTTTCTGGCTATCAGCCTTCATCACCCTGGATAGCTTGACTCCAGTGGTGTGGAGAGCCTGGGACTCACGTCTGAGCATAACCAGCCCACTCGGGGTGAAAATTGCAAAAAACACAGTTGATGGACAGAATGTAGAACAATATCATACATTCACCCCAGTACAAGGATCTGGGCCTGAATCCATCGTTTTTTTGCACTCCACACCACCCTGGGTTAGACACTGGCTATATGCAAATCAGCTCTGACCCTGTGCCTCATGGGAACAGTCCAGTCCGAACTATCAAGCCATGTCTTTCCCAGACCAGAATCAAGCATCCAAGGACCGGTTTCTGGCTATCAGCCTTCATCAGCCTGGATAGCTTGACTCCAGTAGTGTGGAGAGCCTGGGACTCACGTCTGAGCATACCCAGCCCACTCGGGGTGAAAATTGCAAAAAACACAGTTGATGGACAGAATGTAGAACAATATCATACATTCACCCCAGTACAAGGATCTGGGCCTAAATCCATCGTTTTTTTGCACTCCACACCACCCTGGGTTAGACACTGGCTATATGCAAATCAGCTCTGACCCTGTGCCTCATGGGAACAGTCCAGTCCGAAATATCAAGCCATGTCTTTCCCAGACCGGAATCAAGCATCCAAGGACCGGTTTCTGGCTATCAGCCTTCATCAGCCTGGATAGCTTGACTCCAGTGGTGTGGAGAGCCTGGGACTCGCGTCTGAGCATACCCAGCCCACTCGGGGTGAAAATTGCAAAAAACACAGTTGATGGACAGAATGTAGAACAATATCATACATTCACCCCAGTACAAGGATCTGGGCCTAAATCCATAGTTTTTTTGCACTCCACACCACCCTGGGTTAGACACTGGCTATATGCAAATCAGCTCTGACCCTGTGCCTCATGGGAACAGTCCAGTCCGAACTATCAAGCCATGTCTTTCCCAGACCAGAATCAAGCATCCAAGGACCGGTTTCTGGCTATCAGCCTTCATCACCCTGGATAGCTTGACTCCAGTGTTGTGGAGAGCCTGGGACTCACGTCTGAGCATACCCAGGCCACTCGGGGTGAAAATTGCAAAAAACACAGTTGATGGACAGAATGTAGAACAATATCATACATTCACCCCAGTACAAGGATCTGGGCCTAAATCCATCGTTTTTTTGCACTCCACACCACCCTGGGTTAGACACTGGCTATATGCAAATCAGCTCTGACCCTGTGCCTCATGGGAACAGTCCAGTCCGAACTACCAAGCCATGTCTTTCCCAGACCGGAATCAAGCATCCAAGGACCGGTTTCTGGCTATCAGCCTTCATCAGCCTGGATAGCTTGACTCCAGTGGTGTGGAGAGCCTGGGACTCACGTCTGAGCATAACCAGCCCACTCGGGGTGAAAATTGCAAAAAACACAGTTGATGGACAGAATGTAGAACAATATCATACATTCACCCCAGTACAAGGATCTGGGCCTGAATCCATCGTTTTTTTGCACTCCACACCACCCTGGGTTAGACACTGGCTATATGCAAATCAGCTCTGACCCTGTGCCTCATGGGAACAGTCCAGTCCGAACTATCAGGCCATGTCTTTCCCAGACCAGAATCAAGCATCCAAGGACCGGTTTCTGGCTATCAGCCTTCATCAGCCTGGATAGCTTGACTCCAGTGGTGTGGAGAGCCTGGGACTCACGTCTGAGCATACCCAGCCCACTCGGGGTGAAAATTGCAAAAAACACAGTTGATGGACAGAATGTAGAACAATATCATACATTCACCCCAGTACAAGGATCTGGGCCTAAATCCATCGTTTTTTTGCACTCCACACCACCCTGGGTTAGACACTGGCTATATGCAAATCAGCTCTGACCCTGTGCCTCATGGGAACAGTCCAGTCTGAAATATCAAGCCATGTCTTTCCCAGACCAGAATCAAGCATCCAAGGACCGGTTTCTGGCTATCAGCCTTCATCAGCCTGGATAGCTTGACTCCAGTGGTGTGGAGAGCCTGGGACTCACGTCTGAGCATACCCAGCCCACTCGGGGTGAAAATTGCAAAAAACACAGTTGATGGACAGAATGTAGAACAATATCATACATTCACGCCAGTACAAGGATCTGGGCCTAAATCCATCGTTTTTTTGCACTCCACACCACCCTGGGTTAGACATTGGCTATATGCAAATCAGCTCTGACCCTGTGCCTCATGGGACCAGTCCAGTCCGAACTACCAAGCCATGTCTTTCCCAGACCGGAATCAAGCATCCAAGGACCGGTTTCTGGCTATCAGCCTTCATCAGCCTGGATAGCTTGACTCCAGTGGTGTGGAGAGCCTGGGACTCACGTCTGAGCATACCCAGCCCACTCGGGTGAAAATTGCAAAAAACACAGTTGATGGACAGAATGTAGAACAATATCATACATTCACCCCAGTACAAGGATCTGGGCCTAAATCCATAGTTTTTTTGCACTCCACACCACCCTGGGTTAGACACTGGCTATATGCAAATCAGCTCTGACCCTGTGCCTCATGGGAACAGTCCAGTCCGAACTATCAAGCCATGTCTTTCCCAGACCAGAATCAAGCATCCAAGGACCGGTTTCTGGCTATCAGCCTTCATCACCCTGGATAGCTTGACTCCAGTGGTGTGGAGAGCCTGGGACTCACGTCTGAGCATAACCAGCCCACTCGGGGTGAAAATTGCAAAAAACACAGTTGATGGACAGAATGTAGAACAATATCATACATTCACCCCAGTACAAGGATCTGGGCCTGAATCCATCGTTTTTTTGCACTCCACACCACCCTGGGTTAGACACTGGCTATATGCAAATCAGCTCTGACCCTGTGCCTCATGGGAACAGTCCAGTCCGAACTATCAAGCCATGTCTTTCCCAGACCAGAATCAAGCATCCAAGGACCGGTTTCTGGCTATCAGCCTTCATCAGCCTGGATAGCTTGACTCCAGTAGTGTGGAGAGCCTGGGACTCACGTCTGAGCATACCCAGCCCACTCGGGGTGAAAATTGCAAAAAACACAGTTGATGGACAGAATGTAGAACAATATCATACATTCACCCCAGTACAAGGATCTGGGCCTAAATCCATCGTTTTTTTGCACTCCACACCACCCTGGGTTAGACACTGGCTATATGCAAATCAGCTCTGACCCTGTGCCTCATGGGAACAGTCCAGTCCGAAATATCAAGCCATGTCTTTCCCAGACCGGAATCAAGCATCCAAGGACCGGTTTCTGGCTATCAGCCTTCATCAGCCTGGATAGCTTGACTCCAGTGGTGTGGAGAGCCTGGGACTCGCGTCTGAGCATACCCAGCCCACTCGGGGTGAAAATTGCAAAAAACACAGTTGATGGACAGAATGTAGAACAATATCATACATTCACCCCAGTACAAGGATCTGGGCCTAAATCCATAGTTTTTTTGCACTCCACACCACCCTGGGTTAGACACTGGCTATATGCAAATCAGCTCTGACCCTGTGCCTCATGGGAACAGTCCAGTCCGAACTATCAAGCCATGTCTTTCCCAGACCAGAATCAAGCATCCAAGGAACGGTTTCTGGCTATCAGCCTTCATCACCCTGGATAGCTTGACTCCAGTGTTGTGGAGAGCCTGGGACTCACGTCTGAGCATACCCAGGCCACTCGGGGTGAAAATTGCAAAAAACACAGTTGATGGACAGAATGTAGAACAATATCATACATTCACCCCAGTACAAGGATCTGGGCCTAAATCCATCGTTTTTTTGCACTCCACACCACCCTGGGTTAGACACTGGCTATATGCAAATCAGCTCTGACCCTGTGCCTCATGGGAACAGTCCAGTCCGAACTACCAAGCCATGTCTTTCCCAGACCGGAATCAAGCATCCAAGGACCGGTTTCTGGCTATCAGCCTTCATCAGCCTGGATAGCTTGACTCCAGTGGTGTGGAGAGCCTGGGACTCACGTCTGAGCATAACCAGCCCACTCGGGGTGAAAATTGCAAAAAACACAGTTGATGGACAGAATGTAGAACAATATCATACATTCACCCCAGTACAAGGATCTGGGCCTGAATCCATCGTTTTTTTGCACTCCACACCACCCTGGGTTAGACACTGGCTATATGCAAATCAGCTCTGACCCTGTGCCTCATGGGAACAGTCCAGTCCGAACTATCAGGCCATGTCTTTCCCAGACCAGAATCAAGCATCCAAGGACCGGTTTCTGGCTATCAGCCTTCATCAGCCTGGATAGCTTGACTCCAGTGGTGTGGAGAGCCTGGGACTCACGTCTGAGCATACCCAGCCCACTCGGGGTGAAAATTGCAAAAAACACAGTTGATGGACAGAATGTAGAACAATATCATACATTCACCCCAGTACAAGGATCTGGGCCTAAATCCATCGTTTTTTTGCACTCCACACCACCCTGGGTTAGACACTGGCTATATGCAAATCAGCTCTGACCCTGTGCCTCATGGGAACAGTCCAGTCTGAAATATCAAGCCATGTCTTTCCCAGACCAGAATCAAGCATCCAAGGACCGGTTTCTGGCTATCAGCCTTCATCAGCCTGGATAGCTTGACTCCAGTGGTGTGGAGAGCCTGAGACTCACGTCTGAGCATACCCAGCCCACTCGGGGTGAAAATTGCAAAAAACACAGTTGATGGACAGAATGTAGAACAATATCATACATTCACGCCAGTACAAGGATCTGGGCCTAAATCCATCGTTTTTTTGCACTCCACACCACCCTGGGTTAGACATTGGCTATATGCAAATCAGCTCTGACCCTGTGCCTCATGGGAACAGTCCAGTCCGAACTACCAAGCCATGTCTTTCCCAGACCGGAATCAAGCATCCAAGGACCGGTTTCTGGCTATCAGCCTTCATCAGCCTGGATAGCTTGACTCCAGTGGTGTGGAGAGCCTGGGACTCGCGTCTGAGCATACCCAGCCCACTCGGGGTGAAAATTGCAAAAAACACAGTTGATGGACAGAATGTAGAACAATATCATACATTCACCCCAGTACAAGGATCTGGGCCTAAATCCATAGTTTTTTTGCACTCCACCCCACCCTGGGTTAGACACTGGCTATATGCAAATCAGCTCTGACCCTGTGCCTCATGGGAACAGTCCAGTCCGAACTATCAAGCCATGTCTTTCCCAGACCAGAATCAAGCATCCAAGGACCGGTTTCTGGCTATCAGCCTTCATCACCCTGGATAGCTTGACTCCAGTGTTGTGGAGAGCCTGGGACTCACGTCTGAGCATACCCAGGCCACTCGGGGTGAAAATTGCAAAAAACACAGTTGATGGACAGAATGTAGAACAATATCATACATTCACCCCAGTACAAGGATCTGGGCCTAAATCCATCGTTTTTTTGCACTCCACACCACCCTGGGTTAGACACTGGCTATATGCAAATCAGCTCTGACCCTGTGCCTCATGGGAACAGTCCAGTCCGAACTACCAAGCCATGTCTTTCCCAGACCGGAATCAAGCATCCAAGGACCGGTTTCTGGCTATCAGCCTTCATCAGCCTGGATAGCTTGACTCCAGTGGTGTGGAGAGCCTGGGACTCACGTCTGAGCATAACCAGCCCACTCGGGGTGAAAATTGCAAAAAACACAGTTGATGGACAGAATGTAGAACAATATCATACATTCACCCCAGTACAAGGATCTGGGCCTGAATCCATCGTTTTTTTGCACTCCACACCACCCTGGGTTAGACACTGGCTATATGCAAATCAGCTCTGACCCTGTGCCTCATGGGAACAGTCCAGTCCGAACTATCAGGCCATGTCTTTCCCAGACCAGAATCAAGCATCCAAGGACCGGTTTCTGGCTATCAGCCTTCATCAGCCTGGATAGCTTGACTCCAGTGGTGTGGAGAGCCTGGGACTCACGTCTGAGCATACCCAGCCCACTCGGGGTGAAAATTGCAAAAAACACAGTTGATGGACAGAATGTAGAACAATATCATACATTCACCCCAGTACAAGGATCTGGGCCTAAATCCATCGTTTTTTTGCACTCCACACCACCCTGGGTTAGACACTGGCTATATGCAAATCAGCTCTGACCCTGTGCCTCATGGGAACAGTCCAGTCTGAAATATCAAGCCATGTCTTTCCCAGACCAGAATCAAGCATCCAAGGACCGGTTTCTGGCTATCAGCCTTCATCAGCCTGGATAGCTTGACTCCAGTGGTGTGGAGAGCCTGGGACTCACGTCTGAGCATACCCAGCCCACTCGGGGTGAAAATTGCAAAAAACACAGTTGATGGACAGAATGTAGAACAATATCATACATTCACGCCAGTACAAGGATCTGGGCCTAAATCCATCGTTTTTTTGCACTCCACACCACCCTGGGTTAGACATTGGCTATATGCAAATCAGCTCTGACCCTGTGCCTCATGGGACCAGTCCAGTCCGAACTACCAAGCCATGTCTTTCCCAGACCGGAATCAAGCATCCAAGGACCGGTTTCTGGCTATCAGCCTTCATCAGCCTGGATAGCTTGACTCCAGTGGTGTGGAGAGCCTGGGACTCACGTCTGAGCATACCCAGCCCACTCGGGTGAAAATTGCAAAAAACACAGTTGATGGACAGAATGTAGAACAATATCATACATTCACCCCAGTACAAGGATCTGGGCCTAAATCCATAGTTTTTTTGCACTCCACACCACCCTGGGTTAGACACTGGCTATATGCAAATCAGCTCTGACCCTGTGCCTCATGGGAACAGTCCAGTCCGAACTATCAAGCCATGTCTTTCCCAGACCAGAATCAAGCATCCAAGGACCGGTTTCTGGCTATCAGCCTTCATCACCCTGGATAGCTTGACTCCAGTGGTGTGGAGAGCCTGGGACTCACGTCTGAGCATAACCAGCCCACTCGGGGTGAAAATTGCAAAAAACACAGTTGATGGACAGAATGTAGAACAATATCATACATTCACCCCAGTACAAGGATCTGGGCCTGAATCCATCGTTTTTTTGCACTCCACACCACCCTGGGTTAGACACTGGCTATATGCAAATCAGCTCTGACCCTGTGCCTCATGGGAACAGTCCAGTCCGAACTATCAAGCCATGTCTTTCCCAGACCAGAATCAAGCATCCAAGGACCGGTTTCTGGCTATCAGCCTTCATCAGCCTGGATAGCTTGACTCCAGTAGTGTGGAGAGCCTGGGACTCACGTCTGAGCATACCCAGCCCACTCGGGGTGAAAATTGCAAAAAACACAGTTGATGGACAGAATGTAGAACAATATCATACATTCACCCCAGTACAAGGATCTGGGCCTAAATCCATCGTTTTTTTGCACTCCACACCACCCTGGGTTAGACACTGGCTATATGCAAATCAGCTCTGACCCTGTGCCTCATGGGAACAGTCCAGTCCGAAATATCAAGCCATGTCTTTCCCAGACCGGAATCAAGCATCCAAGGACCGGTTTCTGGCTATCAGCCTTCATCAGCCTGGATAGCTTGACTCCAGTGGTGTGGAGAGCCTGGGACTCGCGTCTGAGCATACCCAGCCCACTCGGGGTGAAAATTGCAAAAAACACAGTTGATGGACAGAATGTAGAACAATATCATACATTCACCCCAGTACAAGGATCTGGGCCTAAATCCATAGTTTTTTTGCACTCCACACCACCCTGGGTTAGACACTGGCTATATGCAAATCAGCTCTGACCCTGTGCCTCATGGGAACAGTCCAGTCCGAACTATCAAGCCATGTCTTTCCCAGACCAGAATCAAGCATCCAAGGAACGGTTTCTGGCTATCAGCCTTCATCACCCTGGATAGCTTGACTCCAGTGTTGTGGAGAGCCTGGGACTCACGTCTGAGCATACCCAGGCCACTCGGGGTGAAAATTGCAAAAAACACAGTTGATGGACAGAATGTAGAACAATATCATACATTCACCCCAGTACAAGGATCTGGGCCTAAATCCATCGTTTTTTTGCACTCCACACCACCCTGGGTTAGACACTGGCTATATGCAAATCAGCTCTGACCCTGTGCCTCATGGGAACAGTCCAGTCCGAACTACCAAGCCATGTCTTTCCCAGACCGGAATCAAGCATCCAAGGACCGGTTTCTGGCTATCAGCCTTCATCAGCCTGGATAGCTTGACTCCAGTGGTGTGGAGAGCCTGGGACTCACGTCTGAGCATAACCAGCCCACTCGGGGTGAAAATTGCAAAAAACACAGTTGATGGACAGAATGTAGAACAATATCATACATTCACCCCAGTACAAGGATCTGGGCCTGAATCCATCGTTTTTTTGCACTCCACACCACCCTGGGTTAGACACTGGCTATATGCAAATCAGCTCTGACCCTGTGCCTCATGGGAACAGTCCAGTCCGAACTATCAGGCCATGTCTTTCCCAGACCAGAATCAAGCATCCAAGGACCGGTTTCTGGCTATCAGCCTTCATCAGCCTGGATAGCTTGACTCCAGTGGTGTGGAGAGCCTGGGACTCACGTCTGAGCATACCCAGCCCACTCGGGGTGAAAATTGCAAAAAACACAGTTGATGGACAGAATGTAGAACAATATCATACATTCACCCCAGTACAAGGATCTGGGCCTAAATCCATCGTTTTTTTGCACTCCACACCACCCTGGGTTAGACACTGGCTATATGCAAATCAGCTCTGACCCTGTGCCTCATGGGAACAGTCCAGTCTGAAATATCAAGCCATGTCTTTCCCAGACCAGAATCAAGCATCCAAGGACCGGTTTCTGGCTATCAGCCTTCATCAGCCTGGATAGCTTGACTCCAGTGGTGTGGAGAGCCTGAGACTCACGTCTGAGCATACCCAGCCCACTCGGGGTGAAAATTGCAAAAAACACAGTTGATGGACAGAATGTAGAACAATATCATACATTCACGCCAGTACAAGGATCTGGGCCTAAATCCATCGTTTTTTTGCACTCCACACCACCCTGGGTTAGACATTGGCTATATGCAAATCAGCTCTGACCCTGTGCCTCATGGGAACAGTCCAGTCCGAACTACCAAGCCATGTCTTTCCCAGACCGGAATCAAGCATCCAAGGACCGGTTTCTGGCTATCAGCCTTCATCAGCCTGGATAGCTTGACTCCAGTGGTGTGGAGAGCCTGGGACTCACGTCTGAGCATACCCAGCCCACTCGGGTGAAAATTGCAAAAAACACAGTTGATGGACAGAATGTAGAACAATATCATACATTCACCCCAGTACAAGGATCTGGGCCTAAATCCATAGTTTTTTTGCACTCCACACCACCCTGGGTTAGACACTGGCTATATGCAAATCAGCTCTGACCCTGTGCCTCATGGGAACAGTCCAGTCCGAACTATCAAGCCATGTCTTTCCCAGACCAGAATCAAGCATCCAAGGACCGGTTTCTGGCTATCAGCCTTCATCACCCTGGATAGCTTGACTCCAGTGGTGTGGAGAGCCTGGGACTCACGTCTGAGCATACCCAGCCCACTCGGGGTGAAAATTGCAAAAAACACAGTTGATGGACAGAATGTAGAACAATATCATACATTCACCCCAGTACAAGGATCTGGGCCTAAATCCATCGTTTTTTTGCACTCCACACCACCCTGGGTTAGACACTGGCTATATGCAAATCAGCTCTGACCCTGTGCCTCATGGGAACAGTCCAGTCCGAACTATCAAGCCATGTCTTTCCCAGACCAGAATCAAGCATCCAATGACCGGTTTCTGGCTATCAGCCTTCATCGGCCTGGATAGCTTGACTCCAGTGGTGTGGAGAGCCTGGGACTCACGTCTGAGCATACCCAGCCCACTCGGGGTGAAAATTGCAAAAAACACAGTTGATGGGCAGAATGTAGAACAATATCATACATTCACCCCAGTACAAGGATCTGGGCCTAAATCCATCGTTTTTTTGCACTCCACACCACCCTGGGTTAGACACTGGCTATATGCAAATCAGCTCTGACCCTGTGCCTCATGGGAACAGTCCAGTCCGAACTACCAAGCCATGTCTTTCCCAGACCGGAATCAAGCATCCAAGGACCGGTTTCTGGCTATCAGCCTTCATCAGCCTGGATAGCTTGACTCCAGTGGTGTGGAGAGCCTGGGACTCACGTCTGAGCATACCCAGCCCACTCGGGGTGAAAATTGCAAAAAACACAGTTGATGGACAGAATGTAGAACAATATCATACATTCACCCCAGTACAAGGATCTAGGCCTGAATCCATTGTTTTTTTGCACTCCACACCACCCTGGGTTAGACACTGGCTATATGCAAATCAGCTCTGACCCTGTGCCTCATGGGAACAGTCCAGTCCGAACTATCAAGCCATGTCTTTCCCAGACCAGAATCAAGCATCCAAGGACCGGTTTCTGGCTATCAGCCTTCATCAGCCTGGATAGCTTGACTCCAGTGGTGTGGAGAGCCTGGGACTCTTGTCTGAGCATACCCAGCCCATTCGGGGTGAAAATTGCAAAAAACACAGTTGATGGACAGAATGTAGAACAATATCATACATTCACCCCAGTACAAGGATCTGGGCCTAAATCCATCGTTTTTTTGCACTCCACACCGCCCTGGGTTAGACACTGGCTATATGCAAATCAGCTCTGACCCTGTGCCTCATGGGAACAGTCCAGTCCGAACTATCAAGCCATGTCTTTCCCAGACCAGAATCAAGCATCCAAGGACCGGTTTCTGGCTATCAGCCTTCATCAGCCTGGATAGCTTGACTCCAGTGGTGTGGAGAGCCTGGGACTCACGTCTGAGCATACCCAGCCCACTCGGGGTGAAAATTGCAAAAAACACAGTTGATGGACAGAATGTAGAACAATATCATACATTCACACCAGTACAAGGATCTGGGCCTAAATCCATCGTTTTTTTGCACTCCACACCACCCTGGGTTGGACACTGGCTATATGCAAATCAGCTCTGACCCTGTGCCTCATGGGAACAGTCCAGTCCGAACTAGCAAGCCATGTCTTTCCCAGACCAGAATCAAGCATCCAAGGACCGGTTTCTGGCTATCAGCCTTCATCAGCCTGGATAGCTTGACTCCAGTGGTGTGGAGAGCCTGGGACTCACGTCTGAGCATACCCAGCCCACTCGGGGTGAAAATTGCAAAAAACACAGTTGATGGACAGAATGTAGAACAATATCATACATTCACCCCAGTACAGGGATCTGGGCCTAAATCCATCGTTTTTTTGCACTCCGCACCACCCTGGGTTAGACATTGGCTATATGCAAATCAGCTCTGACCCTGTGCCTCATGGGAACAGTCCAGTCCGAACTACCAAGCCATGTCTTTCCCAGACCGGAATCAAGCATCCAAGGACCGGTTTCTGGCTATCAGCCTTCATCAGCCTGGATAGCTTGACTCCAGTGATGTGGAGAGCCTGGGACTCACGTCTGAGCATACCCAGCCCACTCGGGGTGAAAATTGCAAAAAACACAGTTGATGGACAGAATGTAGAACAATATCATACATTCACCCCAGTACAAGGATCTGGGCCTAAATCCATCGTTTTTTTGCACTTCACACCACCCTGGGTTAGACACTGGCTATATGCAAATCAGCTCTGACCCTGTGCCTCATGGGAACAGTCCAGTCCGAACTATCAAGCCATGTCTTTCCCAGACCAGAATCAAGCATCCAAGGACCGGTTTCTGGCTATCAGCCTTCATCGGCCTGGATAGCTTGACTCCAGTGGTGTGGAGAGCCTGGGACTCACGTCTGAGCATACCCAGCCCACTCGGGGTGAAAATTGCAAAAAACACAGTTGATGGGCAGAATGTAGAACAATATCATACATTCACCCCAGTACAAGGATCTGGGCCTAAATCCATCGTTTTTTTGCACTCCACACCACCCTGGGTTAGACACTGGCTATATGCAAATCAGCTCTGACCCTGTGCCTCATGGGAACAGTCCAGTCCGAACTATCAAGCCATGTCTTTCCCAGACCAGAATCAAGCATCCAAGGACCGGTTTCTGGCTATCAGCCTTCATCAGCCTGGATAGCTTGACTCCAGTGGTGTGGGGAGCCTGGGACTCTTGTCTGAGCATACCCAGCCCATTCGGGGTGAAAATTGCAAAAAACACAGTTGATGGACAGAATGTAGAACAATATCATACATTCACCCCAGTACAAGGATCTGGGCCTTAATCCATCGTTTTTTGCACTCCACACCGCCCTGGGTAAGACACTGGCTATATGCAAATCAGCTCTGACCCTGTGCCTCATGGGAACAGTCCAGTCCGAACTATCAAGCCATGTCTTTCCCAGACCAGAATTAAGCATCCAAGGACCGGTTTCTGGCTATCAGCCTTCATCAGCCTGGATAGCTTGACTCCAGTGGTGTGGAGAGCCTGGGACTCACGTCTGAGCATACCCAGCCCACTCGGGGTGAAAATTGCAAAAAACACAGTTGATGGACAGAATGTAGAACAATATCATACATTCACGCCAGTACAAGGATCTGGGCCTAAATCCATCGTTTTTTTGCACTCCACACCACCCTGGGTTAGACACTGGCTATATGCAAATCAGCTCTGACCCTGTGCCTCATGGGAACAGTCCAGTCCGAACTAGCAAGCCATGTATTTCCCAGACCAGAATCAAGCATCCAAGGACCGGTTTCTGGCTATCAGCCTTCATCAGCCTGGATAGCTTGACTCCAGTGGTGTGGAGAGCCTGGGACTCACGTCTGAGCATACCCAGCCCACTCGGGGTGAAAATTGCAAAAAACACAGTTGATGGACAGAATGTAGAACAATATCATACATTCACCCCAGTACAGGGATCTGGGCCTAAATCCATCGTTTTTTTGCACTCCGCACCACCCTGAGTTAGACATTGGCTATATGCAAATCAGCTCTGACCCTGTGCCTCATGGGAACAGTCCAGTCCGAACTACCAAGCCATGTCTTTCCCAGACCGGAATCAAGCATCCAAGGACCGGTTTCTGGCTATCAGCCTTCATCAGCCTGGATAGCTTGACTCCAGTGATGTGGAGAGCCTGGGACTCACGTCTGAGCATACCCAGCCCACTCGGGGTGAAAATTGCAAAAAACACAGTTGATGGACAGAATGTAGAACAATATCATACATTCACCCCAGTACAAGGATCTGGGCCTAAATCCATCGTTTTTGTTGCACTCCACACCACCCTGGGTTAGACACTGGCTATATGTAAATCAGCTCTGACCCTGTGCCTCATGGGAACAGTCCAGTCCGAACTATCAAGCCATGTCTTTCCCAGACTAGAATCAAGCATCCAAGGACCGGTTTCTGGCTATCAGCCTTCATCACCCTGGATAGCTTGACTCCAGTGGTGTGGAGAGCCTGGGACTCACGTCTGAGCATACCCAGCCCACTCGGGGTGAAAATTGCAAAAAACACAGTTGATGGACAGAATGTAGAACAATATCATACATTCACCCCAGTACAAGGATCTGGGCCTAAATCCATCTTTTTTTGCACTCCACCCCACCCTGGGTTAGACACTGGCTATATGCAAATCAGGTCTGACCCTGTGCCTCATGGGAACAGTCCAGTCTGAACTATCAAGCCATGTCTTTCCCAGACCAGAATCAAGCATCCAAGGACCGGTTTCTGGCTATCAGCCTTCATCGGCCTGGATAGCTTGACTCCAGTGGTGTGGAGAGCCTGGGACTCACGTCTGAGCATACCCAGCCCACTCGGGTGAAAATTGCAAAAAACACAGTTGATGGGCAGAATGTAGAACAATATCATACATTCACCCCAGTACAAGGATCTGGGCCTAAATCCGTCGTTTTTTTGCACTCCACACCACCCTGGGTTAGACACTGGCTATATGCAAATCAGCTCTGACCCTCTGCCTCATGGGAACAGTCCAGTCCGAACTATCAAGCCATGTCTTTCCCAGACTAGAATCAAGCATCCAAGGACCGGTTTCTGGCTATCAGCCTTCATCACCCTGGATAGCTTGACTCCAGTGGTGTGGAGAGCCTGGGACTCACGTCTGAGCATACCCAGCCCACTCGGGGTGAAAATTGCAAAAAACACAGTTGATGGACAGAATGTAGAACAATATCATACATTCACCCCAGTACAAGGATCTGGGCCTAAATCCATCTTTTTTTGCACTCCACCCCACCCTGGGTTAGACACTGGCTATATGCAAATCAGCTCTGACCCTGTGCCTCATGGGAACAGTCCAGTCCGAACTATCAAGCCATGTCTTTCCCAGACCAGAATCAAGCATCCAAGGACCGGTTTCTGGCTATCAGCCTTCATCAGCCTGGATAGCTTGACTCCAGTGGTGTGGAGAGCCTGGGACTCACGTCTGAGCATACCCAGCCCACTCGGGGTGAAAATTGCAAAAAACACAGTTGATGGACAGAATGTAGAACAATATCATACATTCACGCCAGTACAAGGATCTGGGCCTAAATCCATCGTTTTTTTGCACTCCACACCACCCTGGGTTAGACACTGGCTATATGCAAATCAGCTCTGACCCTGTGCCTCATGGGAACAGTCCAGTCCGAACTATCAAGCCATGTCTTTCCCAGACCAGAATCAAGCATCCAAGGACCGGTTTCTGGCTATCAGCCTTCATCAGCCTGGATAGCTTGACTCCAGTGGTGTGGAGAGCTTGGGACTCACGTCTGAGCATACCCAGCCCACTCGGGGTGAAAATTGCAAAAAACACAGTTGATGGACAGTATGTAGAACAATATCATACATTCACCCCAGTACAAGGATCTGGGCCTACATCCATCGTTTTTTTGCACTCCACACCACCCTGGGTTAGACACTGGCTATATGCAAATCAGCTCTGACCCTGTGCCTCATGGGAACAGTCCAGTCCGAACTATCAAGCCATGTCTTTCCCAGACCAGAATCAAGCATCCAAGGACCGGTTTCTGGCTATCAGCCTTCATCAGCCTGGATAGCTTGACTCCAGTGGTGTGGAGAGCCTGGGACTCACGTCTGAGCATACCCAGCCCACTCGGGGTGAAAATTGCAAAAAACACAGTTGATGGACAGAATGTAGAACAATATCATACATTCACGCCAGTACAAGGATCTGGGCCTAAATCCATCGTTTTTTTGCACTCCACACCACCCTGGGTTAGACACTGGCTATATGCAAATCAGCTCTGACCCTGTGCCTCATGGGAACAGTCCAGTCCGAACTAGCAAGCCATGTCTTTCCCAGACCAGAATCAAGCATCCAAGGACCGGTTTCTGGCTATCAGCCTTCATCAGCCTGGATAGCTTGACTCCAGTGGTGTGGAGAGCCTGGGACTCTCGTCTGAGCATACCCAGCCCACTCGGGGTGAAAATTGCAAAAAACACAGTTGATGGACAGAATGTAGAACAATATCATACATTCACCCCAGTACAGGGATCTGGGCCTAAATCCATCGTTTTTTTGCACTCCGCACCACCCTGGGTTAGATATTGGCTATATGCAAATCAGCTCTGACCCTATGCCTCATGGGAACAGTCCAGTCCGAACTACCAAGCCATGTCTTTCCCAGACCGGAATCAAGCATCCAAGGACCGGTTTCTGGCTATCAGCCTTCATCAGCCTGGATAGCTTGACTCCAGTGATGTGGAGAGCCTGGGACTCACGTCTGAGCATACCCAGCCCACTCGGGGTGAAAATTGCAAAAAACACAGTTGATGGACAGAATGTAGAACAATATCATACATTCACCCCAGTACAAGGATCTGGGCCTAAATCCATCGTTTTTTTGCACTCCACACCACCCTGGGTTAGACACTGGCTATATGCAAATCAGCTCTGACCCTGTGCCTCATGGGAACAGTCCAGTCCGAACTATCAAGCCATGTCTTTCCCAGACCAGAATCAAGCATCCAAGGACCGGTTTCTGGCTATCAGCCTTCATCACCCTGGATAGCTTGACTCCAGTGGTGTGGAGAGCCTGGGACTCATGTCTGAGCATACCCAGCCCACTCGGGGTGAAAATTGCAAAAAACACAGTTGATGGACAGAATGTAGAACAATATCATACATTCACCCCAGTACAAGGATCTGGGCCTAAATCCATCGTTTTTTTGCACTCCACACCACCCTGGGTTAGACACTGGCTATATGCAAATCAGGTCTGACCCTGTGCCTCATGGGAACAGTCCAGTCTGAACTATCAAGCCATGTCTTTCCCAGACCAGAATCAAGCATCCAAGGACCGGTTTCTGGCTATCAGCCTTCATCGGCCTGGATAGCTTGACTCCAGTGGTGTGGAGAGCCTGGGACTCACGTCTGAGCATACCCAGCCCACTCGGGGTGAAAATTGCAAAAAACACAGTTGATGGGCAGAATGTAGAACAATATCATACATTCACCCCAGTACAAGGATCTGGGCCTAAATCCATCGTTTTTTTGCACTCCACACCACCCTGGGTTAGACACTGGCTATATGCAAATCAGCTCTGACCCTGTGCCTCATGGGAACAGTCCAGTCCGAACTATCAAGCCATGTCTTTCCCAGACCAGAATCAAGCATCCAAGGACCGGTTTCTGGCTATCAGCCTTCATCAGCCTGGATAGCTTGACTCCAGTGGTGTGGGGAGCCTGGGACTCTTGTCTGAGCATACCCAGCCCATTCGGGGTGAAAATTGCAAAAAACACAGTTGATGGACAGAATGTAGAACAATATCATACATTCACCCCAGTACAAGGATCTGGGCCTTAATCCATCGTTTTTTGCACTCCACACCGCCCTGGGTAAGACACTGGCTATATGCAAATCAGCTCTGACCCTGTGCCTCATGGGAACAGTCCAGTCCGAACTATCAAGCCATGTCTTTCCCAGACCAGAATTAAGCATCCAAGGACCGGTTTCTGGCTATCAGCCTTCATCAGCCTGGATAGCTTGACTCCAGTGGTGTGGAGAGCCTGGGACTCACGTCTGAGCATACCCAGCCCACTCGGGGTGAAAATTGCAAAAAACACAGTTGATGGACAGAATGTAGAACAATATCATACATTCACGCCAGTACAAGGATCTGGGCCTAAATCCATCGTTTTTTTGCACTCCACACCACCCTGGGTTAGACACTGGCTATATGCAAATCAGCTCTGACCCTGTGCCTCATGGGAACAGTCCAGTCCGAACTAGCAAGCCATGTCTTTCCCAGACCAGAATCAAGCATCCAAGGACCGGTTTCTGGCTATCAGCCTTCATCAGCCTGGATAGCTTGACTCCAGTGGTGTGGAGAGCCTGGGACTCACGTCTGAGCATACCCAGCCCACTCGGGGTGAAAATTGCAAAAAACACAGTTGATGGACAGAATGTAGAACAATATCATACATTCACCCCAGTACAGGGATCTGGGCCTAAATCCATCGTTTTTTTGCACTCCGCACCACCCTGGGTTAGACATTGGCTATATGCAAATCAGCTCTGACCCTGTGCCTCATGGGAACAGTCCAGTCCGAACTACCAAGCCATGTCTTTCCCAGACCGGAATCAAGCATCCAAGGACCGGTTTCTGGCTATCAGCCTTCATCAGCCTGGATAGCTTGACTCCAGTGATGTGGAGAGCCTGGGACTCACGTCTGAGCATACCCAGCCCACTCGGGGTGAAAATTGCAAAAAACACAGTTGATGGACAGAATGTAGAACAATATCATACATTCACCCCAGTACAAGGATCTGGGCCTAAATCCATCGTTTTTGTTGCACTCCACACCACCCTGGGTTAGACACTGGCTATATGCAAATCAGCTCTGACCCAGTGCCTCATGGGAACAGTCCAGTCCGAACTATCAAGCCATGTCTTTCCCAGACCAGAATCAAGCATCCAAGGACCGGTTTCTGGCTATCAGCCTTCATCACCCTGGATAGCTTGACTCCAGTGGTGTGGAGAGCCTGGGACTCACGTCTGAGCATACCCAGCCCACTCGGGGTGAAAATTGCAAAAAACACAGTTGATGGACAGAATGTAGAACAATATCATACATTCACCCCAGTACAAGGATCTGGGCCTAAATCCATCTTTTTTTGCACTCCACCCCACCCTGGGTTAGACACTGGCTATATGCAAATCAGGTCTGACCCTGTGCCTCATGGGAACAGTCCAGTCTGAACTATCAAGCCATGTCTTTCCCAGACCAGAATCAAGCATCCAAGGACCGGTTTCTGGCTATCAGCCTTCATCGGCCTGGATAGCTTGACTCCAGTGGTGTGGAGAGCCTGGGACTCAGGTCTGAGCATACCCAGCCCACTCGGGTGAAAATTGCAAAAAACACAGTTGATGGGCAGAATGTAGAACAATATCATACATTCACCCCAGTACAAGGATCTGGGCCTAAATCCGTCGTTTTTTTGCACTCCACACCACCCTGGGTTAGACACTGGCTATATGCAAATCAGCTCTGACCCTCTGCCTCATGGGAACAGTCCAGTCCGAACTACCAAGCCATGTCTTTCCCAGACCGGAATCAAGCATCCAAGGACCGGTTTCTGGCTATCAGCCTTCATCAGCCTGGATAGCTTGACTCCAGTGGTGTGGAGAGCCTGGGACTCACGTCTGAGCATACCCAGCCCACTCGGGGTGAAAATTGCAAAAAACACAGTTGATGGACAGAATGTAGAACAATATCATACATTCACCCCAGTACAAGGATCTGGGCCTAAATCCATCATTTTTTTGCACTCCACACCACCCTGGGTTAGACACTGGCTATATGCAAATCAGCTCTGACCCTGTGCCTCATGGGAACAGTCCAGTCCGAACTATCAAGCCATGTCTTTCCCAGACCAGAATCAAGCATCCAAGGACCGGTTTCTGGCTATCAGCCTTCATCAGCCTGGATAGCTTGACTCCAGTGGTGTGGAGAGCCTGGGACTCACGTCTGAGCATACCCAGCCCACTCGGGGTGAAAATTGCAAAAAACACAGTTGATGGACAGAATGTAGAACAATATCATACATTCACCCCAGTAAAAGGATCTGGGCCTAAATCCATCGTTTTTTTGCACTCCACACCACCCTGGGTTAGACACTGGCTATATGCAAATCAGCTCTGACCCTGTGCCTCATGGGAACAGTCCAGTCCGAACTATCAAGCCATGTCTTTCCCAGACCAGAATCAAGCATCCAAGGACCGGTTTCTGGCTATCAGCCTTCATCAGCCTGGATAGCTTGACTCCAGTGGTGTGGAGAGCCTGGGACTCACGTCTGAGCATACCCAGCCCACTCGGGGTGAAAATTGCAAAAAACACAGTTGATGGACAGAATGTAGAACAATATCATACATTCACGCCAGTACAAGGATCTGGGCCTAAATCCATCGTTTTTTTGCACTCCACACCACCCTGGGTTAGACACTGGCTATATGCAAATCAGCTCTGACCCTGTGCCTCATGGGAACAGTCCAGTCCGAACTATCAAGCCATGTCTTTCCCAGACCAGAATCAAGCATCCAAGGACCGGTTTCTGGCTATCAGCCTTCATCAGCCTGGATAGCTTGACTCCAGTGGTGTGGAGAGCCTGGGACTCACGTCTGAGCATACCCAGCCCACTCGGGGTGAAAATTGCAAAAAACACAGTTGATGGACAGAATGTAGAACAATATCATACATTCACCCCAGTACAAGGATCTGGGCCTACATCCATCGTTTTTTGCACTCCACACCACCCTGGGTTAGACACTGGCTATATGCAAATCAGCTCTGACCCTGTGCCTCATGGGAACAGTCCAGTCCGAACTATCAAGCCATGTCTTTCCCAGACCAGAATCAAGCATCCAAGGACCGGTTTCTGGCTATCAGCCTTCATCAGCCTGGATAGCTTGACTCCAGTGGTGTGGAGAGCCTGGGACTCACGTCTGAGCATACCCAGCCCACTCGGGGTGAAAATTGCAAAAAACACAGTTGATGGACAGAATGTAGAACAATATCATACATTCACGCCAGTACAAGGATCTGGGCCTAAATCCATCGTTTTTTTGCACTCCACACCACCCTGGGTTAGACACTGGCTATATGCAAATCAGCTCTGACCCTGTGCCTCATGGGAACAGTCCAGTCCGAACTAGCAAGCCATGTCTTTCCCAGACCAGAATCAAGCATCCAAGGACCGGTTTCTGGCTATCAGCCTTCATCAGCCTGGATAGCTTGACTCCAGTGGTGTGGAGAGCCTGGGACTCTCGTCTGAGCATACCCAGCCCACTCGGGGTGAAAATTGCAAAAAACACAGTTGATGGACAGAATGTAGAACAATATCATACATTCACCCCAGTACAGGGATCTGGGCCTAAATCCATCGTTTTTTTGCACTCCGCACCACCCTGGGTTAGATATTGGCTATATGCAAATCAGCTCTGACCCTATGCCTCATGGGAACAGTCCAGTCCGAACTACCAAGCCATGTCTTTCCCAGACCGGAATCAAGCATCCAAGGACCGGTTTCTGGCTATCAGCCTTCATCAGCCTGGATAGCTTGACTCCAGTGATGTGGAGAGCCTGGGACTCACGTCTGAGCATACCCAGCCCACTCGGGGTGAAAATTGCAAAAAACACAGTTGATGGACAGAATGTAGAACAATATCATACATTCACCCCAGTACAAGGATCTGGGCCTAAATCCATCGTTTTTTTGCACTCCACACCACCCTGGGTTAGACACTGGCTATATGCAAATCAGCTCTGACCCTGTGCCTCATGGGAACAGTCCAGTCCGAACTATCAAGCCATGTCTTTCCCAGACCAGAATCAAGCATCCAAGGACCTGTTTCTGGCTATCAGCCTTCATCACCCTGGATAGCTTGACTCCAGTGGTGTGGAGAGCCTGGGACTCATGTCTGAGCATACCCAGCCCACTCGGGGTGAAAATTGCAAAAAACACAGTTGATGGACAGAATGTAGAACAATATCATACATTCACCCCAGTACAAGGATCTGGGCCTAAATCCATCGTTTTTTTGCACTCCACACCACCCTGGGTTAGACACTGGCTATATGCAAATCAGGTCTGACCCTGTGCCTCATGGGAACAGTCCAGTCTGAACTATCAAGCCATGTCTTTCCCAGACCAGAATCAAGCATCCAAGGACCGGTTTCTGGCTATCAGCCTTCATCGGCCTGGATAGCTTGACTCCAGTGGTGTGGAGAGCCTGGGACTCACATCTGAGCATACCCAGCCCACTCGGGGTGAAAATTGCAAAAAACACAGTTGATGGGCAGAATGTAGAACAATATCATACATTCACCCCAGTACAAGGATCTGGGCCTAAATCCATCGTTTTTTTGCACTCCACACCACCCTGGGTTAGACACTGGCTATATGCAAATCAGCTCTGACCCTGTGCCTCATGGGAACAGTCCAGTCCGAACTACCAAGCCATGTCTTTCCCAGACCGGAATCAAGCATCCAAGGACCGGTTTCTGGCTATCAGCCTTCATCAGCCTGGATAGCTTGACTCCAGTGGTGTGGAGAGCCTGGGACTCACGTCTGAGCATACCCAGCCCACTCGGGGTGAAAATTGCAAAAAACACAGTTGATGGACAGAATGTAGAACAATATCATACATTCACCCCAGTACAAGGTTCTGGGCCTAAATCCATCGTTTTTTTGCACTCCACACCACCCTGGGTTAGACACTGGCTATATGCAAATCAGCTCTGACCCTGTGCCTCATGGGAACAGTCCAGTCCGAACTATCAAGCCATGTCTTTCCCAGACCAGAATCAAGCATCCAAGGACCGGTTTCTGGCTATCAGCCTTCATCAGCCTGGATAGCTTGACTCCAGTGGTGTGGAGAGCCTGGGACTCACGTCTGAGCATACCCAGCCCACTCGGGGTGAAAATTGCAAAAAACACAGTTGATGGACAGAATGTAGAACAATATCATACATTCACCCCAGTACAAGGATCTGGGCCTAAATCCATCGTTTTTTTGCACTCCACACCACCCTGGGTTAGACACGGGCTATATGCAAATCAGCTCTGATTGTGTGCCTCATGGGAACAGTCCAGTCCGAACTATCAAGCCATGTCTTTCCCAGACCAGAATCAAGCATCCAAGGACCGGTTTCTGGCTATCAGCCTTCATCAGCCTGGATAGCTTGACTCCAGTGGTGTGGAGAGCCTGGGACTCACGTCTGAGCATACCCAGCCCACTCGGGGTGAAAATTGCAAAAAACACAGTTGATGGACAGAATGTAGAACAATATCATACGTTCACGCCAGTACAAGGATCTGGGCCTAAATCCATCGTTTTTTTGCACTCCACACCACCCTGGGTTAGACACTGGCTATATGCAAATCAGCTCTGACCCTGTGCCTCATGGGAACAGTCCAGTCCGAACTACCAAGCCATGTCTTTCCCAGACCGGAATCAAGCATCCAAGGACCGGTTTCTGGCTATCAGCCTTCATCAGCCTGGATAGCTTGACTCCAGTGGTGTGGAGAGCCTGGGACTCACGTCTGAGCATACCCAGCCCACCCGGGGTGAAAATTGCAAAAAACACAGTTGATGGACAGAATGTAGAACAATATCATACATTCACCCCAGTACAAGGATCTGGGCCTAAATCCATCATTTTTTTGCACTCCACACCACCATGGGTTAGACACTGGCTATATGCAAATCAGCTCTGACCCTGTGCCTCATGGGAACAGTCCAGTCCGAACTACCAAGCCATGTCTTTCCCAGACCAGAATCAAGCATCCAAGGACCAGTTTCTGGCTATCAGCCTTCATCAGCCTGGATAGCTTGACTCCAGTGGTGTGGAGAGCCTGGGACTCACGTCTGAGCATACCCAGCCCGCTCGGGGTGAAAATTGCAAAAAACACAGTTGATGGACAGAATGTAGAACAATATCATACATTCACCCCAGTACAAGGATCTGGGCCTAAATCCATTCGTTTTTTTGCACTCCACACCACCCTGGGTTAGACACTGGCTATATGCTTTGTTCGCCTTAAGTGTGGCAGGGTATGCTCAGACGTGAGTCCCTTGTTTACTTGGCCACTGGATTCAAGATAGCCTGACTGATGAGGATTATGAATCCGAAACCAGTCCCAGGATGCTTGTTTCCGGTCCAGGGAAGACATGGCTTAGCAGTTCGGGCTGGACTGTTCCCATGAGGCACAGGGTCAGACTGATTTGCATATAGCCATGTCTGAACTGGGGTGGCTGAGTGAACTAAAGAATGGTGACGGATTAAACCCAGATCAGTTGACTGGGGGTGAGTGTTTGATTTGTTCAAACGCTCCGTCCATCATCCCCTTTTGTATCGCTTTGTTCGCCCTAAGTGTGGCAGGGTATGCTCAGACGTGAGTCCCTTGTTCACTTGCCACTGGATTCAAGATAGCCTGGCTGATGAGGATTATGAATCCGAAACAGGTCCCAGGATGCTTGTTTCCGGTCCAGGGAAGACATGGCTTGGCAGTTCGGTCTGGACTGTTCCCACGAGGCACAGGGTCAGACTGATTTGCATATAGCCATGTCTGAACTGGGGTGGCTGAGTGAACTAAAGAATGGTGATGGACTAAACCCAGATCAGTTGACTGGGGGTGAGTGTTTGATTTGTTCAAACGCTCCGTCCATCATCCCCTTTTGTATCGCTTTGTTCGCCCTAAGTGTGGCAGGGTATGCTCAGACGTGAGTCCCTTGTTCACTTGGCCACTGGATTCAAGATAGCCTGGCTGATGAGGATTATGAATCCGAAACCGGTCCCAGGATGCTTGTTTCCGGTCCAGGGAAGACATGGCTTGGCAGTTCGGGCTGGACTGTTCCCACGAGGCACAGGGTCAGACTGATTTGCATATAGCCATGTCTGAACTGGGGTGGCTGAGTGAACTAAAGAATGGTGATGGATTAAACCCAGATCAGTTGACTGGGGGTGAGTGTTTGATTTGTTCAAACGCTCCATCCATCATCCCCTTTTGTATCGCTTTGTTCGCCCTAAGTGTGGCAGGGTATGCTCAGACGTGAGTCCCTTGTTCACTTGGCCACTGGATTCAAGATAGCCTGGCTGATGAGGATTATGAATCCGAAACCGGTCCCAGGATGCTTGTTTCCGGTCCAGGGAAGACATGGCTTGGCAGTTCGGGCTGGACTGTTCCCACGAGGCACAGGGTCAGACTGATTTGCATATAGCCATGTCTGAACTGGGGTGGCTGAGTGAACTAAAGAATGGTGATGGATTAAACCCAGATCAGTTGACTGGGGGTGAGTGTTTGATTTGTTCAAACGCTCCGTCCATCATCCCCTTTTGTATCGCCTTATTAAAGTCCCAGCAGGCCCCGACAGTGTTCTGAGTGGTGGTGTCCCTCTGCCCCACCCCCCCACAGGTGGGACAGGCCGAAAAGAGGGTCGGTGCAAGCAGCAAACCGCTGGCCGTATAAATGGTGCGGCCAAATTTCGCCCCACCCATCGTCTGCTGGTACGGATCCGCATCCAGCTCACCCCACTTCGCCTCTGGGCCCGACGCTATTTGTGCCCGGAATTCCTCACCATAATGAGACCAAGCATATCCTCTGTAGGTAACCTGCACCCGCCTGACTTCGTCCATGTATTTGAATAAGGCCACGGACCTGTCCGGATATTTCTCGCAGTATACACTAGCATATATTAGGAACGCCGCCGACCAGTTATCAATTGTCAGGGGCACCTTGGGATGCCTGGCCAACTCCTGCTCTTCCTCCTTCGACTCTTCCTTCGCCGTCAGCTCCCTATGAAGGAGCTTCATTATCTCCACATACTCCCCCTTCCAGATCTTTTTCTTCGTCGCCAATGACAGATAGGCCCCCATTGGCTTCATCACCCCCATGTATGGGAGCTTACGCAACGGCACATTACAACTCTCCTTCACCCCGGGGACCCCGCCGGCCTTCTCACGCGCCTTCGCAACCTCTGCCGCGGCACTCCCGACACCATCCGCCCCGGTGCTCCCCGATCCCTGCCGTCTGCCAACCCTGCTCTGTCCGGGCCCACCCCCGTGTCCGTCACATACAGCCCCTTCACCAGCCGCACCAAGTACTCCCCCCGGGCATCCGTACCCACTGGCACCTGCGCGCCACGAGGCCTGCCCAAACCACTCCCCGCTCTGCCACCATCCTTACCTGGCGTCAAGGCTGGTGTCCGCACTGGATCCCGCCACCAGTTGAGCCGGGGGGGCCGTCACTCTCGTAGCTCCCTCTCCTCTTCAGACTTCTCCTCATGGGCATCAGCACCCACCTCACTCCCCCACGCCAGGTCTCGGCCGCCCCCTAGGGGCTCCAGCCGGCTCAACCCCACCTTTTCCCTACAAGTCCTCATCAGGTCACTCAAATCCACACTCTCCCTCCATACATCACCCACAGCCTTATTTAAGTCATCCAGTCTCCATCCCTGTCTCCCGGCGGCCGTCTCGAGCCTTCGGGGCGGGGCTGGCAGGCACCTACCGCCCCACCGCTCAACTAGCTCGCGCGACCGGTCCCTTGTTGGAGCACGACCGCCCGTACAAAGCTGAGCCGGCCCATCCCCTCGGTGGAGCGGAGCTGCATGCTGCTCTGCTCTCCAGAGCGCCTATCCAGCTGTTCCTGCCAAAAGAAACAAGCATTGGAAATGCAATAGGTCTCACATTAGGAAAGTTTGAGCGATTGGTATTGTAAATGACACTTTTTTTATTTATGTGTTGGTTTTGAAAATAGCAAAATTAATAGCTTTGTCAGTTACAATGTCAATAGTTTTAACTTTCGCAAATGTGACACTTATAGCATTTGTAATGTAATGTGTGTTGTATTTACGTGACTTACATGTATTGATATTACAAATAACAATGGCTTTTAATTTTGTAAATAATTAATACTTAAATAAAATGTATTGTAATTTATAATGGCAATAGCTTAAACGTTTGTAAATAAATTCTGTGAAGATTATGTTCAGTCTATTTTATTGTGACGAAAATCCAAGAACATTGCATTTGCACCTACACACACACAGAGCCACACACACACACACACACACACACACATATAGATGTGGTGGTGGTGGATCTGGGGATATGGTGGTGGTGGATGTGGTGGTGGTGGTGATGGTGGATGTGGTGGTGATGGTGGTGGATGGTGTGGCGGATATGGTGGTGGTGGTGGATGTGGTGGTAGTGGAGGAGGTGGTGGATGTGGTGGAGGTGGTGGTGGATGTGGTGGAGGTGGTGGTGGATGTGGTAGAGGTGGTGGATGTGGTGGAGGTGGTGGATGTGGTGGTGGTGAATGTGGTGGTCGTGGATGTGGTGAAAGTGGTGGTGGATGTGGTGGTGGATGTGGTGGATGTGGTGGTGGATGTGGTGGTGGAAGTGATGGTGGTGGGTGTGGTGGATGTGGTGGTGGATGCAGTGGTGGATGAGGTGGTGGATGTGGTGGATGCAGTGGTGGTGTTGGATGTGGTGGTGGTGGATGCGGTGGTGGTGGTGCATGCGGTGGTGGTGGTGCATGCGGTGGTGGTGGAAGTGGTGGTGGATGTGTTGGGTGTGGTGGTGGATGTGGTGGTGGTGGGTGTGGTGGATGTGGTGGTGGATGAGGTGGTCGTGCATGTGGTGGATGTGGTGGTGGTGGATGTGGTGGATGTGGTGGTGGATGTGGCGGTGGATGTCATGGTGGATGTGGAGGTGATGGTGGATGTGGTGGTGGATGTGGTGGTGGATGCGGTGGATGTGGTGGTGGTGGATGCGGTGGATGTGGTGGTGGTGGATGCGGTGGTGGTGGAAGTGGTGGTGGATGTGTTGGATGTGGTGGTGGATGTGGTGGTGGATGTGGTGGATGTGGTGGTGGATGTGGTGGATGTGGTGGTGGTGGATGCGGTGGATGTGGTGGTGGTGGATGCGGTGGTGGATGCGGTGGTGGATGTGGTGGTGGATGTGGCTATAAAGCTCTCTGCCTCGGAAGTTACCTGATAATTAGGGCACTAGCACCACGTGTGACTGTATTATACGTTAAACAACAATCCGGTTATGGCCCGGGATGTATCGCAGGGCATTTAAACGGGCCGGTAGTAGCCGTGGAGTTAGGTTGCTGATAATGCCAAAGTTCTGCGAAGAGAAGAGATACCAAAACGCAGTGTGACTAAATGCAGGCGGCTGATGTAAAAAGCCAGCTAATAAGCAGAGCGTGATGAAGTAATTACCTACGGGGCAATATTTGCCTCCTAGCGAGCTTGCGCTGCGTGGCTGATGAGTAACCGTAAAATGTTAGTTGCTGATACTGCCGTGTTTCTGTGAAAGTGAAAAACACAGAACACAGCGTAACTAAAAGCAAACGGCCGGTGTTAAAAAACCGCAAATGGGCGCTGGGTAATGGGGTAATTACCTGAGGGGCAGTGAATTCCTCCTAACAGTCTCACGCTTCGCGGCTGATGTTGCTGGCTGGTGTCAGCTCGCAAAGAAACAGAAGACCCAAAGTCTGGCTAGTTTATATAAACTACAAAATAATTGGCAGAGAACAAGGGGCTGGATATTCTTAACGGTGCAGCTGATGTCAGCTCGAAAAAAGACGGAAAACCCAAAGTGTGGCCAGTTGTTATAAGCTACAACATAATTGGTCAAGAACAAGGGGCTGGATATTCTAAAAGGTACAGCTTAAGGCTGCTAACGTTCTGGATTGATAGAACAAGGAGTGCCGGTGTATATTAATTGAGAGGTTTCTTCTAACGCTCTAAATCTCGCGCTATCAATTGATAATGAAACAGTAACAAGTAAGGAGACACGGCCGGCCGTGAAACTGAAAGCCCGGCCGGCCGTGAAAGCCTTCCGTGCACGCATACAGCAACAAACCGTTTTCTTTCACGAAGGCGGTGGCAACCAAAATACGACTTAGCTCATAACTGAAGGGTGAGAAAGAGAGTGTTGGAAGTTGAAGGATTCTAAGTACCAAGGCCAAACAAGGAAGAGGGAAAGAAAGGATGGAGGCTGAAGGCACGCTGAAGGGCAAGTGAGGCGAGGGAGGGAGGAGATTGAGAAATGCGAGGAACGTGTGAAGCAGGGGGCGGGGTAGCGGATACCTTTGAAGTGAAGCTAAGCATCACTTCAAAGGCTTGTTGGCACAGCGCATGCTGGGGGATGACTGTGGGAGGGAGGCTGGTGTCTGTGCACGTGCTTTTTATGGCAATGCACATGCGCATTGAGCGAGCTTTCACGGGCACTGCATGGAATCGCCTGATCTCGGTAAGCTCTGTTTAAGCCCCTTTATATCTCGCTCCACTCAATGCGCATGCGCATTGATAGGTCGCGAGACCTAAAAAGGTGGGGTCCAGCATGCTGGGGGAAAAACACCCCCTCCCCCCAAAACCGCCACCCGCCCCCACCCCCTCTGCACACCTGATCCCACCCCGCGGAATGCCCCCCCTCCGCGTGGGCTGCTACCCCACCACCGCCAAGCTCCTCCATACCACCCTCCACCCCTCATTCCCCTTCTCCCTCCCCACCCCAAGCCGATCCGCCCCTCCCCCTCACGGCCCGCACCCTCTCGCCCCTTCGCTCCGGCTCCCCACCCCCACACCCTCCCCCGATCAGCCGTCACAGCCGCCATTACCCACTCCCCCTTCCCACCCCCGTGCCCCCTACCCCCGCCCCCCCAACACTCCCTCCCTGACCCCACTCCCACGCGCACCCCCCTCGGCAACGGCGATCTGCTCGGCCCCACCACACTCCCCTCCCCCCCTGATGAAGCCCCCCAGTCCAGCCCGCTCTGCCCGCCCCCCCTGGCCTCCTCCCCTTCTACATCTGATTCGACTATCAGAAGGGGCGACCCTGTACCCCCTCCCGTCCCCGCTCTCCACCCCCCGCCCCCACCCCTCCCTGCCCGTAAACCTGCCGGCCCCCATTCAGGCTCCCCCCTCCCCCCCACGCTGTCACCATCCCCGGCGCCCGCACCCGGCCTCTCCTCCTCCCGCCCCTCCGCCCCCTCAACAAACTCTAGCGCAGGCCTCCTTCCCGCACCCCGCCTCCCTCGCGCCTTCTTCCTCCCACCCAGCACCACTTTTGCCCAGCCCCGCTGTCCGCCATCAGCTGCATTCTTGCCCCGCCTCCCCCCGCCCTGTGTCACCCTCGGCCTTTACCGCGGCGGTTAACACGCTAACACCGCCGCCGTGGTACCACTGCCAGCGCACGGTGGCGGACTCACCTGCACCTCGGGCAGCACCAGGTCCATGCAGCCTGCCTCTCCCAGCAAGCGGAAGACCTCGCGGATGCGCGGGTCGTCCATGCCCGCCATGCCTTGTCCTACCGCCGTGCTCCATAACGCCGCCGCGACCAGGAAACTGCCAACAAATGCCCAGGTAAACCACCGCAAAGCTCCACGAAACGCCACGATCCACTAAACGCCCAAAAAAGCCCAAAAACGCGAGGCCACAGAACCTTGCCCAGCTGCTGTGTCACCACCACCAAATGGTGGTCGGTGACACAAAATGGCCGCTATAACCTCCCCCCAGCCCAAGCCAGTCCAATGACAGCCCAAAAGCCCCCAATCCTACCACAAGCCCAAGAGAAGCCCACCAGCCCACGTACGGTGCTGGCTCTACCTCCTCCCCTCCTGGGGCCCCAAAATCCCCCGGGGGTTGCAGGCCTCCCGATGGTCGGCCGCTCCCCCACAAAGCCCCATTCAACACAGCCACCAGTAAGTCTGTGTGGTGTCTGTGCCTGCTTACAATATTCCAATCTGCAAAATACGTGCGTGCGATGCTTTTAAAATACAACACATGATCACCTCAAACCCAACAAGACTGGGGAGCGGCAATAAAACCGAAGGAGAGGAGGGGCACATTCACCTGCTGAAGATGAGACCTGGTGCCCAACACAAGAGGAGGAGGCTCGGGAGAAAACATAACAGAAAGGGGGACGGGCTGGCTGTGGGAGGAGAGGCGTTCACTGCACATGCCCGTCAGCAGCGCGCGAGCCAAACAAGCTAATTAAAGAAGGGGTACAGCTGCTAAAGTTAAAGCGCGCCGTGCTATTTAAATATTAAATAAATAAAATACATTAAAAAGCACATGTTTAAAACAACAAGTACAAGCAGAGCCGGCACGGCTTCCTGTACAGGCTGGAAGACCTCAGCCTACAGAACATACAGAACAAGGAGGAGCGAGGGGGCGAACCAGGCGCCATGGGGAAAAAAAACAAAGTAGTGCATACATGCAAAGATGCCGCCCTGCAGTCTAAGTTCACAGTAGTTGATCGATGCTGCCTCCGCCAGAATCGGGGAAGAGAACGGAAATGACGTGACGGACTACCAGCCAACAGAGAGCACGTTAACAAGAGGAATTTCAGATTTCACCAATGGTAAGTCAGGAGGCAAAGAGTGATACAATGGGTGGAGTTTAACTACTACTGCTAATTACTTAATGCCTCGCTGCCTATGCGAGACCTAAAAATATGGGCGGAAAATGGACAGAGCTTCAAGTCCCTACCTGAATACAGCATACCTTGCAGAGAAGCACATGCGCTGCCCAGGCTTGACCTAAAACCGGCAAAACATTATTTTTATCTGAGGATTCTTAAACCACAAAGTTCTCAGGAGAAGGATGGATCAATAAAAATTTTGAATCAGAAGGCATGAATGAGCCTGTGGCACTGAGAAATCTGCCTGCGAACTGCCTGGCCCAAAAAGGATTTCTTCTATGAATCCAGTCCTAGTTCTAGTAGAGCTTTGTTCAAAGGCAGAAGGGGCCCCAGAGCCACCGAAGGCCTTCTGTAAACATGTTGGACTTGAGCTTCAGAGATGGTAGGGGCTACTCAATTGCCTCTGCTGCTTTAAACAAAATGGCTGCGGCGAAGTAGACTTTTCCAGAAGGAGGACACTTAAGCATAGAGAAGATCACCCTCTGGACGACCTTTTAAGGATACTGTCTTTCTGAAGGTGGAAGTAAAGCCCAGATTACTGTTATGTTAATGGGCTTGAGGCCAATGAGGCAACATTTTGAAGTCACTATTGCAAGCCAGAAACACAAACATAGGAAATCATTGTATATTAATAATGCAAAATTAGGGAAAACATAAAGCAAAAATGAAAGAGGTAAAGAGCTTTCCCTACTAGAAAAATAGGATATTGATTGACTCATAAAAGAAAAAGCCATAAATAAATCAATGATCTACAAAAAACTGATGAACAATTTCCCGGATGAGGTGACAGAAGTAAAGCAAAAATGGGAAAGAGGCCATTGCCATTTAGTTCAAGAGAACAGAGAGGAGCCTAGTTGGGAGGAGAGTAGGATCCCACCAAGGAAAGTAGTAATGAAGAAGTGTTTAACGTGGTCCAAATTAAACTGCTGCATACCGCAAAAAATCTGCTGTTCCAAAGCCTGGCTACAGGTTATATACAGTTGAATATTTGATTGAGGGGTTGTGGCTTAAGCAAACATTCTTTCACACACAGTGGGAATATCCCAAAGCTACTAAAGACTGGCTGAACACTAATACAAAACATTATGTTGTAATACTTGACTGACAGTAGCTAGAGAAAATACTGCTAGGCTTTGAGGAGAGGCAGGACCAACCTATGATGAACCGATTTTAGATATGGAATGCTCCACGTTGTAAAAGAAAGAAACGGAAGAAAGCAGGGGAAGCCCACACATGTCAGAAAATGTGAGGAAATCTAATAAAACATATTATGATTCAGAATAATGCTATCAAAAGATCGAATAAAGGTAAAGCCTGGAAATGTAAACTCTGAATAGGGGATTCCCTCAACCATTTTTACCCCAGTCAACTCCACTTTTGTAGAAAAATGTAAAATAAGACATAATATCATGCTTAATGTGTTATAAAACAGGATGCCTAGTACTACTGTGTAACAAAACTAAATGTGAGAATATCTTGCCAATATACAAGGAAACGTGTATTTCTGATAAAAAGAAAAAAACAATAAAAATTGTATGTTTTAAAAAACGCATACAAATTTGATGAATCTATCTAGGTTCACAGCTCTCCTCATGCCAAATTAAAAAGAGCACAGCCGTCCTTTGTAATTTTAACTAAGTGGCAATAGACCTGAGCTTACAGCTGAAAAGGGGTCGGTCATGTGCTTCTTGATAAACTCACAGAGTCTGGCTGGTTGTTTAAACTCCATTATGGACCCATGACAGCAAATGGTATGACTGGTCTCATAGTATTCATTTGTCTGAGCTGCTCCCTACCCTCCTTGATGAACTCCTCAGAGGATGTAACATGGCATAGTACCTATTCTTATGGTTGGCTCGTGTGATGCCCTGGCGTGAAGGCCATAGCACATGGCACACTTGATGCAAGATTGCACCTCCAAATGGTAGAACCCTTTATCTACAGGAACTTTCCGTTATCCATATTCAATATGATCTCAACTGTGTGATATTGGCTACTCCAAAGATGGTAGGTGTACCTATATACAATTCGTCTATTCTCACACTCGAAAATGAACTGGCATTCAGAAAAAAATAAAGACCTGGCTATTTCCTGTAAACCACTAACGGGCTCCTTCTCTTACCACAGCTCGCATCGTCAGCGTGGGGAAGCCTTAGGGTAGCCATCTGCTATATAAATCCCATATCAAATCATATTAAATCAAATATCCTACACCCACGCCTAGGAGCAGCTGCACATTTTCTGCACTGCAGTTTACCTTGGGTCTGCAGTACAATTGAAACACCAAAGCACCTTACACACACACACACACACACACACACACACACGCACACACACATGTGCACACACCCTCACACACCTAATCCATCTGTATCCTAGCCACTAGTGAATAATATCCATTCTTCTCTTCAAATTTACGCATAAAACACAATAGGATGCAAGATATGCAGGGTAGTTTGTGTATAATGCCTTGTGTGTGATACATGCCATTTTGAGTTTGATTCTGGCCTTTAGAGGGAGCCAGTTCAGCACTTTCCAATGTGGTGATATATGGTCGAACTTCCTTGAGCCTGTTAGAAACCTGGCGGCCGCGTTGAGGCAGGCTTTTAAATGACCAATTTGTATTTCACTATGTTTGTGTTGTAGTGCCAACTTGATGAACATGACACACAACCAAGAAGAAAATGTATATGTCTGAGAACATTTTTCCCTGAAGAAGAGTTTTTTGTATAACCCAAAATTCATTGGGATTTTTAGTTTTCTTGAAAAATGTATAAAGGCATTATTGAATTAATTTTTTTTTTCATTTTTTCACAAGAGTAGATTTGTGTATAATTCAACTTGCATTATCATTTCAACATAAATATTGTTTGTACCTATGTATTTATTTGTGAACACAATTTGGATTTCTTAAACATTCTAATTGTGCAGTATCTTATTGAAAACGTTGGTTATTTGGACAAATGCAGTTGATGATTTAGAAACCTTAGGGACACAGTTGAGCACTTCACAGACTGGTTGCTTCCAGGTCTCGTCAGGGCAGGCTTTTAAAGGTGCCAGCGAGATCTTGGGTAAACCAGAGAGGGTAGAGCAGCCATATTCCAGTCTTGAGATGACTAATGCCTGAACAGCCATTTTCAAATCCGGAGTGTCAAGGAAGGGTTTCAGTTTCCTTAGATAGCTCTGATGGAATCTGGCTGATTTAGCCATCGAGTTGATGTGGTCCTCCATGTTCAAGTTGCCGTCCAGGGTTATTCTGAGGGATTTGGTCGAGTCCACCATGGTTGGAGGGCAGTTTAAGGCTGTAATGGCCTTGATCCATATCTCAAGCTCAGGGTTGGTTTTGGGCGGGGATATGAGAATAAATTCTGTCTTCTTTGCGTTGAGTTTGAGTTGGTTGGATGAGAGCCATTGGACAGTCAGTTTCAAGGCTTCATTCATGGAGAGAATCCCCTCGATAGAGGAGATCTTGATGTAAATCTGGGTGTCATCTGCGTACATGTGGTACGAGATGCTTGCGGTGTGTAGTACTTCGGCAAGTGGTTCTAGGTAAAGGTTGGAGAGGGTTGGGAACAGGGTTGACCCTTGGGGGACTCCAACAGTGATCGGGGAAGGGGCAGACAAATTGCCATTAATCAGGAATCTCTGTGATTGGATGTGGAGGAAACCATTCCAGGACAGAGCTACCAATTCCCATCCTGAGTTTGAGGCGTTCAAGAAGTTTCTCATGGCTGACCCTGTCGAAGGCCGAGGACAGATATAGGACGATTAGGAAACAGGTTTTGTCTTGGTCCCGGGCTTGGAGGGCATCATCCACAATGTGGAGAATGGTGTTTTCTGTGCTATGTCCGGGCCTGAATCCAGATTGAAAGCCATCTAGTAGGTGGAAATTGGTGATGTGTTATCTCAACTGCTGTTGCACACACTTCTCCAGAAGAGTGGGATGTTGGAGATGGGTCTAAAGTTGTCAGGGGAGGCAGGATCCTGCAAGGGTTTTTTTAGGATGGGGAGGGCTTGGCCGGCTTTCAGTGAATCGGGTACGGATCCCTGAAGAAGGGAGGCATTTATTATTGCAGTCCAGCTAGGAATGATAGACTGGGCGGCGGCAGCTAGGCAATTAGTGGGGAGTGGGTCATTGAAGTGGTTGTTCGGGTATAAGGTGGAAAGGATTTCTGAGACTGTGTGTTCGTCATAGCTTTTGAAGTCGGTCCAGTGTGCTTGGTTCTTTGGAAAAGCCTGTAGAGGCGGAGCGGAGGGGGGAGGCAGATGCGGAAGGGGTTGAGGGGTCGGCTTACCAAGATTTTGCTCAGTGACAGGTGTCCTTCGCTCCCTACACTGGCTTCCGGTTAGGAAGCGTATTCTCTTTAAAGTCCTGTGCCTCGCTTTTAAAATCTTGAGAGGTACAGGCCCGGAAATCCTGTCGAATTGTCTGTCTTTCTATGTTCCTGCCCGTTGCCTCCGCTCCCAAGGTCTGGCCCTTGCGGTGGTTCCCAGATTCAGGCTTAGCCGCATGGGAGGCCGCTCGTTTCGGGCACTGGCTGCGTCAGCATGGAACTCCTTGCCTGTTGAAATCCGCTTGCTTGAGGACCTTCTGACTTTCCGGAAGGCGATAAAAACCTTCCTGTTTTAGTTGTCTTTGTCCCTGCTCCTGTTTTAGCTGTTTATTTGCCTCTTTTTACTTCCCGTTGTGTTACGAGCTACCTTGTCTTTGCGCCGGGACGCTCCTTGGCTGGAGTCGCTGCGCGCACAATAAATAGACGTAACATAACATAACATAACATAACATAAATGGCGGATCCGAGTTCGTTTCCTAAGGGTGTGATTTTGTCAGAGAAAAACGAGAAGAACTACTCAGAGGATATTAGTGATTTGGGGGGTTTCTTTCGATGTTTTGGCCAGCTTATTTGATTGGTGTTCCCCAGTTCAAATCTGAAGAATTCATTTTTTTTATTGAGGATGTTTCTGTTGTAAATATTTCTGGCCTGGCGGAGTTTTAGATGTGCGGCAGTACATAGATATTATACAGGAGATGGTAGCCCTACCTGTGATTCAAAGAATCCTCATGCATAATGTATGAGGCTTTCACCAGCGAAAATACCGCGTTCTGTGTGCAGTGTCGTATCTAGGCAAAAGGTCAGTCCCTAAGAACCGTTATGTATGTAATGTAGAGGAGAATATAGGTGAAGGGTTATGATGTTACCTGAGCCTATATTAGGATACCTATATGGAATATATCAATATTTCCCGGCACATACTAAAACTTAACTTGACATTACTACTCAGAAGAGTGTTTAAGTAATACTCCAGGTTTTTATGCCACTCTGTTTTCCCAAAGACAATAGTTACTTATCGTCTACCTTAATTTGCCCCTAAATGCTGCCTATAGGAGCAACCAATAGCTTTTGAAAGTGAACCTCACCTGTAAAAACATCGACTCCAGCTGCAGGATATTTGGGGGATGAACAAAGTTTTTTGTTGGTGGTAATATGTGATAAGAATGTTTATGCCTATTTTTTGTGTGTTCTGCTGTTTTCAGTGCTACTGTGCTTTAGTCTTGCATTATTGCAAAATTATGCTGTGCTGCGTTCTGTTCTGATTTTTTTTGTGTCGTACAATTAATCTATTTATCATGTTACGTTGCTTTGTATTTGTTATTGTTTTATGTTGTGCTGTTTAATTTAGATATCTGAAAAACTACTACTACATTTCCATTATATAACCAAAGGTACTATGACAAGCAGCCATTTAATAATGTTCAAAAATACTAAAAGGCAGCTGCTTCAGCTCTTCAACCCCAGTCAGCTCAGAACTGTGTCAAACACTATGAGCCATATCACATAAAGCAAATACTATGACACTAAGGTTAGACTCAATCTATAACACCGTTTTGGGTGCACTGGTGTCTTAAGTAGGTAAAGAAGGGAAGATAATCTACCTAGATATTTTACCACCTTAGACAGTGGCAAAAGGTTGCTTGCCAAAGGAACTTTAAAGTAATGTGCTGCTTTAGTCTGCAAATTTAGCAGCCTCTGTTAACATATCTCAAGCAAACAATGAAGCATAACACAAGTACATACACTAAGAATTTGAACAACACATTTAAAATATAACAGAGCACATCAGATTGAAACAGTTAAAACAGAACACACTATACTACTGCGGTACAACACAAAAGAATCACATTGCATTAATGATCCGGGTGCTTACCTGTAACCTTCATTACTTCGAGTCCAGGTCTGCCTCACTACAGTCCTTACTGAGTGAGCATTTCTCCCATTTACAGAAGCCTATCACCTAGTCACTTTAAGAAAAGTTCCTCCAATATGGCTGCTGCATAACCAGCAGTGCCTAAAGGGGAGGAACTGCCTAATAACTTTCTGTAACCTACCAAGCGGTATAGAATATACATGAAACAATCAAGCTAAAAGGGTGGGAGCTAGGGCATTAGGACTCTATCAAGGAAGACTGGGACTCAGAGTATTGTAGATTACCGGCAGGTATCCAGGTCATTACCTCCTCTGCCCTCTTCCTCAAGCAGTCCTTACCAAAAAGCCAATACCCAAGCCACTGTGATTATTTATTATTTAGTATTTATTTATTTATGACTAACCAAAAAAAGCCGGAAAACAAATGCAGGGTTTATCCAGGAATTATATACATGTATTTATTTTTCTTCTTGCAACACCTATGCATGTGAAAAAAGAGTGCCCAACATAACAGCAAAATAAAATGAGGATTAAACAAAAAATAAGACACCCCTGCCAAAATCTGTAGTGTAGCAAGTTGCCTCTCTTTATACTATACCAGAAAGATGTATAATGTACAGAGAGTCCTGTGGTCTCTTTTGTGGTAGTGTGGGTGAGCAGTTAGGCTTATCAGAAGGTAGGCTTAAGTATTTGTTGTACACACAGTGGTAGTAAATGAGACACAGACTCAATTAATAAATCGAAGACCAATTTACAAAAATAATACTTGGTTATATTTATTTTACAGAACCACAGAAGTTCATTTTAGGTAAATACGTTTTGCAAGAAAAATACTTTACAGTTTAAAAAAGAGGGACACTGTGCAATTTTCAGACTTTGCAATGTTACTATGGGAGGAAGAAATCTTTCCGCATACATATAGATGACATTGACAAGGCCAGTCTTCAAGAGTTAGGATCAGTATTGGGCTAGGTTCAGTTCAGCACCAACAATACATCGCCAGCCACCACAAGGGCGGCGGGGTGCAGGTTGCAACTTCGAGGTTGGGTGCCCAATACAAATCAATGGGGACTGGGTCAATAGGACAGAGGCTGCTTACAGGTAAGTAGCAGTGGCTGGGGCGGTCTTATGGGGTTGTAGCAAGCACTGGATGGGACCCAAACCTGCACCAACACTACACCACCAGCGGCGCAGAAGTGGCCGGGTGCAGGGTGCAAGCACAGCATTGGGTGCCAAATGAAAAGAAGTGGCGAAAGGCCAGATCGGAAAAGGGCTACAGGCTCAGGCCAGGAGGCGGGCTGGAGAGGTACATTGCAATGCTTAGGGACATAGAGACACCTTTCATCTTCTTCACCAAGATCCAGGGTGCAGGGTTGTCTTTTGGTGTCAGAAACGGCTTACCAGAGCAGGTCGTGGTTGAGGGGGTCTCCGTGCAGAGGCTCCAGGCGATGTCGAGGAGTCCAGGAGAGGTCAGCTCAAGGTGGACTCGGCTCTGGAGTGCTTGGGAACCTTGTTGGAACTGGTAGGCCATTTGGATTCGGGCCTGAGGCGTTGGATGCAGAGGTGGGACCAGGGGCAGGCTTTGCTGTTCTTAAGGTCACAGAGTCTTTGAAGAGTATGCTGGTGAACAGATCCGCTGTTCTCTGGAGATCTAGATCTTTGTTGAAGGCAGGTAGATCCCCGGAGGTTTTGTAGGCCACTGGACTGCAGGCCGAGTCGTCTTTTGGTGCAGGTTTGTCGAGGGCTGCAGACAGGCTGGTAGGGCCAGGGCTAAGTCAGTAGCTCTCTTCAGTCCAGCCACGGCCGGTAGTAGGTGTAACTGCAGGGCGGTGACGTGGGGAGGGGGAGGGGCAGGGTGGGGGTAGTAATGTATGGATTACGGACTTTAACAGGTAAGTAAACATTTAAATAAAGAAAATTAATTTCGTTGAGTGCACTGCATCATCAAATGTGATGCAGTGCGCGCAACTAAATTCGTTTTATTTATTTAAATGTTTACTTACCTGTTAAAGTCCGTAATCCATACATTACTACCCCCCACCCTGCCCCTCCCCCTCCCCACGTCACCGCCCTGCAGTTACACCTACTACCGGCCGTGGCTGCTGCAGTCTTTTTTTTTTTACGGAGTTTTATATACCGCAAACTTGACCCGGTATTGGGTATCAGAGCGCTTTACATAGCACCAGTAGTGTTACATGAGGACACACATTCATGGCATGGGGAGATTAAGTGATTTGCCCAGAATCACAGAATGTTTAACGTCATTGCCGAGACTCCAACCCAGTTCCCCAGATTCCAGGTCGACCGCCCCAGCCGTTAGGCCAACTCCTCTCTTCTTCTCTGGTGGTTGTGACTTAGTAGTGTAGTGTAGTTCCTATATTCCCAATAGGCTCTGCGCATTGGAATAACATATCCTATAGATATGACGTAGGACATAAGTCAGTAGGTCTCTATCGATTATACTAAACTTAATTGTGAGTGCCAGCTAGCTCAGAGGTCACTAGAAACTTTCTTTAATTCACAAGAAGGGATTAGTTTCTGACAACCGCATAAACATGACAACTTTGTTTCCCTGGGATTGGAAAATATCTTCAGAGTCGTAGAAACAATAGATAAGTATTTCACTCAGTCAATCATGCATGCTTAGTTTATACAGAGTTGCAGAGAAGTAGTGAGACGGGCGTTTCAATAAAACATTTATTGAACAGTCTTCTTTCTCATGCAAGAGAGGTGAACTGCTACAATCGTTAGACAAAATGCAAAGTATAATGCGTACAGCGAGAATGGTATTATAAAATAATACTGTAATAGCATTGTATGGTTTCTAAGGCATATGAAAATACATACATAAATAACATAGGCTAAAATACTCAACTGGTGCTTCTAAAATACGCCTACCCCAATGTACCTAACCTAGGTCTAGTACGAGGGAAGAAGTAAGTATGGTCTTTAGCATAGGTTTAGTTTTTGCCAAGAATCTATCAAAGGTTTCTCTAGGTTCTAATCAGCTCCATACCTTAAAATTAAGGAGGTCTAGTATCTCTGTCTCGGGACTCAATTTACCAACACCCCGCAAGGGGAGTCAGAAACACTGGAGCTGGATTTCTCAGCAGAGGAGGGCAACTTCCTGATCAGTACGTCAGATGGAGAGTCGGCTTCCTTCGGCACTTGCTGTAGCGAGCTGCGTCGGGCAAGTAGGTCGTCAAACTGCTCCGAATCACCGTGCTTTGCCATAGCAAGTGAAGGTATATTTATACCTTGAAGGTGTTTAGGAATGCCCTGTTTGACGTAAAGTCGGGGATATGAACGTCATGAGTGAACCCCTAAGGAATAGATGTTCATTGTAAAACTAACTGAGTTCTTGGAGAAACCAATATTTAAGCAAGGGGAAGTCCCTAATAGCTTAAGCTGGTTTTCCAAGAAAACATTGTGACGTTGGTGAACGGATGTAAGTAACCATGCCTGTATTTGGGTTGCATGGGCTATGCCTAAATAAGGGCTTGGTTTCTATGCCTATATAAGGGCAATGTGAATTGTACCTATATAAGGGCATGAATCGGGAAAATCCATTCGGAATCTAAAACGCCATACAACAGTAGTGTCACCTAATTACTAGATTTAGGGGTGTTTTAAGGGAGTGACAGGTAGTGGCCAATGGGCCCCTTGTAGTGTCTACACCCCCTATTATTCTCACCTCCTATGGGAAGGGGACATAAATCTAGCTCTGATTGGATAAGTCCCACTATCTTCAAAATGTGGAGCACTAAAAAGTGTATTTCACTTCACATACATCACCTAAGGGGTGGAGTTGGCAGAGGGAGGCACACATCCTATTCTTTCTAAGTTTTCTCACTTGTCCTCCCATCAAAAAGGGGGTGAAGACAGGAAGGGGGCCTGCTCCCTCTAACAGGAGAGGCTGGGGTTGCATTACAAAGGCAGCAAGGCTTTTGAAGCTCCCCGCCACAGAAGGCTCTTCCTGACCATGGGGAGGTCGGAACACCTCCACCCAGGAAAGGCATTGTTCTACAGCTCTGAGTGCACAGGCACTCACCCCATATAGTCAGAACACTGTCAGGTGGTATGAGGCTAGCTTAGGTGAGTCGGCACTCACACTAAGGCTAGGTAGGTTTCAGGGGGTCCTCTGACTGCAACGTTTAATAAGTCTGACATTGGAATCAGTTTAGGTTTATTATGCTGAGATGTTTGGTACCATACACCCCATATTTGAGTGAAGCCAACAAGGAACTTGGGAACTTGTAAAGATGAGTGTCCAACACATGCACAATATCTGAGCATCAACAAGGATATTGCAGGGGCATATCTGCTCATGCAGATATGCCCTCATAGGGGATATAGTGCTCCCTGCCTTAGGGATAAGGCCTGCTAGAGAGGTATCTTACCTATATTTTATGCAGTGGCTATGGGCATGGCATACCAGGATGTGTGCCATGTCGGCTCTTCAGTTTTGTCTGCACCAAGACACACAGGCTGCAGTGGCAGAGTCCATATTCTTGTTGAGGGACCCCTTAGGTTGGCACACTTCATACTGCAGCCCTTAGGGTCCTCTTCAGTGCCAATGGACTGGGTACCAGGGGTACCATCTACTAGGTACGAACAAGGGCCACTGAAATGGCACTATCAAGGCCTCACTGGTGGTCAGACTTAAGTATCCAGCCTCAAATGCAGTGGCATGTAGTAATGCCATTGTTAGGACCAGGTGATCTACATATGTATTATACATTTCTATTGGGAGTCCTTCCAAACCTGGCTTCTTCTTGGCTGCCAGTTTCATCAGGCCCCCTGATAGCCTCAGTTGAAGAACACTCTGAGCTTTTGTATAATTTGCAGTATTATTGTTGGAAACAGCCATATTAGTTTACTCTTGCATGTATAGAGTGGCATGTGGGTTTACTGAAATTGCTGTTATGGGAGTGCCCTTATGTTCGGGTCTAGCGAGTCATGCTAACAGTCTATTACTTTATCCCCCTTGATGTGTGATCTCATCAAATATGTGAAGTTGTCAATACACCATATTTTCTCCATCTGATCAGTGTATTGTTCTTTAGCCTAACAGAGTGGTTCTCTACCCGTGGTATTACGTAGGTCTTCTTGTTCTAGTTCTGTTAGTAAATCTTACAAGGCGTCCACCTCTAGTTACACTGTCCTGTGGGTTCTGACTATTGCAATGACCACTGATGAATATCTTTGAGGCTTCCTATTATGCCTTGGAAGAAGGTAGAATCCTAATTTTGTGAAAATATGTATCTAGAACCCCACCTAATATACCCTTGAAAGCTAGAGTTTGTATAGGATCTTAACTTATCCCATTCGGGTATCACAAATGATGTGTGCCCTCCACGCAAAGTTTGAAGACAAGGCTGCTATGAATGCAGAGTATTAAGTATAGAGGGCATAATGCTGCCCAACCCCACTCGGGGGCATTAAGCCTCCCTTCTACTAAACAATTGATGTATGTTTCCACTTTTTCAGTGGGAACTGTTCGTTTGTTGTTCAACATAAATATTGGGATGGTGCTAGACTGATTCTATACACTCCATTAGGATAAGTTGGCTTATAGTACTGCTAGTCTCACAATGGTACCATAAGTACCCTTAATCCTGAGAAAGTAACAAATGGATTGGGCAACCTCAGGGCATGACAACCCTGACTCTCCTAGGAATTGTGGTAACAGATCTAGAGCCTTTTTGCTCCATCACTCATGCATAGCCAGAGAGATACACAAGAAATACAAAAAGAGGTGTTTCAATATTTATTTAATCGTTGGGATTCTTGTGTAAAATATATACCCTGCAATGATTAATAGACAGAAGCAGATGAAAGTGAATAGCAATGTGAGAACTATGAAAAGGAGAAGAAATTCCACAACTGTGCAAAACCAGTATATATATGCTGTCATATAGGTACGGTGTATAGTGTATTTCTACTATGTGCTCCCTAACCTTGTTACCCAGGGCGGGTGATCTTCCAAAATCCCTTCCTGGATGTTTGAGGTCCCTGGCTTGGTCCCAAGTTGCCAATCCCTCCTCGCTGGGGGGAAACTGGAATCAGCTGGGCTAAGTCTCCGACAACAGCTACCTCTCAGTGACAGCAGAGAGCTCTTCTGATTTAAACACAAAAATAAATGCATATGTATATATAATATCAACATCCAGGATTCCGTGCCGAGGCCCCAGCCAGGCTGACATTGTTTATCCTCTTGTGATAGCTGTGTCGCCTTATGGATGAACAACAATATTTGCACAATGTGCATTTGGGCCTTGTACTAAATGTTCAAGGTGTCATGATAGTGTGCCAACAAATTGAAAATGTAAACAATATGGTTTCAGAGAAACTAATCCTACACTATAACATACACAAATGTGTGTCAAGAGTCATCATAAGGAAAAGAAGGCAACTTAAGAAATGTGTGCATGTAAAATGCCTGTGTTTCTTCCTGGGCCTAACCCAGCCACGTAACACCATATCTTCCCTCCCTTGAGGTCCAGCAAAACCTTGTAAGTCGTAAATGGAATTTTAAGCCTCATCCTTGCAAATACTAGCATAATATGCCATTGCCTAGCATATAATGTTCCTTCCCCCTCCATTACCGATGCAGTCGTACCCCCTAAGTTAGTGTTATGTGGCACATTTGTATAAAGGCTATTCCAGACCCTTACATTTAAGAAAAGAGTGTGTTTTATACCATTTGCTTATTGTGTGCATGCACAGGACATTCAAGGTAACAAATGGGTAGCTAAAGTATGGCCGCCCTGTGGTTAACCCAACTCCAATGGAGATGGGGGAACTTCAAGCTTGTCGGGGAGGGAGCACCACCAATTTATGGCAGTGCTAGTATAACATCAAAATCTAGATTTTGCTCTTTGTCTCATTCACAAGTTTATATCTTTCTTTTTCACCACAATATGTATGAAAGTTGTTTATGTCATGTAAACTGCAAATGCATTTCCTGTGAAATCTTTGTAGACATATTTTAAAACTATAAGTGGCATAATGCTCAGAAACCATATATAACTCTGCAATGAATAATTTAGACACTCCTGTGACCATATGGCCTAAATCGACAGCCGTGTTGCTATTGCTTAGATTTAGGATGTATTAGTAGAGCATTATTATGACAAGGAGAAACAGAGCCTTCGTTCACAGGAATTGCCTTTATGTCACAGGTCAGTAACAATTAAGTAAGCAGCAAAAAGACGCTACTGCAGCTCAGTCACTGCCTCTCCAACACCCTCCCAGATTCTCTCCCCCCCCCAAATTCCAACATCACATCTTAAGATTCAACTCCAAACCCAATAAGAACATCTTTATGTCATTTACGTGGATCTAGAATCAGAGTTTGACTAAGTCTTATTAGGTAGGCTCTGGGAGACACTTAGAAAAAAGGAGATTTCCAAGAGACTTTTAGACACTCTGTTAGACCTGGCCCTTTTTGTAGGTTTAACCCTGAATGTTTTGCCTTTAGCCTCATATTTTTCTGACCTTGTTTTTGTTGGCTATAGGACTCTGGGCACTTTAACTCTGCTGATCAGTGCTAAAGTGCATAAGCTCTCTGTGGAAATTGTGAATATGATTAGGTATCCATAGTTGGCATATTTCATTTACTGGTAGGTCCCTAGTAAAGTGCACTGATTGTGCCCAGGGCATGTAAATCAAATGCTGCTAGTGGGCCTGCAGCACGGGTAGGGCAACCCACATGAATAGCCCTGTAAATGTGTCTCAGACCTACCACTATAGTGTCTGCGTGCACAGTTTAAAACTGCCATGTTAACCTGGCAAATGCACCCTTTGCCAGGCCCTAACCTTTCCTTTTCCAAATGTAAGGCACCCCTCAGGTAGGCCCAATGTTCCCCCATAGGCAGGGTGCAGTTTATATGAAAGGAAGAACAAGTACTGGTGTGTTTTACATGTCCTGATAGTGAAATACTGTAACCTGCCATTGGGACAAGAAAGTGAAATGGAGTTTAGGGTTTCTAAACTCAGAATTTAATAACACACCTTTTAGTGAAGGAGGTTTTTAAATTGAGTGTTTGCAAATGTCACTTTTAGAAAGTGAGCATTTTCTTGCTTTACAATTCCGTTTGCCTCTGCCTGTTTGAGTTTTCACCATCTTGATTTAGAGTTACAGGAGCTGGGGATATGCATTGACTCTAAACAGTCACAAGGGTGGTTGAGGTGTGCCTTGACTGGGTGACTCATCGCTAGGTTGAATAGACCTGATCTTCATTTAGAGTGGTGGGAGAAGTTTTGCTAGCACCTGAATAGACTGTGTTTCCTGTACACAATGCTGTCTACACTCCCTGTGGTCATGCTGGACCAAGGAGGCCAGAACTGCTTTGGACTGAGCTCAGTGACTCTGAAGCAAAGAGAACAATGAGAAAATATGGTATGAGACATTAAACCCCAGGGATTTAGATTACTTCTGGAAACAAGAGGACCCTGCCAAGAAGAAGAGCTTAAGAGCTGTGTGAGGAGTGCTGTATTTTCTGTGTGAGGAGTGGGTTGGCCTGCATTTTCTGCTTCTATCTGTGGTGGAGGAAGAGGACTGACTCTTTTTTCCCTGCTGTGGTATCCTGCTATTGAAGAAACTCCAAGGGCTTGTGCATGTTTTCTTCCTGTTGGAAGTCTTAGTGAGATAAAAGGCTTAAGCTCCTTGATACATCTAAACAAACCTGTCTGGAAGGAGAGCTGCAAAAGCTGTGTGAGGGGTGCTGCCCCTGATGTTTGTGAGATGGGACAGTCTGCAGATGCTGCTCCTATCTGGAGCAGGGCAAGGACTGGACTGTTCTTCGCTTTTTATTTTTAAAGCAACGCACATGTTGAGCGCTTCCTTAGTGGCACCAGCCTGTGATGTGCTGGAAGCGCTTTGTCAGGGTGAGCTGTGCCCAAACTGAGGAATCTCCAAGCAGGCTTCCCCACATTGCCAGACGATCGCCGCAAGTGTGGTCTCTGCTTGGGCTGAGAAGAATCCCCTTAGGGCTTGACTGTCGGTGCCGCAGCAACCACCGCTCATGCTATGGAGGGAACTCAGCCCCCTCTTGCCTGCTCCAGATTCTAGGAGGACACCATGAGGGGTGGTAGCCATGCACCTAGTGTTTGTACACGCCTCTGCTTCCGAAGCATGATCCGGGATCTGCTCCAGAGAGTAAGAGGAGCTCTTTTGGTGCAGCCAGGAGGAGCTGTGATGGGAGTTGCCTGGGCCATGCTATTTGACCTAGCTGGGGTCTGAGGCAGCCTGGAGAATTTTCAACTCGCCCAGAGATAGAGTGACTCACTCTACTGCTGGCAGGTGTCTGGGGCTATCCAGCAAGGTCTCTCCCCAATCGCCTGGTTTGAATTCAACTGCCAGAGCACAGAAGGGTCCCTGCCGGGGTTTTGGGGTATGTGTGCACCCCCCATTGGTGCATGCTTAGGGTGCACTGAGTGGCCACAGTTTTTGTCGCCTGCCTGGTCCCAAGAAGCCGTGCTAAAAAAAGCCCATGAGTACTTTGCAAGCACCAGGGAAATTACAGTATTTAGGCTAAGAGGCACGCAGAGGCTGCTATGCACTGCACCTGGTACCTAAGTACCTTATCAATGGTAGTAGTGGCTCAGGAGCAGTATAGATTTGTTTCTAGGGTACTAAGTAGTGACTCATGTACAATAATATCTATTGATTTATCTGTAACATTACTGCTACATTATTATATGCCCTGATATTAAGGTACATGTCGTTTGAATCTTTGTAAAGACAAAATAATTATTTTATGGAACTGCATATTATGCACAGTGATGGTGTTTTGTGACTCGTGCAACTTGTAAGTATTTGCTTTATTGCACTGAATGTGGAGTTATGACAATTGCCTATTTGGCAAAGTGATTTATGTGATTGTGGTCTATGTGTTATATAAAATATAAGTGATATTTTTATGTAATCTTGTGTGGCGTCTCTTTTGTTGTGAGTGAAGTGTGTCACTGGTGTGTGTGTGTTGCACAAACGCTTTACACATTGTATCTGGGATAAGCCTAACTACTCTGCCAAGCTACCAAGAGGGTGAGCTGGGGTTATCTTGAGCGTGTCACTCTCATACCCAGACTAGAGTGGTGAGTTCTGCCTTGATAAGGTGCATACCCTAGCCAGCCAGAAACCCCATTTCAAAACACACTCTAATAAGCCCCCATTCGGATACTTGTGCCCAAGTCCGATGGGATCAGCAAGGTGAGCTTACCCACCATACAAAAGGTAGACGAGGAGTGTGAAGGGCTGCATGTTAGCCCCTACTCTCTTCCCCCGCATCTGAATGATGTTATAGCCATCATGGAACAGTGTAGGAGTGATGCATCTTGTATTGCGGGCCGCAGAGCAACCATACTCCTATTTGCAAATGATACCTTGTTCGTATCCAAAACCCCTGCGGGCTTACAGATCTTGATGGATCAGTTTTCCGACTTCTGTAGTGAACAGGGACTTGAAATCAACTTGGGTAAAACAAAGTTCATTGGGCCTTTAAAGGGTCCATCAAACTGAGTGAGCTTGGAAAAGGGTGACTGAATTTAATTACCTGTGCATCAGGCTCTCTTCCAAAATGTCCTGGCTCCCCCACATCAGGAAAAGTGGCCTTAGTCTGTCACAGTATGTCGCAGGGATCTGAAGGTTATTCAGCTCCTCAAAAACTAGACAGACTTCTTCAGCTCTCGACATCTACCAATCCAAGGCAGTAGGGAGTGCCTTTTATGACACGAATTATAGGGCCACATGGGTCTATCAACTGTCAACTGGTGAAAATAACTTTTTAATATCAATATTGAAGCTGCCCAAGAATACCCCTACTCTTCCCGTGTTATAGGACATTGACATAATATCAACCTCCAGCAAGACCAGGCTTCAAACAATTGCATACTGACAGAGACTGAGGTCTACTCCGGCCTTAGCCTACTACTAGTGTGCCTTCAAAGAGATAGTTTCCATGGACAAGGGTAGCAATATCAAGTTAAGTCATCAATTACTTAACTGGGCCTAGAAGACCTTTGGGGTTATTAGCCGCCCACACAAACTAACATCTAAAGCCCAGATTAGGGATCTGTACTGGGCATTTTTTTGGAGCTCAGAAGTCTGCAATTAGAGTGCTGGCTCACTTACTGCTGATTTAAATGACCTTAAGCATCAAGGTAGGCTTGTAGTTTTCCTTGACAATATTACGGTGCTGCTAGCTAGGTCACTGTATGTCAATTTCAGGTTTGGCACACTCCCTGTGAAAAGTGGAAGAGTGCCCTAGACCAGTGTATCATGTGGTCAGTCTGTCTACAGGTGGACGAGTCACTTTTGCATTACTTCTTCTCTTGTCCAGGCTACAGATGTCCAATAAAGAGAGGGATTCTTCTGATAGTCAGGTAGCTGGGCCGGAGGGAGTGCCACACCGCTCTCAGGCTGCTGCACATGGAAACAATTGAGGCAGTTGTCTATGCAGTAGCTACCTTTCTTCATTGGAGCTGGACTATCTGAACAAATGCTTTGTCCTATATGCAACTTGCTGTACCTAGTGGCTCCTGCTGCCAACCAATGATATCAATGTCAGAGCTATTTGATTTGTGGAGTGTCTTACGTGTTTTTATGGAGCTGAATGCTCCGCCTATTATGCTACAGTGTAACTTTTGTCAATACTGGATGTTTTTGTTAAATCCACATCCTGCGTAATTATCCCAACCATGCTATTGGACAGTATTTGTTAAGGCCTAGGAAATGTGTCTTAGAGCTCCTACAAGCCTTTATAGACAAGGCTACACAGTGCTCCATGGATCTTTCCATGTTTTGTAAAGCGGGTTATCCCCATATTAATGCCATTTTTTTCATAAAACTGGCACATCAGTCGAAGCTTTGTTACCTATGTAGGCTCTTATGCTCTCATACAATAACATGGGACACTGATAACCAGAAAAATATGTAGCACAGCGGCACTGTTAATTTGAGTCTAGGCCATTTTTACTCTGTATTTGCTAGTTTTTTCAATTTCATCATGATATGAATTGACATATTTTAATGCATTGACATATGTTATTGCCTTTTATCTTTGTATGCTTTTATTGTTTTCTGAAAACCAAAATAAAGTACGATTGATTGATTTAATGAGGGTTTGTAATCGATTCTTATGATAAAATGTGTGCCCCAAAGATAAGTTCCATGAGGTTCGGAAGCCAATATGCATGCCACCAGTTCTTTTTCAATAATAGAATAATTCTGCTCAGCTTCCCTCAATGTGTTTTCCTGCTGTTGCCCCCTCTGATTCTGTGCCCCGCTTAATGACGTCCGTGCCCCCTTGATCCCTGTACCTGCGCGTCTCCTTCCCACGGTCGCTCCGCTCCGCTTCCCTGCCCCCATCCCCGCTGCTGCTTCCCCTGCGGCCCCCCCTCTGTGCCAATTCGCTACCCTTGCAAACACACCTCTCGCCTACCAGCTGCTCCTCCCTCCCCTCCTCCCCATATATGGCGAGAGCGACCCTTGACCTTCCTGGTAGGTCACTTCCCCCCCCGCTGCAGCTCCGCCTGCACCCCCGCTGAGGTGTACTGATCACCGCTGAAGTCGAGGCCCTCCACCACCCGCAAGCTCCACCTCGCCTCATCCCTGGTGGCCAGTGGTGGCCTTGGTTTGTTTCCACTCCACTGTGCCCCTCTCTGCCTGTCCGCTCCTCTTCTGTGCCCCCCTGCCCCCCGCTCGCTGTTCTGTACCCCATTTCCTGATTCTGTGCCCCGTCTGATTCTGGGCCCCGTGTTTTCCTGCTGTTGCCCCCTTTGATTCTGTGCCCCGTTTTCTTCTGCTGTTGCTCATTTTGATTCTGTGCCCCGTGTTTTCCTGATGTTGCCCCCTCTGATTCTGTGCCCCGCTTGCTGACTTCCGTGTCCCCTTGATCCCTGCCCCTGCCTGTCTCCTTCCCGCGGTCCCTCCGCTCCGCTTCCCTGCCCCCATCCCCGCCACTGCTTCCCCTGCGGCCCGCCCCCTCCACGCCCATTCGCTGCCCCTGCAAACACACCTTCCGCCTCCCAGCTGCTCCTCCCTCGCCTCCTCCCCATATATGGCAGCCGCGCCATTGCCGCGCCTTCGGCCGGTCTGCGCCTATCCGCGCATGGACCGCACCCAGCGCCAGAACCCCTGCCCCCCGTACCAGCCACGAAGTCCGCCTCCGCTACGACGCCAACACCCTCGTCGCTCTCAACCCAGGAAGGACCTACACCTGCTGCAAGGCCACCCCGAAGCGCACCTACGGTCCCTTCACCTGCCTGAACTGTAGCTGCTCCTGCCTCGAAGGCACGAGATACCCGCCACGACAGAACCCACCCGACTTAGATGCATCCTGATCAACACCCGCTCCGCACACAAACACGCCATCGAGCTCTGGGACCTACTCGACACTGCATACCCGGACGTCGCCTTCCAGACCGAGACCTGGATGAACGAAGTCTCCTCACCAGATCTCGCCATAGCCATCCCCAACAGGGTACAAGATCATCCACAGAGACCGCACCAACGGGGCCGGCGGAGGAATCGCCATCGTCCACAAAAACACCATCAGGGTCTAAAAAAACACCAACAACACCCTCATCACCGCCGAACACATGCACTTCCAGATCCACACGGACCCGAAGACCACCCTAAGAGGCACCCTCGTCTACAGACTGCCAGGACCCTGGCCTCAATTCTGCAACTCCATTGCTGACCTCATCAGCACGCACGCGCTGACCTCCACCGACTACACCCTCCTCGGAGACCTGAACTATCATCTGGAGAACAACAACGACAACAACTCCTCCACCCTGATCGACAACCTCGCCAACCTCAGACTAAAACAGCTTGTCACGACGCCGACCCACATCGCCGGTCACACTCTTGATGCCATCTTCTCCTCAAGCCCCCACGTCACCTTCAGCCATGCCTCCGAACTCACCTGGACAGATCACCACTGCATTCACTTCTCCTTCCGAAAACCCCCCACACACCACCGCACCCTACAGATCCCCCGTCGCCGCTGGGGCAAAGTCACTGAGGAACAACTACAGACAAGCCTCGCACTCAACCCTCCGACCAATCCCACCAACCCCGATGATGGTGCACTCACCCTCAAACGCTGGATGAACGACTGCGCCAACACCATTGCCCCGCTGAAAAAAACCCACCAACAGAGACACTAGCAAAAGAGCCAGCTGGTTCACCCCGGAACTCCTCGCCTCAAAGTGCACCTGCCGGAAATTGGAGAACATATGGCATAGCGACAAGACGGCGGACAGCCGCCCTGCCCACAAACACGCCATCCGCAACCACCACCACCTCATCGGGACCGCCAAAAGGATGTCCTTGACAACAACGCACACAACAGCAAGGAGCTCTTCAACATTGTGAAGGAAGTCTCCAACCCCAGCTCCAGCGCCAACGACACCCCGCCATCGCAAGCCCTGTGCGACTCCCTCACCACCTTCTTTCACCGAAAAATCACCGACTTCCATGACAGTTACAAATCCCGGACAACCCCTACAGGCCACGCCGCACTGGACCCACCGCACCCCACCATCCAAGACTCCCTGACAAACTGGGCCGACGTGAGCACCGAGGACACAATCAAGATCATAGACACAATCCACTCCGGATTCCTGTCTGACCCTCTCCCACACCACATCTTCAACAAAGCCAGCCACTCTATCGCACCCCACCTGTGCAACATCATCAACCTCTCCTTCGAGACCGCTACCTTCCCTGAGAACTGGAAGCACGCAGAGATCAACGCCCTACTGAAGAAACCCAAGGCAGACCCGAGCGACCTCAAGAACTTCCGGCCCATCTCTCTGCTTCCGTTCCCAGCAAAGGTCAATGAGAAGATAGTTAACATCCAGCTCACCCGTCACCTCGAAGACAACAACATCCTGGACCCCTCCCAATCAGGATTTCGCAGCAACCACAGCACCGAAACCGCCCTCATCGCCGCCACAGACGACATCAGGATCCTTCTAGACAACGCCAAGACGGCGCCCCTCATCCTCCTAGATCTCTCCGCTGCCTTCGACACCGTTTGCCACCACACACTACGTACGCGCCTCCAAGACGCAGGGATCCAGGAGAAGGCCTTGTACTGGACCACCTCCTTCCTCTCCGGCAGAACTCAGAGACTCCGCCCCCCCGTTCCGATCCGAGGCCTCCGAGATCATCTGCGGCGTCCCACAGGGATCCTCCCTCAGCTCCATGCTGTTCAATGTTTACATGGCACCACTAGCACGCATCGCCCGACAGCACGACCTCAACAAAATCTCCTACGCCAACAACACGCAGCTGATCCTCTCCCTCACCAAGGACCCCCTCACCACCAAATACCACCTCCATCAGGGAATGAAGGCCGTTGCCGACTGGATGAAGGAAAGCCGACTTAAGCTGAACTCAGACAAGACGGAGATCCTCATCCTCGGGCCCAACCCCTCAGCATGGGACGACTCCTGGTGGCCAGCATCAATGGGGACCCCCCCGGCCCCTACCGACCACGCACGCAACCTGGGAGTCATCCTCGACTCGAAACTCACCATGACCAAACAAGTCAACGAAGTCTCGTCCACCTGCTTCAACACCCTCTGCATGCTCTGCAAGATCTACAGATGGATCTCGACAAATACGAGGAAAACAGTCACCCAGGCCCTAGTCAGTAGCATACTCGACTATGGAAACGCCCTCTACGCCGGAGCCTCATCCAAGCTCATCAACAGACTACAAAGAATACAGAACGCCTCTGCACGCCTGATCCTCGACGTCCCGCGCTGTGACCACATCACCCCCCACCTGAGGAACCTACACTGGCTCCCCGTCGACAGACGGATCTCCTTCAACTCCTGTTCCATGCACACAAGGCACTCCACAAAACTGGCCCAGCCTAACTCAACAGCAGACTATCCTTCTAAGTACCCAACAGGACACTCCACTCCACTGACCACGCCCTGGCAACAGTCCCGCACATCCGTATAACCACCTCTGGAGACAGATCCTTCTCCCACCATGCCGCCAAGACATGGAACACCCTCCCCCTCTACCTACAACAAACCGAAGCACTACTGACCTTCAGGAGACAACTCAAGACCTGGCTTTTCGACCAGTAGCAGCATCACCCCCTCCCCCCCACTCCACCAGCGCCTTGAAACCCTTGCGGGTAAGTAGCGCGCTTTACAAATTAACTGATTGATTGATTGATTGAATGTCTTAGAAGCTTATGCAACACCTCATTCTTCCTTACTGTTCCTCTCCATCAAAACACCTCCAATTCCAACAGCACTCACAGCTACATACGTTACACACTCCTACCCTGCAACTATATGTTTCAAAATAGGCACTGCAATTATGTCTGGCCACACCCCATTCAGGCTTCTCGTTCTTCCTCAGAATCTTCCTTAGATGTTCAACTTTATAAGCATAATTTGTACAGATTTTGCATAATATGTCAGTCAAACCGAAAACAGAAGACAATTGTTCCTTTGTTTGCAGTGTTGGTGCATCATGAATGATCATCCTTTGGTGTGATTCGTTCAGCTGAGTTTGAATGTCATAAATTCCCTACTTTGCTGCTAGCATAATTACATTTATCAATTCTCAAAGCCAGTCAGCCCTTCCTATGTAAGCTATCAAAACTTCCCCTAAGTTATTGTCATGGTACAATTAGTTTTTCTGTCAACCAAAATGTAATCTTGGAAGGCAACTGCCCCATATAACCCATCCAGGGCCACCTTAGTGATCCTTTGAAAAACAGCTGCGGCACTGGCCAATCCGGAAGGTCTGCGTTTATATTGGAAAATACCCTCTTGTGTAATGAAAGCAGTGAGGAACTTAGGACCACTTGTACAAAGCTCAGAAATTGTGATTGCCCATTAGCAAAGTATTGCGAATCACAACTAAGGAATCACAATTAGGGTTGTATGTAGGCCTTGTGAGATGAATTTGCGACTTTCAAAGCATGTGAGTCGCAATTTTTGGAATCGCATTTTGGATTTCCTATTTAGCGAACGTATTCGCAAATTGCGAATGCCATGTCAAAAATACTGATCAGCACTTCCTGGAACAAGGGCCACACCCTAAAATCCAAACATCTGAATTAGGATGTGCTCCCCCGTGGCTGCCAGAGAAGGAGAGAGAGAGAGAAGGTGTAGGAGGCTGCTCTAACTGCAGACATCTGTGGGCCACATGGATTTCATCACCACTACCCCAACCAACATGTCATCACCAGGAAGGAAAGATGGAGACGGGTCAGGAAGAGAACATTTAGCTTTACTGAAAAGGAGATTGAAATCCTCACTGATGAATGCTGCACCCACCATTCCCTGTTGTTTGTCAAGGCCTTCATGACTGTTCCTGAGACCCAAAAAAAGAAAATCTAGACTGACATGCAGGCAAAATTAAACGCTGTTGGGGTCACTCAGCTCTCTGTAGAGGAAATACGTAAGAGGCAGCACGACCTCAGGTCGAGGACTAAGGAAAAGTTTGCCAGACTCCTTGCAGAGAGCAGTGCGACATGGAGATGACCCTCCACAGTACCCCCACCTTCTGCCATAGAAACCATTGAGCCCGATGCAGTTTCTCGATCTAGATACCTCAACTCCTGGACCCAACCCAAGTAAGTGGTGCATGTACATTGTACACTTACTGAAGCCAAATCAGTGCATCATGGGACATGTAGTACAAGACACACAGTAAAGGTTTTTAAAGTTCATTTTAACTAAAACAATGGTATGATTAGTTGGCACACAAACAGATAAACCTAGATTTTTTCTGCATCACAGGTGTATCTGGTCAGCACACTTATGGGGCAGAGTCTGGGGCAGGTGAGGCAACTCATATAGATGAAGAGGAAGACCCAAATCAAATCCAAAGTGGAACCTCCACATCACATGCCATCCCATTCACTGATGTCTTTTCACCTCACGCTGCATCACTAGAGGAGGATGTGGGCCATCCACAAACAAGTCCCATAGTGAGACTACACCAGTCGCGTCTATTGGGACATGGCCAACAAGACGTAGGGCACGACCTATGCCACAAACACTTCCACTGATCCCATAGGCATCAGAGGAAACGCAGGTATGTGGAGGGCTGCAAAAGTCCATGTTGTGCATTCAACAGCTGCAACATTATCAAATAAAGATCATATACAGGAAGTTGCAGAGCATGCATGACAGTATGGCAGTGGGATTTGAAAATCTTGCCAGACAAGTGGTAGAGAACAAAACCAAATTGGACTGCAAGATAGACAGTATGACAGCTTCCCTTGAGAAGCTGTGTTTACAATTATTCAGTACTGACTCTGGTCAGACATGCAGGAATAGACACAGTGCAGCCAGGTTAACCACACTACGCCGCTCTATCAGCCGACTGGCACATGCTACAGCAACCCTCTGCAGAAGGACTGTCAATGTACAGGATGAAATGGGCTCACATTAGTGGCAATGTGACAAGGTGTCTGCAGCTAATAACATCTGCTGTTGAGGCTAGGCAGACTGACTGCATTGCAGTGGTCATAAGCAGAGAAAGGGCTGATAGTGAGGACAGATCTAGCAACAGCAGTGTCTCTACCTCAGATGCCAGGTCTTTGAGACACAGCAGCAGCCAAGCACATGCTGCTACATAACAAGGAGGTAGCCCGTCTGACTGTAGGGGTAAGGAACATTGAGCTGTCTATGCAGATTTGAATGGCATCCTTTAGTTTACTCCTATCAGGTGAATTAATCAGCTGAGTTGTTTTTTTAATGTATGAATGTGTGTTCACTCCAGACTACGCACCTGACAATAAAGGTATTTTGGACTACATGCCATCAACAGTGTCTTGAGTTCCTTTAACATGCCCAATGCATTATTATTGATGACGTTCCTCTCAGAGTAATGTGTGGTGATGTGGTCCCGGAGCCTTCTCCCATCCACTGCTCTGCTCCCATCTCTCGGCTGCTGTGCTTGTGGCTCAGGATCTTCATGCTCTGAATCTGACTCAGACACCTCAATGTATATGCCTCTACTGGTGGCAATATTGTGGAGGATAGCACACATTGCTACCTTCTTGCAAGCTATTTTGAGTGCATATTGTAACTCACCCCCACTGTTGTGTGCAGGCACCTGAAACTTGATTTCAGTAGGACAAATGTCCGCTCAGTGACACTTATTGTGGAATACTGTGCCTTGGAATATTGGCGCTCATTTTGGGAGGTGGAAGAAAGGTACGGTGTGAGGATTCTTGGACGCAGGGCATACACATTGTCACCTGCAAAACAGACATAGTTGTGAGTCTACATGACATAATGAATAGTTGACCACACACATTTATTTCTTAGTAACTTTCTATTCTGTACCTAATATATATCCATCATCAAATTCCCCTCTATCAAGCCATCTGCTTATTCCGCTGTGTCTAAACATGAAGGAGGCATGGGTGCTGGGATGGGGGACATGTGGGCCTATGTGTCATATCTATACACTCTATCACATGGGTAAAATTTGCAATCCTGTAAAAATCTAATATAGTACTATGCATTTCCTGGGCATTCCTGGGTATGTATGTGTGTTGGGGAATTTAGATCAGCATTGAATTTAGCAATGCACAGAAGATCCGTGAAAGCACACTATTTGACACCCCTCCTGCTACTGAAATCACACCCGGGTACCTGCCAGAGGCTAATAGGTGTAATGAGAACAACATCTGTACATGTGTAGGGCTTTCGTTACTGCGCAGGCTTCTGTTTTAAAGATGTCGGTGTAAACCCTTTTACATTCTGAATCAGTTTATATACTCTTCACCCATTTAGCACCTGTTTAAAATTTGTGCTAAATTGCATGTGTAAAGGTTGATTTAGTGACTATTCGCCATTTGCGAATATGATTAACATACCTTTTGCAATTCGCAAATAGGGATTTCCCATTTTCCCACAGTTATATCGCAACTTGCAGTTTGCAAATGGCTTTTGTATATATCGCGGACAACAATTTTTCTGTTTGTAAACTCTTTTGAGACAGTTTTGCGAGTTTTAAACTTTTTGTACATGTGGCCCTTAGTGTATTCATGTAAAACCGTCCTGTGATACGCACTAGTTAGGACTAAAGTTGTGAAAATAGTAGCTGCTGCTAACAAAACTACAAGCTCATAGATATTTGTCAAGGGATGTTGGTCAATCCATATGGCTTAATTTACACTACGTAGATCTACACACAACCTCAGTTCTGCTGATGATTTTATAGAAATGAAAATGGCGAAGACCCAATAGGTTCAATAATATTCTTATTTCACTAATCTTTAAGTAAGTTCTCCAAGATATCTCTATAATTAATTGGAACATTCCTCACTTATAATATTCATAGTGGCCTTTAATGTAAGCTCAGAACAAACTCAAAGACATTCCAGCACCTTCATATTTTTACACTTCATTAGAATCTGATCCCACAAATCCTGTTCATAGTTTATATGATCAAAGTCATATTGTGAGGACGTTCCTCTCCGTCCGCCATCCTAATCGGCCCCTTAGTGTGGGAGGGTATGCTCAGACGTGAGTCCCTTGCTCATTGCACCATCAGGATTCAAGCAAGCCGGGCCGAAGAAGGCTGTGATGCCAGAAACCCTTCCCTGGAAGCTTGTTTCCTTCCCAGTATAAGAATTGGTTTGGTAGTTTGGTTTGCCCTGTTCCCATCATGCACTGGGACAGGAACAGACTAATTTGCATATAGCCAGGTTCTGAGCTGGGATGGTGCATTGAGCTAAAAAACGGTGATGGATTAAAACCATGATCTCTTGACTTGGTAAGAGTATTCTGCATCATTCAGAAACTCTGTCCATCACCACCCCCCTTTTCCAAAGTCGTACAATTACAACACACAACATGCATGTGTGGTCAGAAAAAGGAGAATCACACATTCATCTTTGGATTACCAATCAAAACATTTTATTCAAATAAGCTCAAAACAACTACTTTGAAGAGTCATGGCGGGTCTTCTCAGGACAATCTGTAAGCCACAGCCTGCAAGACAAAATTCTAGATAAGAAGGTGTGTCATGCGCTCAGCGAAGAACAGAGAGAGAGAGTGCGAAAGAGAGAGAGAGATAGAGAGACAGGGAGAGAGAGAGAGTGAGAGAGAGAGAAAGAGAGAGAGAATGAGAGGGAGAGAGAGAGAGAGAGAGAGAGAAAGAGGGAAAGAGACAGAGACAGAGAAAGAGAGGGAGAGAGCGACACAGTGAAAAGAAGAGAGGGAGACAGAGTGCCGACACTGTGGACCCAGGCCTCACTGCTCACCTGCTGCCACCGGTGTGTCTCCAACCACGTGCTGGTATGCACTGCAGTCCGCCAGGTCCCTTATCTGAAACAGAGTTCAGATTTAATAATGGCAGAGTACATACAATTGCACATGCCATCATCACATGCCCGCCAATGTGTACACAGGCTGCTGCACCCCAGCCCCTCCCGCCGCCCAGCGGTGACTGCCCGCCCCTGCGCACCCAGGCTTCACTGCTCACCTTCCACCACTGGCGTGTCTCCAAGAGGGCCCGCCACGTGCCGGTGCAAGCTCCAAGCCCAGGCCCTGCGATCAAGGCAGCCTCCACATCATGCAGCCACACTCCGTGGGCCACCATGTCACACACTCGATTCTGGGTCTTGATTTCGCTATGGCAGCAATCATATCCGCGTCCATAGCATCATCACAGGCTGCACACCTGCTCAGCCCTTTAGGTGCCCCTAACTCTTTGACCCGTGAGGCAATGCCATGTGGCGGTAGGCCTGCCCTGCTCACTAGCTCAGGCCTATACTGCGGTCCAACAGGGCTCACACAAATCCTTACAAGTCCGGACGGCCAGGATGGCGCATCATCGCAGGCTACCGAAACGCTCAGCACTTAAGGTGCCTCTACCTCAGTGCACCGAAAGTCACCGTCCCATGGCGGTGTGCCTTTACCGGCCGTAGTGTATCCGGTGCCACCAAGTCTGTGCACCGCAAGTCATGGACACTTTCTGATTGAGTCTCGTGGTGCGGACGCCATCATGTCACCTCCGACACTGGAGAATGTGATGTGGCAAGGCCCTAGGCCCTCATGCATAACTGATAACCACATGGATACACCAAGATAGAGAGTGGTAATGGCATCCAGCACGTGCGTCCAGCCCTTTTTATTGGCAGGGTCACATGTCCTGTGACACGTGTGCTGGATGGGTGTGGTGTGGGTGTAAACCAGCCATGAGGGAGTGGCTGTGGCATGCTGACAACTAGACCTGTGATCAGCAGATCACTACAGGGAAAACCTGGGACTTGTAGCATTGTCGTTCCCCCCCTGTGAGCGTAAGCCTAGTTGGCTGGCCTGGCGTATGCCAGTCCAGTGTAAGGATGTGAACAATGACCCTGGGGCTCTGGGCGTGATTTCATCCTGGGCTGGACAAGGAAGTAACTAATGCGTGTGTCTCTGTTGTAGTGTTGGCACCACCCAGACCGCAATCAGCAGTGTGTCAGCCTGTGACCCAAGTCCCACAACATGAGCAATTTGTACGTAAGGGGGAATCACTGACCCTACATTCATCTATACTTCCACACTTGAAAGATCATAGACATGACACATCTGTGTGAATATGAATATTTAATGTACATTCAGTGGAGTGTTGTAGCTTGAGCAGTACAGGGCCATGCAAACCCCACTTTACATTGTTGGAGTCATTTAGGAAATGACAAGTTCATCGGAAGAGGAAGAGTTCAGTCCACAGTCTGAATGCTGTGTCATTGGTGACTAAATAGACTATCGCAGTCCATGTCGAGGTACAAGGTGAGTGTCGCAGAGTGTATCGGGGACAGTGGAAGGTGATGATGGAGAGGGCAGAACCAAGCAGAAACCGGCCATATGGCAGGGATGAATGCTACTGGGTCCTTCTTACCACGAAAGCAGATTCATCTGCATCTTCCTCCTCTGGTGTTTCATGTGCCTCACAAGTGGGTGGTGGTGTTCTATCTCCAGCACTGTGTGGCACTGACACTGCAGGGGGCAGAGATGTGCATGGAGTGGTAGCAGCAGCATGCATCAGCGCCTGGCCTTGTGGCAGCAATGCCATGCGGAAGACTTTAGGGCATTGAGGAACCCAGCTACCTCTCACTGGTGTGCAGCCGTGGCAGCCGCTCTTTCCGCCTGCGTTCACTCCATGATCCTCCACATGTGTTCCAACTCCTGGTTGAACAGCAAAACACACAACTCGTGGGTGGCATCGCTGGAGCAACTCCGACTAGACAGTTGTTCTTGTCTCTGAGTCAGGACTCCAGCGATGTCAGCCACAGACTGTGTGTGTCTGTTAGGGACTGTGAGTGGTCCCTGATGGGACTTAGACATGCATGTATGGCATCTACTTTGGCTGCCATGCAGTCGAACCCGACCCGCACCTGTTCAGCCAGCTTCTCCTGGCACCCCAACACATGGCGTTGGAAGGCCATGTGTTCTTCGTGGGTGTCCTGGGAGGCAGCCGTGGTGGTGGGTGCTGCCTGCTGTGTGTTCTGTGCAGGGGGTGGGGTCTCCTCGTTGCAGCTGGTCTGCCCTGCTCTTGGAGGTGGGGTGCAAAGCTGTCCACGAGTTGTTGTAGGGCATCTGGTTGAAAGTGTTGTGGTCCTCTACGTCATCAGAGAAGAGAAGTTCGGTCTGCTCTGCAAGAGGTGTTGGTTTTCCACTCTGCAAAGTGAAGAAGAGATGCATTTTAACATTGTGTTGACATGTATGTTGACGCATTATACATGTTGCATACAGACTGCATGACAGTGTACATTGTGACTGTTTGGGAGGAGCTGCCTATTTGATGCGGGACGGTGGACATTTCACCAACATCACCAATGTGTGTTTGTACTTGTACATTGTCAAATCACCGTTCCCAGCAATGCCAAATGTGATTGGCCAGTATCTACACACAAGCGACAGCAGTTGTGTCCTCTGTTCTGTTTTGGACGTGTTGCAGTTTGTACCACATTGTTGGCAATGTTGATGTGCTCTGCATGTTATGTGTGTGTGCTGCATTTTGGGAGAGTTGCACCTGCATCTCTGATTTTGCTGCCCCTAATCCCTTTCATCCGGTGTGCCTTTGACGTCTGTGCTCATACAGTGCTGAGATGTTGCATACTTAGAAACATTGGTCTCTTGGTGGGAGTTGGGGGTCTGGGGCATTGTTTGTCTGCACATGTGCTACACTTAACTGTGCATGTGTGTCATTGTGCCCATCTCCCCCCGCCCCCCTAGTACCTAGTCATCACTCACCCTGGTGCTTTTGTGTCAGGTCATGTTGAGCAGTGTCTGGTCCCCAAACTCCTGCCACTGTCTCCCTACTGATGACTGTGGTCACCATTTCCTCCATATCGTCCACCTCCTCAGGTGGCACAGGACTTCCACCTCCAGTCTACATTGCTGCCTTCCGGTTGTTGGCGAGTTTCTGCTTGGTTTTGTGCTTAACATCATTCCAGTGCCGCTTGACCTCTTCTGCTGTACTCTTTAGCACTCCGACTGCATTCACCACGATGGACTGCCATATTCTATTTTTTGTTGCCAATGACACAGTGGAGGTTACAAACAGTTTTTGATGGTGTTCTACCACCTCCATTTTCAGGATTCTGTTTTCCTGCTGACTGAACCGCGTCTTCCTCTTCTTTTTGTCCTTGCCCTACCCTGACCCCTAAGGTCCCAGGCTGGTCATCCGTGGGGCTTGTGGGGTTCTGGTTGTCCTCTGTACTTGCTCTGGCTACCTCCATTGTGCTTCTTTGTTGTTTTCCTTTTGTTTGTGTGTGATTTTTCTACTTTTATAGTGATTTTTCCTGTCTGAAGTGTGTGAATTGCAGGCCTGGCGCAGTTTAGCACTGATTTTGTTATCGCTGTTGGGCCCATTGCACCTTTTTTCACGTTAGGGTTTAGAATTTTATCGCCATCCCAGTGACTTTATCGTGGACATTTGCAGCGTTATTGGGAGACTATCGTATGTTACCGCTGTGCTGTGAATAGGATCTTAACACAGAGGTATTTCCACGCGATAGATGGCTAAATAGAACATTGAGATAACTGATTTTTTTTTGTTGAAAACAAATTTTATTGTCAAATTGCACAAATGTTGCGGGGCCCTGTAACCGCCGGGACAACCGCAGTAGCAAAGTTACATAGGCAAGGAAGCAATTGACCTTTTTAGAATAACAACCAAAATACAGGGCATAGTGTAGCAATAAGGATACTAGGACCCCCCAACCCTCCCACCCCTCCCGAGTCGCACAAATCCCACTGAGTCCAGTCCATGAGCATTATAAATAGAACAAAAGAGTATTAGCATACGTACACACTCCCCTCAGATCCCCCACACCCCACACCAGAACAAGACCATAGGGCCCAAGCATCACTCCGCTGGAAGATCATCTGTAACAATGGTAGGCTCCAGCCACAAGCCCCGATAATCCGCCTACCGTTTCCATATTTTATAGTGCTTAGCTGGGCATTCCCTGGCTACAAAGATTGGCCCAGTCCCATGCAGAATTCCAGGCCATTTTTCCTTGCTGAAAAATGGCTCGTGGCTGGGGGCAGTGCACCCTGCAGCGATGCTGAGTATAGAATAGCATGTAGCGTGTGAGGCTCCATAAGGCGACGCTCCAACGCATAGGCCGGGTCCCCCCTATCCCCATACCACCACTCATTGAGGACTAATAAATGCTTTTTCGTACGGGAGGACGAGCCATGACTCAAAGGAACATTAGGCTCTGGATGACGGGTGACGCTATGTAATACATGCGGATGTCCAGAATCACGGTCTCCAGGGATCTCTTCTGAAAACATTTATTAAAGTTACTATCTCCTGGGCACCACAACGTGACGCAACGATCTCTGGAATTGAAAAGCCGTTGTTTGAAATATATCGGATGTAGCTGTTCTAGACCCTATTGGGACTCCTTCTTGATTTGTCTTTTTTACAAAGCGGCGGTTTATCCTTTCTTCTGGAAACTACTAGCCTGCAACACAGACCCTATTGGGCATTTCCTTTTCTTATTGTTCACCCTACAAAATGGCGTTGATCACTTTCGCTGGATACTGTAGGCCGCAATGCTCTTGCTCTGCCTTTTATTGAATTAAGGACGACGTCATATTGACCAATACACGTGGGAATTGTGACTATACCGTCTGTTATCTATACCGCCCTGAGGAAGCTCCCAATGTGGGAGCGAAACGCGTTGGCTGATATCTTCATCTGAATGGTCTTAAACACAAAATAATTTTTCAATAAAGAAGTGACTCTTTGAATGTACCTTTGGCTTCCTGGACTTTGTGAGCTGTGCACCCCCAACGTAGTCTGACTAATAAATGTGAGGCCTGGTAGTATGAAAGGACATCTGAGGTTGCGAGTCCCCCGCAGTAGGTGGATAGAAAGAAGGTGCGCAGCACTACATGCACTGCTCCCCCCTCCCACAGGAACTGCCCAAGCACAGAATTCACCAGCTGGAACCACCTAGGTGTGATCGGGTACTGGTGATTCTGTAGCTGGTTGAGTAAGCGAGGGAGCCCTACCATCTTGAAAATTGCAGATCTGTCAAATATTGTCAAGGGCATGCGCGACCAAATGTTCAGGTCCGCGCAGACTCATTCCCATACCAGTGCCAGGTTCTGCTCCCAGGAGATGGCCGGCACATCCGAAAGGAACACCCCCAGATAATTGAGGCCCCCTACCGCTAACCTGAATCGCGGACGCCTGTGTGCCCACTCTCACCCGATCTCCTAAAGCCCACAGCATGGACTTGCTGGGGTTCATGTATAACCCGGACGCTTCCCCGAATATCTGCATTATCTCCAGGAGTTGTAGCCCCGTTCTGTCCCATGCCGTAAGGAAAAAGAGGACATCGTCTGCATAAAGTGCGATCCTGTCCGATAAGCCCGAGGCCCACTCAAAGCCCCTGATTTGTGCGTCGATACGCACCCAAGCTGCCAACGGCTCCATGGCCAGGGAAAATAAATACAGCGACAGGGGTCACCCCTGCCTGGTGCCTCGTGTGATAGAGAAGCTGGATGAAACTGCTCCTGCCACCTGTACCGACACCGTCAAATCAGTATATAGGAGCATCAAGTATGACAGAAAGCGTGGGCCAAAATTGAGTCTGTGTAGTAGGGTGAACAAATAGACCCAACTAAGGGAGTCGAACGTCCTGTCCATGTCTGCCAGGAGGAGAGCTGCCGGCTCCCTGGCCTTTTAGATTGCCGCCATTGCCACGTGCGCCCGCCTTAAGTTGTGTCTGGTCGCCCTCTGGGGCACAAACACGGCTTGGTCCGGGTGGACCAGTGACGGAATGTGAGGTAGGAGGCGATTAGCCAATGCTTTGGCTAAGACTTTGGTCTCCACATTCAGAAGAGAAATGGGGCGATAGGAGGCGTGCTGCTCCGGGGGTCGGCCGGGCTTACGAAACACCACCACCTCTGCATGCCTCTAGTCCGGGGGGGAGCTGGCCTTCCATCCTGGCTTCCTCCAGTGCTGCCCGATAATTAAGGGCCCGCTGTAAATTGTATCGCCTGAAGAACTCGCTCGGGAATCCGTTGGGTCCAGGTGCCTTCCCGGAGTCTAGCTCAGCCAGGGCCGTACCCAGTTCTTCATCTGTCAAAGGGACGTCCAGCTGTTTACGTATCTCATCCGACAATGCTTTGGGTGGGAGGTCGACGATGAATTTGTCAACGTAGCCTCCGGCAAGCACTCCAGAGGGGCATGGAGATCTGCATAATATGTAGTGAAGCTCTCCTCTATGGCCATTGGGTCTGTAATCAACGCCCCCACCTCATCCAGCACCCCCGGAAGGGCCTGGGGATGAAAAGTGCCCTGGCAGAGCCGATGTAGTATCTTGCTGGACTTGTCCCCACACTGACATATCCTGCTACGCGTTGCCAGCCAAACCTGTCGGGCCTCATCTATCAGGAGAGCGGCATAGGACTGTTGGGCCAGGAGCAGTTGTTGCACCAACTGCCCTTGGCCTGCTCCCCGGCTCTGACGTTCGACGGCCTCCACCTCTGCCTCAGCCCGAACCAATTTGTCCCTGTGTTTTAATGGGCCGCCACACACCAGGCTACATCCACCCCTTGCATAGTAGGCTTTAGGGCCTCCCACAACGTCGCAGCACTGGAGACCGACCCCTCATTGTTGGTAAGATAGTGAGCGATCGCCTCGCTCATATGTTTCCCATAGTCATCATTCTGCAGGTGCTTCACCGAGAGGCGCCAGCGGAATGGTTATCACCCCCTGCCAATCCGCAGCTCAACGGACACAGGGGAGTGATCCGAAAGGCCACGGGGCAGAATCTCAACTGACACCACCCTAGCAGCAGACACTCGGGGAACAAATACGTAGTCGATTCTAGAGAAGGGCTTATGCACCGCCGAAAGGTATGTATACTCCCGCTGACACACATCCACCCAGTCAAGGCCCATCACCAGAGAGTGCAATTTTGTGGGCTGACCACCACCCAAGCCCCCCCCTGACCCCACCTGCTTCTGTCTTTGACCACATCCATAACATCATTCCAGTCCCCGCCCACCACCGAGACCACCTCAAGCATGTCAGCCCATACGGTAAGCAGGCTCTCCATGAGCGTCAACTGTTAGGGGGGAGCATATACGCAACCCAGTACCAGAGGGTCCTCCCCAATCGTGCCCTGGATAAACAAGTAGCATCCCTGCACCCCTGCGTATCAGCCCACTGTTGTGTATGTATGTGTCAGACCCTGCGGTACACCAAGATTGCCACTCTCCTTGAGCCCTTCGTGAATCCATCATGGAAAACCAGCTGAAACCCATATCTCTGTAGACACAGGACCTTAGTACCCATCAGGTGGATTTCTTACAGTAAGAGGATATCTGCTCTGGCCCTCTTAGCCTGATGAAGGATAGCCCCACGTTTAATTTTGTCCAGTGCCCGCGCACTTTCCAGCTAAGAATGCGGAGGGTACCCAGTGACATCTGACCCCCTAGAGAAGACTAGCCATAGGAAAACAGGCAGTGCCATAGAGCTGATGAAGGGCCACGGAGGTGCGCTCGTAGTGTCGTGGGCCCAGTGTGAATGTGCAACTCGTACCCTGAGACAAACCACCAAACAACAAACCCCAACCCCCGCCCAACCACCCCATACCTCAAAAACACTGAAGTATCTGTCGTGGCAGGGCTGATCCCCAGGCCCCAACGGGGGGACGAGGACCGCCCTAGCCAATGGATCCCCAACTCATAGCCCATGTCCTCGGGGCATACCCACGATGTGACTTCCCTTAACAAGAACTACCACGGCACTAGAGCACCCCCTTAACTTCACACATCAGGGTTCAAAAGTGCGGCACCCGAGGTAGAGTTCCCCCTGGAGGAAATGCTGCAGGAATGGGAATGCCGCCAGGACCTGGATCGTCTGCTGCCCTTCTGTTGTTGACCCCGGGGCCCCCTACGGACCCCTGCGCTCGAAGAAGAATCTGAATCCCTTCCAGGCGGCGTATGCGGCCTCACCCGCACAGTCTCATCAGTCCACTTGAATACCTCCTCCAAAGAAATGGGTTCAGGATATAAAAACCAACCGCAGGTGCACAGGGAAGAACAGGGCATATGGAAGCTTAAGGTATCGCAAGCGGGCCTTCGCCACCATAAAAGACTGGCGCTGCTGCTGAACTAGTCTCATGTAATCTGGAAAAATAAGGATGTGTGCGTTTTTATATTGCAGAGGTTCCTTAGCCCTCGCGTGCTTTAGGATAGCATCCCCATCCAGGTACTTCAACATTTTGACAATAACAGTCCGGGGGCGAGCCCCCACCGGGGGTTGCTGCATTAGAGCTCTGTGGGCACTCTCCACTATGAAACATCGGGATATGGCCTCCAGGGAAAGCCAGCTCTCCAACCAGCGTGCAAGAAATTGTTCCATGTTGCCCTCCTCACAGCCTTCCGGAAACCCAACAAAGTGGAGATTGTTGCATCGAGCCCTCCCCTCAGCATGTTCCTTTTGGACCGTCTCCATTTTTGCTACTTTCTGCTTTAGGACAGTGACATCATCCTCCACCCTAGAGATCCTGGTCTCAGCCTCTGTAATTCGGGCCAAAGCGCTGCGCAGACCCTACCGCAACAGCATGACGTCTGCGCCAACTGCCCCTATTTTGGCCTCCAACATGTCCCGGGATTGGGTGATAGCAGCGATGAGGGCTGCATTGTCTGGTACGGAACCCGGTGGACCCCCGGAGGTCTCAGCCGTCGCCCCCGGGCCAGTGAACTTGTCAATCGGGCCCTGCTTGGTCGATCCACCGCCTCCTTTGTTCCGTGTCATGGTCACCCCCGAAGACCCCACTTCAATCCAAAGGGAGCCTGGTAGGGTGCAAGCGTGAGGACTACTAGCTCCCGCGGTCCGACCAAACCGCTGAAAGGGTGTAACTAGGCCCACGAAACCTCTCAGGGCTCCACCTTACCAGGGGCTCCCGGACACGTGCGCGTGGTGCAGCTGACCCCCAGGGCTAGGTCCCTGCAGGCGAGAAGAAGCACCTCACTGTCACCCCGCCATTTGGACCCGCCAGCCGCGATAGCAACCACCGCAACCCAGGGGCCCGATGTAGGCCCAGGCGGTCTGACCGACCGGCAGCAAGGGCGCCTGAGATCCCCAATCAGCCCGGGTGGGGGGGGGAGGGCGAATGGGGAGGAGGGACAAAGGGCCAGACAGTTAGCTGCACAGCCCCCCTCCGTGGACCGACTGCGCCGCCGAACCCCCTCTACCGCCTCATGTGTAGGGGAGGGAAGGCCTCAGGGGAGGCGAACCAGCTGTCCACAAGCCACACGGCTGCCAGGCACACCAGAAATACCAGGGGGGTGCTCAGATGCCTATCTCCAAGCCCCGGTGCTCTGCCCCCATGGCACTATCCTGCCGCCGATCCCCCGTTGAGTCCATGGGAAAGGTGGATGCACCGTGGGCTACAGGCTAGGCCCGTGGTCCGACCGACTGGCACTAATTGAGCTCCACGGGCCTCAGAGTAGCCCAGAAGTGAAGGTGCCCAGCGCCGACCATGGGCCTTCCAATCCCTCCCCCGCGGGCCGGCTTCACCGCCGAACCCCCATGGTACACCAAGTAATCAGGGGGCTGGGCCTCACGGCACCTCTCCAACGCAACAGCCCCTTTCAACCGTCAGCCACACTGCCAGCTGCGCCAACCACCAGGAAGGCCCGCCCACCTCACCTGAGTGGCCCGATCCGGCTGCCGAGTCAACTCCTCCAGCTACGTCCCAGGCCAGGCTATATTACTGCGGGGCAGCACTCAGCACTTTTGCCTGCAATCCGCAATTGTCAGTGCCTTCCAGACTTGTCTCCTCCCCTGCAGGCGGGCCCAATATGCTGCACGCCCTCCAGCCGCCTCCGGATGTCACGGGCGCGAGTGCCTAGTTCCACCACTGGGCGCAGCCTCACCTCTGGTTCGGTCAGATCGCGTCTCTCAGGGGCACCTTAAGGAACACCAAAACCCCCTCGGGCGAAGACAGGAGTCCAGTTGGTGTATAGGGCCGTTGTTACAGGGTCAAAATAAGCTGGTAAGTCAGGATAAATGACAGATAATCAGTGGGCTGGACGGAGCTCACTCAGCACACATCCGCCATGTTGGCTAGCCAAGCCACGCCCCTCGCGATAACCGATTTTGGCGATAATTATCACACGTTCTTGAGAATATCCCCCTAAGCCTTTACTGACAGGAATCTCCTTTATTTCACAGGTCTGTAACAGCAATTAAGAAGTAGCAAACAGATGTTACTGCAGATTAGTGATTACCTATCCAACCGCATCCCAGAATCTCTCCACCCCCACATTCCAGAATGTGATCTTAGGATCCCACTCCAATCCCAACAAGGCTGTATATATGTTTATGTATAAAATGCCACAGTTATCATAAAGAAGGTCTAATATTTCCAATCCTCAAGTACTAAACTCGAGCCGCTGGTTTCAGTGGGTGGCTGGGACAATAATTTTTGAGGACCTTCACTTATTTTTTCTGATCAGACATTTACAGGGAGCACGAAAGAAAAAAACAACGCAGATCAAACAGAAAGACAGAGGAAGTGAAAGACAGAAAAAAACATCATAAAGGGAAAGACAGGAACCTGCAAAAGTGAGAGTCTGGAAGTGGATTAAAGAGGTATGCAGCCCTCCCAAGTGCCGTGCAACTCGCATTAGACTAACACATTTCTTGAAATTTTACAGCAATGCTTGAGAGTGTTACGCAAAAGAACCGTGTCCTGTAGTGCGATAAAAGGTGTAGTTCCAGTTTCTCACTTTGCTGGGATGGACGCATAAAAGCTGCCCTCAAAGTACTGTTTTTGAAAGGCCACAAGATGGCACTAGTGTACAACATTATGACGTGAAACTATTGTATCACAGATATTCAAACGCCCTTCAGAGATTTGAAGACCGAAACACAAAACCACACACTTCCCAAATTAATTTAATAGAGCACCCCTTCTCAAACCATAGTATACAACTGATGTGGCTATGCAGCCCAAAACGAAGCTTCTAAATGCATGCCAAAAACTGGGCCAGTCTAAACAGCAGTAAAAGAGGGGCCTAATTTGAGGACTGTACAGAAATAAGATCCTCCCTGGGGCCCCTCTCAAATCCTGTAGTCAGCCTAGGGTCCCACGTGGCAGAGAGCCTGGACAGACTGTCAAATGATCATGATCTGATCATTTAAACATCAAAGATCTGGCAGTGGTATGCACCTTCTCAAATTTCTGTTGTATAAAGGATTGATAAGGGAAGGGTATACTTATCTTTACCCAGAACCAGCTGTTCATTTATACAGTCTCACCTAATCCTGTGTGCCCACTTGATTAATATTTTAAAACAGATACATGAAGAAAAGTGGTCAGTCAAGTCACCCAACATACAGCATACCCACTCTAATTTAGTGAATGTGTGCTACAAAGAAAAAATTGTAAAAAATGAGAAAGTATCTTATGTGCGCACCACCACAGTAGCTACTGGTAGGTTCTCAGCAGCTTGCCCACGTTTTTGTCATCATCGATAACTTTCTCAAACGAAAAAAGAAAATTGTGTCCAGTGAAGGAGAGGTGTAGAGAAAAGACATACAATAGAGACCCCTTGAAAAAATGAGACAGTAGATGTCTCTAATAAAATTGAGCTAGTCACACACACATACTTGTAACTTTTAATCTGATCTGTGAGTCTGCCCAGTATTAAAAACACGGCATGTTGTAAACCACTTCACGGATGGCCAACGTGTTTCATTGCCTGTTATATATTAGCGGCAAATTCGTCAGGGCAACCGAGGTCAGCAATCACCTCTATGGACATCTAGCAATACATCAAGAGTGAATGACAGACACACAAAGAACAATAAAGTTATGATTAGAGAGAAACACCCCCGAATCAAGGCTTCTTTCAGTACAGGTATAAATTAAAAACGGACATGTGGCTGTGATGTAGCAACTAGTCCTTTGTTAAAAATTCATAGGGCCTCATTTATGAGGCCGTGCGTCACTTAGCAGCGTAAAAAATGTGCCTTGTTGCACCATATTTACAAAGTGACGCATCTAGGTAGATGCGTCACTTTGTAAACCCCTGCGCCACATTATACCTACGCCAGGTATAATGTATGCAGGGGGGGGCGTTCCCACGCAAGAAAGGGTCATGGAAGTGACGCAGTAAAATCTATGAGATTTCACTGTGCCACTTCTAGGATGCTGTTGTGTCAATTTCTTACGCCTGCCTCTCAGCAGGCGTAAGACTGACGCAGGCCCTTTCACATGGGGCTTGCCCCATGTGAAAGGACGCATTGCTGAAGTTGCGTCACTTTTGTGACACACTCCAGCAATGCGTCACTTTTGCACCATACAGATAAGTCAGAAATACTGACGTATCTGTAACTCCTTGCGCCATGATGCGTCATAATGTAAATATGACGCATCATTGGTGTCGGAAGGAGAGCGCAGTGAAAAGTGACGCATCGCTGTTTTCACGCAGTGCTGCGTCACTTTTCATAAATGAGGCCCCTAATATTTACCTAGTGAGAGCCATGGGCCCACATACCAGCTCCCACTTAGTCGTAAAGGTGTGTATCGTTTATACTTTCAATCCCTTCACATAGCACAATCGTTGCTTACAAGTTCATCTGTGGAAATAGACATAGCTCATTTAGTATTCCTAAATCGTGCCACTGGAATTAGCACAAACTCGTTTCTGTGGATTCCAACTCAAACTCGACCTCAATTTCACTTGCACGTGTGCCCCGGTGTCTAGCCAACTACTGACTTAAGGCTTGCACACAACCTCATTAGTTCAATTAAAAACAGTATCGCTGGACATCCTTGATGCATCGCGTTATCTGCTTTATATTTCAGCCGTGCCTGAGCCAATGCAAACTGCCTAGGCATGATGACTGCGTAACATGTCACTTACTTCATTATACCCTCATCATCAGCCTTATATTCATTCTCCAAGGCTGCATCGCTCTTAATGCCATCTTCTCAACCAGGCACGGTTCTAGCAGGTGGGCCGGGTGGGCCAGGCCCACCCAAACAGGATCCTTGGCCCTCGCAGTGAGGGCTTGAAGACAGGGGCGCAACGCCTTTGGGATCAAAGGGGCATATTATCAAGGGGGTTTATCTCCGCTTTTTTGGCTTTAAAAGCCAAGAAAGCGGAGATAAAATTATCTCCCTATTACCTAGCTGTCGCTAACACCAGTTAGCGACAGCTAGTAGGAGATAGCGACCATCTTGGGCCCCGCTTTGCATGTCAGTGAAATTTATCACTAATGACATGCAAAGTGGGCGTGCCAAGATGTTAGCGACTGGAAACAGTTGCTAACATCGCTATCTCCTATTACCAACTTTTGGAGATAATCGCGCTAAGCGCGATTATCTCCAAAAGCTAACACCTGCCCCTGAGCAGTTTTTAGCCATGTTATCCAATGGTAGGTGGATAACATAGCTAAGAGCATTAGCTCGGTAATGCATGAATATCGCGGACTTTTCAGCGATATTCATGCATTTCGGCCGATTTTTATCGCTTAGGAGATAAACCTTGATAATAGCAAGGTTCCTAAGCGATAAAAATCGCCGCAGCTCGGCGATAAAAATATTGCCGCTAAGCCAACATAGCGATAATTATCGCTAGTTGTTGGTAATATGCCCCAAAGTGCTTCAACTCTCCCCCTTCGTGTGTGTCAGCCCGGGCCGAGACAGCTTCCCAGGCGCACACACACAGACAGTTTCAGAGATTATTGCAGCCGCACCCGAGTACTTCACAGGTCTTTACAAGACCATACATGTTAACGAGGCTTGTTTATTTTTTCACCCCTTCATCTCTGCATTGCGAAAGGCGACAAATCCTTTCTTTGACAGCAGTAACCTTTGGTAACCTTTGCCTACTGTCCTGCTGCCTTGATATTTCTTTTTCTGTGCAGCACAGGAGAAAAGAAGTTTGTTTATTCCTATTTACCTTTCCTCACCCCTGCAGTGGCTTATCACATAAGGCTGTGACACAAAGTTTGACAAATGGAGTCGGTAAGAGAATAAGTTACTACACTTTTTAAAATCTGCACTGGCAAACAGCAGGATACATACTTCATATGTGCTTCATTTAAACCGTTTTTATCATTATCATGGCTGATGCAGGACAACAATAAGACTACAAAATGCCCAGATAACGCTGGTGATTAATGATCCTGCTGGAGAGCAATCATTTGTCTGTTAGTAGTTTTTAAATGCAGATGAACTGAATTTTATGTGGATAGCTCCAAGGCTTTAAGCGGGATGAAAAAACTTGGGGGGGTCTCTCAAAGGGGCGTGGCCAATGTAATTGAGGACGTGGCTTAAAAACAGTTCGTTAAAAATCTGTGTTTAACAGTGTGGGGCCCGACTTGTATTCTGCTGTTTCTGTAATTGCATCCAGGTATATGATACAACAAGAAAAATCATACCTACAAGTCAGGACAATTGGCTTTGTCAATGGTTGTTAGTTGCATAAGATAAATAACAGCAACTATGGCTTGTATATAATATTGCAAACGCTTCCACTTAAAGCACCGGTGACATCACAACAATGTTGCTGCTCCTGAGTTTCACAAAGAGAAGGGAAATCCAGAGAGAAAATGACTCTCTTTAAAGGATTTCCCTTCCCCTACAACGCTCACCTGGCATGACGTCATGCCGTAACTTTCAACTTGTGAGTAGTGTGAGCAGGGTACACCGATGTGCCTGCTGTCTCGAAAGGACTCTGTCTGGCTCTGTTTTGTGCCCTAGCACTTTTTTCCGGTCTGCAGTGACAGCAGACTGCTGTCACTGCAGTTCGGAAAAACACGGCCTACCTGTAACCAGCGCACAAAACAGAGCTCAATAGAGACCCGTTTCAAGGCCCCCTTAAAAAAACTGCCAGTGCTCAGACCCAGTGAGACCCGGCCCACTTAAAGCCCTGGATAGCTCAGTGGGTTACTGCCTTTGTCACAGAGATCCTTGTGTTACTTGCAGTTCAAAAGTTACAATCCTAACATAGGACAGTAACCAATAAACTGTCATCAAAGAGCTGCATACGAACATGAATGGTATAGTTAGAACTTCACTTTTTTTGTTTTGTGATATAGTTATAACTTCCCCAGTCTTTCATTATTCTAATGTTGCTAACATGAGTATGTTTGGGCAAATATACATTTTTATCAGTAAAGCTGACCCCCATGGAATACTCTTTAAATCCTAAGGTTGTGTTTCCCCAGACCAAACCCTCTTAAAATATCCTGCCCACCAGTATGGATGACATGTGATTCATACACCTTGTAATCCTCATTGGCTTATGTGACATTCCCTATAGACTGATTTACATACTTGTATGATTCATTGCCTCTGTATAATGTGTGCGCGGTGTAAAGTACTGGCACACACTACACTGATATGAGTAGCACTATACAATAAATGAAATTGCTATGAGAGAGGGGCTACGTAAAGATAAGGGGCACTGTTGGAGGATGGCAGTGAAGGAATCCGAGGAGGAGGTAGTGGGAGGGGCTACGGAGAGATGAGGGTGGCAGTGAGGGAATCCGAGGAAGCGGGAGTGGGAGAGGCTATGGAGCGATGAGGGGCACTGGTGGAGGGTGGTAGTGAGGATTCCGAGGAAGAGGTCAATAGAGGGGGCCAATGGGCGGTATGGGGCACTGTTGGTAGGTGGGAGTAAAGGTATTAATGGAGAAAGACGTTATTGGTGCAGCGCCAAAAAAGACTTTCGCATCAGCGCTGAAGCCGGCCTTTCTGTTTTTGTTTAATTAGCAGTCGGGTTATGAGGGCTACTGTGGAACGTACTTTAAAGTGCGTGCTAATTATATTTTCTGCTATGTTCAATGTTTTAAGTTTGAAGGTGATTTTACTACTGTTTTTACCGGGACAAAATTAAAGTGGAGCCCTATGGTGCCTGATATGGGGCTAGGGCCCAAGGTCAGCTGTGTGATAAGGTGCACTGGAGAGGAGTAGTGGATAATCAAGCCTGTAAGGGAGTGAGTGCGTTGCAGAGTCCATGGTCAGGTTTGGGTAGTAATGAAGAGGGATTCTACCCGAAGGCTCGCTCAGAGGGAGAAGTGTCACTTGCCTGATACTCCCACCTCAGAAACCTCCTCTTACATGGAAAAAACACTTTTTGAGAGTGATCACATTTAGAAAGAGATTTGGGAAAGAATGCGTTTTACTGGGCGTTGTAAGACTAAGAAGAGATGAAGGAGGGCCCTGAAGCAGGCCTGCCTAGACATATATGCGTCAAATCAAGCCCGCAGTGGCCCACCAGAATGCACTCTTGGCCCACCCAAATAAAACTTCCTGGAGCGAGCCTGTTCTCAACAGACATACTCTTACCGCTTTACCAAGGATCTCCACGCGGTAATTCAACCCGGCAAGTCACTCGCGAGCAGTTTCCATCCATTTAAACAAGACGCGGTCAGCCTCTATTCACGTCATGGCATTTTTATTGTCACATTACCACCGTTACATGCTCCTTGTCATTACAAAAAAACTTGGGCGCCATCTTTCAATGCCAAACAGTATTATACTGGAAAAATATGTATGTGCACATAGCGCAATCGGACAAAGCCACAATACTTTTCCTTCCAGTCTGTTTTAACCGATCGCAGTCAACTGTTCTAACAATATAACGTGATCAGCATTGCATCCCCACTGTCAAAATAAGGCGTTCGGGCACCATCTTTAAATGCCCCAGTTTACAATATACTGCTATAAACAAATACCTTGAGCTCCCTCGTATTGATTACTGGTGAGAAATAGATATTAACAATGTACGGCCAGTGCAACCCCCTTGTAAACCGATTACACTGTACAGTATGGGGACAATTACGCCATATTTGTCTATTCAGGATTGCACAGAGGTCATGTAAAACATTTCCCCATCATACTCATTTCAACCAGAATGCATACATATTAGCAATGCGACAATGGTATCTTGCGTCCAAAGAACATGTAACCATGGACCAGATATAGGAAGTACACAAGCCCGGGCTGCCGCTGCCCCAAGTATGTTGAAATCAACATATCGACATACCCCGAAACATAATCAAAGATGTGTTTAGAAGTAAACACGTTCAAGGGATGCTACCCCTACATAACAAAACAATGCCTCATCCCTAACATTCATTATGGGTGAGTGGGTGCCCTCCCCCTATATGGGGGTGACCCATTGTCTACTTCATAGCGAAGGAATGTCAATACAGTTTAAAGTATATCTGTCTTTATTGTCAGCAGTGGAGGACAGCTAATGCATACCATGGTTCTTAAGTCATCTCTATGTCACCATTTACTGATCTTATTCCACTCAGTCTGGTCATTATGGCCAATCTGGTCTGCTTTCTTGGAAAATATCCAGCGAGCTTCTTTGGTAGCGAGCATCTTATCCAAGTTACTCGAGTCGCCCACTACCTTCTCTAGCACCACCCATTTCAATGCTCTATGCTTCTGTTGATATTCCCTGTAGTGTTGTACCAAACGTGTGGTCAATTTTCCTGATTTTGATTGTGCTGAGATTCTCCTGCACACGGACCTTATTTTTAAGAGTCGTCAGACCAATGTAATGCAATCCGCATTGGCATGTCAATCTATAAATCACATTTACTGAATTACAGTTACTGAACCTGTTTAGGTGCCACATCCTTCCATTCAGCAACTGCACATTAGTAGTCATTTCTGTTAAATCACATACTGAGCAACAGCCACATGGGTAGTGCCCAGCTGGAATGGAAGTGTTCACAGTGCGCTGTATCAGTCTTGTATGGACATGCCTGTCCTTTAAATTCTGTGCGTGCTTAAATGCAAACCTAGGTTGCGGCATTTGCAACTCTGTGTTGGACAATAACGACCAATGTTTTCTTATGGCATGACGAATTTTTGTGGACAAGGGATCAAAGGTCAGCACAACAGGCAGGCAGTCATTGGATTTTTTGCAGTTTCTTTCTGTGGGCGTATTGTGAGCCATTTTACGAGCTCTAGTAACAATCCTCGGATCTGCCCTCTGAACTAGCTTCTCAGTCAAGCTTTCAGATTGTTATAGATAATCATACGTGGAGGAACAGTTCGTACGATATCTAAGGAACTGGCCCACTGGGAGGTTATCCCTCCGGGCTCTTGGGTGAAATGATTGATAGTGTAGCAACGAGTTCTTATCAGTTGGTTTTTGATGCACGCTTGTGCTAAGCTTGTTGTTAATTACTCCAATGTCCAAATCAAATCAAGATAGGTCACGCTTTCATTGCTTATGTTCCATGTGAACTTCAAGCACTCGTTGCGACCATTCAGCCAGTCCAGAAATTCACAAAACTGGCTTTCCGATCCAGACCACACACACAGAACATCATCAATATACCTCTTCCAGAGGCAAATATGCCTCTGGAAGGGGTTAGATGGATGGTACAAATGATGTTCCTCAAACTGGCCTACATAAATGCAGACCAGACTGGGCGCAAAAATTGTGCCCATAGATGTACCGGATATTTGCAAAAACAGTTTGTTTTTATAACAAAAATAGTTACGAGTCAAGGCTAACTCAACACATTGCATCACAAAGGACTGTGGAGTATCGTAAAACCACTCCTGAGCCCCAAGAGCGTGAGCTGCTGCCACCAACATCGCCTCTTGGGATATGCTAGTATACAAAGACTCGATGTCAATTCTAACTAAGAACTGCTGTAAAGGGTCAAAATCCATGTCTTCAATAGTATTCAAAATATCAGTGGTGTCCTAGACATAGGAGGGTTGCTTTAACACCGACTCTCTTAAAAAGAAGTCCGCAAACTGCGACAATGGTACTAAAACTGAGGAGATCCCCGATCTATCGGGCACCCAGGCGGTGGGCGTTGGGCCTTATGAATTTTAGGCAGAATGTAAAACGCCGGTGTTCTGGGTTTTGCATTAATCAAAAAATCTGCTGTTTACTGTTTATCCACTTTTTCTCTTTCGCTTGTAAAACCATGGCTGTGATTATGCTTAAAAGTTCATCTGCCGGGGCTGTAGGGAGAGGTTGATAAGTTTCCTTTCTTGTAATAACCTCATCACCTCAGCTTCGTAATCACATGTATTCATTAAGACCACAGCCCCGCCTTTGTCGGTGGACTTTATGGTTAGAGAGGCATTGTCTGATCAGGCCATTAATTTGACTGATTGCCGGCCAGGAAGGCAGGGAATCTCTGTTTAATTTATTGTTTCTGTGCCCCCTGCCTGGCAATAAGTGTTCGACCTAGACTGTAGGCAGTGTCATGCTGCTGCTTATGTGTGGGTGACAATATACTGTGCGCGAGACAGTGTCAGTCCTAGAGTGGTACTCATAATTACTCTTAAATTATGACAATATCACACGTAATAAATCTGAAACCCCGGCAGCTATGGGTATGGGGTGGATTTAAGACGACATAGCCCTGGTATTGGGTATGCCTACATATAATTTCATTGGCCACCAGCTTCCAAGCAGAGCGTTGGGTACCGGCACTTACTCTTTTATAAATAAAGCACTGCAATCCTCCTTTCGTAGAATCAATTTTGTCACTTTGCTAGGGTTTTGATTGCTTTGTGTCTCCTCTTTGGCTCAGGTGTGACTGGAGTTTTACAGGTATGATGTTTTTGCTTCACTAGAGCCACCTATTTAAAGGTATGTTTTAGACAAAAGGTTTCTTTCTTCAACTACCCAGTGAATTGTTCAATATCTGTTTCAGGCAATTAGGAAAAAACAGTGGCAGCTGCTGGCAATAAAAAGTGGCAGGGCAGCCTTGGGGGGTAAAGGGGTTAATATATATATATTTTTTCATTCTCTGATGCTGCTGGCCGTCTCGGTACTCCTCTGTTTCCTGCCCCCCGCAGTCCCTTGGACACCATCAGAGACTCCCCATCCAATCCCTATGGTGCTCTCATACATCATGAAAGCAGCACAGGGATTGGCCTGAGTGGGCTGGTTTAACATTCGCTCATGCACAGGGAGTTTGTGCCATTTCTCCCCCCCGGCTATGGAATACAGCTGGGTTGGAGAAACATAACTGCGCGTGTCTTTTTGGACGGCCCAAGATGGGCAGCGAAATTGACATGCCCACTTATGAATGCACTCCACTCCACTCCTCCTCCCATCCATGGGCCAGCCCATCCCTCCCTGCACACGTTTGGCACAGCAAGTAGCTGAAAAATAAAAGGCTACTGAAATATTTTATTTTTCAGCAGCAGGCTTTGACAGAGTGGGGCAATGCTCCTCTGCCATTGCGGAGGAACCGTCAATGGACAAAAGTAACCACAAAACCTTATTTAGTTAAGTTTCCCCTTTTAATGGTGACAATTGTAGGGGTGGTACCAAGGAGTGATGGAAGTTACCAGAATTTGTATCAATTGCCAAATGAGACCTGCCTGCAAATCTTCACCCCCTGGCATGTGTAGTACCTCTTCATCTTACTTATTTCATATTATTTGGGAATGACTACCTACACCCTAGTGTTGTAGATGCATCAATGCTACATGTTAGTGCTATTTGAGGTCTTCGGTGCAGACACAAAATAAAGCCTGGCATTAATTTGTGAGGTCTGCAACTTTATTCAGGCCTATTTCAACCATTATATCCTGTTATATATCTAACTGTTTGGCAAGTTACTCATGAAAAAGGCTTCTATTTTAGGAAGAATTCAGATATTCAATCTGTAATTTTCATTTAAAGGCTCATTTTCTTTCTTGCAGACCTTTTTTCTGATCTCGACATTCGTACAGGCCAGAACACTACAACCTATGGGGTTTCCATGACAACTTTGGAAGATGTTTTCTTAAAATTGGAGGGAGACCAAGCTATTGAACAAACAGGTAACAGTGGTGGAAGCAATGCGATTTCATGAATGAGGTGACCTATGGTATGATGCGCAGCAATTAAAATAATATGATACTGCTACACATAGCAGGATAAATCGTTGCTGATTGACCCATCCTACGTTAGACGGGTGACCATCACTGTGATGAGGCGGACCTATGGTAGATGGACACCTAGATGTGGATGGGCAATTGGCATTTGTAAGCTAGAAGTATAAGTATTCAGACATTTGACTCATTTTCTCTTTTAAATAGTGAGTACATGATCTGTTTACGTCAATACCATGTTTGCAGACCCAAAGTGTTACAATTTGGGCTTTGGCTGTAATTGGACATCTCTATACCTGTAATCACATTACTGAGTGTCGATTAGACACGTCAGAAAAATACATTAAAAATGCATGCATTTTAAAAATATTATATTGATCAGGAATGAGACTGACTGATGATAACAAAAGAATATTTGAATCGGGTGCTCCTTGGCAAGTGCCCTCTACTATTCTAAGATTAACGGTGTCTAATCGCTGTTGGGTTTGTGTTACTGTTCACACATAAGATGCCAGTATATTTTTGTTGGAAAAACCATTATCAGGCTATGTCAGAAAGAGGCTGCACTATCTAGGCAGGAGAATAAACATTGGAAAACAAGATTTGAAGACTAACCTCTGTTTGTCTATAGTAGCTTGATCTGAAGAGCGAGTTTAGCCTGTGAGTGCGGATGGCCTCTGAGCAGTTCATACTAAAGTTTCCATGATTTTCTGCAAAGTGGCTTAGTTCCAACTCTGTCGAGATTGTTTGTGGTAAAAAATATCCAGTGACCCTTTCGCTACAGCTGCACATCTCCTCTCTCAAGCAAACTCTCCTAAGGCTGGCCCTGGCCTAGTTATTTATTTTTTTTTTTTTTTGAAAATCTGTTTATTAGCATAGTAGGTAAAGCAGTCACAGAATTTCCAGTCCCGGAGGGAAACAGGGTAATACATACATAGGGTTGCTCAGAACATATAATTGCATAGTTGTCTCGATTTTACATTTTGTTGGTGACAAGAACCGTCACATTATAGACAAACCCCGGTCAAAGCTATCCCTCCCCCCACCCTCAACAAACCCACCCGACACTCTTACAAAAACATGTGATTGAGCAATGATTAGACTGGGGCACGTACGGTAGTACAACATATTGCTCCATCCGCCTGTACACATAGATGGAACGAGACTATTACAGTGATGGTGATTGTGATTGGGGGGGCCCCACGCACCTCTCCATAGCGCACCACAGTCAGTGACAGTGTATGTCAGTCCGGCTAAGGACACATTTATCTTACATTCGGAGAGGCACCTGCATCCTCGTCCCCTCCGTCGTCCCCAGCTTCAAACATACCTAATATGGTAAACCAGTCCAGTGAGATTGGCGTTTTCCTCAGGCCTCTGTATTCCTCCCGCTGCAGTGCATCTCCCTCTGCCTTGCCCCACCTCACCACTTCTGCCCTCCACAGTTCAGGGTTGGGAGGTCTGGGTGACTTCCACCTAATCGTGATGGCACGCTTCGCCAGCAACAGGGCCAGGTCCGAGAAACGTGCCGCCACGGTTCTGGTGCGTTGTGAGGGCCCCAACCACAGTAACGTGCATTCCAGTGTAGGAGATCGGGATAGGGCGCCCGCTGTCTGGAGCGATGCATGGACCGTGGTCCAGTAGTATCCTAGTTTGGGGCATTGCCAAAGCATGTGTATTAGTGTTGCGTCCTCGGTGTCAAATCGGGGGCAATTACTTTTCGCATCAGGAAACATCATATGTATGCGGCGTGGGGTCAGGTAGGCTCTGTGTAGGAGCATCAATTGGATGAACTTAAACTTGGGGTTCCTAGCTACTTTTTTGGGAAACTGAAGGATACGTTCCCACTCTCTATCCCTCAGGGGCCTACCAATGTCCCCCTCCCAGGTTGCCCGGAGTGGCGACAGGTCGAAAGCCCTCCCCTTCTTAATACTAGCAGTGAGCCACCTTGTCAGGTGGGCGCCCGTGCCCATCAGGTAGTGCATTGTGATGAGAGGATTTGCAGCCGGCTCTCGGCCCCTAGGGGACCACTTGTGTGTGATATAGTGGCGAAGGCCAGAGTGTAGGAGGAAGGTGCCTCCAGGGACTCCATGGGTAGTTCTAAAGTCTGCAAAGGACAATAGGTGCTCTTCCGCGAACAGGTCACCTACGTGTGACACTGCCGCGTCATGCCATTGTTCCAGCGAGTCCGCCGATAGAGTCCCCGTGGCCAGCGGGATACCCAAGAGCGGGAACGTGGGTGCATAGGACGACCCAGGGGACGTATACTTTAATGCCTTTCGCCAGTAAGTTATCGCCAGTTTGAGGAGAGGCGGGGCATCCCTTGGTATAACCGAGTTGGGCAAAAGTAACGTGTGTATTCTCCCCAATGCATGCTCCCTATCCGTCATATTGATCTCCTGAAGATTGCGGCCCGCTACCCAGAAGGCCAGCCATTGTAGTTGACACGCATAGTTGTAGGCTCTAAAATCAGGCAAACCCATACCACCGGCGTCAGAGGGGAGCTGCAGCTTGGACAGACCTATACGCCTGCGACCGTGCCCCCACACAAGTTCGGTGAGTAGAGTGTCTAGGGTCTTAAAGGTAGTTGCCGGGATCAGGTGTGGCAAGTTAGTGAAGTTGTAGAGAAGGCGGGGGAGCATCACCATCTTGGATATCGCCACTCTGCCGGGTATAGAAAGTGGTAGTGTGAGCCAAAATTGTACCTGCGATCTCAGTGCTCTGATGGCCCTCCCAAGGTTACCGTCTAGCATCTTGTCGGCTTCCCTGTAGATCTGCATCCCCAGATATCTGAAGGTGGTTTCAGCTATCTGGAACTCGAGGGGGGCGAAGGGTAGTGGAGTAGCCAGACCAGCTGCTGCAAATGTAAATCCATATGATTTGGATTCGCTTATGGTCAGGCCTGAGATCGACCTAAAGTCCTCAAAGACCTGGGCAACAGGGCTCAAGTCGCCCCTCAAGTCCCGGAAATATAAGATAATATCATCCGCGTAAGCGGACACTATATGTGCCGTCCCATGTCGTAGAATGCCATATCGGGGGGCCATTTGGCGGAGCCTACAGAGCATCGGCTCAAGGGCAAGGACGAAGAGGAGGGGGGAAAGTGGGCAGCCTTGTCTGGTGCCCCGTGCTATAGCTATAGGGGCTGATATATGGCCTGAGGTGCGCACTCTAGCTGTGGGGGCGGTGTACAGCAACCTGACCCAAGCGAGGAATTCGGGTGGAATCCCAAATTTCGATAGTGTGTCGAACATATAGTCCCATCTAAGGGAATCAAATGCTTGTTTCAAGTCTAGGGATATGCAGCCTTCGGAGCTCGTGTCCTCACGGTCACCGAGCATGAGCTGGGCTAATCGCCTGAGGTTCATGGCTGTATTGCGGCCAGGAACAAAACCACATTGGTCCGAGTGGACCAGCTGAGGTACGTATTGCACGAGCCTCGATGCTAGCACCTTGCTCAATATCTTGGAGTCATTATTGAGAAGGGACAGGGGTCTATAGTCAGCCATCTGAAGCCCTTCTTTAGTAGGTTTCAAAAGGGACGTGATTAATGCCTGCATTGACGATTGCGGTAGGGTGGCTGTCCGCAGAGCTTCTAAGTAGAGAGCGTGTAACCGTGGGGCTAATAGGTCTATGTATGTTGCATAAAAGTCGGCTGGTAGGCCATCTGTTCCAGGGGCCTTGCCCTTTGGAAGGGCGCGTATTGCCTGTCTGATTTCAGTTATAGTAATGGTGCGCTTAAGGTCTTTGATTTGCCCGTCTGTAAGTCGAGGCAGGGCTAAGTCCCTCGTGAAGGCCTCGAATGCAACCTCGGGAAGGGGCTGTGGGGGGCTGTACAGCGTTGTGTAGTATTCCTTGAACGCCGTGTTGATCCCAACCTGGGTGGTGGTTGGGTTGCCTACTTGGTCCAAGATCCTCAAAATGGGGTGGTTCACTGGGGAGTCCCGTAAGAGGCGGGCTAGGAGGGGGCCAGCTCTGTCCGCCTGTGTATGCTGCCTGTTCGTGTATTCTCTATAGTCTAGGAGCCTCAGGTCTTCCAGTAGCTCCGCGTGTCGAATGTGAGCCTCCTGTAGTGGTGTGAAGGGTGCATTTGTGCCGGCAGCCTCATTCTCAAGGGAAGCTAGGGAGCCCTCCACCTCCTTAAGTTGATTAATTATCTCCCGTTTCCTGCCCATTCCAGCGGTCATGGCTGCCCCCCTAAGACAGACCTTAAATGCATCCCATTCCACTTGACGGGTGCTGGCCGTGAATACCGAGTCTTCAAGGAGATCTGGAGACAGTCTCCAAGTGGGGATGGGGGCTAGACGCCTGCCCCACTGCCAGATGAGTTCTACAGAGCTGTGATCGGACAGAGTTTTCCCCATGTGTTGGGCCTGGGTAATTGTATCTGCTACGGAACGGGAACAGAAAATGTGGTCAATTCTGGTATGAAGCTGGTGTGGTGGGGAGAAAAAAGTATATTCCCTTTCTTGTGAATGTGTACTGCGCCATGCATCAGTCAGGTCCCAGCCCTCAGCCCACCTAGTAAGAGCATCCGCTTGTTTCCTACTCTCAGTCGCCTGTAAAGGGGGATGTGACCTATCCAGCATAACATCAAGCACAGCGTTGAAATCACCCCCAATAAACCAACGATGATCAGCCCATTCCACCAGCACCCCGTTCACTGTTAACAAGAACTCCGATTGATTAGAGTTCGGTGAGTAAACACATCCAAATACAACAGCATCCCCGTCTAACAGCCCCCGCACAAATACATATCGGCCCTCTTTATCGATTCTATGCTCTAACATTTGAAAGGGGACAGAGCCGCGGAACCAAATCGCTGCCCCCCTTGAGAACGCAGAATAGGATGTGGCAAATAGCTGTCCCCTCCATTTCTTGCGCAGCTTCACAGCTTCAGCAGCGTTCAAATGTGTCTCTTGCAGACATGCAATGTGGGTCCCCCTGCGAGTAAGCTGGGCCAATATTCTATGACGTTTCTGCACTGCTCCCATGCCACGTACGTTCCAGGTGCACAGTTGGTAATTATTAAGTGGCCCAATAACCATCCATGCGTTGCGACCCAGTGAAACGTCCTGGACCCCATGTCAGTTCTACGTTACGATAAGGTGAGAGTGTCGTGAAAACAAATAACCCCTGAACAAAAAGGTCCCCAAGCCAACGTGCCCGGGATCCAAACTGTGGTGCCCAACATGGGCACAAGTCAACGGAGCCCGTGTGCATACCGGGGGGTGACAGGCCTCTGTCGACTGTCATTGAACGGCCTGCATGGGCTAGTTAGTCCTCAACAACGTGGGTTCCCCATGCAACCCACCACATGCGAAAGGAGGGGGGGGGGAGTTCAAGTATACATTACCACCCGGAGGGGATCATGGTCTCAGCAATTCAGAACTCCTCTGCCATTTGGGCTGTAATTTTCGGGAACAGCGGCAAGCTGTCCATTGAGCCAGACACCTCTGTATGAGTGTCAGTGGCGACGGTGTGTCTGTCACTAAGTGCTTCCGCGTCGTGAGCTGCCAGTGCCTCCTCCGTGAGCTGCTGCCGGTGAGTTGACGACGGGTGGCTCGCCACCCGAGTACCAGGAGGGTGCGTCTTCGCAGAAGGTCCATGGGAAGAGTGGTGTCCCGGGCTGGGAGTGTTGTGCCGTCGGTCCGGTGGGTCTCCGTGGTCGCCGCGGCCGCCTTCTCGGTGCTCCCCGAATGGGTCCTGTGAGGTCGATGGCGCCAGAGTGACCTCCATCCATTCCGCAGCCTCCTCCGGCGAGTCCAAGAAGTGGGATTTGTTGTCGTGCAGGATTTTGAGCCGAGCAGGGAACAGCAGTGCATATTTCATATTCCTGTCTCTTAATTTGCGTTTTACACCCATGAATGTGGATCTGGCGCGCTGCACAGTGGGCGTGAAATCAGGATAGACTGAAATGTTTTTATCTTCAAATCGTATCGGTGCTTTCTCCCTGGCCGCACGCAACACAGTGTCCCGGTCCCTGTAGTGAAGGAGGCGCGCGATCAGGGGACGAGGGGGCGCCCCCGGTTTGGGGGGCCGAGGAGGCATCCGATGCGCCCTCTCCACGCTGTACAGGGCAGTGAGATCTTCTTGGCCCACCAGCGTTCGTATCCAGTCCTCCACGAATTGGGTGGGGTTCCTCCCCTCAGTTCTCTCCGGAACGCCTAAGATGCGGACGTTGTTGCGGCGCGCACGTCCTTCGGCCTCGTCCACCCTGTCCCAGAGATGTTTAAGCTGTTTCTCCACTCCCTCCAACCTCGTGGAATGCTCCGTCTGTTGTGGCACTAGGTCATTCAGTGCTATCTTCTGCTCCGCCACTCGTTCCACCAATTTGTTATGGTCCGCCCTTAATAGCGATAGGCCAGTCGCCATATTATCTATACGCTGTTCCAGGGCTTCGCGAGTCGCTCGTATCTCATTGAGGATAAGGTCCAATTTTGCGTCCTGAAACCTTTGTCCAGTCGGCGGAATGATGTCCATGTTGGAGGAGGCCAGCGGGTCCTCGGAGCCCGTGGACTGCAGGTCCGCCGGGGCGCCCTGCTCATGGGTCCTGCCCCTATTTTTGCCCATGGATCTCGTTAGCAGGGTGGCGCTGGAAAGGGCACAGCAGATCGCCGCCGCCCCCCCTCGTTTCTACTCTGGACGCCGGACCGCGTCCACCGCAGGATCAGGGTGTGGTGAAAGCAGCGTAGACCCAGGGTCGGCAAGGAGTGCGTATAATCTCTGTCCGTGGCGTCGGTATCAGGATAGGCGGCTTCCACAGGGAGGCCCCGTGGGTAGAATTGACCTCAGCTCCCAAGAGGACAGATGAAGGGAGTAAGACGGCCTACTGCAGATGTCCAATGAGTCGGCCTCACGCAGGAGCACTCGAGAAGTCTAAGCCAGCGCGTGGTGGCAGGTCCGCAGCGCACGTGTCTCACCCCCTTACCACTGGCTGGGGTCGGCTGTCCGGATATTCAGGGTCTGCTGTCCACCGTCCGCTGCCCGCTGCCGGGCACACTGCCCTCAACAGTGCGTCACTCCGCGTGGAATCCCAGTCGCAGTTCCGCCGATCGGCAAGTGCATGGGCCAGAGAGATGTCTCAGTGCAGGGCCGCGGACACTTCTCGTCCGGGACTCAGAGACAAGATGGCGCCGATGATACAGCGTATGAGGCCTGCAGCGCCCGGGGGGGTCCGGAGCAAGTAGTGCTGGTGTCAGGTGCCTGGCGCCGCTCGCCCCACAGTCCCGGTCAGCGCAGCAGGCGACAGGCGGCTCGCTCACCGTGTAGACTGGTGGCAAGCCGGTCAGCCGGTCAGAGAAACCTCCGCTCGTTCCGCAGGTCCCCCAGCAGGGTGGCCGGGCAGGGCTCCGCAGCGGAGAGGGGGGCCGCAGGGTCGCTGCAGGAGCAGGGCGCCTCTTCAGTGGTGATGTCTGCCGCTGGTGTCCGCCTCTGTGTTCCGGCGCGGAGTCCCGAACGGACCGCGCCAGAGGCTATGGGGAGGCCGGGGAGATTGCCCACTCGAGCCCGGGGCTTTACCACGAGCAGCAGGCCGCGGCCGAAGCAGCCGTGTCAACACGTCAGCAGAGCGGGCAGAGTGAAGAAGCACCGCTCCGCTTCCAGCGGGACACCCCCGGGGGCCTCCGGTACAGTAATCAGGTGGGTTGCAGGTGGGGAAATCAGGATAATTAGCTCGTGTAGAGGACTACGGACGGAGCTCTAGAGTTACACGTCCACCATCTTCGGCTCCAGGCCACGCCCCCCCACCCTGGCCTAGTTACTCCAAAGATCAAAGATGGTTTCCACCTACAAGCTTCCATCTACTTCGATCTACTTTTGTGGGAAAGAGTCATCTTTTCAAAGGAAGTCGGGGCTATTACCACAATGCGAGGCCTGGACTGCTTAGTGCATATTTGCCTTCCCATTGCTGAGTGGGTTCCCTTTTGAGCCCCTTCATCTTACCTCCTCTATCACAAGTAAAGTTAGGGATGAAAATGAGAAATTAGGTGTGACCGGCAGGAGATGATCCAGCAATATTCATTTGCCTCTGGCTAAAGACTACTGTTTAGATTCAGACAAGCTATATTTATTCAATTAAGATATTAATACACCATATATGAGATTGAAAGCCATTATTTCCATTCAATGTATCCTACTCAATTACCTATACGTTGCAAATTTGCAGTTTGTGACATTTTACTTATCAAAGTTGACTATTTAGGTTTTTGGCAGCCACGTTCAACTTTTCAAAGAGGGCAGTGCAGCCTTAGCTTTTCCATTTGTAGATGCAAGCAGGGAAAACATCCGCACGGCTGTATGTTATGCAACTGCACACACCCTTGCTGCATGATTAAAGTTGACAAAAGTACCAGTTAAAGTAAGTCTCGGACACAAGCCTTCTTCTAACCCCAAAAGAGCACATGCAGTTTGGGTCTGTTCAGATGCCAAGTACCAGAATGAAAGAAAATGAGAAAACTGGGTAAAAGACGAATTTATTTACAGGGTCAGATTTGTGTGAGCACTCATACCCCACAATTCCTCATCACAACATCAGAGGGCTTCTGGGAGGCTCAGCTGGGATCCCCTGCTGGAGACCATAGTAAAGTGGCACACTGTTTTTAGGGGAGATCCCATACAGTTTTGAGCGAAGAGCACCTTATCTTTTCTCTTCAACCCCCACTGTGAGCATTTCAGACTTGCGTTTGTTAGTGGAAACTATGTATGGGTTCTGATGTTAATAGCGGATGTGTGATGTTACAACGCAATGTATTACATCACGGTACATCACAACGCGTCTTTTACAAAGTAAGTCGTTACCACGACTTGCGCTGCAGTGGTGCTGGACTTAGGAATAGTACATTTACTATTCCAACACCAGCCTACGTACAGTAGGGAAGGTGTTGGAATAGTAAATCTACTATTCCTTAACCTAGAGCGCCCTCCAGCGCAAGTCGTGGTTACGACTTGCGTTGTAAAAGACGCGTCGTAACGGCACTGCGGTGTAACATCCGCGTTGTAATGGATGTTCCCCCTTCTGAATCCTTGCTTTATTTCATGCTCAGTTGTTGAAGTATCAATGTTTGCCACAGGGTCAGAAGGCACACGCAAACCCAAATTTGCCGTGCATTAATGCTCTCAATTGCAGCTTCTCTCTTTCTAAGGCCTTCGCCTTGTCTTTGCGACATCCCAAGCCAGCTCAGTCGTAGTCTTACGGTGGTGCAAAGAGATTTAAGAAACGAAGTACTTCAGTTAGTGCATATTAATGTCAACACTGATCGCGATTGCAACATCAGGTTACCTCTAATCGCTTCAGCCAGGCTTCCTTTGCTGTACATCTGGATAAACTGGCCTCCTGTTGCTGTATTTTTAGTGTTGGATTGTTGTTTTATGCCTGATTCCTCTACCAAATCTCCCAGTCTCCCCTGCCTCAATTGAGAGCATTCAGAAATGTTGGGGATTTCTGCCTGGCCAAATGTAATGGCTGCATTGCTACAGTGAACACTTTTATTGGTACATCACCGTCCATTGAACCTTGGTCACTAACTTGAGAGCATCCTTTATTTTCAACCAGGCCATGCGAACATCCATTAAAACAAACTTTGACTGACCCAGTTTCACCCAGATCCTTATAAAACGTCCTCTGGAACATCTAACTCAGCAATCCAGGACAAGTGAAGCGGATCTTCCCATGTACATTCTTATCTGGCCCTGTTTAACCAGGTCCTTTGGGGAAAGACCTGGCCTGTCCCTTCCTAAAAAACACACATGTAGTCTTGATTAGCCTTACCAACTTAGATTTCTTTGCCACTGACCATTCACTTCCATTAGCTTATCACCATATTGCCCCAGTACCTTTTCCTCAAAACCTCATGCTTTTAACTTACTGTGGTAAACATTCTTCAACGAATATCTCTAACCAGTGCACCATACTCGGAAACTAGATTACCCCTCAGCTGGGCATACAATGGTACTGAGCAGGCTTTATAAATGTTATTTATATCATTGATTGAAAAAGCTTTATTCGAGTTATACACTCATAAAAGCGTAAACATACAATTTAAAATTCATACATTTAAAATACATTATAATTAAAATTCATATTTCATACACATGAAATACATTTTAAACAATTGTGCAAGCTTTGACAAAAAGAGTTTTTAAAATTAATGTAAAATTTAGTGCATATTGAAAGATAGAGCCCTCCTCCTAATAGACCATGCCCACCCCAAGTATTTTGCTGTTCCCAGCACTATAGGCATTTCGGTGGAGGTACAAATGATTCTCAACCCCTCGACACCACTTAATACCCCAAGGTTTCTACAAACTGGGGCTAGCCATACTCTCCTAGGGTTTGCATAGGCCTCACACAGAAATAAGAAGTGTGTAATGCTTTCATTTAGGGCACCACATACCGGGCAACACGAGCTATTAGTACTCCTCCATCTGCCCGTCAATGACCTCAATGGGAGAGAACCTGACCTTAGCTGAAAAAATAACTTCCTTCCTATCGGGACAGTTATACTGTCCCGAAACTGTTCTAGTACAGGTCTCGTTTTTATTTCCATAAATCTACCCCCCATTGTTTCTGCATGTGTACTCCTCCAGAGTTTTTGTTCTATATAATCCCAATATATGGCCTTAATGATGTTTTTGCTTGGGAATACTTCCCCAACCGGATTTTCCCAAAGGTTAGAGAGACCGAGCTCAACAAGAACCACCCTGAGCGTCTTCAACCATGATATTTTGTGGAATATATCTGATTTAACTAGGGCTAAAAACCCATCAGCATTGTGTCGGATCTCTGGGGTCGTCCACAGTAGTCTCCAATAAAGGATAGGCCTTAATCGGGCGCGGTCACTAACCAGTCTCCTCCCTAGATCCAAGCCAAGTGGTATTAATGGTGTGCTCTGGGGGAGGCTCGTTATTCCCCTCAAGAACCTATTCTCTGATATTTGTAGGGCGGGGAGCCTCTCAAAACCCCATACTTCTGCCCCATACAGGGCTGCACCCAGGGCTTTAGCATCATAGACCATGAGGACCGGTTTTACAGGCCGAATTTTTGATTTCACTTGTTCTGCCCGGAGCGCCCCTGAAATCTGCTGGTGTCTCAGTACCGCCTTCTCAATATGTCGTGACCAACCTGGCTTGCTTGAAATCTCTACCCCTAAGTAAGTAAAAACATTTACTACCTCAAGCTCGATATTATTCAGAGATACCCTTGGTTGGGATCGGCGCCTTTGACCAAAAACCATCAACTTTGTTTTGCTAGCATTAACTTCGAGACCATGTTCCCCGCAAAACATATCAAATATATTCAGGGCGCGCTGGAGTCCTGCAGGGGTTTTGGATACAATAAGGGTATCGTCAGCGAACATCAGGATAGGGACCCTGATGCCCGCTAGCGATGGTGCATCCACACTTGCATCCAACATCCTATCCACGATACCATTGATGAACAGGGAGAAGAGCAGGGGTGCCATTGCACATCCCTGCCGTACACCCCGTCCAACAGGAAAATTAACGGTACATTCCCCATTACTCCCCCACTGGACTTTGGCGAAGTTGCTTTCGTGAAGACGCATTATAAGAGTAAGCAACTCGAGTGGGACCCCTGTTTTTTTCAGGACTGCCCAAAGCTTACTCCTTGGCACCAGGTCGAAGGCAGCCCTCAAGTCTACAAATGCGACATAAAGGCTGCCCTCGCCCAGGAGTACAGTCCCCCACCGCAACATGGTAAATCGAAATATTTGATCAACCGTGCTGGTTGCCCGCCTAAAGCCTGCCTGATAGGGGGAGAGGGCATTGTTCTCGTCTACCCAATCCATAAGTTTATTGACCACCATCTTCCCAACCACTTTTTGGATAGTGGCAATCAAACTTAACGGCCTGTAATTGGCCGGGAGTGACCGATCACCCTTCTTATATATCGGTATAATTATTGCCCCCTTCCATATTTCTGGGATTTCAGCCCCTTTGGCTAGAGCATTCCCCAGTGAGGTCACATACCTAGCCCATATCAATTGTGCTAGGTTTTTGGGAAGCTATGTCTTTCCTTGGCAACTCTTACATCACTCCAGGTAGATTTTATGTTCTGCTTGGTTAAATATGTTTTCCAGGTTTACCAAGAACTGAGCTTTCAGTTTGTTACTATGTTACGCCTGGTTGGACCTCACGGCCTCTGTGTTGAATCTAATGTACTAAGTTCTGGGAACTATCAGCTATCCCTGTTTAACCCTAAGCCTTCCTATAAGGACTTCATAGCATCTGAGTTCAGTCTATTGTGTGAAGTTTTGGGGATTCTGTGTCTTGCATTGGTCACACCTGAGAGACACCTCTAGAGGGGCATCAGAGCCTCTTGTTTAAATTAATTTTGGATGGGAGTTGTTGCATCTTTTGTTCATTGCATCTACACTACTATTTAATTATGGTCCTGACCTTTTCATTTTTTTTGTGACAGAATGAGAGCCCTACATGTTGCCGTATTGTGCCTCTTTCACTACTGGAAGGTTGTCATATCCTTTGGGTTAAATCTATTGCTTCAAATGGAAACTGTATGTGCCAGGCGTGCGTGGCTTCGGATACACATGTTGCGCATGCTCCTGCCATCTAGTGTTGGGCTTAGATGTATGCAAGTTGTTATTCTTCAAAGAATTCTTCTTGACTCATGAGGTAATGTGACTCCTCTTGCTTGCAGTGTGCATGGTCATAAGCTGTATTGTTAGACTGTGTTTTTGTTCTGCCATCAGGTTTGAATGTGTGCCTACATGCTCTGGGTCAACACCGTTGCAGTGTTCTTTTTGGTCCTTATGGTTCCTCTCCCTTAGTCAGAAATAAATTTGATTGATGGAAGGAAAGAGGCCCCAGCGGGGGCTGATGTCAACTGAAGAATCCCCATTTTCAGAAATCAGGTGGACGCCTACAGTTTTGCCTGGGAATTTTCCGGACTACTTTGGCCCCCTCTTGAGCATCACCTGTTGGGACCTCTTTCCCTTCTGTTGGTGCACCCTCACCGTACCTTGCCTGTGATGAAACTGGTGCCTTTTCTATACTTCCCTTGGTGTTGTGCAAAACGCTCCTGGGCTGACCTCCATAAGGTCTGTAATCTTTGCCTCTCACCCAAGCTTGACAAGGCTTACTGTGACGCGTGACAGACCATCTTGTGGTTGTGCAGAGGCAATGAACAAACTACAGACCTCTTCAACAACCAGGATCTCGATGGAGAACATCATCCTTCAGCTGCTGATAAAGAGACTTTCGCCCCCAAAGATAGTTCTGGCTCGAACCTCGAGATCGGAGACCTCATGTCAGCTCAAAAGGTCATGAGCACAGCTCTCCCTCCCTATCGACACAGCTCTGATCTTGTGCCCCACTAAGGGCGTTCAGCTGCTCTCGACCCACAGAGGCCTTCTTCCAGGTCACCACTGCCTTTGGGCCATGGTCGGCCCCGAAGCCTACTTCCCGCCCGCCCAAGTCTTGGCGCTGACTCAACTGTCAAATTCAATAACACTGTTATCAAAACCCAGATCAACACCAGTGCCAAAGCATTCAGTGCCAACTGGAAAATAAGCCCTTCAACATGTTTGACCCCTCCTCCAGAAGTTGCAGGATTAACTTGATGTTCACCAGAGGCAGATAGACATTCTCCCCCAGACGGGTTGAATACTCACAACTTCTGGGACCATGCATTCGACCTCATAAAAGGCAGGTCAGTTTTGAAGATGCTCTGGAGCCCCCTCCTCAACCAAAACAATGGATGAAGATGGATAAAGGAACCAGTCCTCTTCTTGACCCAGGACAGCCACCACCTTATTCAACCCCACCTATATTTCCACTATCATCTTCCCCACCTCCTTCTCTGCCTGACCCACTATCCTACACTCCACAGGGGACACTGTATTCCAACATGACTAAACACAGTTGGGGGGCGCATATAGCATGCCCCCACAGGGAGACCCTTCTAACTCTTATGATGTGGATCCACCTGGGATACTGATCTCGGCCTTCATCCAGCATGACCCCCCCTAGCAGATGACACCGTCTTGTACCGTGAGGTTCTAGGTAGGGTTGCTGCATGTGATAACATATATATGCATAAAGAAGAGCCTGTCAAATATGATTTCCTCTTTGAAACCCTTTCCTTGGTCCATTGCTCCATGCAGTATCTCCCCACGCTGAAGGGAATACTCAAGCCCCCTGCTGATATCTTCAAGGAACTGTTCAAGGCTTGTGTTATCGCCCCCTGTTGACAAAAAAATACAAATTCCCCCCTCCAGATCCCATCTACGTTAAGGGTCAACTTCAACCAGATTCCTTAGTTGTTCATACCGCTCGTCAGTGAGAAAATGCTCAGAGCACCGATGATGCCTCTCCACTGGATAAAAAGGGCAAACAATAGACACAGGTAGTAAGTGCATTAAAGCACAGTCTGCCAACCACTGGCATGTCGCGAATTATTGGTTTCTCTCCGATATGACCGAGCCCATTGGGACAAAATGGAGGAGCTGCTGCAACATCTCCCGGAGGAGCAACAAAAAAGAGGATGCAAGTTGATCACAGAAGGCAAACTGATTCCCAACTCTACTATCAGGTGGCCCCAGATGCTGTCAACACCACTCCTCAGTGGATTAACTCAAGCGTTTTCTTTCAACAACATGCCTGTTTCCATGTCTACGGCTTCAAGCCATTTGTTCAGCAGCATATTCTCAACGTGGTCTTTGACAAGGAACCTCTATTTGGGTCCTATGTTGATGAGATAATGGAGTAAATCAAGAAAGACACAGAGATGGCAAAAGCCATGGCCACCCTTCAGTCGTCTACCATATGTGGGACCTTGCACCGCTCACCATATCACAAAGCATTCAAGACCACCTCCCTTGAAGGCTTCACATCATTCCAGCACCAGCCTGTCCAGAAAACCTCCATGAGAGGCTTCTTCAGGGTGGCCTACCATGGTAACAGTGCCAAAGGTAGAGGCAAAAGTATCTCACCCAAAGGAGCGGCCCCAGCCAAAAAATGACTTGCCCCTCCTCCCCCCGACCACAAACACCTGTTGAGGGATGGCTTCAGATGGCAACATGTCACCTCAAACCTGTGGGTGTTAGACATTATCCAAGATGGTTACTGCCCGGAGTACATCTCCACACCACCCACCATACCACCCAGCAGACACATCCTCTCCCCAAAACACCAAGACCTGCTTACTGAAGATTTCCAAGCGCTCTTCCTCAAAGAAGCCATAGAGTCTGTGCAGCAACATCTACAGGGCTCAGGTGTATATTCCCTCTACTTCCTCCTTCCCAAAAAAGGATGGGTCTTCAGGCCTATTCTGGACCCTAGGCCTGTGAATGAGGACATCCCATCAAGAAAACTTCCACATGATCACTCTTCATGATGTTATTCCACTGCTACAGTAGTGCAACTTCATGGCTGCACTCGACCTCAAAGATGCTTACTTCCACATCCCAATCCATCCAGCGCATTGTCACTATCTCTGGTTTGTCATAAGTGGTCAACAACATTACTAATTCAAAGTGCTGCGAGTTTTAACAAAATACCTTGCAGTAGTAGCCGCCCACCAGTGAAGACAGGGCATCCATGTACTCCCATACCTGGATGATTGGCTGATATATGGGGTGAAATGCAGCAGCAGTGCTGTGCGCACACTCAAGCCACTATGAACCTGCTACAGCGCGGCTCCAGAAATCATTTCTAATCAATACTCACCATTTTCCCGAAACCTTAAAACACACAACTCATGCATCAGTGGGGACCATAACACTGCACATTTACCCTGTTCACTTACACTTGGCTTCAAGGCTCTGGTGAATCGCAATGGAGAAATGCTGTAACATTTGGTGGAGTGTCCAAAACCTATTTAATTATTTATTATTTACACCTGCAGAATATTACACTTTACCATGGTTATATTCAAATATTTAATTTCTCAGACACACCTCCATATTATTATTATTATTATTATATGAAATTTGTAATGCGCTCAGCTTACCCGGGGGCATCCCGGCGCAACAGACCAAAGAAGGAGGAACTCGAAAACTCACTACTGTGGAAACAGGTAGGTTTTAAGAAGTTTCCTAAATATTAGGATCTTGTGCTCTGAGCGAATCTTAAGGGGCAGAGAGTTCCACAGAGATGCCACCTGAACCGAGAAACGCCTGCCCCCCGTCCGAGCTCTTCTGACTCTCGCAGATTGCAAAAGATGTTGCTGGTCTGAGCGCAAAAGGCGTGGAGGTTTATAGGGACGGGCCATATTAACAAGGATGGGGGGGCCTTTGCCATGTAAAATTTTATGGGCCGTACACAACGCCTTAAATTTCACCCGCTCCTTAACGGGGAGCCAGTGAAGTGCTTTTAGGGCCGGGGCAGCGGACTGCCTTCTAGGGATCTCCATCAAGACTCTGGCAGCTGCATTTTGCACCTGTTGGAGGGTTTTAAAGGTAGCTTCAGGGGCACCAAGAAACAGGGCATTACCAAAGTCAAGCCTAGAAAGGATTAAACCCCGCATCAAAAGCTTCTTAGCTGGATCCGGAAGCAGTGGGAGTACCTTTCGGGCTGACTTCAGTAAACCGAAGCAAACCCCCGCGGTCTTTCTGGCGTGAGTCCTGAAGGACAGATCTTCCTCCAACCATACTCCCAAGGACTTGATCTCCTTCTTGGGAGATGGAGGGTCGCCAAGAGACCGGGGCCAGCAGCTGGCAATGATGGAGGGACTGGAGTTGCCCAAAAACATCAACTCAGTTTTACTTCCATTGAGCTTAAGAGCCGAGTTGGACATCCATTGGTAGACATTAGCCAGGCAGTCATGCAACAAGTTGGGTTGTTCCGCCAGCTGAGTGAGGCCCACCACCAGCTGAGTATCATCAGCATAGCTGATGATCTTCAACCCCGAAGGGGCTACCACTCTTTCAAGTGGAGTCATATATGCATTGAACAAAGTAGGGCTCAACGATGAGCCCTGAGGGACTCCACATTGAAGAGGGAATAGGGAAGACTGCTCTGCCCCTTCCCAGACTTGGTAGAAACGGTTGGAGAGAAAGGATCCCAACCATTTCAAAGCCGTCCCTGAGACACCTACCTCTGACAGGCGTTGGAGGAGCACCTGATGACTCACGGTGTCAAAGGCAGCACTCAAGTCCAGGAGGATCACTGCCACTGATCCTCCGGTGTCAAGAGTGCTCCTTGCTTCCTCCACTACCGCCAGCAGGGCCGTGTCCGTTCCTTGGCCGGGACGGAAACCAGTCTGGGAGTCTCCCAACAGGTGGTTGGACTCAAGATAGTAAGAGAGCTGACGGTTAACCAGCTTCTCGGCGATTTTAGAGAACCCCGGCAGAAGCGAGATAGGCCTGAAGTTGGTCAGATTGGCGGGATCCAAGCCTGGTTTTTTCAGTAAGGCTTTTACTACAGCCCTTTTCCATCTCTGAGGGACTATGCCACGAGAGAGAGAGAGGTTGATAAGGTCAGTGAGCGGAGCTGACAGAGTATTAGCCACAAGTTTAAGATGTTTCATAGGCACTGGATCACTCGGAGATCCACTCTTCATCTCCACCAAGACCTTTGTAACCTCCTCCTCCGAGAGTGGCAATGGATCTACTAGAATGAAAACTAGGCGTAGGAAAATCACAAGACCAGCTTTTAAAATTCCATTTTCCTAATTTTATTATTATCAAAACTTTATTATGTTTATTCTGTAAAATCTTAAACTTTATTTCAAATTGATCATTTTTATTTTGAGCTCAGAAAAAGTCGCATTTTAGAATTCAGTTAAAGTTTAGTTAAGAAAAGATAGTTCCAAATTCATTCTCTCCTAACATCCCTAACTAACACTCTCATCGTATCCTTTCAATCCTGCAAAGCAAACAACAAAAAGCATTAAAGTTCTTACATCCAGGAATCGGTCAGCAATCGGGCAGCATCTCCGATGGAAATTGAAAAGGCGACCCCAACTAGACAAAACCAGGGGTTTTTATACCCTAAATCCCTAACTTAATCTATCTAAAATGTAGCTACCATCACTTATTTGGTTTCTGATTGGACAAAATCGGGGTGGGTGAACATCTCTTCACCATTACAGCATCATTTTCACAACGTGTCAGCAGAAAAATAAAGGGTCTTTGATTAAGTCAGTCCGTGGCCTAGGCGCTCCCTTGCATTTGAAACACGCATCAACTTTCTCAGGCTCTGAGCATTACATCGTCCATGCTTGGCACCCATCCTAGGTTCCGGGCCATGGTAGCCTTGAACCTCCTCGAGCACAGGCAGTTCACTCTGACTTGCAAGCTTTTGGCGCGCCAGCGCTGTTCAGCTCTTGCTCACAGTTTACCCAAGCAGCCATTTTTCACGTAGGCCTCAGAGGCCACTTTTGGAACTATCATAGAAACAAACACAAATTCATGTTAATTATTGAATTAAAACCCATTCTGTTTACCTCCCACCATACTAATATTTCCCATTAGTTGTTACCTAGCAGATAAGCCACATAAATGCGTTTTATACTTACAATTTCAACCACTTCTTAACACAAAAACGTGTAGAATAGGCACATTTAAATTGCGTTTGTTTACAACTAAGCTGCACATTAGTTCACAACACAATAACAATACATATTAGCTAGTTTTATTGCAACATGCAAGCAAAATTAGTATCCCCATGTATAGTAAAAGAAAATAATGTGTGCATTTTACTCTATGGTTGGTTAATTTCGCAAAACATGCAATCAGTAAATATTAACGTTATGGGACATTAACTTCGAGAGGGGTACACAACATTTTGTGTTTGCCACCTCGCTTCATCAATTCCCTCATCTGGTGATTCTATCACCAAATAACTCTCAAAATTTGGGAAAATTTAGCAGAACATGTTTCAATTTCTTTTTGTTAATGTCATATATACTTTTGTCTCTTTTTCTCTAGATTTTTTGAAAATCTTTTCTCTTATTTCTTCCATTTCTATCTCACTCTTTTCTCTCATTCTTGCCAACTATTCTTCATTTCTTTTCTTTACTGCTTGTCTAAAATTTCTCCTACCTTTATATATGCAACATAATGTTATAAAGAAAATCACTATCACTATAACTGTTATTGGAATCAGTATCTTACCTATAATTGAACTACCTATTTCTTGAAACCAATGCTTAAATGGTTCAATTTCTCTATGCAAATCTGTAATTTTATAATATACTTTTCAATGTTCTGACTTTTATCTGGAATATAACAATGTTGAACTTTCAAAATTCAACAGACTCCTCCCTCTTTTGCTAAAATTATATCAAGGGCAGGTCGGTTTTGCATAACAATAGCTCTCATAGCAACCATTTCAGTATTGACCATCAGGAATCCTCCTGCTGTATCTGTTGATAATTTATCAACTATTGTGGACAATTTTCTGATTCTACAATTTTCTGATTCTATTTGCAATAAACAAAATTCCCACTGCTGGTATCAGTGCTCCAAATACATCACCTATTATTTCTAACACAGTTTCTCTTCTTTTTCTACTTAAAACTTTACCTATCTCATGCTTTCCGTTAGTACCTCTATCTACTTGGAACATTTTAGGAAAGACCAAACCCACATAACATACCCCATACCAATGGTCCGTAAGTCTATAATAGGCTCTATTCCCACAAATGAAATAAATTCCAGGAAAAACAGGATCATTTCCTCCTTTAAATCCCCAACCCCCTATAATTCTATAGGTGTCTTCACATTGACTTGCACCCACAAAATAATTGTCATACATTGAGTTATCTCTTCTAATACAAAATGTTCCCAACATTGGGGCATCTATATTGATTGCTACATTCACATTCTTATCTTCAATATTCTCATCATCAAATGTATAATATTTTGACTTTGCATGTTTCATTTTCTCATTTCGTTTGTAAGCAATTCTTCTTTCCTCAACCATATTTAAAAATGCCTTTTCCTCAACTCTCATTTTACATGTCAAATTATGATTAAACGCATATTCATGTGTTAACTCATCTACTCCTAGAAAATATTCTCCCATCACCTCTGCATGTTTTCTTTTATTTAATGTGGCATCAATCTTCAACTTTGCAAATATCTCATCCACATTGGAATAATGATATTCCAGTTTCGCAGTCTTGTAAAACAAACTTGCAATTACACTACATGTAACTCCATATGTAAGTGGAAGGTAGCGATATGTCACTATTTTCGACCTTGTGTCAACTCCGACCTCTTCTATATTTACAAAAACCGTCTCACAGGACTTCAGACCTTTTACTTTAATATCATATACTTTGAACACCTATCTTTTCTCTTAGATGACCTTTTTACTCACTTTTCCCAATTGATTTTAGGTCGTACAGATTTTCTTGACTACTGTTTACTTCAAAAATTGGTGGCAGGACAATATATGTCCACTCAGGTGATTTGTATCTTTGATTTGGACGTCTTACTCTTTTTGGCCTTTGAACAATGTCAATTTTCTTTCCCAAAGTTTCTTTCTGACTAGTAATTTCGTTTACTTGCTCTACTTGTTCTTTTGTCGTGTTTACTATTTTGAATCTCAATCCTTCAGCCCCTTTAGGCCAATTATCTCCGCTGCAGACTTTCTTAGTCTTTGGCTCTACAGTGTTATGCTCCACTCTCCAAACTCTTTTTCTTGTGCTTTTTCTTAATGGAGTCTCATCTGCACTGTCATCTGTTTCACTTTCAGTGTCTTCTACTGTATCATTGATTATGATCTTCACAATGTCTTTGTCTTCATCAGATTTAGTTTTCTCTACTGTTACTCTGTTAGGAACCTTCTCATAACTGGTACTTGGAATCTCATCCTTGTCATGAGTTACTTCCTCTTCCCCAGTTTCAGGATTTCCGTTCCTGCTTCCAGAGTTTTCAGTTTGCGTTTCAGTTTTCTTCTTTTCAACAGCTCTCTCTTCACTTTCTCTTGCGTCTTTACTTGTGCTTGTCTTTACCGATTCTCAATCTTCAGGTTGATCTTCTGAATCTCCCTTTCACCTTCACCTTCAGACTCAGAACTGGCTTCTGATACTTCCAGATGTCGACGTTCTTGTCGATCTTCAGTATCTGAATCCTTTTCTGGTTCACCCTCAGAATCAGAGTCAGTTGTACTTTCACCGTCGTATGGGTATTCAGGTTCAGGCACACGGATGGTGTGACTAGCATGAACCCACGTTTTCAATCCAGCACACTTAACTGCAGTATTACTGACCAAGATCACTTGACGTGGTCTTTGCCACCTTGGAACCAAACAATTCCTTCTGCGATGAACTTTTACTCTTACCCAGTCCCCAGGGACTAGATCATGAGCTGGAGTTTTTTATTTGGGATTTGATTCAGTTCCCACCTGGTGGAGCACAGAAGTTACTTCATCAGATAGATTCTTGCAGTAATCCAGTATGATGTCATCATTTATGGCTAACAATTTATTAACTGATACATAGGCCTGTCTCATCACCCTGCCCATCAAGATCTCATGTGGACTTAATCCAGTTTTTCTGTCAGGTATGCTTCTCAGTGTCATTAAAACAAGTGGCAAAGCATCAGTCCAGAAAAGACATGGCTTGGCAGTTCAGGCGGGACTGTTCCCATGAGGCACAGGGTCAAGGCTGATTTGCATATGGCCATGTCTGAACTGGGGTGGTGTGGAGTGTAAAAAAACGATGGATTGAGGCCCAGATCTCTGTACTGGGGTGAATGTATGACATTGTTCTGCATTCTGTCCATCAATTGTTGTTTTTGCATTTGTCACCCCGAGTGGGATGGGTATGCTCAGACGTGAGTCCCATGCTCTCCACACCACTGGAATCAAGCTATCCTGGCTGAAGATGGCTGATAGCCAGAAACCGGTCCTAGGATGCTTGATTCCGGTCCAGAAAAGACATGGTTTGGCAGTTCGGGCTGTACTGTTCCCATGAGGCACAGGGTCAAGGCTGATTTACATATGGCCATGTCTGAACTGGGGTGGTGTGGAGTGCAAAAAAACTATGGATTTAGGCCCAGATCTCGGTGCTGGGGTGAATGTATGACATTGCTCTGCATTCTGTCCATCAATTGTTGTTTTTGAATTTGTCACCCCGAGTGGGATGGGTATGCTCAGACGTGAGTCCCATGCTCTCCACACCACTGGAGTCAAGCTATCCTTGCTGAAGATGACTGATAGCCAGAAACTGGTCCTAGGATGCTTGATTCCGGTCCAGAAAAGACATGGCTTGGCAGTTCGGGCTGGACTGTTCCCATGATGCACAGGGTCAAGGCTGATTTGCATATGGCCATGTCTGAACTGGGGTGGTGTGGAGTGCAAAAAAACTATGGATTTAGGCCCAGATCTCTGTACTGGGGTGAATGTATGACATTGTTCTGCATTCTGTCCATCAATTGTTGTTTTTGCATTTGTCACCCCCGAGTGGGATGGGTATGCTCAGACGTGAGTCCCATGCTCTCCACACCACTGGAGTCAAGCTATCCTGGCTGAAGATGGCTGATAGCCAGAAACCGGTGATAGGATGGTTGATTCCAGTCCAGAAAAGACATGGCTTGGCAGTTCGGGCTGGACTGTTCCCACGAGGCACAGGGTCAAGGCTGATTTGCATATGGCCATGTCTGAACTGGGGTGGTGTGGAGTGCAAAAAAACAATGGATTTAGGCCTAGATCTCTGTACTGGGGTGAATGTATGACATTGTTCTGCATTCTGTCATCAATTGTTGTTTTTGCATTTGTCACCCCGAGTGGGATGGGTATGCTCAGACTTGAGTCCCATGCTCTCCACACCACTGGAGTCAAGCTATCCTGGCCGAAGATGGCTGATAGCCAGAAACCGGTCCTAGGATGCTTGATTCCGGTCCAGAAAAGACATGGCTTGGCAGTTCGGGCTGGTCTGTTCCCATGAGGCACAGGGTCAAGGCTGATTTGCATATGGCCATGTCTGAACTGGGGTGGTGTGGAGTGCAAAAAAACTATGGATTTAGGCCTAGATCTCTGTACTGGGGTGAATGTTTGACATTGTTCTGCATTCTGTCCATCAATTGTTGTTTTTGCATTTGTCACCCCGAGTGGGATGGGTATGCTCAGACGTGAGTCCCATGCTCTCCACACCACTGGAGTCAAGCTATCCTGGCTGAATATGGCTGATAGCCAGAAAACGGTCCTAGGATGCTTGATTCCGGTCCAGAAAAGACATGGCTTGGCAGTTCGGGCTGGACTGTTCCCATGAGGCACAGGGTCAAGGCTGATTTGCATATGGCCATGTCTGAACTGGGGTGGTGTGGAGTGCAAAAAAACGATGGATTTAGGCCCAGATCTCTGTACTGGGGTGAATGTATGACATTGTTCTGCATTCTGTCCATCAATTGTTGTTTTTGCATTTGTCACCCCGAGTGGGATGGGTATGCTCAGACGTGAGTCCCATGCTCTCCACACCACTGGAGTCAAGCTATCCTGGCTGAAGATGGCTGATAGCCAGAAACCGGTTCTAGGATGCTTGATTCCGGTCCAGAAAAGACATGGCTTGGCAGTTCGGGCTGGACTGTTCCCATGAGGCACAGGGTCAAGGCTGATTTGCATATGGCCATGTCTGAACTGGGGTGGTGTGGAGTGCAAAAAAAACGATGGATTTAGGCCCAGATCTCTGTACTGGGGTGAATGTATGACATTGTTCTGCATTCTGTCCATCAATTGTTGTTTTTGCAAAGCATCAGGCCACTTCATTCCTGTTGCTAAACACATCTTTGCAATTCTGTTTTTAATCGTTCCATTCACCTGTTCAACTACTCCTGAAGCCTCAGGTCTATATGCACAATGAATCTTCTGGCGAATGTCCAGAGCTTCACAAATCATCTGCATTAACTCATTTTGAAAATGCGGGCCTCTGTCCGATTCAATCGTGACCGGAAACCCGAAGCGTGGTATTATCTCACGCAAGAAAAGTTTAGCAACAGTCAATCCATCATTCCTCCGCGTGGGGAAAGCTTCTACCCATCGTGAGAACAAACAGATTATCACAAGAACATATCTGAGTCTGTTGCATGGAGGTAGCTCAAACGAAATCCATTTGAACTCTTGTGAATGGGCCACCCTCCCGTCCTATGGTTCCCAAGCGTACAACAGTTTTTCTGTTTGGATTAAATTGCTGACAGACTAAGCATCTTTGACACAGACTTTCAGCATCATTCTGAATTTAGGATTATACCAAGTTTGTCTAAAGAGACGAATCATAGCGTCTCTACCAATGTGAGCTTGACTATGGTACATTCGGGCCATATCTGAAATCATGCCAGCAGGCATTACTGGTCTTTCATCTTTGTAAACCCAAATGTCATCTTCCTCCCTTTGTCTACATCATGATTTTAGCCAAATATCCTTTTCCTCTGTTCCTGCCTCTTCCTGCATCTGCTTCACCTCCTGCCAGGTCTCAACTACAGTGGTTAGCATTAAAGGACTTGGAACATGTTTTTCAGTTTTTTCACGATTAATTGAAATTTGATTCTTAGCGCAATGCTTTGCAATTGCATCTGCGTAGCTGTTACCTCGAGTAATATAATCTTCACCTTTCTTGTGAGCAGAACATTTTCCCACAGCCAATTTTTCTGGCAACTGTATCATGACAATCAGTGTCTTCACAAACTCTGCATTCCGTATAGGTGTTCCTGCAGAGGTCAAACGGCCTCTTTGGGACCAAAGCTGTCCATAATCATGAACAACTCCATAACCATATTGACTATCGGTCACTATGGTTACTTTCACCTCTTTTCCCAACTCACATGCTCGTATCAAAGAAATCAACTCCGCTATCTGAGCAGAATGAATTCCTTTCAGACAAGATGCTTCCAAAACTTCTGCTATCGTACAGACAGCATATGCAGCACTTAGAACAACACTCTCTGTTCTCAAGCATGATCCATCCACAAACATTACAAAATCTGATTCTAGCAAAGGTTCATCTTTAATGTCTGGACGAGGCTTTGTGCAATATTCCAAAACATCCAAACACTTGTGATCAAGCTAACCTTTCACTTCTGCCTCAATAGTGTCAGGTAACAATGCTGATGGGTTGATATTCACACACCTTGCAATTGTCACATTTTCAGCTCCCAAAATTATTTTCTCATAATGAGTCATTCTGTTGTTGGTCATGTACTGAGTCTTTGCTCTTGTGAGGAGAATCTCCACTGAATGAGGTACATACACCCTGACACGAAATCCCATCACAATTCCTTCACTTTGTTCTAGACTTACACTGGTTGCAGCTACTGCTTTCAGACATCCTGGCAAAGCCTTTGCAACAGGGTCCAAAACAGCTGAGAAATACGCAATTGGTTTTCTCATTCTTCCATGCCTCTGAATTAATACTGACAAACCACATCCTTCTCGCTCACTGCAATACAGTTCAAATTCTTTTTCGTAATCAGGCATTCCCAAAGCTGGTGCTTCACACAGTTTAGTTTTTAGCTGTTCAAATGCTTCCATCTCTGTTTTGGTCACAACAATAGAGTCTCTGATGTCTGCCTTTGTCAGTCTCTGCAATGGTTTTGCAATCAATGAAAATCCACGTATCCACTGTCTGCAATAACCTACCATTCCCAGGAACATTCTTACCTGTCTTTGGGTTTTAGGTGGCTGCATTCCTTGTATCATTTTAATTCTCTCAATTGTAACCTGTCTAATTCCTTTGGCAATCTTGTGACCTAAATATAGTACTTCTTTCTGACAGAACTGTAATTTTGATGGAGACACTTTATGTCCCTCCTCTGCCAAATGATTCAACAATGCCACTGTGTCAGTTACGCAGGCATCCTTTGTTTTTGATGCAACCAATAGATCATCAATATACAGTACTAGCACAGATTCTCCAAGCATACTTACATTTTCTAGTGATTTCTTTAGCAGCTGATTGAAAATCGATGGGTTCTCAGTGTACCCTTGCGGAATTCTACACCATGCTAGGATACGATTTTGGAAACGAAACGCAAAAATTGGTTGGCTTTCTGGATGCAATGGAACAGTAGAGAACACATTGCACAAATCAATCACTGTATACCACTCTGCATCATGTGGTATTTGGTACAGAATCACTGCTGGATTCGCAACAATTGGACAACATGGCACTACGATTTTATTAACCTTTCTCAAATCCTGCACAATTCTAAATGTCCCGTTTGGCTTTTTAAATCCCATAATTGGTGAATTACAAGGACTGCTCTCAATTTCTCTTAGAATTCCCTGCTCAATTATTTTGTCAATTACTGGAGTAATTCCTTCAATTACTTCAGCAGCCATCTTATACTGTGGTATATTCGGATAACTTGCACCTTCTTTTATGAACACTTTCACAGGATCAACTCCTTTCATCAAACCTATATCCTTTCCAGTGAAGTCCCACACACTTTCTTTTACTGCCTCTTTCAGTTCAACAGGAATTTTCTCTTTATCAAAAACAGTAAACATTTTGTTTTGTTCTGCCTCATGAGCATTGTCAATTTATACAAACTATCTTCGTCCGGAGTCTGCAATTCTATGCCATCTGGTGAACAGTATATGGCACAGTTCATTGTACACAATATATCCCTGACTAACAAATTAACAGGACTGCTATCGCACACCACAAACCAATGCATATCTTTGTATGTCCCAATTTCTATTTCAACTGGTTTTGTCAAAGGAGTATTTATTTGTCTATTAGCTACACCTACAACCTGGATTGTCTCACCCGAGAGAGGAAGATTTTGAATTTCCACTGATCTAACAGTAGAACGGGTAGCACCAGTGTCCACTTGAAAAGTTATTTCCACATCATTCACCTTTCTGCTCACAAATGGACCTGACTGATCTACCTCAAGAGTGGCTCCAAGCACACACTCTTCTTCCTCCCTCAGGCACCGTCAGAAACTTTCATCCGGCTCACTGCCATTCTTCTCTTTCAACCAATATTGAGGGCACACGTTTGCTCTTTGCCGCCTTTTTACCTGCTCACCTCCGCTGAATCCTGTCTCTGCACTGTATCTCTGCTGATTCCCACTGTATGGCAGTGGCGGTTGCGGCACCTGACTTTGCTGATTTGCTATCTGCTGTTGCTGCGGTTGCTGCTGATTTACCTCAAACTGCACCTGCAGATTCAATGATGTATGTTCCCCATTAACTCTAGGCGGACATTTACACTCTCGTTTCCAATGCCCTATCTTGCCGCAATTAAAACATGGCATTTTCTTTTTCAATTCATCAATGTTCCCTACCAATTTAGGTTTGCCTTTGAACCCACTTTGATCCCCTGCACTCTTGTTCTCCATCTGTGCTACTTGTTGTTCTGCCACTTTCAGTTGTGCCCACATGGCTTTCTCTTTTAATTTCTTTTGTTTTGCATCAATCTCCTCACTACAATATTTTGCTTGTCTCAGTACCTTATCTACTAAACTCGACTGCCAATCCATCATGCTATGTCTAATCATGTCTGAAATTTCTGGTCTCAATCCATACACAAATCTATACACAAAGTGGCTCATGTCTTTCTCATTTAATTCCTCATAGCCACTATACTGTTTGAAAACTAACAACAACCTTTCATAAAATGAATGCACAGTTTCTTTTGGCTCCTGGGTAGTTCTGTCTATCTTTACCCAATCAGTTTCTTTTGGAGATATTTTGTTTTTCAATCACACTATCACTTGTTCATATTTCCTCATCACTTCCGGTGATGGGGCTCTTGTTTTCTCATCTCTGGGATACTCTTCCCTTGGCCAATCCACAGATATTTTACATTCTGTCCATAAATCCGTTGGCACTACTATGTCAAACAATCCATCCAAATCAATCCACAATACCTTCGACACCTTTACAAATCTGTCAACTTGCCTATACCATTCTACTGGTTTTTCTCTTAGTCTGGGGAAGTCATTCGTAAATGACAATATATCTTGTCTGCTCCAGGGCACATGTACATATCCTCCTTCAGGAATTTCTCTCATAGGGAATTCAGTTGCCACTTTTCCCTTTTCTCTAATAGGGAAAGCTAGAGTAGATTTATCACTATTTTCTTCTTTCTTCTTTGCCTACTTGACTCTCCATTTACCTACATCATCACATTTGTGTAACAACACAATCAAATATTTTATCGGAAGTATTCTTCCGGCAGTGTTCATGTTTTCAATGTCTCTTTCTGCAAAACCTACTCGATAAGTTTTCTGCAATGATTTTATTTTAGAAAATTCTATTCCACATTAGTTGCAACTTCTTCTAGTTGATCATACATTGTCTTAGCTCTCCATGTAATGCTTTTACATAAAAACATGAGCTCATCATCCTGGTAGTTTTTTAATCTGTCTTTCCCAATTGTTCCAATTATTAATTCCTCCATATCTATTTTTACTTTGGCCACATCCAGCACTTTAGATTCCTGCTCTTTTAATTTCAATGTTTTTATCCATTCACTCAATTCTCTATCTGATGGACCCATTGGCGTTTGTGTTAAATCTACTTTGTCTGCACTCCTCTCTGGAGTTGCGAAGTCAGATTCTGCTCCTGTCGGAAATCCTCATGTCAAAGTTTTATTAAAAGTTAACTGTGCTGGATTTACACTCGTATTCTGCCTTATTTCTGACAAATCAGGATAAGTACTTTCTCTCGCTCTCTCTAGACTTTATTGTAACGGAATGGTTAATCTTGGCTCTTTTATTTTCTGATCATCAAATACTGGTATCACAGGTCCTATCGTTACTGGTACAGTTACAGCTTCCATATTTTTAGTAAGGTTTTGAATCAATTCATGTGCTGAACGCTCATAATCAGACATACTCAGCTGATCATTACCTCGTCTTTCTGGACTTAACACAATTCTGTGTGAATCATTACTTTGTACAGGAGTACCTGTAATCTAGGTTCTCCTATTGGTGTACTTGGGATATATCTTGTTTCTACTCTTTCAGGGAAATCTCTGAAATTTGATGGTTGTCTTGGTGTCATCTACCTTTTCTTCTGTCATCGGGGCATTTGGGGTAGTCCATAAAGAACTTGGCTGATATGGGGGCGGTCTCCTATTTAGTATTTCTTCTAAAACAGCATCCTCTGATTCACTTTCACCATAGCTTTGATTTCCTAATTCTGTATTCTTTTTCTTCTCTGCACTTTTCCGTCCCTCATATTCTTCTACCAATCTGACGGGATATATGCCATCGCACATACTTCCATCCATTCATCTTCGCATTCTAGTCTCATGTGTTTCTCTCCACAAATCTCTACCTCTACCTCTCGGTCTAAGATGCCTACTTCATCTCTCACTCTCCATTTGATGCATCTCATCTTCCCATTCAAGCAATGCTTCGAACTGAGTTGGTCTGGGTCTCGGCTCAAGTTTCATCATTTTGACTCTCAAATTTCTCAAAATTGCTACGTCAAACGATCCTCCTTCTGGGAAGGCTAACACACCATCATCCTTAGTATAGTGTACCCAATTTTCCAACCAAACACGCGTATGATAGCCATATTTCGTCAACATATAGGAAGCAGGCGTTTTCGGTGAAGGAAGTATTTTTCCCTCTCTCGTAACTACCTCTTTGTCTTTTACAAACTTGTTTTTCAACTTTTTAAACCATGAAGATTTCTTCCTGTCATCATCCTAATAGTAGTATGACATTTTCGGCAATTTTTCCTTCTTTTCAAAAGATCGTGTACTATTCTGTTGCTGATTCCGTAACACCAACCTATCACAGCGCAGTTCGCACTAATGCACCAGTTAGAACACGATACGTCACTATAGTGCTTAACCAATAGCTCTTGCTGCTTTCTGTGATGAACCTATCAGCTCCTACTCTGTCTCGGTCACGTGAACCAATCCCAGCGTGACACGTTTGGCGTCACTAGCGCTCCGGCTTCTGCAGGGCCGACTGACCCCTCCTTTACAGGGTTTTTTCAAGAAGCCGTATTTACAAGATATTTTACAAAATCAGTTAGTAACTTACACAAAACAATTCCACTAATCTGTTTCGCTAATAAAGTGATAGAATTTTCAATCACACAAGTATTCTGTAACTGGAGTAGACGACGCTTATCTCCTCAGAATGTTAGACTCGCCGAAAAAGCAACACTACTGGCTTTACCCTTCTATCAGGCAATAACGATCTCGTTTCTCTAGGAAAGCACATACAGAGATCTTTTTCACCTCCTTAGAGACAATCCCAGAGTTTTACTTGAACGCATATTGCAATTTCATTTACACACGTTCATATGGAAAACCCTAATCATATATACATGAACTCTGTTTTCCAGTAGGCAGCGCATCCATCTAACCCACCACAGAACTCCTCTATTGTCAGCAAAAGAGAGACCCCACTCCCTTTACCCTTCAATCAAGCTCGGGTTAAGACCTATTACTCTCCAAGCAGTAAGTTTTAATCGGGAAGCACAGAATGATCCCTATACTTGAAGGCTGAAATTTCATAGACTGTCCTCACTATACATTTATCCTTTCACACCTAAGGTCCCTAAACAGTGATATACGACGATACCACCGCAGTATTCGGCGATACTTCTTTTTTGAAACAGACTAATTCACTGTGCGACTACTTTGCCACACTTCCTCCACCTGCAGACGGAGGCACTGGCTTCACCCAACACTTGGAAGCCTTTCCAGGACTACATGTAACGTAATACAAACTCAACAGATGTTAGTCATAATTCTGCACATCAAACTATATAGTACTTTATACATAACCCTAGCTAATTTCCTTAGTAACCACTACTCTGCTACCAAGATATAACTGCTACAGCGCGGCTCACCATTACTCACCAATCAATACTCACCATTTCCCCGAAACCTTAAAACACACAACTCATGCATCAGTGGGGCCCATAACACTGCGCATTTACCTTGTTCACTTACACTTGGCTTCAAGGCTCTGGTGAATCGCAATGGAGAAATGCTGTAACATTTGGTGGAGCGTCTAAACCTATTTAACTATTTATTATTTACACCTGCAGAATATTACACTTGACCATGGTTATATTCAAATATTTAATTATTCAGACACACCACCATAGTGGCAATGGATCTACTAGAATAAAAATTAGGCGCAGGAAAATCACAGGACCAGCTTTTAAAATTCCATTTTCCCAATTTTATTAATATCAAAACTTTATTATGTCTGACATTTATGCATTAGTAAATTCTTTATTCAGTAAAATCTTAAACTTTATTTCAAATTGATCATTTTTATTTTGAGCTCAGAAAAAGTCGCATTTTAGAATTCAGTTAAAGTTTAGTAAAGAACAGAGACTTCCAAATTCATTCTCTCCTAACATCCCTAACTAACACCCTCATCTTATCCTTTCAAACCTGCAAAGCAAACAAGTAAAAAGCATTAAAGTTCTTACATCCAGGAATAGGTCAGCAATCGGGCAGCATCTCTGATAGAAATTGAAAAGGCGACCCCAACTAGACAAAACCAGGCATTTTATACCCTAAATCCCGAACTTAATCTATCTAAAATGTAGCTACCATCACTTATTTGGTTTCTGATTGGACAAAATCGGGGTGGGTGAACATCTCTTCACCATTACAGCATCATTTTCACAACGTGTCAGCAGAAAAATAAAGGGTCTTTGTTTAAGTCAGTCCGTGGCCTAGGCGCTTCCTTGCATTTGAAACATGCATCAACTTTCTCAGGCTCTGAGCATTACATCATCCATGCTTGGCACCCATCCTAGGTTCCGGGCCATGGTAGCCTTGAACCTCCTCGAGCACAGGCAGTTCACTCTGACTTGCAAGCTTTTGGCGTGCCTGCGCTGTTCAGCTCTTGCTCACAGTTTTCCCAAGCAGCCATTTTTCACGTAGGCCTCAGAGGCCACTTTTGGAACTATCATAGAAACAAACATAAATTCATGTTAATTATTGAATTAAAACCCATTCTGTTTACCTCCCACCATACTAATATTTCCCATTAGTTGTTACCTAGCAGATAAGCCACATAAATGCGTTTTGTATTTACAATTTCGACCACTTCTTAACACAAAAACATGTACAATAAGCGCATTTAAATTGCGTTTGTTTACAACTAAGCTGCACATTAGTTCACAACACAATAACAATACATATTAGCTAGTTTTATTGCAACATGCAAGCAAAATTAGTATCCCCATGTATAATAAAAGAAAATAATGTGTGCATTTTACTCTATGGTTGGTTAATTTTGCAAAACATGCAATCAGTAAATATTAACGTTATGGGACATTAACTTCGAGAGGGGTACACAAAATGTTGTGTTTGCCACCTCGCTCCATCAAACCTGCTCCATGAACTGGGCTTTATCATCAACACTTTAAAGACCCATTTCCAGCCTCTTCAAATTCAACCCTATCTAGGAGCCATACTCAGTACAGAGGTCAGCAAAACCTAGCCCAGCGCGGCAAGTGTCCAGGCCTTCCATGTGTTACTTCCTCTTTTTCAGCCAAACCAACAGGTCAAAGTCTGGACAGTCATGCGCCTCCTGGTTATGATGGCCTCCTGCATTGCCATGGTACACCAGACAAGGTTGTACATGTGCCCGATGCAGGAATGCTTATTGCAGCAGTGGTCACAAGCGGAGGGCCGTTGGAAAGATCTAGTGTTGATCAGCTGTCGCACTCATCTTTCTCTGCACTGGTAGAATACCAACAGCCTGTTGCAGGGACAGCCTTATCTCATAAACACAATAGAGACCGTTCCCAATATTGTGCTTACTAGATGTGATTGGAGGCTGACTGTCTTCCAGTACCCTACTGCCTCTCGTTCCCTCCTCAGGCTACTGCCTGAGAAATTTTGTGATTTCTCACAGCCTTATCTCAACCTAATTCCGCAGATACCATCACAATGGACGCATCTATCACTGGTAAGGCGGGGCTCATCTACAGTGGGATCCCAGTCAGCAGGGTCAACTATCTGGAGCTGTTAGCTGTCCAACTAGCCCTTCCTTCCACACATAGTAGTCCTCGTACAGATGGACAGCATGCCAGCCATGTACTGCATTCAGGAGAAGGGGGTCTCTCTCCCCCCTCAGCTTTCTCTGTTACCTTAGTCCATCTGGTGCTGGGTTCTTCACCACAGGATCCACCTGTTGACAGAGAGTTGCCTGGCTCCTGTTCTGGTTGCCGTACAGTTTAGGTCTGGCCCGCCAGTTTTATTCTGTTTATTCTGTTTATGGTTTATTTTCTCACCAATACTTTTTATTTTAGCTGCGCTTATTTTTGTTTCCCAGTGCCTCCACCTGGGCAGGTAGCCTGCCAGGTAGGAGTGGAGCTATGGGGCTCCAGTTTGTTTTTATTTGCCCTCCTCATTCTTGATGTTCTGCCACCCCTTAGCCATGGCCTTCTGTAGGCAGGCTACTTAAGTATGATAGTTGGATGGACCCAGTGGATTCTTCACTGCAAGGTGTTCTGATTAGCCCTCATTTGGATGAGCTACAAGGAATTACGCTTGCTAACCCTGTATCCTTTTCCTTGTTGCACACTAGTAGCAGGGATTTGCCTGCCTCCGGTCCCGGTCAGTGGCAATTTTAGGTCAGGTGTCACTAGTTTTATTCTGTTTATGGTTTCTTTTTTTTTCTCACCATTAGTTTGCTGTTAATTTTAGCTGCGCCGTTTTTGTTTCCCAGTACCTCCACTTAGTAGGGCAGCCTGCCAGGTCGGAGTGGAGCTATGGGTCTCTAGTTTGTTTTTAAGTGCCTTCCTCTTTCTCAGCACTCTGTCATACCTTAGCCATGCCCTCCTGTAGGTGAGCTACTTAAGCATGACAGCTGCACGGATGCACCTGTGGTAAGCCAGTCTGTGCCCATCTGTCATTGGACGGCACCAGGGGCCAGGACCCCTTCCGGTTCAGAGTCAGCTGCCTTTCATCACATGGCCAAAGAGATTCTCCAGCTTGCTTGTGTTATTGCTGGATAATGCAAGCACTCTACGGATGTTTCTAAGAATGAAATTGGTTGCGGTAAGTGTGGGTTTGCCCTCTTGCGCTCGACTTATGAGAGAACCAAGGGAAGAAGGGTGGGACACACCTCATATGCAGCAAAATGTTACTGAATTGCCACTCTCTACCAATGCATAAGTCAGAGATGTATGACTTCCTGACCGATTACAAGCCAGAAGTGCTCTTTCATATTGAAACCTGGCTTACTGCGCTGTCAACCCCTGTTATACTTGAGTCAATTCCACAGGATTATGCAATCCTGAGGAGAGACAGGATTGTTACATCAAACAAATGATGGACGGAATGCTGACAATGCAAACATTCTTCCCCAGTCGAAAGATCTGGGTTACATCCACTGTTCTTTTGCCTAATACGCCACCCCAGTTTGGACCAAGCCATATGCAAATCAGTCTTGACCCTGTGTCCAGTGCCCCATCAATTGTGTGTCTTTTGCTTTCTCGCACTAAGTGCGCCGGGTATGCCCAGACGTTGGTCCCGGTCTCACTGTGTCACTGAAATCATGCTATCCTGGCTGAAGAGGGGTGAAACCCCGAAACATGTCCTAGGAAGCTTGTTTCCAGACCAGGGAGGATCAGGCTTGGCAGTTCAGGCTGGACTTTTCCTATGAGGCAAAGGGTTAAGGCTGACTTGCATATGGCAGGGTCAAAACTGGGGTGGCATGGTGAGCAAAAGAATGATGGATTTAACCTAGATCTCTTGACTGGGGTGGATGTTTTGATTTGTTCTGCATTCCGTCCATCAATTGTGTGTCTTTTGCTTTCTCGCCGTAAGTGCACCGGGTAGGCCCAGACGTGGGTCCCAGGCTCACTGTGTCACTGGAATCAAGCTATCCTGGTTGAAGAGGGGTGAAACCCCGGAACCGGTCCTAGGATGCTTTTTTCCGGTCCAGGGAGGACCTGGCTTGGCAGTTTGGGTTGGACTGTTCCTATGAGGTACAGAGTCAATGCTGATTTGCATATGGCCAGGTCTCAAGTGGGGTGGCCTGGTAAGCAAAAGAATGATGTATTTAACCCAGATCTCTTGACTGGAGGTGAATGTTATGATTTGTTCTGCATTCTATCCATTAATTGTGTGTCTTTTCCTTTCTCGCCCTAAGTGCGCTGGGTATGCCCAGATGTGGGCCCCGGGCTCAATGTGGCACTGGAATCAAGCTATTCTGGCCGAAGAGGGGTGAAACCCCGAAACCTGCCCTAGGATGCTTGTTTTGGTCCAGGGAGGACCTGGCTTGGCAGTTCGGGCTGGACTGTTCCTATGGGGCACAGGAGCAAGACTGATTTGCATATGGCCAGGTCTAAACTGGGGTGGCATGGTGAGCAAAAGAATGATGGATGTAACCCAGATCTCTTGACTGGGGGTGAATGTTTTGATTTGTTCTGCCCATCCATCAATTGTGTGTCTTTTGCTTTCACAACCTAAGTGTGCCGGGTATGCCCAGACGTGGGTCCCGGGCTCACTGTGCCACTGGAATCAAGCTATCCTGGCTGAAGAGGGTGAAACCCCGAAACCGGTCCTTGGATGCTTTTTTCCGGTCCAGGGAGGACCTGGCTTGGCAGTTCGGGCTGGACTGTTCCTATGAGGCACAGAGTCAAGGCTGATTTGCATATGGCCAGGTCTCAAGTGAGGTGGCTTGTTAAGCAAATAAACGATGGATTTAACCTAGATCTCTTGACTGGGGGTGAATGTTATGATTTGTTCTGCATTCCATCCATCAATTGTGTGTCTTTTGCTTTCTCCCCCTAAGTGCGCTGGGTATGCCCAGACGTGGGTCCCGGGCTCAATGTGCCACTGGAATCAAGCTATCCTGGCTGAAGAGAGGTGAAACCCCGAAACCTGCCCTAGGATGCTTGTTTCAGTCCAGGGAGGACCTGGCTTGGCAGTTCGGGCTGGACTGTTCCTATGGGGCACATGGTCAAGGCTGATTTGCATATGGCCAGGTCTAAACTGGGGTGGCATGGTGAGCAAATGAATGATGGATGTAACCCAGATCTCTTGATTGGGGGTTAATGTTTTGATTTGTTCTGCCCATCCTTCAATTGTGTGTCTTTTGCTTTCTCGCCCTAAGTGTGCCTGGTATGCCCAGACGTGGGTCCCGGGCTCACTGTGCCACTGGAATCAAGCTATCCTGGCTGAAGAGGGGTAAAACCCCAAAATCATTCCTAGGATGCTTGTTTCCAGTCCAGGGAGGGCCTGGCTTGGCAGTTCGGCTGGACTGTTCCTATGAGGCACATGGTCAAGGCTGATTTGCATATGGCCAGGTCTAAACCAAGTTGGCATTGTGAGCAAAAGATGATGAAGATCAATACAAAATGGTCAGGCGATTTAGTCGATGTTTCTTTAAGTAATTTTGCCCGGCGTTAACGCCTCTAATACCATACGAAGTTTATCAAATAAAGAGGCAGGCGCTGGAGACAGGAAGACAGGAAACAAGTTTTATTCCGACGGAGTAGAACACATCAGATCAGACAACAAGGTATCGTCTCGAGGTGTTCTCCCTAGCCTCTCTGAGACCTGGTCTTTTATACACTGGCTTAAGACATGTGAACGCTCTTTATTACAATAATGACATTGTGAAGTATGAAGATGACATCCCCGGTACCCCCCCTCCCCCCAGTTCCGGCCCATTCCAACACGTGGCTACAGTAGAGGCCCTTACCCTCCATACAATAGGAGGGGGCTGTCACGCAGCTGAGTGTTCTGCCGATTCCTTTGGAATGTGTGCGCCTGATCGAATCTCAGGGGGTGGGGGGGTCATGATCAATAGTAGCTCCTTTGAAGAGGGGCGAGTGCATACAGTAGTGGGCAATAAACTGTATCCTCAGGCTGAGGGATGACCAGCGGTCCGTGCAGACAATCAGGCTCAGAGGAAGGGGTCATCAAAGGAGGGGTATTCATGAAAGGAAAGGAGGTGTTGGTCAGGCGCGGGGTGTGATTCCCAGAGACAGAGTCATGCGGGAGGGGAGGGTTCATGACTTGTGCATGTGAGAGCGGGGGCAGCCAGGGTGCGTGGGGGATGCTTGCAGGGTCAGGGAAGTGCGCCGACGATCGATCGTGAACAGGGAGACCATGATACCTAGAATGGCTGTCGTGTATGTTCATACGTGAGTCTGCAAGATGGCGCAGATGATGTTCAGTACACGAACTAAAATTCCATAGTCCTCCCTTTTAACATGTCTCGCCAGCTTGTCAATTCGGATCTATTCCCATAAGGCCACGTATTTCTATCTCATAGAGGGGACTCATGTGCTCAGTTTTAAAGTCCAAAGTCTTAGGGCACATGCAGTTAGGAATGAGTGAACACAGAGGTGGCAAACATTGAATACCCAAGCAACCCCCACATAGTATCATGATTGGTATCAGTATAAATGTAAACAATCTCCATCCCCAGTCCTTTAAAGTGTCCCAGAACCAGCTTCCAAGCGACCATCCTCCCTGCTCTTGGTGAACCTCTGAGGATAGTCTGTGGAGGTGTTCGATTGCTTTGTAGACTGAAGGTGAGTTATCTGGCACGTAGGTGCAACAGCTGGAGCCGATGATGCGGCATGCTCCTCCACGGTCGGCCAGAACCACATCTAGAACAAGACGGTTTTGAAGAGCCACCAGGCGGACTGCCTGAAGCTCAGCCGTGTTGTTGGCGAGGATGCCAGCGGTGATGTTAATGGTTGTTTCTACTGCCTGAGTCAGGTGTCGGATAGCGCGGCTATTTGCCATTGGGCCCCACAGAGGAACAAGTCCCTTCGCCGCATCCAGGAACTGTGCTCCGGTGGAGTCGGCTTGTCCAATGTCTCCGGCGCGCTTTTGCCGGTGATGGTAGGCTGGAGCCACATACGTGGGAGGAAGAATGAAGGCGATGTAGCACGTACCCCTCCAGCCTTTCGGGAGCCAAGTGTAAGCTTTGATGCCACAAACAAAGTACATATTCGGAGAAGCAACAAAGGAGGGGGGATCAGCTGAGACCAATGTTCTGGTGATGCGGCAGGAACTGTGACCCACCAGCTGTGTCCCTGGCCTTCGAGGCATACGAGACCTGTGACATTGATGACAGACAGGGCCACAGTCAGAGTGGCAGCCGTTCGTTTCCGCAGGTTGGAGAAGGCGGGTCTAGCTGGATTGTGGAGCACTTGCATTTCAACTCGTTCTTTGGCAGGGATGTTCATAAGGAAGGCTGAACCTGAGATCACAGGACAAAAGGGGGCAGACGTCCTTCCTGTTTTGTTCAGCCAGAACCCATAGTAGAAGTGTGACACTGTTTGACCAGAAGCGGTGTTGTCCTTGTGGCTTTCCTGCAAGAGGATCAACCAGGCGAGGCAGGAGCCGTGAACTGAGAAGGGAGAAGGGATGAAGGGGATGGAGTGTCCAGTGGCATGCGGGAGCAACCCGCAGATCCAGCAGTTCGTGGCATTTGCAGCAAGGTTGTGTTGGTGCAGTAGTTGCACGAAGGAATTGTTCCAGAACTCCTTACGCCTTTCTCGGAGCTGAGGCGACAGGGAGATCAAGTGGTGCTCTTTCATGGTGATTGGCTGTGCAGTGGTCAGCAATATCTGATGAGCGGGTGTGCTTTCCTCCAAGATCCAGAAGGAAGTCATGAGGAGGAGGCAAAGGAGGAAGACAATGAAGAAAGCGATTGTCTTTGATTTGTGCAAATTATCAGTCTTTGGGTTCCTGTAGTGGGTATTTCCGGTTGTTTCCGTCATCTTCTCATCTGGCGCTTCCATCATCTTCTTATCTGGCGCTTCCATCATCTTCATCTTCAAGGTGCTCGGTAGTGGGCAGAACCACAGACTTTGTTTAGCTTCTCTCCAGGTGACCCTTGGTTGTTTTGAGGTCACCGTTCTGAGATTTTAACTTAGTCCGTGGTCTACTTAGCCGAAGCTCCCTCCTTTTTGACGCAGGAAATACCCTTCCCGGGATGGCACAGTGGGATCAGAGAATTTTGCAAGTTCAAGTGCCTTGGTATCAGGATAGCAGTTCAGTGATGGCCGATCTTTGTTCAGGAGCTCTTCTTGGGTGTTGACGTTTTCTGTCGTGGCCAGGGTCGAGGAGACCTTCTTGCAGTGGTGTGCGTGCAGCCAGTGCCTCTTCCCCTCTACTCGAAGAGCCGTCCGAGTGGTGATCAGTACTTGCCAGGGGCCCGTCCACCGGGGTTCCAGACTCTTTGCCCGTTGGAAATTCTGGATTAAAACATAATCTCCCGGTTGGATATCGTGACCGGGACCCCTGGAAGCATCGGGGATGGCCTGCTGCACCTGTTGATGAATGACAGACAACGTTTTAGTTAACTTGTATAAATAATCTGACAACAAGACGTCGGGGACGTCGTGAATGGAGGTCGGTTTGGGGGCAGTCCAGAGGTTCATTGGTCGCCCAAACACAACCTCGTAGGGGGTCAAGTGGTGCTTAGTGGGAGTGGAGCGCATCGATAGTAGTGCCAATGGGAGGGCATCTGGCCACTTAAGTCCTGTAGTGGCTACTATTTTTGACAATTTTAGTTTCAGTGTAGCATTGTGTCGCTCAACCAGGCCAGCGGATTGGGGGTGGAAGACCGCATGAAACCTCTGCTTTACCCCCAGCCCCTTCAATATAAGTTGGATAACTTCAGCTATGAAGTGGGGGCCATTGTCGCTCCATAAAATTCGACAAAGGCCGTAGCGAGGGAAAAATTCTTTCAGTAGCACTTTGGCAGTAGTCATGGCAGTGTTATCACGGGTTGGATAGGCTTCCACCCATTTGCTGAAGGCACATACAATGACCAATACGTACTTTAAGCTTTGGCATCTTTCCAGTTGGATGTAATCCATCTGGAGGACCTCAAAGGGGTGGTCAGGGATCCCAAACCCTCCCCGGGGTACCACAGTTCCTTTCCCGGGGTTGTGTTGTAGGCAGATAAGGCACTGCTGGACCAGGCGTTTGTCTGAGTCGGGGATCTTGCTGTTTTGCCAGACTTTGGAAATGAGTTCAATCATGGGGGCAGAACCTATGTGTGCAGGGGAGTGTGCCATTGTCAGTATGGGGATCAAGTATGCATCAGGCAGCAACCATTTGTTTGTGTCTTTTGTCCGCCAGCAGCCTTCATCGTCCCTTAGACCCACCCGTGCCCACTCAGTCAGTTCGTGAGTTGTGCTGGCCGACTGGATGTCCTTAATCGTTTCCCTAGCGTCAGTCCATTTTTCTGCTTGCGACCTGGTCACATACATGCGTGTCGTTGTCCTATTCTCAGTTGTGGTTCGGGCAGTGATGTCGGCCAGTGCGTTTCCCTGTCCAACTAAGTCCGTCACCTTCTTGTGTGCCTGGCATTTGATTACTGCTAATCGTTTGGGGAGGAGAACTGCTTCAATCAGGGCGGAGACTAGATCTCCGTGAAGGATGGGCGTGCCGTGGGACGTCAGGAATCCCCTTTCCCTCCACAAGAGCCCAAAATGATGAACCACCCCGAAGGCATACTGGCTGTCCGTGTAAATGTTTGCCGTGGTTCCTGCTGCTATGATACATGCTCGTGTGAGGGCAATTAGCTCTGCTGCCTGTGCGGATCGTTGCGTGATGCGGGCTGTTTCAACTACTGTTCGGGCTGTCGTCACCGCATAGGCAGCTGAAGTGGTGCCGTCTGGGAGTTTGATACAAGAGCCATCTACCCATAGTTCTCCATCAGGGTCTGTAAAAGCAACGTCTCGGAGGTCAATTCTACTCCTGGTCTGTTCGTCCGTGAGGGTCACACAGTCGTGTATAGGGGGCACATCGGGGTCATTTTCAGGCAAGGGCAACAGTGTAGCAGGATTCAATGTCGTGCATCTCTTCAGAGTGATGTGGGGTGCAAGTAGAGTCAATTCGTACCCTGTCAGTCGTGCACTAGTCAGGTGTTGAGTCTTGGTCTGGTTCAAAAGGGTGTCAACTGCGTGGGGTACTAACCCCGTGAGAGAGTTCGAAAGTACAATTCCCTCACTCTGACGGATAGAGACAGCCGCGGCGGCTACTGCTCGAAGGCAGGCAGGTAAAGCTCTGGCGACTGGATCAAGAGTGGCAGAGAAGTAGGCACAAGGGCGTTGTTTGGAGCCGATGGGCTGAGTTAAAACAGACAATGCACATCCCTCCCTTTCGTGAGTGAAGAGGGAGAAGGGTTTGGAGTAATCTGGTGTTCCTAGGACGGGTGCCGAGCAAAGGGCATCCCGCAACTCCTTAAAGGATGCTTGGCATTCGGGAGTCCAAGGGAGTGGGAAAGGAACATCTTTGGCCAACAGGGAAAGTAGGGGTTTTATAATGAGACTGAAATTTGGTAACCATTGTCGGCAGAAAGAGGTAAGGCCCACCAATGAACGGACTTGCTTCTGTGTTTTTGGGATGGGGGTGTCTAGGATGGTTTGGATTCGGTCGGGCGTAAGTTTCCTCCCTTCTTTGGACAGGAGATGGCCTAGGTATGTCACTTGAGGCTGGCAGAACTGCAGTTTTTTTTTGGAGACTTTGTGGCCATTCTCCGCAAGAAAGTGCAGGAGTTGGATAGTGGCCGTGATTGCAAGTGGAGTGGTGTCGGCCGCCTAAAGGATATCATCGACATATTGGATCAACACCACTCCATCTGGTAGCTGGACGGCGTCCAGCTGTCTTTTGAGGGCCTGGCTGTAAATGCTGGGACTTTAAGTGTAGCCCTGGGGAGCTCTACAAAATCGGTACGAACGGTTTTTTAAGGTGAAGCCGAAGAGATAACGGCTGTCTGGATGGATGGGGATAGAGAAAAATGCATTTTTGAGATCAATAACAGTGAAGGTGGTGGCAGTGGACGGGACGAGGGTCAGAATGGAGGTGGGGTCTGAGACTACGGGGTACTGTGGCACCACTACTTTGTTGACTTCTCGCAGGTCGATGATGAAGCGGTACGCTTTCTCATCTCCCTCACCTTGCTTCTTAACAATGGGCAGGATAGGGCTGTTGCAAACATTACTAACCACTTCCTCTACCACTCCTGCATCTACCAGGGACTGAATAATCGCTACCAATGCCTTCTCGCCTTCGGGCGATATCCGGTACTGTGGGAGTTTCGGGAGTATTGCATCTGGTCGAACAGTTATGTGTACGGGGCCGATCATCATTCGTCCTACATCCGAGTCGTTTCTGGCCCATAGGTACAGGGGTAGGGTGTCAAGCAAGGATAGGTCAGCGTCTGTTATAGGGTACATATGTCGTGCTGGGCGGGATCTGGGCATGCTCGGGTTGTCGTACAGGAAGACTCGGACTCCATCTGGGGAACACCTAATAGTAGCTCGGAAATGTTTTAGTAAATCAATACCCATAATGGCGTCAGGGGAGTTGGAGGAGAGCAGAAATGTTGTGTCAGTGGGGTTGTTTCCTAGGTCAAAGGAGATAGGTACAGACAGGGGATTAGTGGAGGGCGTTCCATCGAAACCTATCGATGTAATGTGTGAGCCAGACAAGGGTGCCCTTGGAATCAGTCGCTTTGATAATACACTACGTGTCGCTCCAGTGTCTACCAAGAATGGAGACTTTGTACCCAGGACCTTAGCGGTGACGTAAGGACCTTGCTGGTCAACACAGAGCTCGACTGGATCCCTCCCTTGCCCCTGGCAGTCCTATGCAGAGTCGTGGGCATTGTTGCAATCAGACTGTTGGCACTGATTCTGTCGGGGGCGGTCAAATGTGTTCGGTCTGCCAGGCCTGTCATTGCTGGTGTCGTGGGTGTGCCCTCGTCCCTGCCCTCTAGTCCCGGGGCCATTTGCCATGTCCCTTGTCTCTTTATTTTTAATCATTTCCCGGAGGGCTGGGCATTGAGACTTGCAATGACCAAATTCTTTACAAAACGCACACTGGTTCTCATCGAGGTCTGTCCGTGGAGCGCCGGGTGTGGGTGTGCGGTCTCTAGAGAGTGGATTTCTAGGGGCATTCGACTTGTAGTTTCCCCTATACCGTTCCCTCCCTGTCGTCACTCCCTGCAATTGAGCAATCAGCACTCGTTCCTTTAAGTCCTTTTTCTTTCTCTCAGTCGCCCTCTCGTTCTCGTTCTTTTGGTGTTCGTAATACTGAGCCATCTGAAGGATAGCTGCAGGTTTGGAGGCCCCCCAACTACTCTCACTCGTCTGTAACTTTTGGGAGACCTCTTGCGATAGCCCCTTTACGTAGTTTTGCACGAATAGGTGTTGTCCGGTTGCGGTGGTCATGTCTTGGCCACTGTAGTCGGAGAACACCGTCTCAAATCGGGAGAAGTATTCTGATACGTCTTCCTGGGGTTTCTGACGGCAAGCCGTGACTACCGACCAGTCTACCTTCTTCTCTGGAATCAACGTCTTTAGCTTCTGCACTATTTTGTCCGGGAGTTCCAGTATGTCTTTTACAGGTTTCTTTCCGGGCTCTCGCTGCCTATCTAGTTCACTGAGTTGATTCCAGGTATGTCCGAACAGATCTGTGTGGTTGGCTTTTCGGATTTGCTTCCACACATCAGCCGGTAGACATAACCCGAAAAACAAATCAATGTCCGCTAGAGTCATTATGGTTGAGCCCAAGGCTGTACTTAGTTCGGTATAAAATGCTGTCGGGTTCTTTCTTAAATCGGGCAGGGTTTGCCTAAAAGTTTAAATATCTTGCCGATCCCATGGCTGATAAACCCAGTTGTACACAACCCTTCCTTTTGCGTCTGCGTGGTTGATGTCGTCGTTTGTTCCCTGACCTCTTGGGGGAACCCAGTAGGGGGCGGCTTCTCTGATAGGCATCATAGTGTTGGCTGCTTCTAATGGGGGCTCAACCGTTTCAGGGACTGTGATCTTGACCTCTGGTTTCTGTTCCGTGAGGTGGCGGAAGACTTCAAGCATTTGCATGAAGAGGTCCGTCACATCGCTCTCAGTCCCATCTCCTACATCGACCTTTCTATATAGAGCCGTCAGTTTAGCAGGACCCTTATTCTGATACCTATCCTCATATGCGTTCAGGGTGTGGTAGCTGAACCGTAAAATGAAATGCGTTCGGTGACTACCGGCATGTGAATTGTGCATTTTCATCGTATATTCTTCGCTCTCCTTCCGTTCTACCAGTGTCTTTGCTATCTTGTCAATCCCATCCCGCTCGTCTTTGCTCAACCTATTTGATCTGGCCGTTAGCTGCTTGCCAGTCTCGAATTCATCCGATGTTGTTACCACTGTGGCTGGTGCGAAGGCCGTAAGAGCCGGGGCACTAGCGCTAGGGTCACCCTCAGCCGCACTCAGAGCTGGCAGGTGCTGTGCCAGAGGCTGGCAGGGGGCATAAGGAGGGGGCATGTAGATAATCGGAGGGCCTAGCAGTAATTCGTCGTTTGCCCGTTGTTTGGAGGGCACCTCTGGGTAGAGCGCAGAGGGGGTCCTAACAGGGCATTGGCCTGCCGACCCTGATTCTTGCGTTTGCCTAACTTCCTCTCTCCTTCTTATTTCTTCATCTAGTTCTTTAGCGGCCAGGTGGGCTGCTTTTCGTAACTCTTTCCCTATTCTTGTTTCTTCTCTTTTCTTTCGTTGTTCTGCTTCCTTGCGCCACATGCCGATACTATCGAGCATAGTGGGTGTTGCTTTATTTGTTTTAACAGCTGCTTCTAATGTTTTTATTTTATTTTCATCAAAAGAACCTATCAGTGGCCACTGACTTTCGGGGTCCTTTTTGGTATATTTATGCCATAACTTACTATAAGCTATAGCGACTAGTCCTTGTTTAGTGAACATGTCCTTATTAGGGGTGCCTTCCAATGGAGCTGGATGGTTCATCTCTAATAAGCGGTCCGGGTTGACCCAACTACTAACCAATGGGGAGAAGATAGGCATGACGGTTTACAACGGGAGACAAAGGTCTGCACTACCTATCTTTTCACTACTTGCAAAGACTAGACAGAATATTTTTATTCTACGTTATTTGCAAACAGAGAATACCTCCAAAAAGAACCAATTCCAAACAGTCAATGTTAGGACAAACAATCAATCAATGAGGAATGAAATAGGCACGACGGGTTACAACGGGGGCAAAAGCCTGCGTTACCTACCCTTCACTGTCTGCAAAGGGAGAGAGAATATTCCTATTCTTCCCCGTTTGTAGGCAGAGAAGATCCTTAAGAGAGCCAACTTCGAACAATTCAATGCTCGATCAAACAATCAATCAGTGGGGAGAAAAATAGGTACGGCAGATTACAATGGGGGACAAAAGTCCGCGTTACCTACCCTTCACTACCCGCAAAGGGAGATAGAATATTCCTATTCCTCCCCGTTTGCAGGCAGCGAATATCTCAAAGAGCGACAATGCAAATACTAGTATTTCAATCAATCAAACAATTAATCAATTCGTAATTCGTCGTGTGTCACGACCTTACCCGGACCGCATGGACAGTTTCTCGTCTTCCGCTTCCAGCGCCCGATCGTCCTCTACTCTCTGTTGCTACCGCGGCACTCCTGATGGTTCCCAGTCAGGACCGTAGATCACTCGGGAGAGGTCTGCTCGGAATCAGTGAAGTTCAGATGATCGGCTGTCAGACGAGGGTCTATCGGACAGGAGCTCTCCCGATCGTTGCAGTCGTTCACTCTGTCGTCGGGACCTCTCCCACTGGATCCACGTGTCGCTGATGGGCCCCGCGTTTTGGGCGCCAATTGATGAAGATCAATACAAAATGGTCAGGCGATTTAGTCGATGTTTCTTTAAGTAATTTTGCCCGGCGTTAACGCCTCTAATACCATACGAAGTTTATCAAATAAAGAGGCAGGCGCTGGAGACAGGAAGACAGGAAACAAGTTTTATTCCGACGGAGTAGAACACATCAGATCAGACAACAAGGTATCGTCTCGAGGTGTTCTCCCTAGCCTCTCTGAGACCTGGTCTTTTATACACTGGCTTAAGACATGTGAACGCTCTTTATTACAATAATGACATTGTGAAGTATGAAGATGACATCCCCGGTACCCCCCCTCCCCCCAGTTCCGGCCCATTCCAACACGTGGCTACAGTAGAGGCCCTTACCCTCCATACAATAGGAGGGGGCTGTCACGCAGCTGAGTGTTCTGCCGATTCCTTTGGAATGTGTGCGCCTGATCGAATCTCAGGGGGTGGGGGGGTCATGATCAATAGTAGCTCCTTTGAAGAGGGGCGAGTGCATACAGTAGTGGGCAATAAACTGTATCCTCAGGCTGAGGGATGACCAGCGGTCCGTGCAGACAATCAGGCTCAGAGGAAGGGGTCATCAAAGGAGGGGTATTCATGAAAGGAAAGGAGGTGTTGGTCAGGCGCGGGGTGTGATTCCCAGAGACAGAGTCATGCGGGAGGGGAGGGTTCATGACTTGTGCATGTGAGAGCGGGGGCAGCCAGGGTGCGTGGGGGATGCTTGCAGGGTCAGGGAAGTGCGCCGACGATCGATCATGAACAGGGAGACCATGATACCTAGAATGGCTGTCGTGTATGTTCATACGTGAGTCTGCAAGATGGCGCAGATGATGTTCAGTACACGAACTAAAATTCCACAAAGACTGATGGATTTAACCCAGATCTCTTGACTGGGGGTGAATGTTTTGATTTTGTTCTGCATTCCGACCATCAATTGTGTGTATTTTGCTGGTATAATGTGGCACAGGGCTTTACAATGTCACACATTTGCCTAGATGCATCACTTTGTAAATTTGGCACAACGTGGTGCAAAGTTCAAGAAAAAGACTCACCAACGGCGTTAAACTGTCAGAAGGGACTCATGAGTAAGCCCCCCCGTATTTTTACCCTACATTGATACACAATGGCTGCCATTTGCCAATGCAAGCACCCTTCCGCCATGGTGCAAGGGTGAATGCATTGCAGAGTTGATTGATGTTGTGCAGAAATGGATACCTAACTGCACAAAACTTATTAATCCAGGGTATTTCCTCTTTCTCTGTGTGCTGAAGAATGATGCACACATAGAAAAAGTGAAAAAAGAGGAGAAATAAAAACATTTATCTTTGTAGCGCCACCCAAACGCTTCGCTTGAGGTGGTGTTAGTTTCTGACGCATTCCAAAGGTTTACGGTTTCTCATAAACCTGGGAAGGCCTCAGATTCCATTGGTTTGGCATGGGAATGCCCACAGCAACACTAATTGAATGCCCCTTTCGCACTGTTAATGTGTAAAGCGCACATATTTATGAGTCCATGAAAAGCAACGTAAAGTGGCTTTACGTGGCCTTGTAACCATGCTGTGGCACATTGTGCCACCGGAACATAAATGAGACCCTTGTTTAATAGATTAACTCTCACAATTCATCCTTGGCAAGGCCAATAATGCCATGGACCTCCTGCCATTGCAGCTCGGAGAATCAAGAAGACCACCACCACCAACCTTGACATGCATTGCTCACCTAAACAACCGCTCCTGTCCCTTTGTGTGAAACTGGACCTGATCTCCTCTAAGTGCTGACCTCGTTACACCAGAACTTCAGCAACAGGAAGCTGGAGACCAGGAAATGCAGCAACCCAGAGACTCTCTGGAGCTGTCTGTAATCATAGAACAAGGAGAGAGGCAAAAAAGTCAACATTAACTTAGGTTATCTACCGTCTGAGGAGTCACGGGGGCTGCATGGACTCTGCACCAGATGACCACATCGCATTGGAGCCCATGTCACTGGGGGATCTTTCAAATGAAGTGTTGGGATCCTGCCTCTGAGTACGATTGCACATCATCGTCGCCGCATACAGCACCTTCTGCCTCTCTTGTATAACCTGCTACAGATTGGGAGTGGCTTGTAGTTGTGGTGGAGACGACTGCTCCTCCTTCGCCTTTCAGTATGATTGGATCCATGAATGACAGCTTGTTCCACAGACCCTTTACCCCCCCGTCTGCAGAACCTTGTTACCAGTGGATTGCAGTTAGGTCCAGACTTGTTCATGATTTGTGTTAAATCAGAGATCTCTTGCAGCATTTATGGGTAAAGGAGGGAGTATTTAATGTTGAACTCTCAGAGGCATCACTTATCCTCTAGAGACAAGCCCCTCTGCTGCTGCACAGCGTGGCATAGTCAGGGAAGAAAATAACGGTGGCGTTATACACTTTCTTCTCCTCCAGCTTGCGTACCTTGCTCAGGACAGCATCACAATCCCTGTATGAAGCAGAAGAGAAAGGGTCTAGGACATGTCCCCGACAGCAGGCAGCTCACCGGCACTTGATGGGCCTGCTCCACAACAAAGAATGGGTAGAGTGCACCTGCCACTGCATCAGCCTCTTGTGCTCACTCTGACAGATCAACATCCTTACGTTGTGATGCTGGGAGTTGCCCTCCGCACTCTCTGCTGTTCTTGCTAGACACTTCACAAGTTCCGTTAGTTGCTACAACTCCAACGCTGCACTCAGGGTACTCGGGGGGACTTTGGCCAGTTCTTGCTCAATGTGGTGTAACTTGCAAGTCAGCCTACCATTATCTGCGTTCTCCAGAATGAAGTGAAAATGTTTATTGCCTTGACGTTAGCGTTAGAGGCAGTTTTCAACGTGGCTACTTGATACTATCGCCTTCTAGAGATGTATTGTACATACGTTGCTAACAGGGTGAGCATTTTTGGCGATTGTGAGCATCAAAAAAATTGCCGCTAACCAATGCAAAGACTGATTAGCGGTAATTCTTTTAAATATACCCTAGTGTTTGGTTGCATCCTAATGAGGCGGTTGGGACTGCTAACCGGGTGTCAATCAGTCCCATGCCTCTCAGTTGTCTCTTTAAATGGGCTGGCTCTAAACCTAGTGAAAGGGAGAGGAGTTAGCCTAACAGCTAGGGCGGTCGACCTTGAATCTGGGAAACTGGGTTTGAGTCTCTGCAATGACGCTGAACATCCTGTGATTCTGGGCAAATCACTTAATCTCCCAGTGCCTAACAAAGATGAATGTGTCCTCATGTAATGCAACTGGTGCTATGTAAAGGGTTCTGATACCAATTCGGGTCAAGTTTGTGCTATATAAAACTCTGTAAAAAAAAAGGGGGCGGTACTAAACAGAACTGTTTTATGGGGATGAACAAAGGATTGCATACCACCTATAGGCTGGCATTGGGCATAAATGGGGATCCCACTGACCTCTCAAAACAATTCTTGACCTGTGACAACTCTGAAGAAGGGCTGCCTTGCTGTCTGAAAAACCTAAAGAAAGACCTGACTTGATGACCTTGAACAGTCGCCCCCCAGAAGTGACTCCAATGGTAAGCTGGATGACAACCTGTCTGAGCTACAGGGACATAACAAGCTTCCACAGACCTCTGTTCTTGCAACTGCGCAGCTGACCAGTTCCAATTGGGCCTACCCTGGACCCTGTTGTTGGCTTCTGTTGGAGTGAGCCCTAACCCTCAAGCAGTCCCCCAGGTTTTAGTAACTTGGCTTGTGTTAGAGGGTACAACTATTGTTCCTAAATTGCAAGACCTAGAACTTAAAAACGTTTTTCCAACTTTCTGCCTGAAGAACCAGAAGAGAGTGTGACCGACATTGAAGCCACAGCCATCACCATTGAATTTCCTGTCATCTTTACCTAGTGAGTTTGACCTGTTGAAAGGGATCTTTTATCCAGGAAAAAAGTTTTTAAAACCGAACATGAAGGAGTTCACCGAGACTGCTGTTGAGCAGCTTCCAATCAACTTCCAAGCCTTCCTGGACATAGACTTCAGATTCTGCCTGCTCAGAACTTTCCCGCCTTCATCAATGACCAACCGGGACTCTGCTCTTCAGCTGACCACTATCGTCAAGCCTACTTCACTTCATAACTAGATGGTAGCTTGCCCAGCTGCCGACTCATCAATAACTACTTTTTCTCCATTCAAGTTTTTAAGTCAGAGGGTAAACTTTGACCCGGGTCTAACCTACTCACTGTATCCGCCTTGCGATCCATCACAGTCAGCCTTAACTTTTGATTTTGAACTGGTCTAACGCAACCAGATACCAACGGTTGGTTCTTTGAGCTTATTGCCCTATTTTTAATTCAGACTGTAAAGATTATTTTCTCCGCTTCTAATTATTGGATTTTTTTATTTTGGTGTAATTTTATTTATTTAAATATACTTAAATTGGTTTGGTATTTTACTTACGTTGTGTTTTCACCTAATTATTTGAGTGTTGGATGGCGAGGGGCAAGATGGCCGCGGACGGGTTGTGCTGAAAGGTCGCATCAAGACCTCTCTCCCGTCATCACCAAGTTGCTGATAGTTTTGTAATCTGTTAAATGACCCCCGATGGCCTCTGAATGCTGGTGGCAAGCGCGATTTACATCTTCTGTCGGTGTGGTATTTAAAAAACGATTCTTAGCGAAATTTCTCTGGTTAAAGGGAAGGCTCTGTGATCTTATGAGTTCCCTCGGCTCTAAAAGAGCTCAACACCAGCAGCCAGCTAAAATGCCCCCACGCTCTGCTAAAATCGATAAAGGAAAAGAAAAGGCAAAAGTGCAAGCGGACACGGGGAAAAATGTTCCTTCTGAAGAGGTTACGCTTCCTGCCAAGAATCCAGGGGCAATAAGGAAAACAGTGGCCCCACAGCAGAAGATGAAGACTGAGCCACGGAGTAAACCCAGCGCGGTCTCCAGCACTGATTTGAGCAGCCCTGCCGAGACGCATTCTGTGATGCCGGGAAGACTCGCTGACAGAACGGAAAAAAGTAAATCCAGGGAAACACCCCTCAGGCAGCCTACCTTATCGGAGGTCTTTACGGCACGATCAGCAGGGCAATGTGACGGAATCTCAAGCAAGTTCGGCGGTAGCAACCCGGGAGGTCTTGGTGATGGTGGAGGCGTCCTCGAGGACGCTGCAGACGTACTGAACGCTTCCCCGACCATCGCTAGGCAACAGCCCAGTCAGAGTGCTGTGAGTCGAGGAAGCGTCATCTCTGGGTCCCAGGATGCAGAACGGCCTCAGCAGCAGAAAGACTTAGCCTCTGACTCACTATTGGGAGACGCGATGCCGGAGCCTGTGGGGAGCGCATTCAAAGGTGAGACTGGGAGCGCTGATATGATGAGTGCTATTATGTCGCTAGAGGAAGAGCTGCGTGCCTCAAAAAATGCCAAGGCCACATGGGGGAGCTCAGTTAGCCTTGCAAACAAAGAAATGTGTACTGTTGGAGATCAGGAAATATTAAAAAAAGGTGATGTGGGCTCAGTCGAAGGGGAGCACCTTTACTCTGTAAATGAAGACTCTGACTCAGTGCAGCCTAGTGAGGAGACTTCAGAGGAAGAGGATGACGCGGACGAGGATTTATTGTCAGGCTCTAGCTCTTCCGGTACTGATAGGGGTAATGATACTACTCAGAAGAAAAGACAATTAAAACTGAGTAGACGGTTGGCAGGCTTCCCGGGGGGCACGGAGAAGCGACTCCTTTGGGACTATTCAGCAACCTCCCAGACATATCAGGAAGAGGAGTCGGCTGGGTCTTCAAAGCACAGCGCCCCATTTGATCTTTTGTTCAACATGTTAAAGCAAATGCAAGCCGATGCCAGATCAGTGAGCGGGAAAGCAAGGCAGGACTCTAAAAAAATACAATTGACTATGAAGAAGACGAATAAGCTCTACGATGATCTTGTTGGTAGAGTCACGGAGGTGGAAGAGCGAACGGGCAAGCTTGAAGATGATCTTGGTAACTGGCAATCGTTTAAAATGACACAGGAAAGGATGTCAGAAGACCTCCAGTGGAAAATGGAAGATTTCGAAAATCAGCAAAGACGCAACAATGTTAGACTCTTGGGTGAGGCGGACGGGCTGGAAGGGCAGGATATCACGCGCTTTGTGATCAACTCACTTGAGGGTGCGTTTCCGGAGTCCCAGTGGCAGTGGGACAGGGAGATCCAGAGGGCCCTTTCACCCAGAAGAAGGTGCACGGCGCAGAAGGAGGAGGTCAGGCGTCCTTTCCTAGAGCTATTCTAGTCTACGTAGGGAATTTTTTGTTACGGCAAGAAATTATTGACAAGGCGAGACCTGACAGTAAGAGATCTTTTCAGGGTACCACATTTTTTGCCAGGCCGGATTTTTGTCATGTGACGGTCGAGAGAAGGTGGAGGTTGAGGCAGTTGATGTCACAATTTCAGTCTCTGGGATCAGAGGCCTATCTATTGTTTCCTGCCAAGCTGAAAGTAGTCATGAAAGGGAGAGTCAGAATGTTTTTTATCAGAGATTAAAGCACAGCAGTACATGGAAGAGCTGAAAAAATAGGATGTACAAGGAATAAATCGAATTGTATTACTGGTTTTGTAGTGAAGTAGTAACACAGGAGACATGCGGGTCTTAAAAGGATCATCGGGTTGGGAGGGTTCTTTGAGGGGGTTATCAGTTGGAGAGCGGTGATGGGGGAGGGGTGCGACTGACGCAACCCAAAAACGGTCACGTATAGGTCATACCTGACCTATTTGCCTGTACCGGGGGGGGGACAGCAGGGGAGGTGAAGGCAAGGGAGGGGGTTGGGGGCTTTAAACACGGTTAAAATTGTTGGTTTTTCTGGAGTAATAACACACATTTTCACTGGGTGTCGGGCACAGTACAGGCACTACAGGCAGCGCATAAAGAATGTAGGATGTTCTCAAATTTTTTACATTTTTCCTGTTGTAGCACGGTTTATGAGCAGAGATTTGTTTGTCGTCTTTTAATGTCTTGTAAGATTGCTTCAATTAATGTATACGGCCTCAACGATGCTAATAAGAGATTGAAAGTAGCAGGATTGCTGAGAGCTTTCCATTTAGACGTGGTATGTCTCCAGGAGACCCATATCGAAGCAACACAGGTATATCTTTTGGATCAGTTGGGGTTTGCAGTATTAGCAGCCAGTAAACAAGGAACCAGGACCAGAGGGGTGGCAATCTTGGGGAGGAATAGGGATGTGGTGGTTCGTAGGAAAAAGGAGGATCAATGGGGTAGGTGGGTTATATTGGAAATATGCTTTAAAGGGGTAAGGTTTACTTTGGTTACAATATATGGCTCCACTGACGATGATCCTGATGTTTGGCAGTTTATGGACTCTGAACTTGCTCAGTGGCCAGAGCCCATTGTATGCTGTGGGGACTTCAACATCCATGACCCAGAAAGTTCATTCACAGAAGTGGGGGGGGAGATATGCAGGGAGAAAGAAAAAGACATACAGTGCACTAGCCAATATGGTTCAGCACAATTCTTTAGTTGACCCGTGGGTGAAGCGACATCCTTTCTTGGATGGTAGTACTTTTTTTTCCGCCCCTCACAAAATTTTGGTCAGACTGGATTACTTTCTAATTTCTAAGTCTTTAATCCCTGGTGTGCAAGTGGAAAAACAACCTAGGATTATCTCAGACCACAGCCCACTGGTGTTAACATTTAATATGCCTATGGTTCAGAGTAGGAACACGCAGTGGATTTTTGAACGTATTCTATTAAAGGATGGGGCTTATCAGAAGCATATGGAAGCTTGGATAAAAATTTTCTGGGATACTAATAGAGGCTCGGCATCCCCAGGGGCAGTATGGGACTGCTTCAAAGCTGGCGTAAGAGGGGAGACGATGAGCTATGTATTGGCAAGATGAAAAAAGGAAAGAATTAAAATAGAAGAAATTCGGCAAAGGCTAATTGTAGAAGAAGAAAATCTAGCTACAGCTATAAGACAGAATATCTCACTGGAGCCCTTTTTGCTTAAAATCATAGCCCTCAAAGGGGATGCTATAGAAGGTTTCAGTAGGAAAGCAGCTGAGAACTATCTGGTCAAAAAGCAGGATGCGTACGAACTGAGTGAGAGAGTTGGTCATATCCTGGCCGTGCGAACCAGGCAGCGCACAGCTGCAACCGATATCAAGGAGATTCTGGATTCACAGGGAGCTTCAGTTACAGATCCAGATCTGATAAGAGAAGTTTTCAGGAATTTCTATCATGAACTATATTCGTTGGGTGATACAAGGAGCCAGGACGAGATAGATAGATATCTTAGCGATATTCGTTCCCCTTCGTTGTCTCTTGAGGAGAAGGAGATATTAGATGCCCCACTGGGTTTGGAGGAGCTTATTGGGGCTTTGGGTAGCCTCCCCTCAGGGAAAGCGGCTGGGCCAGACCAAATTCCGGTTGAATTTTAAAAAGTGTTCCAAAATGTATTGTTGGTTGACATGTTTGATATTATGCTACACACACAATGGGGTGGTTTACCTCCAGAGTCCTGGGGCGGAGCGGATATTATTGTTATCGCAAAAAAAGGGAAGCCTCCAACACTTCCTGGTTCATATAGACCCATTACCCTGATGAATTCAGACGTTGAAACATATTAAAAAATGCTGGCAAAAAGGCTCGCAGGGAGTATTGAGCATCTGGTAAGCCCATCACAACACGGCTTCATACCTGGCAAGAGCACGACTCAGCATGTCAGAATGGTAGTCACTATGTTTGATGCTGCAGGGGTCCTGGGCGATCCTATCGCGGCACTTTTTTTTTACGCCGAGAAGGCCTTTGACAGGGTCGCCTGGGAATTCCTATGGGCAGTCCTGAGGTGGAGTGGCATAGGTAAAGTTTTATAACAGCCATACAAGCCTTGTATAACGATTCAACCGCGAAGATTAGAGTGAATAGGGAGCACTCAGAGGCAGTTAAAATTCTAAGGGGGACGAGGCAAGGGTGCCCGTCATCCCCACTGCTTTTTGCACTATATCTTGAGCCGTTATTACGAAGACTAGAAAGAAATGAAGGGATTCCACCAATGAAATTGAACGGCTGCACAGTCAAATCTTTAGCTTACGTCTACGATGTGGCTATATTAACCCCGGATCCAGACACAGCTATCAGGGGGGTGGAAACAGAGGCTCATTTGTTTGGCCAAGTGTCGGGCTATTGTTTAAATAAGTCCAAGACGCAAATAGTTAGGAACCATTTCACTAGGAGTAATGACACCAGGGTGGTTAGTTCAGCAACATATTTGGGGATTTCAATTTCCGCGAACTTGGATACTGTGGTCGAGATCAATATGGCTCCATTACTGGCTAAAGTTAAAAAAGACTTAGAGAGGATGAATAATCTGCATCTTTCTTTGATGGGGTGCACTAATTTTGTAAAAATGGTGCTCTTACCTAAGTTTCTTTATTTATTTAGATCGATTCCCCTTTTTTTTAAATCCAAATGGTTTAACACGCTGGAAGGCATTTTAAATAGGTTCATATGGGCTCATGGAAGAAGTCGGAGGGCGTATAGATTTATGTCTCTACCAAGAGAAAGAGGGGGTTGGGGCGCGCCAGATTTTAGGCTGTACTATTTGGCGGCTGCTCTGCAATACATGCAGGGATTGATTGGAGGGGGTGGTATCCTACAGAAAATAACAACTATGTCCAAGGAAGTATATGCAGTATTGTTAGGGCAAGAGGCAGAAAATTGTTTTTTGTATCATACTGAGCTAGGATACTTTAGAAGGAAACAGTCTAAGACCATCAGTGCAGCTCTTAAAATATGGAATGCCTTTCTGAAAAAGTCGGGCTTGGGAAGGTACAACAGATATTTTAAACTATATAACAATAAATCCTTTCCTCCAGAAATTTTCCCTGACTCAGTAATGGCTGCCTGGGAGGATAAAGGAATTACGCAGATTGGTGACTTAAGGAATCCTGAGGGAGAAGTACAGTTTGGGGACCTTGTAAGTAGATATAGCGTAGACAGAAGAGATTTTTTTAAGTATCTACAGGTCAGGAGCTTCCTGAGTAATAAACAGGGGGGCCCAGCAGGGTACAATTGTAATGATTTCATGGAGAGTATAAGTACCGGTGGAGAGTCTACGATTAGATCAGCATATGCGTACTTAGCAAGTGGTAAACCGGATGATATGGATAAATATAGGAGTAAGTGGGCAGAGAAATTAGGGGTTGAACCTGAAGTCTTCCAGGAGTCATTGGATATGGGCCGCACTATCCTGTGTTCAGCTCCCCTGCAATCCCAGCACTATAAGACCTTATACTCACTCTACCACATGCCAGCTAGGATCTCTAAATGGGGAGGCTCTGAGGGGAGGACTTGCCCCAGATGTAATTCCCCTGAAGCAGATATTGTCCACATGTTCGCTACCTGTCCACAACTACACTCTTTAATTAAAGATGTAGAGGGCTTCTTGGATAGGTCATTAGGGATACAGACAATCTTATCCCCCATTTGGATACTGTTGGGAATTGGATCCGACAGAAGCAATATTGTACAGACTGAATTTATGTTTTTGGCAATGGCAGTCTATAGATTAACTTTAGCAAGGGCTTGGCTTGACAAGACGCCCCCTCTTATGCAAATTTGGTTGGCAAATTTAATAGCTGCATATAATTTGGAGAAACCTATATATGATAGGAAGGGAAGGGTAGGGAGAGCTCGGGGTGTAAGAATATGGGAGCCTTTAGCTCGATGGAGGGTTGGGATAGGATAATATGATTATGATTCTGTTCAAATTTTCATTTTGGTTTAATATAGGGGGATGTCAGAATAATCAAAGTACAACGCTGTGGTTATAATTTTCTCTTTTTTTATTTTTTTTATTTCTGAAAATGTTTGTACTGTAATACTATAATGAACTTTTGTTTGTGGCGTAAACAAACTGCCGAATGTATAATGTGTGTGATGAAAAGTATAATAAAAACAGGTTATAAAAAAATATATATATTATTTGAGTGTTGCATAAACGCTTTATACATTGCATCTACATTAGTCCAAGCTACCAGGGTGTTAAGCATAGGTTTATTTAAAACAAATGCTCCAATTTCATACATCCCTATTCAGATAATTCCCTACTCGGAGACACTGCAGTCTCTTACGTACTGCAGGGTAGGTGCACCACCACCATTTGTTCCTTGTCCAACTAATGCAGCAGCATAGAGGTATGTTCCGACAAGATAGACAGAAGCCTATTTGGACCCCCAGTCCTTTGGTGTGCAAGCAGCTAATCAGCCTTTTTGTGTGACCATATCATTTGCTTCCCAGCCATGGCTTTTGCCTTGCCATCACTGCATGTCCCATCTCTGTTTGGGATTCTGGTGCTTTTCGATTTTGAAGCTAAATGCGTGCAGTCTTAGCAGACACTCAGCCTGACATAAAGAGAACATGTTCTTTAGTTTTCCAAAGAAATATGTGATGTCTTCTTAAGGACCTTCTTTCTTATATTACAGACTACGGGGTCTTCAGTCAGGAGCAGATGGAAGAGGAAAAAGATGACGGTGTTCCTGATGAAATGGAGCAAACTCTACTTTCACTTTCGGAAACAGGCAAGGCCACAGTCAACGGCCTAGCTCTATGGAGGCAACAAGTGTTAGCCATTGCAAGAGTTCGTGTCCTTAAGTTAAAAAATGAAAGTAAAGCACTGAGATCCATGTAAGTAGTATCCATATAAAGTGACAGGGTTGATGATGAGCTTGTGCAAAAAACAATATAAGGACCTATTACTCTTATCGCAGAGCATAATTCCTATGTGGATTTTTATGCTGCACTACTACTAGTGGTCTGGTGTGCCACACCCAGTTCTGGAGACAGTTTACTTCATTTTACTGGCCAGCAATTCCAGTCAGCAAAATCTCTTTGAAAAGGGGCTGCATTGCTGGACAAGTTTCCTAGCTCCACCAAATCCTCATGCAAGGTACAAGGGAAAGCATGTAATGCTTCCCCTTTTCAGGCAACATTCTCTACTGCCTTGCCCACCCCTTGCTTGCCTCCCCACAAAGAGGTCCTGCAAACACATGGTAAATAGCTACATTAAACTCATGAGAATCAGAAATATATGCTGAATAGCATCTGGGATCGAATTTTTATTTTCAGGAATTCTGTGGAGGCATTATGGGGAGCAATTTCGAACTCCTGCAGTTGCCCCAGAGAATGGTGCCAAACCCGTGATCTGGGTCATAATATTCTACCTTGCGCAATTTTGTTCAGATTAATTACTGATGCTCATTATTTAGGAAAACGTCTATTTATTCATAAATTAGTCATATTTATGTAATTACCATGCATCGCAGCAATTCATCTCGCAGTGTTCCACGACAGGGAAAGGGCAGGAATGAGCCGTACTTAACAATACAAGGTGCATTCCTGTCCTTACCCAGTGGTGGTGCACCATGGTGCAAGGTTGCCTTCGTTGTAAGCAGGATTGTTTTTGTGCTAGAAGGGGTCCCTTCCTGCACAAAAACAATCCCCTGAGGCATTTTCCTCTTTCTGTGTGTGCTGCATTATGCTCAACTGGGGTTTTGGCCCGTTTCCAGGTCTACCACTTATGGTAAATCTGTGAATGCAGCACAATCCATAGGTGTTATGTGGGAACACCTGTGCACCACCCCTAGAACATCTCCCTGGGACAGAATAATACATGCAATGATTTATGCTGCATTGCTTTACTCGAGCCACTCCAGACCACACAAGGTCACCTTGCGTGGCTTGACACATTGCACTTAGTAGTTGTGTCATGCTTGCAATCCGTTTTTGTTGCGCAAGTGCAGTGCAACTGCATGATAAATAAGGCACAAAATATAGTGTATGGCAATGCAAAGGGGTAGCCCAGTCAACCTCAGGACCTGGCAGCATTTAGTACAATAAACAAAGGTTCCCGTTGAGTAGAACAATAGAACACAAATAATGCTTTGAACAACAGAGACATTTCTTTTAAGAAAAGGAAAAGAAATGTAAAAGAAAAAAACAACCAACGACAGAATTATATCAAATGCATATATTATGGCTTAAATATATGAGTGTATCTATGTACACTGTACTGTAGGTTGCTACAGTCCTGCAAAAGTGGAAAAAGTGCTTGTGCAATGCTACATGTGCGAGTGTAGTGACTGTAAAACTTAAATAGAAAATAAAAACATTGCAGTGCTTCAGACATCTTCATGTTGCCTGTCAAGTATGATACATTTCTGAATTTCCATATATCCTGGGCAACCGGAAAGTTGTCTTAGATTATGTCTTAGTACAGGCAAATATTTAGAGCATCGATGTTTTGACCCAAGATAACGAGTTTACTGGAAACCATCTGGATGGGTCTTCATCAGGACGTTGGGGTGGGGCAACCCGTGTTATATTGGAATAATCAAAAAGGCCAAAACTGGTGTGTTGTCTAAAATTATTGTGCTCATGGCCATGCAAAACTCACCTAGAGTTGCGTGAAAAATCCAAAAGTTTATTGCTGTTAAGTTAGGTAGACGGCAACATGGCTCATCTACAGGCTTGAAAAATCATTGAAATTCTGAATACAGAAAGCACAAAAAGACAATTAGATTGAGTATATAAGGTGTGACCAATATACAGGAGTAAGTGAATACTAGGATTTCCCTCCCCTCAACAAACGTCTCTGTGCTGAATGACTAATAATCATAATGTAAACACAAAAGGAGGGCCAGGGGAAATTTAGAGACCAGCGGGTGTTCACTCCCAGTTAATATAAATTTCACACAGAAGAAACACCCAGTTCTAAAGAAAAATTAGAAACCTAACAGGGCAAATAAGATTCCTTTTGTAGGATGAAATCTCTCACCGACCAGAGGTGGCATGCTTCATCATTGGGATTCTATTCACACTGTGACAGCAGATCACGGTGTGGGCTACAACTCCTTTTCTAATCAGGAGAAGCTCTTTGGATGTATATGGTATAAAACACTATGAAGACATACAGGGTGGTGACCCTAGCAGAGAATGCAAAACATAAACAAAAATGTGGTGATAGTGATTAAACTGACTTCAGAGCAGGCGTGCAACTTTATTCTTGCATGCCTGTGTCAGGATTCTAAAGAGTGAAGAGACACAGCAGCAGTCAACTGACCCTGCTTACGTGTGTCATTGGTCAACTTGTTTCTGCCCAAATCCCCTCATTAGCGTTATATCAGCATTCATCAGGACCTTAGAAAGATTCACTTCTGCTCGAACAACTTGCATATAAAATAAAAAATACAGAACCAAAATTAGTGATCCCCAATGTTTCAACAGCGGATCCACTAGCTAACGACCTGTAAGGAGATATAAAGACAAATGGGTTACTGCAATAGTTTTAGAAACACCTAACAATATTGCTAGACCTGGCATCTTTGGCGTGGTTTCCTCTGACTTTTTTCCTCTACTTCCTGTATTTTTGATGCTGTGCTGGATTTCGTTTTTGCTGGTTTAGATGCACTTTGCCACTGTTGATAAGTGTCAAAGCGCAAGTGCTCCCTGAGTAAATTATTATTGTAATTGGTTATCCATGATTGGCATTTTTGTATTACCAAGAAGTCCCTAGTAAAGTGCACTCAGTGTGCCAGGGCTGGTGATTCAAATGCTACTAGTGGGCCTGCAGCACTGATTGTGCCACCCACATGAGTAGCTCTAAAATTGTGTTTCAGGCCTGCCACGGCAGTGCCTGTGTGCAGTCTGTGGACTGCCATGTCCACCTGGCCAGTGTCCCCACTGACCAGGCCTAACCCTTCCCTTTCTGTACACATTGCACACCCCTATGGAAGGCCCAAGGTACCCCCGGACAGGGTGCAGTGTATGTGAAAGGTAGAGCATGTGCTAGTGCAGGTGACATGCTCTGGTAGTGAATTACAGCCATTTTCGTTTTTCACTGTTGTAAGGGTATCTTGCCCATAGGCTATAATGGGGAATGCTGTGTACACTGGTTACCTGCATATCTTATAAATCAACAAAGGAGAGAGAAAGGGTATATCACCATGTAGGTGGGGAAGGAACTCCTGGTCCCCGAACTAAGTATAAGACAACAAAAAGAGGAGTGTCCCCTTGAGGTTCGTTACAACCTCTGTTCTATAAGGTGCATAGATTATACCCCAAATTTGGGACAACCTTTGTCCTTAGAAGACCCCTCACTCACCAACCTAGTTGGTGACATGCTTCATCATCGGGGTCCCACCCAGACAGCCGAGTGCCATCTGGGTGTGCTGCGACACCTGACTACAGTGGAGCTGGTTTTGTAGTTTTTATATGTGCGATTAGACTTAAAATAAGTGTGATTAAAAGTTGACCAATGCTACTCACTCAAGGTTTTTATTCTGGAGTGATTGGGCAACGATTAGAATATATTATGGGACACCCTTGCCTGGTTAGGTAGGCTGTTGGTGTCAGTAAAATCTCTGATTTTTGTTTGTTGCACTTGAGTTGTGCATTGGCCAGCCATTTAAAGATTGAAACTAAGCACTGTTGCGCCGCTGAGACGGAATAAGATGTTTTGTCCCAGGTAAACAGCAACTGCGTATCGTCCGCATAGGCCATGACCTTAGCCCCGAGTTCCTCTGCCAAATATATCAATGGCGTAACATAAATGTTAAAGAGGAGCGGGCTAAGGGAAGAGCCCTGCAGGACACCAGTGGTAACCAGCTGAGGGGAGGAGGAGAAAGGAGGGAGCCAAATCTGCTCGACCGGCTCCTCCAGGAAAGACCTAAGCCAACCCCAAACTGCTCCCGATACACCAATCTCTGCAAGTCGGGCCAAGAGAAGGGCATGAGAACCCATATTAAACGTCACTGAGAGGTCCAGCAAAATTAATGCTGCCCTCACTCCGGCATCGAGACATCCCAGATAGCCTCTACCACCTCTACTAAAACAGTCTCAGTGCTGTGGGAGGCCCGGAACTCTGATTGAGCTGGGTGCAGAAGTGCCTCAGACTCCACATATTCTGTAGATTGTTTATTGACCACCCTCTCACAGACCTTGGCAATAGCCTGGAGGAGGGAGATGGGCCGGTAATTCCCTGGATTAAGGGGATCCAGAGAAGATTTTTTAAGAAGAGGCAAGATCTTTGCCTACTTCCACCCCTGGGGAACCGCCGCTGTCTGAAGAGACAGATTAACAATGTAGTTCACCTCTTTATGCACACTCTCCACCACCGCTGCCAAAAGCCTGGCCGGGCAAGAGTCTGAAGGAGAGCTGAACTTGAGCCCCCTGAGGATTTTAAGAGATTCCAGGGGGTCAACTGCTATAAATGCTGACAGAGAACAGGTAGATTGCACCGCCAAAGGCCCTGCACGGGAGCCATTACCAAAAGGGAATGTAGCCTGGATGGCCTAAATTTTGTCTCTGAAACAGCGTGAGAGCGTATAACACCAGGCGAGAGAAGATGGAATCACACTCGGTTGAGCCTGTGGTGACGTAAAATTCTGCACTGTAGCAAAGATTTCTTTGGCATTGTTCCTGGCAGAATCAATACGAACTGTAAAGAATTGGCCTTTAGCTACGGCAATGGCCTCATAGTAAGATTTTTGCATTGCTCTGAGCTTCCTCTTGGCTATGGGGCAGTAGCCACCCCTGCGCCATGCTCCCTCCAAAACCTTGCAGTCATGCTTAGCAGCTTTAAGAGTCGAATTGAACCAAGGTTTAGAGGGCACATCTCTAGCTGGTCTGACGGGCCGAAGAGAGGCTACAGAATCACCGCCCTTGCCACCCAGCCAGTGAACCCCGACATACACTCCTCCAATTCACCTAACAGGACAGGTAAACAACCTTTACAACGCAACTTTTACCACGCAGTGCCTTTACGATGCAACTTTTACAACGCAAACCATTACAACGCATTGCGCTGGGGGGCGCTCTAGGATAGGGAATGTGTTTAATGTACTATCCAACACCTTCCCTACTATCCACGGGGACTGGAGTTGGAATAGTAAATGAAACTATTCACTATCCAGTGCCTAAAAGCACTATGCGTTGTAATGGTATGCATTGTAAAAAACGCGTTGTAAAAGCATGCGATGTAAAAGCATGCGTTGTAATGTCATACATCCGACAGGACAGGCCTAGAGTGCTCCAAAGCCTGTTTGAATTCCAGAGGGTCAATTTTCCCGAAGCTGGCTTCTGATAGGAGCGCACCTGTATTGCTGCGCTCGATACTGTCCAAGAAAAATAAGATACAAAATGGTCAGACCAGGCCACCGGGTAAGGATCCCTTATAGGGATAGGGAAATTGGACCTAATTGGGTCCAATATATGGCCAGCCCGGTGAGTAGGAAGGCGGACATGCTGGCTGAGTTGGGCCATATGTAATATGTCCAGCAGGTCAGTCACCTACTTGGTATCAGGTCGGTCCAAATGGATATTGAAGTCTCCAGAATCATATAGTGTGAGAACCTTACCGCCCTAGAGATGATAGCGTCGCGTAGTTCAGGAGAAATGGACCAGAGGGCCTATAGATCAAAGAGGCTCCCAGGGTAAAGTGGGCTGAGAAACAAATGCTAAAATCAAGCACCTCACAGCCTTCCCAAACGGAGGTGTCCCCCAAGCGAAGTTCCCATATATTTTTATATATAATGGCCACACCGCCACCTCTCCCCCCCTGGCGGTCGGCTCTTGTGTTCTTATAGCCTGCAGGGATGGCAAAGGAGACAATGGGGTCAGAAAAGGGGTCAAGCCACGTATCCGTAAGGAACAACATATCCTCCAAAAGATCAAATACATCAGCATGATGTTTCCTGAGAGACCGGGCATTGATCAAAGCTGCCTTAATATGGGAATCCTTTGCCCACTGAGCCAGTAAACAACCCTCGAACACTCAGCTCCCAAAGATTTTCGGGCAGCATGACTGGCGCTTGACGCTTCCAGGGCACTAACAGGCGCAGACGGGCTTGCCTTAGCCGCGCCTTCGGCACGCCAGAGGCGCGTCCGCTGTGCGTCCATTCAGCGCGCATTAAAATACGCCCAAGTGCCAGAGAGCTAGACGCCAACCTACAAAATGGCATCTCTCAGCGGCACCACGGGACAACCAGGAAGAGAGGAAACCCCCTCACCCCGATAGCCACAGAATGGAATCAAGAAGGAACCTCTGCCACGTAGAAAGCTGGAAGACTGAAGAGGAAGGACTGCCCTGCTGTGTGTTTGTGGGCTGACCTGCAGTTGCTTTGCTGTCAAGGGGAGGGAAAGGACTTTGCTTTGTGCTGTGTCCCCTTGCTTGAAGAGATCTCCAAGGGCCTGAGTAGAGCTGGCTCCCTGTTAAGAAGTCCCAGGAGCAAAAGGACTTCACCCCTAGCTTCCCACCTGAACGCTACCGAGAGAGTTCTGTCCTTCCTAGAGTGCTTGGGCCAGTTATAGTGCCTCTGGAAGTTGTACCTGTTGTTTGGAAGCTGGACAAGAAGAAACTAAAGACAATCTGCAAAGTTTCACACATTGCTTGCTTGCGGAGCGCATCCCGGACAGTGCGAGGAAATTCCTGCCACCGCGAAGATCACTGCAAGAACCGACGCATTCTTCGCTTGCGGAACGCATCCCTCTGGTGCGGGAAGATTACCTTCGCTGCAAGTATCGTCGCAGAGTCTGTTGTCGCTGGGTGAGATCGTCGGGCCGCTTGCTTGTGGACCGCATCGCGTCGCTGCGAGTGTCGTCGCAGAGTCATCGCACCAAGGGGCCGCAAGAGGAGAAGATCAATGCTGCGCATCGCATCGCCACCGCACCTGAGATCGTCGCCATCCCAATGATCATTGCATCGTACCTTTGCGAGACGCTTCCTACGAAACCTGCGTACCGGAATCCATACAAGATATCGTATCCCTCCCCATACAGACCGGAGTCACAGCAACACACCCGCTGCGACCAGCGCGGTTGTCGCATTGCCTCCCCAGGGTCTCAGGAGTGATGCATCGCTTGTTTTTCAACACTGCAGCTTTCACTTGGAACTTTTGTTGCATCTAAATGTACTTTTGGCTAAACATGACGCAACTGTGGATTACTTTTTTTTTTTAAATATGCTTTTTATTGCGAAAATATAAAGTAGGTACAAAGTACAATGATATCCAGATCGCGTATGCGAACAAAATAACAACATGCTGTCACCAGGAAATCACACAGCCAAATAGGGCCCACATCCCGGAGGCTGGGCGGCGTAGAAACAAGCATGTAGTGAGGATAAGAAAGATGCATTTGCGCCTTAAGGATCCCAAATTATCAGTACATTCGCTAATTTTCTCATTGTATATGCTTATCGCGTATAGCATTACAACGACAATCAGAAACCCCCAAAAAACAAACAAAAGAACAACAAAAAGGCATCAACAGTACAATGTCAAGGATGTGAGACATAAATGTGGGGCCCAGCGAAGGCACGGACATTATAAAGCAATCTGGACCTATGGGGATCGCAGCTAATATACAAACAGAGAATTTAAGGAAACCCGGCGTGGGTACAATGGGCTCCTACACCAAATCCAGACTCCCCATTCCGGCACCCTCCTCAGCACATTCAGACTCTTGATCAGTGGGAGTAAACAATTCAGCGCTGGTGGCATCCGACTAATCCTCTGCTAGCCCTTCCATGCACAATAACCTCCAGGCAAGCAGATCATCCTGCAGTTTCTCATCCCTGCGAGTGCGCTGCATGTGCGTCTCCTCAGCCAGGGCCCACTCTCTCGCATCTCTCAGCCAAAGGGAAAGGTCGGGTGCCCTCTGCCCCATCCAAGTGATGGCCACGCGCCTCCTTGCCAGGACCAACAAGAGTTGCAAGAATTTATAAGACAGCTTCTTCTTCCTGGGCTTGGGTACCAGCGCCAGGAGACAATGGAGCGGGTCCAAAAGGATCTTGATATGCGCGGCCCGAGCAATGCGGGGCACTACCTCCCTCCAAAATTCCTGAACTGGAGGGCAGACCCATGCCAGATGCAGAAAGCCCGCTCTCTGCGCGCCACACTGCGGGCAATTGTGACGTCTATCCGCCGAGATGCGATGCAAGGAGACTGGGTTCATATAGGTACGGTGGGTAAAGTTAAAATGTATGAGTTTAAAACGCGCATTACAGGAGACCTTGTGGGTCAAGAGCCCGATCCGCTTCCGCTGGTTCGGCTCTAGTGCCACCCCCAGGTCTGTCTCCCAAGCCGCCCAAGCCGGCACCGACGGGGGGGTCGAGTCTCGGCGCATGGCCGAGTAGAGAAGGGAAATCAAACGTCTGCCTCGCCCACAGGACAATATGATGTCAAGAGTATGCGTGAGCGGAGGGGCCTGCGGATACTGGGGCCATGTTGCCTTGGCAACGTCTTGAAGGCTCCGATAGTGGAGGTATTGCCCCCTTCCCAATTCAAATGACTCCCTGGCTCGCTCAAAGGATAGGAAGGAGTCGTCTGGGTAGAGATCTGCCAGCGTCTCACATCCACCAGAGCGCCACCCCCGGTAGGACATAGTCTCCTCCAACCGGAGTACTGGGGCCAAGATCCATATCGGAAGGTCTCTATGAAACGGCGCTCGCCTCAACACTCTTTCAACAAACCGCTGCCAGACGCCGGCCGTGTGGCGCACCACATACGGTAGAGTGTCATCAGCACCGCGGCCCTGCATCAAGGCCTCACGTAGGACCCTTTCGGTGACCGTACCAGCCCACAATTGCAACTCCCAGTTGCTCTCCTCTGCAAACCACCTCGCCGCTGGTAGGAGTTGCGCCGCAAAGTAATATAGTTAGAATCTCGGGGCCTCAAGGCCTCCCTCCTCCCAGCAGCGCACTACTGTGCGTAAAGCCACTCTGCTGCGCCCACCCGCCCAGAGCAGGGAGGTGAGGAGCGAGTCCAAAGTGCGAAACACTCGGGGGGGGCAAAGGACAAAGGGTGTTCTGTAAGACATATAGGATCCTAGGAAGCATCACCATCTTGGCAACCGCCAGCCGTCCCATGAGAGAGAGAGGAAGCGTGTTCCAGAAGGTGACAGATTTACGGAGGGCTATGAGCACCTTGTCAACGTTATGAATTAGCAGGGCCTCATCGGATGTGGCCACCTGTATACCAAGATAGCGGAATGCCTCTTGCTCACAAAGGAAGCCCAGGTAAGGCCTATCCACGCCCGGGTCTGGGACGCAGCCCGTCAGCGGGAAGACCAGGGATTTTTTTAGATTAATTCGCAACCCAGAGGCCACCCCAAAGCGGTCCAGGATCCGCATCAAGTCGGGGAGGGCTTCAGAGGGGGAGGTAAGATAAAAGAGTGCATCATCTGCGTATAGAGATATCACATTAGAAGTGTCACCCACGGCTATCCCCCAACGCTGTAATTCAGCGCGGGCAGAGACAGCAAGGGGCTCAATCGCAAGTGCGAAGAGGAGCGGGAGAGGGGACAGCCCTGCCGGGTACCCCTCCCCAGCAGCCATTCCCCCGAACGGGCCGATCCCAACCGCACCCTGGCCCAGGGCGCGCTGTAGAGCACCCGGATCCAGGCACGAAATTCAGGGCCAAACCCGGTCCGCTGGAGCACCCGCATCAAATATCCCCAGTGCACTGTGTCAAAAGCTTTAGCTAAATCGATCGACACCAATACATGAGGGCCCTCCCGTCCCCTTACCTCGTGCAGGATATGGTTCAGGCAGCGCAGATTCATCGCCGTATTACGACCCGGGATAAATCCGCACTGGTCGGAGTGTATCAGTCGGGTCATATGTGGAGCAAGGCGGTTGGCCAATAACTTGGTGAGGATTTTCGCGTCTGTATTAATCAAGGTAATAGGGCGGTACGCCGCGGGGTCAGCACTATCACCGCCCGGCTTCAAAATCATGCACACCTCTCCCTGATTCATGGTGGGCGGAAGGGCGCCCCTTTGCAGGGCCTCACCATAGACCTGCAACAAAAGGGGAGCCAGGACGTGTCCGAAGGAATGGTAGAACTCTGCCGGGTAACCGTCCCCGCCAGGGGCCTTGGCACGGGGGAGGGCGGCTATCGCCGCTGTAACCTCACCCAGTGTCAGTTTCGCGTCTAGTTCTTTTGCCGCCGCTTCCGGCAAGGCCTGGAGGTCCAGGTCCTCAAGATACGAGTGAGAGGTATCTTCCGCAACCAACGGGTCTACCTCATACACCGTCTGGAGATGGTTGCGGAGGACCTCGAGGATATCAGATTCAGCGTGGACCATAACACCAGACGGGTCGCGCAAGGCAACTATCCTTTCCGGTGCAAACTCACGGCGAAGTATCCAAGCCAGCAGGCGGCCAGATTTATCGCCCTCGTGGTTGAGACGTTGCCGGTACTGGCCCAGAGTAAATTTGTCAAGCCGGGAAAGGATGTTGTGGATAGACACCATGGCGTCCTCCTCCGCCTGTATATCTAACACCTCCGGATCAGAGCGGGACTGGGTGCGCCTAAGTTCAGCCTCTGCATCTTGCAACTCGGACAGTAATTGTTTCCTGACCCCATAAGTGAGGCCCATACATGCTCCGCGCACAACCGCCTTCAGTGCATCCCACTTAGCAGAATAAGGCAGTTCGTCACCCCCCCAGTTCAGATCCACATAGTCCGACAGTGATGTCGCCACATGGTCCTTGCCCACCTGATCCTGGAGGAGGTCAGCGGGCATTCTCCACGTGCGGGGGCGTGTAACTCGATCAGGCCACTGCGCCACGCACGTCACAGGAGCATGGTCCGATAAATACCGGGCCTGATGGGTAACCGACAAGGTGAGAGACGGAGCGAGGTTAGCTGCAAGCACGCGGTCCAATCTGCTATGGGTGCCGTGTGTCGGGGTGTAGCATGTGTAGAGCTTCTGAGTGGGATGACAAGCCCGCCACACATCCAGCGCCCCAAGATTGTGCATCACGTCCCGCAAACGCGCCGTCATACGGGGCTTAGTGCCCGACCGGGGCGGATGGCGGTCCAACTCAGGGTGCAATATGCAATTGAAGTCCCCAAACCAAAGGAGGGGAGCATCCAAACTAGGGGCCACAAGATCTTCGATCCGAGAGAAAAATGCCGGATCATCGATGTTGGGGGCATAGGTGTTAAGCAGCAGGAGTTCCTTATCATCCAACCTAAGTCTCACCAATAGGTATCTACCCTCCACATCCGCGTCAACATACTGCACAGCGCAAGGAATCCCCGGTGCCACCCAAATGAGGACCCCCCTAGCATATGTAGAGAAGGAGGAGTGGAAGATCTGGCCCCTCCACTTCCTAGACAGGCGCTGCGCTCCGTCGTCGTCTAAATGGGTCTCCTGTAGACAAGCAACTGAAATCCCATGCCGTTTAAGAAAAGTGAGGACTCTGTGTCTCTTAGTGCAAGTACCCAATCCACGCACATTCCACGTTAAAAATTTAAATCCCATGTCCAACTATCACGCCCACACGGGCCACAGTAGAAGTACAACATGACCCGCCCCCATCCGGACCCCACAGTAGTCAGAGTTAAAGGAGGAGCTCCACGAGGGAACCCTCCACAAATCGGATTCAACATATACATGATGCCAACAACAACTTCAGCACAAACCCCAACCCACCCTAAAGCAACCCCAACACCCGAAACAGTCGCAAAAACAGATTCCCCACCCACGAGCGAAAGGATAGCAACAAAGAAAAACGCCACCCCGCCCTTCCCCTGCCAGTGCCAGGACGTACACAGCCACCCCATACAATCCATGCAACACACACACACACACTTCAAATCAACCCCACCCACCCTCCCTCCCAGCTCCCCGAAGAGTCCAAGGACCCTAAGATAGACCCTGGGCATGCCCATCCATCTCCATTTGCATGTCAGGCAAGTAGTTATTCAAGGCAAAAGTTGGCCCCGTTCTCCCCCACCGCCACATATGCCAAAAGGGCTCAAGTCTACCATCACAGTCTATATATCCCAAGTTCTCAGTAATAGCAAGGAGTTGTGGTAGCTTACCAAAGTGTCAATATGAGGTCTCACAAGCGGTAAATCTCCACAAACATAGGAACATGTACATCAAGCCAACAAGTCATTCCAGTCTTGGCTCAGGGAGGGCCGTCTCCGGGACCACCGGGATCGTAGAGTCCGTGGCCAGCGGTGTTACCTGTAGAGTGTCTGGAACCAAGACCTCACCAGAGGGAGAGCCCCCGGGCGATCCCGGCTCCGCTCTCAGGGGCGATACCTCCATCCGAATAGCACCATCTGCCCCCACTGTAGGGCGGCTCCCAGGAGATCCACGGGATCCAGATCGGCGTCTTCCCCTCCCTCGGCGGCGTCTCTGTGGTCTGGTCCCCCAAGTCTCACGGGGGCCACCTCGCTCACCCGGGGGCAGGTCATCACCCCTGATCTCAAGCCACTCCCACACCTCTGCCAGCGTCTCGAAGAAGTGCGCTCGGCCCTGAGAGAGCACCTTGAGTTTAGCTGGATACAACAGCATATACTGAAGTTTCATGTCACGGAGTTTCTGCTTGACTCCCAGGTAGGATTTCCTCTGTTCCTGCACTTGTTGAGTGTAGTCAGGGTATATTGACACGCGGCTGTTTTCAATCATGAGGGATTCCGCCTCCCTTGCAGCTCTCAAGATACAGTCGCCGTCTTTATAGTTCAAGATCTTCGCAATGAGGGCTCTAGGGGCCTCGCCCGGGCGCGGAGGGGGCACAAGGGCCCTATGTGCTCGTTCCACGACAAAGACGCTGGACAGCCCAGATGGGCACAGGTGGGTACGGATCCAGTTTTCTAGGAAGCGTTCCGAGTTTCCCGCCTCCAATCTCTCCGGCACTCCCAGGACCCTTATGTTGCTTCGACGGGCCCTCCCCTCCGCGCCCTCAGCTCGCCTCTCCAAGGCTCGAGTGGTAGATGTAAGTTGCGCAACTGTCTTCTGCAATGAGGCCACCTCACCTTGCAGTTGCGTGATATTGCCCTCTGCATCTGATACTTTATCTGCTACTTTGTGGAGGTCAGTTCGGAGTAGATTCCCATCAATAGAGACTGTCTCTATTTGCCGCTCCAGGGCAGAGTGAGAACCCTGAATGGCTTTTAAGAGTTCGGCTCTAGATGGTTCCGCAGAGTCTCCGCTTCTGTCCTCGGGTCCCGTCTGGCGCGTAATCCTCTGCGGCTGCAGACGCGGGGTGGTGTATTGAACAATAGTGTTGGGTTGAGAGCCCTTCGAGGACCGATCCTTGCGTGCCGCCATTCTACTAGCTGGACGTTATACGTGACCAGTGCGTTCCCGAGTACCCACCCTCGGCTCGCCGGCCTGGGGAGGAGGGCACATGGATGTCCAAACCACGGCCAGGCAGCGGAGAGGCCGCTGCTAGACACACGTCAATCAGGACACAGGGTATGTCCAATGCCAGTCAGGCGACACCACAGCAGTGGCAAAACGATGGTAGCAGGCCCTCGACTTCTGGGCCTCGCTAAGACCCCCGCCGTGATCAGGGCCCCGCGTCTACCGAAGGCCGGCCGGATCGTCCGTCTACGCACCCCTCTGGGGCCTCACCGCCACCAGTCATCCGCAGTTCGGGCCCAAGGGCTCCAGGGGCACTCCTCTAGGCAGGCGCTCACTAGCCGGTCAAGCTACATGCAGGAACTCCCCTCTCGTATGCGGCTACAGTGCCACCCGGGAGCAAGCCATCCAAGATGGCGGGCAAGCGTGAATCAGGCGCAAGCACCACTGCCACTCTCCAGGCGCCTCGCCCCACAGCCCCCGCAGGGGGGGTGTAACTTGGTGGGGGGGCACGACCCGGCCAGGGGTCCAGGAGAAGCCGACCACTCAACAATCCAGGCCCGCCAGGGGCCAGGGCAGAACACTGACGGAGTCCGCAGCGCCTTACAGGGTCTCCAGAGTTGCGGGCGGGATCGGCGCCCAGCTGGGCCGTCACAGCAGGTTCCTCCGTCAAGCAGGGAGGAAGGTCGGGGGTTTGGGGCAGCCAATCGCCAGCGCTAGATGTGCCCCAGTGATGCACCCCAGAGCGCCGAGGTCAGCCAGAGAGCCCCTCGTGCCAGGGGCTATCGCGCGTCCACGCCAGGCGGGTTGCGCACCGGACGGCTCCACGTCCTAGGCCCAGACCGCGGCGTCGCGTAGGTCAAAGCGACGCCACGCACGCCGACGGCGCCTCCTCCTCTGCTTTCAGCCGACCTTCGAGTCTCTCCGGCGGCCCAGAGGGACCAGGCGGGTTAGCGAGGTTTCCGACCACGAATTCAAGGACTTCGGCAGCCCAGGCAGGATATTAGAGCAGGATTCAGCGGGTGCTCGGGACGGAGCTGGTAGAGCTCACGTCCTGTCGGCCATGTTGATTGGCCACGCCAACTGTGGATTACTTTAACGCAACCCTCAGAACTCTTTTGAAATCATATTCTTGAACTGTGTATGTTGGATTTTTGTTGTTTTGGTCTTGTTTAGTTTAGAATAAATACGTTTATTTTTCTAAACTGGTGTGGAGTCCATTTGTGGTGTTTTCACTGTGTTACTTTGAGTGTTGGTACAAATACTTTACACATTGCCTTTGATAAGCCTGTCTGCTCGTGCCAAGCTACCAAGGGGGTGTGCAGGGGATATCTAAAGAGTGTATCCCCCTTACCCTGATTAGAGGCCAGGGTCCCTATTTGTCACAAGTACCTACCTGTGCCAACTAGAGACCCCGAAACCTAACTAATATAGTGCCACTAACAGCCCAATCAATGGAACAATGTTTCTACCACGGAAGTGTATGTAAACCATAAACACCGTTGTGGCATACATACAACCCACACAAGCTTACTGGCAGACGGGAAACATCCTTTACAACGCATCTTTTACCACGCAGTGCCTTTACGACGCAACTATTACAACGCATGTCATTACAACACATAGCGCTGGGGGGCGCTCTAGGATAGGGAATACATTTAATTTACTATCCAACACCTTCCCTACTATCCACGGGGACTGGAGTTGGAATAGTAAATTAAACTATTCACTATCCAGCACCCCTAAGCACTATGCGTTGTAAAGGCATGCGTTGTAAAAACTGCGTTGTAAAGGCATGCGTGGTAAAAGCATGCGTTGTAATGTCGTACATCCCTGGCAGACGTGGCATGAAAGTAAAGCCAAGAGCAATTTACTTTGCCGGTTTGAAGTTAAAGTGAAGCTGCCATCAATCGTGTCAATAGAAGTTAAAATATTGATCAAGCTTGCTTGTTATAGTTGTAAACAGTGAAGCTCCGAAATGCAGGCAGAGCAATAACATAGACAGTGATTTTAGCGAGTCGCAAGTATAGCATGATTCGTGTATGAGCTGCTTATCTCAGAAGTATGCCCCTATGAAGTCCATCCACTGACACGTTTGAGGATGCTGGTGTCGACTGCGATGGGGTTATGCGAGGTTGGAGTAGAGCGCCATGAGAACATGTGTAAGTAGCGTGATGGCACTAAATGCTGATGGGAGATGTAGTGAGCAGTGGAATGTGCATGGTGCCTAAACATACGGCATAATGGTCCAGCATATCTCAGTTTGGCATTTACTGCAGAATTACAGCACCTGATTGATGCTAAAAAGAGGCTTTTATACAGATCATTAACGGAACATGATGGCAAGTAGAGTAGTGCATTAATATTCTCAGTGGGTGCATGCCCCATTTGAATATCTTGTATCAAACTAAAGATTAGCACGGACCATGACTGGATGGCCAAAAGAAAAAGAGTAAACCTTGATACATCACTGATAAATCTCAGGAGTGTAACAGGTAGCCCTCAAGAATGCTGAAGAGCCCAATCAATAGAGGTAGGCCAAGGGGCCAACAATCATGTTGTATGAAAGTATGTATGAAAATTGTTTTATGAGGTTCCGCACTCAAGTATTATAGTAAACACATCTTTTGAATAGTTCATATATTTCGTTGGTGCATATGGTGGTACTCCTGCTGGACTCTCAGGAGTAATTACTTCAAATGATATAAAGATATGAATCCTGTGACACAAGATACATGCCTCCATGCACTCCTTTTATATTTTCAATAGTAATTCCAAAACACTTTGTTTTATAGTTCTGTATTTCATTTATTGATAGCCAGAATTTTCATAGTAGTATATTTTCATGAATATTTTATTTCATAGTTCATGATGTTGTTATGCCCGATGCATTTCAAGCGTATAGCCCTTCCTCAGGGGACTTCTAATATATCTAGAAACAGTATAATATGTCATGATTGGTATCTTATTTACAAAACATAAATCAAAAGCACATGGTAAAAAATTCTCTATATATCTGACACATTTCATTAATTATTAAATCCGTGTATTATAGGTGACTCTCCTTTATATCCCCTGTGAAGTAATGAAAAATTGAAATTTTTACGTTATTTCAAATGCCAAAATTCACACTGACCTTGACTTGATATTTTACAGCATTGTCGATGTGCTGTAACAAAATATACATGTACAAATGAATTCGAATCGGCGTTTCGAGGTCTATAAACGAGTAGTGACTCACACATGAGTGTGTTAGTGCTTACCGAGTAGGTTTCAATTTCGATCTCTTCTCGCTATCCGTGGCGTGCAACGCTCTGTTTAGCGATAATCTATGGTGGCCGGCTCTATGGTCTAAAGTGGCGATCACGTGATACGGAAGTGTGATAGACATAGACGAAGTCTATCTAAGTATATTGTTTTGTAGTCCCGTAACGAGTGTGTCTTCACCCGAGAGTGTTTCATGTCAGAATCAAATGTAAAAACATAGTGAAAATAAACCATAGTGAAAATAAATAAAGGTACAATTAATCTCGTACAGTTATACATATCAAAGCAGTATCATAATATTCTTTTGCGGTGTTTCAGTTAACAATTAGAATTGCGTATCCCATTTAGTCTCTGTGATTATGGAGTTCTCACAGGTAACAATGTAGATCCATCCTTTCATTAAGTCCTTTCGGTTGCAGGATGGATAGATAATTAATCCAAAATACTTCTCTGCGTAGGTGATGGCTGTTATTATCTCTCCCCGGGAGTATTGCCACTTTTTCCAAGATGCAAAATTTCAGTTGGCTTACGTTGTGTTTAGCTTCATTGAAGTGTACCGCTATTGTAGATTTCTCATTCTTCAATCGAATATTACACAGTTGTGGCAAGGTATAGTTCCTTTGTACACTTTGCGTTCCTGGTTTTTTGATTCTTTGATCAGTTCTATAAGATTTTTTGTTCCTTCATATGCAAAGATTGGTTGTTTAGCGAATATGCCTTTGAAATCTTCTTCTAAGGCCAACATTGGCCAATGTGTTTTGATGGACTTTCTTATTTTCATGCTGTTTGTGGAAAATTTGGATACAAAAACTGACTTTTGTTCTTCTTGTTTATCTTTTGTTTTTAACAAGTGTTCTCTTTGTAATTTGTCAGCTCTTTCTGATGCAGAATCCAAGATGGGCTGTGGATATCCTCTTTTTCAAAATTTCTCTAAGGTTACTTTTTTATGCTTTTGGTATAGCTCATTAGTAGACGCAATACGTTTTATTCGCAGTAGTTGTGAAAACGGAAGGTGTTGTTTTAGTGGCGCTTGGTGAAAACTCTTGTAGTGTAACAAGTTGTTTCTGTCCGTTGTTTTTGAAAAGACACTTGTTGTGATGATTCCATCTTTGTTGGTTAGTTGTACATCTAAAAATGATAACTTTTCTTTGTTGATAACAAATGTAAATTGTATTCTTTCATTTACTTGGTTGAGGTGGTTTAAAGCGTTGGTGAGACTATCTGCACTGCCATTCCATAGTACGAAAATGTCATCAATGTATCTTTTATACAATATTAGATTTCTGATTCAATTTTCGTTGTTTAGAATGTGATCCAACTCGTATCTATACATGAATGTATTCGCATAGGTCGGTGCGGCACAATTGCCCATAGACGTGCCAGATGTTTGTACAAAATAGTTATTTTCCCATTTAAAGTAGCTGTGATATAACGTGAAGTGTAGTAACTCCATGAGAAATACTTTAAGTTGTTCAGGTTTGTTTTCATTCATTAAAAAGCTTTCAACTGCAGTCATACCCAGATCATGCCGTATTGAAGTATATAGCGATTTTACATCGATGCTAGCCATGATCATGTTTGTTGTAAAGTTGGATTTTTCAGCTTCTAAGATGTTTAAAAAATGGGTCGTATCTTTAATATACGTTGAGCTGTTTTGTACCATATTTTGAAAATGTCTATCGAGATATTTCCCCACTGGTTCATGTATTGAGCCTATTGTGGATACAATTGGTCTTAAAGGAGGTAACGTGGCGTGCTCTAAGTGTTGACTCATCCTGCCCTTCCAGAGATCACGCACACCTCACCAGACCCTGTCACTCACAACCCAGACGGGCAATTCACAAACAGGCAGAGGCACACAGAAAGGTTGAACACGAGAACAGCCACTTTCTAAAAGTGACATTCTCAAACACAGAATCTAAAAAACATCTGTCCTAAAAGATGCGTTATCAAATTCAGAGTTCAGGGGTACCAGACTTCGATTCTGTACCTCGCTCCTATGGGAAGACAGGCAGGTAACCATGATACGCGTCCTTCCCCATTCTGTCCTATTGGGCAAGATAGCCCCTCAATAGTGAAAGACGAATTTTGGAGGTATTTTACTACCAGGACATAGCACCCACACTAGTACATGTCCTGCCTTTTACATACACTGCACACTGCCCAGGGGGGTACCTCGGGCCTACTATAGGGGTTGTTAATATGTGCGAGAAGGTAAGGGTAAGGCCTGGTAGGTGTGGACTCCGGCCAGGTCAATGGTGCAGTTAACGAACTGCGCGCAGGCACTGCAATGGCGGGCCTGAGTTATTGTTTCAGTGCTAATCGTGTGGGTGGTACAATCAGTGCTGTGGTCCCACTATTTGCATTTGAATTACCAGCCCTGGCTCATGTAGGGCACTTTACCAGGGACCTACAGGTAACACAAATATATCAATCATGGCTAAGCAATTAAAACACAATTTCTCCAGGGAGCAATTGCACTTTGGCACTGATCAGCAGCTGCAAAGTCCCAAAGCGTCTAAACCAGCAAAACATATTCCAGCACAGTGTAAAAAAATACAGGAAGAAGAGGCAAAAAGTTAGGGGTAACCACGCCAAAGATACCAAGTCTAACACAGGTTAACCCCTATCTGAACAGGCAATCCGCGTTAACGTTTTTAATCCCAGGGACGTACGTAACCGTGAACACATATTCCAAAAATCTATTTAGCCATTTGGCAATACAAGGCATAGCCCTCCCTGCACCTATTGTCGTGAAAAAGACCAACAAGGAGTTAGTAGTGTGTGTGCAGCTCAAATACCAACCCCCACGCAAACATTCAAAAATTCTGCGCACCCCACCAAGAGGCAAAAGCCTCCTTCTCCACTCTGGAATAATAACTCTCTGCACCCTTTAAAGTGCGTGACCCGAAAGCTACGACTCTCTCCTTATTGTCCTGGACCTGCATCAACACAGCCCCTAGACCATGATTGCGGGCATCTGTTAAAATAACGATCCTATCCTTGGGATAAAATGACTTTAGTGCTACCGCCCCCACAATGGCCTTTTTAAGATTATCAAATGAGACTTGACACTCCTTCGACCCCAGAAACGTATGCCCTCCGTCATGATGGCCTTCAGTCCATGTGCCTTATCAGCGAAATGGGCATAGTACTCAGTGAGTCCCAAAAAATACCTTATTTGATCCTTGTTCCGAGAACAGGGGCTTTCTTGATGGCCTCAAGTAGATTTAAGATGAGTTTTACCGCTTCATGGGACAATGTATGGCCCAGATAGCCTTTAAAGAAGGCACTGAAAACGCATCTTTTTAGACTTGCTTATCAAACTATTTTAAATTTTTTCTGTTTTCCTTTGGCCACCTGCTTGTTGTCTTCTTTCGCGCCAGGATACTCTGGTAGTAATAGAGCGCGTTATAAAACAGCTAAAATAAAATAAATAAATAAATAAAATAAATAGTCCACTTCCTCAGTGCCAAACTTGCACTTTTCCAGACCAATGGTGAGAACAGCCCCTTCCATCCTGTGCAATAACTCCTTTAATAACCCATTGTGCTGTTCCTTTTCCTCACCTGTATGTAAAGGAAAAGGAGGACCCCACACAGACTAATACGGGACTGGGGGGAAACAGGGTTGTAAAAAGCTTAAGGTCCCAAAATCAGTGGATAATCAAAGATGTATCCACTTATAATGGAGAATCATTGGTGGTGTTAATCCCAAAATATGGCATGCCCTCAAAGGGCGGGAGAGGTAAAGGTTCAAATCGGGTATCTCAATTAGTGCCTGCAGGTTATGTCCCTACTAACTGTAATAACATACCAAAAATCAGTAGTAAGATCACTAATATAATCCGACAGTTCATGCACATATATTCAGAAATGCTTCTAGTGACAGACGAATTCACAAAAAGTGTTTTGGTAAAAAGTTTTTTCAAAATACAATTTATTCATATAGTTATTACATAATTCATAATACAAATCACAATGTTAAAACATTCATATGACAATAAAACAAATTAGACAATTATAAAAAAAGAATCCTCACCTCACATCAACACGCGCTAACAGTCTATCATATCGCCGTGAGGGGAACGGCTGTCCAGAGGCTTTACCGTGTTGTGCCGTGAGGGGAACGGCTTTCTGACCTGCTCCCACGCCGTGAGGGGAACGGCTTCTTGTCACCATAACGCCATGAGGGGAACGGCTTTGCGGCAGTGTGCATCAGCCGCCTACAACTCCCAGCAGCCTCCAGGAGAGCAACGTCAGCCGCGCACCGGCACCAGCCCTCAAAGCGTTCCCGCCCGCACGCATCACGTGATGCGCGCAGGCGGCCGCCGGGCTTTGCCCGGGCAAAGGGCGGGCCGTCTGTGGCCATCAGGGGCTGACAGAGGCTGGGCTGGGCCAACCCCCTTTCCTACTCTATCTGTGAGTTGCGGAAAGCCCTATTTGTGTATTGGAGCCAGGAAGAAATCAGGTGGAGGCCTGGCATCAGAGTGGGTCGCCTGGACAAGGACCTACTCCTGGAATCTTTTCAGAGGCAGTATTCTGGAGGGCGTGAAGAAGAATCGTGTTATAACGCTACCCAACCCAAGGTACTGATAAACAAAGTCTTATTGTGATTAATTACCTGCGATACCCATTGGGGTAGTCGCACTCTCAAGGATATGTGTACCCGGAAAGATTCAAATAGAGTGCAGGGGGGAGGTGTGAGGGGGACCCTGGACGCTTTCATAGTGAGGGCAAAGTCTCTTTTGAATCATGAAATCCAGTTAACCGAAAAGAGGCTCTCATTGGATACGCTCATCAAACAAAAAAGATCATCCATGGGCCCCATTGCCAGTTGTCCATCCCCCCTCACAGGGCTCGTGCCGAGGCAAAGCACAAGGGGAAATAGGGTCACCATCAATGCTACAATACACTCTCCTGCACTAACAGTAGGGAAGACCACTTCACCACAAACCATTGAGCTAGATAAAAACGACCAAGATCAGTCAGACTCCTCCCTTCAAGAGGGGGTGGAATCACAGGATCGCATCTCTCTGACACCTGACCTTCTAGGGCGAAGGGATGAGGAGGCGAATACATCTAATCAGGAGATAGCGGAAAAAATTTCTTCTGAGCCCAGAGGGGAGGTGATCACACGCTCAAAAAAGGTGCTACAGGCAAAGGGCATTACTACAAATAATAACAATCTAAGAGAGACCAAAGTCCCAGCTAGGTGCACAAAGAAGGGGGGACTGCATATTCAGAAAAAGAAAGGACAGAGAGGAGCAGCGAGGGGGAGTGGGGCCACGGAAGAAGGGGCATTAACCACTCCCACGAGGTGCCCGAATTGCATTGAGGCAGAGGTATTGGAGGGTTGTAACAAAGAGTTGATCCGCAAATTTGACTCCCTACTATCAGCTCATTTGGGACCTCTGCAGAAGAGGCCAAACGTAATAGAAGGGCAACTCTCACAACTAATAACAAAAGATAGAACGGAGGTCGTAATGGAGAAAGAGTTACGGCTGATGGGGAGGGGAGATGTTGAGATTAACACACACCCCAAGCTAGGACTACCCAATGATGGCATAAGCGGGGAGGATAACAATGCAATGGACCCGGCTAAAGACAGGCAAGAGGCGCCAAGGAAAAACCCATGAGTTGGAGGCACTAGTAGTGAGGCTCAGGGGCACTCAAGTTCAAGTGAAGTTAACAGGCAATCAAGGGGGGAGAGGCTAGTGGCCCAATCCAACACCGATATTACACCGTGTGATCGGGGGGTTGGGAGTGCTAGACTCACTGAACTGGCAGCCCCACCGGTGGACATGGCAACTAACACCCAGGAACTGCCAGTATTAGATTTACCTCCAGCAGCAAGTCCCTACACAGTGGTTCTGACAGGGATCCAGGCATGTACAGAGTTCAGGGAAGAAACCACCCGTTCTTTGATTAACAAAGCAGCTCATTGGTTGGCCATTAATGTAGGTTTCAGTATAAGTAATCATAGACATAGTTTAATGGCCAGAAGAGTATCATGGATTGGAAAGAACAGAAAGGGATTCCCGGGAGACTGTGTAATATTAAACTTCAGATACCATCAAAAGACGGGGATTTAACAGGATGGGAGTGCTTCCAGGGCTAGATTACTCCCACTTGGCTTCTTTTACAGAGATCTTGTGCAACCCCAGAATAGGGAAGGCCCAAGACAATCAAGGGCAAGGATAACGGATGGGGGCAATTAGTGCAATTGCTCAATCGATATGCCCCCTTACAAAGTATTTCCGCCTTAAGCGACCTAGACTGACAACCTGAGTGGCCAATCACAGATCCAGGGGGCGCCATGGAGGAAGTACAGCTCGCAATGGCTGTGAGAGGAGTAGGTGGGAATCTGATTGACATCCCAACACAGTCCACAGCACAGATAGCTTATAGAGAGTCTGGGATTGAACCTAGCCCTCCCGGAGGGCTGGCATCCTATCAGGGGCTCACCACCTTGGGTCCTAACTCTTCTCCTTCAGGACGACAGGGAATTTTTAACATAATTACCTGGAATGTAGCAGGCCTGTCTAGTAAATTAAAAAATCAGGATTGGCTGAAATATGTAAGGAGATTCAAAATAATCTGCCTGCAGGAAACATTGGAGGTGGACTCGGCCAATCTAGCAATGGAAGGGTATAAAATATACTTCGTCCCCGCACGAAGATCCTCAGCTGGGAGAGCTAAGGGAGGTTTGATCACATATGTGGACCTGAGGCTAAGGGGAAAATGGGAGAATTTAGCTTGGGACTCTGCTTGCACCCAAGGGATACAATTCACAACTAGGGGTTTGAAACTGATTCTCATGAATTTTTATAACGCCACTCATGGCGGACAGACACTGGCCAGCCTGGCAGAGCTGGGCCATAGGTTAACAAGAACTGAATCACAGGGAGGGCGTAGAGCGCAGTTGGTGCTGATGGGAGATTTTAATTGCCATCTATGTGAACACTTACTTAATAGTCAGGGGGTCTGGGCATCATGCCCAAGGGAAGCAGGCTTACACATGGAACATACCAGGGAGGGATTGGAGCTAAGTAAGGTCTTGGGCACTCATGCCCTAACACACACATAATACCTGATAAGAGTAGTGGGGGCCCCGGGCATCCCTCCAACATTCAAAGGTAAAGGAAGGGGCTCCATTATAGATTTTATTTTTGTACCGACTACCTTAATCTGCCGGATATTGAGCTTTAATGTCGAATTAAGACCCTTCAGCGAACATAACCCGCTGATCCTGACCCTACAGGATCCAGATCCAGCCAAGCATACTCCGTGCAAACAGATCAGAGGTTCTTTTAAAGTAACGGACCAGGGAAGAAGATTAAGATGGGCAAATATTGACTGCGACAAATTCTATAAGGCCTTATTGATGGGGGAAAACCAACGGATATGGAAGTGCTTGGACCCGACTATTGAGGGGGTGGACCTAATTACTACATACGAGGGGGTGGCACGTCATATTGATGAGCTCATCAGAAGTACTATTAGGAAAAAAGGAGAAGACACCCCAAAGCGGTTTAACAAGCAATGTTCTAGAGCCCTTAGAGATTTGAAAGCAGCACTAAAGGCGGCCCCCAAAGACAAGCCCCGTGTGTCATTGTGCAGGGGGAGGTATAAACAGGCCCTGAAACATTGTACATCCTCACTGCAAAATGAGGCATGGGAAAACCTGAGGGAGGCAGCTGAAGCGAGGGATATTCCTGCCTTCTGGAGAATTGTGAATGAACCGCTCTTCCAAGATAAGAACAAACCCAAAATCGCCTGCCATGTCCTACCAGAGGCTTGGGCGGAGCATTTCAAAGGCCTTTATAACCATGATTGCCCAAGCACTGTACCTCCACCTGAAGGGGTAGAAAACCAAACATTCCTGGAAATCCCCTTTGCCTTGGATGAGATAAAAGCAGGAATCGAGGGACTAACCCGTAATAAGGCCCCGGGACCGGACGGGATACCCCCCGATCTCCTGCTTTCTCAGGTAGACTTGTGGGCTCCAATCTTAGCAAGAGTGATTAACACAGCAGTGGAGACAGGTATACCCCCTTCATGGTCCACTACGACAATCGTTCCAATCTTCAAAAAGGGTGACACAGACAACCCACAATGCTACAGGCCTATGTCCCTCATTGACGTCTCAGTGAAAGTCATGGGGAGAGCAATCCTTAACCGCCTTATGGAATGGTCAGAAGAGCGTGAAATCATCTCGGACATCCAGTGCTGCTTTAGGCCAGGTCGCTCAACAACTGTCTTAATCTTTATCTCTTTGTTGCCAAGTACACCGTCGCCAGTAATGAGACGGTGTACTTGGCATTCATGGACCTGACAGCGGCCTTTGATCGGGTCAATCGTGCTAAATTGTGGGAGCTACTGGGGACCATGGGCGTGGACCCAGGACTGGTGAACATTCCATGTACCTTACATCAGCACACTTCAGCCCTGGTCCGATATAATGATGAAGGTGACACCTTGGATCCCTTTCCTTGTTCAAAGGGTGTTAGACAGGGCTGTATTTTGGCACCTTTTTTATTCACACTATATATTAATGGTTTAGATAACACCCTGGGGGAATTAGGGGCAGATAGTCCGAGGATAGGAAACAGAGAAATACCAGTCCTGCTGTACGCGGATGCCGCGGTGCTGCCGTCACGCACTGCACGGGGCCTCCAGCACCTGATTGATGGTTTTGTTAGCTTTATGGAGAACCTGGAGTTATCCGCTAATTTCTCCACATCCTACATTATGGAGATGGGGAAAAGACCAGGCAGGAAATTTACCTTCAAGATTGGCCCCCACTCGTTAGAAAAAGTACAGGCATTTTCTTACTTAGGCATTGTGTTTGATACCCGGACTAGGTTTAATAAATTGATAGAGGGGAAATGTGGAGCTCTTAAAAGCACCTCAGGGGCAATTATGAAATTTGCACACAGGCTGGGACGCTGGGCCCGAGAACAAATTATGAACCTGTACAGGGCCATTTGTAAGGCAAAAACGCTATATGGTAGTGAGGTTTGGGGATTCGCTGATCCTTCAAGGATTCAGGTTGAAGAAAACAAATTTCTGCGAAGATTACTGAGAGTCCCACAGAGTACTCCAACTTACTCCACCCATGAAGAGCTAGGTCTTTCTTACATAAATGATGAGATCCAACTAAAACCCCTCTCTTGTTGGATAAAAACATGGACCAATCCTGAAGCGACCTTAGGAAGGCAGATTATATCTGATTGCATCAAATGAGAGCATGGGCATAATATCCCCTGGGTGAAATATGTTAAGGAAACTTTGGTCGGTCTGGGCCATGCCGACTATTATGACAACCCGAACTCGCTGGTAGCACAGGCCAAGGAGATTGTTAAGTCGGCATTTTTAAAGCAGAGGACCTCCGCCAGGAAAGACACCGAGATGATCAAACCAATTGTGAGAGTCCACCTACTTGCTAAATCTAGTCCTGGAATGGAACCATTTTTGGCCTACATTTATAACGTCCAGGACAGATTCCTGATGACGAGATTTAGGATGAACCAACTTCACCATACACTGAGGTGCCCAGCGGGGTTTTTATCAACGATTGAGTCAAGGGGCCCCTGCGGCTGCGACGATAAGTCTCCGGAGGATACACTCCATTTTGTTTTATTGTGCCCTTTTTATGCTCACCCCAGGATGTTGTTTTTAAAAAGAATTTTAAAGACTGCTAGGTTCAAACAAGCAAGGGTGGCGCTGTTATTCTTGAAATTGTCGGAGGAGGCCCTCACCCTTTTTTGCACAGTACATTTTTTAAGGATGGCCGCAAGAATAAGAAAAACCATAGACCTTGGACGCTGACTCTGATCATGTGACCCCTTTTCTTTTACCCCCGGGGATGTTCTGTACGAGGTTGTTGAATTGACTTTTAAACCTAGATGATTTTAATGTGCTCTGTTTGGGGTTAATTATGTGTCCTGCCGAGCCGGTATCATAGCCCTTTGTTCTAGATATCTCTCCCACTGATGAAAATCCCCGTCATGCACACTATCAATTATAATTGACAGCCCATTTTAGAAGTATTTGTAAGAAGTTGTGCATTTTATTTTTATTGTAACAACTTGTATAGTGTTTTATCTCTCGTGTTTTTAAATGCTTGTTGTACACTTTTATGGTAATTCATGGATACCGAATAAAGTAATTTTGTCTGTCTGTCTGTCGGTCTGTCACATCAACACATCATCTTGGAACCCTAAGATATTAGACAAATCCTTTGGTACTCCTTGCATAACCCTTTGGAACACAGCTGAGGCTAAGCCAAAAGGCATGCAAACAAATATATACCTACCCTCAGTCATTATTAAAGATATTAAGTGCCTTGAATCCTTCTCCAATTGTACCTGGTAGTAAGCAATTCTTCTGTTTGTATGCTCTTCCATGAGTGTACAACAATCAGGGTAAATGGTGAACGAGAATCGGCCCATGCAAGTACTGCCTTCTCATTTATCTTAACCACAACTTGGTGGGATGGTATGTGCACATGTTGACAGAACTTACATCCTCCATCACCAGGACCTCTACTTCCTCACCCTTGTCACCTCAGAATGGTCTTCCCCACTTGGCATTCTGCATCTATCCACGTAAAGCACAGTTTTTGTGAATTGAGGTATTTTTTCCATTTTACAAACTCTAGAAAAGTGACCGGTCTTTTTACATTTAAAACAAGTACTATTGGTAGCAGGACAATTGCTTGATTCCGCATTGTGCCTTACACTCCCGCACCTGAAATAAGTCCTTATTTTGGCACCCTCGTGTATTTTCTGACTATTGGTACCATTTATTTGATGGTACATATCTTACATGATGTATCAGAGTCATTGTCCCCTTAGCACTTGCCACCCCCAACTCTTTCACATACAAGTAAAAGTTTTCAATATGTTTTGCCACTTCAATTGCTCCATCCAATGTAGGATCCTTCATACTCAATAGCTTTTCTTGAATTTTAATATTGATTGTTCTATTAATCGTCTGATCTCCTGTAATTTTGTTGCTGAAATTCCTAAACTTGCATGTGACATCCAATCTGCATAAAGCTGAAATGTATTGATCCATGGATTCACCTGGTGCTTGGCAGCGGGAAAATAATTTGTGCCTTTCTATCACCACACTTACTGTTTTCCTAATGTTTTCTTACAGTTATCTTAAGGACATGTCATAGACATCCTCTTCAGTGTCAGATCCCTCAACCACATTCCTATCTTCCATAGGTAGGGTTTTTAATACCTTTCTACCCTCAATACCAAAATTGGGCTTTAAAATGGCTAATTTTCTTTTCGCGACAAACACATCACCACCAATTGCCTCAAGGTACGTCATGAAAGTGACCTTCCAATGCTCCCATCCCATGCATAGTTGACCAGGACTGTCTAAAAAAGCTTGTGGAGGTGGTATGCCCTGCAAAGTCATAATGATGTTCTTTTGCTACTGGAGAAGTAATAAATCTTAGTTATGTTAATGACCTACCATCGTGTTAGAGGTGTGCCAGTCACCAAAAAACATAAGGTAGGCTGGTACAGGGAGGTAATGGAAAAGGTGTGCCTGTCACCGAGAGTTGGTTAAACTGCCTGGCAAGCTGATACCAACTCTTAACGAAACTGCCTAAACTCCACCATGTGCAACTCCTTACCGCAACTGCACCATATTCAGTGCAAGGTGTGCCTGTCACCGCAAACAACAGGCCAATGCAGCAGGTGAAGTCGATGCACGCCCTCCAGTCAGCGGTATGCCTGTCACTAAGAAGGACAAGCTGATTCACCAGCAACAACTGGTGATTTTTCCTCGCACCCACCAATCAGCAAAGGACTGTGTGTTGAATCGTAACACTGCCTCAATCAACAGATTCAATGGCGAGGCATGTGCACAATGAGGACACGCATTGAGACAAACAGAAGCTGGGGGCGAGCTGTACAGAGTGGTGCGCCGAACAAAGAGTTGAGCCACACTGTGACGTGGGATGCACTGTGAAGTGGGGTAGGCTAGTAATTGGACGAGATTGCTTTGCCGTTGCAGATCATGTGCTGTGCAGCACGAGACTCGATTATGCCTCCAAGCTTGCTCTCCATAACCGTTGAATGCTTGCTCGCACAATGCCTGCTGTGACGCTGATATAATTAATTCTAGGCTGTGTAGAAATGCAGCCGAAAACAAATCGCCAGCATTACTCACTGCGAGTGTACTCATAGCTCGCCGTGGTTAGCAGTAAGCAGTCCATATTCACGTATCTCGTTTTCCAGGGGCCTAATGGTTTGTTTCACAGTTCCGTAAGAAGTAGTTGTTGGTCGTATAGTTAGTGTTCGGCAGTTCCGCTCGTCGCCACTTTTAAGGAGCCCACGACTTTGTAGAGTGAACAAGTAGCTTCTTTATTAGAGGGGGGAAATGGCCCCCTGCTGAACATGTCCACAGCAACTGATCTCCCAGCTTCCTCAAATCCGACAACCCCGGATTCTGGAAGTGGAACCTAGGCACTGTGTTCTGAGCATGCATAGGGAAGACATAACAGTGAGCAGAACACTTCTTCTGGCAGACAGCTGTAATGATTCAAGCAGTAGCAGTAACATGATGCCCAGGAATAGAGATCCACATGATGTCATAAATCCCCTTTAGGGCCATAACTGTCCGAAGTCATGAACGACACCAAAGCCATACTGACTAGCAGTAAATATAGTCACTTTCAGCTGTTCAGAAACACAGCAAGCTCTAGTAAGAACTATCAGTTCAGCCACTTGTACAGAAAACAGCATTCAAAGCCAGAAGGCTTTGACTACTCCTGAGACGGTGCAGACTGCATAGGCAGCTCTCAGGTTTCCTTGGTTGGTTCTCAGACAACACCCGTCCACAAACAGTATGTTATTAGACTCCACAGTGGCTCATCTCCTATATCTGGTCTTGGCTTGGTGCATAGTTCAGTGACATTGAGACAATCATGCTCAAGCTCCTCCTCACCGTCATTTTCATCCTCAGGGAGAGGCATTAGAGAGGCAGGAGCACACTGTTTAAGGGCGACATTGTTAGCCACAGAAATAATCTGCTCATATTTGGTTAACCAACTGTTATTTAAGAGCTGTGTGAGGGTATGTCTCAACAAGATTTCAAAAGAATGGGGCACAAGAACAGTTAGGGGATTTCCCCATCACAATACTTTCTCACCGTTCAGTGTTGACACCAATGGCTGCCATGGCTTTAAGGCACCCAGGCAGCCCTGTGACTACAGGATCAAGGGTATCATAGAAGTAAGACATAGGTGGTCTCTCATTTCTGTGCATCTGTGTAAGTACTGAGAGAGCACAGCCCTCCCTCTCACTGCAGAAAAAGTAAAGGCCTTATTATAATCACTAAGGAAGAGTTGGGTATGGTTTGAACTGCCACTTTCTGGTTGGCTAATGCGGTGCCCTAGCTAGGCACAACTAACCACTTCCTTCAGGGCTAGGTGATTACACTCACTGTATAACCTGCGCTCACCCTTGGTTATCTTGGCACTGAGCAGTCAGGCCTCATGCACAGAGCAGAGGGGCAAGGTATAAAGCACAGCACTCACACACAATAAAAACACTGAGCGCCATAAAAGAGACTTCACACATGGTGTATGTAAATAAAGTTTGTATTCAACACACACATTAATTAACAGAACATGAACATCATGTATTTCTGGGCATAAATCACATTTGGAAATAGTACTAGCAGTACTAGGCCTAACCGTGTTAAAAAGACATCAATAGTATGCACACTTACCCCCCAGCAACCTTCTGCAGTGTGAAACATTGCCAGAACTAGGCCCACCCTGGCAATTATTACAATTCAATACCACACAGTTATAGGGTGCACCCCTGATCACACTGATATTGGAAGTATGTATACACAGATAATTACAACACTTTTAAACAGCACTGTGGGCTAAGGCTACATGAGTAATAACCACAGTATTATTTGGCAAGGAATCAATGTGTAAAGCATCACCCCTGTACGGTGTAATTAATAACATGTGGTCATCATGTAGTAACTTCCACACAATCAATGGATATCAAGCAGGTCCATATGGAGTGCACTCACATACAGCACCGTTATGCAGAGCAAGAGATATCTAGCAGTTCATTTGATAATACAAATGCAGACACCATGGCCCAAGCCCTCCTCCACCTTTCAGTTAACTCTGACTACCCTATGCCCACTGATACAATGCCGATTGTGGCCAGAGTTACACTTAGTCAGGGTCCCAGGAAAGGAGGTGGGGGTAATTAGCAGGGCCAATTAGGCGTCGGTCTAGAAATGGGGGTTTGGCCACCACTTGGGAAGTTCACCTATGGTAGGCAGAGCAGAAGCGGGCTGAGGGCGATAGTCGTTAGTCATTTAATCAAAGTGTTCCCCATTTGGTCTTCCAGAACTAGCCCAGTTCTGTGAAGCACAGGGGGGTCACGCAGTCTCTCGGGCTGCTTCCGATCACTCTCAGAAGCGCTCCTTATATCAGTAACTTAATCTCGCCACCCAGTCCTGATCCAGGCAATACTACTTGGCAACACAAAGTCATCAGGCTGGGTGAGGATAGAGCTGTTGATCCGCCACACTGAAGACACAAAAGGAAATATTGATGAATGTGGGGTGAAGCAGTGGAGCCTTTTGGAAGAAGGAAGCACCCTGTCAGACACTCATCGATCAAAGTAGCACCCAGGCAATCCAGGCACAATGGAACACAAATCCGTTCCTCCACACCTCCCTGGAAATGAGACACAATGTCTGGTGCACGTTGATACGTGTTGCACCAGACAGCTCCAGTCACATGCAATGAGGATCGCAAACTCAGTACCTCCCTGGAAATGAGGCACAACATCTGGTATGCATTGATCCGAGTCACATGAGACAGTTCAAGCCACACACAGCAAAGAGTTGTAAATTTCGGAACTCCCTGGACATGAGACACAACACCTTTTGCGCATTGATACTGATCACACCAGACAATACCAGCCACACACAATGAAGACTAGCAAATTCCATACGTCCCTGAAAATTAGGTACCACATCCGGTGCACCTGTATATGGGTCACACAAAACAATTCCAGTCACACAAACAGGCTCATGTTTAGCAGTGCAGCACAAAGTAAAATGAGGCACCACTACGGATACGCCCTCCTTTGGAGGGTCGCAATCTATGAATTGGACTTAAGGACACAAAAAGAGAATCAGCAAGAACCAGGAGGAAAAAGTAACACGTTTATGGAGACACTACCTCAAGAGTATCAGGTTTAACAGTTATCCACTGCTGATGGTAGCCCACCATTCCAAAAAGCATCCTGACTTCTCTCTGGGTGTTTGGTGGATTCATTTTAAGAATCGCTGAGATTCTTTCTTGTGACATCTTCCGAGATTCTTTCTCTATGTGATGTGTGAGATACAGAATTCCTTTCTGACAATACCGGAACATACTTGGGGACACTTAATGTCCATTCTCAACCAAGTGGTTCAATATTTTGATGGTGTCTCATTTACAAAATTCTTGAGTATCAGTCGCTACTAAAAGGTCGTCTATGTACTGAACTAGGACAGAGTTACAGGGCATGTTTAGAGCCTCAAGATTCTTTTTAAGGATCTTGTTGAAGACTGAGAGGGCTCTCTGTACACCCTTGTGGGACTTAGCACCATGTCGAAACACCGTTCTGGACAGCAAAGTGAAAAGGTATTGGTTGTCCTCATGCAAGGAAGCAGAGAAATATTGATGACAGTGAACCACTCAGCCTCACATGGAATTTGAAACAAAATCACAGCAAGATTTGGGTAGTACAGTACAACCGGGAATAACTATGCTATTAATTCTTCTCAGGTCCTGCACTAGGTGGTATTTATTGCTTTGCTTCTGCAAAGTGCAAACCCATAATGGTGAATTACATGGATTCGCCATTATCTCCTTCAAGATACCGTGTTGTATCATTGACTCAGTTACGGGAGTAATCCCAGCATTAGTTTCAGGGGCCAGATTATACTGTGGAGTTCTTGGATACTCAATATTGGGTTTTACTTTTGTGCGGAAAGGCTATTCTCCTTTCATGAGACCAAAGTCTTTACCTGAAAAGTCCCAGACTTCAGGCTTCATTGTGTCCCTAAGGTCCAGTGGTAAATCCCCAGATGTTATTACGGGATACAACTTAACCTCTGGCCCCTGACTCATCAACTTAAAACTAACATCTTTATTATGGGTCAAGATTTCCACTTCTTTTGGGGTACGATAGATAGTGCAATTCAATTTGCACAAGAGATCTCTCCTAGTAATCTCATAGGACTCAAATCACACACCACAAACTGATGATTCTCCTCAAATCACCCTATTTGAACTAGGGCTGGGTGGTGAACTCCTCTCCGCCAGTGGAGTTTATGGAAATTTTTCCAGCCGTGCACTCCGCTGGGAGCATGGAATTTGACAAAAAAACTTTGATTCCGCCGCCTACCACTACTTTTCACACTTCTACAAAAAAGTGAGCTTCTAATGAGCATTGAGCACATGGCAGTTCGTGACACATATTATTAAAACACAAAAAACACCTGCAAATGGGTGTAGCCTCTAAAACGCATCGATGCACCTAAGATGACGGATGGTGAGGAGCTCGAGAAATGAGCTCCTGGCTAGGGGTCGAAATTTGTTAAAATATCCCTGTTAGCCTTTCACCTCAAGGTAATTCAACAAGACACTAAGGTACCTTATATGGATACAAAGGAAGCATCATTTTTGGCGAGAGAGATAATGACATCAGAGGAACACTTACCCACAACTGTGCTGGGCAAGATATTGGCGGTCTGCTGGGTGGGTGAGGTTGACAAACGAGGCAGATGCTGTGAGACAAGGATACAAACTCTGCATTATCCAGGCTTTCCGCATTGCAGAAAGCGGAGCCCAACCCAGCAGGGACGCGGATCATCAGTGGTGGCGATCTGCCCTCGGCCCAGGCCCAGCTACTTCGCCGGAGGAAGAGTACAGGTCCCTGGGATTTTCACAGCTGCAGGGAGTGTGTCTGTGGTGAGTGGCGACCTCCCCCCCACACCACCTTTATCGCTCGTGAACCTGCTTTGACATATATACAGTTCATGGCTGGATGCGCCCGTTGCTCGGAGGAGGTGTATAAAGCCCCGGGAGGTAACCTCTGCAGGGGCTCTGTTCGGGGGCGGGTGGCGACCCTCCCTTCATACTTCCATCACTGGAGAACATCAAGTATGACAGAGTTTTTGCGGCTGAATGCACCCATAGCACAGAAGCAGCGCTCAGTCCCCAAGTCAATTCTTCACCACTACAGGGGCGCTTGGTACGTCTAGCACTCGCGACTAGAAAATAGAAGTCTTTCCTTGGCATGTCCCCTCTCGCATCAAGATAATTAGGCACAGGAGAGAATCGCTGGCTTCGGCAGGCTACCTCGATCGGCTGATGAGGAGCCCAGGAGAACAATCTGCCAAGTAAGAATAAATCGTGCTCAGTCAATGCTATTAAATTGAGCTCTGAATTGTGGTCTGGGGAGCAATACTGTTGGATCGGTCAGTTATATGGGACATTAGTTAGCCCTCTCTTACAAGCATATTTATATATGTCTAATACACAACTCATGGCTTTTGTTGACATGGGAGGCAGTGCAAGGTCCCCATTTTGGGTTTGTTGGATGAACTACACCTAGACGTGCCGCAAAATGTCTGGCTTATCAATTTAAACAAAGATAGGACCACTCACTCAGAGAAAGAGACATAGGACTACGATTTAAGGATACAAAAAGAAAAAAAGGACCAATCTCTGCAATCTGTGCCTGGAAAGAGACATAGGACTACTCTACAGATTGGAGCGTTCAGGCAGCCATCTTAGATAGGGCGAGGTATTTTAAGCACCCACATATATATATCTAATTACACACCAAAACTAGTCCATTTTAATAATTGTCCGGTCCACAGATTTATAACTCATCTAGGAAAGATAGAAACCTGGTCACTGTACTCTAAATAACCAAGGAAGCACACTAGTGAATACCTCCCAGGGGGTATATAACAAGCCCAATCTCCCCACCCAAAATCTCCCTAACGGGCATGATGGAACACCCTCATCCTCCTTAACATACATGGGCCACTCCCAACTCAATCAACTCCACTCTGGTATAAGGGAATTGCCGACCCACCCACGAGGCCGCCACGCCCCCTCCAGAACCATTCTCCCAATATATGACTGAGATTGCCACTAGAAATATTGCAACCAACTCCCCCGCTCAACCCCCCAAAATCCAAACTAGTTTAGACCATGACTGCTTGGCACTTCATCCCCCCTTCTCACCCCCTCCTATTTCACCGGATTGCTCCAATGAGGGCTCTACCATCATGTCCTCACTGACCGCAATACAGCAAACAACAATTTGGCACTGCACCCCTCCCACGCACCCCCTCTTACTTCACCAGATTGCACCAATAAGGGTTCTACCATCACTTCCTCACTGACCCCCCAAACAGGAAACAATAATTTCTACAAACCCACAGCTGCATACCAAATCAACCTTAGATCAGCTAGATCCATTAACATCGCCACTACCTCCAGTACTAAGCTTCCTATCTTCCCATCCAATCGGACTCACACATATAGACAGCATAAAGACACAGCTAACATTGACTCCTGCTCTCAACTGGGTACCCCTGATGACAGCACCCAATTATCAGATCTCACGACGCAACCCACCACTACCCTTAAACCGGAGTATTGGATAATGCGACTCAATGAGATCTATCATTGCCTAAAACACCTTAAAGAGGCTATGCTGAGACTTACTTCCATCACAGCCAATATTTGGCCCTCTCGCAACGCAAAAAGCCCCAAGATAACCAGAAAGGATACCCATACAGACATCACCCCACTCCAGTCCACTCACACAGCCAACCGGGGATCGCAAACCACACTTTCCCCAACAATGATTCCAGACCAAAGAGATCAAAGCAAGACCTATCAAACAATGAGACCCATGAACTCCTCCTATATTATAAGTCTGGAATAAATACGAGCAAAGCTGAGCAAAATCCAATCCAATCCATCCAAGCAAACCCTTTCAGTGAACCGATTCACAATCACAGAGGAATAAACAAGAACAACCTTAAACAAATCACGTTATCACTAATGGCCTCCAAACCCAATAATAAACAGCTAAAGTGCATGATCCTCAACTGCAGATCAGCAAATGACCTCATTCTCACACATAAGTTCACAGAAACATGTTTAAATAACTCATCCCATCCCATCATAGATCTATTAGTCCCACCTAGTCACAATATCATAGAACTAGACAGACTAGTGAAAACAGGTGGTGGAATAGCATGCATCTATCACAATTTTTTATCATTACGCCAATTGGAAACAATAGATGTAACAACATGTGACTATCTTAGCATCAATATCTCATGCAACAACAAAGGTATTTGTAATCAACATGCCTTCTATTACCTTCGGGGTGATAACCCGGAGTTCATCAAACAAATCTTGGAAATCTTATTAATAAATGTTAATCTTCAAGGACCCCAGATCTTCCTGGGTGATTTTAATTTGCACTGGAATTACATAGGTGACCCCTCAGTGAATAGCTTAAAATCCTTCCTATTAAACCATGAGATGTCCCAAATCTGTGACTGTCCCACACACAATAAGGGAGAGACTTTGGACGTTATAATCTCGAAGTCGGACACTATCTTCTTAGAGTCTATTACCCCATGTGATTGGTTAGACCATTATCGCATCACCTTCCTCATCAACTTAACCCCTTCTGTGCTCCCGTCGGTGAGCACTACCCCCGCAGTGCTGCCTGCGGCCAATGGCCAAGCAGCCCCGCCTACCCTTTAGAATGCCCGCACCACAGCAGAAAAACCGCCGCGGTCAAGGCGTTAGAGATCCCAAGGAATGGCTAACCGAAGAAAATCAAACAATGGAAAAGGAACTTTAGTAACCGCAATGATCTAACCACTCTATGCAACAACACCTTTATCCCACAGACCAATATGGAAGATGTCAACGACCTCACAGACTATTACAATACTTTGATACAAGAAGTCATGGACTCTATCGCTCCCCTACAACAGAAAAATATCTCCATCAAAAACTCGAAGCCATAGTTTAACGACAATTTGAACACAGAAAGAAGCAATCTAATAACGGCAGAAAGAGCTTGGAAAGACTCCCCATCAATGGAATCACTAAAATGCTTAAGATCAATGAGAAACACATATAATCGAAGAAGAAGACAGGCAATAACAAATTTTATCAGATTCCAACTCGTCCAGGCCAGAAATAGACCCAAAAAACTATTCGAAGTAGTCAAACAGTAATCACGTAACACATCAAACCCCATAGACTCCGGACCCAGAACCCTACCAAATTGAGAAGAACTAGCCACCTTCTTCAAGGATAAAATAACAAAGATAGGGCCATATGTATCATTGATATTCGCATTCGCAAAGGCCGAAATTCGCTTTCGGCCTTTGCGAATGCGAATTCTCAATATGATATGTATTAAGCAAATGTGGTTCAAAATAAGGAAACGCACAATTTGCGATTCCTTATTTTGCGATTGCATTTAAGGAATCTCAAAATTACCACCAACTTCAAGTTGGTGGTAAGTTGCGAATTCCTTTAAAAAAGCATTTTTTTAAAAAGAAAGGTGCCATGTGACGCTCATACATGCCCTTAGGGCAAGTATGTGCGCCATATGCAAACACATGTAATTTTCAGGGGTGCAGCAGGGTGTCCTTTGGACACCCCTGCACACTTGAAAATATTCTCAATTTGCGATTAGCTATTTGCTAATCGCACATTTCCCCTTCATTCCTATGGGCCTCCTGGCCCATAGATATGAATGGGAAATTATTCCTTAATTGCGATTAGCAATTTGCTAATCGCAATTAAGGAATTTTAAGAAATCGCTAAAAAGAAGCTGATTTCTACATACATACCATTTTGCGATTTCTAAATAGCGATTCCTTAAAAATCGCTATTTAGGAATCGCAAAACGGAATGTTGATACATATGGCCCATAGAGAAGAAACTTCAACTAGCGAAGGTACTACTACCGGCCCTCCCAGTCAATCTATATCACAACTTCCAATCTACAGAAGACATGGAACCATCCTGGCTCACCTCTAAAAATAATGCCACTTGAAACACCTGCTCCCCAATCAGGGAACAGGAAATCTACAATATTCTCTCGTCTTTAAAGCCATCTAACCACTTCAGAGACCCTCTACCTCCCAATATATTCAAAGAGATCAAAACCTATATCCACCCACTATGGTCAAAGATTGTAAACTCCGCTCTATGCCAAGGCACTATACCAGACTGCCTAAAAATCGGTCAAGTAACACCCATAATAAAAAAAAGTATGGCATTCTGCTCTGACCCTAACAACTTCTGGCCCATCTCCAACATCCCTACACTGGCAAATCTCTCAGAAAAATGTGTACAGAAACAACTCTGCAATCACATAGAAAAGTTTCTACTACTCGATTAAACCAATCAGGCTTCCGCGAAGATCACAGCACAAAATCAGCCCTTACTCATATTGTTGATGGCATACTAAAAATGCTCGACAAGAACAAATCAAGCCTTCTAATATATTGCTTGATTTATCTGCTGCCTTTGACACCTTCAAAGCAAAACCAAAGGGGGTGATGGAGGGAGTGTTGAACATTGCAAGCACTCACCCCCAGTCAACTGTTGTGGGTTTAATCCATCATCATTCCTTAGCTCACTCCGCCACCCTAGAACAGTTGACTGGGGATGAGTGCTTGCAATTAGCAACACTCCGTCCATCATCCCCTTTGGTTTTGCTTTGTTTGCCCTAAATTGGCAGGGTATGCCCAAACGTGGGTCCCTTGCTCACTTTGCCACTGGATTCAAGCTAGCCTGGATGAAGGTGGCTGATTAGCCAGAAACCGGTCCCTGGATGCTTGTTTCCGGTCCAGGGAAGACATGGCTTGGCAGTTCGGGCTGGACTGTTCCCACTCCATCCATCGTCCCCTTTGGTTTTGCTTTGTTTGCCCTAAGTTAACAGGGTATGCCCAGACGTGGGTCCCTTGCTCACTTTGCCACTGGATTCAAGTTAGCATGGCTGATGATGGCTGATTAGCCAGAAACCAGTCCCTGGATGCTTGTTTCCGGTCCAGGGAAGACATGGCTTGGCAGTTCAGGCTGGACTGTTCCCATGAGGCACAGGGTCAGACTGATTTGCATATGGCCATGTCTGAACTGGGGTGGCGGAGTGAGCTAAAGAATGATGATGGATTAAACCCATGTCAGTTGACTGGGGTGAGTGCTTGCAATGTTCAACACTCCGTCCATCATCCCATTTGGTTTTGCTTTGTTTGCCCTAAGTTGGCAGGGTATGCCCAGACGTGGGTCCCTTGCTCACTTTGCCACTGGATTCAAGCTAGCCTGGGTTATGACGGCTGATTAGCCAGAAAACGGTCCCAGGATGCTTGTTTCCGGTCCAGGAAAGACATGGCTTGGCAGTTCAGGCTGGACCGTTCCCATGAGGCACAGGATCAGACGGATTTGCATATGAACATGTCTGAACTGGGGTGGCGGAGTGAGCTAACGAATGATGATGGATTAAACCCATATTAGTTGACTGGAGTGCTTGCAATGTTCAACACTCTGTCCATCATCCCCTTTGGTTTTGCTTTGACACCTTCAAACATGGCACCCTACTAAAACTACTGGAACAAAGAATGGGCCTTATTACAATGGTTCGCTTCTTTCCTCCAAAACAGATCCTTTTGCGACAAAATGAATCAATCTCTATCTAAGTCACAAGCGATAACTCTTGGTGTTCCTCAAGGATCCGCTCACTCCCCCTTTCTCTTTAACTCATTCCTGGAACCACTAGCAAAACTAAAATCAGCTAACATCCACTACCATATGTATGCGGATGACACCCAGATATATCTCAAAATTGCTTCTCCAGATGACATTATATCCCTCAATTCCATCCTACAAAATACACACCTCTGGCTCACGGTTAACCACCTCAAACCCAAAGCTTATAAAACGAAATTTCTTCTCATCTCTCCACCAAATAACAACATCAAGATTGATCTGTGGCTGAATCATCTTACAGCCCTCAAATGCTCTCCCCACATAATAGACTCTGCCAGATCCTTAGGTATTATATTAGACAAACACCTAAATATGCAGGGTCACGTATGTGCTGCCACCAAAGGAGCAATTCATGTACCAACTGAGCATTCTGCGGAAACTGAAACCATACCTGCCTCATGAAGATCTAAAACTAGCTGTCCAAGCCCTAGTATTACCCAGATTGGATTACGGTAGTGCCACACTATGTGGCCTACCTAAATATATACTAGCACCACTAAGAGCTCCTCTCAATGCAGCATCAAGACTTGTCCTCCGTACTAAAAGAAATGCACACCTCTCACCAGCCCTAAAAACCTTAAATTGGCTACCATATGAAGCAAGAAGCCAACTGAAAATTGCTTGCATGACGCACAAAGCGTTATACTTTAACACCCCCAGTTACCTAGCCAAAAGCTAGAAAAATCAGGGGAGAACAGATACCCACAAAGTGCCCTCACCTGGTTGCTGAAATCCCAATGAACCCATAAAAAGAAAATTGGGGCAAGAGGATTCTCGACTGTCGCTTCCAAGATTTTGAACTCTCTACCCCCGGACCTAATATCCTCTACCTACGCCTTCAAAAGAGTAGCCAAATCATATCTACTGACTAAGTTCTTACCCTAAGTCAATATATTGATGACATTGAATAGATTCGGATTGCAAACTCCTATGTAGACTATCTTGCCTAGTACTGGCTTTATGCTACTCCTACCACAGGTAGCCTGTTCTTAATCATTGATTTGTTTGTTTCTCACGCATACGTTTACATGTTAATCAGTCCAAGTGCTAATCATGTTATCTCCATGTAAAGCGCTCTGATAACCTTGAGGGTCACATTCGCGCTATACAAAACTTTCTAAATAAAATAAAAATAAAATAAAGCAGAGAGCGTTTTTTGTGTACAGTGACAGTCACAACCATCCAACATGCACAGCACCCCATTGATGTTACAGCTTTGAGCACAGATGCTGCACAGAAGCATGAAGTGGGGGCGCCTTCTTCATTGATGACATGCACAGAGCTTTATCTACAGAGCACGTGTAGTACAGCAAGCAAGGAGGCACTACAGTAGGGGTGGGCGGAATTTGTGTAGTCACGCTACGCAAAGCACAGCGAAACGGTAAAAAATCTACACGAGCACGCAAAGTTCTGTGAACACGCTTAATTGCTTGTTCCACCCGTTCGCAATGCTTTTTTCCTGTTTGCGAATGCTGTTTGTGTGCCCGAGGGCAAATATCTAGTGAACACGCATTTTGAAAGCGCGAACAAGCAAAAAAATTCAGCGAAGCCCCGGATTGCGAAATTTTGGGGAATTCCGCATTTTCAGTGGAATGTGAAATTACCCAAATTACGTTAGCAGAACGGAATTTACTGCCCAGGCCTACAATACGGTAGACATAGCAACTCTGTCTGCCCTTCTTTCACTGCCCAGTGGTTCGATCAACATCGGCTCGATGGAAGAGGCATTCCTGTGTGGTTTTGTGTTGGGTATTGCTCATTTTTTACCTAGTGCCATAGCAGACAGAACGTTGTAGGGCTCTTCATTATGTACACATTTCAAATGTCTGTTTTTAAAACACACACTCCTTGTGAACCCACAGTCTACTTAGTTGATAAGTGATTACATGAAGTAATCCTAAATTGTCTTTAGATAAAAACATTTTTTCCTATTTTTGACTCATGCACCAGGTACTTTCCAGTAGCTCAACCTTGGGCTGGTTAAGAACCTTTTGTTGGACAGACTTAGGGCCCTGTGCAATGCAAGGAACCTTCCCATTGGATATAGACCCACAAAAGACTACCTGCAAACATTGCTTGCAAAAAATGCTAGCGCCACGGATAACAACCTCCCTGCAGATGAAGAGCAAGTAGTGGATGAGATTCACTCTGATTCCAAAGCTGCCCCCTCAGCAAGCAATACCTCTAGGAAAACTCCTAGTAGTGTCTCAGAAGAAGTAGATCCTGGACATACAGATCTTCAGAAACTGGCCAAGAGGATAGCATTAGAAGCTAAACTTCTGACCATAGAAAGAGAAAGAGCTGAGATGGGCCTAGGAGCCATGTCTGGTGGCAGCAGAATTATAATTAGCGAGGAAATTCAGATCCTAAAATTCCCAAAGGGATTATCCCTAAATGTACAGATGGTGATGACATTACAAAATGGTTCACAGCTTTTGAAAGAGTATGTAGAGCAAGGAAGGTCAGACAGAAGTATTGGGGCTCTCTCTTTTCGGGACTGTTCTCAGGTAAATACAGGGATAGACTCTTAACATTGAATGAGGCAGATGTTGAATCTTATGACCACATGAAGGGTACCCTGATTGAGGGCGTTGGACTCACCACTGACAAGTATAGGAGCAAGATCAGGGAGACACTGACAACCCAGAGTAAGTCCTGGGTTGATTTTGTAAACTTTTCAGTAAAAACACTAGGTGGTTAGTTAAAAGGTAGCAATGAGCACGATTATGATGGGCTTTACCATTTGTTGATGAAAGAGTATCTGTTAAGTAATTGTGTTCATGAAACGTTGCATTAATACCTGGTGGACCGGGGGCCAGTCTCTCCCCAAGAGTTCGGGAGGAAGGCTGGTCATTGGGTAAAAACAAGAGTGACCAAGATTAGGCATGGTGGGGGTAACCAAAAGAAAGAGGCCAAAAAGCCTCCCAAAGAGGAGGAGGTGGACCACTCTGAAGAAAAAGATACAAGTCATGGGTTTAAGGAAGGGGCACATGCACTTTAGCACTGGTTAGCAGTGGTAAAGTGCTCAGAGTCCTAAGGCCAACAAAAACAAACAGCATAAGTGGAGTTTAAAAGGAAAAAGATTGTGAGAATACCACCTTAAGGATGCCAAGTCTAACAGTGGAGCAGAGTACAGATTGTTAAAATCATTGTGCTAACAATAATTAACTATGTGTTCACAATGGTCTCATTAGAGGTACTGAAAACTAATGCTGTTTGTCTGGGGAGGAAAAAACCCAGACTGAAAATGAGTAAATTGCATACAAGAATAGAATGTGGAGTCTCCTTTTCCCACACACAGAATATTACACACTGGACCACCCAAGGTGTATCCACACATGGACCATCCAAGGTGGGTCTCCATTGAAGAAGCCTTCGTGGGAGCATGGCGGGTTTGGGTATTTTATACTCTGCAGATAAACCTATTAAACCTCATTTGATTTTGTGGCCCACACATCATGCATGGCAAAACGATCACTGTCTATTACATGCGGACAGACAGATTCATATACATTGCCCATTATGGGGCAACAGCACAATCAGAATTTTGGGTCTAAAATCCGCATGGACGATCTTCATTCATAAAGGAGTGATGAATCTGGACTAAGTACTGTTGGACAGCAGAATAATGTTCTTCTCTTGCCTCATTTATAACTGACTTATTGCCTTTCTGTAACCATAGGCCCTTTGCCCCCTTGTAAATATCTGATGCAGAAGGATAAGTGTGCCTGTCCCCACAAATGCAGTTGTGGTTCGCATGGCTCGCAGGTGGTGAGGAGCGGGGGTATGTGCTAGGGTTCTGGGGTGGGGTTAATTAAAAAAAAAAAGCTTACCTCACCAGGGGGCATATTACCAACAAGTAGCGATATGTATCGCTAAATAGGCTTAGCGACAATTTTTTTATCGCTGAGCATCGCCGGAATTTATCGCTGAGATAACGTGCTATTAGCAATGTTTATCTCCAAAGCGATACATTTTCCGGCGATAGCGGTGAAATGCATGAATATCGCTAAGAATACAGCGATATTCATGCATTAGCGACGAAATGCTCTTAGCCATTTTACCCACCTCCCATTGGATAACATGGCTAAGAACTGGTCTGGGCAGGTGTTAGTATTTGGAGATATTCGCGCTTAGCGCAAATATTTCCAACGCTACGCCTGCCTTGCTAATAGGCAATAGCGATGTTAGCAACTGTTTTCAGTCGCTAACAGTTTGGGGACGCCCACTTTGCATGTCATTAGGGATAAATATCGCTAACATGCAAAGCGGGCCCCAAAGCGCTCGCTATCACCTAAAAGCTGTTGCTAACTGCTGTTGGCGACAGCTTGCTAATAGGGCAATAGAATTAACGCCGCTTAGCGGCCGAAAACGGCCGCTAAAGCGGTGAAAATTCCCTTTCCTGCTGCTTCAGGAGAACAAAAAGCAGGCATCCTCCCTCCCCTCCCCATAGCCAATCACAATGCTGCAATGACTGGTTTGATCGGCCCCAGGGGGCCGACCAAACAGTTGGGGCCCACAACAGTGGACAAGCCACTCCTCCCCCACCAGCCCACCCACCCTCCCCAACCAGGCATACCCTCCCGCCCGTCCCCAACCAGGCATACCATTCTCCTTTCTCTCAGCGTGAGAAGCAGAAACAGAAAATGGTATTTAAAATACCATATTATGTTTCTGCTTCTCTCACTGCAAGAAAGCAGTGAAACAATGCTCCTCCGCCCTAATGGAGGAGCCGCCCCTGCACAAATAAGTACCAGTGGCCTCCTCCGGCAAACACTGGCTCAAATTAAGCACTGATTGCAACCATTTGGGAGAGGCTAAACCAAAGCTTGGATTATCGGGAATACTACACAGATGGCACTGGTCTCCAGTTAGATTGGGTCAGGCGAAGCTTTCGGGAGACTTCAACTGCTGGAGATGCCAATGCACGAGCAGAAATATAGTCCACATTGTGTGAGACTGCCAAAAGCTGAAACATGATTGGGACGGCAATTTTAGTTTGTAGCACCTCACACAAAGTCGCTATTGCTTCCAGAATAAAGGGGGGGGGGTCCAAAACGCGTTTTCTCCATGTTAATTTCTATAGGTAATTAAACCTAAGCTACAGCCTGACCTGCTGAAGGGAATTACACCAAATTTGGCAAAAAGGTAGGTCTTGGTCTAGAAAGCGTGTTTTTCTTTTAATGGTGTAAATCGTTCAGTAGCTGCTGAGAAATTAAAAGAAAATATCGATATCTGAGCACCGAGGAGGGTACGCGAACCCTTCGGGCACAAGCTCAATTCTGATTGGCTTCCAACAGTCCAAACCAGAATGTGTTGGCAGCCATCTTGTGACTTGGTAACCGAGTCACAAGAAAACAGTTAAAAACATGTAAAAAAACAAGAAAAGGGGGCAGGGTTAAAACAACCTGACCTCCTAGGCCTAAAGTATTTTATTTGATAATTTCAGCCAAATTCACTCTGGGTTCGCAAATCGGGCCGAAAAAAAAACAAAGCATAGGCTCCCACGCTTCGTTTGTTAAAAAACCCCACAGGTGGGCCAGGTCCTGGGGCAATTGTAAATTATGGTGTTGGGGCCTGTGGGGGACACCCCAGCCCCAGGGACCACCACAGCCCTGGGGACCGCCACCTCCCTGGGGCATTATTGAAATAGGGTGGAGGCCTCACGGGCCCCCAAGCCAGGGGGACCACCACCTCCCCAGGGCTTCATTTAGAAAATGCTCCAAAGCAATGCCGGCTCCCGCAGGAGGCGAGGAGCCAACAGGGACCGTGGGGCTCTCACCACGGTCCGCAATACTAAGGACCGGCCGCTGGGGATGGGGCCCCCAGGGCCATAATTGGCCAAAGGAGGTGGGCCACGTGGACCCCCCTCCAATTTTTTTTAAACAAAAACAAGGCTGGCCAGGCCCCGGAGGATGGGGTCCCCAAGCCCATAATTGGCCCACTGGAGGGGGGGTCACATGGTCCCCCTCCTGGGAAAATGTTTTTAAATGAGGCCAGGCCCCGGGGAATGGGGTCCCCGGGGCCAAAAGTGGCCCAGCGGAAGGGCGCCAGGCGCCCCCTTCAAGGGGAAATAAAAAAAGAATTGAAAATAAGGTCAGGCACCGGGGTAAGGGATCCCCGGGGCCAATAGTGGCTCACGGAAGGTGGGCCATGCGGCCCCCTCCCCGTTTTTTTAGTTACAAAAAAAGAAAAAAATGCTCATGCCCTGTGGGATGGAGCCTCCAGGGCCCAAAAATAATTGAGGGGAGGAGGGGCCACACATCCCCTTTCCAAAAAAGCAAAAGCCGGCATTCCCAGGAGGCCCCACCCCCTCCGTGCACCACTGTGCAAACGCTCTTCCTGGCGCGTTCTGAACTGGGCGATTAAGTCCCCTTGATTCCCGAGGGTCCCTGGGGGACAACTAGCCCACCAGGTACCTCCAGTAAGTGCCACACAGCTGGATTGCAGAGAGGTGGTCCGAATCTGCACCACTCTGCAAACAAGCCTCTTGGCGCACTGCTGGTGGGTGACGAGGTCCTCTTGTGTCCTGAGGACCTCAGGACACAAGTGGACTTCATCCCCTCAGCAGCAGTGCGCCAGGAGACGCATTTGCAGAGTGGTGTAAAAAGGGGGCCTCCCTCGGACCGCTCTCAGCAATTCAGCTGTGTGAGACTTACTGGAGGTACCTGGTGGGCTAGTTGGACCCAGAGACCCTCAAGAATGAAGGGGGCTTAATACCCCAAATTAGAACGCACCAGGAGGCTCGTTTGCAGAGTGGTGGAGAAAAGGGGCGTGGCCTATGTCCACCTCTCAGCAATCCCATTGTGTGGGGCTTACTGGAGGTAAGAGGTGGGCTACTTGGCCCCTAAAGGACCCCCAGCAGCAAAGGAGATTTCAATCCCCATCCAAGAGCGCACCAGGTGGTGCGACTGCAAGTTGGTGGGCAAAGGGGGTGTGCCCTGCTATGAGAACTTAGCAATCCTGCTGTGTGGGTGTCAGGGCTCACGGGTGGTTTCCTCCTTGTGGCTCTGTAGCGGCTACTATTGCTGCCCCCTTTCCACACTCTAATGTGCAGAAGATTTGTCCTGATTGGAGTTGGCGAGTTTGCTGGTGACGCTGGTCATCTAAGATGGCCGCCAGCACACCCACCGTTTAGCGGTCTAGTCGTTCTGCCTCCTTAATTTAGAATCTCAGGTGAAGCCCGCGGTAACCTTCTGTGGCGCACTTCACAGAGAGTATAACTGGGTTCGGACCTACCTAGAAGTAGTCATTTTTAGAAAGAAAGGTGGTGTCGTTGGTGGCGTCGGATCATCCTCGTCACGTTCCAGAGTCATTTGAACCAGCAGGTTAGTATTCTTGCGAACCCTTCCGATGGACAGTGCGAGCGCATGCTCGAGTTAATAGTGTTTTCTGAGTTTTTTTCCGTTGCGCATGAGTGAGACAGTTCATTATAATGCGCATGCACTTGAAGCGGCAACTACGTTAAAGAGACTAGTGGCTGTATTATTTAACGTCTATTGAATCGAGCAGGTTAATGCTTAGCCATTGAGTTAGTTTTGGCAGTTGCACAGTGAATACGTTTATTTGTTTTCGCGCTAAGTTTCTGAAGAACTATTTTCATGCTGCATCTTTGAAATAGCATTTGGTGCAGCGTAAGAGCAGTCTTGAGTTTGGTTGTAAAATAAATGGTAATACCAAGAGTAGAACGTTAAAAGGCTAATACGTGAGTATTAGGAGTTTCTTTGTTTCTCCTCGTGTTTGAGTTACTGTGAGAACCAGTTGAAAAGAACTCTACATTTCCACATAAAGAATTAGAGAATTGAGTAAAAAGATTACAATAGATGCTGGAACAAACAATCAGACCCTGAAAAGAAGAACGCATGTTAACACAAATAAAATAACTCCACACCTACAACAGAAGAGAGGCAAGCCCTTGGAAATCTTCTGGTAAGATAGTGAGATATGTTAAATATGTATTGTTTTAAGTTAAAGTTGTTGATAAAATAAGTGAGGATTAAATTGCATGTTACAGCCTGAAGAAGAAGAAGAAGACAAGGCAGAGAATTCCAAGAAGATTACAAGGCAGTCTCTTCTCTCTCACTCACCTTTCCCCCCTTGGTACTTACCTGCTAGGGTGTCAATAAGAACCTGGCGGAGAGGTAGCTCGGGGAGAGTTGGGAAAAGGCATCATTCTGCTCCTGTGTGTTTGTAACATAGTTGATCCTGACAGTAGGACTTACTGGAGGTAATATGAGGGGTAGTTGACCCCAAGGCCAACTACCCCTCCTGTTACCTCAAGTAAGTCCCACGCAGTGGGATTGCTAAAACATCTTTGGAGGCAACCCCCCCTTTCTCCACCACTCTGTAAATGCGTCTCCTAGCAGACAATGGATGGGGGATGAAGTCCACTTTACTCCTTAGGGACTTTGGGGGCCAAGAAGCCCTCCTGGTACCTCCTGTAAGTCCTACGCAGCAGAATTCCTGAGCGCTAGTCGGAGGCCCAGCACCCATTCTCCACCACTCTGCAAACGCTTCTACTAGTTAAAGAAGTGTTTGCAATGCAATAGGTTTCGCATTTGCGAGAGTTAGAGCTCTTGGTGTTGTAAATGTAAAAGTTTTTTACTAATGTTTTTTGGAGTGGAGTGGATGTACGTTGTTCAGTGAAATTATGTGGATAGAAAGTATGTGGTTTTTAGTGTGTAGGAATTATGTAGAGTGGGATTATGTGTTATGGAGAGTAATTATGTGGTATGGTAGTCTTTGTTGTGGAGTGGTAACCTCAGGTTTAGTCTTCCTAGTTTCCATAGAAGCTCAACTATGAACTCAGTGAGACAAAAAAAAGAAGGAATCACTGAGGAGCACTTTTGGACCTAGTAAGAGGTATGAGCAGGGCCACTGGAATTATGCCACTTTTTGGCTGCACTGACTTTCGCACAATTATACATTTTCTTCACTGGCCGCATAATCCATCATCTGCTTCCTAATCTGCAGATTTGAAAAAAAAGCCTTGTTTCTAGCTCAAACGTTACCAAAAATTCAGTGACAAGTGTTACAGTGTGGTGGAATGCTCTTTGCAAACCTAGAACTTATTGATAAATGTGGGTGTTAAATTGGTATTAATGGTGTGCAAGCCATTCTTGCTGCCTTCTGCACCTCTCTTGCCTCTTTCTGTACTTCTCTTGCCTCTTTCTGCCACCTCTTCTACTTTCTATACCTCTCTTGACTCTTTAAGTACCTCTCTTGCCTCTTTCTGCACCTCACTTGCTTCTTTCTGTACCCCTCTTGCCTCTTTCTGCACCCTTCTTTCCTCTTTCTGCACCCTTCTTGTCTCTTTCAGCTCCTCTGTTGCTTCTTTCTGCACTTCTCTTCCTTCTTTCTGCACCCCTCTTGCCTCTTTCTGTACCCCTATTGCCTCTCTGTGCACCACTCTTACCTCTTTGTGCACCCCTCTTGCCTCTTTCTGCATCTCTGACAGTTCTTTATGCACTGCTCTTGATTCTTTCTGCACCTCTTTTGCAAATTTCCGTATCCCCTCGTGTCTGTTTCTGCACCCATGTTCCCTCTTTCTGTACCTTTCATGCCTGTTTCTGCACCTCTTTTCGGCACTGCTATTGCTACCTTCTGCATCTCTCGTGCAAAATTCTGTATCCCTCTTAACTCTTTCTGCACCCCTGTTCTCTCTTTCTGTAACTTTCTTGCCTGTGTGTGCACCCCTCTTGCCTCTTTCATCACCTCTGTTGCTTTTTTCTGCACTTCTCTTGTTTCCTTCTGCACCCCTCTTGCCTCTTTGGGCACCCCTCCTTCCTCCTTCAGCAACTCTCTTGCCTTTTTCTGCAGTTCTCTTGCCTCTTTCTGCACCTCTTTTGCTTCTTTCTGCACTTCTCTTGCCTCTTTCTGTACCCCTCTTGCCTCTTTCTGCACCTCTGTTGGTTCTTCCTGAAGTGTTTTTGCCTCTTTCTGCACCACTTTTGCAAATGTATTATCCCTCTGTCTTCACCCCTGTTTCCTCGTTCTGCACCTTTCCTGTCTGTTTCTGCACTTCTCTTGCCTCTTTTGCATATTTCTGCATCCCTCATGCCTCTTTCTGCACCCCTCTTCCCTATTTTTCCACCTCAATTGCTTCTTTCTGCACTTCTCTTGCTTTTTTCTGCACTGCTATTGCTACTTTCTGCATCTCTCGTGCAACTTTCTGTATCCCTCCTAACTCTTTCTACAACCCCTGTTCTCTCTTTCTGTACCTTTCTTGCCTGTTTGTGCACCTCTCCTGCCTCTTCCAGCACCTCTGCTGCTTCTTTTTGCACCTCTCTTGCCTCTTTCTGTACCCCTCTTGCCTCTTTCTGTACCCCTCTTGCCTCTTTAAGCACATCTGTTGCTTCTTTCTGCATTTCTCCTGCTTCTTTCTTCACCCCTATTGCCTCTTTCTATACCCCTTTTGCCACTTTGTACACCTCTCCTGACTCTTTCTGTACCCCTCTTGCTTCTTTCTGCACCTCTGTTCATTCTTTTTGTAGTGCTCTTGCTTCTTTTTGCACCTCTGTTGCAAATTTCTGCATCCCTCGTGCCTCTTTCTGTACACCTCTTCCCTCTTTCTGCTCCTCTCTTGCATTTGTCTGCAACTCTCTTGCCTCTTTCTGCAGATGTACAGAATGAGGCAAGAGACATGCAGAAAGAGGCAAGAGATATGCATAAAAAAGAATAAGGATGCAGAAAGAAGCAAGAGGAGTGCAGAAAGAGGCAAGTGAGGTACAGGAGGCAAGAGAACTGCAGGAAGAGGCAAGAGAGTTGCAGAGAATACGCAAGAGAGGTGCAGAAAGAGGGAAGAGGTGTACAGAAAGAGGCACGAGGGATGCGGAAATTTGCTAAAATGCTTCTTTCTGCACCTCTTTTGGTTCTTTTTGCATTTATTTTGCTTCTTTTTGCGCCTTTCTTCCTCTTTCTTCACATGACCTACCTTTGTAAGCATAGTTAGAAATTATCATTTAAAAAACCTTTGAAATTCACTGAAAAAACCATAGGTTTCAGGGACGTCATAGTTAGAAATTAGCATTTAAAAAACCATAGAAATTCACTGAAAAAACAGGTTTCAGGGACATTATAGTTAGTTGGACATTGTACTCGTACAAAACCAAAAAAATTTGGCAGTTATAGTTTGTTGAGCTAACTGTAACTCACAACCCCACAATGCACTGCTGATGACGTTACATATTACATCATTCATGACATGGTCAGTGACTTCACTAATGACATCACTGATGACATCTCAAATGACATCACTGATGACATCATCAATACTCAGCATATGTTGTTTAAGTATATAGAAACGTATAAATATTTTCCCCTACCGAGTACCACTGAAATAAAGGGTAGAAAATCAAACACTTACCTATATCTGAATGAAACCGCAGAACACTGCCAAGATGCACTTAAAAAAACATGGCTGCCTCTAATTTATGTGAAGGCAGTTTTTAGCCAATCACATAATGACTTGTCATCGTTGTGTACCATGGTACTCCTGTGAAATACCACGAAAGTACCACAACTACAGGTATCACTAAGTTAAAATACCTTATTACTTAAAAAATGCTTACCCTACTTATCTTACCTAGTAACCAAAAGGATCCTCAACACACATAAATGTGCCAAATTTTATTCAAATCCATCCAGCCATTTTAGTGCTACGCATGCGTACAACGTTTATGGGAAATGCATTGGTGCCTAATGCATCTTTGGACCCCCCCCATTTTCTTTGCATCTGCTTGTCTAATAACTGCAAAGATTTGCATACTTGGAGGTTTTTCAAACGGGCACAAAGGTATTATTGCCCCGAAATCCCAGGATTTCCTATCTCTTTTAACCCTAACTATGACTACAGATTTGCTACTGCCACTGTGTAATATATATTTATAGATATAAATAGTCATTCTTGTATTATACATCAGGTAAAAAACCTTCCTTATTTTTTATTTGTAAAAAGTCTATTTGTTATGATGTTACCAATGGAGTCTTCCTTAACATATAAGGTATTAGGGACACATAACGCTTTAAATCTAGATCAGCGTGAATGATTGTCCAATGTTTGGTACATATATCACATAACATAAATAGGGTGATAAATGTATAATTTACCATTATTTTACTATGCTTACTTTTAAGTACAGAGAATGGCCATCACTTGACCTAGTGCTTTAGGACTACCCTTAATAACGATTTCTTGTTTGTCACCTCTGGCTACAAATCTTTCCTACATCTTGGATTTAAAAAAAGCAATTATCTTCAGTAGATGGCCACTTGGACATAGAGAACCAAGGTTGTAGAACTAGGCTTATGAAAGAACTTTGAGTACAGGTTGTACTTCTCTATTAGATTCACCTATTTGTGAATCTTAACTAAATATTTATCATTCAGTACACTCAGTTGTTCTTTCAGATTATTTACCCCTCCTTCCCAATTGAGGAAGGCTATGGATCACAGGCCACAGTTCTTTCATGGTAGCCCATCATCAGATTAGCAAATGAAGGAGCAATACATGAGCCCATTGCTAGTTCACATTTCTGCAGGAAAAATATTTTAAAGAATGACCTCCATCATATCAAGGGGCATAACATTGTGTGAAAGTAGAAAGCCAATCAAGCCTGTTGAAAATAGGCAATGGCCTTCAAACTAATCATTTTCAGTACACGGATAAAGGAATATGAAATCCAATGTGATCACACAATATTCTATCCTCTAAGAGAAGTATTTAGGAGAGTTATTTAGAGGTTAGTGGGCAGAATACTCTCACAAATCGGGCAGATGTCCGATCTACTATATCGCTAGCCCATTATGGCCTATTGTGCTTGTAATACAACAAATGGGGTGTCATTCACATTCTGATGGCAAACTCAAAATAGAACTACATATCAATTAAGAACATATAGAGAGTCACAAAGATAGGGTGGCTGACACTTCACATAAGGAAGCAAAAATGTATTTAAACAGCTTGCCAAATGTTTAGGTATCCTATGCTCCAACAATAATTCTACCTATACTTCTCCATCTTAGGAAGGGGATAAAAAGTAGATGTCAGTGATGTTTAAATGCCAAATAGTCAAAATCAGCCAAAGAGAGAACTTAGGCCTCCCACCACTACAAACGCTTTTCTTTATGTCTCCTCATGCAGTGAAGGTACGGTCAAACTTTAATCTCTCATAGCATTTGAAATCATTAGGTTGCCTGTATGTGCCATGCAAGAACAAATCTGTTTTCGTCATGAAAATATTTCCCCTTGTCAGAGGAGTTAGTGACTGTATTTGGGACCTTCCTCAATGACTGCAGTGCGTCCTACTGGTCATTGTTTAAGTTGCATTGCCCATTACTCTAAACGTTAAGATAAGATTCTAGGTCACTGTTGACCAATATTACAAAAATATTAGTCAACTCAATATTTTGGATGGAAGATCTTGGGGAGAGGATGTGGCCTAACAGCAAAAGCAGTCGACCGTGAACCTGGGGAAACGGGTTTGAGTCTCGGCAGGGGCGCTCAATATGCTTTGATTCTGGGCAAACCACTTATTCTCGCTGTTCCTAACAAAACTGAATGTAAACGTCTGTAATGCAACTGGTGCTCCTGTAAATTTTAGGAATCAGATAAGTTTTTGTGACTTCTTAAATGAGAATCCAAATGAATATTTATTCAGTATATCGAAGGGGCATGTTGTTTGTATCCCCACTGAATACCAAATTGGTAAACAGAGTATCAATTTTACAACTTCAACGAAAGGAGTAGTAATTCATTTACAAAAGGGTACTGGTGCCTTTGAACCCAATTCTCCATTGTGGCTGTGAAAATAAGTTTGTTATGGAAACGTTTTTATTGTAAACGCAGACTGATTTTCTTAGCAATCCCAGACATGGTGGTTTGCTGACAAGAAGCCATCAACTGTGTTATGGCTTGTATTCTTAATGAATCACAATTTGCAAACTACCTCTTTAATATCCATGATATAGGTCCCACTGCGACCCACTACAATTCGAAATTTTAAGAACTGTCTGTGAGAAGTTGGGTCGCTGGTTGAGTGGGGTGTTAATTGTGCTCAAGCAACAGCCAAACGCCCTGTCAAGGTGTACCATAAAATCACTGTATTAACCTATGCTTATCCCTCTATTAGCTTGCCACAAAAGCAGTCAGGCTAAACTTAGAGACAATGTGTAAAGTATTCATGCAGCACACAAACAGTAATCAAGTAAAAACATAGGGCTGCCTACAAAGTAATCACTTAAGAAATATTATTGGCATTGGGTTGCCCAGTCTTGCCTTTCATACTCATCCTGGGGACATCTAACCACTTAGTTTATGGAGTTCAACCAGCTTGCTTCATATGAATATTACCTGGATGCTATTACGTCACCCCTGGACAGTAAGCTGTTTATGCAATTTAGATTTTGTTCACTTCCAGTAAACGCATTTACAGCTTCCTGGCATCCATCTCCTAGGGATATACAATATTGTCCAGGCTGTCCTCATGCTGTAGAATTGATAGGTTATATATTTCTGACCTGCCCATTGTACAAGCGGCCGAGAAGCTAAATGGTTAGCTCCCATACGTAAATGCTCTGGTATTCAGTGCCATTTAGAGGCGCTGCGCATCCTAAAATCTGACACTAGTTTTGTAGTTGTCTGTGTTGTAGCAAATTCCTTGGCACCATATGGTTTATTAGAAGGTCTGTCTTGAAGCTACAACACTAACATTTTGGATATTGCTAAAATAATCTCCTTTAATGTACCTTTTAACCTTTTTTTTTAATTCTTATACATTTCCATTTCCTGTTTTAATTTGCAAATCATGCTTTTATGGTCTTTGCCGTTTTAGCTTTACTTAAACAATTGATTAATTGTTTTATGATGTGCCTTGCTATTTATTACTCTGTTGTTATGAGCCTGTGCTGCATTTTTGTGCATCCTTGCTTTGTACTTTTTGCACTAATTTTAACAAATGTTCGTCATATTTTTAGCATGTGTATAACAATTCTGTTTTCACGAAACGTCTGTATCTTTACTTTTATGACTGAAATAAAGTTTATGACTAACTGACAAAAATATAGCCGACCACGAAGTGTATTGGGTCCGGTCAGAGCTGACCTGTGGAATTTAAAGAACTGTAACAAAAATGTTCTGAGAAGGTAAAGTTGAAAACCTCCAGCGCGATGTGGCTTTAAACTGTAGCTGAAAAGGGCTCCATGAGGCAGGATACCCTTTCTACGAAGCATTGCTGAACCGGATTTGCTGCGCACAACATGGAGGGGGTTGCCGCAAAGTCAGGCTGACTGGTGATACACTCTGGGTGAATAGACAAACTGTTTGGTCCCAGCCCCCTATTGGTTCTCAAAGCAGTTTTTAGCCAGAAATATTCTAAATCCCAAGCTTTGTTTTGTATCTATCTGAGCACCTTTAGGACACCTTCCAAGGGTCCAGGATGGAGGGGTACCAACTGGAAGGTCGGGCCTCACTCAGGGTGAATCCAGATGCGGGTTTAATATGGTTGAAGCCTTTACTGTCTCTGATTCTCAGAAGGCCAGCCAACTAGCCCTTTGAGCCACTCTGCTAGTCCTGGTTTCTAGAAGTCAGTAAAAGTGGAACAGGGCTCAAGCAGCAGGGCAGGCATATGATGGTTCAAGACCGGCTTCAGGCACCAGCAAAGCAGCAAAGCAGTCTTCCGAAGTACACAACAGGCCACAGAACCAGGCAGTCCTCTTAGAGCCCATCTGCAGGTTCAGAAAGTAAACTGAAGAGTGGGTCTGAGTGTCCTAATTCTATACCCGGTACCTTCTTTGAAGTAGGAGAAGTTCCTAGAAAATTTCTTTTGAAGTGCTTTCAGTTGTCTGCCTGCCCTGCCTTGGCTCCAACCTGGCTGCATCAACAATGTATGTGGAGACCTTTCTGTGAAGGCATGGCACAACCTATTGAGTTGCAAATCGTGCTGTGCCCAGCTTTCCCCCGATTCTGCTTGTGATGATCCATCCAGCCACACCTAATCCCTCTTTAGGTTCCTTTTTGGGATGAATATACCAAGGCCAACTACTAATTACACACAGTCATGTGACCCAGGAACATGCAGCAGGTAACAACTAGTTAGTGCAGGAAAATGCCAACTTTCTAAGAGTCACTACAAAACGGTTGCGCGTTTAGCGGCCCCATCTGCTGCACTGCTTTAAAGGGAACATTTTTCAAGTAAAACAAGCCTTCACTGTAAACCAAGTTAAACCAGTCAACTTGTCATGTTAATTATCCTGAGCTCTGTATTTTTGTAGAATCAATTTGGAGACAGCATAGCACTGAATACTTTATTCATGCATTTTCAAAACGCTTTCTGTAGCCAATCCAAGCTTTAACATGAGCGTGTGCAGTCAATCATATTTCAGTACAGGACTTTCGATATAACCCAATGCATTTCGAACCTGTCTAGTTCTTCGTCAGGGGTCGCTGTAACAAATTTAGAAAGATGCCTTTAGCCAACCACTCTAAAACATAATCTGCACAATACCTGAAGAAAACAGAAAATAATAATTCCTAATCGAACCGAAAATCACCTCCCTTAACCACCCTCACAGTCACCCCACCAACTAACCAATGTGAAACATGTTTGTAAACAAAATCCAACTCTCATATCCTACATCTAATTAGTGCCTAAAAGCTCAAGTTACCCCTTAAACTACCCCTTGTCCATTCACAACTGAAATTAAAACCCTCATCCAACACGAAAGCCAAGTTAACCCCATTTACCTTGTGAAAGCCAAAACCGGCATTGTGATCTCTTCATGTCTCCACTCCTGCTTAAAAAATTCAATCCCAATGCTCGCTCCCTCCCAGCAGGGAAGGAGTGCATTCGCAATTCCATTTACATTAACTTTCTAAGAGTGGCATTTTCAAAATTGTAATTCAAATCCTACTTTACAATTAAATAGGAATGTAATTAAAATTTCTCAGACACCAAACATGACATCCTTACCTGCTCCCACTCAAAGGTTAACGATGCAACCTAATATTATCCTATGAGGAGAGACAGGCCTCACTGTGCTGAACAATGAATTTAACAGTTTTTCATATCCAGGTCATGTAAAACTTAAAAGTGCATGTCCAACCTTTTATTTACATTACACCCTGCACTATGGACTACCTAAGGTCTACCTTAGAGGCTTGTGTATAATAAAAGTACAGTTTAAAGCTTAGCAAGGGAATACTATTTCCAAATTGAATAGGCAGTTCAAAACTGTATTTAGGCTGCAGTGGCAGGCTTAGAACATGTTTAAGGGGCTACTTAATTGGGTGACACAATAGGTGCTGCAGGTCCGCTGGTAGAATTTATTTTACAGGCCCTGGGTACATGTAACGCTACTTTACGAGGACTTAAAAGCAAATTAAATAGGTCCACCAACATCGTAATATGGACCATAATTTCTTTGGAAAGAAAAAACAGACAAAACTGCAAAACCTTGAGTTAACGATTAGAGAAATTGATGAATTTAAAGGAATATTCATCAGTAAATACGTCTTCTGGTGGCGTGGTAATTTCTTCTGTCCTTTTTGATTTCATTCTTTCCTTCTTCCTCTTCGTGTTTTTTTCTGTTTCATATTCCATCATATTTTTTTCTGTTGTTGAATAGTGCAGTTACTAGAGTATGTGTTTGCTCTAAAATATTTAATGTCTATTTGTTTGATCTCATACTATCAGCTCAAATGAAAGCAATGATGGCTGCTTTTGGCAAAGGCTTGGAAATTCCCACAAGATAATGCCCATTCCTGATAATGATTACCGATAATAAATGGAAATGAAAGGAATAATCTTTGGGTGTGCGACATGTGTGAATCCTTGGTGAAATGGCAGTCTAATATCTGGGAGCCAAGCATTTAAAAAACAAAACAACTTACAATCTGGTATTTTGTGAGAAAAATCCAGGCAGCTAGCTGACAAGCGTCTGTTTGGGGGTATTGAGTTTATTTGGACAAAAAAAAATAAGATTTTGCATTTCATGGTGACATGCCTGCATTTTTAGAAATTAACAAACCGATGTTTGGACAAAATTATTGCATTTGTGAAACATAAATAAAGCTAATATTTGAATGATAACTTATGCTGTGTTCAGGTGGCCTATTGCTAAAGTATGTTCCATTTTATACTGGTATAACACGTCTACTGTCTGGTTCTTTGATTGCTATTGATCGAAAGCATTCCAGTATGATCCAGTAAGATATGTCTAGCTCTGCTCTCTAAGACTGTGATTGTGAGATATGTATAAGTTGTAAAGCAGAAATTACACAATATGTATGGTCCTAGGTCGTTATTACAAGTTCCTTTGTATGAGAGCCATTCAGCACTGCTAGCACCAGATGCCTTCATCCCACAATTGACCCCTCTCAAATGTCCACACACATATGTTCTCATTCCACTTGAACATTCTCAAGCTTTCAAACAGACATTCCATCCATCACCATTCCACGCCTTGATTTATTTTTCCACCATTCCACATCTGAATATGTTCACGAACGTGATATATGGCCCAGAATCTTATTGAAAGGAACAAGATGAAAACAATAAGTGGAAAACAATACTATAAATATTTCGAGAAATTATAGGCCATGTTACCGTGCAGAAGCAGTTATTTTTTTTTGCATTTGATACATATAGCTCCTCTAGGTACAGGCTTTAAGGTCTGCAGGCTGACCACACATGTACTTGTTTAGTTCACTAGTAATATTTAAAAAAAAATCTACACATTTTCAAAGACTATGAATATAAATGCCATATACATACAACTAGCTAATGAGGTATTTTTCCTATTTGTCTTTTCAGAGTGCTTATTCTCATCATTTATGCACTGCCAATGCTCATTCACATTTCTCTCTACCATTCTCGTGGCCAATTGGGAAAAAGGGAACTCACTCCTGATCTCTATCTGCTTCACCCTGGAGAACAACCGTATAAAAGGTTCACAAATCTTCTAATACAGAACAACACAGGTAAAGAACAAATGTTTGGTTCTGTTAAAGATAGTTCGGAGTTATAAATAATATGTGCTAAACATTATTAACATTTAAAACCGAACACAAGAACACTACACTTTGCAAACCAGTCTCTTTCTGTTCTAAACCAAACTAGGCTCGAACTAGCGCTAACTTCCACCTTGAATCTTAAACGCAACTATGATGTGCGTGTTTTCATTTCTCTTCTTATCTCACGTGGCAAATTGTGCATTATGAAATGCTCTGTAGTAACAATGTTGTTCACAAAGAACCCCAGTGGAAGTTTACTTACTTTGCAACAACCCAAGGTTCTTCCTGCTTGTTCCACTGTAGGCCTATTCATAAATGAGACTGTTATTGATTTGTATGTAACTCGATTTGTAATGCCATATCCAATGACATTAGGTCAAAAGGGCTGCATTAATATTTTATTTAGAGGATGGTGTTGGCACAGTATTAGATGAGGCTGCATTACATTTTGTGTTATGTTTTGCCAATCTGTCTGAGAATGCGCTCACCCTATGCAAATTCTGCGAATTTTGCTTGCATTTTTCTATAAAAAAGACTCCATATGTGTGGAGTTGAGCTGAGACTTGTTTGCCTAGTCTTTTGAGAGCGGATCCAGATCTGTCTCTCTCATTCTTAGGACATTTTAGTCTGACATTTTACTTAATTTAATTTTCTTGTACCTGTGTTGATTAGGCCTTATGCTAATTCTGTATATTGATTTAAAGTGCATTTTTACTAATATTTCTGCGTTGCACTTTTATTACTTAATAAACCTTCATGGTATCTAACTTCCATTGAACTTTAGTCTTCTTGAGCTTAAGGCCTATTTATTTGGCTATGCTGGTGTATTTGTTGCCTGCCTCATCGCTGCGGGGATGTTCTTGAGGACATCATCATCCCCACCCTGCATGGGAGCATTATTTTAAGATTATTAGATAAGATATGTCAAGGGTTCCATATAAATATTAATTGGCTCACAAGTCGCACTTCAACGCATGTTATTTATTTATTGATCGTTTTTTATGCGACTAAACCACGAAGTGTGGCAGAATGCTTTATATATGCATTTAAGTTGAGGTTTAGACAAAATCCAGAATCAAAGAAAAAAGAACATGTTTTTTTAAAAAAAAATTCTTTTTTTTTAACCTTGCCCCCCCCCCGGATCCTCGGTATTTCCGCCAGGGGCCTCAGACCTTCCTCCACTTCTTCACACACCCCCTAGCCTTGTAAATCATCTCCTCCGCCCTCTGGCACCAATCTAAATGTCGCCGCCACTGGTCCCATTGTGGGGCCTCCTGCGCCCCCTAGCCCCGGGCAATATTCCTTTTCGCCACCCCTGCTGCCAAGGCCAGCCAGATCTCCTCTACCTTGTCCAGTCAGTCGGCCCTTTAATCATTAATAAAAGCCACCTTGGCTCCACCGGAACTGGCGACCCCACTACTATCTCTATAGTGTGAGCCACCTTAGACCAAAATGGTGCCACGCTAGGACAGTCCCAAAGGATATGGAAAAACATACCCTCTTCGTGGCATCCTCTTGCACACAAAGGAGATCGAGTCCTGCCCCATGAGAATAAGTGAGTATGTGGGTAGTAGACCCGGTGCAGAATTTTTAGCTGGACCAGGCGAAACCGGACCCGTATCGCTATCTCACGCGGGCTCTGCAGGGCGTCCTGCCAATCATCATCCTCTAAAGTGCAAATGTCCTCCTCCCACCTCGCCCGCAGTGACAATAGGGGATCAGGCATGTTATTGATCAGTTTGCGATAAATAGTGGCCGTGGGCTTTTCTAAAATGGGGTCCAGCAAGAGCCTGTCCTCCATTGGTGAGTACTCTGGGACTGAGGTCCCCACCGGTATGTGAGAGCGCAGAGCATGTGTAATACACAAGTAGTGATAGTGCTGTGAGGCATGCATTCGGTATTCCTTCCCCAGGTATTCAAAAGACCTTGGAGCGTCCCCCTTCCAGACGTCCCCAAGGTATTCGATGCCAATCAGTTTCCAGCCCTTGAACCCGGTGAGCCTCCTCACCTCTAGTAACTGGTCACCACACCAAAGCGGGGTCCGACAGGTTACGGCATTAGCCCAACCAAGGAACTTGTTAGCCTCCTTCCAGCACAGCAGTACTACCCCTGTGTGCGAGGGAAAATCCCTCCGGAGCTTCTTTGAATAGAGAAGAGGCTCACAACCACCCTCCGGCATGACGTGTCTATCCACCCTGTAAACCGGTTTCGAGTCCGCCTCATAGACCCAGTCATTAATGACCTGAAGCTGAGAGGCCCAATAGTACAGCCAAACATCGGGTACGGCCAGCCCCCCATCATACACCCCCCTAGTAAGCTTTGTCAGCGCAATTCTCGGGTTGCCCCCATCCATAGCAACGTCCTCATGGCCTGGGATATGCCCCAGAACACTCCGTCTGGCACCGGATAAGGCAAATTTTGTAGGTTGTACAGGAGACGCGGCAACGCCAACATCTTAAAAAGCGCGGCGCGCCCCATCAGAGTGAGGGGCAGGGCACGCGAGTGAGCGACGTCAGACGCCAATCTCACCAGAAGCGGCTCCAGGTTCTTGGCAAAGAACTCCGCCCTGTCCCTAGTAACGTACACTCCGAGGTATTTAAAGCCCTCAGTGACAACCAAGGCCGGACATCGTGACGGGACCCGTGGGGGGGCCCCCGAGAGGGGGTAAATCAATGATTTGGACCAATTAATCCTGTAGCCAGAGTAGCTTCCAAATAATTCAAAAAGGTGGAGCGCCTGCGCCATGGAGTGGTAGGGCCTAGCCATATAGATGACTATATCGTCGGCATATGAAGATATACGCTCTTCCCAGTCATCTGTAAGCAACAAACCCCAGAATGACCGTTCTCTCCTAATCCAGTGGGGCAATGGCTCTAGCGCCAGGGCGAACAGGATAGGGGAGAGTGGGCACCCCTGCCTCATACCACACTGTAGGGGGAACACCCGGGACAGTACCCCGTTGACCCTCACCCTTGCCACCGGCCTTTCAGACAACAGGCGCACCCAGCCACAGAAGACCGGCACAAACCCCAGACGCTGCAGGACCATAAATAAATAGGGCCATTCGATACTGTCAAAGGCCATTGAGGCGTCCAGCGCCATCAATACCGTTTGAGTATCTCCCTCGTCCTCCGTCATGTACATTACTCCATAAAGCCTATCCAAATTGTGCCGTGTACTCCTATGAGGCATAAATCCCGACTGGTCAACATGTACCAGGTCCGGCAGGACTGTGAGCAGTCGCGTCGCTAAAGCTTTAGCCAAGACCTTGGCCTCCAGGTTGATGAGCGATATCGATCGTTATGAGGAGCAACAGTCCGCCAGTTTCCCCGGCTTCTGAATTACCACTATCGTGGCCTCCCGCTGGTCTGGCGGCAGCACCCCAACCTCTGTGCCTCAAGGAACATGCACCACATGGGTTCAGTCACTATACTGGCCTGTCATTTGTAAATTCCCACTGGGAGCCCGTTCGGCCCCTGCTCTTTCCCAGCTTTAAGCGCGTTAAGGGGTTAAGGGATTCACCTAATTAAAGGACTGTGAGGTCCTTCTCCAGGCTGTTAGTCTGCTCCCCCGTGAGCGTGGGAAGAGCGAAGTCCCGCAAGAACTCCGCGCAATCAGATTCAGTTCTGCTGCATACCAGGGTGTACACCGCCTCATAATATGAGGCGAAGGCCTTCACTATGTCCACCCCCGCCGATACCAGGGTTCCCCCCTCATCGCGTACCTCCGCAACCCAGGATCGCTCTCGATCCCGGCGCTCCAACCACACCAGCAGCTTCATACTCTTGTCCCCGGTATCATATATCCGGTGCTGCGCGGCAAGGGAGTAGTCTCGCGCCTCACCCTCCGCCAGTGACCGGAGTTCTCGCTGCTTGAGGGCAAACTCTTGACTACGCTCCATCAATGGGGTCCCCCAACACCTCTCTCTAGCTCCTCCACCTCCCTCTCCAACTGCACCAACTGGAGAGCCTCTTCCTTCTTTTTCGCACCAATCAACGCCTGGGCCTGACCCCTCAGAACAGCCTCAAATGCTTCCCATATGATCACCGAGCCCTGATTTTCCTCGAAGTAGAGCTGGGAGCCCTCCCACAGTTTGTCCACTATAGAGTCGTCTTTGAGGCGCCATGTGTCAATCTGCAGATAGGCCGCTCTTGTCGTAAATACCTCCCTAAGAGTGACCCCCACAGGTGAGTGATCTGATAGACCCCCAGGCCATAATACACGAGTCCATAAAGTCACCCACCTGATCCACTCTGGCAAGGAGATGGTCTATTCTGGAGAAGTATCCAAGTATCCATACCTGGCTGAGTAAAAAGTGTACTGCCTATGTGTGGGCTGATGTACCCGCCAGATGTTGGTGAGGCCCAACGCAGAGGCAAACCCACTCAAGCCCGCCGCCCCCCTGTGGCCCTGTCCCTCCCCCGAGCGGACCAGATCTGAGTTCATAACTGCATTAGTGTCACCACCAAGTATCAAAGTAGCCCCTGGAAGCCCTGCCAAATGGGACCCCAATTTCGTGTATGACGAGGCATGCAATCCCGGTGGAATGTAGCAGGAGATCAACAGTAGCGTTCGACCCTCCCATTTGGCCGCCAGTGTCACCAAACAACCCGAGTCCTCCTCCCATTTGCCCGTGACAATCAGTGGGAGGGCTTTGCGGATTAGAATTCCCACCCCCTAGAGCCTGATGAAAACCCGGAGTGGGCTAGTAGCTTGTTACCGAACCAGTCCAGCGCCTTACAAGTATTCCCTCTCAGGTGAGTCTCCTGTAGGAGAACTATATCTGGGCCGTGGCGTTTCAAATACTGCAGACTTAGTGTGCATTTTATTTTATTGCCCAGCCCATTAACATTACTTGACCAGATTCTCAATCTTGACTGATCACCCATTGAAGAACAGGGCTCTAGAGTGCACTGGGCCCCCTTCGATCCCCTGCTGGAGCTCAAGGACCACCCAATATAGCTGCCATACGCACACACCTGGACCAAAACAGAAACATACACACAACATCCCCCCCAACCATACCCCCACCCTGCCTCCCTGCTCAGTGGGCCCCGAAACCACCTACCATCATAATACGCAGAATGCCTGTCACCCCATAACCCCACAAACAATCAAATCAGGAAACACAAGGCTGCAGCCGCCGAAGAGGTCATAATGTAGAAGCGGAGTACACACCCACCTGGAAAGTTCTGCAAAACAGCCCCCCCACACCTCCCCCCTCTTTAAACCCTGTGCCGAAGTCTCTGGAAGTCAGTCATATGGCTCAGCAACAGTCCGAGGCCTCCAAAGTCACAGACCTCCATGGATATTCAGCCCCATACCCTCCAGACATCGAGAGGTCGGGACCCCCTGGACAAGCCGCCCTCTTACCTTCAGTGGCCAGGCCCCTCTCACACAATGCTGCTCAGTTCTATCACTTCAGAGGAAAATGTCCTGCCCGAGGAAGACCTTGTGACGGGGTGGTGCCAGTCCGAGCCCCCTGGTCCTTGTGGTGGAACGGGCGTTGCAATCAGCCGTGGCGGCCCACGGTCCGCCATCCTTCCATCCAGTCATTCGCCTCCTGCGGTGAATCAAAGAAGTACGCCTTCTCTCCATCGATGACCTTTAGGCGTGCCGGAAACAGCATCATGTACTTCACTCCATTATCCCTAAGGACCCATTTCACTCCATCAAATGCAATGTGAAGTCCGGGAAGGAACGGACGGTGGCATTCTCGAGCTGCAGATCGCTGGACACCCTCGATGCCTGCAGGATGGCATCGCAATCGCAATAGTTCAGGATCTGCGCTATGATGGTACGCTGGGGGGCTCCCGGCTTTGGACTTCCCCCCAGCGCACGGTGGGCGCGTTCAACCGAAAAGAAATTGGAGAGGCGCTTCGGCTTGAGGTGGTTGAGTATCAGGTCCTCCACAAAGTAGTCCATGGAGGGCTCGAGTCCCTCCAGAACCCCCACAATTCTGACATTGTTGCGCCTTGCCCGGCACCTCCTGATCCTCGAGGCGGGCGGCGATGTCGGCCTGATTCTTCGTGAGCGCGGCAGCCTTCTCCTCGAGCCTTTTCGTCTTTGATTGTAGGCTGCCTATATCGCTCTCAGCCTCCAACATTTTGCTAAAGTCTGCCCACAGCAGGTTGACCTCCTCCATCACTGAGTCAAGTTTGGGCTCCATGGTGCCCCTCATATCCTTCAGGGTTCCACGCATCTCCTGAATAGCAAGCATAATGTCCTTAAGCAAATGGTCCGGCCCACCTCCTGCCACCTCGCCCTGCATGCGTTCACTTCGCAGGGCCTCCTCTCTGCCCACACTGACAATGTAATTGTCCATTGAGTTTGTTTGGCTCTGTGTTAAAGGTCGGTTGCAGCCCATAGTGCGATCACCCCCCGCGCCACTCACTGTCTCCGCTGGGCTCCACTCCACGGCCCATACACTGGTCTCTCCGCTGAGCCCCGCTCCGCCGACACCCCATTAACAGTGGGACACCCACCCCGGGCCCTCGCTTCACTTGTGGAGCTCACTTGTCCGACTCTGTCCACCAGGCCCGACCAGGCCACACCGCCACCCACTCTCAGGACAGTACTAGGGCCCCAGGCCCACACATCAGGCACTTCACGGTCCACGAGTTGCCGTTCACGCATTGCAGGTCCCACTCACACCTTCGCAGCCCGGGTCTGTCCAGTCCTACTTACTGCATTGGGCCCTCTGGTGAAGCGCACGAGGCCCCACCAAACTACCAGCCTCAAGTCCCTTCCGGCCAGCCCAGTCTCCTCCTGCCCAATGCTTCCTGGCACCACACCTACGCGTGCTTGTCACTGAGGGGGGGCGCACACCTCCCGCACATCGTATCTGTGAGTACCCGGGGCCCTCCTGGCAGTTACACTCAGCCCAGCAGTGTCTCTGTAGGCCCTATGGCAAAGGCCTTACCGCAATCCGCCTGCCTGCGCCCTGTGGCAAGAGCGAAATCAGCTCACCCCCGACAATCACCGCCGCTGCGGATCCGCACGGGAGCAGCCACACCTGCAGCCGCACCTCTCCAGGCGGCTTAATGGACAATGCTCCTCTGTCCCCGCCATCTCACCGCCTCTCACTCAGCCACCACGCCGGGCGTCCGATCTTTAGCGCGGGCACCGCCGCTGTGCTTACTGCGCCCAGGAAGGGAAGACCATGCACACTCCCGCCAGCGTCCACCGCCTCCCTGCTCACTAACGATGCGGGCTCTCAAACTCCGAGCTCCGCTGCCGCAGCTGCCATCTTGTCCTCTCCGGACCCACAAGCCGTGGATGCCCGCAGCCACCAACGGAACTTAACACAAGGGTCTTGCTACAAATTGACACCACCCGTCGCCGCACTGCTCCCTCCGACAGCGGCAGGGGTCATCAGGATTCACAGATGATGCCAGGTTAGGGGTGTAAAGGAAGGATATGGCTCGCTACTCACTCAGTGTGTGGCCATCACCCTTGGCTGCAGGCCACGCCTCTAAAAGAACATGTTTTGACTAGATGCTGAGTTACGTACTTGGGATCCGTATGCACAAATTTGCATCTCAGAATGACAGCGAGTCTAAAGGATTTATGGCCATAGTTTCATTAGTTTCTCAGCAGATATATAGCAAGTGAACTATCAATCGATGGATTTGATGTATTCAATCGCCTTTTAATCTTGGGTGACTTACCATTTAATTTTGATTCTTTTTATGCCAGGACACATTGATCTATATACAAATAAACAGTTGAGTGTTTGGAGGTCTAGCTGGGTTCTACGGAGATCGACTGTTACTGTGTTATGATGTGTTTTTAAAATAACTGTGGCATGTTGTTTCTTAAATTGGAGCAGGTTTGGGGAGTCCTAGTGTATGGGGGAAGCCCAGATCCTTGGACATAAATGGAGGAAACCGGCTGCGCTGAGTTTTTTTTGGAGCACTTTTTTGTCTCTTGTCTTGTAGGTTATGGGTGTGCGAAAAGCCTAGAGATATAATGAGCTTGTCAGTCGGACCCAAGTATGCCTGTTGTAATCAGATGTGTATATGATGCTTTAAGGGGTGAAAGTAGGGGCATTATAGAGGAGAACTCTATAGGAATGGTGGAATTTGACATTTTCCCCTTTAATTTAATTTCCTATTACTCAGGTCTCTATATCACAGTTTTGTGCCCTGGTGAGTGCTGGGGTAAAGATCATGAATAACTTGACTGCGGTGCATAGGATAGCTCTTCCTAGAAAAGGTACTCATACTAATTCATGGTGGAGGGGGAAGAACAGAAAAGGTTGGAAAACAAAAGAGAGATATGAGCATAATATCCTCAAGTTTATATTTATTTACCTTGGTTATCTCTCTTTTCCTAAGGACTGTAGGTTGCACTACTATGGCGACCCTAAAAAGAAAAAGAAGAGAAAGAAAGTGTTACTGAACATATCCGCTGAGAATGCTGTAATTAGAAAGTATATTGTTTTGTTTTTGCTCATAATAAGGGCACCTTCCGACAAGCTTTAACAGACAAGCCTCCCAGGCATTATTGTCAACCATCTCTCAACAAATCCCAATGCAGAATGTTTGTTTTTCAGAGGTGCTGGGAGCCTAGACCAGAACAAAGCTGAAAATTCAATCTGACATTGAACTGCTGTTTGGATGCTTCTTTCCGCGGGAGACTCTGGATGATGTTTCAAACGTTTAAAAACCTTTTTCTGGTGCCCAAACAACCACAATAGTACATCTCTTAGTCCTTTAGGCCCTCAGGGAGATACTTATAAACTATCAGGGTTTTAGGGAGAGGTCAACAGCAAAGTCCAGTTCAGGTCCAGTTGCCACTAGTCAGCTAGGTAGTTTAGGAAAATGGCATCTTGCAGGTTGCTGTCTCCCTGTATCCATAGAGGAGGCCAGCCAACTGACCGTTGTAATTAATTTCCGTGCCCTGACTACAAGAGCGAGCTGTTCTTGCTCTTCAGGGCTCCTCTCAGGTCACAGACAGCAGGTTCAGTCCTTTTCTGACCTTCTGCAAGTCCATAAAATATTCTCTGGATGGTGACTGGGGATGTCGCATTTATGCCTGGCACCAGCTTGTGGACTTTTCTTAACCAATGGGATAAAGTTCTAGGTAGCAACCCTACTCACTGGTTCAGCGAATCCTATTTGCTCTACTGAAAATAATCTCACAATTTTCCTCACTATCAACATCCAAAATGGGGAAACCCTTCTTCCCTTGTGTAGATTCTGTGTGCTCACCAAGAGGTGTGGCCAGGGTAATGAGCTTTCTTCTCCTCTGTGATCACTTGAAACTAATTATGTTGCATAAAATTGGGTCTAGTGCCCAGGTGTACAAGGTTTTTATTCGCAACCCACAGGTGCAGTGATTTAGTTTGTTGCATCATCGCTGAGCAAGGAAGCCGAGGTTCCTGTAGCCCCATACAACCCAATGAGCATTCCTGCTGGTGTGGTGTACATGGTTTTTGGGTTACTAACAGTCCCTTACATGGTTCAAGAACAGTGTGGTAATTCAAACTCAATTTCTTTCTTAGAATAGCACACATACTAAGAACATACTCATTTTTTTTAAAGTGTTTTATTTCAACAGTTTCATCCTGTTGCTTGGTTCATGAACAATAACCAACGAGAGGATATTTAAAACAGCACTTAAAATGAATGAACTGTTCTAACATGTTTAGAATGTTCCCAGTAGCCTACCACCCTGCAGCTGTGCTACATTATGAGCTATAATAGCTAGCTTGGTCATAGAGTGTCTTTGGATCCATAGCACTGTCTACCTGTTTACAGTGGATCATCTGTGGTTATCAGCCTTCTGTCAGTAGAGAGTGTTGGGATGAATTTATGTCAACTCGGAGGCTTCGATTGGTGGCTCAAATGACATTGGAGGTGCAAGTTAAGCATCAGGAAGCTGTTTAGAGGGTGAGGCCGATCCATCATAGCCAGCATTTCATAGCATCGAGACAGTTGCATTAATCAGCAGTACATTTGCTGTGACTGGAAAAGTCATTGTGGGTTGCACCAAATGTGCAGTTTGTACACCAAAAAACGGGTGTCACTTGCATGGCATCAATTTTGCGGAAGGATAAGATCCAGCTCCTAATTATTTCTGAAAGGCATTTATGGCCCAAATATTGTACTAATAATTCTCTGCACTTTTGCTCAGCTGGATACCTGTACACCATGGCGTTGAGGAGTTTGATAAGAAGCATTGTGGGTAATCGACCAAAAAGGCTTGAGAACAAGGAGTGTAGTAATCAGGGGTATGTCTAAACACTTCTTTCAATCCATGTAACCAGAACAGATCCGATGGTCTTAAAAAAGTGCACAATACCCTTTGTACTTGACGTGTTGAATACTGCTTGCACAAAGTCTGCAAAATGAGTTTGGTATTCTGCTTGTAACAGTCTCTGTATTTCCAATACAATTCTGACTGTTTGGTGTCACGGTGGTTATGGCCACCTCCATTTGCGGTGAAACTCCAACAAGTTCAGTCATTTTGCCAAAACACATATTTTTTTATCACTAGTAGGCCGAGGGATACATTTGAATGCATGTTAAGAAGAGGGTTACAAGGTAATACCACAACACTGTTGGTATTGAAACTATTATCACATACTGTTGGCTGGGTTCCAACCCACCCACAACAGCTGGTAATGGTTAACATTAAATGCGAACCATTATTTGAAAGTGTGTTGTGTATTGGAATAAATATAATGGGAATTACTGATAAGACACACAACCTAACCCTTCTTTCAAAGGGTTAACAATTCCATGCAAAGAATAGAATCACCCTGTAGAGAGTGATCAAGAGGATGTCTTCATTTCAAAAGACTAAAGTACATGAGGGGAAAAAAGGCAAATCCTACGAATTATATAAATGTGTATTGTGCATTGTTCAGTTAAAAAATGTGGGTCTCTAGTTGGCCCTGTCCAAGTTGAGAACCTTATTCCTAGTCAGGATAAAGGAGTTACACTTCCAAAATAACCCCTGCTCACTCCTTTTGTAGCTTGGCACGAGCAATCAGCTTATCTCAGAGGCAGTGTGTAAAGAATTTGCAAATAACATTCAGTAACACATTGAGAACACTACAAAAAGACACCAAAACAGTTTTTAAAAAATAGTCAATATTTATCTGTGTAAAGCAAGACCAAAACAATACAAATCCGTCATACAGTTCTTCAAAATATGAAAATATGAACAATGCAAAAAGAGTCTTCAGAAATAGTTCCTTAAAGTGGATAGCTCTGTCTGGGGCCATCACGGCTGTGTGGACCAGCAAATCCTACTGTTCTGGCTGAAAACGGAAGTGCGGACTGGCTGCAGTATCAGAAGACCATTAAAAAGTGCCTTTTGTTCCTGTCAACGGTGCAGGCCGGCTGCGTGTAGGCATTGAGGCTGCGGTGTGAAGCGGAGCAGTGCGGAATGCAGTGCCCTCAGGGCATGGTGCAAGCAGCAGCTCAGTGGCGGCAATGGACCTCCTTGTCGGCGAGGCAAGGGTTGCAAAGTGAGATGCGGCGGTGCCCTCTGCAGTGCCTTTAGGTCATGGAACCACCAGCGGTCCTAGTGACACTGTCAGATTGCAGTTTCCCTCTGTAGCACTGGTAACCACGGTCCCTGAAGGGATTCCCAGAGGCAGATAAAGCCTTTGCTGTTCCTGAGACTTCTTGAACGAGGGCAAGCTATACTTCAAGCCCTTGGCAATACTCAGCAGAAGAAGGTGCAGAACGTTCAGTCCTTTCACTGCCCAAGACAGAAGCAGCCACTTTAGGCCAACACAGCAAAGCACACAGCAAAGTGGTAATCTCTGCTGACAGCTTCTCCAGCTCTTCTTCTTGGTAGGTTCCTTGATCCCAAAAGAGTTCCAAAATTCTGGGGTCTGGGCCCCAATATTTATAGCACATTTTCCTTTGCAGTTAGTGCAAAGAAAGTTCCTCTGGCACCCATAAACCAGTTCAGTCTGGCTCAGGCGAGGTTTACCACAGGAGGTGGAGACCGCTTGGTGATAGGCAGTCATAGTCCATTCAGGTGCCAGAAACCACTCTTCCCACTACTTTAAATGCATTCAGCAGGTGTATTCAGCCTGGCTATGAGTCACCTAGGAAAGGCAGGACACATCTCAAACTCCCCCTGTGTCTGTCTAGTATGAATGTACATCCCCTGCTCCAATCACTCTAAAACCAGATAAGGAAAACACAACAGGCAAAGGAACCCAAGATGGTTAAGGAAGAAAATGACCACTTTCAAAAGTGGCATTTTCAAAGACCATAAAAATCATCTTCACTAAAATATGTATTTTTAAATTCTGATTTCATTCATACTAAACTCAATTTCTCTGTCTTATCCCAAACGAGAGTTGGAGAATATCAAAGGCAACTCCCATGTTAAGCCTGTGGAACAGACAGCCTTTCAATAGTGAAAAATGAAGTACACAGTATTTCAATATGAGGACATTTCACACACACCAGGACATGTCCTATCTTTCACATACACTGCACCCTGCCCATAGGTGCACTTGCCAGGTTGACATGGCAGTAAACACTGCATGCAGACACTGCAGTACTAGGTCTGAGACACCATTGAAAAGCTACTTCTGTGGGTGGCACAATCAGCGCTACAGTCCCACTAGTAGCATTTGATTTACAGGCCCTGGGCACACCTGTGCTCATTACTAGGGACTTACTAGTAAATCAAATATGCCAATCATGGAATTATCAATCCATAAACACAATTTACAGTAGAAGCACCTGCACTTTAATACTGATCAGCAGTATTAAAGTGCGTAGAAACACCAAGCCAGCAAAAAAAATATACGCAGTACCACAAAAACCAGAAGGTCAGAACCAAAAAGACAAGGGGAAACATGCCAAAAGATGCCAGATCTAACATATTTCCCGTCCAGCTGAAAGTAAGAAGAACTAACCACCCTTTTGGGAGTTCTTTACTAAGGCAGAAGAACCTGGACAGACCATCAGCATTGATGTGTTCTGTGCCAGGGCGGTGTTCCACCGTAAAGTCCTTTCTAGGTAGTGAGATGGATCACCTCATCAGTTTTGGGTTCTCACCCCTCCCTTGCATCAACCATCTGAGTGGCCTATGGTCTGTCTGAACATGGAAGTGAGTCTTAAACAAGTAGGGTCTTAGGTTCTTCAGCACACAGACAACAGCAAAAGCCTCACGCTCAACTGCATTCCACCTCTGTTCCCTGCGGAGTTGTCTCCTGCTAAGGGGAACTACAGGCTGGTCTAGGCCCTCTTTGTTTAGCTGTGAGAACACTGCTTCCACACCATGCTCTGAAGCATCTGTCTATGCTACGGAGTCCTTGGAGAAGTTGGGTGCATTGAGCCTGGAAGCCAAGCACATGGCTGCCTTCAGGCCATCAAAAGTGGTCTGGCAGGCATCAGTCCAGATCACCCTCCTGGGCTGTATCTTGGAAGCCAGCTCAGTCAAGGGGGCAGGAATGGTGCCATGGCCTTTGGCAAATCTCCTATAGTATCTGGTGAGACCTAAAAAGGCGCTATCCTCTATCTGAGTTTTAGGGGGCTCCCAAGCCAGAATAGTGTCAATCTTAGGCTGTAGGGGTGCCACCTGGCTGCTTCTTATCTGGTGCCCTAAGTACACCACCAAAGGGCATCACCCGGAACTGGAAGTATCCCTCGGTGTTCAGTATCCAGACCTTCCTTGGCCCCATCACTCAGGGCAATCTGTCAGACTAGGACATTAAATTAAACGTACTGATGAACTTGCCAGTTTACAACTGATCTAGGAGCTCATTAGCTCTGTAAATGGGGTGCACGTTAGTCCTGGTAATGGTATTGAGCCCACGGTAGTCAACACATAATGAAAGTTCAGGAGTAGGAGCACTTGCTCTTTAGTACTGATCAGCAGTATTAAAGTGCGCAGAAACACTAAACCAGCACAAGCAATATCCAGAGAACCACAAAAACCTGGAGGCCGGAAGTAAAAAGACAGGAGAAACACACCAATAGATGCCAGGTCTAACATACTCGTACCTAATCACTTATATTTCTGGTACTCATGAAACAGGAATGCTGTAATCAGAAGAGAAATGCCTCCATGTATAGGAAAAGCAACAGGTGGATTTTCACTAACATATAATGGGGTTCCCTTAATGTTTCAAATACTTAATGAAGAGTCTGTGGATTTTTTTATAGTCTTTGTTTTAAAGAAATAATTGGAGACATTAAGCGGATCAATGGCTTTACCCACTCAACACTGTGTAGCAAGTAAGCCCGACCAAACGTAAGAAATCCCAATAAGGAAAATAACTTCTTCAACATATCAGGAGGCTGCAAGATAGCACATTTTTGTCGGAAATATGATGCCAGTCATTTGCCCTCAGTGGATAATTCATACTCAAGAAAATTCACAGTAAGGTGCACAACTTTAGATTTCTTAACACTCATTTTGTCACCATGTGATGCCAATATTGTCACTATCTGGTCCACCCTAGTCAGTTATGTGTTTAAGTCATTATCAGTGAGGTAAATTTAATTGATGTAATATAGAGCCTTGATATCTAGTTTTAAGATCTCCTTAATATGTGGTATAAATAAACTGGGGCTAATCTTGTTTCCCATAGGGAGGCTCTTTAAGTAATATTGAATTCCATCAAAACTGAAGGTGGTAACTTGCTCTCAGGTACTAGGTTTTGACCAAAAACCCATTGTAAATGTCTAAGATTGTTCTGTATTTTTTTTGTATCAGGTTTGTCATTAAACCTGTGCTGTGCTCACTTTCAAACACATATGTCTGTGAGTGTGTGAGTTCAGATTTCTATAACCTAAAATTATTCTATTTGATTTGTGTAACAAATTGGATTACTGGTTGACTGGGGTGTGAGCCCTGGTTAAGTAGCATCCAGAGTCCTTGTGAGGGTGAAGCACATGCAAATACCAAATGAACCTATGCTCAACTTTGAGGTAACGTGGCACAGAGCAGTTAGGCTTAATATGGAGGAAATGTGGAAAGTATTTATGGCACACTTCAAATATAAATAAAGTAAAAAGCACTAAACAAAAAGGATCACGTGGCAAGTTAGGACAATAGAGTACCTTTCAATAAATAAAACAAGACCTTAAGACAAAAATCCAATTAGTAGGACCAGAGATATTCAGTTTTAACAATTTCAGTGAAAATAGTAACAAAAAGCACAAAGCGCCAACTGTGTCTATCTGGTCACTCGGGACTGGCAAAAAGTCATAAGTTCAGGCTGAACGCAATGGAGTGCGGGCCGATTACAGGGTCCCAGTTAGGCTCGCTGAACAAAGAACCTTAAATCCTGCATTTCAGAGCAATGCAGGGGCCTGTGTCAAAGATGTGTCACACAGCAGAGGCATTGCATCTGTTCTGTGATGTGACAAGGTGGCAATGTGAGGTACTGCATAACCATTGGGAATTCAGTCAATGAGAGAGCTTGTGTGGTGAAGTCTGACATCATGGTGCGTTGAGCAGTCATGCCAATTTGTCAGTTTTGAGGAGCTACGAGGCTGTGATGCAGAGTCCATCATCGTGATGGTTGCCATCAATGAGGATGTGAGGTCTGCCCCGAGGGTACATCATGCTGTGATGGTTCTGAGCCGGATGCAGGCTGCGCTGTCGATGAGGATCTTTGCTACAGGGATCGATGCATACAACAGCAGAGATGCATTTGCTCTGCTTGGGGTTACGCTGCACAGCAGAGGAGATGGGTTGGAGCCGCTGGGTCCATAGAATCTGGCAGACACATCAAGACCACTTGCAAGGGTCAAGTACTGGGTTGCACCACTTGACAGGGTAGACTTACAGATAGCTGAGTCGAGGTGCTAGGTTCATGGTTTCTGGAGCCTTCTGTCCCTCAGGCTGAAGTCAGGAGGCCAACCAACTAACTGTTGGGGTCTCTATTGTGGTGCTTGGTTCAACAGATACAGGTCAAGTCCTTCTCACCCAGGCATGAGGGCAGCAGTCCTTCAGATCAGCAGTCCAACAGAGTGGCAGTCCCTTCAGTAGCACAGCAGTCCTGTATCCACAGGTCCAGAATTGTACTGAGGAGGTGGCATCTGGAGTCCAATACATATACCCAATTCTGCCTTTGAAATATGGGAAGTTTCTAGTGGCTTTTTTTGTGAGTGTGCCCTGCCTCCCCTGCAGTGGTCCCAGATTAACTGCAAGGAATATGCAACTCTTTGTGTGGAGGCAGGTCACATACCTTTTAAGTGTTGTTAGGGCCGGGCCCAGTCCCTCTTTCCCATCCTGCCAGTGTTGGCTCAACCGGGCACACTTAAGCTCCCAATTGTATGTGACTGTCTAGGAGGAATACATAAAGCCCACCTGTCAACAACACTCAGTCTTGTGAACAAAGATAGGCTTCAAGCATTATATGGTGTAAGACCGGAAAATACCAGTTATCTAAGTGTGACATTTTCAAAATTGTAATTTAAAATCCTGCATCACCATTAGTCAGGATTCTTCATTACAATTCCAAAGACACCAAACATGAATAGATTACCTGTTTCCATTTACTAATCATAGCTCATTAAACATAACAAAGTAACTTCAATGTTATCTTATGGGAGATGTAGGTCTTACAGTGGTGAAAAACAATTTTGAGAGCTTTTCACTACCAGGGTGTGTACACCTTAAAAGGGCATGTGTAACACTTTAAATAGTTGCACCCTTCCCTATAGGCTGTATGGGGCTTACCTTAGGGGTGACATATATGTATGAAAAAGGAAGGTTTGGGATCAGCAAAAGTTCTATTTTGCCAATTCGAATGGGCAGTTTAACTGCAAACATAGTCTGCAATGGCAGGCCTGCGACGTGTTTGAAGTACTACTTAAGTAGTTTGCACAATCAATGCTGCAGGCTCATTGACGGCATTTAATCTACAGGCCCTGCGCACAGGCAGTGAAACTTTACCAATTCTACCATGTTTTAACTAGAGTACATAAGCACTTTAACACTGGTTAGCAGTTGAAAAGTGTACAAAGTCAAGTAAGCGAAACAGGACGTCAGAAGGCAAAGGGGGAAAGCCACACTAAGGATACCAGGTCTAACAATACGTCTAATTTTAAAAGGTGAAAAAGAGGATTATTCATTGGAGAATTACAAGACCCTAAATGCTGTGATATGGTAACTGATATAATATTGCTTTTATAGTTTACTTTTTTTCTAGTGTTGTGTGGATCCCGGCTTTGGCATAGTTCTACAAGGTGGGCTTTCACACCCACAGGTGACACCGGTGAATTTGTTTAAATGCATTAACAGTGAAAGACAGATTATTGTAGCCCCACAGAACACTACTTAATGTATTGCTGGAATAGAGTTATTGCTTTTAGGTTACTAATAATCCCTATGAAGGGATCAGGGGCACTGTGGTAATGGTGACAAACCTATTTCAGTATTCACAATATCACACACACACTGCCGTAAGAAGAATGAATACTTTTACGTAAAAGTATTTATTACTACAGGAGTGTTTGAAATGGGATTTCCGGCTGGCTAAGGCTTGCGCCATAGTCAGTCATAGACCACCATTCCTAAGTCAGGGCAAGGAAGTTACCCGCCAAGATAACCTCTGCTCACCCCCTTGGTAGCTTGGCACAAGCAGTCAGGCTTATCTAAGAGGCGATGTGTAATGCGTTTGCGCGCGCACCCAGCAACAACACCCAAGGCCCACCACAAAGGAAACTCCACACAAGGGTATATATCAAAATAGTCTTTGTATTCTACCACAAACATTAGATAATAAACATGTACTTTACAGGGTGCCATGGGCACGGGCAGAATTTACAGGGGATATATGTACAGGACAGGGCCACATGGACCACTGTCAGGAATAATCACTTTTAGAATTAGCACATAGAACATAATCCTACTGTAGTACCAAAACAGCATATATAGCACACAACCAGTACTCACTGGTAACAGGTAAACACCACCTACGCAATCCTACAGCACTTTAGGTAAATATCACGCAGGGCACCATGACCTCACTAACATTACTCTTCTAGGGCAAACAACCTCCTAGGCATAAAAACACATACTTAGAGGCATGGGCAAAAGCATTACTTCAATCCCATTAGGCAAGAAATCACATCTGGGCAAAACACATTTTTAGAGGCCATTGCATCAATCACATTAGGCAGGAAATCACATCTGCGCAAAACACATAGGACCAAATATTTACCCTATGCAAGGGCACAACACAAGAACTGTCCCCCAGGCCCACTGGCCTCTCTGGGTCTGAAACGCCCTGTGTCCCAATGTCAGGGTGGCTGCGCAGGCAGCCAAGGGAAGATTGCGCAGAACCTAAACGTAGCAGCTGCCCACTAAGTGCTGGGCAGCTGTAGGATCTCTTCTGGGCTCAAAGGAACAGGGGGGGGGGGCAAAACCAACGTGTGAGCCTCGTGGGCCCGACGCACTGTCACCTCACTGGGGGAATGGCTCGCTGCCAGCTGGGGCCGCTCTACCACACGCAAATGCCCCCGAGAGCCTCTCAGGGCTCGAATTACCAAAAATGCGCCCGAGCCTCGCAGGCTCTAAATAACAAACATGTCCCCTGAGCCCCTCGTGGGCTCTTAAGTACCATGGCGTGCCCTGGAGCCTTGTGGGCTCTGTGAGAAAATGCGGGCCGTCGTTGGAGCCCCTCCTCTGGGGGCTCAGGACTACGAAAATGCCCCTGGTGCGTCGGAGTCCCCTCCCTGGGGACTCGAAATGCTACGATGCCACCAAGAGCCTTGCAGGCTCTCACACAAATATGCCCCCTTAAATGTGGCCGACAATCCAAGCTAGCACCGGCAGGAGGGGAGGGGCAGGCACCGACGGTGTGCCCCGACGCCCAACACACGGAAAACAGAGGCCCCACTCACCGGCTTCTCCTTGGGTGAGAGGAAGTCTCCACTGGACTCCGTCGGTATCTCCTCTGGTCTTGTGGCGGCTGGTGCTCCTCTCGCCGGTCCGGGGCTTTGGGGCTCTCCTTAACACAGGAGAGCCCTCGCTTGGTGCTGGCCTCTTGCCCGGTCCTCTCCTGGGACCGGAGCCGTGTAGGGCTGACGGCGAGTTGGGAGACAGCTTCCTCCCGCCTGGGGGAAGCAGAAACGGCGCCGGCTCACCTCTATGGCACCGGAGCACGGGGAGGGCTCCCGTCAGCTTCCAGTTTCTTCCTTCCGCTTCCGGGTCACCGCGGACAGCGCGGCAGCCCTCAGTGTACTCCTGGTCGGCTACTGCGGGGCAACACGAGGGGTAGGCACCCTCCAACGGTATAATACGAAACGGGGTGAGCACCCGGAATTAATTAATAAAAATAGGCGCAAAATATGCGGCAGGCAATGCGGGGTGAGCACCCGTGCCGCAAGTTAGCAAAAAGGGGGATCCCCACGCCGGGGAATCCCTCGAGACAGGCAGCTCAGCGCTACCAGCAGCGCTGCCTTCAGAGCGCCCCCAGGCGCTACAACAATACAGAAGTAAGGGCACAGCACTCCCCAGCGCTGGGATGCCCCAAAGCCCAGCAAAAAGTCCTTCAGGAGGTGGGGGGGGGCCAAGGCTGGGCCCAGAACCAGCTCACAGGGTCCTCCTAGGCAGGGAGGCAATCCCCAGTGGCGGTCCTCCTGGCGCCCAGCAGCAGCCCCCCTAGGAAAAAGGATCCAGGAAGAGAACACATTGTCTCAGGGTGCAGGGTGGGGGAGAAACCAGTCACAGCTGGTTTTGGAGTACTTTGTTTTCCCCAGCCACCCTTTCCATTCACCAGGCAAGCTAGGGTCATTAGACGCACCACAGGGGGCGGAGCCAGCATTGTGTGGGGAAAGCCCAGCCCTATTCAGGACCCAGGTGCACCCCTCCCTCACAGCATGCATGCTAATCTCTCCACTCACCACCGGGCAGACCCATCCAGACTCCTGGAGCCAGGCTCCCCAGCCAGCTCCAGACAATCACACGCCAGCACATTCACTGCACACACACACCAATGTATAGAAGTGGCACTTCCACACTAGACACATACACACCGCATGCATCATTGCGCAGCATTCAATCCCACGAGTTTGCACATACCAAACTCGAGCCTGCACTCCCCACACATCAGGAATTAACATGGACACACACATTCCCCATGCATTCCTATGGGAGGGCAGGCCAGTCTCACTACACGCACGCACTTTGCTCTGGGACACAGATCACATACTAAAGCAAAAAGATTAGGGGTGAACCTGCCAGAAGGGCCAAGTCCAACAAGGAGCAACATGTTTCTCAGTATGTCAAGCACAAGTACTCAAAAAAACATGAAGGCACATCAGAAATAACGAGAATAAGATTAACATTTCTAAAATATTTAGAATGTCATCTAGAACCTAAAACCTACTTCTGAGCCCTACACTTCAAAAACATGGAAAGTGGAACAACATGCAGTCCAGAGTTTCTTAGAGAGAGGAGATGCACTGCATACCTTGTTGGAGCAAAAGCTGTCTTCTTTAGCAGAAGCTTGAAGAGAGTGTTCCCTGCAAAAGGCACACACCCTGTGGTAGCAGTCTTCCTCCGGCACTCAGCTTTATTGGTTTCAGGTGAGAGGTAGCATCCGTGGAGTTAGGAGTGTGCTGGCACTTGGTGAGATAGTCTCTGGCAGAGTCTTGTTATAAAAAATCTGGGTGAAGGGCCCCTCCTGAAGAGTGATCAAGTGGGAGTCCTTATATAGAAATTGGAATTCATGACATAAGTTTCGGAATGTCTGACATAGATTATGAGCCTCAAGGTGTGCATCCCAGATATTTCCTTATGAACAAGATGAAAGGAAATCAATTCAGACAAGACTGTTCCGGCTAGATGTCTGTATTTGTGCATCAAATGGCAGACATGACAATGATTCTGCATAAATTTAGGGAAGATGATGACCTCCATTGTCTGAAATTGGGAATGGTGTGACTTCATTACATACGATGGAGAACTGCCTACATAAAATCGAGACAGACCTTAGGGAATTTACGTCACTGGCTTCATTGGATATTGAGCCAGCACTTGGGGCTCACTACACAAGGTAATAACATGTGGAATACAGTGTTTACCACCACACTTTTCTACAGCCCATACTCTTACATAATGTTCCTTGATATCATCAGATTCTGTAGAAGAAAAGGATATCTGTATAATCTCCAATCTTCGGAGTGATTTCCTTGCAAAGATCAGAGGCCAGTTATCTTAGGCTGGTTTGATGTGGTAGGCTTCAGAAAAATGCCGCCAGAAGATTGCATTAATGGCATGCTGTATAGCTCCCTCAATTTGTATATCCATATTATAAACCTTAATATTTAGGGAGAGCCGTCCCTTAAAAGAAAAACTCATGATCAGCTGGCTCAACTCCTCTCAAATCTGGATTAAGAGTGGATATTCTAGAAGTCTGGCAGACCTGTTGTGAAAACCTGGTGTGAAGAGCCTCTCTAATCAAACTCAGTGGTTAATTCAATGGTTTTATAGAAGGTGGACCACTGACATTTAGTTTACGTTGACTAATTTTATAGGGACTTTCCAATAATCAGAGATGTAAATGGTCAAAAGCAGCAGGATGAAAATACATCAACTTGGACTACATGTTTACCTTACATGTCTACTGTCAATCCCAGAAACATAGAAAGTGTGTAGCTTGTTGCTAACCTGTCTCACCTGATGTTTCAACAAAGTCATTGCTTAGATGAAATGACACTTTTAAAAGAACACTTTTAAAAGTTCTGTGAAAGATAATGACATGCTGAATATGGACCCGGCAGACAGGTTAACATAATGGTCTGACTTTTGGGATTCACAACTTGTTCATGGTTTAGCTTTCCTCTCACTGGATATAGTGCCAGTATGTCTATATGGACAAGGACTGGGTCTTTCTAGTTGTCCTCTAACATCGCTTGTAACAGAGCGGGCCCTTTTGAAGTAAATTACGTTTTCTGATGTGCTGGCTGCAATCTGACCAGTGACTATTCCCATTTGAGCCTATTCATTGGGGCAACATGCCATTTCTCATGTCATATATGTTCCACTTTTAAATATTATGCCACAATTTTATCATCACATTGTACTTAGGGGTGACTTATTTAGTCATTAGAATCAGGTGTTCCTACATGTGAAAGGGGTGATTTTGACATGGTGCAATCTGTTAATATCAGCTACGCAGGGCAGGCCAAAAGCTATGTTTCCAGTATCACTGAATGGCACAATAAGTGCTACAGTCTACAGGTGGCACTACAATTACTGTGCCTTGGGTGTATTTCCACATCATGGACTGTGACGTTGTAGGAAAACTAAATGCAGCAATCAAGGTTAAGTCAATTTTGATGTTTAACGGGGGAACACAGGCGCTTTAATGCTGTTTAGCTGTGTTAAAACGTACAAAGTTCTAATGTCAGCAAAACAGATCGGGAAGAAATTGGAGAGAAATAACACACAAAGTCTATAATTTCCTACATTTATCTTAAGGGAATATCCTGAAAATGTCATAGACTCATCACCATGCACAGACAGAGGCACACAATAATACATTATCTCATCCTCACTTGTGATAAAACATTAGCCATTGGGTTTCATGTTTGTCGGTAATTATATCATCTGTAAAACTGGTACAGCTTGTCATCTCTCTGCCCCTGCCATCTGTGAGAAAAAGTACCCTTTAGCGTGGTCAATCACATTTTTTAGCTGAATTTTACTGATGGCTTTTAAACTTTGCACACTAGGGCACTGCTGCCCAATGCCCAGGGTATGTCCTCTGATCCGGAATAACCTTTGGAATTGATTAGTACCTTACTAATTTAAACGTCTTAAAAGGGCATGCTATATGGTGTAGATACTGCACCAATGACAAAGTTAATTCAAATGTCCCACGTGACCTGCAGCACCTATTGTGCCACACATTAGCTTGACAAGGAAAATATATCTTCAGTCCTACCATTTTAGCATGACTTCTACAGTGTAACCTGTTAAAATAATCCCGTTAGACAGGAAAAAAGTCTCCCTCTTAAATATTGCTGAGTCACCACTAAGTAATCCCACAAGGAATGGTATTTAAAAATGGGATCTGCAGAAAGTTAATATTACAATGTCCCTTCAGTGACTAGGCCCTTAAAGCTATTTTCATGGGGATAAGCCTATCTGTCCTATGTAGAGTACAGATTTAAATACTAATACTGAATCTTCAGAACGGGACCAGCTGTAAAAAGACATAAACCACTATTTTAACAACTAATACAATCCAATTCAATGGTAGCTGGATTATTAATAAATAGTAAGTAAATATAACCTTTATAAAGTTACCCTTTAGCTGCCTAAAATGTCAGACGGTTAATTATCATTAGCCTCTGCCAACTTGTAGCCTGTGCCCAGCCAGAAAAAATGTGAAAGAGATGTGAAATTCCTACCAAATGCATACAATGGGCTGACCTGACATGAACCGGCACAGATTACTTGTTGGTGCTCAATAAAACATGTAGGGTGTGGGCTGTGCCCCTCCTATTGGCACCACAGTGTCACATGACATCACTGTCTGAAGCACATGTGAAAGTTGTGTTCCCTACAAAGGGAGAAAATAGGATATCAGGAAATTCTAGAGTATCCCCTGTTTGTATGCCGAAGGATCATGCTATTGTCCTTCAAGACATGTGTCTCTGGGTTAGTTGTGGATACAATGCCTGCTTCAAACTAGATGTGATTTTACTATTACATAAGGGACAACACACGGATTGAGACAAATGTCCCAAAGTCAGCATGCACAGCTGCGCCCTAAGGCTTCAAAGTACACATAATAAACAAACCTATGTCAAAAAGAATTGACTTAAAGAAAAAGTCGAATAATGAAGTTAATCACTCTTCTTCCAAACAAGCAGATGTTTATGCAGTTCATTTAAGAAAATAGTATGTTTCACAAATGTTGACATCGCACTTGAAGATTTAACCCCTTCAGCGCTAATGACAAGGGTAACTCGTCATGGAGTTTCCATTGATTTCAATGGAAAGTCAATGGAGCTCCTTGAACACCCTTAGCAGCCAAGTGGTTAATGACAAGGTCAAATCTTTACAAAATATGTATCCATAGTAGCTTTTCAGAAGACCTAATGCATTTCGGGTAAAATACCCTTCTTCAGGGCTAACTGCAGATAAAGAAAGCAGCTTATAAGTCATTTTCGGGCTTAGTAAAAATATAGGTCGTGACCATAGTACCCATAGACTGTGAGTCTCCCAACAGTGATGCAAATGTGTTTGGGAACAATTGCAATCATGCCTTTCCATAGTTAGAGAGTTACTCAAGAAAATAAAAGATACAGCATGCACCAGATGTGACACCGGGAGCTAGCCGAGAACAAATTGAGATACATGCCACTGTGATCACTACATAAGTAAAAAAGTGCTACAGACTTGATTACAACCCTTTTCTGTGAACTAAAGTGTGCTGAAAAACCAATCAGAGCTGATAGTTGAAATATTTGAATGTCATAAAATATGTACATATATCAAAACTGCACAGAGGGACATCAACGAATCAACACAGCAAAAAAATGCAACAAGCAAACCAACATCAACCCTGATATTGTGTGCTTAGTGCAAACCCAAAAAGCCCCAAATCCAAATACCAGACTGGATGAAGAGGTAATGAAAAAACAGCCAGATAATCAAGAGGCTAACCAAACTGGTGGCATTCCCCGTGTGTGCAACGTTAGGAACAAGGCGTACTTACTATAACTAGGTGAATACAAACAAGAACGTCCAGACATGTTGTGCATGCAGGGTCATAAAAATAACCATAGAAAACATACTAAAACCAGTAGAGTTGCCAACCCAGACAAAAGGAAGGAAAATATAAAAAATATAGAAAGAAGAAGAAATGCAACAGGAAAACCTCCCTATGTAGTAAAAATAATTATTATCTCTCTTACAACAATGAGTTAAACACATGGTAAACCCAAATTCTCAAATTGCAAATACCATTATCAACTCTGAAAATTGTGACAAGAGAAATGATACTCTATAACATACTCTGTAACATATGAACTTAAAACCTATTGATTAAGTCTTCAGTATGCTAATTATAAAAAATGTTATAGTGCTAGAGATGATCTAGTCCTGCACTGTCATTTGAGCAAACAACAACAAGACTTTTCACAATGCACATAAGTGAACATGTAGACTGCTGATATAACACTGTAACAGGTTTCAAATGTTCTCATATACACCACATATTATCAGCAGTAAACACCATCCTTAATACAATGAAATATATTCCTTGCTATGACAATAAGAATGTTGGAGGTAAATGACGCTTGTTGGCAACCTTCCCCACTTAAAAAGTGAATAAAATGATAAAATAACAAAATAATGGCATGATCAATATTCTAAAACACCCCATATATGTATCCCTGGTGCATGTCTTGTGCATTTATACGTGTAATCCATGAAGTTTGAAGAAATTACATTTTTCTGCTTAATGTTCATTTGAGCATGTAGCCAGTGTTGTCAAATGAATTATAAAGGTAGATCTACTAGAAGAAACATTGAAGTGTAAAAGTAACCAGCTACTAAATGAAGCTGAGAAATCACTATGTTTTTAAAGGAAGCATGCCATATACGACTTATCATTGAGTCCCCTGGGCCATAAGGTGTCAAGGTATTTAATCTAGAATGTCTCACGTTGGGATAGGAATTTTGTATGTTGAACCCCGCTCTGTCTGGAACAGACTCCAACACTGAGAATCACAGCTGTGCCGTAGAATGTTTGCTATTGATCCAGTGCAGTACTAGTGATGAGTTAGGGTTTCTAAGTCTGATCAGGCTTTTATGCTCAGTTATGCAGACCTTCACTTTCCTCTCCATTTTGTCCACATAGAGAAGACCACATGGGTAGTTGATTTCATACATAACCCTCTGGTAGTTGCATCTGCAGAATATTTTAAGCAAATTTGTCTCCCAGACAGAGGAGGCAAGATGGTCTTGCTCATGATGACATTATTGCAATGGATACATTTGTGACATTTCCCCATGCCTCTGTGTTTGTCATCCCTGGTTTGTTTTGGAGAGGACAAAATCTCCTTCAGATTCCTGGTTCTTGTGTAAACAAATATGGGTTGGGTTGATGCTGGAAAAAACATTTGGAATCAGGTTCCGATTGTAATAACTCCTATCTGTGAAAGATAATGCGTTTAATCAATTTAGACAGTGTCGAAAAATTTTAAACAAACACATCCAGATTTGCAGACCCTTTGCTTTGTCTCTGTAAAGGTTTTGCTCTCTCCCTGGAGGACATATCCACCATAGAGCTGTGTCCAATACTTCAGGTGGATAGCCTCACCTCAAGAACTGCTCTTTAAAAAGATACAGTTGTGGCATTGGTTTCTTCATCAAATGTGATGCGTTTTGCTCGTGTGAACCATGAAAAAGGTAGATGGCGTTTCACTGATGGCGGATGAAAACTATTGAACAGAATCATGCTATTGAGGTCTGTTGGCTCCCTAAAAGCCAATGTTCTTATTTCTGAGGTTGTAAGGACAATCTCCACATCCAAGAGCCCTCTAGGCAACAAGGTGTCAAGATATTTAATCCAGAATGTCTTACGTTTAGGCAAGAATCGCCATCTTGGCAGTAAAACAATTTGAACCATTGCGCAAATGGGTAGGTCAGAGCCTACCTCGTGCTCGCCACTGTGCTAAAAATAAAGAGAGCAAGAAGTGGGAGACGCTTTTTCTCCCATAATGCGGCTAGGCTGTGGTATGCACTCCCCCCCCACATACGTTAGGGATCTAACCATCTGCCTTTTCGAAAATTACTTAAAACCTGACTTTTCAAATTCACTGTCCGGTAAAGTTGTTTTCTTGGTCCGCGTCTGCAAACAGCGCTGGGAGACATTAGGGTAGCTATGCGCTCTATAAATGTTTCTTTAATTTCATTTCATTCAGGGCCTGAAAGCCTCTACTCCACTGATCAGAAAGGAACTAAGAGTGTCTTCGGGTGTCCTCCACCCACAGACTGGTGAATGCTACAAAGCTTGACTCTCAACCAACCTTCCACAGAACACTGCTGGACTTGCGAAAGGATATTAGGCTGACTGAACCTGCTGCACTTGGCACATGTGAGAATGATTTTGGAGGTTGGTTCTCCTTCCACTTGAAATCCAAGGACAGAAAGATATCCAAGACTCATGAGTCTGATCCGCTGGGTGGCTCCAGGCACATAAAAATCTCAAGAGGACATTCCTGTGAAGAATCCCAGCTGCCTAGTGGCGACTGGACCTTTGTTGTTGCCCTTTGCCTCACACCCTGAGATTGTCTAAGTGCTTCCCCTGAGGGTCTGTAGGCCTTAAAGTGTGCTTCTTTGGTTGTTTGGTTGCCAAAAGAAGTTTGGTAACTTTTTCAAACCTTTTGCTCCAATACAAGGCTTCAGGGCTTCAACCAACTGCAAAAGGTACCCTACCAGCAGTTCCACAGCATCATATTCAATGTCAGGTTAGTCCTGAATAGAAAAGAGTTTTCAGATTGATGCATTGATTTATCTTTAATAGGACTGATGCAGTGCAATAGTGGGCCTACGCATCTGGCGGGGCACACTCTGGACTTGATTCTCTCCAATTTTTCTGGAATTAAATGTTATACGCCTATACAGACTAATTGGACAGATCATTTTGTTCTTGAGTTTTTTTTTTTTTTTTTTTTTTTTTTCCAAAACCTTTATTGCACTTAGCATATTACACAGCGGATCGCCTACAACCCCATGGGCCGGCCGCTATATCGTGTAAGTTAGACATGATTCAAATTTGCAATGTAATGAAGAAAGCAACATTGTTGTCAAGTGTCCAGTAGAGCATATTACACAGTAAAAGTGCATTCGATACAGCATTATCAACGTTAGAAGTGGTTTTGGTGGCATTTTGTCTTTTTTGAAAAACAACAAACTCCAAACCTAAAACAGTAGGAATGATAGTACGATCCGACTTAGGTCAACGCAGTTCCTCTCGGGAGAGGTATATTCCCTCCCCTTGCTCCAGTGTGCTAGTGCCCCAGTTCACCCCCCGTTTCCGTCCACCCTCCTCCCCATTCAGCATGTCGAAAGAGGGGACGCATGCAATAGCCCCGCTCGCTTTCCTGCCCATCCACTGCAACCCAGGTCACCCCCCCTCTTCCTCATCGCCAGAGTCCTCTGGTTCGTCGTCTTCTAAAGGATCACAAATGTCCCCCCTGTAACCATTCCATTTCAGCCATACTTTGTTCCATTTCCTCGGGCAGGCTCGACCGGAGTACACCGCCCTCTCGGTCACCATCACCGCATCCATGTGTAGACACCATTGGGATTTGGACGGGAGGTCTGCCACCCCCCATCGCTGTGCTATGTCTCGCTTTGCCATCATTAACCCCACCGTGACCCAGAGTCGTTCATACCTAGACAGGTCAGTGGGTTCCCAAATGTTAAGTAAGCACCTCCGCGGGTCGGGCAGCAGGGACCGATTCAGTGTTTGGGAGATCGTACGTAGTATTTGTTTCCAATATTCCTGTATCCTGGGACATTCCCATATAGTGTGGAAAAAGGTGCCCTCCTCCCCACACCCACGGAGGCAATATGGATGTGGCGCCCTATGTATGCGGTGTAGCATGTACCTCGTGTAATAAACCCTGTGCAGGACCTTGAACTGCACTAGGCGCATACGCGCTGAGATGCCCACCTCTTTGGGGGAGCCAAGAGCTGCATTCCATTCATGTTCATCCATGTCCCCTACGTCCTCTTCCCATTTCCCTTTGAGTTGGAGTGTTGGATCCGGGGAGTTATTAAGCAATTTACGGTACGTGAGCGACGTCGCCCTTTCTAGCATGCAGTCAGTGAGGAGGCGGTCCTCCAGAGGCGAGGATTCGGGCAGAGATGTGTCGGGGGGTAGGGCCGCGAGCAATGCATGTCGTATTTGAATGTATCTATAAAGCTCCCTGTCACCCAAACCATACAATTCTTTTAAGCGGTCGAAGGGTATCACAGTATTCCTCTCCCATAAGTCACCCACCGTGGAAATGCCTATCGTGTCCCAGTGCTCAAAACCCTTAGTGTTCCTCATAGTACCTAGTGCCCGCGAGTCCCATAGCGGAGTCAACCTGGTGAGCCTCCCCTTCCAACCCAGTGCCGCTGTCGCCGTGTGCCATATTTGAACAGTTAATTTAGTGGGGCCCACTAAGGCCCGTACCTTACGGCGGTCGTACAACGGACCCAGCAAGGTATCCATGCCCAACTGATCCCTATCCAACTGGAAGGCAGGTTCGGTATGCGGGGCGTGAATCCATTGGTTTATTGGCTTCAGGTGTGCAGCCCAGTAGTACAACTTAAGATTTGGCAGTGCAATACCTCCATCGTACCAATCCCTATGCAGCTTCGATTGCGCCACGCGCGCAGGGAGGTTACCCCACAGAAGGGTCGAGACTAGAGCAGCTACTTTCTGGAAGAATCGTGGTGTCACGGGATAGGGTGTATTTTCGAGGACATACAAGAAACGCGGCAGTGCCATCATCTTATAGAGCGCTGCCCTGCCCAAGAGTGTCAGCGGCAGGTCAGACCAGAATTTGACATCTCGTTTCAGCCTGTCCAGGTGGGGTTTCAAGTTTTTATCTACAAATTCAACCGGATCTCTGGTGACGTGGATCCCTAGGTATTTAAAGGAAGAACCCGCCTGCTTCAGCGGGCACGTGTCGGACAGAATCGGGGCCGGGCCCCGCAAGACGTACAGCTCAGATTTGGTCCAGTTCAACGCATAGCCAGAAACGCTGCCATACGTATCACAGATATTTAGCAACGCCGGCACCCCATCCACAGGGTCTGTCAGGTAAAGCAGCATATCATCTGCATATAATGACAGACGGTCTTCCCATCCCCCCCTCCACCTTATGCCCTTGAGAAGCGGTGAGGTTCTCAGAAGGGTCGCAAGAGGTTCCAAAGAGATTGCAAACAGCAGGGGCGAAAGAGGGCACCCCTGTCGTGTGCCCCTCCCCAACGGAAATGTACGTGATATATGGCCGTTAGCCACCACCTGTGCCACCGGGTCGGTGTACAGTAGTTTGACCCATGCAATGAAGCGAGGGCCGAATCCCAAACGGCTCAATGTTTCAAACAGGTATTCCCACTCTACCAGATCAAAGGCCATTTTGGCGTCCAGGGCCAAAATCACTGCTGGCGTGTCGATAGTGTCCGCCCTAGCCAATATCCCGTGTAACCGCCGTAGATTTAGTGAGGTGTTTCTATGTGGCATAAATCCGGACTGGTCCGGATGTATAATTGATGACAGATGGGGCAGGAGCCTTTGTGCCAGGAGTTTAGCCAATATCTTCGCTTCGGCGTTAAGTAAGGAGATAGGCCGATAGGAGGAACACTCATCCGGCGGTTTGCCGGGTTTGGGGATGGCCACGATGGTCGCTGCCCGCTGGTCTGGCGGGAGGAGACCCCCCTCCAGACAATCCGCATACATCCCTAACAGATGCACACTGAGGGTCTCAGGCAATGCTTGGTACCATTCAATGGGTATGCCATTTGGGCCCATTGCTTTTCCCGGATGTAGAGCCTTAATTGCCATCTGGATTTCATCGACAGTAATGTCTGCCTCCAGCTCATCTGAGGCCTCCTGTGACAACGTCTGGACCTCTATCGGAGCCAAGAGGGCCCTGGCCCTTTCAGCGGTGACCACACACTCCGGGGTGTATACTCGCTCAAAATGGGTCGCCAGCAACTCTGTGATTTGCCGCGGATCCGTATGTATCACCCCTCTCTCATCTTTCAGACTTTGGATTCCCCTAAAGCTGCCCTCTCGCCTATCAAGCCACGCCAGCATTTTTCCAGCTTTTTCTCCCACCTCATAAATTCTATTACGAGTGTCGGCTAAGTGACCCTTCACCAGCTGACGCAAGTGATCAGCATATAATTGTTGCTGGAGGGTGAGGGCGTGAAGGCCGGCGGGAGAGGGGTTATTCTCATGGGTTTCGGTTTGTTCCAGCAGCGCCACCTCCAGCTCGTCCAGTTCCCGCGACAGCTGCCTTCTATGCCCCGTGATGGAGTTGATTGCTTGCCCTCTTAGAACCGTTTTGTAGGCTTCCCAGAGCACTGCCGGGGAGTGCACCGAATGTATGTTTTCAAGGAAGTACTGCTTCGTTGTGTTTGTAAGAGCCTTACGGACCTGTGGGACCTTGAGGTATGTAGCACTAATGGGGTAAATGCGTTTTCGTGCACTAGTCTGTGAGGAGAGTGACAACGTGAGTGGTGAGTGGTCGGAAATCCCCCTCGGGTGAATCCCCATTGCATCAACATAGCGGAGGCCCTCCCCCAGTGATAGGAAGTAGTCAATGCGCGACAGGCTGCCATGCACCGTAGAGTGTAAAGTGTATTGTTGCGCGCTGGGGTGTAAGTGTCTCCAGATGTCAGTCAAACCCATGGATGCCGCGAAGCGCCGGAAGTAGGAGTCCCCCCTCTGTGGAGCAGGCGCAGGGTGTTTGTCCAATTGCGCGTCCATGACAGCATTAAAATCTCCCCCTAGAATGATCTCACCCTCGGGGAGAGTCAAAAGGAATTCTCCCAGGTTCGGGAGGTGGACCGACTGCAAAGCTGGTGGAATATATACAGACACCACATTGAAGAGTCTCCCCTCCCATTGCCCATGCAAGGCTGCGAAGCATCCCTGGTCATCGGTCTTAGTCGACAAGGGAAGGAATCGGGAGTTCTTTTGTACTAATATACCAGACCCCCTGGATCCCTACGTAAACTCAGAGTGAACCCACATTTTATAGCCACGTCTATCCAGGGCTTTCGCCGCCCCCCCTACCAAATGGGTCTCTTGCAGCAGGGCCAAGGCTGGTCGCAGGCGCTTAATTGCAGTCAGTACCAACCCCCGTTTAACCTTGTCACCCAAGCCTCTCACATTCCAGGACATTAAACATAAGGGAGGGCAATGTGAGTCAGTGGACCCCACGTCCACTACCGGGCCAGTATTATCAGCCATCAGTGCTTAGAGTGTTCGGGGTGTATCGGTTGAAAGGCTGAATCGCATTCATGGCCGTGCCCCTGCACAGCAAAGAAGAAGGGAACATTACGGGGGCATAGTATCGCTGTCTTTCCCCAGCAACATGCACTGGCGCACACAAGGGTTAAAGCAGTGACCCCGACCGCTTGCACACATTCCTAACAGTAACAAAAACAGTTCAGAACAATCCCCCCTCCCTGCCCCCCTGCCAAACGGACTTCGAACTGCCCGCCACCCCAACCAAGCAGAGTGCTTTACCCTTCCCATAACCAGAGTACTTGCGTGTAGGGGGGAGAGTGTCTCCCCGGGCTGGCGGCCTCCCTGTAGGCTGTCGGGGCGGCCATGCCAGAGTCTACGTGCAGCAGTTCAAACAGCAATTCACATCGGGAGTCAGTAATCTTTAGTGATGCAGAGTTCGGGGTAGGAGTCATTCGGCCCCACCTCCTCCTTCAAATCCATGGGACGGAGACCGCTCCAGTCTCTCTCCTCGACCAGACGTCTGGGAGTCCGTTCTGCTGCCACCCCTACGATCGTGATCCGGCCTATGCGTCTTGCGTTGTCTCCCAACAGTGTGCCAGCCCTCCAGCCAGTCCCGGGCCGTTTCAGGGTTATCGAAAAACCACACCTTTTTGTCCGCGACCACTCGAAGTTTAGCCGGGAATAACATGGAGTACGGCAGTTCCTTCTCTCTCAGGGTCTTTTTCACTTCTAGGAACGTTCTCCTCCGTCTGGCCACTTCCGCCGTGTAATCCGGAAAGAAAGCAATCTTCGAGTTTTGTATTTGTATGGCCGGCGCCACCCTTGCGGCCTGCAGAATGGCGTCCCGGTCGCGGAAATTGAACAACCTGGTCAGTATTGGACGCGGCGTGCCTCCCGTCTTGGGCTTTCCTCCCGGAACTCGATGGGCCCTTTCAACCGAAAAGAAGTTCGAGAGCCCCTTAGGTTGTAGCCGGGTCTTGACTAAGTCCTCCACATAGAGGTCTAGTGCCCCCGTGTCTTCCGATTCCGGCACACCTAAAATACGGACATTGTTACGTCTGGAACGGCCTTCCTGGTCATCCAACTTGTCTTTAAGCAGCTTGTTATCCGCCTGCAGTCGTTCCACCGCCGTCTGTAATTCGGACACATCCTCGACCAGCGACTTGGTGACCACTTCAACCTGTTTGACCCTTTCGTTCATCTTTTGGAGATCCGCCCGTATCAGGGTGACTTCAGTCGCCGTGGCACCCACCGTCGCCTGCACCTGGGCCAGCGCCGCCAGGACGTCATCAAGCGTGGCTTTCTTTGCACCATCCGTCTCTGCCACTTTACCAGCCGATATTCGTTGCTCCTGGGGCGGTGACTGTCTGTTGTATGCAAACTTGTCCAGTTTGGCTTGGGCGGAAGCGTTTTTTGTGCCCCTGTGTGTCATGGCGTAGGCTGGTCCCGCCAAAAAAGGGGGTGGGAGGGGTGCCTTCGGTCGCGCCGGTCCGCGCAGGTGGACACACAATGAAGTCGAGGACGTCCCCTCGCAAGTACACACCAGGGGGGGGGGTTGTCGCCCCTGCCGACGCCACTCCTCGGCTATTTGCCGGTTGTGCTCCGAATCTGCACCCCAGCTGCACTCCGGATTATGGCCTCATGGTGGGCCTCGTGGATCGCCCCTCCTCAGTGCCTCTGCTGTGCAATGGTGTCCGGTCCCCCGCCCTGTCAATGGAACTGGTAGCAGGGGTCCTACCGGCGCCCTCGATGAAGTGGCTGCACCCGATACACTTGGCCCCCTCTCTGCTGGCTCCGCGAAGATTAACTGGCCGGTACCCGGCCCTGCCGCATCTTGTTGGGGGCAGCGGGAAAGCGATGTCTCCGAGGCGCTGTCTGCACCTCCGGGTGAAACGCGTGGGCCCGGGCAGGACAAGGGCTGCAGTCGAGCGTCCCCAGGGCCCGACGGCACTGGATGGGGCTCCGTGGGTGCTCGGATCGACTCACCCGGCGCACCGGCACTTCCGGCCTCCCCTCCTCCGGCTCCAGGCCACTTCCGGTCGGTTGCCGGCGTTCTGTGGCTCCGCGGCTGCAGCGCTGCAGGCAGGCCCGGCTCCTCCTCTACGTGCAGTCGGTGATTCCACTCCCGGCGAAGCCTCTGCCGCTCCCAAAATTTCGGCAATGGTAGCCGCACGGTCTCTGGGTCTGGTCCGCCCCACCCAGCTGGTGAGGGAAGGATATGTGACGCGGATTGATGCGGGAAGCCGCTTCTTCCCGGGAGCCTCCCTAAGCCGCGGCCGCCATCATCGGCTGCTAGCCACGCCCCCTTGTTCTTGAGTTTTCGATGCCAAAGATGGATACTTGTTCCAACTATTCTTCACAAATTCCTGCTCAGCGAAGACAATGGCATAAAATAACAGATGCAAATTTCAAAAAGGTTTATGTTGCCCCACTGATTTTAGCTACTGATGATATTAATACTGCCCTTTTAAAATACGATTTGGCCATTCATACTGCGGTGAAGCAGATTGCCCCGCTAAAAACATTTAAAAAGCGCTCTGCCAGGAAACAGGAAGTATGGTTTTCTGAAGAGCTGCGGAGCCTTAAACGCATTGCTAGGAAAACCGAGAAGGTATGGAGAAAGTCACACCTGGAAAGAGATAAAATGAAATATCAAATGGCGTTAAACATCTATCATAAGGCCATTCGATCCGCACGTAAGGACCATGTTACCTCGCAATTGGAGGCAGCAGGCAATGATCCGAAAGTACTCTTCCAGATTGTAAATACATTTTTAAAACCTGTGGCATGCGAAAGTGCGGATATGGCATTCCAACATCTTTGTGACAATATCTCGTGTTTCTTTACCGAGAAAATTGATGCTATCTATGAGAAGATACAGGCACTCATGCCACCTATTAGTCAGGATGTCCATATATCAGTGCAAAAAACACAAAGGGCCTTGACTCACAACTCAGCAGGGCTGAGCCAACAATAGTATAATTAAACAAAACAGATGCCAGTGCCGAGAGATTCGCTTCAAACCTAACCAGGTCACAGAAACAATTGTTATGAATGTAGCATAAACAATTTGCGTAACGAATTGCAGCATATGAATTTATTAATACTTCTTTTTTAGTTTCTTCACTTTTTTTACACACAAGTATTCGTGCATGGAAATACAAAAATTCTTTTATATACAGACTATATACAAAAACGATTACCACAATAAAATTTGACATATACACACTTCAAACATTCTTGGCCGTGCATTCAACTAAACCATTCATACAAACAACAAAAAAACAATAGTTGGTCTTGGTGTCAAATGGACTAAGGTTATAAATTCCAGGGATTAGTCCTTATCGTTTTACAATGACAGGGTCTTTGATAGAAAAACTCAGAAGAGTAACCAAAAACTCGTATTATTCACTAACAGCCGTTGTGAACAGAGCTTTTTAAATGACTCAAGACCAAATGGGTCGACGCGTTTCAAACCCCGCAGAGTGCCGGGGTTCTCATCAGGACCACAAATGACGCTGCAACAGATAAAAAGACATAGCTTTAGAATCGTGATCTAAGTAAAGAGACTGGACCCCTATGCTACATACTGGCCGCCTTGTCATACCTTAATTCCTTTGTTTCAAATCCTCATTCAAACAAGTTGTATTTCCAGGGGAAGTGCGCGCGGAAGCTGCGAAAGGGTGAGAAGACAAACAAACGCTGCATTTAGTCAACACATACACCCACTGTGTCAGTTCCTAATGTGTCCACTCTCTCAGTGTAACGATGTACCTGCTCGGCCAGTGGCGTGTGAATCGCCGAAGGATAGGTCTCGTGGCAGGCGCTTGAGGCGGGGGGGGCGAGTCACTCCGCTATGGACGAAAAAAGGAAGTCAGACAAGTGCTAACCAAACGCATGGTTCCTATGATTAAACTACGTGGTCGGAGTGAGTGCGCCACATACCAAAAGCCGTGGCTTGAGCACTTCAGGCGAGATGGCTGCGTGCTTCGACTTCACTCGTTTCAGTGATAGCGGCCGTCTCACCAGTTGCTTCCTGGTTTGTAAACATTGGCCCGGTGGTGATTCTGGGAATTGTAGTGTGGTTTGTTGAATCGGGTAGGACAGCCCGGTGCAGCTAGGTACTGGCTTGGCGGAGGTGAGGAGGTGGAAGGGATCATATGTGTCAGAAAGGGTGCCCTCTTAGGGTTGTGAATTTGTGTGATATCACGCTGTGAAATCACTACTCCACATCACTGGGTACTGAGCCTTAAACTCATCAGACATGAACTAATTGTTCGGTTTGTAAATCTCTGAGATTTCGTTGAGGCCCCTTAGTGCAGTATTAAATTTCATAATAAGTAGCGCCTCACGCTGACATAACGTTGCGTCTACGTCTCCTCCACGCGGGTCCCTTTCTATTTTGGAAAGGACTGTCCATCTCAGGTCCGTTTGTTGGTGTTTTTTACTTATCCAATGGTTGACCAGAGGGGCATTCTCAATTCCTCTCCGAATTCTGGATTTATGTTGTGTTATGCGCTGTCTCACTTCCTGCGTGGTTTTCCCTATGTAAACCAACGGGCATGGGCACACAATCGCATAGACGACATTTCTGGTCTTACAGTTCGTGAAAGATTCATGTTTCCAATGAATGTTGTTGAATGTGAAAACTGAATCCTCTATTGTCTCTTCACAGCATGTGCAAGTCCCGCACTTATGGTGACCTTTGGTTGGAGGAAATCCAAATAAACTTCTTAATGTTGGAGTTTTTTCAATCGGAAGAGCTGCTCTTACAATATGGTTAGAAACACTTTTCTCCTTTTTGTAGGCAAATAATGGGGGTACTGCGAATTCTTCATGTAGATCTTTCAATAGATGCCAATTGGACATTATTAGTTTTTTATGTTGGTTTGCTGCTGGACAAAAGGTCGTGACACACACCAGTCTTTTCAGATCTTGTTTGACTTTCCTTTCCAGCAATGTTTCTCGTGGTATCCACCAAGCTCTTTTAAGGGAGTTTTTTAGTAATTTTTTAGGGTAACCCCTCTGGATCAGGCGCTCCTTTAGAAGGCCTGCATGTTCAAAGTACTCCTCTTTCTTTGAACAATTCCGACGGATCCTGAGAAATTGTCCGAACGGAAGGTTTTGTCTTAGACTGCGTGGGTGATTACTAGAAAAATGTAAGGCTTTATTTCTGTCTGTTGGTTTGCGAAATAAAGTGGAACCTAAACCTCCTTCTTGGGGTTCCACTTTGACGTCCAGAAACGTGATGGATTTGTCGGATGCCGTACACGTGAACTTGATATCATTCATTCGCAGATTGCCCCGCTAAAAACATTTAAAAAGCGCTCTGCCAGGAAACAGGAAGTATGGTTTTCTGAAGAGCTGCGAAGCCTTAAACGCATTGCTAGGAAAACCGAGAAGGTATGGAGAAAGTCACACCTGGAAAGAGATAAAATGAAATATCAAATGGCGTTAAACATCTATCATAAGGCCATTCGATCCGCACTTAAGGACCATGTTACCTCGCAATTGGAGGCAGCAGGCAATGATCCGAAAGTACTCTTCCAGATTGTAAATACATTTTTAAAACCTGTGGCATGCGAAAGTGCGGATATGGCATCCCAACATCTTTGTGACAATATCTCGTGTTTCTTTACCGAGAAAATTGATGCTATCTATGAGAAGATAGAGGCACTCATTCCACCTATTAGTCAGGATGTCCATATATCAGTGCAAGCAGTTGTCACCAATTCCAATACCTTCTATAATTTTCCTGAGATCTCCTTGCTAGAGGTTGAGATGTTGACCAATAACATCAAAAGTGGGAGCCCGTCCGATCTATTACCAGCCAGACTAATGGGAACGTTGGGGCAAACACTTGGTTCACATATTCAGAGCCTGGTGAATCTCTCATTAACTACAGGATGTGTCCCACGAGAATGGAAAAGGGCCCTAGTCAGACCTATTAGGAAGAACATCTCCTCCCCTTGGACTAATATGTCTAATCTTAGGCCGATCTCTCTGTTGCCCTTTTTGGGTAAAATCATCGAAAAGCACACTAATAAGCATTTGTCCAACTTCCTGGAACAATCTGGAAGCCTTGATCCTTCACAGTCAGGTTTCAGGCCAAAATATAGCACTGAAACGGCCCTGCTGTCGATAACGGATGATCTCCGCATGTACCAGGATGGTGGTTATTCCGTTATCCTGGTACTGCTGGATTTATCGGCAGCGTTTGATACCATTTCGCATAACATCTTGATCGAACGACTGACTGTGAATGGACTCGGTGGCAAGGCATTGGACTGGATAAAGAGCTTTCTCTCCGACTGCACCCAATGTGTCACCATGGGTGACTTAAGGTCGGATGAGGTTAAGATCACCAAGGGGGTTCCACAGGGCTCGTGTCTGAGCCCAACCCTTTTTAACGCCTACGTGGCCCCCTTGGCAGATATAACAAGAGCCTTTGGTTTCTGTCCAGTGTCTTATGCTGACGATACTCAGCTGCTCTTTCCCTTTAAATCACTAACACCGGAGGTTATACAATCTTTCTCCGAGGGGATGAAAGCCGTATCCCAGTGGATGTCCTCCAACTTTCTTCAGTGTAATGTTGGTAAGAATGAGGTGATGCTTTTCGGTGAGGCTAAGATTCAATGGTCTCCTGACTGGTGGCCGCTAGACTTAGGTCCTGTTCCCGAACCTAAACAAATAATCAAGAACCTGGGGGTACGGTTGGAACCGGAGCTGACTATGAAACACCATGGTAACACTACAGTGGGATCTTGCTTCCACATGATAGGTCTCCTCCGTAGAATATTTCCATTCCTCCCGGACTCCATCAGAAGAACTTTGCTTCAGGCTTTAGTGATCAGCCGACTTGATTATTGTAATGGTCTCCTGGCAGGTGCAAATGAAGAGGTGCTAGACCGACTGCAAGTGGTGCAGAACACAGCAGCCAGGCTAGTCCTCAATGCCCCCCCCAGTTCTCCATCTAAACCACTGTTGGACAAACTACATTGGTTGTCCATACGTCAAAGGGTGAGGTTTAAGACCTGTTGTACCATACATAAAGGTTTACATAACTTAGGACCGGCCTACTTGGCTAATAAATTTGTATCATATGTCCCCACACGCACACTAAGGTCAAGTGAGCAGTTGCTACTGAGGGTACCTAAGATCAGCAGGACCAGACTGGGTGGAAGGGCTCTGTCAGTGGTGGGTCCTATCTTGTGGAACACTCTCCCACTCTTATTGAGAGAATGCTCCGACCATCTCCTTTTCAGGAAACAACTGAAAACTTTTCTGTTTAAACAAAATTAGCCACAGCTTTGTATATATGTAATCATTTCATTCATTTGTTTTTAGAAACTTAGTAAGATTTCCAGACATTTGCTTCCTGCTGTTCTAAGCGCGGAGATACTCTTTCGGGAGTCTATTCCTAGCGCTATACAAACCCGCAAATAAATAAATAAATAAAGATGCTTGGAATCATTTTCAGACTTTTCTAATTCCAGGCCCCATTGGAGCCAATCAACTTGGTGTATTCAATCCAAGCTCCATCGCGGCTGACCTCAAATTGTGCTTAGGTTAACCATTTACCATGAACATTGACTGTGACTGGCATGTTGCACTTTTTTGCTATATTTTCACTTAATTGTTTTAAACTTCACATTTCTGGTTTCTCTGAAAGGGATTTTGTTGTTTTGGTAATCATAGCTTCTTACATTTTTCTCTGTTTTTATAAATTGGAGTTGTGTTTTCGACTTGTTAGCTGCTTTGGTACATCTAAAAGCTTTACACATTTTTGTTAAGTTAAGCCTGTCTGCTCTGTGCCATATCTACAAGGGATTGAAATGTCTACCTGGACCTAACAGGATAATGAATGTATTATTTGTGAAGGATATCGACCTAACAGCTGTAGGGTCTTCCATCCAACTTTTTGTCTACCTCCTCCATTTGTTTGTCCTCGTTTTTACTAGTATCAGGACTCTGTGCACTTTACCACCACTAACCAGTGCTAGAGTTCTTGTGCTCTGTCCCTTAAACATTGAAACATTGAAACATTGGCTTATCCTCAATTGGCATATTTTGTTTACTTATGATGCACCTAGTAAAGTTCACCACATGTGCCCAGGGTCTGTAAATTAAATTCTACTTATGGACCTGCAGCACTGATTGTGCCACCCACTTAGGTAGTCATTTAACCATGCCTCAGTTCTGCCATTGCAGAGCCTGTGTGTGCAGTTTTGCCCTGCCATGCAAACTTGGCAAAATACTTATTCCCTATCACATGGGTGACGATGGAACCTTGGGACCAGACTAGCGTTCAATATGGCCTAACCTCCTTCCCCTCACCTATCACGCCACTGTTTGATAATCCATATTTCACTCCGGGAGTGGGCTCCGGGGCATTAGCGAGATGGCGGCTGATCAGCTGCTGCTCTATGGGACATATGCTTGACGAGGAGGGAGTTATCCCCTTTACACAACTAAGCTTGGACTGCGCCCCCCCGGAAACCGAATGCCTCCACTATATGCAGCTCTGCCATTGGTTTTTACACCCGAACCATAGACCTACCATGCAGAAACACCTTTCCCACTATGAGCAATGGTTGATCACTGAATCTTCAGATGGGTTCACCATAATAGACATATGTATAAAGCTTTCCAAAATTGGTGGGAAAGGGACCTAGGCAGGCAGTTCAGTGATACACAATGTGAAGAGATATTTTACAGGGCCAGACGTATGACCTGGCGTGCAACACTCACAGAAAAACTCATCAAAGGGGTCACATACTGGTACAACACTGTCTGTCTACATAAGGATAACCCAACTTGGGTTGTGGAATGCTTCAGAGACTGTGGGGCTCAGGGGACTTTGGTACACCTACTCTGGGAATAACCAAGGCTGTTTCCCCACTGGACACAGGGCCTTGATGACGTAGATTTTTACCTACGTTCCCCTCATATGTCATACTGGGCTTACTCAACCCACTTATGCACCCACTTTAATCCAGGTGGTGAAACAGATAGGTTTAGCTCTAGGGGCAGCTATACAGAATGTCCTTTCACAATGGGAGGCACCAAGAATACCCACTCACCTGAGATGGTTGCAACGGTTGTGGCGAATTCTAAGTATTGGAAAAGATATCCTTAATACTTGCCAACCATGGTGCCTCCTTCAGAGTACTGTGGCGACCTTATTTGTCTCTGCTTTCACAAGACTTCTGAGAATTAACATGCCCTGAATATATTCACATCCTGGGTTTTTCGGAGACAGACCCGAAAACTTGACTAGCTTAAATCTTGACTGTGTATTGTCGTAGTTGCCCTATATTTTGCACAAGATAAGGAGTGAGTGAGATTGGGTGGGGGTAGGATTTGGGGTTTGGAGCTGGGATTTTTCTATTTAGACACCTGAATGACTAGAATCGTAAGATACTACTAGTGGCTTCGGGATGTATTGATGTCTGTACTAATGGTTTGGGCACTGTCTGAAATCTCAATAAAAATAAAAAATATCTAAACCATTAAATCACAACTGAGTTTGTGTTTTGAATTGTAAGTCTGAAATGCCACTTTTAGAAAGTTGGCATTTTCTGACTTTAGCCATTTGGTGCCTACTGCCTCTGTCTGATAAATTGTCTAGGGTGGTTGACAGCTGGGCTTTGTGTATTTCCTCCAGACAGCCACACACAATGGGAGCATAATGGGTGAGGAAGATGGGAGAGAGGAGCTGGGCACAGCTTCACTTGCACCTGAATAGGTTGTGTCCTAACGCCACACAAAGGGCTGAATAGCACCTGTAGCGAGCCTGGAGACAGAACAGGAAGGGCAGGACCTCTTTGCACTTCATAGCTCTGTATTCTAAATCTCCCCCACTTCAAAGGCCCAACTGGGTATAAGAACTGGACTTCTGCTACCACCAACTCAGTACAGTTCTGGAGACACTGCCAGGAGGAACTTCTGTGCTGCTGAAGGGCTGCCACTTTGCTTCTTTGCTGGAATCCTGCCTTACTGTGTTGTCCTGCTGCTTGCTGTACCCCTTGCCTGGGTGAGATGGACTGGACCTGCATCACTTGATCCCAGACTGACCAGAAGGGTCAGCTTTCAACCACCCTGCTCCTGGACTCTGGCATCTGTGAATCTGCCCTGCCAAGTGGTGCCACCCCAGTCCTGGATCCTTGGAAGTGGGCCTAAGGTGTTTGGTGTGGTGGAACTGATGCATCCTCTGCTGCGAGAGCAGAACCTGAGAATTGCCTCTTCTGCAGGGATCACAATCTGCACACCGCCACTACTGCGTGAGTTGGAACAGATGCAACAGACTTGCATCACCGAATCTTGGGACCAGCGCATTGCCTTCTGAACCACCACTGAGTGCCACTTTTCCCGGTGCCGATTCCTCACATCCCGCATCAACATCCACCTCGGTGACGATGCTACAGCTTTGTATCGCAGCTTCTGCGCTCATCGGAAACCAACACATTACCTCAGCTGTGCAATGCATCCTTGACACTGGCCTTTACATCACAAGCACCTTTATGGGATCCTTGATGATTACAGAAACAGAACATCCCACCATAGCCTTGCCACATCTTGGAACCTATGCAACTTCTCAGCTGCGCAATGCATTTGTGTTTTGGATCCACGCAATGCACTGTATCCATGATTAAGGGTACTTTAGTTCAGCAAGCCTAACTCGGTCCCTGTAGCTGGCCTGTGCTCTATCGTGGTCAGCCTGAACTTTTGACTTCGTCCCCGTTTAGCACAACCAGATATCTCTGTTTGGAGCTTCTTGCTACTAAGCACTAATTTACAGTTTCATCTTTAGAAAATTCATAACTCAAGTTCTACTGCTTGGAGTTTTGTCATTTTGGTCTTGTTTTTCAGATCTGCTTCTCTAACGTGGTGTGGAATATTTTGTGTGGGGTTTTAACTTCTTCATTGTTTGAAATGTTAAACAAATTCTTTACACCTTGCCTTTATGTCAAACCCGACTGCTCCCTAACCAGGATTGCGTTTGCTGCGTGACCAGGTCATATACTTCAGTCAACCAAGAACCCAATCGCTAACAGAGGACACCAATCCACCCCAAATAATTAACCACTTTCTTACCATAGTGGTTCTCTATGCCAAGTCTTTCTGCTTCTTAATTGACCAGTAGATAACAATGGTAACACCACACTTCTTCAAGAATTGTCTGAGTTGCCTCATTCCAACTCAGACCATCCGCTCCCCTCTCTGATCTCATAACTACTATGCAAGAGTTTATCACACCTGAATAGCGTTGCACTGCTAACTGGATTCACAAACGGCTCAAGCGCCTTTCTAAGCTATTTGCCATGCTGTGGCATGACTTGTAAAATGTGCTGAGAAATCTGAACAGATTCATTCTATTATCAAAGACCTGCAGAGCCATTTCCCTAAAGCCAGAACACACTTCAAAATAGCTCACACTATCCAAAAAACTCTACATCTAGGTATGCCACCAACTTGAATGATAAAGTCCATACCACTGGAGAAAAAGGAAACTCCAGAACGAAACCCCCAAAACTTGACCCTACAATTCTCTCTCTTGTAAAACTTTGCTACATTCACTCTTGTTGTATTTCTTGATCCACGTGAAGTGCTGTGGTGCCCATGTGGCTAGGGTATCATTATACAAACACTTTAATCAAACAGTAATTAGTATGATTGCTACTATTTATTCATAATGGTTTTGCAAAACATTGCTTGAAAGTTGCACTACTTATGAATGGTTTCGACTGCAATTATTACAGGAAGTCATTATACAATGGCTACTTAGTTAACAGTTATAAATCAGTAAATTAAAACCTATCACCATGAATCTGGATAAAGAAAATCGGTTTCCCTGCTCACACACATAGGCATTGTGTCAAGAGGCAATCTTTAAATGCAGGGTTAATGCCAATTAGAACATTGGAATGTTGGGAGCTCCATTGAACACAATGGAGTGCTCTGGGCTTATAATGGCTGGTATAAGCCTGGAGCTCCAACATTCCAATGTTTCTTTGTTCACAGCTCTGGCTGTGAACAAAGGCTTCAGGGACCCTGAGGGGATTCCAATCCCCTCACGCTCCCATAAGGCTTTGTTCTTTTTTGTTATAACATTCTGTCCTCTAGTGGCAGAATGTTCTAATAGCCTTATAGCCCTTCGTAGTCAGGCTATACCGGCTATTAAAGTCCCTCTCCCTTGTTAAAGGCCCTCGCCTTCGGCTCGGGGCCTTTAACGCTGGAGAGGGCCTTTAATAGCCGGTATAGCCCTCTACGGCGGGCTATAAGGCTATATGAATATTTTCTTTCTGCACCAATACTAAAAAAAAGAGTAAAACCTTCAAAAAGACTTACCGGTCTTTCATAGAAGCAATTATAGCAAAGTAGGTTCAACATCAGCATTCCCACCACATTTATAGAAAGCTGAGCTTGTCTGCTACCTTGAGTATAGGGATAAAAATTGGACAGGCTCTGTTCTATGACATGACTGTACACAAAATAGCATAAAGGTTTGTCTTGCTTTTTAGCTAGCAAAACCTTTTCAACACTAATGATGTTTAGAGGTGAAGGGACTGCATTGATGCTGTCATTTTGTTTAATAAACTGAATACAATTGTTAAAGATAAATAATAAAATATTTTTTTTTAAAAAAGAGATGAAGGGAGGGTGTGGCCAAGATGAAGGACTAGTGAGTTGCATTTCCCGGCTGCTCCCCGCTCCTGGCTACTTCGCCCCGCCACTTCCACGCTTTGGGCCCCATTAGCCATACCATTAGTCGCGGAACCGTGGTGGGCAACCACGGGGGACTCCGGGAGCTGTGCGTCTCAGAGCAGGGGACTGACCAGATGAACGGAGCCGACCCTGAGACCCAGAGCAGTCGGGAGGCAAAATGGCACCGCACCTGCTGCAGCCAAAACCGGCAGCTAGTCGCATCCTGAGGCAAGGGTCTCATCAGTGCACTAGACAGGCACACCAGATGGCAATTTAGAGATGGCAACTGCACAAACCAGGGAGGCCGGAGCCACCACAGAGCCCGAAGGGATCAAGGGAGGGGCCTGCACACCTGCGGCCCTTGGAATCGGGGAGCCTTGACCGTGGCAGGGAGCTCCAAGGTGAGACAGAGGGAGGCAGGGCCGCTGCCCAGTGCACGGCAAGAACTAGGGATCGCCCGGAGACCTTGCCCAGCAACCCAATATTATAGACCCCGGGGATCCCACGAAGGAGGACGCAGCCCGGTGCCCACTGAGCCGATAACTACACCTGAGCGGAGGGGGTGGCTCGTGTGGCTACAGCAAGCCGGCTACTGTCTGAGCCCAAGGCGCGCTGTGAACTAGCAGTGGGGCAGTCCACAGTGAGGTCTGGTGTACCCTGTGATCCTGGCAGTGAGAGGTGGAGCAACAAAGGGCAGCGGCGGCACACAACACCATCGTCCACCGAGTAGAGACGCCCGACTCTCGGCCAGTAAAATCTTCTGGCGAAGAGGCAGCAACAACTGCAGGGGCCGCGTGGAGGGCCCGGAGACAGGAGTGAGCAGCAGGTGGGCATTTCAGTACCCTCCCTGAGCACCCGCGCACCCCCAAGCACGCTGTAGCAGGGAGAGGCCTGTGCCCAGTTACCGGCGGGCCCCCCTGAGGCCTGACGTAGAGCAGCAAGGGAGCAGCCAGCAGTGAGGCCTGGTGCAACCTATGATTCTGGCAGTGAGAGGGATAGCACCAAAGGGAAACAACGGCAAGCAAGACTCGCGTCCGCCGAGCAGTGACGCCCTATTCTTGGCCAGAGATATCGCCTGGCGGAGGTCAACAACAAAGGCAAGGGCCGCGTGGACTGCCCAACGATCAGCGTGAGCAGTGGGTGGGCATAGTAGCAGTCTCCCTGAGATTCCCAGGCACCCCAAAGCACATCGTAGCAAAGACAGGCCTGTGACTGGTGTCCCGGGTCTAGCATATAATTCGGCCAGCGGAGAGGCCACACACATGGGCCTGCAGAGACCATAGGAAGATCACTCACATTGCGGAGCTCCTCCCTCAGTAGGGCAACAACGCAGGGGTGAATAAAATTGAACTTTCCCGGACTACAGGCCCGGGTGACGCCACTATCGGAGTGGGTATACTCAGCATTGAACAGAAGGGCCCTCCAAGATACAGATAATCACGGAGAACGCTGAGAGCCACACCAGTGGAGCCACCATTCATGGAGACAAATTGGCTGGCGGGTAGGAGCAGAAGAGTGGGAACAGATAGGTGGCCTGCGACGATACAAGGCACAGGTGACGGCTTTGATGGAGAAGAGACTCAGTCCTTCGCTGAGGCCTGACCTTGATCATCACTATGTCCTCAGTGAGAGGGAAGAAGGAACAGACATTGAAAGAAATGCTATGTAAAGGCTCCCTATCCGGGGAGAAAGAAAGGCTGATCATCCCCAGCACCGCAATCGCAGCAGACCTGGAGGAAAGGGAGGTCCTGATCACTCGTTCCTTTCTGGAGTCACTATTTAATACGCTGAGAGATGACTTTCAAACAATCAAAAGTGAGGTTGCCGGGGAAGTAAAAGAGATAAGCTGTGATGTAGACGTGATTGGCGAAAGAGTAGTGGCTATAGAGGACCAAGAACAGGCCAGAAATGAGGAAGGGGAGCAGCTCCAACAGGAGGTGATTCACCTGCGGAAGCAACATATCGACCTACTGGCGCACACCGAAGATCTCGAAAACCGCTCGAAGCGGAACAACATCCGAGTGAGGGGAGTGCCTTTGGACACAGAGGGGCCTGACATGGCCAAGTATTTACAAGGGATGTTCCGAGACATCTTGGGAGTGACACCAGACTTTGAAATTCGCATTGATCAGGCTCACCAAGTGGGATTGAGGAGACGGGCTCCTGCTCCCCCGGCGGATATCTTGGCCCTTCTTCCTGATTACACCTTCAAGGAGCGCATTCTGCGAGAGCTAGGGCCAAACAACCAATCAAATATCAGGGACACTCCATTGCCCTCTTCCAAGACCTGGCTGCCATAACTTTGCAGAAAAGGAGGGAGTTTAAAGAAGTGACTGCACACCTGAGAGAACAAGGGGGGGCTTACTCATGGGGTCACCCCTTTCGATTGATTTTCAAATTGAATGGTAAGCTGTGTCAACTCTGGTCCCTCCAGTAAACATGCAAGGTACTTGGCCTGGAGGAGGTGAGGAGGCAAGCACTCGAGAGCGAAAACCCACAGGAGCAAAATGGCAGAGAGTGCGACGTAGGCGATCGCCTGCTCCGGGGCTGGGGCCGGGCGCTAACACCACAGCGCAAGAGCGACAGGCAGACCTAGAAACTGTAGTAAAGGACACAGCATCCTCAGGCAGCCCATGACTTTCATCAGGGGCACTTATGCATAGTAATTACCTTGATCTGGGGCGTGTGAGAGGGCAGGGGGATCCGGCAAACTTGGACCACACATGCTCCCGAATAATCTTTTTTCCAAATGCCCGCGTCTTTGGGTGACAGGCACTGGACAATATCTGGGGATTTTGGGCTTTTCAGTTGGGGTTAGGGAGGGGGAGGGGGCAGCTGGTGTGCTACAATGAGGGGCAAAGGGGCCAGGATCAGGGACAGAGGTACATGATATAGCGTGACAGAGGACATGCATGCAAGGCTACGGAATAAGGTCACGCAGAACAGCAGATTGAGCTCACAATAGTCCCACGTGACAGTCCACCCTCCAGGTAGTTGCTCTCAATGTGAAAGGGCTTACCAACCCTCTAAAACGAAGAGCCATTTTGTCCTATCTGGAGTACCTAGGGGCTGATGTGTGTCTTCTACAGGAGACCCATCTCCTCCCCAAGGATTGGCATCGGATGAAGTCCTGGGCTTTTCCCCAGCAATTCTTTTCTTCCACATCAGACAAGAAAGCGGGGGTGGCAATACTGGTAGCCAGGAACTTTGGGGGGACAAAGTGGCAGAAGCTGTGGGTGGGGGTTCTCCCCTCATCGTGGGATCTATCTATGCACCCATCTCAGGCCAGGAGAGATTTCTGACAACATCACTCTTGGAGGTCCTGAGCTCACAGGAACTGCGAATAGTGGAATAGGGGGGTTCTCAACCCGGTCATAGATATGGAGATGGATAGCTCTGGCCAATGCTTCGGCCAGAGGGGAGCATTGTCCAATGCATGGAAGGAGTGGTTGAGGGAGTGAGGGCTGGTGGACCTGTGGTGGGTGGCTCATCCCCAGTCCTCACAATTTTCCTTCTATTCCCACACGCACCACAACAATGCCCGACTGAACCACCTAATAGGCTCCTTGGAGCTGAATGAGCTAGTGGACATAGTGAACATCATACCAGCAGCACTATTCGACCACGATGCAGTGACGGTGACCCTCAACATGCCCCAAATCCACAGATAGAAAGGGAACAGGCTGCTTTGAGAATTTACTGCGTAGGGCGGGAGTGACACAACAAATTCACAAATGCATTACTGTTACTTGGTGACAAACGATTCCCCTGACACTTCCCTAGCAACGTTGTGGGGGGCCCTCAATGCGGTTGTGAGGGGGGAGCTGATCGCTATCTCTGCAGCTGAAAACAGGGAGCGCAAGGACAAACAGGAACTTCTCATGACGCAAGTGGTGCAGTTGGAAAGGGTACATAGTTGGACAGGTGCGATCAGAGTGTGGTGCCAATTGAAGGCGGCAAGGGCACAATTGGCAGAACTCGACCTCGATAGGGCTGAATATGCGGCCCTTCGGCTGAAACACTCCTGTTATATTGGAGGAGACAAGATAGGGCGCCTCTTGGCGAGTACGCTTAGGGCCCACACCAAATGGATTAAAGTTCATGCTCTCCTGAATGCTAGGGGGAGAAGGTCAAAAGCAACACCAAGATAGCGGGAGCCTTCCAGGACTTCTACTCAGCGCTATATGAAAAAGACTCGCGCCTAAGCCCCGAGGTGGACTCCTATTTACAGGGGGCCAACACGACGGCACTGAATAACGCAGGGGCGGAAGCCTTAGATGCACCTATTGTTAGGAGAAGGGCCAACTTCCACGGGAGCGAAGACAAATCCCCACACCTCCAAGACACAGCAGCAGGAATGCGCTAACAAGGTAGACCACACTCCTATCTGTTGTATCCTAAAAGTATGAGGGAATTTACCCAAGGAGTGTCCACCACTCTCCTCATACGTGGGGTAACAGAATAGTAGAAAAGGCGTCTCCGGGAGGGGTGGTCCAGGCTAGGAAACAAAGATCAAGTTAGGAATAGACACAATCCCTATGCTTACATGAAACACCATAAAACATTGACAAGTGTGATCACTCATGGATCTTACCCCAAGTGTAGATCGGGCCGGCGTCAACGATGAGTCCAGGCAATCAGGGAGGGGTCCAACAGGACTCACGAAGGACTCAACACACCTCTGACGCAAAGCAAATGGTAAGGGTAGGTGAGGTGAACTGGCCGGCTGACTAAAGAGGACCAGGCCAGCGGAGCAGTAACACCAAAACACCAGACAAAACACACACTAAACAGAAAAGGAGTGAGGGGCACCAACCGGCTGCACAGGGGGCGAATACAGCGGAGCAGCACCCACTCAGGAGGTGAGACACCCGGCCCCTAGGAGGATAGGGCGGAGCGCTCACTCTCAAGAGGAAAAACCACTAAAGTAAAGGGGCAAACCAAAGAGGTAACAGTGGTAGCAAAACCAGTATAAAGCAGAGAGTGAACCGATAACGCCCGCAAAATGCGTGAGGAATAGCAGGGCGTCGCATTCACTGAAAACGAAGCGGAAAAGAATACCGCTTTCACAACCAGACACCACACGCACACTCACAGGGCAGAAAAGCGAGTAGCAGAGGGTCAGGAGAATCAGGTATCAGGCGACTAGAAGACAGAGCCGAGCAGAGCTCTAGACGGCAGCAAAGCAACTCGAACAGGAACCAGGAAGTGGGAAGGGGGCGTGGTCACAGCAAGTAAGCCAAGCAATGATGGGAGGGCCCAGCTCCTCCTTATCCCACTTAGGGAGCGTCAGGAAAGTACGGATTTTGACGCTAAGGGGTCAACTGAAAATGCACGAACCAGAATGAAGCACACTTGCCAATGTTAATTCCTAACAGTACCCCTCCTTAAAGATCTATTCACAGGACCTGGCTTTGTGGGGTGCAATCTGTGGAACTGTCGGATCAACCGCACTGCATGTATGTTTTCAGCAGGTTCCCAAGACCTTTCTTCCGGGGGATATCCCACCCAATCAATGAAGTACTGGAGTTTGCCTCGGATTCGTCTGGAATTCAATATTTTGCTGACTTCATATTCTGTTTCTCCTTCTATCTGTACTGGAGGGGGAGGGATTTCAGGGACAAGGGAAGGTATGTATTTTTTGATCAAGGAACTGTGGAACACAGGATGGATCTTCATACATGGGGGGAGCTGGAGTTTAAGTGTGACAGGAGAGAGAATTTTCTCTATTGGGTAGGGTCCTATGAAGCGGGGTTGGAACTTTTTTGACCCTTCCATTCTAAGGTTTTTTGTGGACAGCCACACCTTCTCTCCTATCACGTATACTGGTTCCGTTCTACGATGTTTATCTGCTTGTCTCTTCATTGCTTCTTTAGCCTTTTCTAGCTCTGTCTTGGCTGCTTCCCATGTGCTCTGTATGCGGGCATGTTGTTCCTCTAAAGCGGGTACTGTGTCATCAGGGGGTAACACAATGGGGAGCATTCTAGGGTGTTGGGCTTGAACAAAGTAAAAGGGAGAGACCTTGGTGGCTGCATGACTGGAATTATTATAAGCAAATTCAGCTAAAGGGAGTGCTTGAACCCAGGTAGAAGGAATAGTAGTTAACAAACACCTCAGAAACTGTTCTAAAGTTTGGTTGGTTCTTTCGGTTTGCCCATCTGTTTGAGGGTGATATGCGGTAGAAAGCCTGTGATCAATTCCCAACACCTCACACATTCCTCTCCAGAACTTAGAGACAAATTGGGGACCGCGGTCGGAAATGATAACTGTGGGCAACCCATGTAGTTTCACCACAGAGTCCAAGAAAACAGCCACCAGTTCTTTAGAGGAAGGCACTTTCTTTAGAGGGATGAAATGACTCATTTTAGACAAGAGATCTACTACTACGTAAATGGTGGTATAGCCCTGACATGGTGGTAAATCAGTCATAAAGTCCATACTGATAGTATGCCAGGGTGCAGGGGGTATGGCTATATGCTTTAACAGCCCTGTAGGAGCACAATGAGAAGCCTTTTGGCGGGCGCATATGGCGCAAGCGTGTACATATTCCAAGACGTCTTGAGACAATGACTCCCACCAAAACCATCGGCGACATAACTCAAGAGTCTTCCGCCCACCCGTATGGCCGGCCAAAGGGCTACTATGACACCATACAATGATCTTTTGTCTCAAGGGTGAAGCAGGCACAAACATCTTGTTATCATGGTAATAAATCCCTTCCTTGATGGTGTGAAGAGGATTTTGTAACCATTCATCCGATGGGATGGTGGGTAGTAGGCTTTTGAGGTCTTCTAGAAGTGTGTGATCTTTCTCTCCCACCCCAAGGATCTTATTTTCTGGGATGATGGGAAGCGGTTGTTCTCTGTTGGAATGGTCAGCTAGTCCTAGCCGGGATAACGCATCTGCTTTCCCCTGTTGTGTGCCGGGCCTGTAAGTGATCACAAAATCATATTCACTAAAAAACAATAACCACCTCATCTGTCTGGGCGTGAGTGCTCTGGCGGATTTGAAAAATTGCAGATTTTTATGATCGGAATAAATGGTGACCACATGAGGAGACCCTAACAAATGATGTCGCCATTCTTGGAAGGACAATTTGATGGCCAACAGTTCACGCTCCCCTATGGTGTAGTTTCTTTCTGCAGGCAGCAAGGTCTTGGAAAAATAAGCTATGGGATGCATTTGACCTGTATTTGTGTCTCGCTGGGATAGAATCCCTCCTACAGCATATTGTGATGCGTCAGCCTCCACATAAAAAGGTTGAGAGTTGTCTGCGTGACGGAGAATAGGAGCTGAAGTGAACTTCTCTTTTAAGGCACAAAATGCTTGTTCTGCCTCCAATGTCCAAACAAACGGTACCCCTTTTTTCAATAGTCTTGTGATGGGGGAAACTGTGTCAGAAAACCGATCAATAAAGCGCCGATAAAAATTGGCGAATCCTAGAAAGGATTGTATTTCTCGAACTGAAGTGGGGCTTTTCCATAGTGTCAATGCCTCTACCTTTTTAGGGTCCATTTGAAGGCCACCAGGTTTGATGGTGAAACCCAAGAAATCAACTTCTGAGGTATGAAAGGTGCTTTTGTCCAGTTTGGCATATAACTGGTTCTCCTGCAACTTCTGTAAGATTTTCCGGACATGCTCTATGTGTTCTGCTTCGTTTTGAGAGAATATAAGTATATCATCGATATAAACTATAACGAAAACATCGATGTACTCCCTCAGAATGTCGTTAATAAAATAATGGAATGCCGCCGGGGCATTGCATAACCCGAACGGCATTACACAATATTCATAGAGACCATATTTTGTGCGAAAGGCAGTTTTCCACTCGTCGCCCGGTTTTATCCTGATCAAATGGTAGGCACCCCTGAGATCGATTTTAGTGAAGATTTTCGCCCCTTTTATCTGGTCTAGAAGGACAGGAATAAGAGGAAGGGGGTACTTGTTCTTTATGGTGATTTTGTTCAGGGCTCTATAATCCAGACATGCCCTGAGCCCTCCTTCCTTCTTATCAATAAAAAACAAAGGGGAAGAAACAGGCGACGAGGAAGGACGGATGAAGCCTTTCTCCTTTTCGCTCATGCAATCTATGGTCTAATTTAACAACCAGGTCAATAAAGGAAGCACAATCCTCTGGTGGATCTACTATCTGGGAGAGTAGGTCTTTAAGTTCTTCACCCAACCCCCTGTAAAACAAAGAAGTTATCTTGTCTTCAGGCCAGTGGGTTTCGGCTACTAGGCGATTAAATTGTGTTATGTACGAGAGCAAATCCTTCGACCCTTGTCGAAGGTTTAGTAACTCAGTGTCACTGGCTTGCATGTAGGCGTGCTTAGCAAAAAGACTTCTCATTTTTTCTTTGAACAGGTCAAGGTCATATAACAAGGGATCGTTATTCCGTACCAGCGGCACCGCCCATTCTGCCGCATTCCCGACTAGATAGGATATGATAAACGCTACCTTAGCAGAATCGTCCGGAAAGGACGCGGCTTTGCACAAGAACTGGAGTTGGCACTGGTTCATGAAAACTTCATATTTAGAGCTATCCCCTGTAAATCTTTCGGGCATGGCTAGGGGCACAGGGTTAGGGGTGTTTACCGTGACTTGCACAGGGGAGGTCTGAGGATCAGGGCTAGCTCGTGGGTCTTGTTCTGTTGGGGAAAGTGTAAATTTGGCAGGCTGGATATAACTTTTGCGGACTTTAGGGATGGTGCCTGTTCTCAATTGATGGACTTCCGCAACTAGCCTCTGATTTTCTGTACCTAATCTTCCTACTTCTGTCTGTATGGCCACAAAAGCTGCCATTAAGTCTTCCATGGAAAGGGTCTGTGGGACAGAGCCTGCCGCCTCCATAGATGTGTCGGAATTCATCCTCGCTCAGGGGAAGGAAAATTCGTGGGCTTGGCTTTCTGTTAGGAGAAGGGCCAACTTCCACGGGAGCGAAGACAAATCCCCACACCTCCAAGACACAGCAGCAGGAATGCGCTAACAAGGTAGACCACACTCCTATCTGTTGTATCCTAAAAGTATGAGGGAATTTACCCAAGGAGTGTCCACCACTCTCCTCATACGTGGGGTAACAGAATAGTAGAAAAGGCGTCTCCGGGAGGGGTGGTCCAGGCTAGGAAACAAAGATCAAGTTAGGAATAGACACAATCCCTATGCTTACATGAAACACCATAAAACATTGACAAGTGTGATCACTCATGGATCTTACCCCAAGTGTAGATCGGGCCGGCGTCAACGATGAGTCCAGGCAATCAGGGAGGGGTCCAACAGGACTCACGAAGGACTCAACACACCTCTGACGCAAAGCAAATGGTAAGGGTAGGTGAGGTGAACTGGCCGGCTGACTAAAGAGGACCAGGCCAGCGGAGCAGTAACACCAAAACACCAGACAAAACACACACTAAACAGAAAAGGAGTGAGGGGCACCAACCGGCTGCACAGGGGGCGAATACAGCGGAGCAGCACCCACTCAGGAGGTGAGACACCCGGCCCCTAGGAGGATAGGGCGGAGCGCTCACTCTCAAGAGGAAAAACCACTAAAGTAAAGGGGCAAACCAAAGAGGTAACAGTGGTAGCAAAACCAGTATAAAGCAGAGAGTGAACCGATAACGCCCGCAAAATGCGTGAGGAATAGCAGGGCGTCGCGTTCACTGAAAACGAAGCGGAAAAGAATACCGCTTTCACAACCAGACACCACACGCACACTCACAGGGCAGAAAAGCGAGTAGCAGAGGGTCAGGAGAATCAGGTATCAGGCGACTAGAAGACAGAGCCCAGCAGAGCTCTAGACGGCAGCAAAGCAACTCGAACAGGAACCAGTAAGTGGGAAGGGGGCGTGGTCACAGCAAGTAAGCCAAGCAATGATGGGAGGGCCCAGCTCCTCCTTATCCCACTTAGGGAGCGTCAGGAAAGTACGGATTTTGACGCTAAGGGGTCAACTGAAAATGCACGAACCAGAATGAAGCACACTTGCCAATGTTAATTCCTAACACCTATCAGGATAGATGAGGTGATGGGGCAATTTCTCGCCTCAAGCTTTTGAAATTGCCGGCGCCTGACGGCTTTTCAGCTGGTTTTTACAAGTCCTTTTGTCCACTCCTCGCCCCGGTCCTGACACAGCTTTTTAACTCGTTCACAGGACCCGGAACAATCCCCTCCAATATGTTGGCTGCCGACATAGTGGTACTCCCTAAACCCATGAAAGACTCAATGTGGCTCATACTGCCCGATATCCCTCCTCAACATTGACTTGAAGTTGTTCACTGGGGTCTTAGTGGCCAGGTTGTGTCCATGGATGCCTGGCGTCATCGAACTGGACCAATCGGCCTTCATACACAACCGACAGAGTAGTGACAAAACCAAATGCCTTCTCCACCTCATCGACAAAGCCCACCATACGAAGATGGATGCCCTCCTGTTGTTGGTCGATGCCGAGAAGGCATTTAACAGGGTGAACTCGGGATTTATAGATAAGACTCTAGCTCACTTTGGCGTTGTTGACCGGTTCCGGGCTTGGGTGGCAAGCTGCTACAATAGGCCCACTGCGACAATTAGGGTCAACGGGATAGCCTCTAGACCCTCTGAGATCAAGCGGGGCACGAGACAGGGGTGTCCACTCTCACCCCTCCTCTTTGCGCTATAATTGAAACCATTGGCTCAGAAGATCAAAGACAACCCCGAAATACTGGGCATCCCTTTTGGCGGGGAGAGACACTCTGTGAGGTTATACGCTGATGAAATCCTAGCAGCCCTAGAGAAAGCAGAGCAATACGTACCAGCATTTTTACGCAAACTTTAATCCTTTAGACAGGTTTCTGGTTTTCAGGTGAACGTGGGTAATTCCATGACCCTATGCTTGGGGGCTACAGGTTTGGGATATGGTCCCATATCTGGAACTAGATATAGCCCCATCCATAGCACAAATGGTCATGCATAACTATTCCGAGCTTCTCTCCCAGATCACGAGGGACTTCCAGCAGTGGAAACACCACCAACTGTCACTGCTCGGGTGCATAAAAATGTCCATTCTGCCCAGGGCACTGTACATATTCCAGACTTTACCCGCCTGGCCCCCATCGGAGATGCTTCACAAGTTACAACTGGCAATATAACCTTGTATAGGCAGGGATCTTGTCTTGCCCACAGACCACCGGAGGAGGGAGGGTTGGGGATACCGAATGTACTGGATTCTTTTAGAGCAGCATAACTTAAATATCTGGTAGAATGGAGCCGACCAGAATCTGAAAAGAGATGGCTGTTCCAGGATCCAGGATACAGCGCTGACAAAACTTTACCTATGGAAGGTTCCCTTTTTGAAGAGAGCGGACAGGCTGCCGAATCTTAGGGGTTCACCCATTACGAGTTCCGTGTTGCGCGTATGGGATGGGGTGGCCGTCAGATGGGAGTTGATGTCCTACCCCTCAACGCTGACTCCTTTGTTCAACAACACAGAGTTTAAGCCGGTAAGGGATGAAAGAGCTTTTTCACAGTGGCGGTATTCGGATTGCAAAACGGCGGGGCACTTCTTAGATCTAGATAGGGTCCTCCCTTTCTCGGAAGTATGACAATCATACACCATTCCGCCACTGGCTCCTTCAGCCAGAAGTACTGCCTCACGTGAGCAGGAAACTAATGAAATACGAAAAATGGTTAATGATGAAACATTCAGATAAGAAAATGATCTCTAAATTGTACACCATGTTGAGACCACCTGAAAGACATTGACAGTCAGTTTGAGACTGAAATACCGCAATTTCTGGCTTACACAGTGCTGGGGCTGCCCAACCTGATCACTTATCAGTTGAAATTCGCTGTCTGACACACACAGGATGGCTACACAAGCTGTGGTACTTTCTAGGAATGGAACGGATCCATGCCTCCTTTACGAATTCTTAAGAGAGGGTTACCTGGTGACCCCAAGTGTCCCTGCTGGCGATGGGGCTGAATGAAATGACCTTCCCGAAATACATTCAACTTCTCCGGCTTACGGAAGCAGGGGGGGCAACTAAGGCTACCTGATTGGCTGTCCATTGACAATCCTTTGACCGGGATCCTGAAGGGGCAGATCCTCAGTACACCAGTTTGGGGGAGGGAGGGGCAGGGTGAAGGGAGTTCTAGGGTTGTTAAATTTTTGACATGTTTAGAAGGGGCTAGCCTCGTACTCTGCTTTGACAAAGACCAATCTTCAGACTGCACTACATGGATTTTGGTTGCTTCTACATGGACATTTTCGCTCGAGCGGGATGGGGGAGGGGGGATATACTGTGATTTGGCTATGGGGTACCCAGTGTATGTGATGTTTCTTTCTTGCCAAAAAATCAATAAAATAAAGTTAAACATAAAAAGAGATCAAGGGGATACTCTAGCCAGTGTACTCAGATCGACTTCAGATGTCATGAACAATGAAATGGTGATTGCCTTATGAATACATTGATACGCGCTCCCTCTAGGGAAGAAGAGAGCATGAAGGCTGTTTAGAAAGGGGAATATCCCAGTGAAAACTGTTCATATAATAAACAGGACTGTCTTTTTCCACACCAGGGTCAGAAATTGATGACTTTGTCAACTCCATCAAAAGTCAGAATATAATGGTGGATGTTACTAACGGAAACAACTCTGATCAAGATGTACCATATAATCTTGTGCTGATGGTGTCTCGTGAAGAAAAGGTGAATTTTCAATTATTCTGTGATAATAAATATATTGTTGGGACCTCAGTGATGAACAGATGCTGAATGTTAAAGCTAGAAATAATGGATTTGATCAAAATGTGAATGTCTATTCACCATTCGAATGGTACCTTCCATTATCAGTTATTCCTGCCCCACAGCATGCCTGAAAGTGAATGTTGAAGAGTGCACAACGACAGAAGCTATAATCCAAACTTACCCAACCTGCACTGTTTTCAGCCCCCATTGCATCTAAAGCTAATGTCAGCTTGACATAGGAAATTAAAGAATACTGCCATACTAATTGAAGAGGCCCAACAGCAGTTGTCATCTGCAATTAAGGACCTTGTTTTACACAAAGCCTACTAATTTTGATGCAGCATACTGAAGTGATAAAAGTCCTTACTGAACTCCTCCTCCCTTCTCTTCTCTTGAGGGAAGCTATTAATTTGCGGGTGGAATCTGTGCATATTGAAAGTAACAAGAAAATATACATATAACATACGATGTTGACGTTTAGTGCTAGGCCCCCATTTTGTAAGCATCAACACTTTTCATTGGACTATGGTCTATTGGCAAAGCTGACAACTTTAGAACATACCCTTTAATCCAGCCCAGGTATTAAACTTTAAAGTCTGTGATTATGAGCAAACCACCTAGGGTCTAGTTACAAGTTGTGAGGAGATTCTGGAGGGCTGAAATTTCGAAAAACTGACTGGAATTTCCACACAGAATTGCTGCGTTATACTACTCAGAGTAAGGAACCATTGTGCGGACCCAGATAACAAGGCAGAATTATGCACAGAATTGCTGAATCCAGGGAACTAAACAGAAATGTTACATTGGCTGAGGGTTGGAATGCAGCACTTTACCAAGGTGAGTTTCCTGGACAGATTTTCTGAAGCTAATTGGGTCCTCAGTGACTCTGTGCTTAACATTTAAATTACAAAGCAAACACAAGGAGATGATGGACGGAGCTCTGAAACTTTTCAGACACTCCCCCCAGTCACAGATCTTGGTTTGAATTCCACATCGTTCTTTAGCTCACTTTGCCACCCCAGTTCAGACCCAGCCATAAGCAGATTAGTCTTGATCCCGTTCCTCTTGGGAACATTCCATCTTGAACTGCCAAGCCAGGTCTTCCCTCGACCGGGAAAAAAGCATCCTAGGTCCGGTTTTGAGGCAACACCCCTCATTAGTCAGGCTAGCTTGAATCCAGTGGCAATGGACTCATGTATGGTCATACCCTGCCAACTTAGGGTGAACAAAGCAAACACAAGGAGATGATGGACGGAGCGCTAAAAGTTTTCAGACACTCACCCCTAGTCACAGATCTGGGTTGAATCCAAGATCATTCTCTAGCTCACTTTGCCACCGTAGTTCAGACTGAGCCATATGCAAATCAGTGTTGAGCCTGTTCCTTTTGGGAACAGTCTAGCCAGAACTTGCATAACAGGTCTTCTCTGGACCATAAACAAGCATCCTGGGACTTGTTTGATATATGAACATTTTCTTTCCGTTTTGGAATGTGGGTCCTCTCATACAAAAGAGAGTTTTTTTGTTTTGAGAGATATATATGTATGGATGTATATATATGAGGCAAAAATCGTCTTCAGGTACTGTAAACAACAGACAAAGCGAACCCAGTTGATGGTGCAATTTTATTTATTTAGTGCCAAAAACTACCACCGCCTACGTATATATATTCACTGAAAAAAACATTAGTTTAATTGTCCTTATAGTTAAGTGAACATTTCACTCTACAAAACCAGAGAAATTTGGCTGTTATAGTTAGTTCAGCTAACTATAACTCGCGCCCCCGCAATACACTGCTGATGACGTCACATATTACATCATTCATGATATGGTCAGTGACATCACTGATGACATCACTGATGGCATTTCAAATGACCACTGTTGACATCACTGATGACATCATCCAGTGACTGTGTGTTTCTTTAAAGTTTAAATATGTTTTATACTTATGCCAAGGTGTATTGAAGAATGAGTGGGTGTATAAGTGTCTGGTACGAGGATTTAGTAGGTGTGCGACTGACTGACTGTATAAGTGAGTGATTAAATGTGTCTGGCTGAATGCATGGGTTAGTGACTTAAGCTGTGTGAATGTCTGTATCAGTCTGTCTGTTATTGTGTAAGCTGCTGCATGGGTTGGTCAGTAGCTTCATGAGTTTCTATATGGGTTATTGATTGGTTGCCTGAGTATTTGTATGGGAGACTGAGTGTGTGTGTGGTTGGGTGGGAGGTGTGTGACTCTGTGCATAGATGTGTTAGTGGTTGATTCACTGGGTGTCTGGGTTCAAGAGTGCCTGTGGATGAGTGGGTGAGTGTGTGTATGGGTGTGTTGATAAGTGAATGGATGTCTCAGTGGTACATTTCCAGGTAACTACATATGTAACAAGCTATGACATAGCCAATAGGTCTCGCCTTTGGGACCTTATAAGTATTTAGGTTTGCAGCACAATATCCTTGGTGCAACAACATCAACTGTTGCATGGCTTATAAGGTCCCAAAGGCGAGAGCTATTAGCTATGCCAATGCTTGTTTCTTTTGTCTAGAAAATGCTCCACAGCTTGCAATACCCGGCCTCCATCCCTCTCGGCTAGGTCCCCGGAATTATACAACAAGGAATAAGCCATTTATGTGGCTTGATTATCCAAATGATAGGGCCAGTTGCCGAACATTTAGCATTTTAATCAAATGCCATTGGTGTGTCATGTTCATCCGTGGCATTGTTTCCCAATTTTTACATACTTAGTGACATAAAAGAAATTCCAATGCTTTAAAAAGGAACATTGTTTTTTTTTATTGTTTTTCAAGCTGTTTTATTTTTCTTGAAAAGAGGCAGACATCAACATCCTCAAAGTAAAAAATAAAATCTGGGTGATAAAAATTAAACAGATATTCAACTAATAAAAAATAGAATGTGATTCAGAGTCAATGAATAATCTATATTGCCTTGAGAGGTAGAAACACCATTTTGATGTTAGCATTTATAAGTCCATTCTGTCTCTCTGGGAAAACCTGAGCACGCGCCAGGGAACCCCTGCTGGAATGTTTGACTAAGGCCTATTCTACTACAGAGAAAGTATCCTTTCACTAAAAGTTAGAAACTTATTTAACATTTTACCTGAAGGTGTTTTTCTGTAGATAAAGGTTTGAATGTCGGAGGTAAAAAGTAAAAAGGGGGAAGATACGGTGCGTGTTTAGAACCTGCAACGGCATGTCGGATTACCATGCTGCATGTGAAGTGCTGGTTAACCTGGGTGAACAAGAAACACAAATTGGTGAAATGGTCAGATCTTGCTGCAGATTTTGAATTATGTGGCATTTGCAGCAATGGTACACACACTGAGTTAGCTGCAGAATCTCACAATGTCAGGGTAACCCTTAAAAATCCAACTGTGCAGAATTCTACAGGCTGTGGCCCTAAAGTTTAATATGCCCAAGTAATGTACAGACCTTCTTTTATAACGGGGGAATGGTGACCTGGCTTTTTCACTCGTGTTAAAATATGCATGGCAATCTGTTGGGGTGTGATAATTAAATTGTTATAAATATTGCTAGAAGTCCAAAAACACCAGATTAAATAAAATGCAAGGTCTTGACCTTCGAACAATCTGAACAACTTTTCTAACATTGGTAAGCGTCACTTGTGACATTAAAATAAAATTGCCCAGTGGATCAATCAATCAATCAATCATATAATTTGTAAAGCGCACTACATACCCGCAAGGGTTTCAAGGCGCTGAGGGTAGGGAGGAAGGGGGTGCTGTAGCTACTAGTCGAACAACCAGGTCTTGAGTTGTCTCCTGAAGGTTAGAAGGCCTTTGGTTTGTCGTAGGATGAGGCGAAGATGTTCCAGGTCTTGGCGGCACAGTGGGAGAAGGATTCGCATTCGGCTGTGGTTTTGTTGATGCGTGGGATGGTAGCCAGGGAGAGGTCTGAGGAGCGGAGATTTCTGTCCGTACGTAGAAGGAGAGTTGACTGTTGAGATAGGCTGGGCCGGTCTTGTGGAGTGCCTTGTGTGCGTGGATCAGGAGCTTGAAGGAGATTCTTTTTTTGACAGGGAGCCAGTGCAGGTTCCTCAGGTGGGGGGGTGGTGTGGTCGCGGCACGGGACGTCGAGGATCAGGCGTGCAGAGGCATTCTGGATTCTTTTCAGTCTGTTGATGAGCTTGGTCGGGGCACCGGCATAGAGGGCGTTTCCGTAGTCAAGTCTGCTGCTGATTATGGCCTGGGTGACTGGTTTCCTTGTGTCTGTCGGGATCCATCTATAGATTTTGAGGAGCATCCAGAGGGTGTTGAAGCAGGAGGAGGAGACAGCATTGACTTGTTTGGTCATGGTGAGTTTCGAGTCGAGGATGACTTCCAGGTTGCGTGCGTGGTTGGTGGGTGTGTGGGGGGTCCCCAGTGATGCGGGCCACCAGGAATTGTCCCATGCTGAGGGGTTGGGCCCGAGGATGAGGATCTCTGTCTTGTCTGTGTTCAGTTTAAGGTGGCTATCCTCCATCCAGTCGGCGACGGCCTTCATTCCCTGGTGTAGGTTGAATTTGGCAGTGAGGGGGTCCTTGGTGAAGGAGAGGATCAGTTGCGGTCGTGATGTTGGGCGATGCGTGCGAGAGGCGCCATGTAGATGTTGAATAGCTTCGGGCTTAGGGAGGATCCTTGTGAGATGCCGCAGATGATCTCAGAGGCTTCGGATTGGAACGGGGGAGGCGGACTCTCTGGGTTCTGCCGGAGGGGAAGGAGGAGGTCCAGTCCAGGGCCTTGTCTCGGATCCCTGCGTCATGGAGTCGTGTGCGTAGTGTGCGATGGCAGACGGTATCGAAGGCAGAGGAGAGGTCCAGGAGGATGAGGGCCGCCGTCCATGTACATGGGTAGTGACTGGATCATTAGAGTGCTGCAAGGACAGTGCATGGTGATTTTATAACTGCTTGCGTTTTGGTGGAGGGATTGGATAAGTACATGATGCAGGATGGGTGATTGGAAGAGTGCATGGGCAGTGAGAGAGGGATTGCTGGAGTGCATGGGTACTACCTAGGTAATTAGAGGAGTGAATCAGTAGTGTGTCGGTGATTAGAGGTCTACATGGGTAGTGCATAGGGGATTGTAGCAGTGCATGTGTTCGTGTCTGGATCATTGCATGAGTACATGGGTACTGACTGGGTGAAGAGAGTACTGCAAGGAGAGTGCAAGGTGAATTTATAAGTGCATGGGTTTTGGTGGAGTGATTGGATAAGTACATGGTGCTGGCTTGGTGATTGGAAGACTGCATGGGCAGTGCACAGGTGATTGTACCACTGCATGTGTTAGTGCCTGATACATGGGTAGTGACTGGATGATTAGAGTGCTGCAAGGAGAGTGCAGGGTGATTTTATAACTGCTTGGGTTTTGGCGTAGTGATAGGATAAGTACATGGTGCTGGCTGGGTGATTGCGTTCCATGTTTAAATATCGAAAACAAAAATATAGCCAACAAAAATATCGATTACAAAATATTGACTCCCTATACTTAAACAGGTAAGTACCATAAAATCGACTCAAAAATATTGATGTAAAAATATAGATGTAAAAAATATTGACTTTAAAAAACTGACATAACTTAAATTAAAATAATTAAATAATATTGTTATTATTAACAAATTAAATTAAATGTAATATATATTTTAACATTCAATGCAAGGCATAGTGAAAACTATATGTGAAAAGAGCGCTATCACCAAGCATCTCGGATAGTGGTTAAAACATGACACCAGACTTTTGGAAAACATTGTGTCACTTGGAATACTCTGCAAAAAAGGTTATTTCCAAGTTCAACAAAGATTGGAGTGATATTGTTTGTATTTGCAGTGATTCAGCTACGTATATAAAAAGTTGTGTGAAGGCCTGTCAAAATTGATACCTGAGCTGAAATGCTTCCCTTGCCACAAAGTCAAAAAAAGTCAAAAGTCAAAGTCAAGTCAAAAAGTTTTTATTTGTATAGGTACTCAACAGAGGACCACAAATTTGCAATTAACAACAAAAGAGAAAAAAAGAAAACAATTTTTGAGAACTAATTACACATTTTAATCAATACAATGTTAAAAAAGATTTAAGAAATTTATAAAAGTTATAGCAAACAAATTCATTTTGAGGCTGTTTACATAAATCTATTAGTTCGTTCACTCGGGTAATTCTACAAGATCGATAAATCGGAGCGAGGAATCTTGTCCGTGCAGTAGTTACCCTCAAGTTAGGACACACGTACAACAGGTGCTCTAAGGTTTGGTCTCCCCCCTCACACAGGGGACAAATCGAGGATCCCCCTGGCTGCCATTTTACTGTGTAAGTTAGTATGGGTAAGGTGCCCAGTCTTAACAAGGTAATTGTCCTCCTTGGACCATGTGTCAATGAAAACCCAATATATGGTTGTTTTTGTTTATATTCCAGAGAGTCTACGAAAGATTTGTATGTTGTCAATTTTTTACAATGTTGGTAGTCTAGTTCATAGCTTAGCTTCGGAGTGAAACATTTTAGGAAAAGTTTCATTTGGGCGTTTGTCCAGCCTTTTAGCATTTCCGGGGTAATCTCTGCCATTTGAAAAATATTTGTCATATTTTTTAAAAACGTTTGATTTTTAAATGCACCCTCAAAAATTTCTTGACTCAGCAGATATCTTAATGTGCCCTCTTTTGCATGTAGAAGATTGTAGCTCCACCTAATTACATTTGCTACCGCCGTGGCATAGGAGCTCGTGATCGAAAATTCTATACGTAATGCTTGGACTGGTGTAGAGTCAGAGACTTTCATTATCCTTTTTAAAATTTTCCCCTCCTTACGATCCATATAGGACCATTGTGTCATTGGAATGTATTCTGTTGCATATGACAAAACGGGAGGAATTTTTGCCTTATATATCTTTATTAAAGAGGAGAAATGCCGATTCCCAGTTGTCTGATATAGCCTTAAGAGGGCCTCAGCATGCACCTCTGACTTCCTCATTAGGTTTTCTATATGTCTTCGATTCGTGATATTTTTTGAGAGAATCCTGCCTAAGTATGGATATTCGCTTACTGTTTCTATCTTCTCTCCACCTATACTCCATCTATATTTAACAATAGATTTCTTCCTTGAAAAAACCACAATTTTTGTTTTGTTTAAATTGGGGACTAAAAAATTAGTTTTTGAATAATCGTGAAGAATGTCCAAGGATTGTTGCAGACCATAGGGAGTAAGATCAAACATCACGATGTCATCGGCGTAGAGTAGCACTTGTATATTTTGTTTAGCAATTTTAGGGGACAGATTTGAGCCTTGAAGCAATTGCTCAGGTAAGTCGCTGAGATATAAGGAAAATATTAGTGGGGCCAAGAGACACCCTTGCTTTAGGCCGTTGGATGTTTTTATCCTTTCTGTTAATCCCTGTTCGCCTCCCATTTGGACCTGGCACCAGGTATCGGTGTGAAGGTTCACTATAGTTCGGAGTAGTAAATCTGGAATGCCAAGTTCCTTGAGTTTATACCATAGAGTAGGGCGATCTACTCGATCAAACGCCGTCGAATAATCTACGAACACTGCATATACCGCCTGAGATTTACCAGTTACGTATTTATCTATTATTGTTTGTATTATAGCAATGTTATCCGTTACTGAATGTTTTGGCCTAAAGCCAGCTTGAAACATAGGAATTTTGTTCAATGAAAAAGCCCATTCTTTTAATCTTTGTAAAACCTCTGCTGCGAATATTTTTCCAGCAGCATCCATTAAGGCGATTTGCCGATAGTTTCCTGCGGTTGTCCTGCTTCCCTTTTTATGTATTGGGATGATGGTGCTTCCCTGCCAAGATATAGGCATTTGACCAGTTTTAAAAATGTGGTTGAATAGATTTGTTAACAACTTACTCCATTCCATTGGATTTGCCTGGTAGATCTTTATTGGGATCTGGTCTGGACCAGAAGCTCCTGTTTTCCTTGCTTTTCTTATGTTCCATTCCACTGAGATAGCTGTAACTCTGTATATATGTGGGTCAGCGTCTCCACTGCCTTGTTCTGTGCTTTTCCCCTCAAAGTTAATCGGGTTTGCTTTATATAAGTCTGTTAGATAAGTATCCCAGTCCTTTGGAGTAACAGGTATCGCTTGTAGCTTTTTTTTTGTGCCAGTTAATTTGGCTACAAGAGACCAGTATTTTCGGGAATTCATATCTTTTGCCGCTTCTTGAATGTCCACCCAGTTACGATCATGATTTTCTTTTTTTCTTTTTTGCTTTTTTCTTCTGAGTTTGTTTTTTAGTTTATTTATTTCTTTCTTGATTGACATAGAGTGGTTCAGATATTGTGCACGTACCAATCTGTTCAATTTTTTCTTGATTATAGATGATTGGGTATTTTGTGTATTATTTTTGTTGCGGCTATTGTTCCCATAATTCACACCTTTAGGGGCACATTGCAGTTTGTCCAATAGTAGATTTTTTAGCTTATTGATGATGTGCTCGAAATTTTCTATTGGATCATCCAAGATAATTTCTGATAGGAGATCTTTCTGTTCAATCAGCATCGATATTCTGTCCAATACTTTCGAGCTCCAGAAAATTCTTCTTTGGGCATTATTGACCACAACAGAGCTTCTATGAAATATTAGCTGCCTGCTGGTAGCTGTTTGAGTCCTCCATTCAGTTTTTAAAATTAACAGAGCATGGTCGCTCTCTTGGCTTAACTGTATTTTTAGGTGGGTAACAGTCTCCTTTAAATTCATATTACAGATAATATAGTCAATAATGGATGAGCTTCCATTACCCTGTCTGGTATTCGATGCCGGAATGTCTCCTTCTATGTTTCCATTCAGAATTACGCCTCTAATGGGGAGGAGTGTCGATAATAATAATTTCCCTCTTTTATCACATTTTGCACCCTTAGGGAATTGCGGGGCTAAGGACTCAGCAAATTCGTCATCATAAAGTTGCATCCATTTTCCAATTTCTGCATTTGAAATTTTACCGTTTAAATCACCTGCTATTATATATGAAATGCATAATTGTTCTTCAATAATTTGAGTGATGGATTCCATTATTACTAGAAAGATATTATCGTAGTTCTTGCCCGGAGGGGCATAGATGTTGAATAGCAGAAATGATTGTTTTGTTGCTACATCATGTGTTTTTAGAAGGATTTTTAAGCATTGCAGGTTTTGTGATTTGGTCTGGATGATTTCCTGGGCCCACATATAATCCTCCTTTAATAGTATGGCCAGACCACCCTTTGCATGGCCACGAGTGGATGCTATGGCGGGGATATCATATACGTAATAGTTGTTTTGCGAAAATGATTGTGTTGCCCAGGTTTCCTGTAGCATTAAGAGGTCCGGGTGGTTGCTTATAGCTTCCGTTAGTTTGATCTTAGTTATCCCCGCTATGTTCCATGATATAATTTTGAGACCATTGCTAAACAGGTTGTCCCGAACGTGATGCAAATTTATTACTGTTCAAGTTCTCAGATACCCATGACCAAGATCTGATGCTTTCTCTATATTCCTTTCCCTTTAAGTCTTGTTGCCATACTAACCTTTCACCATTTTCCAGTTTTACCTTCAAAGTGTCTTTCCCAGAACACTTAATTCCTGAATGCGTTGCTTGGGACACATCAGTTTCTCCCAAAGGATTTTTGTATTGCGAATTAGAAATTCTCCATATTTGTTCGTCATATCTAGGGGGAAATCTGTTGTCTTTGAGATCCCTTCTTAAATAGACGTCGTATCCATGTTTGTGTAGTGTTTCCTTTTCACTGATTATAATTCCAGGTATAACGTTTGACCAGAATGTTACTGTAGCTATTTTATTATTATCTTTTTGTGGAAAGATTACTAGGTCGATCTCATTGCTATTCATGGATTTCAAGGGTTTGATATGGTGAAGGAGATTGATAATTCTTCTTCTGTTTAATGGTGCTAAGTCCGTTGGAAAAAGTTCTTCAAGTTGAAGTGTTCTGGAGTATGATGTTCCTGCTCCATGTTGGTTTTCTCCTTTATTTGTACTTTCGATCGTGCTTTGGAGTTGTAATTCTCCAGGGACATTATGCGAGACAAAATCCTTTGCAGCCGGATCTAATGGTTTCAATTTCTCTTCTTTTTTTTTTGAACTAGTTTCCATATTACCCGTAGCCCCGGGCTTAGATGGTTCAATTTCTAGTACTTCTTGATTATTTTTGGCAGTTATAAACTTTTGGAATTTCAGCTTGCGATTATTTTTCCTATGTATACGTCTTATTGGTTTCTTCCTCTTTCTTTTTCCTTCTACTCGGTCAATATTTATAGATTTATTTGTTTTTTCTCCTTTTTTGCTTTCAGATGTTTTGTTGGAAGTAACTTTTTGGGTATTTTCATCCAAATCTTCATCCTTTGGTATATCCGATTTCTTTACCTTTGTGAAAATTGGATAATGTTTGTCTTTAACAGGTTTTTCTTTGAAGAGTCTTTTCAGGGAGAATATCGGTGTTTCGTATTGTCGTATTAGCTTCTCCTTTTTTTGTTTTGGGATTACTGATGTTTGTGTACCACGATCATTTTTTTCTAGATCTTTTGCGCAGTTTTTGTGACTTGTGTAATTCCTTTGATCATTATCATTGAACTTCATTGGGTTTTTCCCCAGTTCAGGGGGTTCTTTCCTTTTCTTTTTTTCCTCAACTAGATGCTTAAGGATTCCGATTTGAACATCCAGTGTTTGGTCTGAGTTTTCTAGTATATTCCCTAGAAAGGAAAGGACCGACTCAAGTATGTCATGTAGGGAAAACAAGGCTTTTGACATAGGTGTAACTATGTTAGCTGAGTAGTTGGTTTTTATGAGAAAAGGGTCTACCGATGATTCAAGTGTTTGAGGTTGCGTTAGATTTTTTTGCAAAGGGGGACTATTTGTTATTTTTGACTCCTGTTGGTGTTGTGTTATCTTAGAGTTATTTGCACAAAGTTCTTCCAGATGACAGGTATTTCCTGGGCCTTTTTTTGGTGTTGAAGATGTTAGCTGATTTTCCTCATGACCCTGGATTTGTAAATTTTTAGAATTATTGAAGGACTTTTGCAATTTGTCAGAAACAATGTCACTTAAGTTTAAACTTGGATCTGGCCCAAGTTTAGTTAGCACACATTCTTCTGACCCTGTAAGCAGTGGTGAGTTGGGTATTTCTTCTTCCAAAAGTAATTTTTTGTCAATTTCATCTTTAGATGTTAAAGTAGAGAAATATTCAGTAATGGCCGGGGTCCGTATAATGCGACCTTGTTTTATTGATTTATCTGTTGATTTGCGAACAGCGTCCTCCGTATCCATACGTTTCATAAAGATAGTCCTAGATCATAATTTTTTTATACCCATTTCTTTTTTTGTTCCCACGATTTATGTTGGTATTTGATTACTTCGAGTCCCTCGTTGTTTTAGAAAGAGTATTAGCACTAGTAGGGGAACAAGTCAGATGAGGATTTGGCTTACCAGGAGCAGATGGTTAGTAAGGTGGCCCGTCCTGTCCTAGTTCGTCCTCGGACGGCCCGCCCTTTGCCCGGGCTTATCCCCGTGCTTGGTCCCGCGCGCGTCCCGCGTCGCGGCGAGCGAGATGGTATTTATACGTTTCGTTGGGGGCGTGTCCGTGGGCGGTTCGCCTGGGGGAAGAGGAACCAGCTGATCCCAGCTAGGAATCCTGGTCCTCGCAGTCCCCCAGGCTAGGTGCGCTCTCAGTGCACACCCTGGCCTCAACCCCTCTGACTCTAGCTGGGAGCGACAGGCAGAGCGTGCCGAGTGCAGCTCACGCTCACACCAGCGAGTCAAGGGGAGGCAGCACCACGAAGCGATGTTGGTTGAGCGTCAGCTCCGTTCAAGCAGCACAGGTCAAAATCAATGAGGAAGAGTTCCTTCGACAGCAAAGCAGAGTACCGCACCAGTTCCAAGCTCCGGTGAGTGGCCTTCCCTTGCCACTTGTTAGATGGTATGGCAAAAGTATCTATACAATCTTCAGAGTTAATGAGTAATGCTATGGACTTTGTAATCCATTCTGGTGCGGTGTTTTGTTATACACAGGAACTCAAATGCAAATATTTATCATTTCGTGCTTTGTGTGACATCAAAGAAAGAGTCATGCCAACTGTGCCCATAGCTGATGGTTCTCAGTCCAAGAGGCTACTAATGCTATATTATCCATGTGGCAACTGTTTACAGAATTTTTGCTGAGTGATGATGGCAAAGGCAAGAAATGTGAGGATCTTTGGTCACATATTGATTGTGATGTGAAAAAAATACACTCTACTGGGTAATCACCCCTGATCTGCTGCCAAGGGGGAAGAAAGCACACACGATGCCCGGGATACATTTTTTAAAAAGAAATATGGGAGTGGGGTCTGCCCACAATGGGCATTGGCATGGCCATGCACCCACTCCAACTAAATGGAGCATCAGTCTTTCTGCCATCCCTGGGGATCAGATGGGGGTAATTACAATTGATCTGCCCATGTGGGGGCAGAAAGTTCACTAGATGCCAGGGAAATATTTAAATAAATAAAAATATATAGAGGTGGGGGCTGCCCTTGGCCTTGTTTTTATCCTTTCTGGTCGAAGGCCCTAGGCCCAGCCACACAAGTGGTGCAGCATTTTAATGGTGCATGTGGGGCAACACTGTATGGTAGCAATTTTGTGGATTCCTGCAGATTCTGTCTGTTTCTAATACAAAATTGTAAGTAAAATGTAGAATTTCAGTCAACGTTTGAGATTTGCAGTGCATTGAGGGTAAGAAAACCTCATTGGAGTCACTCAGGGCACACCACCCTGGAATACCCTGACTGTCTAGTTTTTTAAATTGTCTGTGGTTCGTAGGTATGCCTCGTCGTGCCACAGTACAGTCTCAAATCTGCAGCTACTCCTATTGCTTATATATCAACCTACTATTTTGTCACTTTTGAGTGGAAAAATGTGATGTGCCCTGGTTGTGCTTTGGGCTATTGCCTGTTGTGGCAGTAGGCCTACACACAAAACTGAGGTGCGCTAGGGAGCTGCGTTGCAGACAGGTATTCAGAAGCCACGCCCCCTTTTTACACCACTCTGCAATGCAGCTCTGTGGTGCATACTGGAGGTAGCTGGTGGGCTAGTTGGCCCCCAGGCACCCTCAGGACTCAGGACTCAAGGGGACCTATTTCCTCTATTTACAACGCACCAAGAGGTGTGTTTGCACAGTGGTGCAGGGAGGGGGCGTGGCCTGATGTGACAAGTGTTCAAACGCGCCCTGTGGTGCGCTTTAAGTTGGGGAATTAACTCCCCTTGAATCCTGATGATCCCTGGGGGCCAACTAGCCCACCAGTTAAGTTCAGTAAGAGCCACAGACTAGCTGAACTAACTATAATGGGGGAATTTTTATGGTTTTGTATGAGTGAAATGTCCAACTAACTATAACGTCCCAGAAACCTATGTTTTTTTTCAGTGAATTTCTAAGGTTTTTTGAAATGCTAATTTCGAACTATAATGTGCCTGAAACCTATGTTTTTTTCAGTGAATATACATACATATATATATATATATGCCAGCCAAAACGTTATGCTGGCAGGTCGCGAAAAAACTGAATAAAAACTATTTTCACCTGCAAACTTTTGGGTCGGCTCTCGTTCCTTTCTCCAGCGGTGTCCTTGTGCATGGAGGATTGCTGGAGGTTTCTGGTCCGAATTCGTTTGGCATATATATATATATTACCTACTGGCGGTCGCCAGTAGGTATATATAGTTAGGATTTTTTCTCTATGGGTTTTTTGAAAATTCTATGTCTAATAACTTTGGCGTTTGTGGACGGAATTGGCTGAAATTTTCAGGAAAATGGCACATTTTGTTTCTGAGCAGCCCCTGAAAATTGGGGGGGGGTTCGTCCAGGGGGGGTCGAGAAAAAAGGGGGGTCCCAAAACGTGTTTTTAACATTGAGTTTTCCATAGGGCGGTTGGCCTCACTTTTAGCCCGAACGGCTGAATGGATTTGTACGAAACTTGGCAAAATTGTAGGGACTGGTAGCCCGATGTGCCTTTTGTAGGTCTCAATATATGTGCTACAGTGGATTTTGAGAAATTAACGTTTAAAAAAAGATATATATCTGTAACAGCGGACCGGGCAGCGCTCCAGGACGCGTACTTTTCGCGCAACGGAGCTTTGTGAAGCGAAGCTGATTGGTTCTCCGGCGTCTGTCAACATTCCAAACAGTCCGTAGCGGCTGCCATCTTGTCTCTCGGTAGGATCGAGAGACAAGAGGAGGCCAAAGCGAAGGGGCAAATGACCATAAGGGGGAATAGTAGATCCTCGCTGACCCCCTAGGTTTGATGTGGAGGTTTTAAAAGGGCCCCGCGGGGCAAAAAAAAAAATAATAATAATAATCGAACGGCTGAATGGATTTGCACGAAACTTGGCAAAATTGTAGGGACTGGTAGCCCGATGTGCCTTTGCTAGGTCTCAATATATGTGCTTCAGTGGATTTTGAGAAATTAACGTTCAAAAAAAGATATATATCTGTAACAGCGCACCGCTTCGCGTACTTTTCGCGTTACGGAGCTTTGCGAAGCGAAGCTGATTGGCTCTCCGGTGTCTGTAAACATTCCAAACAGTACGTAGCGGCCGCCATCTTGTCTCTCGGTAGGATCGAGAGACAAGAGGAGGCCAAAGCGAAGGGGCAAATGACCATAAGGGGGCATAGTAGATCCTCGCTGACCCCCTAGGTTTGATGTGGAGGTTTTAAAAGGGCCCCGCGGGGCAAAAAAAAATAATAATAATAATAATCGAACGGCTGAATGGATTTGCACGAAACTTGGTAAAATATTAGGGACTGGTAGCCCGATGTGCCTTTGCTAGGTCTCAATATATGTGCTTCAGTGCATTTTGAGAAATTAGCGTTCAAAAACAAGATATATATCTGTAACAGCGCTCCGCTTCGCGGAGATAAAATTATATCTGTATTACCTAGCTGTTGCTAACACCAGTTAGCGACGGCTAGTAGGAGATAGCGACCATCTTGGGCCCCACTTTGCATGTGAGTGATATTTATCACTAATGACATGCAAAGTGGGCATGCCAAGATGTTAGCGACTGGAAACAGTCGCTAACATCGCTATCTCCTATTATCAACTTTTGGAAATATTCGAGATAAGCGCGAATATCTCCAAAAAGTAACAGCTGCCCTGAGCAGTTCTTAGCCATGTTATCCAATGGGAGGTGGATAACATGGCTAAGAGCATTAGCTCGGTAATGCATGAATATCGCTGAGTTTTCAGCGATATTAATGCATTGCGGTCGTTTTTTATCGTATTTGCGATAAACCTTGATAATAGCAAGGTTTATCTGCGATAATTTCTGATGGTAAAAAAATCTTTGCAATGCATCGTTAGGGATAAATATCGCTTAACTTTGGTAATATGCCCCAACGTCTGTTAACGTTCGATTCGAAGGAAATCAGGAAGTGTTGAAAAACATTGCGCCATCTTGTCTTTTTTCAAATGCCACACTTTTGTCATGCACGGCAGCCATTTTAGATGCCTTGACCAGACCCACTCTGTGCACGCTGTCGATCCTTAGCATGGCTCCCCACCCTCGCAAGCATCTCACCCAGGCAGTGGTCCCCCCCGCTCTCTGTCTTATGCATGGGTAATAAACCTCCCCCCATCTGCGCTGCTCTTCCCTGAGAATCACACCCTGTGCCCGCCCGACACCTCCCTTTCGCCCTATTCACTACCGCACCCTCTGACACTTCTTTTCCTCTGTGTCCGATTGTCCAGGCCGGTCCTAGGCTATCAGCTAGCCCTGCAGATGTAGTTTATGGCCACAGCTGTAAAGAATCACCCCTCTTCAAAGGAGTTATAGTAGATCAAGGCCCACACTCGATGAGATCCGTCACAGCAGAAGCGTTGCTATTATCTGAAAACCATCCTGTATTGTGATTGGGGAGGGGACCGAGCGTGAAGCGGAAGATTCCAGGGATGACTCTTTGTACATGAAAGTTTTTACAATTATGTGTCACATTAAAAATATATAGCACTCCGACAAAGTAGTAAGATTATAAAACTTTAATAATTTATAAATATATACAAGAAAACAAAAATAGTAATAACATATAAACATTTTTAGGGAAAAACAACGAAGTAGCGGTCGGCTGTGCGAATAGTCCCAACGCAGCATAACGTCCAGATTTCCGGCGTGGGGCGTCGCGGGGGGTGGGTCATCAGTAGCAAACTGTTGTGCGAATAGTTCCAAGGCAGCAGAACGCGCCGAAATCTAGATGACACGAAAGTGATGTCTAGTAAGTTGCCACCCAGCAAATACCGGCGTGGGGCGTCGCGGGGGGTGGGTCATCAGTAGCAAACTGTTGTGCGAATAGTTCCAAGGCAGCAGAACGATGGCACCAAGGTGATGTCCAGTAAGTTGCCGCACTGGTTTTGGTATCCTACAATGCTGCTCCGAATAACGGCGTGGGGCGCCCCGGGGGAGGCGGCGTGAACGGGCCTCTCCAGGTGGAGTGTCATCTGTTGGAGTGGGGCGCCCCTTTACCGTTTCAGTTGCCATTCTGTCCGTTTTTGGTCCACTGTGTCAAAAGCCGCAATTCAGCTGAGTTGCGCCCACTCTTGCGTTGCAGCGATAGGCGGCTGTTACAGGACTCTCAAAATGGCGGCAGGCTCTTTCCTTTTTGGGCCTGGTCCACTGAAATGGCCCTGGGACACCTTGGAAATCGGACACTTGTCTGCTAGGTCTTGGACCCCATTCTCGAAAGCGTCCCCTCCGCCTTGAGAATTCATCAAAATTTTGGGGGCCCGACTCCTGCAGGCTTCTGGTGGGGAGCGGCTGCCATGATTGCTCGCGGAATGACCACGACGGAGCTACGAGATGGTGGTGCTCTCATGCTGACGCCAGTTTAGTCTGAAACATCCAGAAACAAGGTGGGGCTTTCATCGTTTGGGAAAAAAAAAAGTTTTCATCCAATGAAAAGTGTTGTTTTTAGGTCATATGATCAAGCCTTCCATCATTAGGAAACCAAAAGTAAAATGAACCAATGAAAAGTTTTATAAACAAGTCACATGACCTGTTATGCGGCATAGGGTATAAAATGCGTAGAAAATACGTTGGCACGTGAGGCGGCGTCAGTAGCGGACCGATGTGCGAATAGGCCGAAGGCAATACAACGCGCCAAGATCCGGATGGCACCGAGGTGGTGTCCAGCAAGTTGCAGCACTGGTGTTGCCATCCTACAATGCTGAAAGTCGGCGTGGGGCGCCCCGTTGGCCTGTGAGTTTGCGTCAGTAGCGGACCGATGTGCGAATAGGCCGAAGGCAGCACAACGCGCCAAGATCCGGATGGCACCGAGGTGGTGTCTAGTAAGTTGCCGCACTGGTGTGGCCATCCAACAATGCTGAAAGTCGGCGTGGGGCGCCCCGTTGGCCTGTGAGATGGCGTCAGTAGCGGACCGATGTGCGAATAGGCCGAAGGCAGCACAACGCGCCAAGATCCGGATGGCACCGAGGTGGTGTCTAGTAAGTTGTCGCACTTCTGTGGCCATCCTACAATGTTGAAAGTCGGCGTGGGGCGCCCCGTTGGCCTGTGAGATGGCGTCAGTAGCGGACCGATGTGCGAATGGGGCCAAAGGCAGCGCAACAATATTTTCTGACTGACACCACAAGGCGCTGAGATGCCAAGATCCGGATGGCACCGAGGTGATGTCTAAGTTGCGGACTGATGTGCGAATGGGGCCAAAGGCAGCGTAACAATATTTTTTGTATGGAAGATACCACTAGGCGTTGAGATGCCAAGATTCGGATGGCACCGAGGTGATGTCTAGCAAGTTGCTGTACTGGTGTGGTCATCCTACAATGCTGAAACTCGGCGTGGGTCGCCCCATTAGCCTGTGAGATGGCGTCAGTAGCGGACCGATGTGCGAATAGGCCGAAGGCAGCACAACGCGCCAAGATCCGGATGTCACCGTGGTGGTTTCATAGTTGAGAGGCACTTCATCTGGAGTGGGGCGCCGAGATCCGGATGGCACCGAGGTGATGTCTAGCAAGTTGCTGTACTGGTGTGGTCATTCTACAATGCTGAAAGTCGGCGTGGGGCGCCCCATTAGCCTGTGAGATGGCGTCAGTAGCGGACTGATGTGCGAATGGGGCCAAAGGCAGCGCAACAATATTTTCTGAAGAGAAGACACCAAAAGGTGCTGACATTCCAAGATCCGGATGGCACCGAGGTGGTGTCTAGCAAGCTATGCAGTTGAGTTGTGTGCGCACTTGCGGCGAATAGGTCGAAGGCAGCATAACAATGTTTTTTGAATAGAAGACACCACAAGGCGTTGAGATTCGGTTACCACCGAGGTGATGTCTAGCAAGTTGCCGCACTGGTGTGGCCATCCTACAATACTGCTCCGAATAACGGCGTGGGGTGCCCGAAGGGGGGGGGAGCCGGCGTGAATGGGCCTTCCTAGGTGGAGGCTCGTCTGCTGTAGTGGGGCGCCCCTTTACCGTTTCAGTTGCCATTCAGCTGAGTTTCGGCTGCTCTTGATGCTACAGCGACAGGCGGCTGCAAGAGGACTCTCAAAATGGCGGCCTGTTCTTTGGATTTGGGCCTGGTCCACTAAAATGGCCCTGGGACACCTTAGAACTCGGACGCTCGATTTTTTTTTCCTTTCCTGTACATGCAAAAAAAGGTAAATGCCCGGTACGTTACACGCTTCATCTGCCACGATGAACTCTCCAGAGGAACCGAAAAAAAATATAGTTGTGGTAACTATACCATGCATCGTCATATGGAGAGGTGGCACCAATTAATTATAGTGCTGCATAAAAGAGAGATTTGGAGGAGAACCCCTGACCTGCTAGTACATTCATCAAAGAAGTGGCACTGAGAGCTTCAGAGGCAAGGGAAACGGTCCCAAATATTTAGAAGAACTTTGGAAAGATTAAAATTACATGTTTAGATTGTGGCAAATTAATTTCATGTGGACAGATGAGTGTTACTCTAATAAATACAGCATATGAACATCATCATAGTCGATGGTTGGTAGAGACATTTTGACTATATCCTGGACCTGCCCGTCCTCGCCCAAAATGGCGCCGGAATAAATGGGACTCGTAACTCCTTGTTGTGTACTGGTTGCAGAACCTTGAAATCACGAGATACGTATGCAGTTTTGAAGCACATGGCGGGCGGGGACGAGAATTGATTGACTATTTCGACATCCCTATTGATATTAAGTTCTGATGTGTTATTGATTACTGTACTGTTGAAAGTTCGAATTAACGTCACCCATGGTACTTGCCCGCAAATGTATATCTAGATAATTTTATTGTAACTGGCCCTGTCGTATTTTAATTATAAAATGTACGTCCACCGATTCCGTAACTGTTAGACACCTTAGTTCTTGCAACCTAATGGCCCGCCCGTTACGTTCCTCTACAGTGTAAATGTCTATTCATCATATACGATTACAGTTTGCTCTGTGGCAGGCCCACGTGGTTATAGGCTCGTATTTGTATAATGACATTTTCACAATAAAGGTTTTTAAAAGAAAACATGGTAGTAGTATATACATTGGTAAAGTTTTTAATAATAGTGACTGTTTTAGAATCATTAAAAGGCAAGTGAAATAAAGCAGACCAATTACATGAAGGGTAAAAGGTATAATACGAAGGAACGCAGTAAAGATAAATGGTCAAGGGCTGTTGTGTTTTCTATTCCTGCAACATAAAGTGATCGATAAGAATCTCATATTCAGGCGTATCGGCGACTAAGACAGCAGGTCGACCCTCTTTTGCTCAACGGCTCCGTCATGGGACGAAGAAACGCTCTTTTTCTCGAAAAAAGAATATATTTTACTTGCAGGACAGTTGTAAAATTTCCAGGAAAGTACATTAGCCTGGAACATTATAACATATATTTAAGAAAAAATAATGTTCGGAAGTAATGAAAAGCGTAATTTTTAGGTCATATGACCAAGCCTTTATCATTACAATAAGAAAAGTAAAATGAACCAATGAAAAGTTTTATTAACAAGTCACATGACTTGTTATGCTTACGTTACGCGCTGCGCGCCCCGGATGACTTCCGGATGCGCTAACGCGGCGCGTCATATGACGCATTACGCGACAACGCAGGTACAGAATATAGTCAAAATGTCTCCACCAACCAGCGGTCGGAACACAACCCCTTTCAGCAGGCTAAATAGTTCTGTTAAATGGCAACAGAAGGGACAGGCAACAAGAACCATCAGTCAAAGAGGGGAGGGCTAGTTCTTCTCTACCGGGTTACATTGGGGCGCTACCGGAACTGATCGAATTGGTAGTCTACAGTGTTTCTGGATGTTTCAGATTGAAGCTGGGGTTAGCATGAGAGCAGCACCATTTCGTAGCTCCGTCGTGGTCATTCCGCAACCAATCATGGCAGCCGTTCTTTATCGTTATTTTGGGCGGGGTGGGTGGCGGAGCCGAGCTGTTTTGCAGCCATCATTGTGTGGAGTTCAGTTCATCTCACTAGTTTTGTATTTGTCATGAGGGGTTGTTCCTAATGTTTCTATTTTAGCGAGGTCAAAAAGAGATCCCATTAGTGGCCTACTGATTTTGCTCGATTCCTTTTCTTTTTTTTTACACGATTTTTCGTTATCTGCAAAGACTAAACAGAGTATTGCGACTCTGTGTTTGTTTGTAAATAGAGAATGAACCAAAGAGAACTAATTCTAAAACAGTAAATACTTGGATAACAATCAATCAAATGGAGAGAGAAGCAGGCACGACGGATTACAACGGGGGCAAACGCCTGCGTTAACTACCTTTCACTATCTGCAAAGAGAGAGTACTCCTAATAGAAATGAGGGGGGGGGGCACCATTCAAAGCAGATCAGTGTGCATAAACACGAAAATGTTTTCACTTACCACGTACTTGACATTCGACAGCTTATGATATTTGCTATTAAAAAACCATTGAAATTCACTGAAAAAACCATAGGTTATAGACCATATATAGTTAGGAATTAGCATTTACAAAACCTTGAAAATTCACTGAAAAAACCATAGGTTATAGACCATATATAGTTAGGAATTAGCATTTAAAAAACCTTATTTTACTCACACAAAACCATTGAAATTCCATATATAGTTAGTTGCACTAACTATATATCGCGCACCCGCAATCCACTGCTGATCATGTCACATATTACATCATTCATGACATGGTCAGTGACATCACTGATGACATCACTGATGACATCTCAAATGACATCACTGATGACATCACTGATGACATCTCATTTGACATCATTCTTGTGCTAATACGATAAACCTCTTCAGACTCTAATATAACCTTAGATACACTCAGTGTATACAGACACTCACACACTGCCACTCATCCATGGAGTTACTCACACACCCAGTCAGTCATGCAAAGAAACAATCTCACCTCCATTTCTTCAACTATACAGTTAAACACACCTTACTTATTGAAACATATACTAACACATATTTACTCTCTTATACAATCCCTGATACAAGTTCACAATGATCGATACAACCACTCACTCATTCAGTGGCTCTCATGCACAGTTATTTATATATGCCAACTCTCACATGTACTGTGTTTTACATATGTACTTACTATGACATGTAGCATTGAGATATCCATTCACTCATCAATACACTCATGCACACAGTCAACTGCCCATGTAGCTGTTTCCACATGCACTCTTGAACTCATACACCTAGTGAATAAACTGCTCACACATCTATGCATAGAGTCACACACCTTCCAGCCACCCCCAAACAAACTCAATCTCCCATAGAAATACTTGGGCAACCAATTAATAACACATATAGCCTCTCATATAGCTAATGATCAACACATGCAGCAGTTTACAGAACAACAGACATAATGATGCACAAATTAAGACAGTTTAGTCACTAACCCATGCATTCAGTGAGACACATTTAATCACTCACTCATACAGTCAGTCACGCACCTACTAAATTCTTCATCCAGACACTTATACATCCACTCATTCTTCAATATGTAAGACATATTTTAACTTTACAGAAACATACAGTCACTGGATGTTGTCATCAGTGATGTCATCAGTGATGTCATTTGAGATGTCATCAGTGATGTCATCAGTAATGTCACTGACCATGTCATGAATGATGTAATATGTGACATGATCAGCAGTGGATTGCGGGTGCGCGATATATAGTTAGTGCAACTAACTATATATGGAATTTCAATGGTTTTGTGTGAGTAAAATAAGGTTTTTTAAATGCTAATTCCTAACTATATATGGTCTATAACCTATGGTTTTTTCAGTGAATATATATATATATATATATATATATATATATATATATATATATATATATATATATTCACTGAAAAAACCATAGGTTATAGACCATATATAGTTAGGAATTAGCATTTACAAAACCTTGAAAATTCACTGAAAAAACCATAGGTTATAGACCATGTATAGTTAGGAATTAGCATTTAAAAAACCTTATTTTACTCACACAAAACCATTGAAATTCCATATATAGTTAGTTGTACTAACTATATATCGCGCACCCGCAATCCACTGCTGATCATGTCACATATTACATCATTCATGACATGGTCAGTGACATCACTGATGACATCACTGATGACATCTCAAATGACATCACTGATGACATCACTGATGACATCTCAAATGACATCACTGATGACATCACTGATGACATCATCCAGTGACTGTGTGTTTCTGTAAAGTTTAAATATGTTTTACATATTGAAGAATGAGTAGATGTAGAAGTGTCTGGATGAAGGATTTAGTAGGTGCGTGACTGACTGTATGAGTGAGTGATTAAATGTGTCTCACTGAATGCATGGGTTAGTGACTAAACTGTCTTAATTTGTGCATCATTATGTCTGTTGTTCTGTAAACTGCTGCATGTGTTGATCAGTAGCTATATGAGTAACTATATGGGTTATTGATTGGTTGCCCAAACATTTGTATGGGAGACTGAGTGTGTGTGTGGGTGGCTGGGAGGTGTATGACTCTGTGCATATATGTGTGAGCAGTTGATTCACTAGATGTATGGGTTCAAAAGTGCATGTGGAAACAGCTGTATGGGCGGTTGACTGTGTGCATGAGTGTATTGGTGAGTGAATGGATATCTCAGTGCTACATGTCAAAGTAAGTACATATGTAAAATACAGTACATGTGAGAGTTGACATATATAAATAACTGTGCATAGGAGCCAGTGAATGTGTGAGTGGCTGTATGCATCATTGTGAACTTGTATCCAGGATTGTATAAGAGAGTAAATATTTTTTAGTATATGTTTGAATAAGTAAGGTGTGTATAACTGTATAGTTGAGAAAATGGAGGTGTGATTGATTCTTTGCATGACTGACTAGGTGTCTGAGTAACTCCATGGATGAGTGACCGTCTGTGAGTGTATGTTTACACTGAGTGTATCTAAGGTTATATTAGAGTCTGAAGAGGTTCATTGTATTATCACATGAATGATGTTATCAGTGATGTGATCAGTAATGTCAAATGAGATGTCATCAGTGATGTCATCAGTGATGTCATTTGAGATGTCATCAGTGATGTCATCAGTGATGTCATTTGAGATGTCATCAGTGATGTCATCAGTTATGTCATTTGAGATGTCATCAGTGATGTCATCAGTGATGTCACTGACCATGTCATGAATGATGTAATATGTGACATGATCAGCAGTGGATTGCGGGTGCACGATATATAGTTAGTACAACTAACTATATATGGAATTTCAATGGTTTTGTGCGAGTAAAATAAGGTTTTTTAAATGCTAATTCCTAACTATATATGGTCTATAACCTATGGTTTTTTCAGTGAATTTTCAAGGTTTTGTAAATGCTAATTCCTAACTATATATGGTCTATAACCTATGGTTTTTTCAGTGAATTTCATTGGTTTTTTAAAAGCTAATATCTATAGCTGTAAAATGTATTCTTCTTTAAATCCAAAAATATATTTTATATGTTTATTAATAAAAAAAATTTTAAATATTTTTTTTGTTTCGCTCCCGGTTCGCGAACCGGGAAGCTTTCCGTTAGCTCAATTTGATGCCGCGACCCGGTCCGCGAACCGCTAAACGTTCCGTTAGCGCAACTGCCGCGTTAGAAATCAACATCGTGACGCGTCGCGGAAGCGCGACGTATCACGTTGTCGCGTAATGCGTCTTATGCCGCGCTGCGTTAGCGCACCAGGAAGTGCTCCGGTACGCGAACCGAGGCGCGAAGCGCAGCGACCCGGAAGCGATCCGGGGCGCGTTCCGCAGCGCGTAACATAAGCGTGAGAGGTCATGTGACTAGTTAATAAAACTTTTCATTGGTTCATTTCACTTTTGGTTTCATAATCATGTAAGGTTAGGTCAGGTGACCTAAAAATAACACTTTTCATTGGTTTAGAACTATTGTTTTTCCCAAATGATGAAAACCCCTCCTTCTTTCCTCACTCTGACTTTCATCTTTGTGAGAGGAAGACCTTTATTCATAGTAGAGCAATGGCTTCAGTAGTTGCTTCAGCTGGTGCACCCCCACCACCACCTCCACCTCCTCATGGGAAGAGAGGACCACCTCCCCAGGTCATCACCAACACAGAGGAGGAAGAGGAAGAACTAGAGGAAGAGGAGAGAGAAGGACCACAGTTCTTGGAAGAGGTGCCCCGGGTTTCCCATAGGAAAGCCAGTTTCATTTGGCAATTTTTTTCAATCCCTCCAGGACAGAAAAAAGTAAATGCGAGGTATGTCACCTGCCTCATTTGCAAAGAGAAATTATCAAGAGGGACTGATAAAAAGTATAGCTATGGGAACTATACCATGCATCGGCACATGAACAGGTGGCATCCACTGAATTACAGCCGGGCGGAAATACGCGACATGGAACAAAACCCAACAGCAACTCCTGTGGCCAGGTCAACATCGTTAATATCATTGACCGCAGCAGAGGCACGGGAAACCGTGCCAAACATCCAGGAGAATTTTGGGCATATGAAATATACTTGTCTGCACTGCGGTGCATTGATATCATGTGGTAACATGAGTATTAATTCAATAAACCTAGCTTATAACAATCATAATTGCCCTAACCGCCCCAGACAGTAATTTTTTTTTTGCTCCTGTTGAGCCCTTTTCAATGCCTGTTTTTTGTTGTTTCCCCCCCAAAAAAAACCAAAAAATATATAAAATTGTTCAAAAAATACAAAACAAACAAAAAATGTTCAAAAAATAAAAAAAATATATATAAAAAAACAACAACATTAAAAAAAAGTTCTTTTCAGAACTACCTCCCCTTTCAAAAAAAATTGCTAGAATGTTTAGCACTCTGGCAAGCTCTATTTCTTTTAGTTCGCTTCCCAGTTCGCTTCCCGGTTCGCGAACCGGGAGCGAACCCAAAAAATAAAAAAATAAAAAAAAAGAAGAGTAAGTATAAGGAAAGTAAACAGAGAGTGATGTTAAAAGAAGGACAGCTATAGGGAGTAAACCAGAGATACTGTTTAATAGATCTATTTACCGAAGAAAAGACGGAAGAGGGTATAATTGTGGAAAACAAAATAGATAAGGAAGTGAAAGAAAAAAAAGAGAGTAGAACAATAACAAAGAAGAGTTTCTTGGAGAATGTGAGTGAATGTTCAAAATATGATTAAAACATGGGGAATAACAGAGAGAAAAAATAGAAAACAGAAAACAAAAAATAACAGAAAAAGATTAATTGAAACAGCAAAGAAATGTAAATAACATAGAGCCATATCATCAACATAGGCAATAAAAGTTTTGCAGCTTTTATCGGCAGAAATATGTCACCAAAACCGCTTTTGCGGCAGAAAACTGCCGCTAAAACCACTTTTGCACCAGTTTTCTGCCAATAAAAACAGCAATAATTTTATTGGCTGTGTTCATAATATGCCCCTTAGTGTGCTTCAACTACACAGAGAAAGCATTATGAACAAGTAGTGAAAAAGTGATCAGTCAAAGACACTAAGAGTAATAGAGACGAAGTGAGTGAACAAGAGTGAGGAACTATGAGAAGAGAGGGACTGAGAAAAAGAGTGGAAGGAGTTGAGTAAGTAGGTAATAGAGAAAGGAATGAGGAAAGTAGCAAAGGCAGGAAACTGAGGGTTAAAGAAATGAAGCTGTGGAACTAATAGTAGGTGAATGTGATAGAAATGTAACGAAAAGAATACAAAACATTTACCTTATAATTGTCGTTAAATTACTCACTTTTTGTTTTTATACTTTCAATCTGTGAAAGAGAGAACAAACATTTGAAAAATATTAAAACATGTATTTAAAAATTACAAAAGACAAGGGAAAAGATTGAAGGACAAACAGTTTTTCAACAACTTTGACACTGACAGAAGCTTCTGCTTCTCCAGGCCCCCTACACAGTCCTAAAGATATACATTTTAAACTAACAGTATCTTGATGCAGATGAAGTGAGGCCTATCTTAAAACATGGTGCATCTTTTGCACTGCTGTTGTCTCAGAAAAGTGTCGCAAGACACTAACATCTTAAATGATTGCTTCAGGATGCCAATAAGATGTGTCCTATCCAGAGGTTTGTTTGAGGTGAGACCTACTCAGGGTTCCAAATGAAATTTCGAGTTGTTTGAAGAGAACAGAGGACATAATACATGTGAAGGCCTACCAATGAAGTAAGTCATGTCCACTTCACTCTTGAACAAAGGCCAGACCTCTTCTGTGTCCGTGGACAGACCTAAACTTCATCTGCACAATGTCATTCATAAACTTAGGAAACACAGGTGATGTAATTGAAAAATGTGGAGTTTCTTTTCCTCATTTCACAATCACATCACCTGTGTTGCCTTTGCTTAGGTATCTCATAGTGCAGATGTAGTCCAGCATATTAAACAGTACCTAGAAGTGCAGCACTGCATGCAACAACTTTGACACTTATAAAAGCTTTTGCTTCTGCATGCCCCCTACACAATGCTAATTATATACATTTTAAACTGATGGTATCTTGCTGGAGATGAACTGAAACCTATCTTGCAACATGGTGCATCTTTTACACAAAAGTGACCCACAATGGAGCAAAAGAGGCGCACGGCCACCATAAATCTGACCCTAACATTTTAAATGATTGTTTCAAGATGCCAATAAGGTGTAACCTATCCACAGATTTGTTTCAGGTAAGTCCTACTCAGGGTTGCAGATGGAATTTAGGTTTGTTGAAGAATACAGAGAAGATAATACATGTGGAGGCCTACCAACGAAGTGAGTAATGTCCACTGCACTCTTGAACAAATGTCAGACCTCCTCTGTCTCCAGGAACAGGCCTAAACCTCATCTACACAATGTGGTGTGTAATGTTAGGAAACACAGGTAATATAATTGAAAAACATGCAAATTTTTTTGCTCATTCCACAATCATATGACCTGTGTTTCCTTTGCTTAGGTATCTCATTGTGGAAATGTAGTCTATCATATGAAAGACTACGTAGAATATGAGCACTGTATGCAAGAACTTTGACACTTACAGAAGCCTCTCCTTCTCCATGCCTCCTACACAGTTCTAAATGTACATCATAAATGGAAACAGTACAGAATTAATTATACATGTTAAATGGTTTATTTTTGCTGTTCTCAGAATGTATCAAATTTCACTAAAAACAGTGACTTGAAGGTATTCATCATATAACAGCGGGGAAAAAAAAACACAATCAAAATGATTGTGTTTAAAAAACCCATACAACATAACAAATCAGAATTCAGAACTCCTTAAAGTTAACTTACTTTCCATGACGTCAAAGGATGTCCTATGAACAGCTTACACTCTGTTGTGCTGTTATTACTTTCAGCCCGCCACTTTCTGAAAGAAAACCTCCATCGTTTTGAAAAACATGTTACATACAATAAATGACTTCTTGCTCTCTACCACAAGTTTCCACAAGGCCAAATCTTGTCAGAGCCATTTATAACTCTTGGATTTCTTGTAAGCCAATCCCGTCATTTGGCATTTCCGCAACTTTCAGAATTAAAATGTTGAAGATCATTTTCACAATCCTGGACTAGTAATATCTTCCCCTTCTTCCTCAGTCATGTTCTACATTTCCTATGACACTGATACTGCTTACTATGAAGCAGACTTACACTACCTCTATGACTACTACAATTATTTAATTCTCTACATCACTTTTAATCACAAAGCAATGTAAAACAGTAGACAGCATTGCAGACTTACATTCCCTCTACTCTATGTTTTGATTGGCTGCTTCAATTAGCTTATAAAAAGAAATAGTTTTTCTGAACTCATTCAAAGTGCACTTATTTCTCCATGACGTCCAGTCTTATGGTTAGAAGTTATGTCTCTGAACTACACTTATCCTCAAGGCCAAATCGTGTAGGAGCCATTAGAACTTCTTGAAATTCCTCAGAGCACATCCCGAGATTCTTTCCCTAAAATTTTGGTTTTAAAAACACCAGGTAAGAGTTTTTAAGGTCATACGGCAATTTTTTTTTGAAAATAAAACAGAATCATTGCAGAATGACCAGCCATTTCTAGACTTTAAATAAGCTGTGTAATGTCCTGATGTTGTTGAAGGACCGTCATGATATATAATTGCTGCAGTTACAAAAGTCCTTCCTGATATTGACAACTGCGAAGCCACAAAATTTTTAATTAAAGTTGTCAATTTTGTTCCATCAGGCCTACATCGTTGGAACATTAAAATGACATACTGGCCATATGTTCGTATAAATAATGTGGACATCATTTCAGATTTACATTGGCTACACTCCATGTTGTGATCAGCTGCTTTTACTAGCTTATTAAAGGAGACTGATTTACTGTCTGGCAAAGTTAAATATATAAATCTTTCTGAGTCTACACTAATAGTACTTGATACCCTACAGTTCTCGCAGTCATGCTGCCATTGATAAGAAAGCCCAAACAGCTGATCTACATCTACACCTTCAGCATGCAATACATCAAGCATATACATTAAAAACTCCTGACAATCTTGCTGAATATTTTGAGAGAATTGTGTTTGGCCTGAACATCTGTCTAACAGATTTCGAATTTCAGACACACTTTCTATGTTTGTTCTATCAGTGCTACATTTTTCTAAGACAGAATTTAACAAACTGCAAAATCTTTGATCAGAATTGACCACAATCTCTTCTTTTACATTTTCTAGAGAAAACAAAACATTAACCACTACATTAGCATAGCAGTTGACACCAGAACTGTTTTCAAATTGAAAACCAACAACATCTTCAACAGAATCCTTTTTGTTTCTGCTTATAATTTCAGGTTCATCGACTTTTCGTCTTTTTGCTACAACCTCCCCAGTATTGGTCACATTTCTTCGTTTCCGGCCTACCACACGTTTCTCAAACAAAGGATATTGAGGCAAATGTGGCGCATACTCTCTTCTTAACCTATTGTATTCCTTAACACAATCTAGATCCTCACAAATGCTTGTGACATCACACTCAATCAAGTACAATCCCGATAAAGTTCTAACTTGTGACAATGCCACATATGCCATACCCTCCTTGAACACAGAACTGCCAATATTCACCAATGCACTGTCTACACTTAAACCTTGCGATTTATGGATTGTCACCGCATATGCCAAGCAAACAGGAAACTGCTTACGGCGAACATATAAGTCTTTTACAAGCAAAAATCTAGCAGAACAACGACCAATTAGCTGTACTTCCTCAATGCCATCAAATTTAATTTTTAAAAATTCAATTCCATCTTTATTTCTGTATTTTACAAAATCAACAACATTACCCATTGATCCATTTACCAGACCTCTTTCAACATGTAAATTCCTTCTTAAAATTATACGGCAGTTCAAGCACACATTCAGAGTCTTTTCAAAACCTGCAGTTTTAGATATACTCTTCTCTAATGAATCCAATTTTGTTTTCAGATTCTCAGACAAAATAATTGTTGATCCCATATGCTCTACTCTGTCAATAGCTTCCAGTTTCACAATCTCTTGCTTTTCTAAATGCAACATTTTGTTGTTGAATTTGGCACATTCTGCAAGAGTTGGCATCAAACATATTCCAGATTTCTTCTCAGTAATTTTCTGAAAAATATTCTCAGGCACAACATCTTGTTCTGGATATAAATTTGACAGTAATCGTGCATGTAAAGCTTCTTTCCCATGCTCGGTCACTTTTCCAATTCTAACATCTTGTAGAATAGTCTTGTAAACTTCATCCTTCGCCTGACGCATATTTTCATGCAGTTCAGCATAATTGAAGTTTAACCATATATTGACGTTGCCAATGCTGCCTAGGCACTTCCTGGTATCTTCATGCGTGAGCATTTTGAACACAGGTTGCCCTTTCACTGGTGTCAGCTGCAGAAGATCTCCGAAAACAATGATGTGTTTGCCACCAAATAACACATCATACTCTGTTTTGAGAACTTCTTGCATTCTGAAATGCACAAAGGCAAGCATGACATTGGAAACCATGCTTACTTCGTCAATGATAAGAAGTTTCATTTTCCTCAAGATTCTTGAAACTTCAAAACAAGCATCTCCAGATAGCTTGTGATATTGTAATTTGTTGCCATGCTCCACTGGCCGCATCAGTAAACGATGTAAAGTAATCCCTTTAATGTTATGTGCTGCCAGTCCAGTTGGAGCGGTGACAACACAAGACAGCGATGACTCTGTCCTTTCCTGCAAATAACATGAAATTGCTTTAATAAGGAAACTTTTTCCAGTTCCCGCTTCTCCACTCACGTACAGTCGGACAGGCTTCAACGACGTACATGAGCACTCTTTCTTGTCATGACTTAATCCATGATCAATTTGCATGGTAACTTCGTCATATATTTTCCTCTGCTCAACGTTGAGTTGTCTTTCCAACTCTTCTAAGTTAACCGCATCCTCCTGAGCATGTGCCATGGCTCTTTCCACTTCATTCATAGCAGTGGCAGCTTCATTTTCGATAACAGGTCCTCCTAGTGGATCCTGACTCAATGAAGCAGAACTCTGACTGTCCTGAGAACTGTCTCTGGCAATCTCGGCTGCAATCATTGCTTCCTGCTCAATTTCCGCATTCAACATTTCTACATATTTGGGAAAAGCAGGACATTCTATGGTCTCCTTGGCGGCATTGAAAGAGTCTTCGTTACAGAGAAAATCTCCAAGCAGTTCCTCTTCTGCACGCCAAGGCTTGAAAAGTTGCAAAAGTGCTAAATAGAAAAACTCCTTTTTTTCAGGAGATTCGCCACTCAATTTTCGATGGTTTACCAAGTGGCATTTTCTTTGCTTGACCAGACATCCCTCACTTCCTATTACAGCATACACTCCTTTCTCAGTATCTTCTTTGATGTTCCTCTTGAATATGTAATTTTGAAGAACCTCATACAGACAAACATTCTCGAGGTGAATGCTTCGATTTGGATAATATGTATCCAACATGTTGGTCTTCAAAATGTCGGTACTGTTTGGCTCCTTTTCCGCCAAATACTCAATTTCCCGCACAGGTTTGAGAACTCGATTACGCGTTGCAGCAAGACCAAGACTCGCCCAAACGATACTCCTGGACTTGGCATAGAGACTTGCTGAAGACAACCGGTCAGAACATTCGTACGCTCCAATTTCTCTATGCGACAACATCTTCAGACTGAAACTGTACAACTTCTTGCTGAGGCTCTTTTCATGGGAAATGTCCTCCCACATATCCTTCAATTCTGTCTTCTCTTTTTTAGTGATGTAAGACGTCACATACCGAGCCACAGCCATACAGTTATCAGCCACAAACTGTATATCCATGTTAGCATTCCACATGGACAAAATCACCGGGTTGTAGTCGTTGATGTACTTGGACTCTTCGTTCCTCTTCAAATTGTATGTGTTTTTAGGTGATTTCTTCATCACATTATGTCGCAGCGAAGACATCAAACTGTTTACTCTTCCTTTAGAAATCACCGGTCGTGGAAAGCCGAAACGACATTTGGTGTAGAACTTGTCCTTGTTTCGGAATTTACGACGACAGTACTTTCCACATCGATGGCTTTGGAAACGCAGAACTTTTTCTCTTAGGCTTTTCTTCTCCTTTGCATTTGGAACAGCACACATAGAATACTGTTGTATAAAACTCATCACTGAGTCTTCTGGATCCGTTCCAAATTTAGGTGCATCCTTGATCCACAGCAACATATGTATATGAGGAGCACCTCTTGCTTGGTACTCCTTTCTCCAGAAGAAATCCAACACCTCTCCAAGAGGTGGATTCTTCTTATTCATGATGAAAGACATCATAGCTTCAAATCTATGATTGAAGTACCTACATACATTGACTGGATCCAAAGAGCACAGTTCTCCGGGTGTCTTGAATTCGATGTTTTCTACATTAGCATTTGCCTGTCGTAGAAATTCAAGTAAGTCTTCCCAGCCATACTCGGCACAGCTCAGAGTGAGGAACCATGTGGGAGTTCCTAAGTTCCTCAGCATACATTTTAAATCACCATGACGACGGTACCAGTACTCATTAGTACCACGCTGACACGCCATGAGATTAATCAGGTGAGAATCCAAAATATTGTCTTGGACATTGACTTTATCCATAAAGTCACTTGCCGAGATGTTTTGCATGTGTATACCACTTTTCAAGATGTGGTTCACTGCATATGACAGTCCAGACAGATCGCTTTCAAACAGGAGATGAAACAAATAAGGAATGCATTGTCGAAACCTAGCATCTCCTGCATACAATCGCAAAGTCCGGTATTCAGAAGCAGGAATTTGATGAGGTCGCTCATCATATCTTCCTCCCTGACCTGTTGGAAAAAGCTGTGGGAAACACCGAGCTTCCAAACTTTCCTCCCAAACACTAATGGGACTCCCTTTGGCTTGTTTCATTTGAAACCACTCAATAGCATTCCCCATGACTTCCTTGGAATGCAAAGGATGAACACTATAATGTTCATATATTTCTTCACTAGTAGAGGGTTCTACTTTTTCAATTTGACCAGCACACAAATCGCTATCCTCTTCCTCACTTACTTCCTCTTCTGCAACATATACATTCTTATAGTATTTATTATTTTTTTTCAAATACAATGTTGCCTTTTTAACTTTCCTAACATCCACTAAATCTTGCCATATTTTCTTATTCTTTGTCGGAACCCCATTAACTAAGATAACCAGAGGTTCCTCTTCCACTTTTTCTACTCCAATTGTGTTAATGTTTTTCTTCAAATCTAGAGGCAAATAAACAACTCTTCCCTTTAATCCTCTCTGTAAATCTGATGGAGGCAATTTCCCTGTCTTTGGCTCCATTCTTACAATAGCCTGAAAGGGATGGATACTTTGAATCAAAATAGATTCATAAGTATTTAAATCCTTCAATTCAGAAGGAATCTCAACCAATTCCAGATTATTATGAACTGCTCTAGCAGGCATCTGGTTTTGATTTAATTTGCAACAACAATAAGTACACACACGTTGATCCAATCCCAAATCAAAACAATTTTCTGCCATCAAGTATGTTGCGAAATCCTTCCATTCACTATTATTTTCCCTTTCACTTTTTGCATATAAATCCACTAACTTAGTCTGATTCTTATAATAAGTGCGTCGACAACACACACAAGTGAAATTTGGCCTCTCACTTGATTTGACCTGAAACGTCGCAATTTCCCTCTGGAAATTATCTGTACTGGAAACCTGTACACTATCTTCCACATTACCCGCTTCTTCTTGGTCAATTTCAACATTCTCCTCTTTACTTCCAAAGTAACAAAACTCAATTTCTTCACATATATTCTTCACATCAAGTTCAAGAAGTCTTTATTCGATTAGTTCATCATAAAAGACATAAAATACAGTATATACATATAAAACCTATAAAACAAGTATTAAATCATTTATAACTAATCAGCTTCTTGTACAAATATAAGAAGTTTTTACAAAAGGACTCTGATACAACCATAAGTCAGCAGGTTACAGAAGACTATACAGTCACCATTTGGTTATATTTAATAAGCCTACATCTGAGCGCCCAGGCCCACCCAAGGAATTTAGCGACCCCCACAACAATAAGGCACTCCAAGTTGGTTTTTAACAGTCTAGTAGCTTCCACAGACGATCTTGTACCTAAGTGTCTACAAACCGGTCTTAGCCATTTAGCTCTGGGGGCAGAATATAGAGGGCACACATACAAAAAGTGATTCAGGCTTTCCCCGGTACCTTGACACCTGGGACAACACCCCGACCTTTCCGTTCCCCACTTTTTAGTAAAATCCCCAATGGGAAGCGAACCGCATCTGAATTGAAAAAATAATTTGCGGTCCAGGGGTTTAGATATGGTATCCCAGTACCATTCAAGCTTGGGCGCATCCTTGTGTACAATAAACAGTGCAGTGAGGTTGCTTGAGCTCGTTTTCAGGTACATGTTATGAGTCACCCAATCCCAGTAACATTTTTTGAGATCCTTTTTAGAGGGGAAAATGGCTGACTCAGGCGAGGACCAAAGATCTCCAAGACCCAAAGCTAGTAAAATGGCCTTGAGGTCTCTGAACCATCCGATGTTTGTGGCTCCAGGGCTATTTTTGACCTCCAAGCATGCGGCAGCATAATGATGAAGTTCTGGGGTTGTCCACAGACGGCGCCAGAAAGTTAGTGGACGAAGTCTAGCTTGGTCCACCACCGAATGGCACCCCAGGTCGTAAAGAAGGGGAGTTAGTGGGGTCGACTGTGGCAGTGGGGTCGACTGTGGCATATTCTTCACATCTATTTCAGAACCATGCAAAAGAGCAGCGCATAATTGTTTAAGCATAATTGCTGGACTCTAAGCATAATACAACATTCTAACTAATTTCCTCACTTTATTATGATGCACTGCTAGCATCCTGAAATGATGAAAAACACTCTGGCATACTCTCCTGGAAAGACAAGCCAGTGAATGACCATGCAAACCTGTCACTTCCCTCACTCTGCAAGGATCTAATTCTTGCAACAACCTCATTTTCTGCTTCAAACTTTTCTTATTAAATGACCGTACAAAATCACAAAGCAAATTGATGGAATCCTGTCGCACACTGCAAATACTACTACACTTCCAGGTGTACACAGGACCCTTAGCACGTCTTCCTAAAACCTCATTACCTAACACCTCTTCTGCCTCTGTTGTCACAAGTTTTTCTTTTTCAACTGGACAACCATCTTTCACTTCATAAGCACGACCACTGGTGTCAACTGCATGCACCAAATCATTATCCTGGAAATAACTCTCCTCATTAAAAAATGCCTCACAGCTTGAACTATGCATCCATTCTCCAGAAAAAACTTCACAAAAATTACTACGATTAACTATTCTCTTCCATCTACTATTTCTTTTGAAATCATAAATTGCCTTGTTTAGCTTCCTAATTCTATTGATTATCAAAATAAATAACTTACGTTTAATTTCAAATGCCTGATCAATAACTTTCTCAACTTTTTTTTTTCTCTTATAAAAAACCACTTTCTGTTGACCTTTCTTAATATTTTTTAACAAATTGCCAATTATCCTGTTGCGGAACATTCCTTTACGAATGTCCCTAAACTGTTGTTTCCTTCTACTATCATGCACAGAGTTATCTCTTGCTCTAGCAGTAACATTTTTCATTGGCCTTTCCTTTCCGTTTGAATTGCTTCTCTTTTTCTGGACTGAAAGATTTTCTGTAGTAATATTTTTTTTACTACAGATATTTCTTATGAATGTTTTTGTACTCTTACCCGGTGCTTTCTTGGTGACTTGACAAATCTTTTTGTTAGTGGACTGCTGCTTTTTTTCATTAACCTGCTGTCTTTGACGTTTTGCATCCTTTCTCACTCTTTCTTTGGTTGGCATGCTGAAATCTTGAAATGATCTGCAGTTGAATCTGTGGTAAAATATAATAAAACATGTTATTAACCACTATTACCCAACAGTAAATCAATAACAGTAATCAAAAACTTAAAACACTACTTGACATTTTTACATAGAAGATTTTTTAGTGCTTGGCAAATTTAGAATACAGAAATAGCAGAAAAGAAATGGAATTTATATTCATGTTACCTGTGCTATTTTATATGTGAATCTGATCTAATTTTATGAGCATATTTTAATATTTTATTGAAGACACTACACATAACCTGTTTTTGAAGGTGTCTTTATTTTTAAATTAAACGGTTTACATTTTTACTTTTTATTTATTATAAATGTTTAAAATAAATGTTTATAGTTCCATAGGCTCAAGCACGTCAGCTTCCCATCCTATGTCATATAATTCGGACAAATCTGCATCCTCATCACGTTCTTCTTCATCCTCAGGATTTAAATCAGCCAAGGGATCAACATCCACTGATGTTTCAATTACGAGTTCAATGATGAGGTCAAAATCAACTGATTGCTGATTGTCGCTCATGTTGATGTTGTCTTTATCTTTAAAGAAAGATAACAACAATGAGATGTTGCAGAGTAAGAGACACATCTCAGAGATTATAATAGTAAAATTGTTTAACAAGAGTAACATTTTGCAGCTATTATATAGCCATGTCCAACGATGCTGAGCAGGTGAAGCCTATGTCTAATTTTTCAGTGAACAGGACTCATCTCTTCTTAACCTTGGATAAGCCTCACCGACTCTGTGTCCTCTGCACATACTTAAATGTAAAGGGGCAGATTTATGTTAAATGGCACATCCCCAGGCATGCACCAGTTAACGTGCACCGCTGCTCTGCCACTCATGGTGTGCCGCATTTACAATCAGATAGGAGAAAGCTACGTCAAAACCCTGCGCCTGCTTGAAGCAGGCATAGGTCTTGACGCAACATTGTGGAGATGGGGCACCCCTGAGCATCACACTTGCGATACAACTCCAGCAATGCGCCACCTTTACTGCACAGATGCGTCACGCATCTGTGCCATTTTTGCCCCATGCTGCGCCGCATTGTAAATGCAGCACACCATGGGTGGCGGAACAGCAGCGCAGGATGACTGGCACATCCCTGGTGATGCGCCAGTCATCATAAATCTATCCCTAAGCTTCTTATCTTGTTAGAGATGAACCGCCATATGTATCATCAAACTATTTTGCATTTCCTAAATAGCGAATTTTAAGGGATAAATAGCAATTCTTTACCATTCCTAATTTGCGATGAGCAAATTGCTAATTGCAAATTACCCATTCATTTCCATGGGCCAGGAGGCCCATAGGAATGAAGGTGCAATTTGCGATTAGCAATTAGCTCATCGCAAATTAGGAATTTTTCCAAAGGTGCAGGGGTGTCTCAAGAACACCCTGCTGCACCCCTGAAAAAGAAATTTGGGGGCATATGGCGCACATACATGCCCTAAGGGCATGTATGGGCGTCATATGGCACCTTTTGATTTTTGGAAAAAAAGCTTTTTGAAAAGAATTCGCAAATTACCACCAACTAGAAGTTGGTGGTAGTTTGCAAATCCTTAATGGCATTTTTTGCATATTTTTTGTTTGATACATTGCATTTAAGGAATCGCAAAATTTGCAAATCCTTCAGTACAATCGCAAAATAAGGAATAGCAAATTTTGCTATTCCTTATTTTGCATCAAACTTGTTTGATACATACCATTTGTCTAATTAGCATTCGCAAATGCCGAAATTCGCAGAATTTTGACCTTTGCGAATGCTAATTAGCTTGATACATATGGCCCCAAGTGAGGCCTGTCTTGCAACATGGTGCATCTTTTGCATCACTGCTGCATAGGTTTCATGTGGCACGTTTTTTTTACACCATGACACATCTGCCTAAATGCATCAATTTGTAATTTTGTCGCCTCATAGCAAATCTTTTGCACCGCCGCTGCATCAGAAAAGTGACGCACAGTGGCGCAAAAGAGGCATACACCTATCATAAATCTGTCCCTAGCATTTTAAATGATTAATTCAGGATGACGATAAGGTGTGGCCTATCCAGAGGTTTGTTTAAGGTGAGGCCTACTCAGGATTGCAGATTAAAGTTACGCTTGATGAAGAATACAGAGGAGATAATACATGTAAAGGCCTACCAATGAAGTAAGTAATGTCCACTTTATTGCGCCAGTCATCATAAATGTATCCCTAAGCTTCTTATCTTGTTACAGATGAACCACCATATGTATCATCAAACTATTTTGCATTTCCTAAATAGCGAATTTTAAGGAATAAATAGCGATTCTTTACCATTCCTAATTTGCAATGAGCAAATTGCTAATTGCAAATTACCCATTCATTTCCATGGGCCAGGAGGCCCATAGGAATGAAGGTGCAATTTGCGATTAGCAATTAGCTCATCGCAAATTAGGAATTTTTCCAAGGGTGCAGGGGTGTCTCAAGAACACCCTGCTGCAGCCCCTGAAAAAGAAATTTGGGGGCATATGGCGCACAAGGGCATGTATGGGCGTCATATGGCACCTTTTGTTTTTTAGAAAAAAAGCTTTTTGAAAAGAATTCGCAAATTACCACCAACTAGAAGTTGGTGGTAATTTGCAAATCCTTAATGGCATTTTTTGCATATTTTTTGTTTGATACATTGCATTTAAGGAATCGCAAAATTTGCAAATCCTTCAGTGCAATCGCAAAATAAGGAATAGCAAATTTTGCTATTCCTTATTTTGCATCAAACTTGTTTGATACATACCATTTGTCTAATTAGCATTCGCAAAGGCTGAAATTCACAGAATTTTGGCCTTTGCGAATGCTAATTAGCTTGATACATATGGCCCCAAGTGAGGCCTGTCTTGCAACATGGTGCATCTTTTGCATCACTGCTGCATCGGTTTCATGTGGCACGGTTTTTTTACACCATGACACATCTGCCTAAATGCATCAATTTGTAATTTTGTCGCATCATAGCAAATCTTTTGCACCGCCGCTGCATCAGAAAAGTGACGCACAGTGGCGCAAAAGAGGCATACACCTATCATAAATCTGTCCCTAGCATTTTAAATGATTAATTCAGGATGACGATAAGGTGTGGCCTATCCAGAGGTTTGTTTAAGGTGAGGCCTACTCAGGATTGCAGATCAAAGTTACACTTGATGAACAATACAGAGGAGATAATACATGTAAAGGCCTACCAATGAAGTAAGTTATGTCCACTTCATTGTGCCAGTCATCATAAATCTATCCCTATGCTTCTTATCTTGTTAGAGATGAACTGCCATATGTATCATCAAACTATTTTGCATTTCCTAAATAGCGAATTTTAAGGAATAAATAGCGATTCTTTACCATTCCTAATTTGCAATGAACAAATTGCTAATTGCAAATTACTCATTCATTTCCATGGGCCAGGAGGCCCATAGGAATGAAGGTGCAATTTGCGATTAGCAATTAGCTCATCGCAAATTAGGAATTTTTCCAAGGGTGCATGGGTGTCTCAAGAACACCCTGCTGCACCCCCTGAAAAAGAAATTTGGGGGCATATGGCGCACATACATGCCCTAAGGGCATGTATGGGCGTCATATGTCACCTTTTGTTTTTTGGAAAAAAAGCTTTTTGAAAAGAATTCGCAAATTACCACCAACTAGAAGTTGGTGGTAATTTGCAAATCCTTAATGGCATTTTTTGCATATTTTTTGTTTGATACATTGCATTTAAGAAATCACAAAATTTGCAAATCCTTCAGTGCAATCGCAAAATAAAGAATAGCAAATTTTGCTATTCCTTATTTTGCATCAAACTTGTTTGATACATACCATTTGTCTAATTAGCATTCGCAAAGGCCGAAATTCACAGAACTTCGGCCTTTGCAAATGCTAATTAGCTTCATACATATGGCCCCAAGTGAGGCCTGTCTTGCAACATGGTGCATCTTTTGCATCACTGCTGCATCAGTTTCATGTGGCACGGTGTTTTTTACACCATGACACATCTGCCTAAATGCATCAATTTGTAATTTTGTCGCCTCATAGCAAATCTTTTGCACCGCCGCTGCATCACAAAAGTGATGCACAGTGGCACAAAAGAGGCATACACCTATCATAAATCTGTCCCTAGCATTTTAAATGATTAATTCAGGATGACGATAAGGTGTGCCCTATCCAGAGGTTTGTTTAAGGTGAGGCCTACTCAGGATTGCAGATGAAAGTTACGCTTGATGAAGAATACAGAGGAGATAATACATGTAAAGCTCTACCAATGAAGTAAGTGATGTCCACTTCATTGCGCCAGTCATCATAAATGTATCCCTAAGCTTCTTATCTTGTTAGAGATGAACCGCCATATGTATCATCAAACTATTTTGCATTTCCAAAATAGCGAATTTTAAGGAATAAATAGCGATTCTTTACCATTCCTAATTTGCGATGAGCAAATTGCTAATTGCAAATTACCCATTCATTTCCATGGGCCAGGAGGCCCATAGGAATGAAGGTGCAATTTGCGATTAGCAATTAGCTCATCGCAAATTAGGAATTTTTCCAAAGGTGCAGGGGTGTCTCAAGAACACCCTGCTGCACCCCTGAAAAAGAAATTTGGGGGCATATGGCACACATAAATTTTAACAACATTCCTTTACCTCAAAAACGATTTTCAAGTCATAATTTGAAAACACTGCCCACGGGGAAATGACTTAAAATGTCCTTAAGACACATGAAAGTGTTTTTTTAAAGCCTTTGCAAGTTTTTGGGTCACTTTTAACATGGCTATGTAACTCAAACAGTCAAAATCTAAATTTACCATGCACAGGTGGGACCATATTTACAAGGAATGTGCCCCACGGGGAAAGGTCTTTTAATGTAATATGGGAAAAATGACATCAGAGACACTGAAATGCCTTATAAAGAAGCATACACCATTATATCCTTGTCATAAATTTACAAACCATTCCTTTTCCCCAAAAACGATTTTCAAATCATAATTTGAAAACACTGCACATGGGGAAATGACTTAAAATGTCCTTAAGACACATGAAAGCGTTTTTTGATTGCCTTTCCAGCATGGTTGGGTCACTTTTAACATGGCTATGTAACACAAACATTCAAAATTTAAATTTGCCATGCACAGGTGGGAGCATATTTACAAGGAATGTGCCCCACCGGGAAAGGTCTTTTAATGTAATATAGGAAAAATGACATCAAAGACACTGAAATGCCTTATAAAGAAGCATACACCATTATGTCCTTGTCATAAATTTAGAAACCATTCCTTTTCCCCAAAAACGATTTTCAAATCATAATTTCAAAACACTGCACATGGAGAAATGACTTAAAATGTCCTTAAGACACATAAAAGCGTTTTTTGATTGCCTTTGCAGCATGTTTGTGTCACTTTTAACATGGCTATGTAACGCAAACATTCAAAATCTAAATTTGCCATGCACAGGTGGGAGCATATTTACAAGCAATTTGCTCCACAGAGAAAGGTCTTACATTAAAATGGGAAAAATAACATCAGAGACACTCAATTGCCTTATAATGAAGCATACACCATTATGTCCTTGTCATAAATATTATAACCATTCATTTTCCTCAAAAACGATTTTCAAGTCATAATTTGAAAAGACTCCACAGCTCCTATGCACAATAACACCCTGTCAGTACTAATACTTCACATTTTCTCCAATTACATTTTCTCAAAGAAACAAAATCTATTTGTAAAACACTTGAGACAAAGCAACATTTGAAGAACACAACTTTCTTCATAATTTTCTCCTTAAAGCACACTATTCTCTATCTAAATTAAAGAAATCTTTTCTCACCTTAGCAAATACTTTGAGTTTCAAAACAGTCTCAGAAACACACCAATTTGTCTTCAGCAGAGCAAAAGGTATGCACTCCAGAGTCTGCAGCACAGAAATGCTGTAATTCTTCACACATATCTCTCATGTCACCCAATCAAAACTCTTCCCTCACTTTTTTTCAAATGAAAACCCTTCCCCCCTCTGCCCTTTCTGCCTTTTTTGCATGGCAACCACGTCTTGGAAGACCTCTGGTGTTTGCAAGTTCACACAACAATGTTGCAATTGAACTCTGAACTCTCAGTGCACCTCATATCCAGTGCATTCTTTCATTTAATGATTTTTTCTTGACCACTCAAAATACATCTTTCAAACAACTCATCCATGCACCCTAACTTTCTGTTTTCAGCAATCAAAATCCACCAATCACTGTTACTGCTTCATTAACACAGAAACTCCACAGTTTTTTTCATTTTAAACTCTTATTTTTTCAACTGCCATTTCATTGCCACACTTCATCTGACTGCAGGAGAACCTTCTCTCACCATGTTTTCTGTCTGGATTGTTGGACATAGTTACATCTATTGGGCTCAGAGGTATGCTGAGAACAGGAATTTACCTAACCTCAATTTACAAGATGTGGAAATTAAGTGGTTTGGCCACAGAGGATTAAAATGTCACCAATTGATACCATTGGTGAAAACCTTTATGCATTTGCCAAAACCTGACCTGTTAATTGTGCACTGTGGAGGTAATGATTTGGGCACTTTGACTGGGGTAGGTCTGGAAATGCTTTTAAAGGACACCTTTGAGCAATTGATGGCACTTTTTCCTCAGACTGCCTTGGTATATTCAAATATATGCCAAAGACAGAAATGGAGGTGGTCAAACCAATTTTGTCCACAAATTGAGAAGTCGAGGAAGCATGTAAACAAATCTGTTTCAGCTTACATGAGAGACCATGGAATGGGCTCCCTGTACAACAATAACTTGCGTTACTACATGCAAAATATCTACAGAGGAGATGGAGTTCACTTCTCAGATGAGGGCAACAGAATTTTCATTCTGAATTTAAGACTGTGCATTGGTACCTACTTATAAGTACCTAAATGTACCATAAACCCAAAAGCTCTTCTCAGAGCTACCCTACATCTGATCACTCACAATTATTATTTTACTCTAACATTTTTCACTAATTTTCAACAAAGTACGCTCCCTGGGGCGCTACCCGGTACGCGAACCGGGAGCTAACCTCGCTAAATTTTTAAAAAAATGTTTTTTTTTTCGCACATATGGGCCTCCTCAGCCACCCTCAGAAAACCTAGGGGGTCAAGATAGGTCTACCGTGCCCCCTTCTACCCATTCTGAACATTATTTGCCCTCCATCTTGTATCTTAATTCGACCGAAACACAAAATGGTGGACTCCCGTAACGCTTAAGGTTCGCGAACCGGGGCGCTCGCCAGTTCGCGTACCGGGTCGCTCCCTGGGAAGCGCACCATCAAAAAAGGTGGGAAAGTAGTTTACAGAAAAGCGACTGGAGACAATTTCACCAAATATAGATTAGCTCATACTACATACCAATGCCTACCATTTTCACAAATTTGATTGAAATTCCATTTAACCATTTAGCCTGTAGACCTCTCTAAATACCCTGAGGTAAATTACTTCACAAAACACATCTGAAGTGTTGGAATTGACAACCAATTAAAATGTTACTTTCATTTTCTACTTTTTTTACCTGACATTTGATTGGCTATGTACCTGAATATATATAAAGGAAGAGAGAGAAACACAGCCATTTTGACTACTACTTCCTGAACTACATTGCAAGATCATTTTCACTCACAACTTAAACTTGTTTTTAGAAGGTGAGATATTATTTTATAAATTTGAAAACATTTTCAGATAGTTATATACTATCCCTCTGTAAGAGTTAGACATTGAGAAAGGCTTCTTTATTATAATTATGGATTGATTTAGGTTTCTGTGGTATAATTATGAATTTACTTAGGCTTCTTCACAGGCACTTTTTAATAGTACTACTTCACGCCTGAAACCATACAGTGCCCATAGATTACTTCTCTGTTATAAACTCACAAGTACCTGTCTGAACTTAAACCCAACAGTGCCCTATCTCTACTGATATATTTATTTTTTATGCAAATTACAGCAATAAAATGGAAGGTGAGCAGAATGTTTCCTTCGAAATTGTTCTGGAGAACAACACAGAAAAAGATATTGAGGACAATGATGACTCAGATTTCATGGATGAATCACGGGACCATGAATTAGTTCAATGTGTAGAATCTGTGGATCATTTACTTCATTATGATGACGGTCAAATGTGGGAACTTATGTTCACTCAACAAGAGGACATATCGGACAGTCAAATGCTAGACGTTCTATTAAATTTTGAAAAACAATCCGAAAAATAAAATTGTATGTAATATTAAAAAATTGTTTGAGTCTTTAATCATTTTTATATGTAATTCATAAACTAGTTAAATGTTAGAAATGTTATTAAATTTTGAAACACAATCACAATAATAAATAATTGCTTAAAAAATAAAAAAATTAAAAAATAATCAACAAAACCAACAATCAATTAACATACAGTATTTGAAAAGTCTATCATTCTTTTTTCCTTATAGTACGCTGCCCAGAACGCTTCCCGGTTCGCGAACCGGGCGCTACCCACGCAAAAAAACAAAAACAAAATTTTTTTTTTTGCCCCGCGGGGCCCTTTTAAAGCCTCCACATTAAACCTAGGGGGTCAGGGAGGATCTACTATGCCCCCTTATGGTCATTTCCCCCTTTGTTTTGGCCTCCTCTTGTCTCTCAATCCTACCGAGAGACAAGATGGCGGCCGCTCCGGACTGTTTAGAATGTTGACAGACACCGGAGAGCCAATCAGCTTCGCTACGCGAAGTTCCGTTACGCGTAAAGTCCGCGAACCGGAGCGCTGCCCGGTCCGCTGTTACAGATATATATCTTTTTTTGAACGTTAATTTCTCAAAATCCACAGAATCACATATATTGAGACCTAGCAAAGGCACATCGGGCTACCAGTCCCTACAATTTTGCCAAGTTTCGTGGAAATCCATTCAGCCGTTCGGGCAAAAAGTGAGGCCAACCGCCCTATGGAAAACTCAATGTTAAAAACACGTTTTGGGACCCCCCTTTTTTCTCGGCCCCCCCTTAACGAACCCCCCCCAAATTTCCAGGGGCTGCTCAGAAACAAAATGTTCCATTTTCCAGAAAATTTCAGCCAATTCCGTCCACAAACGCCAAAGTTATTAGACATAGAATTTTCAAAAATCCCATAGGGAAAAAATCCTAACTACATATACCTACTGGCGACCGCCAGTAGGTAATATATATATATATATACATATATACATATATATATATATATATATATATATATATATATATATATATATATATATATATATATCCTCAAAACTTTCTCCCAGCTGGGAAAAACGGGTCGCACAGCCAACTTTGGATTTTCAACAGTAATCCCTTTTATTTCACTCATTAACAAGGGCAACAGGCACAGAGATCTACGCGTTTCGGTGTCACTCCACCTTGCTCACGATCACTGGGTTTGCCCCACCCACAAACATTTAACCACAACCATTTTTTTCATTTTTTCAAAAAAAATGTGTTTCCTGTCACATGGTGTGCTAAGAATTGTGGTCCTTGTAGTTTTTACAAGCTTTTGACAAAAGACTGTTTTTGAAAAAAGGTGCATCTAAATTAATAATTAACACAAATTACCAAAATTAAATGCATTTTAGTCATGTGCCTTCCAATAGGCATCGAATAACATTGTTTGAAATGCCTTCCAATAGGCTAACTCATACTTGTTATTAAGACATGTTCTTGCAAGAATGATTTAATGTCTGTTCAAAGGTGCACATACAACTCCTCCGATTGATTCAACCCATTCGGGTGCAGGGTCCTCAGGTTAATGATGAATTTCGATTCAACTTGTCGCAGTTTTTTCGCTCGATCACCCCCCCGCTCACCTTTAAAAATAGTTTGAATGCCATAAAATTTCAGTTTTTGCCAATCACCCTGATGTGCTAGTTCCATATGTTTGGCTATGGCATTAGAGCGGTCCTTATGAATTGTGGCCCCCATATGTTGCAAGATTCGGTTCTTCAATTCAACAGTTGTGCTTCCAACATATTGCATGGGGCAGGGGCACTCCACCACATATACAGTGAATGGTGTTTTGCACGTGATACACTGTCTGATTTTCCATTTCTTTTTGTTGGCCAAAGTGATTTCTTTTGTTGGCTTGGCTATCTGGCACATTTTACACCCATGGCATTTCATAAACCCTTTGGTTTTCAGCCAATCATCCTGTCTCTTTTTCTGGAAGTGGCTGTGTATCAGATGATCCTTTAGATTTTTGGCACGCCTGTAGGTTATTATAGGATGTGTTCCAACAATCTCTTTGACAGTGTTGTCTAACTGTCACAATTTCCAATTTCTTCGGAGAATTTTGCCAATTTTTTCACTTTCTTGTGAATAGTCTGTTATTAGACGAATTTTATTTTGGACGCATCTTCTCGTTTGCAAGGAAATTCGATGGTTTGAAGGAACAAATGGCTTGGTCGAGTATGTCCAGTTTAGCGTCTTCCACAGTATCCACGGAACAACTATCCAGAGATGAAAATGAGAACGCCAAAAGGATGCCTTTTTTAGGAGACATGCGCCTCATATTGCAACAAAGATACTGGGAACGGAACCGCCCTGCTCCTCAATTCCAGTCACGGCGAGGAAGGGGAAGGGGCAGACAATGGCCCGGAATAAATGCCACAGAAGAGGAAAAAGGAGCAAGCGGCGGAACAGAGAGGACTGGTGTGGAGACAAGAACGATGAGGCAGAGGAGAAAATAATGGATGAACTACAAGTAATAAACTTATCGGAAAGAACACTGACCACAACTGAAATATCTTTACTGAAGAGGGGGATACATTTTTGTCCCAAAAGCCACATGAACCTGGCACAGGTGCGAATTGACCTATACCTGTACATAAGAAAAATCAAACTTGCTAAAGCATTTCGGGAAAAAACATTGAAAGAAAGAGACACTATTGCAGCAACATCTAATGAGGAAAATGTACCATTAACCGATGCAGAAGGGTTTTTGACTCTAATGAACATTACGCAAGATCCAATGCAGGAAGTTACTATATCACAGGCCATAGTCCAATGTGGAGCAGGATTGAGCGGTGAAAAACCGAAATCAAAGTTCTATCCACAATTAAGTCCTGGGAACAAAGTGGATCTGTTTCAAGAAGCAGTTATACAGGATTTATACAAAATGAAATTGAATTATGGTCCAGACAATTTATCGAAAGAGGAACGATTGGCTCTCAAGCAGCTAATGGAGGATGACAAAATTGAAATAAAAGTTGCCGACAAAGGCGGCAACGTGATAATCCAGGATCGCAGTGCATATGAAAAGGAAGCAATTCGACAATTGAGGAACCCCATGCATTACGAAAAATTGAAAACCAATCCAACAATGGAATTAAAGAAGACAATTGATGCAAAACTAAATTGTTGGAAGGAAAATGGATTAATTGATGATATGGAACTGAAATTTCTTACTGTGGCTCACCCTATTTTGGCAACTATTTATTTTTTGCCAAAAATACATAAGGACCAAAAAAACCCACCTGGAAGGCCAATAATTTCCGCGAAGGGCTCATTATTAGAGCCAATGGCGGAATACGTCGATCACTTCCTAAAACCCTCAGTATCAAAATTAAACTCCTACATACAGGATACAAGCGACCTATTAAGGAACCTGGTAGACACACCATGGCAGGAATCGTATTGGCTTATCTCAATGGATGTGATTGGTTTGTATACCAATATTGATAATGATATGGGTGTGACAGCTTGCAATTCCTTTTTAAAAGAAAGAACTTTGGAATTCAACAATCACAATAAAATGTTGGAAGAAATGTTGACAATTTGCCTGGAACAAAACATCTTCACTTTTGCCGGTGAAATTTATAAACAACGCAGCGGGACAGCCATGGGTTTTTCCTTCAGTCCATCGTACGCTTGCCTTACCATGGGGTGGTGGAAACAGGAAATAGCGTGGAACTCAAAAAATGAATGGTCGGTGAATAAAGTGGTGAGTTGGAAGCGATTCATCGATGATTTATTCATAATCTGGGATGGAACAGAAACAGAATTCCAAGAATACTTTCAGACAATGAATACCAGTGTGAAAAATCTCAAATTCACATACAATATGAGCAAGGAGAGAATTATTGGACACAGAAATCTATATAAAAAATCAGCAAATTCACACAACTCTCCATCGTAAAGCAACATCTACTAATGCCACGTTAGAAGCCACCAGTTTCCACCAAAAGTCATTACTAAATAGCATTCCTCACGGTGAATTTCTGAGAATCCGGAGGATATGCAGTGAAGAAGATGAGTGGAAAAGGAACAGTAAACGGAACAGTAAACGTACAATGGAAAGATTCATCCAAAGGAAATACCCACAACAAACAGTGAAAGATAGCCTCGCAAAAAGTAGTACAAAAACACGCGAGGATTGTTTGAAGAGAAAAAACAAAGGAGTAGATCCCGAGGAAAATAAAATTCGTCTAATAACAGACTATTCACAAGAAAGTGAAAAAATTGGCAAAATTCTCCGAAGAAATTGGAAATTGTTACAATTAGACAACACTGTCAAAGAGATTGTTGGAACACATCCTATAATAACCTACAGGCGTGCCAAAAATCTAAAGGATCATCTGATACACAGCCACTTCCAGAAAAAGAGACAGGATGATTGGCTGAAAACCAAAGGGTTTATGAAATGCCATGGGTGTAAAATGTGCCAGATAGCCAAGCCAACAAAAGAAATCACTTTGGCCAACAAAAAGAAATGGAAAATCAGACAGTGTATCACGTGCAAAACACCTTTCACTGTATATGTGGTGGAGTGCCCCTGCCCCATGCAATATGTTGGAAGCACAACTGTTGAATTGAAGAACCGAATCTTGCAACATATGAGGGCCACAATTCATAAGGACCGCTCTAATGCCATAGCCAAACATATGGAACTAGCACACCAGGGTGATTGGCAAAAACTGAAATTTTATGGCATTCAAACTATTTTTAAAGGTGAGCGGGGGGGTGATCGAGCGAAAAAACTGCGACAAGTTGAATCGAAATTCATCATTAACCTGAGGACCCTGCACCCGAATGGGTTGAATCAATCGGAGAAGTTGTATGTGCACCTTTGAACAGACATTAAATCATTCTTGCAAGAACATGTCTTAATAACAAGTATGAGTTAGCCTATTGGAAGGCATTTCAAACAATGTTATTCGATGCCTATTGGAAGGCACATGACTAAAATGCATTTAATTTTGGTAATTTGTGTTAATTATTAATTTAGATGCACCTTTTTTCAAAAACAGTCTTTTGTCAAAAGCTTGTAAAAACTACAAGGACCACAATTCTTAGCACACCATGTGACAGGAAACACATTTTTTTTGAAAAAATGAAAAAAATGGTTGTGGTTAAATGTTTGTGGGTGGGGCAAACCCAGTGATCGTGAGCAAGGTGGAGTGACACCGAAACGCGTAGATCTCTGTGCCTGTTGCCCTTGTTAATGAGTGAAATAAAAGGGATTACTGTTGAAAATCCAAAGTTGGCTGTGCGACCCGTTTTTCCCAGCTGGGAGAAAGTTTTGAGGATATATATATATATATATATATATATATATATATATATATATATATATATATATATATATGTATATATGTATATATATATATATATTACCTACTGGCGGTCGCCAGTAGGTATATATAGTTAGGATTTTTTCCCTATGGGATTTTTGAAAATTCTATGTCTAATAACTTTGGCGTTTGTGGACGGAATTGGCTGAAATTTTCTGGAAAATGGAACATTTTGTTTCTGAGCAGCCCCTGGAAATTTGGGGGGGGTTCGTTAAGGGGGGGCCGAGAAAAAAGGGGGGTCCCAAAACGTGTTTTTAACATTGAGTTTTCCATAGGGCGGTTGGCCTCACTTTTTGCCCGAACGGCTGAATGGATTTCCACGAAACTTGGCAAAATTGTAGGGACTGGTAGCCCGATGTGCCTTTGCTAGGTCTCAATATATGTGATTCTGTGGATTTTGAGAAATTAACGTTCAAAAAAAGATATATATCTGTAACAGCGGACCGGGCAGCGCTCCGGTTCGCGGACTTTACGCGTAACGGAACTTCGCGTAGCGAAGCTGATTGGCTCTCCGGTGTCTGTCAACATTCTAAACAGTCCGGAGCGGCCGCCATCTTGTCTCTCGGTAGGATTGAGAGACAAGAGGAGGCCAAAACAAAGGGGGAAATGACCATAAGGGGGCATAGTAGATCCTCCCTGACCCCCTAGGTTTAATGTGGAGGCTTTAAAAGGGCCCCGCGGGGCAAAAAAAAAATTTTGTTTTTGTTTTTTTGCGTGGGTAGCGCCAGGTTCGCGAACCGGGAAGCGTTCTGGGCAGCGTACTATAAGGAAAAAAGATTGATAGACTTTTCAAATACTGTATGTTAATTGATTGTTGGTTTTGTTGATTATTTTTTAATTTTTTTATTTTTTAAGCAATTATTTATTATTGTGATTGTGTTTCAAAATTTAATAACATTTCTAACATTTAACTAGTTTATGAATTACATATAAAAATGATTAAAGACTCAAACAATTTTTTAATATTACATACAATTTTATTTTTCGGATTGTTTTTCAAAATTTAATAGAACGTCTAGCATTTGACTGTCCGATATGTCCTCTTGTTGAGTGAACATAAGTTCCCACATTTGACCGTCATCATAATGAAGTAAATGATCCACAGATTCTACACATTGAACTAATTCATGGTCCCGTGATTCATCCATGAAATCTGAGTCATCATTGTCCTCAATATCTTTTTCTGTGTTGTTCTCCAGAACAATTTCGAAGGAAACATTCTGCTCACCTTCCATTTTATTGCTGTAATTTGCATAAAAAATAAATATATCAGTAGAGATAGGGCACTGTTGGGTTTAAGTTCAGACAGGTACTTGTGAGTTTATAACAGAGAAGTAATCTATGGGCACTGTATGGTTGAAAAAATGAAAAAAATGGTTGTGGTTAAATGTTTGTGGGTGGGGCAAACCCAGTGATCGTGAGCAAGGTGGAGTGACACCGAAACGCGTAGATCTCTGTGCCTGTTGCCCTTGTTAATGAGTGAAATAAAAGGGATTACTGTTGAAAATCCAAAGTTGGCTGTGCGACCCGTTTTTCCCAGCTGGGAGAAAGTTTTGAGGATAATAGCGGCTTGGTTCTGCCGCAGGATACCGCACATACGTGAGCGCTGCATAATCTCCCACAGAGGAACCGTCTTGGAGGCATATATATATATATATACATATATATATATATATACATATTCACTTAAAAAAACATACGTTTCAGGTCATATATAGTTAGGAATTAGCATTTAAAAAAGCTTGTAAATTCACTGAAAAAACATAGGTTTCAGGTCATATATAGTTAGGAATTAGCATTTAAAAAATCACAAAGCAAATTGATGGAATCCTGTCGCACACTGCAAATACTACTACACTTCCAGGTGTACACAGGACCCTTAGCACGTCTTCCTAAAACCTCATTACCTAACACCTCTTCTGCCTCTGTTGTCACAAGTTTTTCTTTTTCAACTGGACAACCATCTTTCACTTCATAAGCACGACCACTGGTGTCAACTGCATGCACCAAATCATTATCCTGGAAATAACTCTCCTCATTAAAAAATGCCTCACAGCTTGAACTATGCATCCATTCTCCAGAAAAAACTTCACAAAAATTACTACGATTAACTATTCTCTTCCATCTACTATTTCTTTTGAAATCATAAATTGCCTTGTTTAGCTTCCTAATTCTATTGATTATCAAAATAAATAACTTACGTTTAATTTCAAATGCCTGATCAATAACTTTCTCAACTTTTTTTTTCTCTTATAAAAAACCACTTTCTGTTGACCTTTCTTAATATTTTTTAACAAATTGCCAATTATCCTGTTGCGGAACATTCGTTTACGAATGTCCCTAAACTGTTGTTTCCTTCTACTATCATGCACAGAGTTATCTCTTGCTCTAGCAGTAACATTTTTCATTGGCCTTTCCTTTCCGTTTGAATTGCTTCTCTTTTTCTGGACTGAAAGATTTTCTGTAGTAATATTTTTTTTACTACAGATATTTCTTATGAATGTTTTTGTACTCTTACCCGGTGCTTTCTTGGTGACTTGACAAATCTTTTTGTTAGTGGACTGCTGCTTTTTTTCATTAACCTGCTGTCTTTGACGTTTTGCAGCCTTTCTCACTCTTTCTTTGGTTGGCATGCTGAAATCTTGAAATGATCTGCAGTTGAATCTGTGGTAAAATATAATAAAACATGTTATTAACCACTATTACCCAACAGTAAATCAATAACAGTAATCAAAAACTTAAAACACTACTTGACATTTTTACATAGAAGATTTTTTAGTGCTTGGCAAATTTAGAATACAGAAATAGCAGAAAAGAAATGGAATTTATATTCATGTTACCTGTGCTATTTTATATGTGAATCTGATCTAATTTTATGAGCATATTTTAATATTTTATTGAAGACACTACACATAACCTGTTTTTGAAGGTGTCTTTATTTTTAAATTAAACGGTTTACATTTTTACTTTTTATTTATTATAAATGTTTAAAATAAATGTTTATAGTTCCATAGGCTCAAGCACGTCAGCTTCCCATCCTATGTCATATAATTCGGACAAATCTGCATCCTCATCACGTTCTTCTTCATCCTCAGGATTTAAATCAGCCAAGGGATCAACATCCACTGATGTTTCAATTACGAGTTCAATGATGAGGTCAAAATCAACTGATTGCTGATTGTCGCTCATGTTGATGTTGTCTTTATCTTTAAAGAAAGATAACAACAATGAGATGTTGCAGAGTAAGAGACAAATCTCAGAGATTATAATAGTAAAATTGTTTAACAAGAGTAACATTTTGCAGCTATTATATAGCCATGTCCAACGATGCTGAGCAGGTGAAGCCTATGTCTAATTTTTCAGTGAACAGGACTCATCTCTTCTTAACCTTGGATAAGCCTCACCGACTCTGTGTCCCCTGCACATACTTAAATGTAAAGGGGCAGATTTACGTTAAATGGCACATCCCCAGGCATGCACCAGTTAACGTGCACCGCTGCTCTGCCACTCATGGTGTGCCGCATTTACAATCAGATAGGAGAAAGCTACGTCAAAACCCTGCGCCTGCTTGAAGCAGGCATAGGTCTTGACGCAACATTGTGGAGATGGGGCACCCCTGAGCATCACACTTGCGATACAACTCCAGCAATGCGCCACCTTTACGGCACAGATGCGTCACGCATCTGTGCCATTTTTGCCCCATGCTGCGCCGCATTGTAAATGCAGCACACCATGGGTGGCGGAACAGCAGCGCAGGATGACTGGCACATCCCTGGTGATGCGCCAGTCATCATAAATCTATCCCTAAGCTTCTTATCTTGTTAGAGATGAACCGCCATATGTATCATCAAACTATTTTGCATTTCCTAAATAGCGAATTTTAAGGGATAAATAGCAATTCTTTACCATTCCTAATTTGCGATGAGCAAATTGCTAATTGCAAATTACCCATTCATTTCCATGGGCCAGGAGGCCCATAGGAATGAAGGTGCAATTTGCGATTAGCAATTAGCTCATCGCAAATTAGGAATTTTTCCAAAGGTGCAGGGGTGTCTCAAGAACACCCTGCTGCACCCCTGAAAAAGAAATTTGGGGGCATATGGCGCACATACATGCCCTAAGGGCATGTATGGGCGTCATATGGCACCTTTTGATTTTTGGAAAAAAAGCTTTTTGAAAAGAATTCGCAAATTACCACCAACTAGAAGTTGGTGGTAGTTTGCAAATCCTTAATGGCATTTTTTGCATATTTTTTGTTTGATACATTGCATTTAAGGAATCGCAAAATTTGCAAATCCTTCAGTACAATCGCAAAATAAGGAATAGCAAATTTTGCTATTCCTTATTTTGCATCAAACTTGTTTGATACATACCATTTGTCTAATTAGCATTCGCAAAGGCCGAAATTCGCAGAATTTTGACCTTTGCGAATGCTAATTAGCTTGATACATATGGCCCCAAGTGAGGCCTGTCTTGCAACATGGTGCATCTTTTGCATCACTGCTGCATCGGTTTCATGTGGTACGATTTTTTTACACCATGACACATCTGCCTAAATGCATCAATTTGTAATTTTGTCGCCTCATAGCAAATCTTTTGCACCGCCGCTGCATCAGAAAAGTGACGCACAGTGGCGCAAAAGAGGCATACACCTATCATAAATCTGTCCCTAGCATTTTAAATGAATAATTCAGGATGACGATAAGGTGTGGCCTATCCAGAGGTTTGTTTAAGGTGAGGCCTACTCAGGATTGCAGATTAAAGTTACGCTTGATGAAGAATACAGAGGAGATAATACATGTAAAGGCCTACCAATGAAGTAAGTAATGTCCACTTTATTGCGCCAGTCATCATAAATGTATCCCTAAGCTTCTTATCTTGTTACAGATGAACCGCCATATGTATCATCAAACTATTTTGCATTTCCTAAATAGCAAATTTTAAGGAATAAATAGCTATTCTTTACCATTCCTAATTTGCAATGAGCAAATTGCTAATAGCAAATTACCCATTCATTTCCATGGGCCAGGAGGCCCATAGGAATGAAGGTGCAATTTGCGATTAGCAATTAGCTCATCGCAAATTAGGAATTTTTCCAAGGGTGCAGGGGTGTCTCAAGAACACCCTGCTGCAGCCCCTGAAAAAGAAATTTGGGGGCATATGGCGCACATACATGCCCTAAGGGCATGTATGGGCGTCATATGGCACCTTTTGTTTTTTGGAAAAAAAGCTTTTTGAAAAGAATTCGCAAATTACCACCAACTAGAAGTTGGTGGTAATTTGCAAATCCTTAATGGCATTTTTTGCATATTTATTGTTTGATACATTGCATTTAAGGAATCGCAAAATTTGCAAATCCTTCAGTGCAATCGCAAAATAAGGAATAGCAAATTTTGCTATTCCTTATTTTGCATCAAACTTGTTTGATACATACCATTTGTCTAATTAGCATTCGCAAAGGCTGAAATTCACAGAATTTTGGCCTTTGCGAATGCTAATTAGCTTGATACATATGGCCCCAAGTGAGGCCTGTCTTGCAACATGGTGCATCTTTTGCATCACTGCTGCATCGGTTTCATGTGGCACGGTTTTTTTACACCATGACACATCTGCCTAAATGCATCAATTTGTAATTTTGTCGCATCATAGCAAATCTTTTGCACCGCCGCTGCATCAGAAAAGTGACGCACAGTGGCGCAAAAGAGGCATACACCTATCATAAATCTGTCCCTAGCATTTTAAATGATTAATTCAGGATGACGATAAGGTGTGGCCTATCCAGAGGTTTGTTTAAGGTGAGGCCTACTCAGGATTGCAGATCAAAGTTACACTTGATGAACAATACAGAGGAGATAATACATGTAAAGGCCTACCAATGAAGTAAGTTATGTCCACTTCATTGTGCCAGTCATCATAAATCTATCCCTATGCTTCTTATCTTGTTAGAGATGAACTGCCATATGTATCATCAAACTATTTTGCATTTCCTAAATAGCGAATTTTAAGGAATAAATAGCGATTCTTTACCATTCCTAATTTGCAATGAACAAATTGCTAATTGCAAATTACTCATTCATTTCCATGGGCCAGGAGGCCCATAGGAATGAAGGTGCAATTTGCGATTAGCAATTAGCTCATCGCAAATTAGGAATTTTTCCAAGGGTGCATGGGTGTCTCAAGAACACTCTGCTGCACCCCCTGAAAAAGAAATTTGGAGGCATATGGCGCACATACATGCCCTAAGGGCATGTATGGGCGTCATATGTCACCTTTTGTTTTTTGGAAAAAAAGCTTTTTGAAAAGAATTCGCAAATTACCACCAACTAGAAGTTGGTGGTAATTTGCAAATCCTTAATGGCATTTTTAGCATATTTTTTGTTTGATACATTGCATTTAAGAAATCACAAAATTTGCAAATCCTTCAGTGCAATCGCAAAATAAAGAATAGCAAATTTTGCTATTCCTTATTTTGCATCAAACTTGTTTGATACATACCATTTGTCTAATTAGCATTCGCAAAGGCCGAAATTCACAGAACTTCGGCCTTTGCAAATGCTAATTAGCTTCATACATATGGCCCCAAGTGAGGCCTGTCTTGCAACATGGTGCATCTTTTGCATCACTGCTGCATCAGTTTCATGTGGCACGGTGTTTTTTACACCATGACACATCTGCCTAAATGCATCAATTTGTAATTTTGTCGCCTCATAGCAAATCTTTTGCACCGCCGCTGCATCACAAAAGTGATGCACAGTGGCGCAAAACAGGCATACACCTTTCATAAATCTGTCCCTAGCATTTTAAATGATTAATTCAGGATGACGATAAGGTGTGCCCTATCCAGAGGTTTGTTTAAGGTGAGGCCTACTCAGGATTGCAGATGAAAGTTACGCTTGATGAAGAATACAGAGGAGATAATACATGTAAAGCTCTACCAATGAAGTAAGTGATGTCCACTTCATTGCGCCAGTCATCATAAATGTATCCCTAAGCTTCTTATCTTGTTAGAGATGAACCGCCATATGTATCATCAAACTATTTTGCATTTCCAAAATAGCGAATTTTAAGGAATAAATAGCGATTCTTTACCATTCCTAATTTGCGATGAGCAAATTGCTAATTGCAAATTACCCATTCATTTCCATGGGCCAGGAGGCCCATAGGAATGAAGGTGCAATTTGCGATTAGCAATTAGCTCATCGCAAATTAGGAATTTTTCCAAAGGTGCAGGGGTGTCTCAAGAACACCCTGCTGCACCCCTGAAAAAGAAATTTGGGGGCATATGGCACACATAAATTTTAACAACATTCCTTTACCTCAAAAACGATTTTCAAGTCATAATTTGAAAACATTGCCCACGGGGAAATGACTTAAAATGTCCTTAAGACACATGAAAGTGTTTTTTTAAAGCCTTTGCAAGTTTTTGGGTCACTTTTAACATGGCTATGTAACTCAAACAGTCAAAATCTAAATTTACCATGCACAGGTGGGACCATATTTACAAGGAATGTGCCCCACGGGGAAAGGTCTTTTAATGTAATATGGGAAAAATGACATCAGAGACACTGAAATGCCTTATAAAGAAGCATACACCATTATATCCTTGTCATAAATTTACAAACCATTCCTTTTCCCCAAAAACGATTTTCAAATCATAATTTGAAAACACTGCACATGGGGAAATGACTTAAAATGTCCTTAAGACACATGAAAGCGTTTTTTGATTGCCTTTCCAGCATGGTTGGGTCACTTTTAACATGGCTATGTAACACAAACATTCAAAATCTAAATTTGCCATGCACAGGTGGGAGCATATTTACAAGGAATGTGCCCCACCGGGAAAGGTCTTTTAATGTAATATAGGAAAAATGACATCAGAGACACTGAAATGCCTTATAAAGAAGCATACACCATTATGTCCTTGTCATAAATTTAGAAACCATTCCTTTTCCCCAAAAACGATTTTCAAATCATAATTTCAAAACACTGCACATGGAGAAATGACTTAAAATGTCCTTAAGACACATAAAAGCGTTTTTTGATTGCCTTTGCAGCATGTTTGTGTCACTTTTAACATGGCTATGTAACGCAAACATTCAAAATCTAAATTTGCCATGCACAGGTGGGAGCATATTTACAAGCAATTTGCTCCACAGAGAAAGGTCTTACATTAAAATGGGAAAAATAACATCAGAGACACTCAATTGCCTTATAATGAAGCATACACCATTATGTCCTTGTCATAAATATTATAACCATTCATTTTCCTCAAAAACGATTTTCAAGTCATAATTTAAAAAGACTCCACAGCTCCTATGCACAATAACACCCTGTCAGTACTAATACTTCACATTTTCTCCAATTACATTTTCTCAAAGAAACAAAATCTATTTGTAAAACACTTGAGACAAAGCAACATTTGAAGAACACAACTTTCTTCATAATTTTCTCCTTAAAGCACACTATTCTCTATCTAAATTAAAGAAATCTTTTCTCACCTTAGCAAATACTTTGAGTTTCAAAACAGTCTCAGAAACACACCAATTTGTCTTCAGCAGAGCAAAAGGTATGCACTCCAGAGTCTGCAGCACAGAAATGCTGTAATTCTTCACACATATCTCTCATGTCACCCAATCAAAACTCTTCCCTCACTTTTTTTCAAATGAAAACCCTTCCCCCCTCTGCCCTTTCTGCCTTTTTTGCATGGCAACCACGTCTTGGAAGACCTCTGGTGTTTGCAAGTTCACACAACAATGTTGCATTTGAACTCTGAACTCTCAGTGCACCTCATATCCAGTGCATTCTTTCATTTAATGATTTTTTCTTGACCACTCAAAATACATCTTTCAAACAACTCATCCATGCACCCTAACTTTCTGTTTTCAGCAATCAAAATCCACCAATCACTGTTACTGCTTCATTAACACAGAAACTCCACAGTTTTTTTCATTTTAAACTCTTATTTTTTCAACTGCCATTTCATTGCCACACTTCATCTGACTGCAGGAGAACCTTCTCTCACCATGTTTTCTGTCTGGATTGTTGGACATAGTTACATCTATTGGGCTCAGAGGTATGCTGAGAACAGGAATTTACCTAACCTCAATTTACAAGATGTGGAAATTAAGTGGTTTGGCCACAGAGGATTAAAATGTCACCAATTGATACCATTGGTGAAAACCTTTATGCATTTGCCAAAACCTGACCTGTTAATTGTGCACTGTGGAGGTAATGATTTGGGCACTTTGACTGGGGTAGGTCTGGAAATGCTTTTAAAGGACACCTTTGAGCAATTGATGGCACTTTTTCCTCAGACTGCCTTGGTATATTCAAATATATGCCAAAGACAGAAATGGAGGTGGTCAAACCAATTTTGTCCACAAATTGAGAAGTCGAGGAAGCATGTAAACAAATCTGTTTCAGCTTACATGAGAGACCATGGAATGGGCTCCCTGTACAACAATAACTTGCGTTACTACATGCAAGATATCTACAGAGGAGATGGAGTTCACTTCTCAGATGAGGGCAACAGAATTTTCATTCTGAATTTAAGACTGTGCATTGGTACCTACTTATAAGTACCTAAATGTACCATAAACCCAAAAGCTCTTCTCAGAGCTACCCTACATCTGATCACTCACAATTATTATTTTACTCTAACATTTTTCACTAATTTTCAACAAAGTACGCTCCCTGGGGCGCTACCCGGTACGCGAACCGGGAGCTAACCTCGCTAAATTTTTAAAAAAATGTTTTTTTTTTCGCACATATGGGCCTCCTCAGCCACCCTCAGAAAACCTAGGGGGTCAAGATAGGTCTACCGTGCCCCCTTCTACCCATTCTGAACATTATTTGCCCTCCATCTTGTATCTTAATTCGACCGAAACACAAAATGGTGGACTCCCGTAACGCTTAAGGTTCGTGAACCGGGGCGCTCGCCAGTTCGCGTACCGGGTCGCTCCCTGGGAAGCGCACCATCAAAAAAGGTGGGAAAGTAGTTTACAGAAAAGCGACTGGAGACAATTTCACCAAATATAGATTAGCTCATACTACATACCAATGCCTACCATTTTCACAAATTTGATTGAAATTCCATTTAACCATTTAGCCTGTAGACCTCTCTAAATACCCTGAGGTAAATTACTTCACAAAACACATCTGAAGTGTTGGAATTGACAACCAATTAAAATGTTACTTTCATTTTCTACTTTTTTTACCTGACATTTGATTGGCTATGTACCTGAATATATATAAAGGAAGAGAGAGAAACACAGCCATTTTGACTACTACTTCCTGAACTACATTGCAAGATCATTTTCACTCACAACTTAAACTTGTTTTTAGAAGGTGAGATATTATTTTATAAATTTGAAAACATTTTCAGATAGTTATATACTATCCCTCTGTAAGAGTTAGACATTGAGAAAGGCTTCTTTATTATAATTATGGATTGATTTAGGTTTCTGTGGTATAATTATGAATTTACTTAGGCTTCTTCACAGGCACTTTTTAATAGTACTACTTCACGCCTGAAACCATACAGTGCCCATAGATTACTTCTCTGTTATAAACTCACAAGTACCTGTCTGAACTTAAACCCAACAGTGCCCTATCTCTACTGATATATTTATTTTTTATGCAAATTACAGCAATAAAATGGAAGGTGAGCAGAATGTTTCCTTCGAAATTGTTCTGGAGAACAACACAGAAAAAGATATTGAGGACAATGATGACTCAGATTTCATGGATGAATCACGGGACCATGAATTAGTTCAATGTGTAGAATCTGTGGATCATTTACTTCATTATGATGACGGTCAAATGTGGGAACTTATGTTCACTCAACAAGAGGACATATCGGACAGTCAAATGCTAGACGTTCTATTAAATTTTGAAAAACAATCCGAAAAATAAAATTGTATGTAATATTAAAAAATTGTTTGAGTCTTTAATCATTTTTATATGTAATTCATAAACTAGTTAAATGTTAGAAATGTTATTAAATTTTGAAACACAATCACAATAATAAATAATTGCTTAAAAAATAAAAAAATTAAAAAATAATCAACAAAACCAACAATCAATTAACATACAGTATTTGAAAAGTCTATCATTCTTTTTTCCTTATAGTACGCTGCCCAGAACGCTTCCCGGTTCGCGAACCGGGCGCTACCCACGCAAAAAAACAAAAACAAAATTTTTTTTTTTGCCCCGCGGGGCCCTTTTAAAGCCTCCACATTAAACCTAGGGGGTCAGGGAGGATCTACTATGCCCCCTTATGGTCATTTCCCCCTCTGTTTTGGCCTCCTCTTGTCTCTCAATCCTACCGAGAGACAAGATGGCGGCCGCTCCGGACTGTTTAGAATGTTGACAGACACCGGAGAGCCAATCAGCTTCGCTACGCGAAGTTCCGTTACGCGTAAAGTCCGCGAACCGGAGCGCTGCCCGGTCCGCTGTTACAGATATATATCTTTTTTTGAACGTTAATTTCTCAAAATCCACTGAATCACATATATTGAGACCTAGCAAAGGCACATCGGGCTACCAGTCCCTACAATTTTGCCAAGTTTCGTGGAAATCCATTCAGCCGTTCGGGCTAAAAGTGAGGCCAACCGCCCTATGGAAAACTCAATGTTAAAAACACGTTTTGGGACCCCCCTTTTTTCTCGGCCCCCCCTTCACGAACCCGCCCCAAATTTCCAGGGGCTGCTCAGAAACAAAATGTTCCATTTTCCAGAAAATGTCAGCCAAATCCGTCCACAAACGCCAAAGTTATTAGATATAGAATTTTCAAAAATCCCATAGGGAAAAAATCCTAACTATATATACCTACTGGCGACCGCCAGTAGGTAATATATATATATATATACATATATATATATATATATATATATATATATATATATATATATATATATATATATATATATATATATATCCTCAAAACTTTCTCCCAGCTGGGAAAAACGGGTCGCACAGCCAACTTTGGATTTTCAACAGTAATCCCTTTTATTTCACTCATTAACAAGGGCAACAGGCACAGAGATCTACGCGTTTCGGTGTCACTCCACCTTGCTCACGATCACTGGGTTTGCCCCACCCACAAACATTTAACCACAACCATTTTTTTCATTTTTTCAAAAAAAATGTGTTTCCTGTCACATGGTGTGCTAAGAATTGTGGTCCTTGTAGTTTTTACAAGCTTTTGACAAAAGACTGTTTTTGAAAAAAGGTGCATCTAAATTAATAATTAACACAAATTACCAAAATTAAATGCATTTTAGTCATGTGCCTTCCAATAGGCATCGAATAACATTGTTTGAAATGCCTTCCAATAGGCTAACTCATACTTGTTATTAAGACATGTTCTTGCAAGAATGATTTAATGTCTGTTCAAAGGTGCACATACAACTCCTCCGATTGATTCAACCCATTCGGGTGCAGGGTCCTCAGGTTAATGATGAATTTCGATTCAACTTGTCGCAGTTTTTTCGCTCGATCACCCCCCGCTCACCTTTAAAAATAGTTTGAATGCCATAAAATTTCAGTTTTTGCCAATCACCCTGGTGTGCTAGTTCCATATGTTTGGCTATGGCATTAGAGCGGTCCTTATGAATTGTGGCCCTCATATGTTGCAAGATTCGGTTCTTCAATTCAACAGTTGTGCTTCCAACATATTGCATGGGGCAGGGGCACTCCACCACATATACAGTGAATGGTGTTTTGCACGTGATACACTGTCTGATTTTCCATTTCTTTTTGTTGGCCAAAGTGATTTCTTTTGTTGGCTTGGCTATCTGGCACATTTTACACCCATGGCATTTCATAAACCCTTTGGTTTTCAGCCAATCATCCTGTCTCTTTTTCTGGAAGTGGCTGTGTATCAGATGATCCTTTAGATTTTTGGCACGCCTGTAGGTTATTATAGGATGTGTTCCAACAATCTCTTTGACAGTGTTGTCTAATTGTAACAATTTCCAATTTCTTCGGAGAATTTTGCCAATTTTTTCACTTTCTTGTGAATAGTCTGTTATTAGACGAATTTTATTTTGGACGCATCTTCTCGTTTGCAAGGAAATTCGATGGTTTGAAGGAACAAATGGCTTGGTCGAGTATGGCCAGTTTAGCGTCTTCCACAGTATCCACGGAACAACTATCCAGAGATGAAAATGAGAACGCCAAAAGGATGCCTTTTTTAGGGGACATGCGCCTCATATTGCAACAAAGATACTGGGAACGGAACCGCCCTGCTCCTCAATTCCAGCCACGGCGAGGAAGGGGAAGGGGCATACAATGGCCCGGAAAAAATGCCACAGAAGAGGAAAAAGGAGCAAGCGGCGGAACAGAGAGGACTGGTGTGGAGACAAGAACGATGAGGCAGAGGAGAAAATAATGGATGAACTACAAGTAATAAACTTATCGGAAAGAACACTGACCACAACTGAAATATCTTTACTGAAGAGGGGGATACATTTTTGTCCCAAAAGCCACATGAACCTGGCACAGGTGCGAATTGACCTATACCTGTACATAAGAAAAATCAAACTTGCTAAAGCATTTCGGGAAAAAACATTGAAAGAAAGAGACACTATTGCAGCAACATCTAATGAGGAAAATGTACCATTAACCGATGCAGAAGGGTTTTTGACTCTAATGAACATTACGCAAGATCCAATGCAGGAAGTTACTATATCACAGGCCATAGTCCAATGTGGAGCAGGATTGAGCGGTAAAAAACCGAAATCAAAGTTCTATCCACAATTAAGTCCTGGGAACAAAGTGGATCTGTTTCAAGAAGCAGTTATACAGGATTTATACAAAATGAAATTGAATTATGGTCCAGACAATTTATCGAAAGAGGAACGATTGGCTCTCAAGCAGCTAATGGAGGATCACAAAATTGAAATAAAAGTTGCCGACAAAGGCGGCAACGTGATAATCCAGGATCGCAGTGCATATGAAAAGGAAGCAATTCGACAATTGAGGAACCCCATGCATTACGAAAAATTGAAAACCAATCCAACAATGGAATTAAAGAAGACAATTGATGCAAAACTAAATTGTTGGAAGGAAAATGGATTAATTGATGATATGGAACTGAAATTTCTTACTGTGGCTCACCCTATTTTGGCAACTATTTATTTTTTGCCAAAAATACATAAGGACCAAAAAAACCCACCTGGAAGGCCAATAATTTCCGCGAAGGGCTCATTATTAGAGCCAATGGCGGAATACGTCGATCACTTCCTAAAACCCTCAGTATCAAAATTAAACTCCTACATACAGGATACAAGCGACCTATTAAGGAACCTGGTAGACAAACCATGGCAGGAATCGTATTGGCTTATCTCAATGGATGTGATTGGTTTGTATACCAATATTGATAATGATATGGGTGTGACAGCTTGCAATTCCTTTTTAAAAGAAAGAACTTTGGAATTCAACAATCACAATAAAATGTTGGAAGAAATGTTGACAATTTGCCTGGAACAAAACATCTTCACTTTTGCCGGTGAAATTTATAAACAACGCAGCGGGACAGCCATGGGTTTTTCCTTCAGTCCATCGTACGCTTGCCTTACCATGGGGTGGTGGGAACAGGAAATAGCGTGGAACTCAAAAAATGAATGGTCGGTGAATAAAGTGGTGAGTTGGAAGCGATTCATCGATGATTTATTCATAATCTGGGATGGAACAGAAACAGAATTCCAAGAATACTTTCAGACAATGAATACCAGTGTGAAAAATCTCAAATTCACATACAATATGAGCAAGGAGAGAATTATATTCTTGGACACAGAAATCTATATAAAAAATCAGCAAATTCACACAACTCTCCATCGTAAAGCAACATCTACTAATGCCACGTTAGAAGCCACCAGTTTCCACCAAAAGTCATTACTAAATAGCATTCCTCACGGTGAATTTCTGAGAATCCGGAGGATATGCAGTGAAGAAGATGAGTGGAAAAGGAACAGTAAACGTACAATGGAAAGATTCATCCAAAGGAAATACCCACAACAAACAGTGAAAGATAGCCTCACAAAAAGTAGTACAAAAACACGCGAGGATTGTTTGAAGAGAAAAAACAAAGGAGTAGATCCCGAGGAAAATAAAATTCGTCTAATAACAGACTATTCACAAGAAAGTGAAAAAATTGGCAAAATTCTCCGAAGAAATTGGAAATTGTTACAATTAGACAACACTGTCAAAGAGATTGTTGGAACACATCCTATAATAACCTACAGGCGTGCCAAAAATCTAAAGGATCATCTGATACACAGCCACTTCCAGAAAAAGAGACAGGATGATTGGCTGAAAACCAAAGGGTTTATGAAATGCCATGGGTGTAAAATGTGCCAGATAGCCAAGCCAACAAAAGAAATCACTTTGGCCAACAAAAAGAAATGGAAAATCAGACAGTGTATCACGTGCAAAACACCATTCACTGTATATGTGGTGGAGTGCCCCTGCCCCATGCAATATGTTGGAAGCACAACTGTTGAATTGAAGAACCGAATCTTGCAACATATGAGGGCCACAATTCATAAGGACCGCTCTAATGCCATAGCCAAACATATGGAACTAGAACACCAGGGTGATTGGCAAAAACTGAAATTTTATGGCATTCAAACTATTTTTAAAGGTGAGCGGGGGGGTGTGGGAGCGAAAAAACTGCGACAAGTTGAATCGAAATTCATCATTAACCTGAGGACCCTGCACCCGAATGGGTTGAATCAATCGGAGGAGTTGTATGTGCCCCTTTGAACAGACATTAAATCATTCTTGCAAGAACATGTCTTAATAACAAGTATGAGTTAGCCTATTGGAAGGCATTTCAAACAATGTTATTCGATGCCTATTGGAAGGCACATGACTAAAATGCATTTAATTTTGGTAATTTGTGTTAATTATTAATTTAGATGCACCTTTTTTCAAAAACAGTCTTTTGTCAAAAGCTTGTAAAAACTACAAGGACCACAATTCTTAGCACACCATGTGACAGGAAACACATTTTTTTTGAAAAAATGAAAAAAATGGTTGTGGTTAAATGTTTGTGGGTGGGGCAAACCCAGTGATCGTGAGCAAGGTGGAGTGACACCGAAACGCGTAGATCTCTGTGCCTGTTGCCCTTGTTAATGAGTGAAATAAAAGGGATTACTGTTGAAAATCCAAAGTTGGCTGTGCGACCCGTTTTTCCCAGCTGGGAGAAAGTTTTGAGGATAATAGCGGCTTGGTTCTGCCGCAGGATACCGCACATACGTGAGCGCTGCATAATCTCCCGCAGAGGAACCGTCTTGGAGGCATATATATATATATATGCATATATATATATATACATATTCACTTAAAAAAACATACGTTTCAGGTCATATATAGTTAGGAATTAGCATTTAAAAAACCTTGCAAATTCACTGAAAAAACATAGGTTTCAGGTCATATATAGTTAGGAATTAGCATTTAAAAAATCACAAAGCAAATTGATGGAATCCTGTCGCACACTGCAAATACTACTACACTTCCAGGTGTACACAGGACCCTTAGCACGTCTTCCTAAAACCTCATTACCTAACACCTCTTCTGCCTCTGTTGTCACAAGTTTTTCTTTTTCAACTGGACAACCATCTTTCACTTCATAAGCACGACCACTGGTGTCAACTGCATGCACCAAATCATTATCCTGGAAATAACTCTCCTCATTAAAAAATGCCTCACAGCTTGAACTATGCATCCATTCTCCAGAAAAAACTTCACAAAAATGACTACGATTAACTATTCTCTTCCATCTACTATTTCTTTTGAAATCATAAATTGCCTTGTTTAGCTTCCTAATTCTATTGATTATCCAAATAAATAACTTACGTTTAATTTCAAATGCCTGATCAATAACTTTCTCAACTTTTTTTTTTCTCTTATAAAAAACCACTTTCTGTTGACCTTTCTTAATATTTTTTAACAAATTGCCAATTATCCTGTTGCGGAACATTCGTTTACGAATGTCCCTAAACTGTTGTTTCCTTCTACTATCATGCACAGAGTTATCTCTTGCTCTAGCAGTAACATTTTTCATTGGCCTTTCCTTTCCGTTTGAATTGCTTCTCTTTTTCTGGACTGAAAGATTTTCTGTAGTAATATTTTTTTTACTACAGATATTTCTTATGAATGTTTTTGTACTCTTACCCGGTGCTTTCTTGGTGACTTGACAAATCTTTTTGTTAGTGGACTGCTGCTTTTTTTCATTAACCTGCTGTCTTTGACGTTTTGCAGCCTTTCTCACTCTTTCTTTGGTTGGCATGCTGAAATCTTGAAATGATCTGCAGTTGAATCTGTGGTAAAATATAATAAAAAATGTTATTAACCACTATTACCCAACAGTAAATCAATAACAGTAATCAAAAACTTAAAACACTACTTGACATTTTTACATAGAAGATTTTTTAGTGCTTGGCAAATTTAGAATACAGAAATAGCAGAAAAGAAATGGAATTTATATTCATGTTACCTGTGCTATTTTATATGTGAATCTGATCTAATTTTATGAGCATATTTTAATATTTTATTGAAGACACTACACATAACCTGTTTTTGAAGGTGTCTTTATTTTTAAATTAAACGGTTTACATTTTTACTTTTTATTTATTATAAATGTTTAAAATAAATGTTTATAGTTCCATAGGCTCAAGCACGTCAGCTTCCCATCCTATGTCATATAATTCGGACAAATCTGCATCCTCATCACGTTCTTCTTCATCCTCAGGATTTAAATCAGCCAAGGGATCAACATCCACTGATGTTTCAATTACGAGTTCAATGATGAGGTCAAAATCAACTGATTGCTGATTGTCGCTCATGTTGATGTTGTCTTTATCTTTAAAGAAAGATAACAACAATGAGATGTTGCAGAGTAAGAGACAAATCTCAGAGATTATAATAGTAAAATTGTTTAACAAGAGTAACATTTTGCAGCTATTATATAGCCATGTCCAACGATGCTGAGCAGGTGAAGCCTATGTCTAATTTTTCAGTGAACAGGACTCATCTCTTCTTAACCTTGGATAAGCCTCACCGACTCTGTGTCCCCTGCACATACTTAAATGTAAAGGGGCAGATTTATGTTAAATGGCACATCCCCAGGCATGCACCAGTTAACGTGCACCGCTGCTCTGCCACTCATGGTGTGCCGCATTTACAATCAGATAGGAGAAAGCTACGTCAAAACCCTGCGCCTGCTTGAAGCAGGCAGAGGTCTTGACGCAACATTGTGGAGATGGGGCACCCCTGAGCATCACACTTGCGATACAACTCCAGCAATGCGCCACCTTTACGGCACAGATGCGTCACGCATCTGTGCCATTTTTGCCCCATGCTGCGCCGCATTGTAAATGCAGCACACCATGGGTGGCGGAACAGCAGCGCAGGATGACTGGCACATCCCTGGTGATGCGCCAGTCATCATAAATCTATCCCTAAGCTTCTTATCTTGTTAGAGATGAACCGTCATATGTATCATCAAACTATTTTGCATTTCCTAAATAGCGAATTTTAAGGGATAAATAGCAATTCTTTACCATTCCTAATTTGCGATGAGCAAATTGCTAATTGCAAATTACCCATTCATTTCCATGGGCCAGGAGGCCCATAGGAATGAAGGTGCAATTTGCGAATAGCAATTAGCTCATCGCAAATTAGGAATTTTTCCAAAGGTGCAGGGGTGTCTCAAGAACACCCTGCTGCACCCCTGAAAAAGAAATTTGGGGGCATATGGCGCACATACATGCCCTAAGGGCATGTATGGGCGTCATATGGCACCTTTTGATTTTTGGAAAAAAAGTTTTTGAAAAGAATTCGCAAATTACCACCAACTAGAAGTTGGTGGTAGTTTGCAAATCCTTAATGGCATTTTTTGCATATTTTTTGTTTGATACATTGCATTTAAGGAATCGCAAAATTTGCAAATCCTTCAGTACAATCGCAAAATAAGGAATAGCAAATTTTGCTATTCCTTATTTTGCATCAAACTTGTTTGATACATACCATTTGTCTAATTGGCATTCGCAAAGGCCGAAATTCGCAGAATTTTGACCTTTGCGAATGCTAATTAGCTTGATACATATGGCCCCAAGTGAGGCCTGTCTTGCAACATGGTGCATCTTTTGCATCACTGCTGCATCGGTTTCATGTGGTACGTTTTTTTTACACCATGACACATCTGCCTAAATGCATCAATTTGTAATTTTGTCGCCTCATAGCAAATCTTTTGCACCGCCGCTGCATCAGAAAAGTGACGCACAGTGGCGCAAAAGAGGCATACACCTATCATAAATCTGTCCCTAGCATTTTAAATGAATAATTCAGGATGACGATAAGGTGTGGCCTATCCAGAGGTTTGTTTAAGGTGAGGCCTACTCAGGATTGCAGATTAAAGTTACGCTTGATGAAGAATACAGAGGAGATAATACATGTAAAGGCCTACCAATGAAGTAAGTAATGTCCACTTTATTGCGCCAGTCATCATAAATGTATCCCTAAGCTTCTTATCTTGTTACAGATGAACCGCCATATGTATCATCAAACTATTTTGCATTTCCTAAATAGCGAATTTTAAGGAATAAATAGCGATTCTTTACCATTCCTAATTTGCAATGAGCAAATTGCTAATAGCAAATTACCCATTCATTTCCATGGGCCAGGAGGCCCATAGGAATAAAGGTGCAATTTGCGATTAGCAATTAGCTCATCACAAATTAGGAATTTTTCCAAGGGTGCAGGGGTCTCTCAAGAACACCCTGCTGCAGCCCCTGAAAAAGAAATTTGGGGGCATATGGCGCACATACATGCCCTAAGGGCATGTATGGGCGTCATATGGCACCTTTTGTTTTTTGGAAAAAAAGCTTTTTGAAAAGAATTCGCAAATTACCACCAACTAGAAGTTGGTGGTAATTTGCAAATCCTTAATGGCATTTTTTGCATATTTATTGTTTGATACATTGCATTTAAGGAATCGCAAAATTTGCAAATCCTTCAGTGCAATCGCAAAATAAGGAATAGCAAATTTTGCTATTCCTTATTTTGCATCAAACTTGTTTGATACATACCATTTGTCTAATTAGCATTCGCAAAGGCTGAAATTCACAGAATTTTGGCCTTTGCGAATGCTAATTAGCTTGATACATATAGCCCCAAGTGAGGCCTGTCTTGCAACATGGTGCATCTTTTGCATCACTGCTGCATCGGTTTCATGTGGCACGGTTTTTTTACACCATGACACATCTGCCTAAATGCATCAATTTGTAATTTTGTCGCATCATAGCAAATCTTTTGCACCGCCGCTGCATCAGAAAAGTGACGCACAGTGGCGCAAAAGAGGCATACACCTATCATAAATCTGTCCCTAGCATTTTAAATGATTAATTCAGGATGACGATAAGGTGTGGCCTATCCAGAGGTTTGTTTAAGGTGAGGCCTACTCAGGATTGCAGATCAAAGTTACACTTGATGAACAATACAGAGGAGATAATACATGTAAAGGCCTACCAATGAAGTAAGTTATGTCCACTTCATTGTGCCAGTCATCATAAATCTATCCCTATGCTTCTTATCTTGTTAGAGATGAACTGCCATATGTATCATCAAACTATTTTGCATTTCCTAAATAGCGAATTTTAAGGAATAAATAGCGATTCTTTACCATTCCTAATTTGCAATGAACAAATTGCTAATTGCAAATTACTCATTCATTTCCATGGGCCAGGAGGCCCATAGGAATGAAGGTGCAATTTGCGATTAGCAATTAGCTCATCGCAAATTAGGAATTTTTCCAAGGGTGCATGGGTGTCTCAGGAACACCCTGCTGCACCCCCTGAAAAAGAAATTTGGAGGCATATGGCGCACATACATGCCCTAAGGGCATGTATGGGCGTCATATGTCACCTTTTGTTTTTTGGAAAAAAAGCTTTTTGAAAAGAATTCGCAAATTACCACCAACTAGAAGTTGGTGGTAATTTGCAAATCCTTAATGGCATTTTTTGCATATTTTTTGTTTGATACATTGCATTTAAGAAATCACAAAATTTGCAAATCCTTCAGTGCAATCGCAAAATAAAGAATAGCAAATTTTGATATTCCTTATTTTGCATCAAACTTGTTTGATACATACCATTTGTCTAATTAACATTCGCAAAGGCCGAAATTCACAGAACTTCGGCCTTTGCAAATGCTAATTAGCTTCATACATATGGCCCCAAGTGAGGCCTGTCTTGCAACATGGTGCATCTTTTGCATCACTGCTGCATCAGTTTCATGTGGCACAGTGTTTTTTACACCATGACACATCTGCCTAAATGCATCAATGTGTAATTTTGTCGCCTCATAGCAAATCTTTTGCACCGCCGCTGCATCACAAAAGTGATGCACAGTGGCGCAAAAGAGGCATACACCTATCATAAATCTGTCCCTAGCATTTTAAATTATTAATTCAGGATGACGATAAGGTGTGCCCTATCCAGAGGTTTGTTTAAGGTGAGGCCTACTCAGGATTGCAGATGAAAGTTACGCTTGATGAAGAATACAGAGGAGATAATACATGTAAAGCTCTACCAATGAAGTAAGTGATGTCCACTTCATTGCGCCAGTCATCATAAATGTATCCCTAAGCTTCTTATCTTGTTAGAGATGAACCGCCATATGTATCATCAAACTATTTTGCATTTCCAAAATAGCGAATTTTAAGGAATAAATAGCAATTCTTTACCATTCCTAATTTGCGATGAGCAAATTGCTAATTGCAAATTACCCATTCATTTCCATGGGCCAGGAGGCCCATAGGAATGAAGGTGCAATTTGCGATTAGCAATTAGCTCATCGCAAATTAGGAATTTTTCCAAAGGTGCAGGGGTGTCTCAAGAACACCCTGCTGCACCCCTGAAAAAGAAATTTGGGGGCATATGGCACACATAAATTTTAACAACATTCCTTTACCTCAAAAACGATTTTCAAGTCATAATTTGAAAACACTGCCCACGGGGAAATGACTTAAAATGTCCTTAAGACACATGAAAGTGTTTTTTTAAAGCCTTTGCAAGTTTTTGGGTCACTTTTAACATGGCTATGTAACTCAAACAGTCAAAATCTAAATTTACCATGCACAGGTGGGACCATATTTACAAGGAATGTGCCCCACGGGGAAAGGTCTTTTAATGTAATATGGGAAAAATGACATCAGAGACACTGAAATGCCTTATAAAGAAGCATACACCATTATATCCTTGTCATAAATTTACAAACCATTCCTTTTCCCCAAAAACGATTTTCAAATCATAATTTGAAAACACTGCACATGGGGAAATGACTTAAAATGTCCTTAAGACACATAAAAGCGTTTTTTGATTGCCTTTGCAGCATGTTTGTGTCACTTTTAACATGGCTATGTAACGCAAACATTCAAAATCTAAATTTGCCATGCACAGGTGGGAGCATATTTACAAGCAATTTGCTCCACAGAGAAAGGTCTTACATTAAAATGGGAAAAATAACATCAGAGACACTCAATTGCCTTATAATGAAGCATACACCATTATGTCCTTGTCATAAATATTATAACCATTCATTTTCCTCAAAAACGATTTTCAAGTCATAATTTAAAAAGACTCCACAGCTCCTATGCACAATAACACCCTGTCAGTACTAATACTTCACATTTTCTCCAATTACATTTTCTCAAAGAAACAAAATCTTTTTGTAAAACACTTGAGACAAAGCAACATTTGAAGAACACAACTTTCTTCATAATTTTCTCCTTAAAGCACACTATTCTCTATCTAAATTAAAGAAATCTTTTCTCACCTTAGCAAATACTTTGAGTTTCAAAACAGTCTCAGAAACACACCAATTTGTCTTCAGCAGAGCAAAAGGTATGCACTCCAGAGTCTGCAGCACAGAAATGCTGTAATTCTTCACACATATCTCTCATGTCACCCAATCAAAACTCTTCCCTCACTTTTTTTCAAATGAAAACCCTTCCCCCCTCTGCCCTTTCTGCCTTTTTTGCATGGCAACCACGTCTTGGAAGACCTCTGGTGTTTGCAAGTTCACACAACAATGTTGCAATTGAACTCTGAACTCTCAGTGCACCTCATATCCAGTGCATTCTTTCATTTAATGATTTTTTCTTGACCACTCAAAATACATCTTTCAAACAACTCATCCATGCACCCTAACTTTCTGTTTTCAGCAATCAAAATCCACCAATCACTGTTACTGCTTCATTAACACAGAAACTCCACAGTTTTTTTCATTTTAAACTCTTATTTTTTCAACTGCCATTTCATTGCCACACTTCATCTGACTGCAGGAGAACCTTCTCTCACCATGTTTTCTGTCTGGATTGTTGGACATAGTTACATCTATTGGGCTCAGAGGTATGCTGAGAACAGGAATTTACCTAACCTCAATTTACAAGATGTGGAAATTAAGTGGTTTGGCCACAGAGGATTAAAATGTCACCAATTGATACCATTGGTGAAAACCTTTATGCATTTGCCAAAACCTGACCTGTTAATTGTGCAATGTGGAGGTAATGATTTGGGCACTTTGACTGGGGTAGGTCTGGAAATGCTTTTAAAGGACACCTTTGAGCAATTGATGGCACTTTTTCCTCAGACTGCCTTGGTATATTCAAATATATGCCAAAGACAGAAATGGAGGTGGTCAAACCAATTTTGTCCACAAATTGAGAAGTCGAGGAAGCATGTAAACAAATCTGTTTCAGCTTACATGAGAGACCATGGAATGGGCTCCCTGTACAACAATAACTTGCGTTACTACATGCAAGATATCTACAGAGGAGATGGAGTTCACTTCTCAGATGAGGGCAACAGAATTTTCATTCTGAATTTAAGACTGTGCATTGGTACCTACTTATAAGTACCTAAATGTACCATAACCCCAAAAGCTCTTCTCAGAGCTACCCTACATCTGATCACTCACAATTATTATTTTACTCTAACATTTTTCACTAATTTTCAACAAAGTACGCTCCCTGGGGCGCTACCCGGTACGCGAACCGGGAGCTAACCTCGCTAAATTTTTAAAAAAATGGTTTTTTTTCGCACATATGGGCCTCCTCAGCCACCCTCAGAAAACCTAGGGGGTCAAGATAAGTCTACCGTGCCCCCTTCTACCCATTCTGAACATTATTTGCCCTCCATCTTGTATCTTAATTCGACCGAAACACAAAATGGTGGACTCCCGTAACGCTTAAGGTTCGCGAACCGGGGCGCTCGCCAGTTCGCGTACCGGGTCGCTCCCTGGGAAGCGCACCATCAAAAAAGGTGGGAAAGTAGTTTACAGAAAAGCGACTGGAGACAATTTCACCAAATATAGATTAGCTCATACTACATACCAATGCCTACCATTTTCACAAATTTGATTGAAATTCCATTTAACCATTTAGCCTGTAGACCTCTCTAAATACCCTGAGGTAAATTACTTCACAAAACACATCTGAAGTGTTGGAATTGACAACCAATTAAAATGTTACTTTCATTTTCTACTTTTTTACCTGACATTTGATTGGCTATGTACCTGAATATATATAAAGGAAGAGAGAGAAACACAGCCATTTTGACTACTACTTCCTGAACTACATTGCAAGATCATTTTCACTCACAACTTAAACTTGTTTTTAGAAGGTGAGATATTATTTTATAAATTTGAAAACATTTTCAGATAGTTATATACTATCCCTCTGTAAGAGTTAGACATTGAGAAAGGCTTCTTTATTATAATTATGGATTGATTTAGGTTTCTGTGGTATAATTATGAATTTACTTAGGCTTCTTCACAGGCACTTTTTAATAGTACTACTTCACGCCTGAAACCATACAGTGCCCATAGATTACTTCTCTGTTATAAACTCACAAGTACCTGTCTGAACTTAAACCCAACAGTGCCCTATCTCTACTGATATATTTATTTTTTATGCAAATTACAGCAATAAAATGGAAGGTGAGCAGAATGTTTCCTTCGAAATTGTTCTGGAGAACAACACAGAAAAAGATATTGAGGACAATGATGACTCAGATTTCATGGATGAATCACGGGACCATGAATTAGTTCAATGTGTAGAATCTGTGGATCATTTACTTCATTATGATGACGGTCAAATGTGGGAACTTATGTTCACTCAACAAGAGGACATATCGGACAGTCAAATGCTAGACGTTCTATTAAATTTTGAAAAACAATCCGAAAAATAAAATTGTATGTAATATTAAAAAATTGTTTGAGTCTTTAATCATTTTTATATGTAATTCATAAACTAGTTAAATGTTAGAAATGTTATTAAATTTTGAAACACAATCACAATAATAAATAATTGCTTAAAAAATAAAAAAAATAAAAAATAATCAACAAAACCACCAATCAATTAACATACAGTATTTGAAAAGTCTATCATTCTTTTTTCCTTATAGTACGCTGCCCAGAACGCTTCCCGGTTCGCGAACCGGGCGCTACCCACGCAAAAAAACAAAAAAAGAAAATTTTTGTTTTTTGCCCCGCGGGGCCCTTTTAAAGCCTCCACATTAAACCTAGGGGGTCAGGGAGGATCTACTATGCCCCCTTATGGTCATTTCCCCCTTTGTTTTGGCCTCCTCTTGTCTCTCAATCCTACCGAGAGACAAGATGGCGGCCGCTCCGGACTGTTTAGAATGTTGACAGACACCGGAGAGCCAATCAGCTTCGCTACGCGAAGTTCCGTTACGCGTAAAGTCCGCGAACCGGAGCGCTGCCCGGTCCGCTGTTACAGATATATATCTTTTTTGGAACGTTAATTTCTCAAAATCCACTGAATCACATATATTGAGACCTAGCAAAGGCACATCGGGCTACCAGTCCCTACAATTTTGCCAAGTTTCGTGGAAATCCATTCAGCCGTTCGGGCTAAAAGTGAGGCCAACCGCCCTATGGAAAACTCAATGTTAAAAACACGTTTTGGGACCCCCCTTTTTTCTCGGCCCCCCCTTGACGAACCCCCCCCAAATTTCCAGGGGCTGCTCAGAAACAAAATGTTCCATTTTCCAGAAAATTTCAGCCAATTCCGTCCACACACGCCAAAGTTATTAGACATAGAATTTTCAAAAATCCCATAGGGAAAAAATCCTAACTATATATACCTACTGGCAACCGCCAGTAGGTAATATATATATATATATATATACATATATATATATATATATATATATATATATATATATATATATATATATATATATATATATATATATATATATATATATATATATATATATATATATTCACTGAAAAAACCATAGGTTATAGACCATATATAGTTAGGAATTAGCATTTACAAAACCTTCAAAATTCACTGAAAAAACCATAGGTTATAGACCATATATAGTTAGGAATTAGCATTTAAAAAACCTTATTTTACTCACACAAAACCATTGAAATTCCATATATAGTTAGTTGCACTAACTATATATCGCGCACCCGCAATCCACTGCTGATGATGTCACATATTACATCATTCATGACATGGTCAGTGACATCACTGATGACATCACTGATGACAACATCCAGTGATTATGTGTTTCTGTAAAGTTTAAATATGTTTTACATATTGAAGAATGAGTGGATGTATAAGTGTCTGAATGAAGGTTTTAGTAGGTGCGTGATTGACTGTATGAGTGAGTGATTAAATGCGTCTTACTGAATGCACGGGTTAGTGACTAAACTGTCTGAAAGTGTGCATCAGTATGTCTGTTGTTGTGCAAGCTGCTGCATGTGTTGATCAGTAGCTATATAAGTAGCTATATGGGTTATTGATTGGTTGCACAAGTATTTGTATGGGAGACTGAGTGTGTGTATGGCTGGCTGGGAGGTGTGTGACTCTGTGCAGATCAATGTGTACTTGTATCAGTGATTCTATAAGAGAGTAACTATGTGTTAGTATATGTTTCAAAAATGTAAGGTGTTCTGTGTTTAACTGTATAGATGAGAAAATGGAAGTGTGATTGATTCTTTTCAGGACTGACTAGGTGTGTGAGTAACTCCATGGATGAGTGGCAGAGTGTGAGTGTCTGTATAGGTGTATGAGTGCATATGATAGTGTTGTAAAGATGAGTGATTGTATGTATGAATGATTGTATGAGTGAATGTGTGTGTAGACATAGGAATCAGTGAGTGCGTATGTAGTAACTAGTATTGGTGTGTCAATGGTTTCAAAAATGATACTCTCTATTTAACACTGGGTGTAACGGAGGTTATATTACAGTGTGAGGAGATGCATTGTATTATCACATGAATGATATCATCAGTGATGTGATCATTGATGTCAAGTGAGATGTCATCAGTGATGTCATTTGAGATGTCATCAGTGATGTCATCAGTGATGTCACTGACCATGTCATGAATGATGTAATATGTGACATCATCAGCAGTGGATTGCGGGTGCGCGATATATAGTTAGTGCAACTAACTATATATGGAATTTCAATGGTTTTGTGTGAGTAAAATAAGGTTTTTTAAATGCTAATTCCTAACTGTATATGGTCTATAACCTATGGTTTTTTCAGTGAATTTTCAAGGTTTTGTAAATGCTAATTCCTAACTATATATGGTCTATAACCTATGGTTTTTTCAGTGAATTTCAATGGTTTTTTAATAGCAAATATCATAAGCTGTCGAATGTCAAGTACGTGGTAAGTAAAAACATTTTCGTGTTTATGCACACTGATCTGCTTTGAATGCTGCCCCCCACCCCTCATTTCTATTAGGAGTACTCTCTCTTTGCAGATAGTGAAGGGTAGTTAACGCAGCCCTTTGCCCCCTTTGTAATCCGTCGTGCCTGCTTCTCTCTCCATTTGATTGATTGTTCTCTTTGGTTCATTCTCTATTTACAAACAAGCACAGAGTCAAAATACTCTGTTTAGTCTTTGCAGATAGCGAAAAACCGTGTAAAAAAACAAAAGGAATCGAGCAAAATCAGTAGGCCACTAATGCGATCTCTTTTTGACCTCGCTAAAATAGAAACATTAGGAACAACCTGTTGAAAATAGCAATGCGTATGTACATAAGCGGCGTTCATTTGTGTTCACAGTACCCCTTGTTGATTGTTTGAATCGAGCATTGAATTGTTCGAAGTTGGTTCTCTTAAGGATCTTCTCTACCTGCAAACGAGGAAGAATAGGAATATTCTCTCTCCCTTTGCAGATAGTGAAGGGTAGGTAACGCAAGCCTTTAACACGTCGTACCTATTTCATTCCTCATTGATTGATTGATTGTCCGAACATTGACTGTTTGGGAATTAGTTCTTTTTGCAGGTATTCCCTGTTTGCAAATAAACGTAGGAAAATCTTTGCAAGTAGTGAAAGGGTACGTAATGCGGACCTTTCTCCCCCGTTGTAATCTGTCATGCCTATCTACTCCCCACTGATTGATGCACCTGTTTCACCCGGACCATTTACTAGACATACATCATCTGGCCCGACCAGAGAGCACCCCTAGTGAAAAGGACATATGCAATAATAACGAAGTGATCACTGTATCCTGTTAACAGAAACTTTAGCATGAAACAACCTGGAAAGAAAAGAATAGGAAATCGAAAATCAGTAGGCCACTGATGAACATGAACTTTTATTAAACAACGAACAAAGAAACGATAACATAACGTAATGATAAAACCTATTAATGTCCTAGAAACAAGAAAACGTTAGAAATATGCCAGTGGTGAGAGACCAGAAAAACAGTAAGAGAAACCAAATCACCCCTCGCTGTCCCACCGCCTGCCACGCCAAAAAAATCGATAGACTAGGGAAAATGCAAGTCAGTAGAACATCCGCCCCCACTCTGGAAACTTCCAAGGTGGGGCAGGGTTCCGGCTACGCCCAGCCGGGAGCAGCCCATATAAGGCAGGTCCTGCTGCCACGCCTCGGCCAGGAGATCCTAACGTAGGGTGTAGCCGGAGGAGAGGCCGAGACCAGCGGGACCCGGCCAGGGGATTGCCTTTACAACGCTGAACAGTTGCAGGGGGTGGGGAATGTCTCCTCGACCCTCCCCTCTCTCTCCCAGTCCGGCCGCGGTGGCCCTTGAGAGTTGCAGGTAGTCCCGCCACATGCTCTTCCGGTCCGGCCACCAACGGTCGGGGGGCCGAGGCCGACGGGATCCGGCTGCAGCCAATAAACCAAGAAACCCGTTCATGGGGCCAGAGCCAGGGGCGTCCGGCCGACATCTACCGGAAGCCCGGCCCGAAGACGGACGGGACACTTCTTCTTTCTTGTATAATTGCTGCAACAACCCTGGGGGGGGATGTCTTGCACATGCCTCCGACCCCCCCCCCCCCTCGTCCTCATCGCCTGGTCCGGCCATAACAAATCTCAAGCGAGACGCCGTGGGGTGCACTGGGAGGGAGAGACGGTGCGAACAGGCCTCTCCCGCCTCCCCAGGTGGAGGCTTCCCAGCTGCACCCTCAGCGCTCCAGGCGCCCGGAAAAGGGTTCTTCCACTGTGGCCATGCTGCAACGTCTCGCCCGGCAGGGTGGAGCCCGTCCGCTCATTTGACCCCGCGATCGCCAGTAGCTACCGAACTCTCAAAATGGCGGTCGACCTGGCAAGAGCGGGCCCAGCATAAAGAAATGGCCCGGTCACTGGTTGACTCCACCACCGTAGTCCTCCACGACCTTGAAGATTCTAGAGGAGCCGCGGGAGTCTCCGACCCCCGATGGGGAATGACTGCCATGATCACCCGTGGAGTGACGAAACTGTATCCGCGGGACGTCGGCGCCAGCCTCACTTTGAATTACTAGAATCCTGCAGACCTCACTTCCGGTGAAAGCACAGTGTGACCCGGTAGGAAAAATTGTTGCACCCCCTCCCCTTTTTGACTGATAGTTCAAACCACCGATCCTTTCCTTTGCCCTTTTAACGGAACTTTGGACTGCCTCCCCCTCTTTTACATTTTCTAGAGAAAACAAAACATTAACCACTACAATAACATAGCAGTTGACACCAGAACTGTTTTCAAATTGAAAACCAACAACATCTTCAACAGAATCCTTTTTGTTTCTGCTGTGACCCTGCTACAGCACAGGCATTGTCCCCAGCAGTAATTCTGCAATGCCGGTAAGAATAGCTGTGGTGCCTACTGGACTCACTCACCCCCGCGGCGCCCCACGCCGTTATTTGCTGGGCGGCAACTTGCTAGACATCACTTTCGTGCCATCTAGATTTCAGCGCGTTCTGCTGCCTTGGAACTATTCGCACAACAGACCGCTACTGACAAGAATATTTCATTATTGGTGCTGTCAATTTCAATAAATCTATTGGATAATTCAAAAGAAATTGCCACGGTCTCTTCGTTGTTTAAATGTTTTTACTGTTTTTGTTTTGTTGTATATATTTATATGTTATTAAAGTTTTATATTCCTACTACTTTGTTGGAGTGCTATATATTTTTAATGTGACACATAATTGTAAAAACTTTGATGTACAAAGAGTGATTCCTGGAATCTTCCGCTTCAGGCTCGGTCCCCTCCCCAATCACAATACAGGATAGTTTTCAGATAGTAGGAACACGTGTGGTGTGACGGATCTCATCGGGTGTGGGCCTTGATCTACTATAACTCCTTTGAAGAGGGGTGATTCTTTACAGCTGGGGCCATAAACTACATCTGCAGGGCTAGCTGATAGCCTGGACAATCGGACACAGAGGAAGAGGAGTCTCAGAGGGTGCGGTAGTGAATAGGGCGAAAGGGAGGTGTCGGCGGGCACAGTGTGATTCTCAGGGAAGAGCAGCGCAGATGGGGGGAGGTTTATTGCCCATGCATAAGACAGAGAGCGGGGGTGACCAGTGCCTGGGGAAGATGCTTGCGAGGGTGAGGAGCCATGCTACGAATCGACAGCGTGCAGAGAGTGGGTCTGGTCAAGACATCTAAAATGGCTGCCGTGCACGACAAAAGTGTGGCATTTCAAAAAAGGCAAGATGGCGCAGACAATGTTTTTCAACACTTCCTCATTTCCTTCGAATCGAAGTTAACAGACGTTGGGGCATATTACCAAAGTTAAGCGATATTTATCGCTAACGATGCTTACCAACGAATTTTTTACCGCTAAGCATCATCAGAAATTATCGAAGATAAACCTTGCTATTATCAAGGTTTATCACAAATGCGATAATAAACGGCCGCAATGCATGAATATCGCTAAAAACTCAGCGATATTCATACATTACCGAGCTAATGCTCTTAGCCATGTTATCCACCTCCCATTGGATAACATGGCTAAGAACTGCTCAGGGCAGGTGTTACTTTTTGGAGATATTCGCGCTTAGCGCGAATATCTCCAAAAGTTGGTAATAGGAGATAGATATCTTGCATGTTGTAATGCAAGTTATTGTGGTATATGGAACTCATACCTTAATCTCTCAGGAAAGCAGAAACTGATCCTTTTGGGACCGCCTAAAAAGGCCTAGGGGGTGAGGAGTACTCTACTTTGCCCCCTTTTCACGTTCCGAACTATTTTATTTTACTCTCTTCTGTAATTACACAAAATAGCAGCGATAAGATGCATCGGAGACACACAGTGAGAGAAAGGAGGCCGGAGATGAAGAAGAGATGTCAAATACACATTGGAGATAATATAGTGGCAGAAGGGAAGTAAATATGAGTAAACTTACCATGTAACATAAAAATGTTGCACTCTATACTATAAGTCTCATTTTATACTACAATCACTTCGCTACAACCTCATAAATTAAAAATAAAAATGAATAATGTCTCAAACAATTTTTGATTTCTAAATATAAATTTATTCTTCAGAATTTTCTAAATTTGAAAGAACTAGTAACATGTCCTCATCAGCAATGTCCTCATTAAAAGTCTCCAATGATGATTCTTGTAACTCTATGGTCTCCAAACACTCGATAAATTCGCCATCAAGAGATTGATCAAAAAAATCATTCAAGTCATCTCCTCCTTGTGACAATATTTCATTATTGGTGCTGTCAATTTCAATCAATGTAGTGGAATCATTCAAGTCATCTCCTCGTGACAATATTTCATTATTGGTGCTCTCAATTTCAATCAATGTAGTGGAATCATTCAAGTCATCTCCTCCTTGTGACAATATTTCATTATTGGTGCTGTCCATTTCAATCAATCTAATGGAATCATACAAGTCATCTCCTCCTTGTGACAATATTTCATTACTGGTGCTCTCAATTTCAATCAATGTAGTGGAATCATTCAAGTCATCTCCTTGTGACAATATTTCATTCTTGGTGCTGTCCATTTCAATCAATCTAATGGAATCATACAAGTCATGTCCTCCTTGTGACAATATTTCATTATTGGTGCTCTCAATTTCAATCAATGTAGTGGACAATTCAAAAGAAATTGCCACGGTCTCTTCATTGTGAGCCATTTTATTTTGAAATTGCTTGCTGTAAATTGCAGAAAAAAATAATCACTTTCATTTATCGTTTTTAGTAATACATAATATAAAACTAACTTTATCAAGTATTTAGTATAACAGAAGGACTGCAAATAAATAACAGAAAACATTTTTCAAATTATCTTCAAGTGTACAACATAGTTCCCCTTACAAATTAACAACTCACCTTTTTAAAAGTAGCAGAAGTGTTAGTACTGTGTAAATCAAACACCAGAAATTCACCACCAAAAATTCCTCACAAATGTACCTCAGACAGTAGTATCACAAAATGGCTGTGGTTTCCTCTCATTTGACATATATACATAACCAATTAACTTTCATCACACACAAATACAAAACCAAAGTAACATTTTAATTGGTTCTAAATTTCAACACTTTCAAATGTGTTTTCCCCATGCAATTTTCCATAGGACATTTACATACGTCTACAGCCTGAATGGCTGAACGGAATTACACCAAACTTGACAAAATGGTACATCAAACCTAAGAGGTCAGGAAGGATCTACTATGCCCCCTTATGGTCATTTCCCCCTTCGCTTTGGCCTCCTCTTGTCTCTCAATCCTACCGAGAGACAAGATGGCGGCCGCTACGGACTGTTTGGAATGTTGACAGACGCCGGAGAACCAATCAGCTTCGCAAAGCTCCGTAACGCGAAAAGTACGCGAAGCGGAGCGCTGTTACAGATATATATCTTTTTTTGAACGTTAATTTCTCAAAATCCACTGGAGCACATATATTGAGACCTAGCAAAGGCACATCGGGCTACCAGTCCCTAATATTTTGCCAAGTTTCGTGCAAATCCATTCAGCCGTTCGATTATTATTTATTTATTTATTTTTTGCCCCGCGGAGCCCTTTTAAAACCTCCACATCAAACGTAGGGGGTCAGCGAGGATCTACTATTCCCCCTTATGGTCATTTGCCCCTTCGCTTTGGCCTCCTCTTGTCTCTCGATCCTACCGAGAGACAAGATGGCGGCCGCTACGGACTGTTTGGAATGTTGACAGACGCCGGAGAACCAATCAGCTTCGCTTCACAAAGCTCCGTTGCGCGAAAAGTACGCGTCCTGGGCCGCTGCCCAGTCCGCTGTTACAGATATATATCTTTTTTTAAACGTTAATTTCTCAAAATCCACTGTAGCACATATATTGAGACCTACAAAAGGCACATCGGGCTACCAGTCCCTACAATTTTGCCAAGTTTCGTGCAAATCCATTCACCCGTTCGGGCTAAAAGTGAGGCCAACCGCCCTATGGAAAACTCAATGTTAAAAACACGTTTTGGGACCCCCCTTTTTTCTCAGCCCCCCCTTGACGAACCCCCCCCAAATTTTCAAGGGCTGCTCAGAAACAAAATGTTCCATTTTCCTGAAAGTTTCAGCCAATTCCGTCCACAAACACCAAAGTTATTAGACATAGAATTTTCAAAAAACCCATAGAGAAAAAATCCTAACTATATATACCTACTGGCGACCGCCAGTAGGTAATATATATATGTATATATATATATATATATATATATATACATATATATATATATATACATATTCACTTAAAAAAACATACGTTTCAGGTCATATATAGTTAGGAATTAGCATTTAAAAAACCTTGCAAATTCACTGAAAAAACATAGGTTTCAGGTCATATATAGTTAGGAATTAGCATTTAAAAAACCATTGAAATTGCTCCTATATAGTTAGTTGTACTAACTATATTTCGCGCACCCGCAATCCACTGCTGATGATGTCACATATTACATCATTCATGACATGGTCAGTGACATCACTGATGACATCTCAAATGACATCACTGATGACATCATCCAGTGACTGTGTGTTTCTGTAAAGTTTAAATATGTTTTACATATTGAAGAAGGGGTGGATGTATAAGTGTCTGGATGAAAGATTTAGTAGGTAAATGACTGAATGTATGAGTGAGTCATTAAATGTGTCTTACTGAATGCATGGGTTAGTGACTAAACTGTCTGAATGTGTGCATCAGTATGTCTTTTGTTGTGTAAGCAACTGCATGTGTTGATCAGTAGTACACAGTATCTGGGATAATAAAGAACATGTTAATTTAAACTTTTAAAGACCATATATAACTTTATTAAAGCAATTATAAATTTCGCGAGGGTGCGTACTACGTAAGCGCATCGTAAGATGACGTAACCGCTCCGTAAATAATACGTAAACGCACCGTAAGCTTACGTCCAACCATGTGACCTTATAACAAAAGATTTCATTGGTTTATATCACTTCCCACTCCAATTGTTGAAAGACCCCTCCCATGTTCATCATTCTTCTTTGGCTTTCAGAGAAGTAACACCTGTTTTCCAGTCTCCAGACATCTACTTATTGAACTTTTTTTTTAAATGGCTGAACTCAGACCATTCTTCATCTGAAGAATTTGTTGCAGAGGAACCTCATACAACTAAAAAAAAAGAATCAATAGTTTGGAAATTTTTCAGCTTTCCGGAAGATAAGAAAAAAGTAAATGCGAAATTCGGTACCTGCAAGATCTGTCAGTCAGTGCTGTCAAGGGGAGATCCAACTAAAAAATATTCATTTGGAACCTACAGCATGGAGAGGCATGTTAAAAACCTACACCCAAATAATTGGTTAAAGGCTAAGGCGCAAAGATTACAGAAGGAGGGAAGGAGGAGGGCTCTCTTCCTAGTACTTCTGCTTCAGCATCTGGAGTACCACCAATGCCAGCCTCAACGGTGGCAAACATTCAGCCAGAGCTGAAAAATCTAATGATGCAGTGTATACATTGCAGTAAACTCATAGCCTTTGGCCAAGAGTCAATTCAAGTAATCCTACAGAAGAACAGGAACCACAGGTGCACCCCATATTTTTTTTTTTTTCTCATAGTTTGTTCCAGTTGAACAGTTGTTTAGTTTAAAATTTACATTTTTTTACATCGTTTCTCTAGCAAAACAAAAACAAAAAGAAAAACAGTTCTTTTTAGAACTACCTCTACTGGTTAAAAAAAGAACTACATTTCTATGTTTGTATGTAAAAGTTTGTCATAGTGAATGTCAAAGTGCAAAACTATAAGGATGTGGTACAGCATAAACCTATAAGGTGTTTACCTAGAGTATACTGTACTACTACCTCTACTGGTTTAAAAAATAACTAAATTTCTATGATTGTATGTAAAAGTTTGTCATAGTGAATGTCAAAGTGCAAAACTATAAGGATGTGGTACAGCATAAACCTATAAGGTGTTTACCTATAGTATACTGTACTACTTCCAAAGCACTGAAATGTAACATATGTATATAAATATGTTACAACTCAATGGGCCAGATGTACGTAATCTCAATTTACCTACTCATAAATACCGAGGGCCTGATGTAGGTAATCCCAGATTACCACTTCTTAAATACTGAATCATACCGATTCAGTATTTAAGAACTGGCAATGGGGATGTAGGTATTTTTACCGAATTAATTACCGATTCGGTAAAATTCGGTAATTACCGATTCGATAATTACTGAATCTGTATTTGCCATTGATTCCCATGGGCCTTGAAGCCCATAGGAATCAATGGCAAATACCGATTCGGTAATTACCGAATCGGTAAATACCGAATCCCGTCAGGGGTACCAGGGTGTCACTTTGACACCCTGTAGCACCCCTGTTTTTGGCTTGTGTGCAATGTGACACACATACATGCCACATGGCACAGGTGTACATGCACAGATGTGCTTGTACAAAGGAATTCCTTATTTACCACCCAATTGTAGTGAGTGGTAAATAGCGAATTCTTAGACGCCTCTAGCACTATCAACAGTGCTACCTACATTAGAATTTACAGATTTGGTATTTTTACTGAGTCTGTATTTACCGATTCGGTAATTTTTTCGATTCGGTAAATACAGAATCGGTAAAAATACCAAGGGCCCGATGTAGGAGCACTAATACCGGTCGGAAACGGCCGAATTCGGCCGTTTCCGACCGGTATTACGGTTTTCCTATGTAGGGGGCTACATAAGTACAGATTCGGTAATTTTACCGACTCTGTACATTTACCGATTCGGTAAAATACCGAATCGGTAAATGTACAGAATCGGTAAATAGAGATGTAGGTGGCACTCTGAAGAGTGCCACAGGCCTTCAAGAGTTGGTATTTTACCACCCAATCCAATTGGGTGGTAAAATACCGAATTCAGGTGTGCATGCTCATCTGTGCATGCACACCTGTGCCATGTGGCACACAGACATGCCCTAAGGGCACACAAGCCTGTAATCGGGGTGCTAGAGGGTGTCAAAGTGAAACCCCCTGCACCCTTGCAAGAATAGGTAACTACCGAATCGGTAAATACCGATTTGATATTCCACATTGATTCCTATGGGCTTCAAGGCCCATAGTAATCAATGGGGGATACTGAATCGGTATTTACAGAATCGGTAAATACCGAATCTTACAGATTCTGTATTTACCAAATCAGAATTACCTACATTTCCCCCCCTCTAATTTACCACTTCTTAAATACCGAATCGGTATGATTCGGTATTTTAGAAGTGGTAAATTAGATTTACCTACATCGGGCCCCAAATCTGTAAATAAATGCCTCCTACATAGGAAAAGGCATTTACCGGTCAGTAAAGGCCAAATTCAGCCGTTACCGACCGGTAAATGCCTACCTACATCACGTCCCAAATCATACCACTTCAATATTTAAGAGTAGGTAAATGGGATGTATGTAATTTCTCTTTTGAAATTACCGAATCTGTGTAATTCAGTCATTTTACCGAATCGGTATTTACCGATTCGGTAATTGCCATTGATTCCTATGGGCCTTGAGGCCGTATAGTACTCGGTGGTAACTAACAAATATTTAAGGGCCTGTGGCACTGTTTTCAAAACAAAGAAGTGTAAACAAAAGTGAACACAAAAGGGAAGAGGTGTGAGAAACAGAGAGAAGGAAGTGCACTGGAGGAAGTGGAGTGCCAATAAATGAAGGTTTACTAACAGGTAAGAAATGGATAACAGAGTGAAGGAAGGAGAATAAGATCAAACCTAACAACATAAAGAAAGAGGGCAACTGACTGAGGTAAAGAGGAGGAGTGGTAGAAAGAGAGAGCAAAGAAGATTAACTGAAAGGGAGAGACATGTAGAGAGAGAGGGAGCAAGGGACTGAGAAAGAGTGAGGCAGTTATTCTGTCACAATAAGAGAGTGATAACAAACGTATTTTTGTTTCTCATACTTACCTTATAAATAATGAAAACTTAGACACTGATGCAAATTCTTTTTTTATTTCTTATACTTTCTAAGATATTTAAAAAATATATAATATCTGTAAAACATAAGAAACAAATAAATTATAATGCGTACAATGTATATTTCACAATACAATAGAGAAGGAAGGAGATTAAGAGTCAAGAAAGATAGATGGCACATGCAGAGGGACACATGCCACAGGTAGAGAGTAAGATGGTGCAGGCAGAGAGTGAGATAGAACAAGTAGAGGGTGAGATGGTGCAAGCAGAGGGTAAGATGACACACGCACATGCATATATTGTGCAGATAGAGGGTAAGATGGCACACACACAGAGAAACATGGAACAAGCAAAGGAAGACATAGCACAGTCAAAAGAGAGATGGCGAATGAGCGTGAGACAAGGGGAGTGAGGACGCAGAGGGAGTGAAGGAAAGAGTGAGAGAAAGGGACTGAGTAAGGGAGCAAAGAAAGACAAGTGATGGAGTGTGGGTGAGTTAAAGAGAGTGAGTGTAAGGGAAGGGCAGTGAGACAGTGAAGGGACAGAGGAAGTAAGGCTAACAGAGAGACAGTGAAGAAAGAGAAGTGAGAATGTCAGAGTTCAAAGGGAGTGACAGAAGGAGTAAGTGAAGTGGAGTAAGGTGAGTGAGGGAAGGTTAATGAGTAAGAGAGCAAAAGAAGGAAAGAGAGGTGAAGGGGAGTAAATCAGATGAACCGAGAAAAGGTAAGTGAGGGAAACAAGAAAGGAGAAGGGGAGTGATGGATAGGAATAAAGGGTACTGAGGGAAGCAGCCTAATGAAACAAGGGTGAGGTGAGTGAGAGAAGGACAGTGAAGTTGAAGAAAGACAAATGATAGAGGGTGATAGTGAGCGTGAGACAATGGGAGTGAGTGATTGACTACACACAGGGAGTGAAGGAAGAATGATAGAAGGAGACTCAGTGAGGGATCAAAGAACGGAAAATAAGGTAGTGTAGGTGAGGGAAAAGGAGTGACAGAATGAGGTGATGGAGAGAGTCACGCTAAGAGACAGGGAGCGATGGAAGGATGGACAAAAAGAGAAATAAAAAAGTTTTTTGGGTCGTACTTACCTTATAAATGAAATATCTGTGGAAACGAAAAGACAAATCAGTTATAATACATTATTCACAATACAAGAGACAAAGCAGGAGAAAAAGGAAAGAGGAGTTAGGGAAAGGAAATGAGGGAGAGGGAAGCGGGAATTAGTGCAGGTGCGTTAACAACAGTGAGTCTAAGAGAGAGGGAGTGATGGAAGAGTACAGAGAAAGTAAGAGGACACAGGGAGTTTTGTGAAGGTGTGTTTGAAGTGCAGTTAGGTGAGTGACAGAAGGGAATTAGTGAGTGAGCAAAGGAAGGAAAGAGATGTGAAGGGGAGTGAAACAGAGGGACTGACTTAACATGAGTGGGTGAGAAGACTAAGAAGAAGGGGAGTGAAATATAGGGAATGAGGATAAGTGAGGGAAGCAAAATAAAGGGACAGGGGTGACGTAGGGTAAAAGAATGACAGTAAGTTTGATGAAACAGAGGTGATAGAGGATGAATAAAGGCGAGTGAGCATGAGACAAGAAGAGTAAAAGAGTGAGGAAATAGAGGGAGTAAAGGAAAGAGTGAGCGAAGGGGACTGAGTGAAGGAGCAAAAAAAGTCAGTGACAAAATGTGGATGAGTTAAAGGGAGAGAACATAAGAGATAGGGAGTGAGAAACTGAAGGGATGAAAGCAGTGAAGTTAAGAGAGAGGCAGTAAGGGAAGGATAGAGAGAAACAGAAATAAAAAAGTCATGAAAATGTATTTTTTATTAGTCGTACTTACCTTATAAATGTAATATCTGTGGAAGAGAGTAAACAAATCAGTTATAATATATATTTCACAATTCAAAATGCAAATTAACTTGTACAACATGTTATATGGTTTATTTTTGCTGTTCTCAGAATATATTGATTTTCCACTAAAAACAGTGAGTTCAATACTATTCATCATATCACAGCGGGCAAAAAAAAACACAATCAAAATGATTGTGTTTAAAAAAAACATAAAACTTAGAAAAACATATCTTAAATGTTTTCTTCCCAACAGCAATTTCTAAGATACAGTATCTCATTATTATACTCTCAAACTAAAGTGGTATAGAAACATATATTAACCACATTTACCCGAAATACGTATTCTTCATTTACATACCTTTACACATGGCCAAATGGTATACAGAAAGTCCTCTTTTTGGAAATTACTCAATAGTAGTTTTAAACTGCCATTTACCCGACTTTCGGAATGAAAAGTCCAACATCTATTTCATCATCTAACAATAATTATATTTGCACCTCTGACTTACTCTTGATAAACATTTCCTATAATACTGATATCAATCACTATGTGATACACTTATACTACCTCTGTGACAACTACCAGTTTACTAATTATCTTGATCTCTTTCACTCACAAACTAATTTTGAAGAACACACTTACTTTTATTAACTGCTCCAATCTTCATTGTCCAATTACTTTCACTAAAATTTCGGTTCTAAAAACACTAGGTAAGAATTTGTTAAGGCAAACGTTGTTTGAAAATCAATTGAGTATCATTACAAACTTATGTAAAAACATATATTATCAACATTTACCCGAGAAACTCATTTTTCATTGATGTACTTTCCCACATGGCCAAATAGTACGTAAAAATTCCTTGGTTTGGAAAATACTTAATAATACTCTTGACCTTCCATTTCCCGACCTTCTGCATGAAAAGCTCCAACGTCTTTTGTAACACCTAACAATATTTATATCTTCACCCAAGGATGTGTATTATGACCATAAAACCTTAAACAACCAGTAAACTATCAGAATCTGAACATCATATAGTATCCTGATGACTAACTTTTATTAATTGCTCCAATATTTCTAGGCTAATTACTTTTCCTAAAATTTAGGTTGTAAAAAAACTAGGTAAGAATTTTTTAAGTCAAAAGGCAAACGTTTTTTGAAAATCAAAACAGTATCATTACAATAAGTCCAGCCGTTTTGACATTTTAAATAAGCTGTATAATGTCCAGATGTTGTTGAAGGACCATCATGGAGAATAATTGCTACTGTTACAAAGGTTCTTCCTGAAATTGATAATTGAGAAGCCACAAAATGTTTAATTAAAGTTGTTAATTTAGTTCCATCAGGTCTACATCATTGGAACATTAAAATTACGTACTGTCCATATCTTTGTATAAATAATGTTGATAGCATTGCAGAGTTACATTGGGTACAAACCATGTTTTGATCAGCTGCTCTAACTAGATTATTAAAAGACACTGATTTGCAGTCTGGTAAAGTCAAGTATATAAATCTTTCAGTATCTACTGTTGTACTACTTGAAAAGGAACAATTATCACAGACATGTTGCCATTTATAAGAAAGGCCAAAAAGATTTTCTACATCTATACCTTCCTCTTGCAATACAACAAGCATGTACATTAGAAATTCCTGACAATCTTGCTGAATATCCTGAGAAAATTGAGTTGTACCAGAACATATGTCTAAATCATTTCGAATATCAGAAACACTTTCTATATTTGTTCTATCACTGCTACGTTTCTCAAACACAGTATTCAACAAACAACAAAAACTTTGATCCCGATTTTCAACAATCTGTTCTTGCAAACTTTGGAGAAATTAACCACTACTTTAGCATAGCAGTTGACACCAGAACTGTTCTCAAACTGAAATCCAACAATATCTTCAACAGAATCCTCTTTGTTTCTGCTTACAATTACTGGTTCATCTACTTTTCTTTTTTTTGCTACAGCCTTGCTACAATTTTTCTAATTTCTTCTTTTTCGGCCTACCACACGCTTTTCAAATAGAGGATATTGAGGTAAATTTGAAGCATACTCTCTTCTTAACCTATTATATTCCTTTACACAATTAAGATCTGCACTAATCTTTGTCTCCACAAAATCAATCAAGTACAATCCAGATAAAGTTCTGACTCGAGATAAAGCAACATTTGCCATACCCTCCTTGAAGACAGAACTTCCAATATTCATCAAAGCACTATCTACACTTAAACCTTGAGATTTATGAATAGTTACTGCATATGACAAAGAAACAGGAAACTGTTTTCGGCGGACATATAAATCTTTCACAAGCAAAAATCGAACAGAACAACGACTAAACTGTTGTACTTCTTCAATTCCATCAAATTTAATTTTCAAAAATTCAATTCCATCTCTATTTCGGTAATTCACAAAATCAACAACATGACCCATTGCTCCATTTACTAAACCTCTTTCCACATTTAAATTCCGTCATAAAATTATACGACAATTTAAACATACATATAGAGTCTTTTTAAAACCAGCAGTTTTAGAAATTGTGTTCTCTAAAGAATCCAACTCTGATTTCAACTTTTCTGACAAAACAATAGTAACTCCTTCGTGCTCTATTTTATCAATAGCTTCCAGTTTCACAATCTCTTGATGTTCTAACTCTAACATTTTATTGTTGAAGACTGAACATTCACGAAGAGTTGGCATCAAGCATATTACAGTTTTGTTTTCAGCAATTTTCTGATAAATAATCGTTGGGAGAATATTTTCCTTTGGAAACAAATTTGAAATTAATCGTGACTGTAAAGATTCTTTGCCATGTTCAGTTACTTTTCCAATTCTTACATCTTGTAGAATATTTTTATAATCTTCATCCTTTGCCTGTCGCACGTTTTGAAGCAGTTCTGAATATTTAAAATATATCCAGATATTCACATTTCCAATGCTTCCTAGACACTTTCTTGTATCTTCATGCGTAAGCATCTTAAGCACTGGTTGTCCTTTCACTGGAGTTAGCTGCAGTAGATCTCCAAAGACAATGATGTGTTTGCCTCCAAATAACACATCATACTCTGTTTTAAGAATTTGTTGCATTCTTAAATGCACAAAAGCAAGCATCACATTTGAAACCATGCTTACCTCATCATTGATAAGAAGTTTCATTTTCTTCAGGACTCTACCAACTTCACAACAAGCTTCTCCAGATAGCTTGTGGTATTGTAATGTATTATCATGCTCTACTGGCAGCATCAATAAACGATGTAAACTAATCCCTTTAATGTTATGTGCTGCCAACCCAGTTGGAGCAGTAACAACACAAGACAGTGATGACTCTGTTCTTTTCTGCAGATAAGTTGCAAATGATTTAATCAGAAAACTTTTCCCAGTCTGGCTTCTCCACTCACATACAGTCGGACAGGCTCAAATGACGTACATGAGCACTCTTTTTTATCATGACGTAAACCATGTTCAATCTGTTCTGTGACTTCTTCCTATATTTTTTTCTGCTCCACGTTTAGTTGATTTTCCAAATCTTCTAAATTAACTACATCCTCCTGAGCTTGTTCCATGGCTCTTTCCACCTCTTCCATGGCAGTGGCAGCTTCATTTTGGATAATTGGTCCTCCTAGTGGATCCTGACTCAGCGAAGCAGAACTCTGACTGTCTTGAGAACTGTCTCTAGCAATCTCTGCTGCAATGGTAGATTCTTGCTGTATTTCATCGTTCAACATTTGCAGATAATTTGAAAAAACAGGACATTCTATGGTATCCTTGGTTGCATTGAAAGAATCTTCAAAACTGAGAAAATCTCCAAGTAGTTCCTCTTCTGAACGCCATGGCTTAAAGAGTTGCAAAAGAGCTAAATAGTAAAATTCCCTTTTATGAGGAGATTCGCAACTCAATTTACGATGATTAATCAAATGTCCTTTTCTTTGTTTCACCAGACATCCTTCACATCCAATTACAGCATATACTCCTTTATTGATATCTTCTGTCATATTCCTCTTAAAAGTATAGCTTTGCAGTACTTCATAGAGACAAACGTTCTCAAGACGACTACTTCTATTTGGATAATATGTATCCAACATGTTTGTCTTCAAAATAGCTGTACTGTTTGGTTGAAACTCCGCCAAATACTCAATTTCTTGTGCAGACTTCAAAACTCGGTTTGGTGTTGCAGCAAGACCTAGACTCACCCAAATGATGGATCTCGATTTGGCATACAGACTTGCTGATGATAACCGATCTGAACATTCATATGCTCCAATTTCTCGATGCAACAACATCTTCATACTGTAACTGTATATTTTCTTACTTAGGCTCTTTTCATGCGAAATATCCTCCCACATTTCCTTCAGTTCCGTCTTTTCTGATTTTGTGATGTAAGACGTTACATATCTTGCCACAGCAATAGAGTTGTCAGCAACATATTGAATATCCATGTTAGTATTCCACATGGACAAAATGACTGGGTTGTAGTCATTTATGTATTTGGACTCTTCATTTCTTTTCAAGTTTTACGTATTTTTCGATGATTTTCTTGTCACAGTATGTCGCAGTGAAGACATAAAACTGTTCACTCTTCCTTTAGATATTACTGGTCGTGGAAATCCAAAACGGCATTTTGTGTAGAACTTCTCCTTGGATTTGAACTTTCGACGACAGTACTTTCCACAGCGATGGGTTTGAAAGCGTAAGACTTGATGTCGTAAATTGTCTTCTTCTGTACTTTTCGGAACAACACATGTGGAATATTGTTCAATGAAACTCATCACTGTGTCATCCGAATCTGTTCCAAATTTGGGAGCATCTTTGATCCATAGCAGCATATGGATGTGAGGAGCACCTCTTGCTTGATACTCCTTACTCCAAAAGAAATCCCAAACCTGTCCAAGTGGAGGATTTTTTTTGTTTATGATGAAAGACATCATAACTTCAAATCGATGATTAAAATACCTACAAACATTAACTGGATCCAAAGAGCACAGTTCTCCAGGTGTCTTGAATTCTACATTTTCTATGTTTCCATTTGCCTCTCGAAGAAATTCAAGTAAGTCTTCCCAGGAATACTCAGCACAGCTAAGAGTGAGGAACCATGTAGGAGTTCCTAAGTTTCTTAGCATACATTTCAATTCCCCATGACGACGGTACCAATACTCATTCGTACCACGCTGAATGCCATGAGATTGATTAGGTGAGATTCCAAAATACTGTCTTCCACTTGGACGTTATCCATAAAGTCCCTTGCCGAAACATTTTGAAGATGTACTCCAGATTTCAGTATATGGTTCACAGCATAAGATAGTCCAGAGAAGTCACTCTCAAACAGAAGATGAAACAAATATGGAATGCATAGACGAAATCTTGGATCTTCTGCATATAATCTTAAACTCCGGTATTCCAACGCAGGAATTTGAACAGGTCGGTCATCATATCTTCCACCTTGACCTGTTGGAAACAATTGAAGAAAACAACGAGCTTTCAAGCTTTCTTCCCATACACTTATGGGACTTCCTTTGGCTTCTTTCATTTGGAACAACTCAATAGCATTCCCCATTACTTCTTTGGAATGCAGAGGATGGACACTATAATGCTCATAAATCTGTTCACTTCTAGACACATCTACTTTTTCAATCTGTCCAGCTGATGAATCACTGTCCTCTTCTACAGTTGTTTCCTCTTCTCCTACAAATACATTTTTGTAGTACTGATTGTTTTTTACTAAATAAAACGTTGCCTTTTTGACTTTCCTAATATCCACTAATTCTTCCACTTTTTCTACGCCAATGGTGTCAATATTTTTCTTTAAATCTAAAGGCAAATAAACAACTCTTCCCTTTAATCCTCTCTGTAAATCTGAAGGAGGCAATTTCCCTGTCTTAGGCTTCATGCGAACAATAGCCTGAAAAGGATGCACACATTGAATCAGAATACACTTATAGGTATTTAAACCCATCAATTCAGACGGAATCTTTACCAACTCAAGATTATTATGTACAGCTCTAGCAGGCATTCTGTTTTCATTTAATGTATTATAACAATATTTACAAATACGCAGATCAGAACCCAAATCAAAACAATTCTCAACCAACAAATAAGTTGCAAAATCCTTCCATTCATTATTATTTTCCATTTCACTTTTAACATATAAATCAACTAACCGAGTCTGATTCTTATAATGAGTTCGTCGACAACACACACAAGAAAAATTTGGCCTTTCACTTGAAAAGACCTTAAACTTTGTAATTTCATGATCAAAATTTTGAGTACTTACAATCTGTACATTCTCCACATTACTTTCTATTACGGTATCATTTTCGGCAGTGTCCTCTTTTTCACCAAAGTAACAAAACTCTATTTCTTCACAAATCTTCTTGACATCTAATTCAGATCCATGCAAAAGAGCACTGTTTAACTGTTTTAGCTTAAGTGCTGGACTTTTTGCATAATACAACCTTCTCACTATTTTCCTCACTTTAGTTTGATGCACTCCTAACATCCTAAAATGGTGAAAAGTACTCTGACATACCTTTCTAGACAGACAAGCCAGTGAATGACCATGCAAACCTGTTTTTTCCCTCACACTGCAAGGATCTAAGTCTTGTAACATCTTAAACTTTTGTTTTAGACTTTTCTTACTATATGTACATAAGAAATTGCAAAACAAATTAATAGAATCCTGTCGCACACTACAAATACTACTACAATTCCAAGTATACACCGGAGCCTTAGCACGTCTCCCTAAAACTTCATCAGCTAACACCTCATCTGCATTTCTAGGCACAATTTTTTCTTGTTCAACTGGACAACCGTCCTTCACCTCATATGCTCGACCACTGGTGTCAACTGCATGCACCAAAACATTACCTTGAAAGTAACTCTCTTCATTAAAAAATGGCTCACTACTTGAACTATGCTTCCATTCTCCCGAAAAAACATCACAAAAATTAGTCCGATTAATTACTCTTTTCCACTTACATTTTGATTTCAAATCATTGATTGCCTTATCTAGTGTACGAACTCTATTGATTACTAAAATATACAGCTTTCTCTTCACTTTAAAGCCTGATCAACAAACTTTTCTATTCTTTTCTTTTTCTTGTAAAAAGTTGTTTTCCTATTATATTTCTTAAGATTTTTTAATAAATTCAAAGCTACTCTGTTACGAAACATTCGTCTACGAATGTCAATAAACTGATTTGTCCTACGATTACCAGACACACTATGATCTCCTTGTACCATTATACCATTTTTTGGTGACCTCTGCTTTTTCTTTCTATTTACACTTTGTTTTCTTTTTCGTAGAAACACTTTCTTGACTTTTTCTGCATTTTAACAATTTCCTTAAAAAAATCCTTGGTTTGTTTACCAGGAGCATTTTTTCTTTTCTCTGAAGATTTGCCATTGCATGAATCTTCTAATTGAGTCCTCTTGGTCGATAAAGCTTTCTTATAAAGTCTTTTTTGGCGGTCTTTCGTAGGCATAATCTATTATGACTCTGTAGATATTTACAATCTGTTGAAAATAAAAATGTGACATATTATAGACCACTACTAACATAGCAATTACATTAACTAAACATTATAAACACTAGTTCACATCTCTCTTTGTGTGTCTCATATCACTCTCTGCCTGCACCATCTCACTCTTTGCATGCCTCATCTCACTCTCTCCTTCCACCATCTCTCTGTTTGTATGTGTGTGTCATCTCAATCTCTGCCTACACCATCTGTCTGTTTGTGTGCATGTGTCATCTCACTCTCTGTGCCTAAAACAATTTACCATGCTAAATGTTTTTTGCTGAAATGACTGGCTTTAAGATTTTTGACAAGCATCACACTGAGTGTGTATGTGAATTAAGGAATTATATTTTCATATTTTTCCTTAATGTTAGCTGTGTGTGCTTACAGTTTGTATCTTTTACCTTATAGGGTAGACTTCTTTTTAAAGTGTTTCTCATGCTTGAATTCAATGCTGGTATAGAGATAGTGCTAATGGTTTCATTGGGCTTGTAATTGTCATTTTTTACAAGCGCTTTGCGCTACCTTTAACATGGATGCAAGCAGTGAATGTATGGAGAGGGATAGGAATAGCAGATAGAAAAGAATATGAAATGCAGTGAGAGATGCGTAAAGGATTTTACTAATGGCATCAATTGAAATACAATATACAAAAAAGAGGGGCATATTTAGAAGCCCCTTACGCAATGTTTAACATGGGTGCAAGCAGAAAATGCATGCAGAGTAATAAAATTGGCACACAGACAAGAATATGAAATGCTGTGAGAGATGCGTAAAGGATTTTACTAATGGTATAAATTTAAATAGAATATACAAAAAAGAGAGGCATATTTACAAGCCCCTTGCACAATGTTTGACATGGGTGCAAGCAGAAAATACATGCAGAGTAATATAATTGGCACACTGATAAGAATATGAAATGCTGTGAGAGATGCGTATAGTATTGCTACTGCGTGGTGTATAACTAAAAGTGACAAAAACTAACAACACAAGGTTGGAACAAATACAACGACATGACCTGATAACTAGTTCCTCCATGGATTAACAGAATGCTGATGGCACCTTTAGGAAAAGAAAGTGACGTTTAAGAAACAGGAAGAAAGGTCAACAGCTCTTGTACTATATAAATGTAAAGTGTGGTCGAACAATGGCCAGCACTGCATCTAAATATTATACCACTACAAAAAATGTAATCAAATATGCTTACCTGTAATTCACGAGGAAACAGCCTCACCTCACCTGGCGTTGGCTCAGGGAATGAGGCCCGCTCTATGGATGAGAAGGAAAAAGGCAAGAATAAGAAACAGACTTGAAAGCTGTCTTAAAGTCTGTAATGCCATTTTCCTCCACATTTTAAAATTAGAACCCAGATCTTGTGCATCACTGGAATGAACAACATAGCAAACTTCACTATATAACAAACAGACACTAGCAGCAGGTCGATGTGTCTTTCTAAAATCACATGCCTATGTATGTATCTTACGGTCACAATATCTAAATTTACAATATAGTCAGCAAAAGCACATAAATTGCAAAACTATTATAAATGTCAATGAAGTGGACATGATTACAAAAATAAGTCTGTGTATTTCTTATGTGATTGCCCACTAATTCCTATTGCATATGCTGTTCATTATCCCAAAAGAACCTGTATGCTGAAGACTAACATTGTTTAAGAAAGTATATACCTGAACTGCTCCGTCGCTGCCAGCCTGTTATCCTTCTGAAGAGCCTCAGGTGACACCAATAAGGGCCCCTTGCATAATTCACCCAGGTGTTCTATGCCTTTCATGTCCCATTTGGAAAAACTCTGTAGGTCCAGCCGCCTCCTTCAACAGGTCGCTATCCCACAAGGGGTCCTCTTCGTCAGCTTCCCGGCCCAGCCCAGGAATTTCACTGCATCCTCCCACGCTCCCACCACTGTCTGCATGTAAGTCAGCAGTGCATTCCCCACCTATAAAGAATCACTAGATATCCCCATGGTCCATTGCTTCTCTATGTACTACAAAGTCTGGCTTGTCACGGTTTGCAAATACCCAGTCATTCCCTGCTACAGGTTGTGAGGCCCAGTAGTGTTTGAGGATATCTGGGATGCAATTCCCCCCATCAAAGACCCCCTCTTGTAACCTTTTGAGGGCAATGTGAGAGCCACCCACATCCCACAGAAGCTGTGGGTAATGTTGATGAATGAAAGAGTATTGACTGTTACCGTAGTGACTCAAATGTTTTATGCCATAGTTCTGCAGCTACAGCTAACAGATGTCAGTATCCCAAAGTTTTGGAAAGAAAAGACTTGTTTTGATCACCAATGGGAGACTACCTAACACATTCTTGGATACTAAACTTAACCAAAAATCACCAAAAAGGATGTAAAACAACTTTCCACAAGTCTTGACTTATTTAGACCTGATATAAGTAAATACTAACCTGCTTTCCATATCAAGCTGCAATTCATTGTTAGAAATGAACATAGCTTTTCTGAAATAGAAATCATTATGTTTTGCCAGGGTAGTTTTGGGATGAGGATCTTCAAGCTCTTTAGGTTCAAACTGTTCTTGGACAAAAAGACTGACTGGTATAAACCACACAATAAGAAGATATAATTGATTGATTCAGGATGAATATGCACTAGAGCATCTGCCAACAGTATCTTAGAACCATGAAGATAACTGACAGACTTGTTGTACACTGCTAGTTCTGTAGATATAGTTAATACGTATTATCAGTCTGAATTTTAGAATCTTCCTTTTACCCACAAGAAAACGTCTCCACTCAAAACATGTATTTTTCTTAGCTAGTGACTTCCCTTTCTGCTTCAGATAGTTCTGTTAACTTTCTCTTAATATATGCAGATGAACAGAAAGCTGGATGCTCTTGTCCATTGTCTTCACTGAACAGGCCTAAAGTCCTTTCAGAAGCATCACTCTCCACCATAAATATCTTTGTGGTGTCAGAATGGCATAGAATATGAGCTTCAGTGAGCATTCTCTTAAGCATATTAAATGCCTCTTCAAATTGAGAGTTCCTTGATAAACCTATTTTCCTTTTTAATACACGAGCTCCATCAATAGTGAAATGTGCACATTTTTAATAATTTGTTGATAAAAATGTGCAAACCCTATTAGTTTCGGATTTCTTCAACAGTTGTAATAGAGGTCTATTGAAGGATGGGTAACACTTTCTTTGTATCCTTAGACACACTAGATGAATTCATCTAAAAAACAACATATTCAGCAGATTGAATTCCCTTTTCTCAGGTTCATGACTAAATATATGCTGTTAAATCTTGGATAACAATGTTGCACCTGCTCCTGATGGTCAGGAAGGGTTTTATAAAATATCAAAATGCCATTCAGGTATGACAGCACAACATGATTTAACATGATTCAAGCCATCAACAAAAATCTAATCAGTGAAGGTTTGAAGAATGGCAGAAGCGTTGTGAAGCCTAACTGGCTTTATTTGATGCTCTAAATGCCCAAAAATATGTTTCCGTTCATTGCCTTTTCTAGTATCCATGAACCGGTAAGCCCGACACAAATCCAGTTTGGGCAAAATGTGTGCCTTTCACACAGATATGAGAATACCTTTAATATTATGTAAAAGACACCAATCTTTAATTGTAATTTGATATATTTAGTTTACAGTCCAAACCAAAGTGGGTCCAAAAGACAGTTAATTACGTTTGTTCAAATGTGAGGACCTTTAGTCCAGTGAAGAACAAATAGTACCTTCATGAATGTCAAAGTTTCCCTCAATTTCATTTGCGGCCCATAAAAAAGTGGTGCCATCAGGGACTACTAGGATATTCGTAGAACGTCAGCCAAAAACTATTTCATAGTTGTATGTTTGAAATGGAGTTGTTATGGCTCTCCTGTCAGGTCACGAGACAGATCAATGGCTAACGCAGACCTGTAGAATCTGCAGCATAACAATCTGTTAAGGACTTAAGCTCTCTCCTGCTTCTTTCATGATTGCTTGAAAAATGGGCAACTCCTACAAGAAGACACATTGTGACCCTGCCCCTAAACAAAAATGTAAATGGAGTCATTGTTCTCCAGGAAGAAGAAATCACAAAGGACAGAAAAAATCTCACTAACATTGTGTATTTGTTTTTACTTGACCATGAAGAGCTTCACAAGAGTTGGAAAGCAAGACAACAAACCTACTCTGAGACACAGTAGAGGACTAGTCTGTCATAATCTTGGAAAAGGGAAAACAGATGCCATTAAAAGGAGAGAAAATCTGGAACAAAATGTGAGAAATTGAATTCTCAGATGATAGCTCTCTTATATATGAATAGAAAAGGAAATGACAAGAAAAATTATTTAATATCATCTTGGACAGGGACGATCTGGCAGACAAACTGGGAGGAAGGACATCTTGGTTAGGAAATAATATAAGCCTAACCTCTCCAACCATCACAGGAAAAAGGGTTGTCCTTGTATGGGAGGGGCAGGAAAACAGACTGAATGCCCAAGATACCTGCATGGTGCCAGAGACAGACACAATGTTTTGGATGGATGTAAGCTTCAGGTATTTCATAACCAAATGCATGCTTGGCTGCTGCTAGATTGTTGGTTTAACACAGGTTGTAGGTGCAGGTAGAATGAGAGAGGTGGGCTCTTGCTAACACGGAGATTGAACTGTGTACTCGAAATCTACAATATGTCGTGTCCATTAGGTCTTTCTTCCTCAGTGTCCTCTTGGTATGTGGAGATACCAAGGATCTCTCACACTTGTGTGCCCCAATCCAGAGAGATTTTGTTGTACTATCACAGGATTCCTCTGCCTTGTCCCCCACATAGGACTGATGGTGTTAGGTGTGCATCCTGTAGCAGAAGATCACTTCTTCCACTCTAGGCCTTTCTGTGTCCCAGCTACATCACTGATGCCAGCTGTAGAGCTTGAGAGAGAAACAAGACATGAGTCAAGCATCATATATTACAATCGATAAAACATAACATTGGTCAAGCATCTCACTTTTGAACATAACTGTTATAACAAGGTTAATCCCAGCTAAACTAAGCTAAGCTGGAAAAAACAGATACAACACTTCATGGACGTGGACAGTGGATGTTATGTTATGTGTGTAATGCCTTTGTCAACTGGTCAATTAAAAATGTGCTTAAATCAAAGAATTAAGTTATAAACAATAATAAATCTAACACTTGACAAAGGCTTTCCTGAAATGTGTCATATTTTCATACCTCTATAAATAGGTGGTTGCATCGGAGTGCGTGTATGTGTAGAAACACACATTTTAAATACAATGTATTAAAACTGTATTTTATATTATTATTTATTAATGTATTATTTTAAAATAAATTCCTTATACTTCAATATTTATTAAAAAAAGAAACATTATTCTTACCTTTTTGGGCGTTGTTCTGCTTTACAATATTTTTTCACACAATATTTCTTTAGCTTACATGTAAAGTTTGTAAACTCAATTTTTGTAGGCAATATTTTTGGCACAATATTTCTATATCTGTATGGAGAGTTGTCACTTTCCTCAGAGGAAACTATTGGTCCTGAGGCCCTGGAAAGGCAAGTAACTAGTACTTGAATGTGAATGTTGAGAAAGAAATCGTAAGTCTTCAGACTTGACTTAACAATTTGACTTCTATTTGCCCTTGTAACCAGAGCACAATAGTTTGGTGTCTCGATTATACATTTATTATATAAAGGAGGAATATGGCTTTAACATATCCTCACAACATTTATACCAGTTTTAGCAAGACAATACTAGCTATGTTTTTAAAATACTTGCCAGGTGAGAACCCTAAATGCACAATGTGCACACAGTTGTACCTCGATATTGGATGACATCAATTCATTGCCATGCTGCTATTTGTGCACTTTCAGTTGACCAGGGTAGTCTAGCCAGACTGTCTCCATTGCAATCCTCAGTAACCTATGTTGAACAAAGTAGAATGATGATTAGAACATACAAGTGCTCTTCACTTCCCTTGCTCTCATGGAACTATACACCTCCTGCCTGGTCCTATCATTAGATGTATATGTCAGTCTCCCCTTGTGAATGAGAATCGGTGCAGCCACCTTCCTGCCAGATGATCTCCACATCTAAAAAGATGAAGTAGGGGGCCTTCTTGCTTCTCTTCTCAAACACTTTCAGGTTTTGTAGGCACAGCAGAAGAATGGAGTGAAGGTCATTTACAGTAGCATCATCGGGAATGAGTGATTTTTCATTTGCTCTAATGTTACTTCTGGGTATGTGTAATTGGTGGATAAATTTGAACTGCAATGTAAATATACGACCTGAAAAACAACTATCACAGATGACTGAACTGGGAGGAGAGGGACAACTGTCCTAGGCCCTCACTTTGAGTGACCCAGATAAACTTGTGATGTGCGGTGTTTGGTGGCTAACACCACACTCCAACAGTTTTACCTGGAACATTTCAGCATGTCAAATCTGCCCAAATGTATAGGGGGGGGGTGCAAGAAAAGTACAAGGACAATCAGACTTTGGGGCTGAAACCTCCAGAAGATAGATGTTATTACTCGTGATAGTGGACAAATGCATAATTGGGCCCTATATATTTCCAATGTTTAGGCCATTGTGTCAAATTTCATTCTGTATGATAATTTCCCAAATACTGGGCCATTTAATGAGCACCAAGCTCCATAGATTGGTGCCCAATGGGGCAGTAAACTACTTACATCTCACCACCACTCCTTGCATTATACATTCAGTTATATTACATTATCAAAGCATGTAGGATTATCTTTTCATGTTCTAAGTATATTTTTCCACAGTTGGAAACTGGAATGTGATATCTACATGTTAGTCAAGTCATATTCCTAGGTGCAGCATGACGCATGATTGTGATTGTAACTACTGATATATGGTATGTGTTCACATGGCCCTGATTGGTTTTTGCATAAGAAATAGTTAACAGTGGTGTTTCAGGATGTCTTGCATGGACAGTGACGTGGCCCAACTTTCATTATTGACTCAACACTTTCCTGTCACTGTGATACAAGAACCTGACTAGCAGCTAAAGTGAAGAGTAAAGCCAAAAGGTTGGTCATGTATATGTACATGTAGACTTTAACCTCTGTGCACTGGCCCAGCTTTGGGAGATGGATTGGCCATAGTCCCATTCTACGCATATACCACGTCTCAAAATTATAATATGAAGAATGCAACTAGTTAGGATAATCTGGCACACTACTTCAGGGGGTCCTAAAGCACTGTGTGGGATCAGGGCAGCTGCAGCCCTGCTTGCGTATGCCAATTGTGCTTGTTTTGATACCACAAGTTATTGTCTTTACTCTTTTGTACCTCTGTTGAGACACAGTGGTTGGATCTGTTCAGGTGTAGGGAAATGTGGGAAAGGTCATACTCAGCATCAACATTAAGCAGCCAAAAGTAATTACCCTCCATAGTTCATGCATTGAAAGAGTTAATCAGGAGTCTATGAGGATGGGAATGTGATGTGTGATATTCACTGTAATATCATTCCCCAAGTGCACATGATGTTCTATGGTAAGTTTGCATTACTTACCTTGTGGCCACGTTGCCATACTTATTGACAAATATTTAACATGTTATCATCAACTGTTGAAAGATGAGGCTGCCATGTGAGCTGTCATGTTTTGAACTAGGTAGGGCTGTGTACATGTAAGTGAAGAAACCCTAGTATGACAAATAGCTTGCACACTGATGTAGTGCCATTGTGGTCTTCTGCAATGTGTGTGTACCTTGAGATATGGTGTTTGGACTGCCATATATGTGCAGTTAATGACAACTAGCACACAATGGAAAGCGGCTACAGCACTGCAGTGATGTGCACTGTTGTCTGCCGTGCAGTAATTGTGCATTGTGATATACTGCTATGTTTAACTGGTATGTTGGTCAACACCTGTTATAAGCACCGGGATAGGTTGGCCCATACAATGCAAGCCTTGGCCCTGCCTCTGGAATCATTAAGTGGCCAGGTAGGGGAGGGCGACCAGTATGTTAACTTGCTCAGGTATGGCATGATAGCACACCGATATTGATACGAGCTGTTGCTCATATTCTTCATCTATGTCCAGGATCACATCAGGAGAGAAGTGGTATCTCATCAACGCCTTTTCCTGAGACATACAAAAGACATTCATGCTCTTCCTCTACATCTTCACCGTCTACCACAAGTAGCTGTTCCAGTGAAGTATTTCTGTGAGTAGTTTCCAATGTTGGTTCTCGCCAAGGGAGTGCTGCGGGCAGTGGGGTGGGGGAGGGGCAGGTTGGGGGATAGTAAACTCCAGACTATGGCGGTAGAGAGTTAAGTAAATAAATGAGTAAATAAAACAATTTACATTGCGCATGCTGCATCGCCGAGTTGGTATTGCAGTGCGTGCAATGTAAATAGTTTTATTTATTTATTTATTTACTTAACTTCGTGCCGCCGTAGTCCAGAGTTTACTACCCTCCCCCTGCCACCCTCCACCCTGTCCCTCCCCCGCCCTGCCCCATTGCCCCACAGCACTCTGTTGGCGAGCCGCCACTGGTTTCCAAGAATAAGACATTCCTTAGCCTCAGCAGCGGCTGGTACAGGTAAGCGCGGTGAGGAAGGGTGGGGGTCAATGTCAACAGAATAGGATTCATTTCTTTATTTAATTTTCCCTATTCTGTAATCTATCGACATCCCTCCCCGGCCCACCCACTCAGCCCACCACGCTTACCTGCACCGGACGCTTCTGCTTAGGCAAGAGTAAAATTATTCTATTTACAGAAATTGCTTTGTGTATCAAGGGTAGATATTTAGACACAACTCATATCTAAGACTGGAGCAAAACAACTACTCACAGAAAATGTTTTCCAAATCAGTTTTTTCTTCTAAGTTTTTGATAGAGAGACATGTATATATCATCCAGTTACTAATATTTCGACAAAAAATGTTCTATTCCTGCAGAGCTACAGGTTTGCTCTATCAACAAGTATCCAGTCCATTAATGGTTATCCAGTTTTAATGAACATCATTAGTAATGCATTTCTGAGAAACTTCAGCTCCACAGAGCGCATCCGGATTTGGAACAATGTGTTTCTGGAGGTGAGTAAAATGTGTGATTTTGTGAACCTTGTCCCATTTGTATATGGATTGCATGAATAAAGTTGTTACTGTGTGGGAAAAGGTGAACCTGCATGGCAACGTTTTCAAACCAAATCATGAGCTACGTAGTTGAACGTATTGTTGCATGTTCTACTGCATTAAAACAGAAAGGAAAGATTTGCCTTCTTTAGAGAGCGGCAGAAAAACTACTGTATCACAAATTCTTCTATGCAGCTCTGAACCTTCCAGTGTTCTAATGTTGCATGATTTTTATTTAGAGATGAGTTCTTTGAGATCCATTGTGTTTTGTATGCAACCCAACCTGGAGTGTTTCATGGAATCGCTTTCCTCATAGTTCTCTTCTACTGTTGTTTGAGGTACCAATATGGCTTTAGTACATTTTAAGTCTTTTAACATAACTTATTCACCTGTTGTATGAAGGTAATGAGGTCATTGATGTAGTGTGAACAACTAGTTGTTCATATATGTAGTTAGGGGTGTGGAGCTAGTTGGTCATTAAATACAATCCCCTAGACCCTCGTATGTGAACTTATTTTTCCATTGATGTAGTGTGCCTTACGTTTCTTGGCAGCCAAATTGTAGGGTACATTTTAATTATCATTAAGGGCCCAGAGATTCACAGTTTTCGCAATCCAAACCTTGGGCCTCAATCACAAAGTTTACTTGTGTAAATCTACTCAAGAATAGCTGTACTCCTAACCCAGGTGTAAGAATCAACTTTTTGGGATTTTGGAGATTTACTTCTAGATGTAGACTTAAGAACGGGGTCGAAACTTCTTTGATTGGATTTACAAATGCAAAGTTACTTACTCCTATTAACTAAGTTAAATTTACATGCATAGATTTACTCATGTGTATACGTACTACTACACCATGTAGTAATTTGACACTTATTTGCTATTCACAATTTCCAAGTGTAGATTTACTATTAGATGCAGACTTGCATGTCTGCACATTCTTATAATAGGGATGGAGCCTGTTAAAACACGATTTTGGAGTGAAAGTTACTGGTAGTAACTTTTCACACACATGCGGAGGTCTTTACCACAGGAGCGCACTACTTCCTGTTGTAAAGTATAGGGAAAAGTAATAAAATGTAATACTTATTAAAATGTATTTAAAACATTTTACTATAAAATTAAATGTAGATTAACTAAAACTAATTATTAACTAAAAAATAAACTTTACAGCGCAGCAGGTCAAATTAAACTTAAAAATAATTCCATAAATAAATATGTAAACATTTTCAAAGATTTTGCCTTCACTATACTTTTTACATGTAATTATTAAGTAGTTAAGTGTATTACAAGTTTGTGAATATATGTATAACTGTATATATCAAAATATATATATAGATATATATTACCTACTGGCGGTTGCCAGAAGTTAGTTATAGTTAGGACCTAGTTTCCATTGGAAAAGCAATATTTGACTTGGCTATAACCTTGTCGTCATTTCAACAATCTGCATGAAAGTTACACAAATAGTGTCACGGTGGGTTCTATTGTTATGGAAAGTTTGCGGTGATCCATGCAGTGGGGACCGAGAATTTGGGGCACAAAATAGGTTGCATTTGTAATGTTAATTCCCATAGGAACCTTTAGCCACACCTACAGCCCTAACTGCTGAACGAATTTACATAAAATATGGCAGGGAGATAAATTTAGGTTCAAGGAAGTGCCTTTTTCTTATTTGGTGTAAATCCATTCAGTAGTTGTTGAGAAATGTAAGTTTAAAATTATAGTGATATTTCTGACCGCAGATATTTTGCGACGGTTTCGCAATAAATCACAAATGCACGCACCAACGGGAATGCTCTGATTGGCTGGATGTAATCTGAATAGAAAGTTGCAGCCGCCATTTTATCTATTGGGAACAGTTTCCGGGGCTGAACATTTGTGTGAAAGCCCACATAAGGGATCAGGGTGGAGATACTCTGACCCCATGGTTGAGAAATGGGGGTGTTACTGACGCAAAAGATGTGTCCAAATTTGATTTGATGTGCAATCACAGGGATGTTGTGACTTTCAATGGCATCGTGAATATTGGTGGAAAGATAAAAAAATATATCAGTAAATCATTAATATACATTGTTATAGAGATATTGAGATATTGATAAATGTTTTTATAGATTTATTTATATAGTAAGTTATCTACTGTGATAGTTAGAATTAATTATATAGTTATATTTTTTTTGTGGTGGTGGCTATTGAATTCGTGCTTTTGCTTTCAGCTTTCTTGACATAACCGCAGGGATCACGATTACTGACTTCATTGTGATCTCTGGCCTACCGAGACAATAGAAAATAGGATTTAAAGATGGTTGTTCTAGAAAAACACTAAAAAGTAACCCTGGGCGGGCAACTTCGCTACGCCCATAGTGTTGCCTACTTCACCCTTTGCAAAGTAGGCGAAGCAGGCAACACTACGCCCACTTCGTGGGTGTAGCGAAGTTGCCCGCCTCCCTCCCGCCCTCCCTAAATGCTTACATTAATATATAAATGAATTTAAAACCACTTACCTTTTCCTGCCGCGTCCCCAGGGCTCCCGCTCGTCATTGCGCCGCCGGCCCGCGCGTCTTGGATGCTAATGCGCCTGCGCGGCTGCCCGCGCATGCGCATTTCTCTTTATTACATTGTGTATTTTATTGGAAAATAACAGTATTGTCTTGTGGAAAGTTGCAATAAGGAACTGAGAATGTTTTAAATGTCTAAACATCATACGATGAATAGATACATCTGTTATTTGTATTCTGGGTAGTGAAAAATAAAAGATGTGAACATTTTGTCCGCCTGTATATGCATTAGAAAGAAGTAATACTTGTGAGGTATATATTAGGAAGTGTATGTCAATGTGGTTTTTAACACATATGACAGTTTTGCATATACTTAGATGGTGAGATATGGTTTTTGTGCTTGCACATAGCTATATATACATGGGACTTTTTGGTTTACTAAGATGCATAGAGAGATATATTTTCAGAAAGATGGCTTGAAGGTGTACATATGTTACGAAATTGCATATATTTTTACATGGTGATCTATGTTCAGAAAGGCTGATGAAAATTTCATGTATATGGTGAGGGTAGTATTTTTCGTTAAACATGGTTTGTTTACAATTGAGAAGGATTAATAGTGCAGAATGCTTGAGATATGCTGCATATATGTTTTAGAATGCAGAAGTATTTGAGAAATTATGTAGGTATGCCATTTGCAAAAGGTTTTGTGCTTTGAAATATTTCAAAATGTTGTTTTCTATTTTAGAAACCTACTGATGATGTGCACACTAGATTTCACTCACACATAGCTAAGAAGAAAAGTGTATATATAGTAAAACAGGTAGTTTTATACTGACAGAAGGAGATAACCAATGAGTGAGAGATATAGTGCCAACTGTTATGTAGCTAATAGCTATGAAGGTAATTTCACAGTCAGTCAGGCAGTATTCAGTCACTCATGCAATCACTCAGCTACTACTCAAACAGTCATCAAAACAGTGATTCACCTTCCATGGAGTTATTCAATTACCCAGACACTACACACGTATTCTTGCAATCAGGCAGGCAGAAATTATGTAGTCATTCAACTATGGAGGAACTAATGATACACTCATTTAATCACCCAGACAATAACCATTTACTTATGCAATTAACAAGGCTGTACTTATGGAGTCATAACAATTGTGCAGAAGCTATGCAGTCATCTAAGCATACACTTACAACCCATGCAGTCATTGAAATATTGAGGCACATGCATAAATTCATACAAACACTACTCATGTAGTCATCTAACTGCGTAGAGAGTACTATTGTAGTAAACCTGATATTCATGTATTAGCTATGTACTTGTAATAGGAGGGAATACTCCTGCAATAATACAGTCACCCCAGCAGTACACTAACTTTCATCCAATCTCTCAAGATTTAGGAATGGAGTCATGGAATCACTCAGACACTAGTCATGCACCCATGAGCCATAGATTACTGATGCACTGACTGAATTACCCGGGCACTACCCATGTAGTTGTCTAAACACACAGGCACTACCTGTTTCCTGAACCAAAAATACATGGGCAGCAGTCAAGTGTTCATCCAATCACTGAAACACTATTGATGTACTCATGCAATCTGCTAAGTGCTATGTATGTACCTAAACAATCATGTATGCAATTTTCATGCACTCTATAAATCCTCCATATGCTATCTATGCACTCCTGCAATCACCGAACCAGTATTTATGCATGTAATGAATTATTGAGCCATTAGTCATGCACTTATCTATTCATTCAGACATTACTCATGCACTCATGCAAACACCCAGATAGTAGTGATGTACTCATGTAAACATGTAAGCAGTAACTATGCAGATATGGAGATATGGAACAACCCATGGAGTTCTGATATATTCAGGGAAAACCTAGGCAGTATGTATATCCTCAAAGAATCACATAAGTATGCACCAATACAATCATTCAGGGAATATTCATGTATTCAGCCACAAACACATGTTTTTACAAGTTTTAGCGAAAAATATGTAGTCTTTTAGAACCATCTGGTAAATGATATATGCAAGGTGTGGCATACTCGTTGGATGTAGTTCGAAGCATTAGTGAGGTATATGCTTTGATAGACATTAACAGGCAGATTGTTATATGCACCATTTACTAAAATCTAATCTGATACTTTTAAGTAGAACAGTACTGAGATAGTAAAAAGACGACTAACACAGTGGTAAAAAGGCATCAAATAGCTCTTATGTTGTATATTTGTATTTATAGTGTTGAGATGCTATAAGTACTCGTACGCTTGGGGATACATTTAAAAGAACGATATGCAGTGTGCAAAGGGTACCTGTGTAGTGGGGATGATTGTTCTTATGCAGGAAGGGACACCTTCCTGTACAAAAACAATAACAAGAGGTATTTTCCTCTTTGTATGTGTTGTAGAAGGCAACAGGCATCAAAATAAGAATAAATGAGGAGAAAGAAAAGTATATCTCCTATTGCATCTCCCTATAACTTCCCTAGGGAGGTGCAGGATTCTAACATTTTAATATGTGGCAGAAACCATGTGTGTTGCATGGGAACACCTACAGCAACACACATGACATGCTTCCTTCATACAAAGTGCTGTCTGAAAAGTGCCTGTAGTTATAAGACCATGAAAAGCTACGCAGAGTGGCTTTACATGGCTTTGTAAATATAGAGCAGCATATTACGGCACTGGTGTCTCAAAAAAGACGCTCCGAAAAGTGCATGGGCCTTGTAAAGATGCCTCCTTCCCTTGATGTTCATTTTAAAAATTACGACAGAAGGGATAAACTGTTCTTTCAGCATGTATATGTGAAATGTGAGAAGTGAGATATGCTGTAGCTGTGTTGTACAAGAGGGTGCTAAAATGTTGAAAGGTAACTAATAAATAACATTTGGTGTATTGCTCTGGGTTTGTTATATTGAAGTAAGAACATGTAATATTTCTAGGTTCAGCTGTAGATTTAAAACCACAACATAACATGAAACTGTTTTGTATTATGTGTAAGTCACTTCACTAGTAAAGCAGTTGGTAGATTGACTAGGGTAACAATTCAGACATACTTGTTTTTCTTTAACAGAACAATATCTATACAACTACACACAGTTGCAATGCCTTCTAAAGCTTGGTTGATAAAGCAGCAGAAGCAACAACAGTACATTTTCAGAAATGATATGAAAAATGGTCAAAATGCAGAAAAAGTGGTGAAAGAATAAAGAGCTACTGATAAGAGGACACATACATTTCTTAAAAGTATATGCACATATTTCCGAAGATTCAAAAATAAAGATAATGAAATTGTGCCTAAGAGAAACAACCAGAGTGGACAAAATGTATATTGCAAGAATAAAAAAGATTTTAAAAGACATGGACGCACGTTAACCAGGAGACAGAAGCAGTGTAAGGAAATCAGAACCAGAATGTTTGATAGTAGAGTGGTTATATATCTACAGAGAACTATGAAGAAGTAAAGAAGAAAGAGAGAGGCACTGAAACTGAAAGAATGAGTTGAGGAAGTAGTTGATAAGGCCTTTGCTATGAGGAGGAAGAGTTTCATTTTGATTCTAAATAGAATACCGACTCTTGACAAAATAGTGCTGTGCATGAAAAAACAAAACTGGAAGAAAAGATTAGTGAATAGAAGTAACTTTTGTAAAGTTTTGAGTGGAGAATGGATGTATATGGCTGAGATACCCGCCACCCCCTCTCGACACAATCCCCAAGGATGGGAAACCGAAACGGTTCTGGACTTTTGGAAGGCGGGAGGGAGTGACCCTCCCGGCCGTATTTATTAAAATATGAAACAAAATCAAAACATTAAAATAACAGTTTCATATTATGTACAATTTCATTTCCACATTACGATGTTTGGCTAACCTTAACAGATCTCTAATACAAAGATTCTCCTAGCCGATCCAACATCCTACAAAACATTTGACTTGAAATTGTACATCCTAACGTTAAGGGCCAACGGCAAGGTCGTAACCGGTGTCAGATCCCTAAACCATAAATACCACCCTCACTTGTGAGAGGACCAACCGCACAGAGGCGTACCTCAAGTGCATCTACCAATTTCCCTTGGACTTGACGGGGGCCCCAATGAACTCGACGCCATTTAACGGTCGTCCGAGGACTCGTGTGAGGTGTCTAAGAGGTAGCGTAAACCCCCTCCCGAACCCCACACAACTTACCCATCTGCCGTCGCAGATGTCCTGGCCCCGGGAAATTCCCCAGGAGGGCCCGTAGCCCCTCCTATCCAGGAAGGGGCCTTGACCACCTTTCCTTTCCTTCCGGCGGCCTATCCTTAGACGGGACCGCCTCCCCGTTGAGGGGCCAATGGCCACCTCCCCCGAGCGCTCCCATCCGTAATGGGTGACGCCCCCCCATAGGGATCTTCCAATTACTGCTCACCGATCATGATCTGATTCCCCCCCTTCGGCTCCGGGGTTGGATCCTCAAGTGGGGTATCAGGGACCGGAGTTTCACCCCCAAGCGCCCCCTTTCTGGACCTCTTGCCTCTCCCACCGGGGACTACTCCCGGCAAAGGCCGTTTCGGTCCTCCCTCCCCGTTCTTAGCCGCCATCTGCTTCTTCAAATCGGCTACCTCCTTCATGAGCATGCGGAGCATCTGATCGGTACTGACCCGCTTTTCGACTTTCTTAGGCATTCCCAGACGGGATATCTGTAAAACAAAAAGAAAGATTACAACGCTCAAAATTGGCTCTTCGTTCCGTCCTGAGCTCACGTGCAGTGGGGAGGTGCAGCTTCAGAGCACAGGAACAAGAGGATGTTTCTTGGCTTGTTGCTTCTTTTATCCGTCTTCGGGGCGGGCGTCAACCCGCCCCCGCCCGCCACCGAGGGCGTGGCCGAGTGCGTCAGTGTCTAGGACAACCCACTCCAGGGCGGGAAAAGGCGCGCCCCGGCTACGCCGCTTCGGGCATACCAGCCAAGACTCGCCTCCCGCCCAAGATGGCTTCCCGGGGGGATCGTGGTACTCCACCATACATTCGGGGGGACCGAATGGTCGCCCCTTTCCATAATTCTAGCACAGAGCCTTTCTTTACAGAAAAAAACTATCTCCTCGATAACAGATTAGTTCATGCTATTGATGAAAGCAGACAATTTTATGAAATAAAGAACAGCAGTCCCACAGCAAAAGAGGTGATGGTACCTAGAAATGTGGAAGTTATTGCAGAAGAGGTACAAGGGAGGCGCAGTCAGGCACCTTGTATTACGGTTTGTAGTATTAAACAGCAATCTATTGATATTTTAAGGAAATTCCTCTGTATATTTCCAAGGTGAAGATTAAAACACAAAATAAGAACTTTACAAGGTTGACCTCCTTGCAAGCAGAGAAAGCATACAAATTTGCAGGGACACTTACTAGCTTGGTTATCAAAGAAAGTGTCCTAAATCACCTTTCATCATTTTAGGATGTTAGCTGTACACCACTCAACAATGTTAACTTTAGTTAGGAGTCTGTATTATGTGAAAACACCAGCTTTATGTTTAGGAGAAATCAAAAGGGCACTTCTGCATGGTACTGTGGCAGAGGTAGAAAAGGTTTGCGATGATGTACAGTTTAATTTCTTTGGTCCCCAACAGGACTGTATGGAAATTGAAGACTTGATAACAGGAGGAGTTGCACAACAGGACTAAAGTTACTACAGTTGATAGTTTTGAAAAAGAGATTGGAAATTTAAGACAGTATGTGTTGAAAAACCAGAGTATTTTTGTATATGCTTTCGATGCACTCACTAAAAGAATCAAACGTGGAGTGTTGCCTTTTATTTTAAAAGTGGGATAGAGAATAAGGATAACTGGCAAACGTTTGCACTGTATTTGTTTGTAGAGGAAAGATTTCACTTGGCCACACAACAAGTTAAATGTAAGAACCGCTACAATAAATTAGAGAATATAAAAATGCTTGCTGGAGCTGTGCATAACAAGTTAGAACTGGTTCCCATTCCAGATGCACTTCAAGGTTTAAACATTTATAAGTCCATTCTTATCCAAACAATATATCCTTTTAGGCTATAGTACATATGAAGCCAAAGACAGGCCAGTTACCCCCCAACAGAGCTGCTAAAAGGTCTAAAAGGTAGGGTAGTGTATTTGCCATTAGTTGTCAAGAAAAACATTGAAACGGTGGGGGTAGATAGAGATTTAGAGGAATGACTAGTAATTCTTGTAAATGGTGTGCCTACCAAGGACAAGAAGATATGGCAGGAGTTAGTAGGTGTTACCAAAAAGGGACCCAGGGACCACTACCTGCCCTTAAAAATTGAAACGAAAATGTTTAATTTTTCTTTTTTAAATGCATCCTGTTTTCCTTTAAGGAAAACAGGCTGCGATAAAAAAAAACTGCTTTATTTAAAAGCAGTCCCAGACATGGAAGTCTGCTGATCCCAGCAGGCCACCAGACCTGGGGGGCCAGCCATTCCCAATGGGGTCGCAACTTACAAGTGCCCAATGAACAGGCATGAGGCATGCAAATTCGGACCCCATTGGGAATTGCAATCAGTGTTGCAGACCCTGTAATCCATACCAAATTTTGAGTCGTTGCGGGCCCCCAGGGGTTAAGGGGTGGTGGGGGGTGCACATGGGGGGTACCTATGGTACCCCCTGCCTTTGCGTGCACGAAGCGGCAGGCACCACACGGTGCCTGCAGCTTCGTGCATGCAGAGGTAAACATGCATTTTTTAACATTGCGTCGTGTGCTGCTTCAAGCAGCACCCGCCGCAATGTTAAGAATACAGGATGTGACTGCCAGGGTGGCAGTCACATCCTAATTGGCACGGAGGGACCACCGCTGCCCCTGCTCTCCTCCTCCTCTGGGGTGGCGGACGGTGGCATCCGCCATCCTAATAGGCCCCTAAGTTAGGAACTGAAATTATAAACTTTAACGTTGCACAAATTTCAATCTCAAAAAGAGTTTTCACAACTATAGCAATCATATTTCATGAAGGAGTTATTATAACCTCTATACCCTACATAATATATTTAAGATTTCGAGCAGGTTAGGCAGAGTGCAATGACATACAAGTATCATTCAAATAAAGACTATCAAAAAAGTTATCAAACTATTGCCTGCTTTTTGTAGAACTGAAGTTCTAAGGAAAATCTAAGATAAGAAAATGTGGTTTTGTGTTGATATATATATGAATTCTGAGTTTCTGAGACATTATTCGGCTGTCAGAAATGAAGGACTCTTTTTAACTACGGGAATTGAATTTATAAATATTTGAGGACTACAGTGCGTTACTATAGATGAAGAGTAAATGGAGGTACTATTATACCATTAGCCTTAGGTTGCATGTGAAAAGTATCTTCACACCTAAAGAAAGTCCCCTTTTGATTCTGCTACGGCAAGTTCCATGTTGTACTATGAATTTTGTTTTTGATACATGGAATAAAAACAGTTTAGACATCATTTGGCCTAACAAGGATAATTTTTAATAAAGGATATGAAAAATGAACACTGCTTCATAATTGTTGGACATTCAGTATAAGATATAATAATATCAGATTTTTTTTACCATATAGTTTTCAATAAGGTAGCAAGCTATCAGCAAACCAGTATTACAAAACTTGTAGGGAGTGCAGTGAACAGTATGACATAGTTATGATGATCTACTGTGCACATTTCTTTTTTTCATTACAATCCACTGATTATTCATTCTCACGGTTTCATGAGGAGTCTTCATACAAAGCATTGTTGAAAATGAACAAGTCTGAAAGCTGAAAACAGGAAAATATTTGCCTATGTTGAATTATAGTTTTGCCCCAAAAATATTATATGTTGTTTGGTTGCCTAATGTTGGAAAAAAATTCTAATATATTTTTGTCTTGTTTTATTTCTTAACAGTGGTTGGAGGTCGAGGTATATTATGTGTGTCAAATCCCTAATCTAGTATTGGGTTCATTGAGTTACTACTCATGTACTCACCCCATCTCCCATGCACAACAGTTGCACTAGTCCAGCCATCCAGCCACTACATAAGCAGTTATCAAATCACTCAGGTACTGCGTTTGAAATCATCTAATCTCTCTGCCACTACTCAGGCACACATCCAATCACCCAGGCGCTACCCATGCACAATGCAAACACCCAGACACTATGTATGCACTCATCTATTCACTGAGGCACTGCCCATGCACTCATCCAGTCACCACTCATGGACTCATCCAATTACCCAGGCACTATCCATGCATTCACCCAATCACCCAGACCCTATATTTATACTCACAGAATTACCAAACCCCTACCCTTGCAGTCATCCAATTACCCAAGGTCTACCCTTGCATTCATCCAATAACCCAGACGCTACACTTGCAGACATCTACATACCTATGTGCTACTCATGCACTCACACAATCAACCAGCCACTACCCATGCACTAATCGAATTATCCAAGCAGTACCCATGAACTCATCCATTCACTCAGGCACTATCTATGCACTATTAAGAGAAAGGGTATGCAGTTCCTAATAAAGGAGGGCTAAGAGGGAAGGGGGACTTAAGAGGTCCCTGACTACACACTGGTAGTATTCGTGAGAAAGGGGTGGGACTGGGAAGTCCTTCCTTTCGGAATGAGGGCCCTCACACACCCAGCCTGCTGGGTGTCATGCTTCATCATCTGGCATGCTCCTCATCGGGTCGGTGCAATACCTGACGGGCACCCTATGCAGGGGCTCTGTGGTGAAGATCTTTTTATTCCTTGCTGTATGGTGCAGTGGGTGTAAGGGGCCTTGGAAATGTAGGAGTGCAAAAGTGTGAATTAAAACCGGGAAATGGAAGAGTCAGGTAAATTAGACTTTAATGGTCCTGCCTTCCCCCTGATTAAAAATGGAGTTGGAGACTCACTGCTATAGTGCTGCCGTGTGTTGCAGTTAGTCTTGTCTGGGCAACATGTTTCTTGCCTATGAACACTCAACTATACTGCCTTTCACATATGCAGTTACTCCCTGACACATACAATCACTCACCAGCACAACCATACATACACTCAACCATACAGCCCCTTACAGACATACTCACAAACCCATACAGCCACTGATCCATCAGCTCACTCTTCTATGCAGAGAGTCATACACCCCCTCACCCACCCACACAGACACTGATACACCCATACATGTACTCAAACTACCAATCAATAACCAATACTGCCACTCATATACCTACACACCAACTCATGCAGCCACTTACACAACAACTGGCAGACTGATACATATAATCACACAAATTAATCACTCACTCCTTCATTCACTGAGACATGTATAATCACTCACTGATACAGTCAGTCATGCACCCACCAAATCATCCATGCAGGTACTCATACACCCACTGATTCATCAATACACTTTGGTGTATGTATATATATATATATATATCACTATATATATATATATATATATATATATATACATATATATATATATATATATATATATACATACATATATATATATATATAAATCTTACCTACTGGCGGTCGCCAGTAGGTAGTTATAGTTAGGATTGTTTTCCATAGGGAAATCGCAACAGTCTATTGGGAATAACTTTGGCGCCGGTTGAGGAATCTGCCTGAAATTTTCCTCAAATTTGCCTCGCGGCGCTCCGGTCCTTCCCTGAAAGTTTGGGGGGGATTCGTCAAGCGGGGGCCTTGATAAAAGGGGGGTCCCAAAACGTGTTTTCCCCATGTTAATTTCCATAGGGCGGTTGGACTCACTTTTAGCCCGAACGGCAGAATGGATTTCCACCAAACTTGGCAAAATTGTAGGGACTGGTAGCCCGATGTGCCTTTGCTATGTCTCAAGATATGCGCTCCAGTGGATTTTGAGTAATTTAGATAAAAAAAAATATATATATCTATAAGCGCGCCCCGGTACGCGCACCGGGGAGCGCACCGGGCGCGCTGCGCTAGTTCGCGCGCGGAAAGCCGATTGGCTCTCGGGTGTCTGTCAACATTCCAAACAGTCCGGAGCGGCCGCCATCTTGTGTCTCGGTAGGATCGAGACTCAAGAGGTGGCAAAAACAAAGGGGGAAATGACCATAAGGGGGCAGGGTAGACCCCCCCTGACCCCCTAGGTTTGATGTGGGGGCCATAAAAGGGCCCCGCGGGGCAAAACATTTTTTTTTTTTCGATTTTCGCTGGGGGAGCGCCCGGTACGCGCACCGGGGAGCGTACCGGGGAGCGTACCTTGGGGAAAACCCAGTGAAACAGTAAAATAATAGTTTAAGCCACTGCTCTTTTCTTACCCTTCCACACCCCCGTTCCTTTACTCATTTTCTTCGCATATCCACATTCCCCATGTTCACTCTCCTTCTCCTCACTCTCATTCCCCACACTCACCTTCTTTCAGTCCCCCTAGTTCACTTCCCTTCTCCTCTCGTCCCTTTCTGTGCTTTCTCACTCATTTTCTTCTCGTTTATCAATGCACTCCACTTCACTTACTCTTTTTCATTTTTTTAAGAACACAGCTCTTTGATGAGAATTGGAGGTAGTTCTGAAAAGAACTTTTTTTTTCTTCTTTTTTCTTTTTTTAGAACAAAAGCAAAAACAGTGAATGGGAAACTGCTCAACAGGAGCAAAAAAAAACAACAAAATTAGGGCTGGTAACGGCAGCGATGGTTATCCAATGCTTGAACCATGAGCAGAACACTTTGTTCCCCATAGCAAAGTAACTTATCCCAATATCTGCATTTAATAACGCCTTTATTAAAAGCAGGCTGGATGTGGGGAATCTGTATTTGTGATTGCTCCCTCCCTGATGCAGTTTGTCCTCCGGTTGAAGTAGAGGCCCCATCACTGGGAGCCTCTCGTGCCAGAGCCCTGACACTCTCCCGGGCAAAGTTCTGGGGGTGCCTCCTCTCGACATGTCGAATCATCGTCGAGTTTCCAAATGAATATTTCTTTCTGGGGTCACCCCGTGACAGGACAGTTTTACAAATCCTGCACTCCACCTTTGGAGCATTTACTTTTTTCTGATCAGGTGGAATGGAAATGTTCTTTTTTTTTCGGCTGAGGAACCTCTTCATCCAGAAATTCCTCTGACTCATCTTCACTGCTGGATGCTCTGGCAGACATGGTTATGCAAGATATTAATTCAGCAAAGAACCGACAGCAAAAAGAGAGGTGTTGCAGTCACAAAAGTGAAAGAAGAAGTGAAAGAAATGGGTGGGGATTTCATTCTTTCTAAAAAAAACTGGTAGCAACCAATGAAAAGTGTTATTTTCAGGTCACATGACCCGGTCTTCCATCATTTGGAAATCAAAAGTGTTCTGAACCAATGAAAAGTGTTATTTTCAGGTCACATGACCCGACGCGCTTACGCTACGCGCCCCGGGGCGCGCCCGGGGGCGCGGAGCGTAAGCGCGTCGGGTCGCGCCCGGGGGCGCTTACGCCGTGCGTCATACGACGCATCACGCGGCTGCTCAATACGTCACGATAATGTTTTTGTTCGCGGCAATAGCGCTAACGGGACGCTCACCGGTACGCGCACCAGGGCGCGCTGTAACACTGCGCTTACCGGTACGCGCACCGGGAGCGCCCCAAGGCAAAAACCAAAAAAAAAGGGAAAAATATAGATAAAAAAATAGTATTACATTAATATACAATATAAAATTCATTATAAAAATATTACATTTCATACCTATAGAGATTTGCTATTAAAAAACGTTTGAAATTCAGTGAAAAAAACATAGGTTTCACACCAGTTATAGTTAGGTATTAGCATTTAAAAAACCTATGAAATTCACTGAAAAAACCATAGGTTTCACACCAGTTATAGTTAGGAATTAACATTTAAAAAACCTATTACATTCACTGAAAAAACCATAGGTTTCACACCAGTTATAGTTAGCTGGAAATTTTACTCGCATAAAACCATTGAAATTCCCACGTTATAGTTAGTTGGACTCACTATAACTTGCGCGTGCAATGCACTGCTGATGACGCCACATATTACATCACTCATGACATGGTCAGTGACATCCCTCATGACATCACTGATGACACCATCCAGTGAATGTGTGTCTTTCTGAAAAATAAATATTAGTGAGTAATGTTTAAATATTTAAATATATGTATTAGTGTTTCACTTTGTGTATAAGTGGTTGCATGGGTTGGTGAGTAGCTACATGTGTATGTATATGGGTTATTAGATGTTTTTTTAATATCAGTATGAGTGTCTATATGGTTTGCTGGGGGTATTACTTAGCACATAGATGCATGAGTGATTGACTGTGTTTGTATGTGTTTTGAAGACAGCATATGTGCAGGACTGTATGGGTGGATGAGTGTGTATGTGTGTGTGTTAGTGAGTGAATGACTGTCTCACTAGTGTCTTTATCAGTAACTACATATGTTTTAATCTAGTATATGTGAATATTGATGTATATAAGTGAGTATATGTGAGAGTGAGGGATTGTAAGAGTTCCTGTTTAAATTAGTACGTGTTTCTATAAGTGATTGTTTAAGAGAGTAAGTATGTATAAGTTTCCTTAGAAGTAAAGTGGTAGTGTGTGTATAGCTGTATATGCAAATAAATGGATGTTCAATAGTTTATTTGCATGTGTGAGTATGTGTGTGAGTAACTTTTGGTTGACTGTCGGTGTGTAACAGGATGTATAGGTGTATCACTACATATGATGAGTGAGTATATGTATGAGTGACTATATAGAACTGTTGGTGAATGAGTGGATGTGTATATAGATGGTGGAATTACTGAATTGGTTGTTGTAACTGGTATGGGTATCTCCATTTTTTTGAAAATTTTAGTTTCTATTTTTGAATATGTGTTTCAAGGGTTACATTACAGTGAAAGGAGGTCTGTCACTCTGTCACAAGGATGGTGTCATCAGTGATGTCATGAGTGATGTCACTGACCATGTCATGAGTGATGTAATATGTGACGTCATCAGCAGTGCATTGCACGCGCAAGATATAGTGAGTCCAACTAACTATAACGTGGGAATTTCAATGGTTTTATGCGAGTAAAATTTCCAGCTAACTATAACTGGTGTGAAACCTATGGTTTTTTCAGTGAATTTAAAAGGTTTTTTAAATGCTAATTCCTAGCTATAACTGGTGTGAAACCTATGGTTTTTTCAGTGAATATATATATATATATATATATATATATATATATATATATATATATCCGTTCACCACACCCACTGATCGGCTCTGGACGCCGATCCAACAACGCAGGTACAGACCACAGCAACGCAAGGAATTCTTTCAAGGTAGTTTAATGCTCCAAAGTCTCCAGCATGACGCCTTTTGGCTACAACACGGTAGCCTTGATCACATATAGATATATATATACATATCACCTACTGGCGGTCGCCAGTAGGTAGTTATAGTTAGGACCTAGTTTCCATAGGAAATCCACAACATTCTATTTGGAATAACTTTGGCGCCGGTGGACAAATCTTCGTGAATTTCTCCAAGAAAATGGCTTGCTCAGTTCCGCTGCTTCCCTGAAAGTTTGGGGGTGATTCGTCAAGTGGGGGCCGAGAAAAAAGGGGGGTCCCAAAACATGTTTTCCCCATGCAATTTTTCATGGGGACATTTAGCCTGGGCTGCAGCCCGAACGGCTGAACGGAATTACACCAAATTTGGCAGACAGGTAGAGTTTGGTTCGCAGATTGTGCTTTCTGTTAAATGGTGTAAATCTGTTCAGTAGTTCCTGAGAAAATTACAAGTAAACTCATAGCGATATCTAGACACGGAGTTCTACACGCGGACGGAGATCTGTTCAATTACGAGCGTGAGCTGCATGCTGATTGGCTGTGAACTGTCTGTCAACACTCGAAACCAGGAAGTGTTGACAGCCATCTTGTTCGTCGCTAGAACCGAGTCACAAGAAAACAGTAAAACAAAGTTGAGAAATAAGGGAAGGGGGCAGGCTAGAAACATTCTGACCCTCTAGGCTTGCTCAGGGGGTTGTACATGGATGTTTAGGCGCTATTTTTATTTTTATTTTTTTAAAGAAAAATTGCAGCGTACGCGTACGGAAATACGTACAATTACGAGCAGGAGCTGCATGCTGATTTGCTGTCAATACTCCAAACCAGGAAGTGTTGGCAGCCATCTTATTTGTCGGAAGAGCAGAGTCACAAGAAAACAGTAAAACAAAGTTGAGAAATAAGGAAAGGGGGCAGGGTAGAAACATTCTGATCCTATAGTCTTGGTCAGGGGGTTGTACATGGATCTTTAGGCTATATTAAATAAGAAATGGCGGGGTACTCGTGCAGTACTTGTACGCAGTGGAAAAGGTGAAAAAGAACTAGAAGTCTGTTTTATTAATTAGGTCCCGGAGGGGGCAAATTACGGGGGCAATTTATTTGCATATTGGGGGCTTGTAAGGTGCACCGAGCACTGGGGAACGGCACTCCCCTGGTTTTATTTTGAAGTATGCGGGAGGTTTCGGTCCTACTCCCCGCAGTCTTGGTGAGCGGCACCCCTCGGGTCTTTTAAAAAAAGAAATATGTTTTGAACTCTCTCTCTCTCTCTCCCCGTACACGTCGCGGGGAACGCCACCTTTCTGGGGAAGTAATATGTAAAATGACCTTCCAGCTCTGGGTACCTGCATTGTCTGGAGTTTTTTATTAATGTTGGGAGGGTGGGCTTGATAATACGTCCTTGTTAATTCCCATAGAAGCCTATGTTCTGGTGTTAACATGGCCTTCTATGGGAAATAACAAGGCCGTATTATCAAGCTCAATATCGCCATTTTATCGGCAGTTTCCTGCCAATAAAACAGCGATAATTTTAACACCGGTCCTTGATAATATGCACCTAAGTTTACTGGTAAGAAAAAAGAGCAATGGGCCATATTATCAACAAAAGGCTATACATTATCGTCGCTTTTATCGGCAGGAAACTACAGATAAAGCGGCGATAATGAACTTGATAATATGCCCTTGTGAATAACCATAGCAGCCCAGGTTAACATCAGAACCTGGGCTGCTATGGGAATTTGCAAGGGCCTATGGGCCAGATGTAGGTAAATGTCATTTACCGATTCTTAAATACCGAATTTTACCGATTCGGTATTCAAAAATCGGTAAATGAGATGTAGGGAAAAAATCTGTATTTTTTACCGAATCGGTAAAATTCGGTATCGGACTTTCGGAAATTACCGAATTGGTATTTACTGAATCAGTATTTCCCATTCATCCCGATGGGCCAAAAGGCCCATAGGAATGCATGGGAAATACCGATTCGGTAAATACCGAATCGGTAAATACCGAATCGGAAAGCAAGCAAAAGTGAAACTTAAGACAACAGTCAATCAGGTGCAACCACCCTCCCCCTTCCTACCAGGAAGTGGCTGCACAGGCAGCTGCAACTAATTAGAAGGTTCTGGAGAGGCAGTTGGAGCAGAGAGACTGGGAGCAGCAGCAGACAGAGTTTGTGCAGTTTTAAACCTTAAACATGGCTAGCAGCAAGGACACAGAGCAGACAGAAAGAAAAAGAAAGCTCAAATTCAGCAGCATGGAGCTCCAGGTCCTTGTGGAGGAGGTGGTAAAGGTGCACCACAAAAGTTTTGGAAGGCAGTCCCTCTCTGTGCCTGAATCTGCAAAAAGGAAGATTTGGCATGATATCCTTGAGAAAGTCAATGCAGTGGGAGTGACCACCAGAGTCACAGAAGATTTGAAAAAGAGGTTTTATGACCTGAGGAGCCTCACAAAAAAAAATTGCAGACCACCACAAACAGGCAAACAGGTGGAGGAAAGAACACAGCACCCCCCCTCACTGACCTGGAGGAGATGGTGGCCACAACCTTGGAGCCAGAAAGCGTCTGCGGACTGGGAGAAGTGGACAGCTCGGCGAAAGCTGCAAGTAGAAAAGGTAAGATGCATGCACAGCAATCCCCCTCACACCCTCATCCATCCCTCACCCCTTGAAGCTAAGTTACCCCAGTCCCAGTGTGTCTGTGCAAAACAGTAGCAATGCATCATGGTACATGTAGTCAGTTAATGAAAGACCTTGTCATACAGCACAGTAACCACCAAGTTAGGCAAATGATTGCAGACATAATGAAGGGCAGGCAGCATGTAATAAGTGCAATTTCCTAAGTTTAATTGTAGTGGCTGTGAGACATTTGCACCTAGCTGATATGCGCTCATATGTCCACAGGTTACACATCCAGAAGGTAGTCACAGGAGGCAGAAGGCACGGCACCCGAGAAGGATGAAAGTCATGAGCCAAGTCCCAGTGCATCACAGGACACAGGTGTACCGAGTGGGCAGCCACCTTCCCAAGAATCTGACATCACTGAAGAAATGCAGACATCCCCAAGACCTTCACAGTCCCCACTATTGTTATTGTCACCAGAAATGCCAGCATCACTGGATATTGAAACACCTGCAGCACAACCTAGCAGGAGGCATGTCGTTTCCCCACACAACTTGCCTGGAGCTGATCTCTGCCACACTGCAGCCCAGCGCAGAGCCTGTACCTAGTACCACTAGACGCCGCACAGTACAAGGAAGGAGTGTAGGTGCACGTGGGGAGGGGTCCAGTGTCTTCCAAGGCCTGAAGGGATCCATGGTCAAGATTCAGAGGATGCAGGGTAAGGGCACCATGTCCTGTCAACGACAAATGCGCAACCTCAATATCAACATGCAGGAAATTGGTATGGGCATCAGGGAACTGGTGGAAGTAAACAAGAACATGGCTACAGGGATACATGATATGACCCAATCCATGCAGCAACTGTGCACAAAACTGGACTCTGAAATAACATCAAGGCGCAGGGAGAAGCAGCGTGCACAGAGAACTGACAAAGCTATTCACCGCCTGGCAACAGCCACATCCCTGCTATGCAGGCGTAGCATGAACAGTCAGGAGGTCTTGACTCACAACAGCAATCACCTGACAAGGGGCATAGCCGGAATGACCGGTGCGCTAGAGGCTCTAATTATTGCTCAAACTGCACAAACTGCTGCTATTGACGTGCCGGAGAGTGAAGGTAGCACCAGTAGGAGCAGCATGGCAAGCCCCCTTGTTGTAGAGACAAGGAGGAGCAGCAGGCGACAAGGTGAGGCTACAGGCCAAACGCCCAGTGAACAGAGTGAGCCACATACATCTGGCAGTGCAAAGCGTGGCCACAAACGAACAGTTAATAGTATGGGCTACTGCCATTGGACATACAATTTAGAAATTAGAAAGTTTGTGTTGCACATTTGTGCCTTTGAAACCTGCGTAGTGACAATATACAACTACGGTGGGTTCATTCAACACCTGTCTGTGTGTGTTTACTCACTGTGAGCATTGCAGTGAAATGCTTACTGGTGCACTTTTGTTCTTTAACATACCTAGATATATACTAAATTAAACAAAATTTCGTGCTTTCAACATAGGTCTCAGTCTCATTACTTACTCAGAAATAGTTGCGTGTAATCTCCTCACGTCTGTATCTGCCATCACTTGGTGTTGACACTCCAGCCGGTTGTGTTTCAGGCACAGCAATGTCTTCGTCACGATCCTTATAGTCTGACAACTCCACCTCAGTACCCTTCTTCACAGCAAGGTTGTGCAACATAGCACAGGGGCAATGATCTTACAGCAGGTGATGGGGGTATACTGCAGTGCACCTCCACTCTTGTGCAAGCACCTGAACCTGCTTTTCCAGATACCAAAGGTACGCTCTACGACATTTCTTGTGCTCTTGTGGGCCCGGTTATATCTCCTTTGGCTGGGTGTTGAGGGGTTGAGGTAGTGGGTGAGTATGAAGGAGCGGAGGGCATATGCACTGTCTCCTAAAAGGAAATGGGAATACATGACTCACATGTTACATGTACTTCTGACTGCAATAGCTGTTAAAGGTGTCGAACACTGTGTCTTACCTAGGAGGTATCCTTCACCAAATTCCCCTGCTGTCAGCCCTGCATAGATGCCGCTGTTCTGGAATATAAAGGAGTCGTGGGTACTCCCTGGAAATTTTGTCACAAGGTCAGTGATGGTGCACTTGGCATTGCAGATCACCTGCACATTGATGGTGTGGGTGGACTTCCTATTCCTGTATACATATTCAGTGGCAGCAGGGGGACAAATGGGAATGTGCATGCCATCAATGCAGCCAATGATATTAGGGAATCGGGCCATCTGGTAAAAGTCAGATTTTATTTGGACCAGTTCAGCATGAGTTGCAGGAAAAGTTATATAATGCTCCATCATGTAACATGGCGTCAAGGAATTTGTGGAAAAAGCGTGACAGGCTGCTCTGGGTCACCCCACCTACCGCAGCAACCACGCTCTGGTAGCTCCCAGACGCAAGCAGGTATAGGCTGCACAGCACCTGCACGTGGGGTGGAATAGCGTGTGCCCTTGGGGTAGTGTTCTCCAACAGTGGTTGGAGGTCCCTGATGAGGTCCAAGATGGTGTCTAGGGCCAACCTGTACCTCTGGAGTATCTCTGCCTCTGTGAGCATGAACAAGGTGACCCTCTGTCTGTAGACCTGCTCCTCTCTCTGCCATTCCCTCTCTCCTTCCTCCTGTAGCCGTAGCCGTCTTGCAATGACATAAAATGCCGCCATTGTGCAAAAAGAATTGCATTTTAGGTCCTTTTTTATAGGCTGCACCTGGTTACCACCTGATTTCAATCCATGGTAAATACCGACTCTCTTAAATACCGAATTTCAAGCAAATTCGGTATTTAAGAGCTTACCTACATCTCAATATTCAATTTTACCACTTCTTATTTACCGATTCGGTATTTTACCGATTCTGTAACTTTACCGATTAAATTTACCGATTCGCTAACCGTTTTTCGGCCGTTACCGACCGGTAAAGGGCTACCTACATCTGGCCCTATGTTTTTTATTAATGTTGGGAGGGTGGGCTTCATAATACGTCCTTGTTAATTCCCATAGAAGCCTATGTTCTGTTGTTAACAGGGGCTTCCATGGGAAATAACAAGGCCGTATTATCAAGCTCATTATCGCCGTTTTATCCGCAGTTTCCTGCCGATAAAAGCGATGATGATAATCTAATATGCCCTATAGTTTTACCACGCATGCTTTTACAAATACTATCCATTTACCACGCATAATCTTAATAATGTCTTTGTGTTGACGAACACGCGTTGTAATCGCTGTGCCTTATGTCCTTCAAATTAGTTTTTAGGTATAAGTGTGACCAAGTCTGATAACATCGGAGTTTGAGGACAAACACTGTGATATTAGGCCCTTGTGAATTCCCATAACAGCCCACGTTAACACCAGAACCTGGGCTGCTATGGGAATTTCCAAGGCCCTATTATCAAGCCCATTATCGCTGCTTTATCGGCAGTTTCCTGCTGATAAAAGCGGCAATAATGTATCGGCTTTTGTTGATAATATGCCCCTTCGTTCCGTGCCCTGCATCGCATTTTGCAATGCAGGGCGAAGGATACGAAATTCATTTTATTAATTTAATTGTTTACTTACCTGTAATCATCTAGATTCCGCTGTGTATAACCCCCCACCCTGCCCCTCCCCCGCCCCACCTGCCTACCTTACCACAACTCCCTCCACGGGCCGCGGCTGAGTCAGTTACTTGTACTTACCTTTAGCACAATAAATAATAAAAAAATTATAAATTATAAAATTATCACCTGTGGAAGATACAAAAAAACACAGTTACAATATATATTTTACAACACAAAATAATTTGTAAAACATTTCCTTTGCCTTTTTTGCTGTTCTCAGAATATATTGAATTTCACTACAAACAGTGAGTTCAATAGTACTCATCACATAACAGCGGGCAAAAAAAAGACAATCCATAAGGATATCTTAAAAAAAAAACAGTCAACATTCTCAATAACAATATAAAAAATAGAAATAAAACATATCTTAAATGTTTTTTTCTAAGAGCAATTTTCTACGTAAATATAACACATCTGAAACAATCATAAAATAATAAAACATTATGATTAATTTTCTTACACTGTAAATAATTTTACTTACAAATATATGCTGACAAAATACACAGCAAAAAGTCCTTAATGGTTTCACACACTTTTTCTTACGGCCAAATAGTATGCATCAAGTCCTTTGTTTGGAAGTTGTTCAATAGTAATCCTGAACGTCCGCCTCCCAGCCTTCTGATCCAAAACCACCAACATCATCTACAGGTCCCTCAGGACTCATCCATTAGTCCAAAGCTGTTCAACATCTACATGGCCACCCCAACACAAGTAACCCACCATCACAACTTCAACAACATCTCCTACACAAAGAACACCCAGCTCATCCTCTTCCTCACCAAGAAGCCACATACCACCAAAAGCAACCTCCACAACACAATGAAGGACGTCACCAACTACTTAAAGAGCAGCACTGTAAACACAAACTGGCACAAGGTGAAGGTACTCATCCTCAGACCCACCCCCTCAGCCTCGGACTACTCCAGCTACCTGACTACCCTGTGAACAGTACCAACACCTATCAACCATGTCCACAACATAGGATTCAACCTCAACTCCTCCATCTCCATGTGTAACCAAGTCTACACCGTCTCCCCGTACTGCTATAACACCCTCCACATGCTCCGCAACATTTACAAGTGGATCCTAACCAAAAGAAGAAGAACAGTGACACAGGCCCTCATCAGCAGCAGACTACACTGTGGCAAAACACTCTACACATGAATTCCAGCCAAACACCTACAACAACTATAACAAATCCAAAAGACCTCCACCTGAGTGATCATCAATGTCCCCGGCTGCACCCACATCACTCACCACCTGATACACCCACACTGCCTCAATATCAACAAAAGGATCACCTTCAAGCTCCTCACCCTCACTTACAAAATACTCTACAACACCAGACTAATCTACCTTAACAACACTAAGCCTAAAGGGCAAATTTTGATCTTAACATTTTGCCTTGAAAAATATTAGGTAAGAATTTGGTAACTCTTTGGGCAAACGTTGCTTAAAAACTAATTGAGTATCATTACAATGTATCCAACCTTTCAGACATTTTAAATAAACAATGTAATGTCCAGATGTGGTAGAAGGTCCATCATGAAAAATAATAGCAACATCTACAAAAGTTCTTCCTGATATTGAACATTGACCAGCTACAAAAATTTTAATTAAAGTTTTCAATGTTCTCCCATCAGCTCTACAACGTTGCAGCATTAAAATAACATACTGTCCATATCTTTGTAAAGTTGATGACATTTCTGATTTACATTGGCTAAACTCCATGTTTTGACTTGCTCCTCTAATTAGATTGTTAAAAGACACTGATTCACAGTCAGGTAAAGTCAAATATATGAATCTCTCAGTGTCTATGTCAGTGCTACATGTAAACAAAGAATTTCAACACTCGTCATGATGCCATTTATAAGAAAGGCCAAAAGGTTTTCAACATCTATACCTTCATCTTCCAGTACACCAAGCATAAACACTAAAAATTCCTGACAATCTTGCTGAATATTCAGCGTAAATTGAGTACAACCAGAACATATGTCCAAAACATTTCGAATATCAGAAACACTTTGTATTTTGCTTTTATCACTACCACATTTCTCATAAACAGAATTCAACAATGAACAGAATCTTTTGTCCCGATTTTCTACAATTTGCTGTTGCAAACTTTCAAGAAAAAAAACGACATTAACAACTACATTAGCATAGCAGTTGACACCACAACCATTTTCAAATCGATAGCCAACATTCTCTTCAACACTATCCTTTTTCTTTTTGCTTGCAAGCGCAACTTCATCTTGTTTTTTTTCTTTCTCTACAGTTTCACAACAGATATTCTCAAATCTTCTTTTTCTACCTACCACACACTTTTCAACTACTGGATATTGACCTAAATTGGGTGCATATTCTCTTCTTAACCTTTTATACTCTTTCACACAATTTGCATCTGCAAAAACCTTTGTCTCATCAAAATCAATCAAGTACAATCCAGATAAAGTTCCGACTCGAGACAAAGCAACATATGCCATACCTTCTTTAAACACGGTACTTCCAATATTCACTAAAGCACAATCTACACTTAAACCTTGAGATTTATGAATGGTCACCGCATATGCCAAACAAACAGGAAACTGTTTTCTGCAGACATACAAATCTTTTAAAAGCAAACAATGAGCTGCACAATGACTAATTTGTTGTACTTCAGCAATTTCATCAAATTTGATTTTCAAAAATTCAATCCCACCTCTATTTACATAATTAACAAAATCAACAATTTTACCCATTGCTCCATTTACTAAACCTTTTTCCACATTCAAATTACGTCGCAAAATTACCCTACAATTTACACATGCATACAAATTCTTTTCTAAACCAGCAGTTTTACTTATCGATTTCTTTAAGCAATCCAATTTCCTCTTCAACTTTTCACTCAAAATAATACTGATTCCTTCATGTTCTATTTTATCAATTGCTTCCAATTTTATAATTTCTTCATTTTCCAACGTTAACATTTCTTCATTGAATATAGAACATTCATGCAGTGTTGGCATTAAGCAGATTACAGATTTGTTTTCTGCAATTCTCATGTATATTTAGTCTGGGACAATATTTGCATTTGGAAACAAATTGAAAAGTAATCGTCTCTGTAAAGCTTGTATGCCATGTTCGGTCAATTTTCCAATTCTTATATCTTGAAGAATAGTTCCATAATCAACATCATTTCCCTGTTGCATATTTGCAGTAAGTTCCTTAAAAACTGAAAATATGACCAAATGTTTACATTCCCAATACTCCCCAAAGACTTTCTAGTATCTTCATGCACCAGTGTTTTAAACACTGGCTGTCCTTTTACAGGAGTAAGTTGTAGAAGATCTCGAAAAACTATGATGTGTTTTCCTCCGAATAATACGTCATACTCTGTTTTAAGAATTTGCTGCATTCTTAAATGCACAAAGGCAAGCATTAAGTTTGAGACCATGCTTACCTCATCAATAATGAGAAGCTTCATTTTCCTCAAAGCTCTTGAAACTGCACAAGCAGCTTCTCCAGATAGCTTGTGGTATTCTAATTTGTTGTCATGCTCTACTGGTAGCATTAATAAACAATGTAAAGTAATTCCTTTAATATTGTGAGCTGCTAATACAGTTGGAGCAGTGACAACACAAGACAAATGTGACTTATTTCTTTTCTGTAGAAAACTTGTGATTACTTTAATTAAAAAACTTTTTCCTGTTACAGCTTGTCCACTCACATACATACGGATAGGTTAAAATGATGAGCAAGAGCACTCTTTTTTCTCATGAAGTAATCCATGCTCAATCTGTTCTCTCACTTGCTCATATATTTCTTTCTGCTCAAGATTAAGTTGTTATTCCAAGTTTCCTAAGTTTGTTAGATCTTCTTGATACATTATTGTTTCCACCGCTTCCATAGCAGTTGCTGCTTCATTTAGAACAATTGGTTCTCCTAATGGGTCCTGACTCAATGGAGCAGAAGTTTGACTATCTTGAGAAATGTCCCTAGCAATCTCAGCTGCAATTGTAGCTTCTTGCTCAATTTCGTCATTCAACATTTTCACATAAATAGCAAAAACAGGACATTCTATAGTATCTTTAGTTGCATTGAAGGAATCTTCATAGCTCTCAAAATCTCCAAGTAATTTCAATTCTGAACGCCATGGCTTGAAAAGTTGCAAAAGAGCTAAATAGTAAAATTCCCTTTTGTCAGGTGTTTCGCAACTCAGTTTACGGTGATTAATCAAATGTCCTTTTCTTTGTTTCACCAGACATCCTTAAGAACCAATAACGGCATATATACCATTATTAATGTTTTCGGTAATATTCCGTTTAAAAATATAGTTTTGCAGCACTTCATAGAGACAAATGTTCTCAAGATGATGACTTCTATTTGGATAATATGTATCCAACATATTTGCTTTCACAATATCAGTACTTTCTGGCTCTTTTTCAGCAAAATATTCAATTTCTTGTACAGATTTAAGAACTCGGTTTCGTGTTGCAGCAAGATCTAGACTCACCCAAATGATTCTTCTAGATTTGGAGTACAGACTTACAGATGATAAGCGATCCGAGCATTCATACGCTCCAATTTCTCGATGAGATAACATCTTCAAACTGTAACTGTATAGCTTCTTACTTAGACTCTTCTCATGGGAAATCTCTTCCCACATTTCCTTCAATTCCGTCTTTTCTGACTTTGTTATGTACGATGTCACATATCAAGCAACAGCAATGGAATTGTCTGCAAAATATTGAATATCCATATTAGCATTCCACATAGACAAAATGACTGGGTGATAGTCATTTATGTATTTTGACTCTTCATTTCTTCTTAAGTTGTAGGTATTTTTTGGAGACTTTCTTGTGATATTATGTCGCAAAGATGACATAAAACTGTTCACTCTTCCTTTCGATATTACAGGTCGAGAAAATGCAAAACGGCATTTGCTGTAGAATTTGTCCTTAGATATGTGCTTTCTACGACAGTATTTTCCACAACGATGGCTTTGGAATCGTAAGACTTGTTGTCTTATGTCCTTATCTTGTGTACTTTTGGGTACTTCACATGTAGCATATTCTTCAATAAAAGACAACTCAGTATCATCTGAGTCTGTTCCAAATTTGGAAGCATCTTTGATCCATAATAGCATATGTATGTGAGGAGCACCTCTCGCTTGATACTCCTTTCTCCAAAAGAAATCCAGAACCTCTCCAAGAGGAGGATTTTTTTTATTGGTGATAAAAGACATCATAGCTATGAATCTATGATTGAAATACCTGCATACATTAACAGAACCCAAAAAGCACAATTCTCCAGGTGTCTTGTATTAGATATTTAGTATATTTGTCTCTAAGTCAAGTCAAGTCAAGTCAGAATTTATATAGCGCACTACATACCCATAGGGTCTCAAGGCGCTTGAGCAGGGGGGGAGGTTTACTTATCGAATATCCATGTTTTAAGTTGTTTTCTGAAGGCTAGGTGGTTTTGAGTAAGGCGGAGGTGGATGGGAAGGGAATTCCAGGTCTTGGCCGCTAAGTAGGAGAAGGATATTCCTCCTATGGTGGCTTTGTGGATGCGCAGAACAGCGGCGAGGGCTTGGTTGGACGAACGCAGCTGGCGGGTGGGGGTGTAAAAGGAAAGGCGCGTGTTGAGACAATCAGGTCCAAGTTTGTATAGGGCTTTGTGTGCGTGGGTGAGGAGACGGAATGTTATTCTCTTGTTGACGGGGAGCCAGTGAAGGTCTTTCAGGTGAGCGGAGATGTGTTCTGTGCGGGGGATGTCTAGTATGAGTCTGGCTGAAGCATTTTGGATGCGTTGGAGTTTTTTCTGTAGTTTCGCGGTGGAACCGGCGTAAAGGGTGTTTCCGTAGTCGAGACGGCTTGTAACCAGTGCGTGGGTGACCGTTTTTCTTGTTTCTGTGGGGATCCAGTGAAATGTTTTTTGAGCATGCGTAGGATGTTGAAGCATGAAGACGAGACGGCGTTGACTTGTCTGGTCATCGAGAGTGAGGAGTCCAGGATGATGCCCAGGTTCCGTGCATGGTCCGTCGGTATGGGGGCTTTTCCTAGGGCCGTTGGCCACCAAGAGTCGTCCCAGGCGGAAGGGGATGAGCCTAAGATGAGGACTTCCGTTTTGTCCGAGTTCAGTTTCAGACGGCTGTGCTTCATCCACTCGGCTACTTCTTTCATCCCTTCGTGTAGGTTGGTTTTGGCGGTGGTTGGGTCTTTGGTGAGTGAGAGGATCAGCTGAGTGTCATCAGCGTAGGAGATGATGTTGAGGTTGTGTTGACGTGCAATGGTTGCGAGGGGGCTCATGTAGACGTTGAAGAGGGTGGGGCTGAGAGATGATCTTTGCGGGACGCCGCAGATGACTTCGGTGGCCTCTGACTTAAAAGGAGGGAGGCGGACTCTCTGAGTTCTTCCAGCGAGGAACGAAATGATCCAGTCCAATGCTTTTCCTTGAATTTCGATTTTCCTGAGGCGTTGTATCAGGGTGCTATGGCAGACTGTGTCGAAGGCTGCGGAGAGGTCAAGGAGGATAAGGGCGACTGTGTCTCCGTTGTCCAGTAGTGTTCGAATGTCGTCTGTTGCTGCGATGAGGGCGGTCTCGGTGCTGTGTTTGGCTCGGAAGCCAGACTGTGAGGAGTCGAGTGATTTGTTGGTTTCGAGGAAGGTGGCGAGCTGATTGTTAATGGCTTTCTCAATGACTTTGGCAGGGAATGGGAGGAGCGAGATGGGACGGTAGTTTTTGAGTTCGGTGGGGTCAGCTGTGGGTTTCTTCAGAAGGGCGCTGAGTTCGGCGTGTTTCCAGCTTTCTGGGAATGTGGTGGAGTTAAGGGAGTGGTTGATGACATCTCGGAGATGGGGTGCGATAATGGAGTCTGCTTTGTTGAAGATGTGATGGGGACATGGGTCTGTAGGGGCTCCTGAGTGGATGGAGTTCATCAGGCGAATGGTCTCTTCTGTGGTGATTGGGTTCCATTCGAGAAGGATATTCGGAGGAGGTAACGGTTCGGAGGTGAGTGGGGTGGACTGGTTTACAGGTTGGTTGTCAAAGCTGTTATGGATGTCGGCGATTTTGTCATGAAAGAATGAGGCAAGGGAGTCGCAGAGGACTTGAGAGGGGGTGATGTCGTTAGAGCTGGCGGTGGGGTTGGTGAATTCTTTGATGATGTTGAAAAGTTCCTTGCTGTTGTGGGCGTTGTTGTCGAGTCGGTCTTTGAGTGCTGATTTCTTGGCTGTCCGGATTAGTTGGTGGTGTTTGCGGGTGGCGTTTTTGAAGGCGGCTTGGGTGATAGTGTTTGGGTCTGTTTTCCAAGTTTTCCCAAGGGAGCGACAGAGCTTCTTGGATTTCTTAAGGTCATCGTTGAACCAGGGGGGGTTCTTGCTTCCTTGCTTGATTTGATGTTTTTTCAAGGGTGCTAATTTGTCGGCGGTTTGGGTTAACCATTGTGTGAGGTTGATGGCGGCTTGGTTAGGGCTCTAAGGACTCTGAGGACTCTGCTAACGGGTTTGTTTCTCCGCTTAGCTCCATGCTCTGGTGACCTCGTGTTGGGACAACGCCGGATTCTTCAGCTCAACACTGCTCCTTTCTGCATGGTGGTTCACCGACCAATTCGGTAAGAACACGTTGTTTTCCATTTGCGTGTCCTGCATACCTGCGGCATTCTAGTCGCCGCTAATCATTACGCTTATGGTGACAATGTTTGCACCCGCAGGTTCTACAAATACGCCAGATTTATTTCTTCCAATTAAGGACCACACAACAGCAAATGTAGAATATGGTGCTCTCGCACATAGGTAAGCCACCAGTTTTGTCATTGTGCGCCCATGCCTAGGACCCCAGGGCATTAAATAAGTGCTTGTTTGATTTACCCTTGCCCCCTTTCTTCTTCTCCACTCACCCCCTTTGCAGGAGACCCTCTCTATAAACAGGACATCTGTTGGCAAAAGGATTAATTGGTAAGCTGGCTGGGTACCAATGTGTAATAGCGCTCTTCTCGATTCTTGATTCTTTTACACTAGAGATTAGACATTTGTCTCTTTTCTTTTTACAGAGCTTATTGGCCCTGATGAGAATCCTGTTACCTTCAAGGATTCGAAACGCGTAGGCCTGTTGGTCTGCTTTTTTGCGTCTGGGTGCCTAATGGTTCCGCATCTTGACTTGCATCTTTACACTCTAATGTTGATAATTGTGATTTCAATTTTATGATTTAAAAGTGCAATGCCTGTAGTGTATTGTTTAGAATTATAGGATAGTTCATTTGAATTGTATAAGCAGACTTAGTACCTCACCAACTGGTTTACTGCCCCTCCAGTTTGTGTAGAGTACATTGTTTGAATGTTGGAATGTAAGAGGTTTGACTGTGATATGTTTGAAGAATTATGAGTGACGGTATGTATGAGGTTTTTATCCCACTTGTTGTGTCCTTATCTCGATTGTTCTTATATAATTGTGTTTCTTGAACCACTGCATTAATTCAAAAAGTGTGCATAAACAAAACATTTTTCTTCAAAATAAGTAGCTATTAATTAGCACCCACTTGTATTGAATTGTGATCTTTACATTGGGAATGTATTTGTTTGGAAATTAAGTATCAGTATTGGCACCTCTCCTTTGTTGTTTAGTTATTTGGCTCAGCCTTACTGATTAGAGCCGGCCCCAATTGTTACTAACATATCAAGCAACAGCAATGGAATTGTCTGCAACATATTGAATATCCATATTAGCATTCCACATAGACAAAATGACTAAGTGATAGTCATTTATGTATTTTGACTCTACATTTCTTCTTAAGTTGTAGGTATTTTTTTGAGACTTTCTTGTGATATTATGTCACAAAGATGACATAAAACTGTTCACGCTTCCTTTCGATATTACAGGTCGAGAAAATGCAAAACGGCATTTGCTGCTTGAATTTGTCCTTAGATTTGTGCTTTTGACGACAGTATTTCCCACAACGATGGATTTGTAATCGTAAGACTTGTTGTCTTAAGTCCTTATCTTGTGTACTTTTGGGTACTTCACATGTAGCATATTCTTCAATAAAAGACAATACAGTATCATCTGAGTCTGTTCCAAATTTGGGAGCATCTTTGATCCATAATAGCATATGTATGTGAGGAGCACCTCTCGCTTGATACTCCTTTCTCCAAAAGAAATCCAGAACCTCTCCAAGAGGAGGATTTTTTTTATTGGTGATAAAAGACATCATAGCTATGAATCTATGATTGAAATACCTGCATACATTAACAGGGCCCAAAGAGCACAATTCTCCAGGTGTCTTGTATTAGATATTTAGTATATTTGGATTTGCCTCTCAAAGAAATTGAAGTAAATCATCCCATGCATATTCAGCAGAGCTTAGATTAAGGAACCATGTACCAGTACTCATTAGTACCACGATGACATGCCATTAGATTAATCAGCTGAGATTCCAAAACATTATCTTTCTGCTGTACTTCATCCATAAATTCTTTTGCCGAAACATTTTGCAGATATACACCTGTTTTCAATATATGGTTTACTGCATAAGAAAGTCCAGACAAATCACTCCCCAAAAAAAGATGAAACAAATACGGAATACATTGTCAAAATCTTGGATCTTCTGCATATAATCTTGATGTCTGGTATTCAGATGCAGGAATCTGCAAAGGTCGTTCATCATATCGTCCTCCTTTTCCTGTAGGAAACAACTGAGGGAAACAACACGCTTCCAAGCTTTTTTCCCATATACTAATGGGACTTCCTTTTGCTTCTTTCATTTGAAATAACTCTATAGCATTCCCCATTATTTCTTTGGAATGCAATGGATGAACACTGTAATGTTCGTAGATTTCTTCAGTTCTGGACACATCCACTTTTTCAATTTGCCCAGATGGCAAGTCACTATCTTCTTGTACAGTTATTTATTCTTCTCCCACATACACATTTTTGTAATATTGATTAATTTTTACCAGATACAACGTTGCCTTTTTCACTTTCCCAACATCCACTAATTCTTGCCAGATTTTCTTACTCTTAGTAGGAACGCCATTAACAAGAATAACTAAAGGTTCATCCTCTACATTTTCTACACCAATAGTTTTAATATTTTTCTTTAAATCTAGAGGCAAATATACAACTCTTCCCTTCAATCCTCCCTGTAAATCAGAAAGAGGCAATTTTCCTGTCTTAGGCTCCATACGAACAATAGCCTGAAATGGATGCACACATTGAATAAGAATAGCCTCATAGGTATTAAAATCAATCAGTTCCGAAGGACTATTTACCAACTGAAGATTATTATGCACAGCTCTAGCAGGCATTTTGTTCTCATCTAATTTGTTATAACAAAATTTACAAATAGGCTGATCAGAACCCAAATCAAAACAATTCTCTACCAACAAATAACTTGCAAAATCCTTCCACTCATTATTAGTTTCCTTTTCACTTTTTAATTACAGATCAACAGTCCTGGTCTGATTTTTATAATGAATTCGTCGACAACAGATACAAGAATAATTTGGCCTTTCACCTGAAATCACCTTAAACTGTATAATTTCTTGCTCAAAATTTTCTACACTGCACTGTCCTACATTCTCTCCCACATTTTCTTCTATTAATCTCTCATTTTCTCCACTGTCTTCCTGAGGACCAAAGTAACTAATCTGAGTTTCATCACAAACATTTGTTACATCTGATACAGATCCACGCAAAAGAGCACTGTTCAACTTTTTTAACATTAGTGCTAGACTTTTCGCGTAATACAATGTCCTGACTAATTTCCTCATCTTAGTATGATGAACTGCTAACATCCTGAAATGGTAGAAAACACTTCGACATACTTTTTTAGAAACACAAGGCAGAGAATGACCTTGCAAACCAATATTTTCTCTCACGCTGCAAAGGTCTAGTCTTTGCAACATCTTAATCTTTTGTTTAACACTTTTATTAGTATAATTACGTAAGAAATTGCGTAAAAAATCAATAGATTCTTGCCGCACACTGCAAATACTACTACAATTCCAAGTGTACACTGGAGCTTTAGGACGTCTCCCTAAAACTTCACCAGCTAACACCTCTTCTGCATTTCTAGAAACAATTTTCTCTTTCTCAATAAGACAACCATTTCTAACCTCATAAGCACGACCACTAGTGTCAACTGCATGCAACAAATCATTACTCTGAAGATAACTTTCTTCATTAAAAAAAGGCTCAGAACTTGAACTATGTTTCCATTCACCCCAAAAAAACTCACAAAAATGACTTCAGTTAATTACTCTTCTCCACCTACTTTTGCCCTTCATTAAATGGATTGGCTTATCTAGTGATCTAATTCTATTGATTACTAAAATAAACAATTTTCTTTTCAATTCCAAAGCATTCTCAACTACATTTTCTATACCTTTCTTCTTCTTATAAAATACTCTTTTTTCATACATACCTTAATTTCTTTAATTAAATTTGACACCAATCTATTACAAAGCATTTTTTTCCTAATTTCCTTATATTGATTTTTCCTCCTTTTACTATACACAGTTTTGTCTGCACTTGATTTTCCATTATTCTTCTCTTTATTAGTATTTTTTTCGTGACTGATACATTAAAAACATTTTTCTGTTTCTGAAAACTGCTCTTAGTCTTTAATATTTTCCTCAAAAAAGTGCTCCTGCTCTTGCCAGGACTTTCTTTCTGTTTGTTAAGACATCTCTCTTCATGTAAATCTTCTTGAGGACTTCTCTTCAAATACACACTTTTCTTTCGTTGCTTCCGCTTTTGGTACTTCGTTGGCATCATACAGTATTTTCAGTATCAATAAACACAACCTATAATAAAAAAATATATATAACATTACAAAAAAAATAATCAAATATTCTATTATATTACTTAAAAGAACAGAGGGAGGAGTATGAGGACAAAATATGGACTATAAAAATAAAAGGACTTACAACAAAAGAACAAGGAAAATATAATAAAAAATGAGATATAAATAGACACTGGAATATAACGGAATAAAGAAACAGCCACGGCCCGTGGAGGGAGTTGCGATGGGGCAGGCAGGCGGGGCGGGGGAGGGGCAGGGTGAGGAGTGATAAACAACGGAATCTGGGGGCATATTACCAACAAGTAGCGATATTTATCACTAAATAGGCTTAGGGACGATTTTTTCATCGCTACCTATCGCTGGATATGTTGGCGGAGAAAACATGCTATCAGCAATGTTTTTCTCCATTGTGCTAAAATATCCAGCGATAGCGGCGAAATGCGTGAATATCGCTGAGAATACAGCGATATTCATGCATTAGCGCCGAAATGCTCTTAGCTATGTTATCCACCTCCCATTGGATATCATGGCTAAGAACTGGTCTGGGCAGGTGCTAGTATTTGGAGATATTCGCGCTTAGCACGAATATTTCCAACGCCACGCCTGTCTTGCTAATAGGCGATAGCGACGTTAGCGACTGCTTTCAGTCACTAACTGGTTGGGTACGCCCACTTTGCATGTCATTAGTGATAAACATCGCTGACATGCAAAGCGGGCCCCAAACCGCTTGCTATCGCCTAAAAGCTGTCGCTAACATCAGTTAGCGACAGCTTGCTTATAGGGCGATAGAATTATCGCCGCTTAGCGGCCAAAAACGGCTGCTAAATCGGCGACAATTGCCTATCGCCCCCCTTGGTAATATGCCCCCTGGATCATTGCAGGTAAGTAAACAATTAAATTAATAAAACGAATTTCAGGACATGTTATCAACAAAAGGCGATAGAATATCGCCAGGAAAATGCCTATAAAGCGAAGATAATGAGCTTGATAATATGCCTTTGAGAATTCCCATACCAGCCCAGGTTAACACCAGAACTTGGGCTCCTATAGCAATTTACAAGAACGTATTATCAAGCCCATTTTCACCATTTTATCGGCAGTTTCCTGCCAATAAAACGTCAATAATGTTAACACCGGTCCTTAATAATATGCCCGTCAATGCCATATTATCAGTAAAGGGCGATACATTATCGCCGCTTTTACCAGCAGGAAACTGCAACTAAAGCGGCGATAATGGTCTCGATAATATCTCCTTGTGAATTCCCAAAGAAGCCCAGGTTAACACCATAACCTGGGCTCCAATGGGAATTCAAAAGGATATATTATCGAGACCATTATCACTGCTTTACCGGCAGTTTCCTGCCGATAAAAGCGTCGATGATGTATCGTCCTTTATTGATAATATGGCCCATAATCCCTTAATGTACAGAGATGCACAAAATGATATTAAACAAAAAAACATAACAGCATGCATTATAGCAAAACACATTTACTACTATAAAATGTTTAACATAGGCCGAATATAGGAGCATATGATCAATACAGGTGATAACATTATCAACACTTTATCGGCAGTTTCATGCCGATAAAGTGGCGATAATTGTATCGGCGAGTCTTGATAATATACCCCATAATTCCTTAATGTAAAAAGATACGCCGCACACACGCACTCCCATACAACTTTTCAACTCACCTTTCAAATTTAATTCTAGATTAACAAGAATACCACTCACACGGTGGATATTCTTCTACAAAATCTCTCTAGTTCAGTGTTTGCAGCACAACCGTGAAATTGAACATTTTCCCTCTCATTTTACACATACATACATACAAATAACCAATTAAAATCCTGTACACATTAATTCAAAGGAAAACAAACATTTCTATTGGTTTAACATTCCAAACCTACTAACAAAACTTTCAACCCTTCCCCCATTCCACAATCTGTCAGTTACCATAGAAACACTTCAGGGAACACCTAACTCAGCACACAGGTGAAAAGTTGATCATACATTGTTGCAAATTGAAACAGCAAGTATGCTGTACTGGAGAATATACCAGCTTATTTTCTGTAACGTTCTTTTCTATCACTTTTTCTTAACCAATAAAAATAAGGCTTTTAAAAACAGATACATGCAACCTAGTTTTCTGTAAAATGTTGTCAAACAACCAATCATTTCTTTTCTTTTTTCAAAACTGCATGTTGTCCACCATTTTAGAAAAATCTTAGTTTTCAAACTACCATTTCATTTACAGACGCCATCAGAGTGCATCCAGACCTCTCTTCAAAATGCTTACAGTGTGGATTGTGGGACACAGCTATATTTTCTGGAGTCAAAGGTATGCACAACAGAAAATAATTCACAAGGACCTAGGTTTACCAAATGTAGACATTAAATGGATTGGACAGGGAGGATTAAAGTGGCACCAATTGATGCCATTGGTGAAATCCTTTATGCATCTCCAACACCCTGACCTCATAATTGTGCACTGTAGTGGCAATGACATAGGCACTTTGACTGGGGTAGCTCTGGAAATGCTTATGAAGGACACCTTTGCACAATTAATGACACTGTTCCCCAAAACTGGCTTTGTATATTCAAATATATGCCAAAGGCAGAAATGGAAGCGGTCCAACCACTATTGTCCACAGTTTGAAAAAGCTAGGAAACATGTGAATAAATATGTTTCTGCCTTTCTCCGAGACTACCGAATGGGGTCCATTTACAACAACAATCTGCGTTTCAATATGCATGGCATCTATAGGAGAGATGGTGTACATTTTACAGATGAGGGGAACAGAGTCTTCCTCATAAACTTAAGACTCTGCATCGGTACTTACTTGTAGGTACCAAAATCTCCCAATAAACACAACGGCTCTTTTTAGAGCCACAAAACACATAAACAAATACACTTCATAAATATCTAAAAATATTTTTTTTTTCTTGCTTACGTATGCTTGCGTGGCGACTTTCAACATTCCAGCTGTACGTCGTCCATACGTGCTTGGTACGTGTACAATAAATCTACCACCCCCTTAGCAAAACTATAGGTTCCGAATGTTTCTACCCTACCCTTTCCTTATTTTTCAACTTTGTTTTACTGTTTCCTTGTGACTCGGCTGTCATGACAAATAAGATGGCTGCCAACACTTCCTGGTTTGGAGTATTGACAGCCAATCAGCATTCAGCTCCTGCTCATAATTGTACGGATTTCGGTTTTTTTAAAGAGCCTAAACATCCATATACGACCCCCTGAGCAACCGTAAAGGATCTGAATGTTTCTACCCTGCCCCCTTCCCTTATTTTTCAACTTTGTTTTACTGTTTTCTTGTCACTCGGTGCTACCGAGGCATAAAATGGCCGCCAACACTTCCTGGTTTCGAGTGTTGATAATCTCAAACCCTTTATCCCCACTTTAGCGGCACTTTCCTGCCGATAAAGTGGCGATAATTTTGTCGCACAGGCTTGATAATATGGCCCAGAGTGCGTAGTGTAAAGCAGCTTCTCTGTAAAATCTATAATTACCTTCGAGCAGTGACAACAGATACCTTACAACAGTCTGACAAACAGATCCACAACCTTATTAAGCCACTTTTGAGCCACTTTCAACATGGATAAAGTGACGAAAGGAGCTTGTAAACCTACTTCTCACTTTTCAAGAAAAAATCTCAACTCCAGACTCTGCGAGACAGTTTTAATGTTCTTTTCTCTCTCTTTCTCTCTCTCACTCTCTGTGACATCATTTCTCTTTCTCTCTTAAACTTATAGACACTGCTGTCTACTTGCACATGTAGAAGAACAGCTCAACTGAAGTTGTGAATTCCACTGGCTGAAGTCTTTGGCCGCAGTGTTTATACAACGGTTAGCACAGAGGCCTAGATCTACAAAGCCTTCATAGCATTGCATTAGAAATAAGTCGACATATTTACAATCCCGTTATGCCACTTTTGTGTCAGTAACGCAGTAGGCACTTCCATATAGACACCACTTGAACGCGGCATTATAACAAGTGAAATATACGAGGCACACTGCACACGTAAAACCATGGAGTTACCTTGACTTGTAATGCTTCAGCTCATTTACTCACATCTACATAATTCTAAACTCTAATTTTCTTTTTTGTTTTCCAGATTACCAATTGGACATCTTATGAAGTCCATTTAACAATTTGCTTATAATATTGTTTGTTATTAAACGTATTTTTCTACTTGTTTGCAATATAGTTATAATTAAGTTTTGTTTAGTTATTGTTTTAATAAAAGTTAATAAAAAAAAGTACATACTTCTTTTATTTTGGGGGGGGGGGTGTATGACGGTCCACAATAGAAATAATGTTGAAATAGTATAGTAAGATATTCAAGACTAGGATTGAAAACGTATGACTTCTATTTCCTCTGAATAGACTACAACTAATAAATAAAAATAATACGAAACAATGTGTACCACATTTACAAACCTCTTTTTCCCATGCAAACTTACCCCCTACAAAATTAAATGTTTGGGCCTCAATCACACCCCTCAAACCACGAAAACGATCACCCCACAAAGATTTCTATATTGTATGAGGAGCTGCGTGGCCCTCCGCCTACTGCCCTGGAGTCCACAATGCCCAGACCAGGTTGCTGCAGTGTCCTGGGGGGAAACAGCCATTACAACGCGGTCATACCCACGTGTGATCGTCACCACAAAGCCATTAGCATGCATTTCGGGCCATATTATCAACAAAACGAGATAGATTATCGCCGCTTTATCGCCACTTTCCTGCTGATAAAAGCGGGGATAATGTGTCACCTTTTGTTGATATCGCGTTTTGTTGATAATATGGCCCGAAATTTGTTTTATTAATGTAATTGTTTACTTACCTGCAATCATCCAGGATCCGTTGTTATCACCCCTCACCCCGCCCCTGCCCAGCCCCCCCCTGCCTGCCCCATCGCAACTCCCTCCACGGGCCACGGCTGAAAGACGTGGTTGCGATCTAGTCATTTACCACAGAGTTGTGGGGAATCCTTGTTGAGGCGCGCGCTCACTAACGAATGCGCACTTCACCAAAGACGTTCCGGAGTTCAGACCCATTTTCAATTGCTCCTTAGACATTCGTGAAGAGAAAGTGGAAATATTTCTGTGAGAGTTAAAGAACGTTGTTTGACAAGTTAGTGAGTAAGTAAACTTACATGACATTATAGACAATATTGAGCGTACTCAGTCGATTTATTTTCTCTAACTTAAAACAAGAAACGATAACTTTCGTGTTAAGCAAGGTCTTAAGGGAAAAGAACACATTGAACTAGGAATAGTAGAAAAACTTTTGAATTAAGAAGGAACATTAATGAAAAACACCAGCTATTGAAGGATTGACAGAATAGATAACAAGCAACTGCATAAAGAAAAGTTAGTAGAGAACAAAAGGAAATTAATAATATAAAAATTAGACAATAATCTGAGAGGCCTAGGTTAATGAATGTTACGTAATAATAGGTTATAAGCAGTGAGAAAAATAAAGAACCGTAATCTACAAGGTTGCAGATAAATACTAGAGGAGAGGCTAGTTTCGAAATTGGAAGGGGTAGGTAATTAGTAGGGTTAGACTAAGTTATAGATGAGGAATAGAGATAGAGTAAACACATGAAGTATTCAAAAAACCGGTGTGATAATGATGTCTAAATATACACAGATACACAGTGTTATTCAGGACAATGAATACTATATTTTCCATTATAGTAAAACACATTTACTATTTTGGAAAGGGTAAGGTGAATAGACATATTCTACATTTTCTAGTAGTGTATTTTACTATAACAGCATGAGTCTTTTCCTATAGTCATAAGGAGTGACAGCTTTCAAAATTTAAGAAAAGCTAAGAACAGGATATCCTTATAAGTAATTATAGTTGTATAATTTTGCAAAGGACTTAAACTCTACTAATGGAATGTTATTAGATAATAGTATTTATATAGTATTTTTTGTGGGCCAAAATAGGTGAAAACGGTAGTTTTGAATTATATATCACGAAAAGTGATAAAATTAACTGTTTATTTTTATACAAGGAGCATGAACATAAAGGAAAAAATATGGAAAGAGAACAGCCTCATACTCAAGAGATTTTGGATATTACTTTGAGTATAATTGAAGAACTAATCGTATCTGTCACAGGCAATGAGAGTGAAGAAGGGGAAATTAGTGCTGCAGACATGAATTATGATTTTGAAGACGAAAGCTTTGATGGAGATTTTCTGGAAGTTTTAAATTATGTTGAAATTTTAGTACAAATTAAATCAGAAACTACAGATGAGGAAATTGATCTGAATGACATATCTGATGAAGTTGTATTGGAATGTCTGTTAAATTATGAGATGTTACAAGGATGAAGTTATTGTTGAAAAATAATAAAGGTTTGAGCACTATCTACTAATGTATTTATTGTACTAAAAGTGAAGCAGTTATAGATTCAGTTATACATTCTTTAAATGTTTGTATTGATTTAAAATATGCAAAGTGGGTTTAAGGGTATCGATTGCGATTGCTTATAATAAAGTAAAGTCCACATTTATAAAGCGCACAATCACCCGTAAGGGTCTCTATGCGCTGGGGGCCGTCGGGAAGATTAAGCGAGCTATTGCCCAGAGTCACATGGTGCTGGGCTAACCTGCCGCCGGAGCCGGGGATCGAACCGTGGTCCCCAGATTCCAGCGTCAGTCGCCCTGGCCGCGGCGCCACACCTCTCCCTCTGTATGGAGTATACATGCAGTCTTGTATGCAGCTACAAACTTGTGTTTTATGCCTTCAATTGCCCAGTCTGTATCCTTAGACTTCCTGCAAACACTGTGACACTGCTGTTTTAGTATTGTAGTGAGCCAGTCAGCAGGATGTTCTTTTTCATTGTACTGTGGTAAAACTGAAGCTGTAATAAATTTAGTGAGGAACTTTCTTTGCAGAAGTGTAATGATCCAGTCAGTATCTAGATACTCATGGATTAAAAGAGGCCTTAGTGCATAGGCTGTTTCAAACCTCTATAGACTGTGCATGCACTGTTCTATGCACCAGAAAACTTATGTTTTATATGTTAAATTCCTCAATGTGTATCCTAATACTTCCAGCAAATATTCTCACACTACTGTTACAATATTGTAGTGAGCCATTCAGCAGTATGTGTTTATCTGTATACTGTGGTACAACTGAGGATGTTATAAATTCAATCAGGTTCTTTCCGTGCAGTCTTGTAATCATCCACTCACTATCTAAGTACTCATGCATTAAAATAGGCCTTAGGGCATAGACTCCTTCAAAACCCTTATAGACGATGTATGCAGTCTTCTATGTACTTGCAAATTTGTGTTTTATACGTTCAATTTACTAGTTTATATCGTTACACTTCCAGCAAACACTCTGTCACTGTTGTTTTAGTTTTGTAGTCACTCATTCATCCGTATGTAGTAATCCTATCACTACATTAAAACACTAATGGGCACATATACAATAACTGCCATATCCCCAGGAATATGTCAGTTATTGTGCTCCGTGACACCACCACCATGGATGCGCCGTATTTACAATGCGGTGTACCATGGGACAAAAATGGCACATATATGTGATGTATCTGTGCTGTAAAGATGGTGCATTGTTTGAGGTATGTTGGAAGTGCAACGTATCTCCAGCAATGGTCTGGGGGCTCTATGTTCAGACTGCTGTGTCAATCCTTACACCTGCTGCAAGGTAGTGCAGGATTTTGACACAGCATGAGCGCAAAAGTGACAAAGTGAAATCTTGTAGATTTTAGTCAGCCACTTTTAGGAGGTGTTCCTGCGCAGGAACGCCCCCCCATGTAGGAATGTGTCCTTCTGGTACAGGGATTTACCATGTGACGCACCTCCAAGATACGTCACATTCTAAATACCACATATCGTGGTGCATCTTTTGCACCACTGCTTCATCAGAAAAGTGATACAACGGTGGTGTAAAAGAGGCACAGGGGTGTTGTAAATCTGCCTCTAACAAACACTTACAAATTCACTGAGGCACTTTCACTAGCAGTGCATTTTTTTTAATTTACTTTTGTTATTATTTTACATTAAAAATATGAAATGTAACTTTAAAAATAAAATAAATATAAGTATTTATAATAAAAATGTAGGAAATTACTATAAAAAGAAAGAAATATATTAATTAGTATATTTCAAAGATATAATTTACAAAACCTTTGAAATTCACTGAAAAAATCATAGGTTTCACCCATGTTATAGTTAGCTGGACATTTCTCTCATACAAAACCATTGAAATTCCCTCGTTATAGTTAGTTCAGTTAACTATAACTCACGTGCGCGTAATGCACTGCTGATGACGTCACGTATTAGATCACTCATGACATGGTCAGTGACATCACTCATGACATCACTGATGACATCTCAAATGACATCACTGATTACATCATCCTTGTGATAGAGTGGCAGACCTCCTCTCAGCGTAATATAACCCTTGATACATACATTCAAAAATAGAAACTACATTTTTTTTTAAATGGAGAGACCAATACCAGTTACAACAATCTATTCAGTAATTCCAAAATCTACATACACATCCACTCATTCACGAACAGTTCTATATAGTCACTCGTATATGTACTCACTGATCATATGTACTCATACACCTACACATCCTGTTACACACTGAGACTCATCCATAGAGTTACTCACACACATACTCACACATGCAAATAAACTATCAAACATCCATTTACTTGCATATACAGCTATACACACACCACTACACTTACTTCTACAGAAACATACACATACTTACTCTCTTAAACAATCACTTATAGAAGCACATACGTATTTATACAGGAACTCTTCCAATCTCTCACTCTCACATATACTCACTTATAAACATCACTTATATACAACAATACTCACATATACGAGTTAAAAACATATGTAGTTACTCATAAAGATACTATTGAGACAGTCATTCACTCACTAACACACCCATACACACACTCATCCACCCATACAGTCCTGCACACATGCTGACTTCTAGTAATAAAATAGTAATATTTATGGATGCGCATCTTGCAGCAGACGACAATATTTCTCGGTTGTTGCTGGTCCGCAACCGAATGCTTAGTTACTATGGCGCGCTGCCTCTGGCTACATTGAGTGCAGCTTATGGATTATCGTTTCGATTATCCTTTTTCACATGCGTTCAGCCTGTCTTCCATTGCCTGAGCTGCGATTTCGACTGGGCCCTGGATTTGTGTCTCTGCAGTACGGTGTCTCCCAACACAGATTATGACCAGCTGATGAGCTCCTTAGTGGTTCATGACATGTTCTGTTCTGGCGGCGGTATTATGGCCTTAGCAGCGGCACATGGAATAATGGGACGTTGGAATGTTTTTGCACAGCGCTTGAGTTCTTGGCACGCAGTTACACTGAAGATGACCCGAGTTTTCCCCCGATGGTGATAGAGTCTCCGGTCGTTGAGGAACATGTATGTTCATTACCACTATTGAATTTGACGGCTGAAATGTTTTCAGATGAGAACAATGCCTTGCTGTTGGAGGCTGTTGCTACATACTGTGCTTACACGCTGTTGGATTAAGACTCTTTGATTTTTCTACGTATTCTTTATTATTTAGTTACTGCTTTCTATCAAAGAGCAAATAATTTTTGGGGGGAAATGTGAACTTGACTCTGCTTTTTAGGCTTGGACTCTGCGTTCGTAATTTGCCCACATTTATATTATGTACTGTGGTCAAGGAAATGTGTCGTGGGATGTGCCTTGCACTCACACCGTGTTAAAGTAGCATGGGTTTATTAGAAGCTTAAACACCATTTTTGTTTTCCTGCTCTGCTTTGCACATAACACGCACTTGCAATATTGTTGAGAGAAGGGTGAGTATTGAATAATTTGATATACTACATTTGTAGACTGCCTCACTACTTTAGTGTGTATAGTGAGAGCATGAAACATCAAGGTTATGTTGGATACTGTGTGTGTTATTCCGAATGATGTTCGCTCGTTCGAGCCATAAGAAATATGCAGCTGTGGCATCTCTTATACTTGCGTGTTTCGTAATGAAGTGTGGAGGTATGATTACACACAGTTTGAGAACATTCGTATCTTGACAGTTTGTGCATAACTCAATGTGGTCCACTACTGCTGAGTAACAGAGGTATGGGTCTGCTATGTAGTCATATGAGATCTTCTGTAGTTATAAACTAACCTGCTAAGTAGGGAGGGTGAAATTTAGGTGTATTTTAAATCTGTTTCCCATTTGCATTATAGGATGCTTTCTCCCTTTGTAGTTTATGGAATAGTAACAATGCTGACAACTTTGTTTCTGATAATATGTTTGCTTGTATTATGTAAGGTACTGGGCATGAGATTACGGTGTTAGAAATAAACATTTCAAAGTTGTAGGTGTGTTTAGTAAGTGCTTGTTTTGGCCTGGTGTAAGAATGTAACGAAAGAGTGCTCTTGTTATCTACCTTTCCTGAGGTAACCTAAGTCGCATGTTGTGGGTTGACTAATAATTGGTGTTTTTGCTATAGGAGGAAGAACCAATGAGTCACTGATTGCTAGTTTGTTAGGGGGTTTGGGTACTAAGGTGGGGTTTAGAACACCGTAATTCACTGAGGTCGTAAGTCTTTATGCACAGTTGTGTGTAGGAGAAGAATCACTGCAACAGTAGTTACAACAAAAAGGTTCGATAAAAAATATGAAATTGAAGAATAATTGATAAGTGCAGCCAAGAAAGGGAGCAAGTGTGCAAATTTCACAGTGCCTTCGGCCGGGGTAGTTGTTATAATAAAAAGCGTTGATAAAGGGCCTGTACTTTGAATTTGAATTAAAGAAGAATGATTGATAACCCAAGCCAAGAAAAGGAGCAAGTAGGTGTGTGTATGTGTGGATGATGTGTTGATTGAGCAGAAGATGAATTAGGTGAAAAATAAGAAAGGCTGCAGACATGCAAACTTTGTTCTTCTTTGTAAGGGAAGTGCCTGTTTAGTTTTCCTGGGTATATATATATATATATATATATATATATATATATATATATATATATATATTTATATATATATATATATATATATATATATATATATATATATATTTATTTATATATATATATTGACTGAAAAAAACATAGGTTTCACACACGTTATAGTTAGGAATTAGCATTTAAAAAACCTTAGAAATTCACTAAAAAAAACATAGGTTTCACACATGTTATAGTTAGGAAAAAGCATTTGAAAAAACATGCAAGTTCACTGAAAAAACCACACGTTTCACACATGTTATAGTTAGTTGGACATTTCACTCATACAAAACCATTGAAATTCCCCCGTTATAGTTAGTTCAGCTAACTATAACTCGCGTACCCGCAATGCACTGCTGATGACGTCTCATACTACATCACTCATGACATGGTCAGTGACATCACTCATGACATCACAGATGACATCTCAAATGATATCACTGATGACATCACTGATGACATCATCCTTGTGAAAGAGTGGCAGACCTCCTCTAACCCTAATATAACCTTTGATACATACATTCAAAAATAGAAAGAATGGAGATACCAATACCAGTTTCAACAACCTGTTCAGTAATTCCACCATCTACATACACATCCACTCATTCACCCACAGTTCTATATAGTCAGTCATACATGTACTCACTCATTATATGTAGTCATACACCTATACATCCTGTTACACATCGATACTCATCTATACAGTTACTCACACACATACTCACGCATGCAAATCAACTATCAAACATCCATTTCCTTGCATATAAAGCTATACACACACCACTACACTTACTTTTACAAAAACGTACACATACTTACTCTCTTAAACAATCACTTATAGAAACACATTCTTATTTATAAAGGAACTCTTAAATTCTGTCACACTCTCACATATAATCACTTATATACATCAATACTCACATATAGTAGATTAAAAACATATGTAGTTACTCATAAAGACACTATTGAGACAGTCATTCACTCACTAACACACCCATGCACACACTCATCCACCCATACAGTCCTGCACACATGCTGTCTTCAAAACACATACAAACAGTGAGTCACTCATTCATGCATCTATGCGCTAAGTATTACTCCCCACCGAACCATACAGACACTCATACTGATACTCAAAAAGCCAACTAATAACTCTTACAGACACTTATGTAGCTACTCACCAACCCATCCAGCCACTTATAGACAAAGTGAGACACTGATACAGATATTTACATATTTAAACATCAGTTGCTAATACATGTATTCACCAAGATACACTTAACAAGTCAGTTATGCAATCATTTTTACAAAAAAAATATCCATTTAGACTTTTATTTACCCATTTATTTTCCCTCAACCTTTAGATATACATATATAAAAATTATTTATTTTTCATTAAGATACACATTCACTGGATGATGTCATCAGTGATTTCATCAGTGATATTGTTTGAGATGTCATCAGTGATGTCATGAGTGATGTCACTGACCATGTCATGAGTGATGTAATATGTGACGTCAACAGCAGTGCATAGCGGGCACGCGAGTTATTATCAGCTGAACAAACTATAACAAGGGAATTTCAATGGTTTTGTATGAGTGAACTGTCCACCTAACTATAACATGTGTGAAACCTCTGGTTTTTTCAGTGAATTTGCAAGGTTTTTTAAATGCTAATTCCTATTAATAACATGTGTGAAACCTATGTTTTTTTCAGTGAATATATATATAGATATAGATATATATATATATATATATATATAGTCACTGAAAAAAACATCGGTTTTATAGACGTTATAGTTGGGTATTAGCATTTAAAAAACCATAGAAATTCACTGAAAAACCATACGTTTCAGGGACGTTATGGTTAGTTGGACATTTGGCTCATATAAAACCAGAGAAATGTTCCCGTTATAGTTAATTGAGTTAACTAAAACTCGCGTGCCCGCAATGCACTGCTGATGATGTCACATATTACATTACTCATGACATGGTCAGTGGCATCACTGATGACATCACTCTTGACATCTCTAATGACATCACTGATGACATCATCCAGTGAATGTGTGTTTCTGTAAAGTTTAAAACTTTTTCATATATATCTATGCCACGGTTGTATTGAAGGATGAGTGGATTTACAAGTGCCTGAAGGGATTATTTAGTAGGTGTGTGACTGACTGCATAAGTGAGTGATTGAACGTGTCTTACTGAATGCATGGGTTACTGACTAAACTGTGTGAAAGTCTGCATTAATCTCTCAGTTGGTGTGTAAGCGGCTGCATGGGTTGGTGAGTAGCTACATGACTGTCTATATGGGTTATTGATTTGTTGTCTGAGTATCTGCATGGGTGCCTGAGTGTGTGTGTTGTGACTCTGTCCATAGATGTCTGAGTGGGTGATTCACTGGTTGTATGTAGTCAAAAGTGCATCTGGGAAGGGCTGTATGGGTGAGTTAGTGTGTTTATGGGTGTGTTGGTGAGTGAATGAATGTGAGTGTTGGAGAATATAAATGACTATACGTGAGAGTAAGTTATTTGAAGAGTGGGTGTATAAATGAGTGTCAGCTTGTATTTTTGATTATATAAGACAGTAAGTATTTGTTAGGATCTGCAAAAGTAAGTGATTTGGTGTGTGTATAAATAACTGAGTTGGTGTGTTTAACTGTTTACATGAGTAACTGGGTATGTGATTCATTCTTTGCATGACTGACTAGATGTGTGAGTAACTCTATGGATGAGTGGCGGAGTGTGACTGTATGTATAGGTGTATGAGTGCATATTATAGTACTGTATTGATGAGTAACTGCTTGTATAAGTGACTGGATATGTGTATAGATCTAGGAAATAGTCGGTGGGATGTAGTATCTGGCATTGTTGTGTGTATGGCTTCAAAAATATTAGTCTGTATTTTAGAGTGGGTGTATCAAAGTTTATATTAGGGCATAAATATGTGCATCAGATTTTCACGTGGATTATGTCATCAGTGATGTCATTTAAGCTGTCATTAGTGATGTGATCAGTGATGTCACTGACTATGTCATGAGTGATGTAATATGTGACGTCATCAGCAGTGCATTGCGGGCGCGCAAGTTATAGTTAGCTCAACTAACTATTACTGGCAAATTTCTCTGGGTTTATATGAGTCAAATGTCCAACTAACTACAAAGTCCCAGAAACCTATGTTTTTTTCAGTGAATTTCTAAGGTTTTTTAAATGCTAATTCCTAATTATAACGTCTTTAACACCTATGGTTTTTTCAGTGATTTTTTGTGTTTTTTCTAATTCTTTTTTAATATTCTGCAACTCTATTATCCTTCTTTAAAACTTTAGAAATTATGTAATCTTTTATATCTTCCCAAAAAAATAGGTTTATAATTTTTTTTTTTTTTAGAAAACTACACTCCCATACCGGTAGTCTACCAAGCTCCATCAGCATGCAAATCCTATCCACCACATTTAAATGATGCACATTTCGTTTCCAACGGGTCTGTGGCACTGCGTCCCACATAACAACATATATGTATGAGTTTGCACCAGCTGCTACTGTGGGCTGCGATTGGTACGCACTTCCAAGCCGTGCGTTATGTCATGTACGTATGGGGTGATGCCCGCTGCGCATTGCAAATGCGACGAACTAATGCTGCCATGCCCTGTGTTAGGTCAAAGACATACGGTGTCGCGCCGCATACGCCATTCCCTTTTTATTTTGTCTCAAAACTATATCTAAATAACTTTAAAGTGTATGTGAGAGCAAGCGATAATTAAAAATATTTTAAACATTTATATATTTCTAATTGTAATAAACTTACAGTAAATATATTTTCTCAAAATCACATCGGGTGCGGTCTCATTGCGCACTGAGTGCGCGATTGCCATGTGACCATAAAAAATGCATTTCATTAGTTCATGACATTTGCCATTGTAACAGTTCAAAAATGCCACCCATTTTAGTCAATATCTGTACTGTATTTCAAGAGACACACCTCTTCTGCTTAGATAGCTTTTTTCTAAACTTTTTGCAATATACACATATCTTACACTACACTACACACAACATGCAACCATCATCTTCATCAATATTCATAGTCTGTAAAGAAGCCTTCCACCTGTGATAGCCATACACCTAAAAGTTACATACCCAAAATTTTCTCCAATACCAGAGGCAACATGGTTGCATACGCTGTCCACAGCACAACGTAATATAGTACGGCCCAGAGACAGTATCATGCCTAGATAATGAACACACAGACACAGATAGATAGTGGAAGTGGGTATGGGCACGTGCACTCGACTTCTTTTTATTACCAGGGTCACATATCCAGTGACGTCTGTGCTGGATGCGTGTGGGGTGAGTGTAAACAAGCCCTCAGGGAATGGTTGCTGCTAGCATCCAGGGAATGGTTGCTGCTAGCATCAACTACAACAGTAATCATTGGATCACACACAGAGATTCAATATTAACAGAATTAATAATTTGTGCTACAGTAAGGTATGGGCAGTAGATGTGTAATAATACAGAAATAATTCTATCGTAAAAGAACCACAACTTGTGGTATACTGAGACACGATCAATAGATCTGAAATAATACTTATTTATTGGGATAATTTTACCTGGCTGGGAGTGGGGCTCACAAATTACGGTAGTTATCTAGAAGTTGTGTATTCGTTATAGGTGCCTAGGGTGGAAGTAATCATCCAACGCCTCCTGATAAAGATCAACGGGTCTATAATACTATTGTACCAAGCCCTGGCACACCAAAAACAAAGATTATGACAAGTCAATACCATGAAGTGCAAGACAGATGCAATAACAGAGTATCTGATTTAATGATAGTTTTCTTGTTCTGACTCTAGCCAACATGTGTTTCGTTGCTCGGGACAACACACCCGCAACTTCCTCAGGGCTGGAAAACATATATAAAAACAAAGTATATGCCCAGAGCTCTTCGGGCATAGATGAAATAATACACAAAAAGATTACATCATAAATGCTCCATCCGTTCTAGTGCACTCACATAGCCACATAAAAAGCATTCAGCATGTGCACAGCCAGCGATGATGCGTGCTGCAGGCGGGCTGTACTAGGAGCAGTATCTGTTGCCATCAACACTGCATCATCTTCAATAGCTACTCAATCTGAATTGTGAACACTGCTGTTTGCAGTGTATGCCACAGAGAGAAGTCAGCAAGCACCCACAGCTATGTAAGGTGACTTGACCCACCCAGGTTGTCATAAGCGAAGCAAGAAAAAAGCGTGTGCGGAGCATGCAATACTACGTATGCATGGTGCAGACAGTACGCACTTGAGCAATGTCTTTTCCTACAGGACTACCTCATCTACAATAGCAACTCGATCTCAACTGTGAACACTGCTGTCTGCAGTGTAGGCCAGAGAAAGCGGTCAGCAGGGGCCCTCAGCCACATGGCATTGACTTGAGCTCTACAGTTTGCAATACTCGAAGCAAGAAAAAAAATGTGCAGAGCCTGCAATGATGCGTATGAGTGGTGCAGACAGACCACACTAGAGCAATTTCTTTTCCTACAGAACTGCATCATCTACAATACCGATTCAATGTCAAATGTGAACACTGAAGTCTGCAGTATAGGCCAGGGAGAGCATTCAGCAAGGGCCCACAGCCATGTGGCATTGACTTGAGCTGCCCAGTTTGTCATACGCAAAGCAAACAAAAGCGTGAGCGGATCTTGCAATGATGCTTATGCTTGGTGCAGACAGAGTGCACTGCAGCAATGTCTTTTCCTACAGGACTGCGTCATCTACAATACTGACTCAATCTCAAATGTGAACACTGAAGTCTGCAGTATAGGCCAGGGAGAGCATTCAGCAAGGGCCCACAGCCATGTGGAATTGACTTGAGCTGCCCAGTTTGTCATACACAAAGCAAAAAAAATGCGTATGTGGATCCTGCAATGATGCGTATGCGTCGTGCGGACAGAGCGCACTGGAGCAATGTTTTTTCCTACAGGACTACATCATCTACAATACCGACTCGATCTCAAATGTGAACACTGCTGTCTGCAGTGTTGGCCAGAGAGACCGTTCAGCAAGGGCCCACCGCCCCATGGCATTGACTTGAGCTCCACAGTTTTCAATGCGTGAAGCCACAAAGACCATGTGCGGAGCCTGCAACAATGCGTATGAGTGGTGCAGACAGAGCACACTAGAGCAATGTCTCTTCTTACAGGACTGCGTCATCTACAATAGTTGAGTCGATCTGAATTATGAACACTACTGTCTGCATTGTTAATTGAAGGCAGTACTCACACACATAATCATGAATACTTTTTCTCACTGCCTCTTCACAAAATACACAACAAAAATTACAGAAAACTCTACAATAAATAAATCAAAACAATTCAAATTGGGAGTTCTTCTGTCCACAGTCTACACTATTCACTGTTCCTTTGGACTTGCAAGATGAATTTGGTAATTTTACTAAACCTATAACTCAGCTAAAAAAAGTTCTTCAAGCAAGTATGCTATGGCCTTATACCCCCGCCGTAGCAGGCTATACCGGATTTTAAAAGTCCTCTCCAGCATTAAAGTCCTGAGCTGAGGGCAAGGGCCTTTAACAAGGTAGAGGGACTTTAATAGCCAGTATAGCCCAGCTACGAAGGGCTATAAGGCTATTAGAACATTCTGACACTAGAGGGTGGAATATTCTAACAAATAAAACAAAACCTTAAGGGAGCGCAAGGGATTGGAATCCCCTCAGGCTCCCTGAAGCCTTTGTCATGGCCAGAGCAGTGAACAAAGAAACATTAGAATGTTGGAACTCCAGGCTTTTACCAACCATTATAAGCCCGGAGCTACTCCACTGTTTTCAATGGACCTCCCAATGTTCCAATGTTCTAATCAAACAATATTGTGTATATTTCAATAGACGTTGTAGTTACTTGACTACTGGATTCTGGAAATGAACAATCACCACTCGATCTGAATTATAAACCCTGCTAACCGCACTTTAAGCTAGAGGCAGTGGTCATTAAAACCTCACAGCCAAGTACCGTTAGATTCGAAAGCATGGAGTTGGTTGCACCTGATCAGAGGGGTTACACAGAAATCATCACAGACTTTAACTTATGACATCCTCAATCATAGAATCAACACCCTGTTTCACTGATCGGACCTGCTGTACCGCGATGTACTCCACCCACTAGTGTCAACTAAGCCCAATAATCATGTGCAGCAGTTAGCTATGGAAGCGCAGAGTGTGATGCACCTCAACAGATGAAGTTCTGAAAAAAACAAGCAGCTGGTAACATCAGACATCGTCCATTGTGGGATCAAAACACCATTCCACTGTTGGGACCTAGAGTTGGTTGCACCTGGTCGAAGGGAGTACATCCATCTCCACTTTCAGATACAGTTCTAACATCGTCCATTGTGGGATCAAGACACCGTTTCACTGTTGGGACCTAGAGCTACTTGCACCTCATCGGAGGGGTACATAGAAATCATCACAAACTTTAACTTCTGAAATCCTCAATCTTAGAATCAAGACCCGTTTCACTATTCGGACCTGCTGTACCGCGGTGTATTCCAGCAATAGCAGTCAACTATGCCCAATAGTTATGTGCAGCAGTTAACGGAAGCACAGAGTCTGATGCACATCAACAGAGGGAGTTTCGTGAAAAACCAGCAACAAGTAATATCGGACATCGTCCATTGTGGGATCAAGACACCATTCCACTGTTGGGACCTAGAGTTTCTTGCACCTAGTAGAAGGGAGTACCTTCATCTCCACTCTCAGATCCAGTTCTAACATCGTCCATTGAGGCATCAAGACACCGTTCCACTGTTGGTACCTAGAGTTGGTTGCGCCTCATCAGAGGGGATACACAAAAATCATCACACACTTTAACTTCTGACATCCTCAATCATAGAAGTAAGACCTTGTTTCACTGTTCGGACCTACTGTACCGCTGTGTAGTCCAGCAACTGCAGTAAACAATGCCTAATAATCATGTGCTGCAGTTAACTACTGAAGCACAGAGTCTAATGCACGTCAACGGAAGGAGTTCTTTAAAAACCAAGCAGAATGTAATATCAGACATCTTCCTTTGTGGGATCGAGACACTGTTCCACTGTTGGAACCTAGAGTTGGTTCCATCTGGTCAAAGGGAGTACCTTCATCTCCACTCTCAGATGCAGTTCTAACATCATCCATTGTGGGATCAAGACACCGTTCCACTGTTGGGTCCCACAGTTGGTTGCAGCTGGTCGAAGGGAGTACCTCCAACTCAACTCTCAGATGCAGTTATGACATCGTCCACTGTGGATTCAAGACACCGTTCCACTGTTGGGACCTACAGTTGGTTGCACCTGATCGGAGGGGGTACACCGAAATCATCACAGACTTTAACTTCTGACATCCTCAATAATAGAATCAAGATCCCGTTTCATTGTTCAGACCTGCTGTATTGTGCTGTAGTCGAGCGACTACTGTCAACAAAGCCCAATAATCCTGTACAGCAGTTAGCTACGGAAGCACAGACTGTGATGCACCTCAACGGAGGGAGTCCTATCAAAACCAAGCTGCAGATAATATCGGACATCGTCCATTGTAGGATCAAGACACTGTTCCACTGTTGGGACCTACAGCTGGTTGCACCTGATCGGAGGGGGTACACACAAATCATCACAGACTTTAACTTGTGATATCCTCATTCATATAATTAAGACCCCTTTTCACTGTTCGGACCTGCTGTACCATGGCGTAGTCCAGCGACTGCAGTCAACCAAGCCGAATAATCATATGCAACAGTTAACTACGGAGGGAGCTCTGTGAAAAGCAAGCACCAGGTAATATCGGACATCGTCCATTGTGGGATCAAGACACCGTTCCACTGTTGGGATGTAGAGTTGGTTGCACCTGGTCGAAGGAAGTACCTTTATCTTCACTCTCAGATACAGTTCTAACATCACCCACTATGGTATTAAAAACACCGTTCTGTTGGTACCTGTCGGACTACTGTGTTTGTAGTATACAGAGCACTCCACGGTGCTGGGCCTCAGGCTGGGCGATGTGTGCCTGTGTCGGGGTACCCAGCGTTAATCTCAGGAGCCTACCGAGCTCGCACACCTCGGCCCTGGAGCTTCCGCCGGCACATCGTGGGCCCTCTTTCACACAAGTTGCACTCAACATTCCAACAGTCCATGTTCATAATCTGTTTTACAAGCTATAACCATGAGCATCTTACCTGTTAGTTAACAAAGCCACAGGAGCCTTCTAAGGACTCTTGATTATTGTGACATAGCCATACAGCCACTGAATCTGACACCCATGGAGATTCACCACACATAAAGAGTTGCGCCCATACAGAATTCAGACCCTGTTATTGACAAATACTACCGGAGAGATATTTTTTGGCAATGAGATAAGTACATTACTGCCCATAATCTAAAGATCTAGTCTGGTTACTTAGGGTGCAAGGCTTTTGTCCCCCTAGGGCGGCACTCAGCACTATACGCTAATACCAAAAGTGCTTTATCTACTCTGAAAGAGTCACCTGATGCCCCAAAAAAACTGTGCCAACTTATGAGCAGTCTTTCATCAGCACTACCATGCTACCAGTGTGATATAATCACGCAAACAGTGAAAAACATTCCCTATCAAGGAACAACTTTTCCCCTTTTTTACTGTGGCTCATCGAGTTTGATCTAAAGTATGGTTCACCCAATAACAGCCTTTTCAGTGATCATCCTAAAAATTTTACTCGCTACTAGCAAATTTGAGAAAATCGTTTGGTTTGAGCGTTGAGCGCCCTTTCAATGTTACAAAGATACAAGCGATCTTAGAACTGTAACTACATCTCCCAGAATTCCACGTAAAAAATGGTATGATAAAATCGCGCAGAAGTACCACGAGAACACGTAATTGCACATTCACTCGAAGAACGAGCGAGCATCCCATGGAGAGATTTTTCTGATGCATCCCTCGAAAAATTAGAGGTAAGCGTTCTGGGGCCTCATAAGTCTATTGTTGCGCATTATTAAGGATTGCTTTTTCCGGCATTCATTTGGTACTTTGACTACAAGCACGAGTCGATATACAATGCCGTGCTCATTAACATGGGGCTCTTGGCTAAAAAGTAAGCAGAGCTCTGCTAAAGATACTCTAGTATAGAATTAAGGACTTCACCACTCAACTTCAACGTGGTAATTATGCTAAGTACAGCGCCCCCATGATTGTCGTCCAAGATAAATTACAACTAGCTATTTACCGACAGAGCAATTTTTGAATCTGCAGAAGGGAAAGCGATTTCCGTTGGTGCACAAACAGAAAAAAGCATTCTGTAAAAGTACCCGTTCTCTCTATTGTAGGGATCTGGTCCAATTCAAGCAGCAAAGAACAGTTCCCTTCCCAGGAGTACAAATTAAGAACAGGTACAAAGGAGAAGTAAAACTGATTTTAACTATTAGTACTATAACAATTCTGATACTGATTTAGATTCACCTTGCATTGCAGAAAATCATTTTACAACTGGAGAGTCTCTATTGAATCTGGAAGGTGGCCCGCAATTTGGTGCTTGACGCCCCATTTTTCAAGTTAGAAACTGCAGATTTAGGTTCTCCAAGTATAGAACATGACTGAAATAATCTAGGCAGGCTGCCCCAGTCACTACGAGAGTCCGTGATCGTCACCTTTCCCAAGCCCCACAGAGACCCACTCCATTTGGGGTCGTATCGCCCCATCACGCTCCTGTCTGCCGACTGTAAGATCCTGGGGAAAATCCTGGCGGACCGGTATGCGAAGATCATTCGCCCATTGGTCCACCCCGACCAATGCGGCTTCGTGCCGGGAAGAAACACCTCCCAGAATCTCCGTCGAGTCTTCCATGTCCAGGATCAGGTGCGTGACCGATTTCCTCGCGCCGCCTGTCTCATTATGGACCTGGAAAAGGCATTTGACACCCTCACTTGGCCCTATCTCTTCTCTGTCCTGCGACGCCTTAATATCGGTCCGACACTCATGGCGTACACACGCCTCCTGTATACCGATCTCACCACTCGAGTTCGGATCGGGAAACATATATCACCAGCATTCGGAGTTCGGCGGGGCACAAGACAGGGGTGCCCCCTGTCGTCGCTCTTATTTGCGTTAGCGGTCGAACCGCTGGCGGTTCGGCTACGCCTGGAGGGTGTGAACTGGGGCATTCCCCTCGCGGACGACATGCATTGCGTGTCCATGTACGCGGACGATCTCCTCATATACGTCCGGGACATCGAAACGGACCTGGCCCCCATAGGAGCGACACTGGTGGACTTTGCAGACGCCTCGGGCCTACAGGTGAACTGGGACAAGTCCACAGTTTACCCCCTACACCCGAGCCTACCCCCCCGGGAGGTCGAGCTCGGTCCACATACACTCTCATGGTCCGCGGAGGCTCCCCGATACCTCGGTGTCCGCTTGTACCATTCTCCGGCGGCCATGCTTGAGGGTAATCACCGCGCAGTGCTTGCTAGTCTGCGCCCGACTGTCGCCTTCTGGAATAGACTCCCCCTGGCCCCGATAGGACGGATAGCCCTAGCTAAAATGGTGATGCTTCCCCGACTCCTTTACCACTTCACAAACCTACCGGTTATACCACCCAGGTCCTTCTTCCGCGCTGTCGATTCCCTCCTAGGAACCCTCATCTGGGGCGAGGGCCGTCACCGGGTTGCCCTGAAAACCCTCCAACTTCCCACGACGCAGGGTGGACTCGGAGCTCCATCCTTCGAGGCGTATTTCCTCGAGGCACAACTCCAATGGCTGTCTTACTGGACGGCAGACCGCTACCCTCAGGAGACTGTCACTTCGGCCGGCAGAATCGCAACCCCAGAACTCACCCGTCTCCTCCTCCCGGGCACCAAGCCCCGGCGCACATACCCCCTTCAAGTGGCGATGGCGCGCCGGTGCATGATGCGAATCCACCGGCTGTCCCCTAATAGACCTCCGTACTCCCCGCTACTGCCACTGATAGGCGGCCCCAGACAGGACTCTTACTTCACCGCTCCACTGCTCACCGAGTGGTCACTCTGTGGCATCACGGATTTGGAATCACTCTTCGAGGAAGGCCAGCTAAAATCGCTGGACCGCCTGACCGCTGAATACGGGCTCCCCTCAGGCCAATTCCTCAGATATAGACAGCTGCTTGATGGATACCGGCCCCATTTTAATCTCTGCACTGGCGAGCCAGACACGCATCCAGTAATACACACAATCCTACAAATGGGGGTGGGACGCCACTTAATCACCTGGTTATATAAGTCCATCCGGGAACTCTCACATACTCCCCTTACGACTTTGAGAGCCACATGGGAGGAGGACATAGGTCGCGCACTACACGATTCTGAATGGACTAAAGCACTTGAGGCCCCAAAACGCGTCTCTAGGAACGCCCGCTTCAAGAACATCCAATACTACATCCTACACAGGGCATACCTCACCCCAGCGCGCCTGCAGAAGTTCTATCCCTCCACAACATTCCTTTGCCCCAGATGCTGCTCCCCTACGGCGGACTTTCGGCACATGTTCTGGAGTTGCCCCAACCTTCACCCCTTTTGGCGGGCAGTACATGACACTCTGGCGGACCTCACGGGTCTCACTACACTAGCCACCTGGGAGTCCAGTGCACTAGGCATCTTTCATGTTCCCAAGGGAGACCCAGTGCGCAGACGTTTCGTATCATTAGCACTCCTGTTGGCAAACAGATGTATAACCATGCGCTGGCGCTCCCCGGAGGGTCCCCCTATAGCGGCATGGAAGGGTGCGGTCGGTAAATGGGCGGCGGCGGAAGAGGATGCCCTTAGAGAGGAAGAAGCCAGGGGTGCGCGTAAAATTCCCTTGTCCATGGACTGGGCCATGCTCCTCCACAGCTTCCGACAGTCCACACATGCAGAAGACCAGCCTACTCCTGCCCCCCCCCCCCACCCAAGAGAATCAATAGCCTCTACATGGTACCAACCGTCCCGGGACCGTCTCCCGGCGCCCTCTACATCCTGATCAAACTCTCGTATGCCATGCCACCCACCTCGATGCCCGCATCCCGGGGGTACTCACCCCCTGCTCACCCCTCTTATCCCCCTCCCTCCCCCTCTCATGGAGCGCAGACCAACTAGCTCCGAGGCCCCCCCCCCCTGACACCCGTCGCCAGTATCCCCTTGCCTAGACCCTGCTAGCGCCCATATGCTTCCCACCCACGGTTTTTGTCCCCCTCGTTATCAGGTGCCACCACTATATGGACAGTGCAGACCTTGATCCAACGCTCTCACGGTGGGATCCTACATACTTGCTGTTATCCACCGCCCCATTGGCGATATAGATTCACTGTTTCCCGGCCTGCGGACATGTTTGTACGATCTACATTGATCATTCAAGAAAATGTATGTTTGCACCAGTTATATAGATACTAAAAAATGTTGCACGCTTGGCTGTTCGTGGCTGAATGTTGAGGCCATGTCAGCAGATCAATTACACTGTACCTGTATACTTTGATGCAACAATAAAATAAATTTCAGCAAAAAAAAATAGAACATGACTGAAATAAGACATTGGCTAAGACGAGTCTATTGAATTTTTTTTCACAGACATGACATGAGAGTGGTCCTTCTGAATCGGTCTGAGTGTTTGAGAGGGTAAGAAGCTTAATGCTGTGGTTGTTGTCAGACAATTGAGTGATAAGTAGAAGATCTATAGTAAGACATCATGTTTTTCAGAAACTTTTGGTCCTGAGGAGAATCCCTCAAAAGAAGGGATTTGAAACGCGTAGACCACGACACTTTAGGCCAATCAAGAGAATCTATCTTTTTAAGAATTGCATTGTTGTGTTAATTATTAATGGCCTTTTTGAATGTATTGTTTTGTGTTTCATTGGATTGAAAAAATGTTTGTATCTTTTCAAGAAAGGATTTGTTTAGGCACCCCAGGGTGGGCTTTGTGTGAATGTATGTTGGTATAAATGTGTTAATTAGTTGAACACGAGTATGAATGGGTCACAAAGGGTGCGAATGGTAGAGAGACTGTAGATGAGAGTTGTGCAAAGGGGAACACTAAATGGGTTTCCAAAGGGCGAGTTGTTTTCGGGGGGTAGAAGTGTTTTTTGTGATGATAATCAAGTTTTTTGTACATTTTTCCATTTGAAAAAATAGCTAAAAACTGGGAAAAATAAAGCAGATTAATTCAAACTGAAAGAGTGGTTAGGAGGGACTTGTTTTATTCTTTATCCCATCTTAAAATAGATAAAGAAAGTGGCTGCATTGGCGTTTCTAATTGTTATTGTGGCGTGACCTTGATGCGCGTGAGCCAAACCCTGTATTGGTAATTCTCTTTCACTATGCATTATATACTTTTATAATTGATAATTACTTGCCACCTTCGCACATACTTTGCTCCCATCTCGCCCCGCATTCTGCATTGTGAGGCTGAGGTGCCATGCCATTTTTAGTTTGTGTACATGGCTAGCCAGGTTTCCCACAGTATGTAGTGTTGTTGTGTCTGCTAGGTGCACATGTTGTTTGTCATGTTGAATGTGATTATATAAGGAAGGGTGTTTATTCATGAGCAGTAGTTTCTTCCATTTACATATCGCTGTCTTAAAGAGCATACAGAAGTTTTTCTCACAGGTGAATAGTGCAACCACAATGGCAGTCATTCATTACTATCCAAGAAAATGTCCAACTACACAGCTCTTTTTAAGCTTATAGCCCCCAATCTTGCGTCCTTTCTTAAAAGTATGCCAACTCCCACAATCAGACCAACATTCACACAGCTTTCTAACAGCAGTTATCTGCTTCTCAATAACATGCACTCCTACAGAATGTGAGCTGGCACACCGCATGTCCTTACTGTTTCAAACAGAGTAACTTCCTGTGGCAATGTCTATTCCTGCCCACACAAAGTAACTCACAAACTTCAACTTGGCCTTCAATTCCTAGTTTGAAAACAGATTTCAAGAAACAAACTAAACTAAATGCGCTTTTGTTCAGAACAGAAATCTCATCCACTTCTGCAAAAGAAATTTATCGACTGCAGATACCACGAACTTCAAGTAAAATACACTCCCTTTTAAATAGGAACCGTCAATTACCCTTTATGAATTCTTTCACAATTTTCAACACATGTCACACTCAAGGTTTGGCACACTTTTTTAACATGGTCTCCTACAGCCTTCTTACACTCTTTCTAACTGTTCTTCTTTCAATACCAGACTACATTCATTCGATCATCTCTGGAATAACAGGAACAGTGCCCATAATTCTAGCTCTCTTTGCGGCCATCCTACTACTAATTCTACTTCTGAAAAAGGCTCGGCTCTCTGCGGTAACAACTATGTCCGACAGAATACTACGCCAAGCTACATCAAGACTGTAAAAAAATTGAAAAACTTTTCAGCTACCTGCCTCTATCTATTATCGGAGCTAGCTACAACGTAACATTTATCTACACTTATGCAATATGTGAACAACCATCGTTTGATTGCAAAACTTGCCCATTTGACTGGCGAATGGATCTATGCCTTGCCAACATCCCAACAATCACTCCTGATATCCAGCAGGTAATGCATTATCTTGAAAACCTTGAACGTGATTGTTCTGGCAGTGGAGAAATGGTGAATGTAATGCAAAAAGGAATCATAGCGGAATGGGATTTCTGCGCAGCCGCGAAAAATCTCTTGCAACGTGCGACCTTTAACAACATCACAGATTGCCTGCCAATTCAAATTACCGCTCCAACATTCGAGGAACATTACTGTCCCTTTGAGGAAATTAATTGCATCTCTTTACTTTTCTCAGACGAAGGCAACAATAGCCTCTTGGAACATTATGCATTTCAAGCCGCTGAAGAACTCCTGGAATGCAATCTCCAAGACTTGTACGACACTCACGTTATTCTTGAATGGATTTTTTCCATCTTTTTTTACTTTTTTCTTTACATTTTTTATAATACACTTCAATCCTACTACTTTGATTTAATTACTTTCTAAGTATACTCAGACATTTGAACTCTGTCTTCATTATTGCCCGTTATGTCTCCACTCTAACAAGGGATCGGTGATGTATGGCCTATGCAAATACGCTATTTACTTCCTAAATTAGCCTAAACCCGACACCCATTTAGAAACCACGTCTATTCTTTGTGCACACGCCTCTCTGCCTGGCTGTTATTCACAAGGCCCTTTCACACAAATGTACTCAAACTCAGCCTCTGCTCAGAACCTGATGATAAAATTAGACGACTTTGTTTAGGAACTGGTTGGCACAGTGTGGTGATTGTAAACTACCTTTATTTTCATTATACAATTTATTAATTCATGTCTACTGGCTATTGTGTAAGTCACATAGAACTGTAATATATAATGTGCAATTCACTGATGCAGGAACTTCGATTTGACTACAGCAGAAGCAGTTGGAGTTTGTCTCAGCTCGATGCCTTAGCTCTCTACACAAGAATGTTTTTTTTGAAACAGCTAAGGACAATAATATATGGTTTGACTACAAAGGTACCGAATGTGCTTCTCAGAAGCGCAATGTTTTTATTCATCCTCAAAGTTCCAATGTGGGTAGAACTAGTACCAATTCTGACATGCACCACATTGAATCTACTGTACAACAGATTGCTGACTATTCTACTGTTGATAATTTTGTGTTACAAAAAAGCACTGCCAAGATACCTAAAAAGTTTTTCATTTCTTTCTTTTCTTAAAGGATACATGTGGTAATCGTATCTTACCTTTATCTTCCTTATAGAATGTAGAGTCATTCAAGTGTGATAGCTATGGTTTATGTCACATGCAACTGAAACATGTAATATGCAATTCACTGATGCAGGAGCTTACGTTTGAATATGGCAGAAGTGGTTCAGCTTTGAAACAGCTGGATGCCCAAGCTCTTGCACCAGTGGGTCCAATTATGTCACTTAAATAAAGACACTTTCTATATAATTTTCAAACTCCATCCCTTGATTACACACCTCATTTCACCATTTGTCTTCTGTGGCATTGCAGCATTCTGCATTGTATTCTTCACGATTATTTCTTTATTCCTGCTCCTTAAAACACTTCATTTAAGTCTTCAGACTGGTAAGGGTGAGTAGTTCGCTTCCCGCTCCCTGTATGGTATAAACGCACACTAATACTACTTACACAGGTATGCTACAGCAGCAAGTTTCTTACAGCGCCCACACCACATCACTTTACAGCAATAAACTCACGACTTACACTCACAGTTTCATCCCAGACTCTTCAGACCAGTACCAGCGAGTAGTTTGCTTCCGACTACTGCTATACTCTAAACGCATACTAACACCACCTGCACACATATGCTACAGCAGCCAGTATGCTACACCGCCCAGAGCACATCAGTTTACAGCACTCAGCTCACAGTTTCAGCACACACTTTCATCCCTGACTTTACCGGTACCTCACCTCAACACCATCTCACTCTAGACAAAACAGCACTTTCACACCGTTAAGGGTAAATACTTTGCTTCTGCCAGGTTGCAGCAAAGCACTCAGCTCACAGTTTAGGCACACGCTTTCATCGTGGAGTTCACCTGCCCCTCACCTCCGCACCATCTCACAGTGAGCAGAACAGCATTTTCACACCGGTAGCGGTAAATACTTCGCTTCGCCCAGTAAGCTACAGCGCCCAGAGGACATCAGTTTACAGCACTCAGCTCACGGTTTACACGCACGCTTTCATCCCGGGGTGTACCGGCACCTCACCTCACACCATCTCATAGTGGGCAAAACAGCACTTTCACACCGGTAGGGGTGAATACTTTGCTTCACAATCCCTCTATAGCACACCCTAACCACCCTCCAGAGCTCACAGCATTCCTTCCCTCCTCTTTCCCACTTTTTTCTCTCTTTTTTTCTTCTTACTCGCTGCAACGGAATCACAAAATGACGGCCAACACTTCCTAGTTGCAACCACTCGCAGCCAATCGGCAGCAAGCTCGTGCTCGTAATGCCTCAGCCAATCAGATGGCAGAATTCCCAAATATCGATATCTGTAAATTTTGATATCTCTCAAAAACTACTGAACGGATTCACACCAAATAAACAAAAGCGTGCTTTCTAGACCAAGACCCTTCTCCCAGGCCAAATTTGGGGTAACTCCGTTCACCCGTTTGACCTGTAGCCTTGTCTAAAGTTTCCTATGGAAATTAACATGGAGAAAACATGTTTTAGGACCCCCCTTTTTTCTCAGTCCTCCCTTGACAAATCACCCTTTCAACATAGGAGCTGATATCAACAAAGAATTAGTTTTGAGAATTTTGCGAAGATTCGTCAATCGGCGCCAAAGTTATTGGGAATAGAATGTTGCAATTTTCCTATGGTAACTAGGTCCTAACTATAACTACCTACTGGCAACCACCAGTATGTTATATATATATATATATATATATATATATATATATCGCAATATTTTATACAAGCGGGAATGTCTTCTATGTCTATGCATGTCACGTGATCAAGGCCTGAGGTGGGCTGAACGCGTTGTGGTGAGACTTGCACCCTGAAAATAAAGAATTGAGAAGGCACATTACCATGGTCCGTTCCGTTTTTCTAAATGTGGCGCGTGGCGGAGTTCAGGAATATGTTTAGCCGACTGGTCTCTTTTCGGCTTTAACGGACCACTTCCCCGCGAGTGGACACCTCCCAAGAAGAGACGCCAGTGACGGGGCAACCAGAAGCTCAAGCAACGACCCGGTAAGATTTGATGAGAGTGACCATCCGAGCACAATATACTGCTGCCGTAAAGCCAGAACGTAGGAGGAGAACTGAGCAGGAGGGCCCGTACGATTCCGGTTCCATTGCTCAGGTAGGCGCAGGCGGAGTATCAAGGGGTGGGGAAGCAGTGCCAATAGGGAAACATACTTAGGAATTCCTAAATTCAGTTACCTACGCAACTGAGGGATAAGTAGCAATGTCCGCGGACATGATACGCAGTCGAGGAGCGGCAGCGTTAGAAATGTTTAACGACTGCCCCGCGAGTATACAAAGTGCTGCGAGCAGCAATCTGACAACCATGCATGATGATACTTTAAAAAAGAAATTCAAGAAACTGGAGAAAAAAATGCGAAGCAAGCAGAGTAAATGGTGGGAGTCGCGCTCCCTACAACGATACATTGATGTAGAACGAATTCCTCAAGGATTCAGGATTCTCATGGCACCCAGCTATGAGAACCTGATTTAGAATCACCTAAACGACTCATACTCATCCTTATTAAATATGCTGACATCGATAGAGCCACTTTACTTTAAGAAATAAATAAGATTAATGAAGATTTGGACTCAATTGGAGATACTGATGAGAAAAACAAACTTAGGCAAGAAATGATTAAAGAAGGAAGAAAAAAAAATAATAGAAAGAAAAAAATTTAAGTTTCACAGAGACAAGTGTGACTATGAGCAAGTAAGAATTTTCATGTTTGCACATAAATATGAAGCATTGAGATCTTCTAAATATAATAAAACCAAGGAACCAATAGCTGGCACCTTAAAAACACTCACATTGAATTCGGACTCGTCACAGTCTGGAATGATCTCCTCCGTTGACAATGTGTCCAACAGAGAAATGAATGTGGCACAACATGCCCAGACAGAGATAGGACAGAAGATGTCACTGGTGGATGAGGTGGGATTTTTTAGTAACAGACCGGAGACAAACTCTCCGACCACGCACAAACATATGCAACCAGGGTGCAACCCCAACCGGAATAGAAAGGAACAACGACAAGCCGTTAAGAAACTAGTCAAATCAGCGAAAAAGAGGCAATGGGGGCTGGCGAAAGGGGAGATAAATAACCAGCCTAATGCCATGAGTAACAACATGATAATACGTTTGATGAATGTGCAACTCAGCAAAAAACTTCAATTATCCCAAACTGCGCTTTGATATTTACAAGGCAGTCAGGAAGCTCAAATTGAAAAAACACTTTCCCATAAATAAGAAACAAGTTTATGACACCAGTGAATCTGATACAAATAATACCACAGAATGCCAGACGTTCAATCTAACACAATCAGATGCACAGCTAGTTGATGAAATACAGTATATGTGGGATGGCTACACGTCTGATGTGAGTTTAGAAAATGCCATCTCGGAGGAGATTGGTCAAACTGACACAGAGTTAAGACCCAGGAAAGTGACAATGGCTACTCCCACGGCTTTTAAACCAAAATCTACCTTTAATCCTATACTTCTGAGAGACTCAATTGATATCTTCCATGAAAATGCGGTGAGTGGAGTAAAACAACTTAACTTCAAAGTACAAAACGGGAAAGCTAACCACAATAGACAAAACAGCAAATATCGAGATCTCATTACCATATTGCAAACAAATAAGGATGTAGTAATACATAACTCCGACAAAGGGGGCAACATTGTGTTACAGACCAAAGGGAATTACTTGAAGGATGCCTACTCTCAGCTAAATGATCGAACCTGTTCTGCGAGGTGTAACACAACAACATTGAAAGACATGTATGCAAAACACTACAGGAACTTAACATCATGGAAACGAAGGGTCTTTTGACACAAGAAGAACATGATTTTCTTAAGAACCAGAACCCTGTGGTACCCACCATCTACTTTATACCGAAGGTACAGAAGGACCCAGCGAAACCCCAGGCAGGCCATAATATCGGCAATTGGCGAATATGTCACAATATATAGATTACTATCTCCAGGACCTGGTAAAGACTTTGCCCTCGTATGTGAGGGATACCAGTGACTTCCTTTTGAAACTATCCAAATTTGAATGGGAACAGGAGTATTTAATAATTGCTATTGATGTCTGCTCACTATACACATGTAGGCATGAAGATGGGGTACATGCATTGTCCTATCATCTGACCAACAAGACTACAAACACTGTGAACCACAATGAAATGCTGATTGAAATGGTCAAGTTCTGCCTATCAAATATCATTTTTATGTTTAATAACATATTGTATCAGCAGATACAAGGTGTTGCTATGGGGCCAGTTTCTCCCCTAGCTATGCATGTTTGCTAATGGGGTGGTGGGAGGAACTGGTCCTCAGAGAGCAACACACATGAAACATCACTAGGAATGTCAGATTGTGGCTAAGGTATATTGATGACCTGATGTTGATTTTGAAGGCTACCCATGATGAGGCTAACAAGTTCATTAATGCCATCAATCAGAACGATCTGAACCTACAGTTTACAGCACAAATATTCCCACTGATGTAAGTTCCCTGGATACATTGATCTACATAGAACAAAACAAGATTAAAACCAAACTGTTTAGGAAGGCGATAGCGGGTAACTCAACACTATTAGTTTGCATCCGTATCACCTAATCAATAGCATCCCTTATGGGGAAATGTTGCGGCTGCGACGAATACACAGTGAGGACAGTGATTTATTGGCTGCTCAGATCGCATGCAAGGAAAGGTTCCTGGATAGGGGTTACTTTGCTAAGATAATTGCCAATGCCATTAGCAAATCAATGAAGCACCCTTGCAGTCAATTGCTGAATAAAAATACACACCTTTGCATTATTAAGGACATGTTACCCAGCAGAGACTTCAGGATACAATAGGCAACATAAACAGATCAAGTCTATCATCAATAGAAATTAGCCTCTTGTAATAAGTGACATGATCATTGGGCCAACTTTTCCTTTAAAACCTTCAATCACGTATAGTAGGAGACCCTCTATGAGTGATGAGCTGGTAAAGACTCGCCCTGAAGTAATAGAAGGCACCTCATGGATACAGACACACAAAGGGTTCTATAAATGTAAGAGTTGTAAGGCCTGTCAGCTAGGTGTCAATACTTTAACCTATATGACACCATTCAGCTCCAAATAATATACGATTTCCAGACTCCTTACCTGTAAAACAGAATATGCAGTATATATTCTGTACTGTCCCTGAAATCTCCGGTATGTTGACAGTACCAAACTACCCGTTCACAAACGGATACTGCAACATATACGGGCAATAATGAACCAGGATAATACTTATCCTGTGGCCCGTCACTTTCGGGACAGACATAATGCTGATAAACAACACTTAAGGTATTATGTAATAAATTCTGTGCCGGCTAGCAGGAGAGGTGGGGATCGTGAATCTAAACTGAGGACATTGGAGACCAAATATATACTGGAGCTAGATACAAAACATCCGGGAGGCCTTAATATCACGGTCTTAATATCACTTGCTTACATTGATATGCTGTAACATAGATGTGAGATTGGTTCCTAGTAACATTTATAAATCACACTAAGTCCCTCCTGAATCATGCCCAATCTGTATTTAGAAGGAGTTCTTTTAGCGCCATATATGATCCAGAAAAACATACTTTGAACCAGTACCTTCTTATTGAATATGACTTTACAAATGTTACGCATGTTTTTAGTATTTATATTCCATTTTATTGGGACTAACTATTTTATATATGAGGTTTAATATATAATCTTAATGAATATTTATTTAATCATTGTGCACAATACTCTTTACATGCGTGCATTTTTAGGCATGGCAACATTGTAGTATTTATACTCGGAGGCTAGGATATTTAATTGTTTATTTAATTATTTATTCATTTCTTTATTCATTATCTTTCCCCATCAGGGGAGGCACATATATTTTTACATTTGTTCTTACATTGTGTATTTACTGGTAGCTATTTATGAGCCATAGCTATTCATATTTATTGGATCTATGACGCACACCATTTACTGTGATGAAACCATTTGCACATATGAAATCTGCTCAAGGCTCATACGGGTATTTAGACCGTGATTGTAACCAATAACACAACAATGTGGCAAGATCGTGGTGATCTAGGGCTCTAGATCCCACCACTTGAGTATCATTGTTTTTTAACATGGTATGTTAAAAAATCTATGTACTAATAAGCACTCTACAGTTTGTTACTTTTTGCACATACACTTTTGCACCAGCACTTTATTTATCATAGACTAAGAACTGATAATGCAAAAATTGGAACTTGCATTTAATGTACCTCATTTCTATTAGCATGGAGTATTTCTGAATTTGCATTCAATCAATAGAAAAACGTCTGGTTCCGTTATCTATGGGATTTTAGATAACGTGAAGTGTTATGATTTCACAATGAAAGATTTCCTTTAAAAGTGTCTTCTAAAACAAAAGATGTTTAAAAGATATTGGTACTTTTTTCATCTACCAGACATTTGTATTTAATCTATTACATTAGTTTGTATTTATACAAAGGCAACTTCACAAAGAATAATTGAATGAGGTTTCAATCGCAATATTTCATACAAGTGGGAATGTATTCTATGTCTATGCATAAGTTTGCACATGTGATGTAATTTACGAGCACTTTCACTTTAAAAACACGACAATGACGCGTATTACATGTCATGTGATGAAGGCCTGTGGTGGGATGAAACGCGTTGTGGCGAGACTTGCACCCTGAAAATAAAGAATTGAGGATACACATTACTGTGGTCTGTTCCGTTTTTCTAAATGTGGACGAGTGGTGTTCAGGAATATATATTTATATATATAGATATATATATATATCAACATCCGCCCTCCAGCAGTGTGGAAGGAAAGAGCCAACAAGCAGGGAAATTCAGGTGAGGCTATTTTATTGGCAACTGGACAGCGTAGGTATGATGCATTTCAGATTGTTCCTTCTTCAGATACCTCTTGCTGCCGCGCCTCATGTCCGTATTGCCGAAATTAAATGTCCGCAGCTATTTAAAGCGGTATGCTCACCAACGCCTCCCAACCATGTGATCATCCGCCCTGTTGAAGATAATGGAAAACTCCAACACCCAGAATGCAATGTGTCTGAGATGGCGTGATGTGGGAAACTGCAGTTCTTTCTGGTAGTTTGTAGACGTTGTGAGACTCGGCAAACTTAATGAGGTCGCTTTATGAAGTCCTGGCCCCTCGAGTCCCTGCATAACGTTCCAACCCTCAGGACGCTGACTCGCTGGGACATAGGTTGGCGAGATTGCACCAACACTCCCGTGAAGTCACGGTCTGCATCTTCGCAGTGTTCCTCGCGTGCCGGCGCACAGTTGGTAGCCCATACCTGGGCGCACTCCATTGCTCCACTGACGTAGAACGGGGCTCTTTTACGTGTCTTCTGGTTGACACGAAATATCAACATCCGCCCTCCATGCAGTGTGGAAGGAAAGAGCCAACAAGCAGGGAAATTCAGGTGAGGCTATTTTATTGGCAACTGGACAGCGTAGGTATGATGCATTTCGGATTGTATATATATATGTGTATATATATATATATTTTTATTACCTAATGGTCATCAGTAGGTAGTTATAGATAGGTAGTTATAGTTAGGAACTATTATCCATAGGAAATCCTCAACATTCTATTTAGAATTCCTTTGGCGCCGGTTGACGAATCTTGGCAACATTTTCAAAACTTTTGGCCAGCTCCGGTCCGCCCATTCATTAGTTTCTGAGAAAATGACAGTTAAAAGCATTTATATATCTATGGGCGCGGTGGATCCGCGCTTAGATCCGCGTACCCTAAGCGCAGCCTACGCACACCCTGCCATGCACGAGCTGCATTTTTAAAATAAAAAACGGGAGAGTGCGCGCAGGATACGCACATCCTGCCGATAAAAAAAAAATAAACACGGTCTCCCATGCTAAATATGCTAATTTGCCTCCGGGAGGCCAAATCCCGGGGGCATTATCAAAAAATAAAGCGGGGGTCACAATCCCCCCACACTGCCTCGGGGACCGCCACCCCCCAGGGCTCTAACTTAATATATGCGGGGGGCTCATCGGTCACCCCGCAGCCCCTGGGACCGCCAACCCCCGGGGCTTGTTTAAAATGGGTGGGGGAGCTCTCAGGCCCCCCAGTCCTGGGGACCACCACCCCCTGGGGATTCAAAACATTAAGTGAAGGTCGGCCCTGGGGACTGCCACCACCCAGGGCTTCATCAAAATGTGGGAGGGGGACCGCTCAGCCCCCCTCCTGGAGCCTTGTCTAGGCCCTGGGGACTGCCACCTCCCAGGGCCGGCTCCTGCAGTGTGCCGGGGTGCCCATCACCGGGACACTGTAGTTTGCAATGACAGGGCGAGAGCCTCTCGGCTCCCACCCTGTCCTTAGAAACTGCTTTCCGATTTGGAAGAGAGAGCAGGAAACTTGCTCTCTCTTTCAAATAGGAAAGCAGATTGCTTTTCCACAGGAGGAGCAGCATGTTAGCTGCTTCCCATGTGGAAAAGCAATGCCAGCTCCTGCAGGATGCGGGGAACATGCTGGGACCGTAGGGGGATTGGGACCCCCACTGCCCCCAACAAAGAGGGCCAGCCCCGGGGGATGGGGTCCCCGGGCTAGTAGTGGCCCGGAAGGAGGGCCACGGGGAAACCCTCCCCAAAAAAAGAAAATGAAAAAAAAAGAAACAGCACCGGGGGATTGGGTCCCCCGGGCCAGAAGTGTACACAGTAGGGGGGCAAGGCATCCCCCTCCAAAATAACAATTTTTTAAAAAAGGGCCATGCCCTGGGGATGGGGTCCCTGGGGCAAATTATGGCCTCCGGAGGGGGGCCAAGTGGCCCCCTTCCCAATTTTTTTTTAAATTAAAAATTGCTGCCAGGCCCTGGGGGATGGGGTCCTCAGGGCCAATAAATTAGAAAAAAAAGGGGGGCCTTCTTTCTTTAAAAAAGAAAACAGGATCGGGCTGGAGACCACGCCTCCTCCTTTTACCACTCTGCAAACTTGCTTCCTGATGCGTTTGCAGAGGGGGAACTGATTCCCCTTGAATACTGGGGGTCCCTGAGGGCCAACTAGCCCACCAGGAACCTCCAGTATGCGTTTCAGAGAGGTGTTCAGAGGTCACGCCCCTTTTTACACCTCTCTGCAACGCAGTCTCGTGGCGCTTACTGGAGTTGGGCTAGTTGGACCCCAGGGACCCTCAGGATTCAAGGGGACGCAATTCCCCAACTTAAAACGCGCCACGAATTCCGATTTACTCACCTGTTATAAGGAGAGACCTCAGTGCAGCATCTTTGAGCCCAGTACTGATCCTGAAAAGTAATTCTAACTAGGGGTGGGCGTAGTACTCCGCTCCGTCCACGGAGTGTGCGTAGTGTTGTCTTCTTCACGATTCGCAAAGTAGGCATAGTAGGCAACACTACGCACATGCCATGGCGTGAAGTTGCCTACCACCCGCCTCCCTCCCGCCCTCTTCTAAATGCCCTTAACATAATTAAAAAAATTCTAAAACAAAAAAAAACAACTTACCTGCGATGCGGCGTCCCGGGGCTCCCTCTTTCTGGTATCTTTGCCGCATTTTTTCAATGCTAATTCCTAACTATAACAAATCTGAAACCAGTGAATTTCACAGGTTTTGTAAATGACAAATTTTAAAGATATTAATTCTTACATTTACTTTTGATACTAATTTACTACATTTTTTTTAACTATTTATTTTTTGATATTTTATTTTTTAAAATACATTATAATTACATTATACATTACATTACAAAATATACTTTTGCAGAAATTAATTACTATAGTTTAAATACTTTGCAAATAGGTAATAGACTTTTAAGTACAGTAGTTACAGTTGTTGCAACACAATTTCAAACACAATGCAACATTGAGCTGAATGGGAATTTCTAGTTAAATGCAATTAGCTAGTCCAATTGGTCGCACACTGCTTGTCCCATCAGGGCGACGCCCCAAAGCACCGTGGTGCATGAAATAAGCATCAGCGGGTGCGCCTCTGCCAGGGTCCTGAGCAAAAAATCACTGTTGCGTTGACCATCCCTGGACACGTGTTTCGAGGTTGTTACCTCTCGTCAGCAGGGAATAGGCATATATGTAGGGGTGCTGCGTAAGCTGGCAAAAAATATCCTCCGGTCCGGTAACACTCGTGACACGCAGGTGCGTAACCCGGCAAGCACACCAGTGAATGCCCTCAAGACTCAACACTCGGGTAGAAGCGCACCCACTGATATCAAATACATCGACCATCACGCTCCGGGGTCACACGCTGATGGGACGAGCAGTGTGCGACCTCATTCGGACATACTATTTATACAGGCTCCCTTGAGCCGGTGGAGATGACGATCTCATGATAACGCACCTGCGCGCCTTAAGAGGTATCTGGACCTACGAATATTTTCGGCAGCCCACGCAGCAACCCCATGCACACGCCTAATCCCTGCTGATGAGCGTTAATGAACGCGAAACACGTGTCCAGGGATGGCAAGCACACCAGTGAATACCCTCAAGACTCAACACTCGGGTAGAAGCGCACCCGCTGATACCGACTACATCGACCATCATGCTCCGGGGTCACACGCTGATGGGACGAGCAGTGTGCGACCTCATTCGGACATACTATTTATACAGGCTCCCTTGAGCCGGTGGAGGTGACGACCTCGAGATAACGCACCTGCGCGCCTTAAGAGGTATCTGGACCTACGAATATTTTCGGCAGCCCACGCAGCAACCCAGTGCACACGCCTAATCCCTGCTGATGAGCGTTAATGAACGCGAAACACGTGTCCAGGGATGGCAAGCACACCAGTGAATACCCTCAAGACTCAACACTCGGGTAGAAGCGCACCCGCTGATACCGACTACATCGACCGTCATGCTCCGGGGTCACACGCTGATGGGACGAGCAGTGTGCGACCTCATTCGGACATACTATTTATACAGGCTCCCTTGAGCCGGTGGAGGTGACGACCTCGAGATAACGCACCTGCGCGCCTTAAGAGGTATCTGGACCTACAACTATTTTCTGCAGCCCCCGCAGCAACCCCGTGCACACGCCTAATCCCGGCTGATGAGCGTTAATGAACGCGAAACACGTGTCCAGGGAAGGCAAGCACACCAGTGAATACCCTCAAGACTCAACACTCGGGTAGAAGCGCACCTGCTGATACCGACTACATCGACCATCATGCTCCGGGGTCACACGCTGATGGGACGAGCAGTGTGCGACCTCATTCGGACATACTATTTATACAGGCTCCCTTGAGCCGGTGGAGGTGACGACCTCGAGATAACGCACCTGCGCGCCTTAAGAGGTATCTGGACCTACAAATATTTTCTGCAGCCCCCGCAGCAACCCCGTGCACACGCCTAATCCCGGCTGATGAGCGTTAATGAACGCGAAACACGTGTCCAGGGAAGGCAAGCACACCAGTGAATACCCTCAAGACTCAACACTCGGGTAGAAGCGCACCCGCTGATACCGACTACCTCGACCATCATGCTCCGGGGTCACACGCTGATGGGACGAGCAGTGTGCGACCTCATTCGGACATACTATTTATACAGGCTCCCTTGAGCCGGTGGAGGTGACGACCTCGAGATAACGCACCTGCGTGCCTTAAGAGGTATCTGGACCTACGAATATTTTCGGCAGCCCAGGCAGCAACCCCTTGCACACGCCTAATCCCTGCTGATGAGCGTTAATGAACGCGAAACACGTGTCCAGGGATGGCAAGCACACCAGTGAATACCCTCAAGACTCAACACTCGGGTAGAAGCGCACCCGCTGATACCGACTACATCGACCATCATGCTCCGGGGTCACACGCTGATGGGACGAGCAGTGTGCGACCTCATTCGGACTTACTATTTATACAGGCTCCCTTGAGCCGGTGGAGGTGACGACCTCGAGATAACGCACCTGCGCGCCTTAAGAGGTATCTGGACCTACGAATATTTTCGGCAGCCCACGCAGCAACCCCGTGCACACGCCTAATCCCTGCTGATGAGCGTTAATGAACGCGAAACACATGTCCAGGGATGGCAAGCACACCAGTGAATACCCTCAAGACTCAACACTCGGGTAGAAGCGCACCCGCTGATACCGACTACATCGACCATCATGCTCCGGGGTCACACGCTGATGGGACGAGCAGTGTGCGACCTCATTCGGACATACTATTTATACAGGCTCCCTTGAGCCGGTGGATGTGACGACCTCGAGATAACGCACCTGCGCGCCTTAAGAGGTATCTGGACCTACGAATATTTTCGGCAGCCCACGCAGCAACCCCGTGCACACGCCTAATCCCTGCTGATGAGCGTTAATGAACACGAAACACGTGTCCAGGGATGGCAAGCACACCAGTGAATACCCTCAAGACTCAACACTCGGGTAGAAGCGCACCCGCTGATATCGACTACATCGACCATCATGCTCCGGGGTCACACGCTAATGGGACGAGCAGTGTGCGACCTCATTCGGACATACTATTTATACAGGCTCCCTTGAGCCGGTGGAGGTGACGACCTCGAGATAACGCACCTGTGCGCCTTAAGCGGTATCTGGACCTACGAATATTTTCGGCAGCCCACGCAGCAACCCCGTGCACACGCCTAATCCCTGCTGATGAGCGTTAATGAACGCGAAACACGTGTCCAGGGATGGCAAGCACACCAGTGAATACCCTCAAGACTCAACACTCGGGTAGAAGCGCACCTGCTGATACCGACTACATCGACCATCATGCTCCGGGGTCACACGCTGATGGGACGAGCAGTGTTCGACCTCATTCGGACAAATGCAATTAGCTACTTTATGGATTACTTTCTAACCACAGGACTGGATCCTAGATTCAGTGCTGGGACATCTCCTGTAAACAGTTGAGTAAACGCGTTTTGGTTACAGTAGTGATTTTTAAGGAATATTATTGTATTTTAAAAGTTAACACAAAAACTTTTTCACATAGAATCACCAATGTTATCCTATGGGAGGCAATTCACTTAGCAAGTAAGTAGTGTTATTGTTACTTTTTCTTACTCAGTGGTGGATCCTGGATCCAGCACTGGTGCATCTCCTGTAGACAGTTGAAAGAATGCATTTAAGTCATGCAGGCGATTTTTATGGAATATTTGTAGTTTGTGAAAATAGACAGTACGGTTAGAATTACTTTTCAGGGTAAGTGCTGGGCTAAAAGATACAGCACTGGATTCTCTCCTGATGACAGGTGAGTAAATCAGAATTAATTGTTCAGATGATTTTAGGTGAATATTTAAAAGTTCCAAAACTCGACACTTAGAAGAATTTCCAAGTGAAACTAGTCAATGTTAGCCCATGGAAGAAAATTCAAGTTACTGGTCAGTATGGTTAGAATTACTTTTCAGGATCAGTACTGGGCTCAAAGATGCAGCACTGAGGTCTCTCCTGATAACAGGTGAGTAAATCGGAATTCGTTGTTCAGATGATTTTAGGTGAATATTTAAAAGTTTAAAAACTCCACAATTAGAAGATTTTTTAAAGTGAAACCGGTCAATGTTACCCTAAGGAAGGAAATTCACTTAGCAGGTAAGTAGTATTTTCGTTACTTTTTCTTACTCAGTGGTGGATCCTGGATCCAGCATTGGTGCATCTCCTGTAAACAGTTGAAAGAATGCATTGAAGTCATACAGGTGATTTTTTAGGAATATTTGTAGTTTGTGAAAATAGACACAAACTTTTCTGGTGAAAACCAGACAATGGATTCCTATGGAAGGAAATACAAGTTACTGGTAAGTATGGTTAGAATTACTTTTCAGGGTCAGTGCTGGGCTAAAAGATGCAGCACTGGGTTCTCTCCTGATAACAGGTGAGTAAATCGGAATTCGTTGTTCAGATTATTTTAGGTGAATATTTAAAAGTTCCAAAACTCCACACTTAGAAGAATTTCCAAGTGAAACCAGTCAATGTTAGCCTATCGAAGGAAATTCAAGTTACTGGCAAGTATGGTTACAATTAACCCTGGGTGTAGTGGGCGTAGTGGGGCTATGCGAAGCACCACGAAGTGGGGGAGAAATTTACGCGTACCCACATACTTCGCGTAGCCCCACTACGCACCGCCCGCCTCCCTCCCGCCCTCTTCTAAATGCTCTTAATATAATTTAAAACATTCTAAAAAAAAATAAAAAATGACTTACCTGCGAGGCGTCGTCCCAGGGCTCCCTCTTCCTGGTATCTCTGCCGACTTATTCCTCACAAATGCGCGGGCGCCCATGCATGCGCATTTCTTGCGAGAAAGAATTTCACTCGTACAAAACCATTGAAATTCCTCCGTTATAGTTAGATGTACTAACTATAACTCGTGCACCCGCAATCCACTGCTGATGATGTCACATATTACATCATTCATGACATGGTCAGTGACATCACTGATGACATCACTGATTACATCATCCACGTGACAATCTGATACATCTTATCATACACTAGTATAACCTTTCAACACTCATTATGAAATATGAAGTACCATATTTTAAACAATAAACACACCAATATAAGTTTCTGAAAACCCACTCAGTGATTCCTACATCTGACACACATCTAAACACTTACCTATAGATTCACTCATACATGCTAACAAAGATCAATAGAACACTATTAAATATACTTATACACCTACATCAACATTACACACTAGCACACATCCTATTCACTTATGCAGCCATCCTACTCAATTATGCAAACAATTGATCATACTTATATTTACTAAGCTACACACTTATACAAACACCACTTTATTTATTCATATAGATAGTAACTCATTCTTAGTGTGTTATAAAATAACTATTACAAGTATACAGTTATCCATACAGTCACTCATACAATCACTGAGTCTTATGTATACTTATTTATATACAACAACAATCACATACACTGCCTTTTATATTTCTAGTTTGTTGGACATGTATCATTGAGAAAAATATTTAGTCATCACCACACCCATAAAGAGATTCACTCACCCAAACAACTGTTTCCACATACAGTCTTAACCTCATATACCTACTAAATCAATTATTTTCTTTGGACAGTCACACAACTCCCACCCAACCACACACACATTCATTCACTATCCCATACAAATACTCACTTAACTAATTAATAACTAATATAGACTTGCACATAGTTAGTAACCAACTTATGTAGTAGTTTACACAACAAGAGATAGAGTGATACAGTTATTCACACAGTTTAATCACTATCCCATATATTTAGTGAGACACTTTAAATTAGTCACTTAGACAGTCAATCACATTGCTACTAAATCCTACATTCAGACACTAATACATCCACTCAGTCTTCAAGGCAGATTGCTATATATATTACCTACTGGCGGTCGCCAGTAGGTATATATAGTTAGGATTTTTTCTCTATGGGTTTTTTGAAAATTCTATGTCTAATAACTTTGGCGTTTGTGGACGGAATTGGCTGAAATTTTCAGGAAAATGGCACATTTTGTTTCTGAGCAGCCCTTGAAAATTTGGGGGGGGGTTCGTCCAGTGGGGGCCGAGAAAAAAGGGGGGTCCCAAAACATGTTTTTAACATTGAGTTTTCCATAGGGCGGTTGGCCTCACTTTTAGCCCGAACGGCTGAATGGATTTGCACGAAACTTGGCAAAATTGTAGGGACTGGTAGCCCGATGTGCCTTTTGTAGGTCTCAATATATGTGCTCCAGTGGATTTTGAGAAATTAACGTTTAAAAAAAGATATATATCTGTAACAGCGGACCGGGCAGCGGCCCAGGACGCGTACTTTTCGCGCAACGGAGCTTTGTGAAGCGAAGCTGATTGGTTCTCTGGCGTCTGTCAACATTCCAAACAGTCCGTAGCGGCCGCCATCTTGTCTCTCGGTAGGATCGAGAGACAAGAGGAGGCCAAAGCGAAGGGGCAAATGACCATAAGGGGGAATAGTAGATCCTCGCTGACCCCCTAGGTTTGATGTGGAGGTTTTAAAAGGGCCCCGCGGGGCAAAAAAAAAAAATAATAATAATAATCGAACGGCTGAATGGATTTGCACGAAACTTGGCAAAATTGTAGGGACTGGTAGCCCGATGTGCCTTTGCTAGGTCTCAATATATGTGCTTCAGTGGATTTTGAGAAATTAACGTTCAAAAAAAGATATATATCTGTAACAGCGCACCGCTTCGCGTACTTTTCGCGTTACGGAGCTTTGCGAAGCGAAGCTGATTGGCTCTCCGGTGTCTGTAAACATTCCAAACAGTACGTAGCGGCCGCCATCTTGTCTCTCGGTAGGATCGAGAGACAAGAGGAGGCCAAAGCGAAGGGGCAAATGACCATAAGGGGGCATAGTAGATCCTCGCTGACCCCCTAGGTTTGATGTGGAGGTTATAAAAGGGCCCCGCGGGGCAAAAAAAAAAAATCATAATAATAATCGAACGGCTGAATGGATTTGCACGAAACTTGGTAAAATATTAGGGACTGGTAGCCCGATGTGCCTTTGCTATGTCTCAATATATGTGCTTCAGTGCATTTTGAGAAATTAACGTTCAAAAACAAGATATATATCTGTAACAGCGCTCCGCTTCGCGGAGATAAAATTATATCTGTATTACCTAGCTGTTGCTAACACCAGTTAGCGACGGCTAGTAGGAGATAGCGACCATCTTGGGTCCCACTTTGCATGTGAGTGATATTTATCACTAATGACATGCAAAGTGGGCATGCCAAGATGTTAGCGACTGGAAACAGTCGCTAACATCGCTATCTCCTAGGGACTGGTAGCCCGATGTGCCTTTGCTATGTCTCAATATATGTGCTTCAGTGCATTTTGAGAAATTAACGTTCAAAAACAAGATATATATCTGTAACAGCGCTCCGCTTCGCGGAGATAAAATTATATCTGTATTACCTAGCTGTTGCTAACACCAGTTAGCGACGGCTAGTAGGAGATAGCGACCATCTTGGGTCCCACTTTGCATGTGAGTGATATTTATCACTAATGACATGCAAAGTGGGCATGCCAAGATGTTAGCGACTGGAAACAGTCGCTAACATCGCTATCTCCTATTATCAACTTTTGGAAATATTCGAGATAAGCGCGAATATCTCCAAAAAGTAACAGCTGCCCTGAGCAGTTCTTAGCCATGTTATCCAATGGGAGGTGGATAACATGGCTAAGAGCATTAGCTCGGTAATGCATGAATATCGCTGAGTTTTCAGCGATATTAATGCATTGCGGTCGTTTTTTATCGTATTTGCGATAAACCTTGATAATAGCAAGGTTTATCTGCGATAATTTCTGACGGTAAAAAAATCTTTGCAATGCATCGTTAGGGATAAATATCGCTTAACTTTGGTAATATGCCCCAACGTCTGTTAACGTTCGATTCGAAGGAAATCAGGAATTGTTGAAAAACATTGTGTGCGCCATCTTGTCTTTTTTCAAATGCCACACTTTTGTCGTGCACGGCAGCCATTTTAGATGCCTTGACCAGACCCACTCTGTGCACGCTGTCGATCCTTAGCATGGCTCCCCACCCTCGCAAGCATCTCACCCAGGCAGTGGTCACCCCCGCTCTCTGTCTTATGCATGGGTAATAAACCTCCCCCCATCTGCGCTGCTCTTCCCTGAGAATCACACCCTGTGCCCGCCCGACACCTCCCTTTCGCCCTATTCACTACCGCACCCTCTGACACTCCTTTTCCTCTGTGTCCGATTGTCCAGGCCGGTCCTAGGCTATCAGCTAGCCCTGCAGATGTAGTTTATGGCCACAGCTGTAAAGAATCACCCCTCTTCAAAGGAGTTATAGTAGATCAAGGCCCACACTCGATGAGATCCGTCACAGCAGAAGCGTTGCTATTATCTGAAAACCATCCTGTATTGTGATTGGGGAGGGGACCGAGCGTGAAGCGGAAGATTCCAGGGATGACTCTTTGTACATCAAAGTTTTTACAATTATGTGTCACATTAAAAATATATAGCACTCCGACAAAGTAGTAAGATTATAAAACTTTAATAATTTATAAATATATACAAGAAAACAAAAATAGTAATAACATATAAACATTTTTAGGGAAAAACAACGAAGTAGCGGTCGGCTGTGCGAATAGTCCCAACGCAGCACAACGTCCAGATTTCCGGCGTGGGGCGTCGCGGGGGGTGGGTCATCAGTAGCAAACTGTTGTGCGAATAGTTCCAAGGCAGCAGAACGCGCCGAAATCTAGATGACACGAAAGTGATGTCTAGTAAGTTGCCACCCAGCAAATAACGGCGTGGGGCGTCGCGGGGGGTGGGTCATCAGTAGCAAACTGTTGTGCGAATAGTTCCAAGGCAGCAGAACGATGGCACCAAGGTGATGTCCAGTAAGTTGCCGCACTGGTTTTGGTATCCTACAATGCTGCTCCGAATAATGGCGTGGGGCGCCCCGGGGGAGGCGGCGTGAACGGGCCTCTCCAGGTGGAGTCTCATCTGTTTTAGTGGGGCGCCCCTTTACCGTTTCAGTTGCCATTCCGTCCGCTTTTGGTCCACTGTGTCAAAATCCGCCATTCAGCTGAGTTGCGCCCACTCTTGCGGTGCAGCGATAGGCGGCTGCCACAGGACTCTCAAAATGGCGGCAGGCTCTTTCCTTTTTGGGCGTGGTCCACTGAAATGGCCCTGGGACACCTTGGAAATCGGACGCTTGTCTGCTAGGTCTTGGACCCCATTCTCGAAAGCGTCCCCTCCGCCTTGAGAATTCATCAAAAGTTTTGGGGGCCCCGACTCCTGCAGGCTTCTGGTGGGGAGCGGCTGCCATGATTGCTCGCGGAATGACCACGACGGAGCTACGAGATGGTGGTGCTCTCATGCTGACGCCAGTTTAGTCTGAAACATCCAGAAACAAGGTGGGGCTTTCATCGTTTGGGGGAAAAAAAAAGTTTTCATCCAATGAAAAGTGTTGTTTTTAGGTCATATGATCAAGCCTTCCATCATTAGGAAACCAAAAGTAAAATGAACCAATGAAAAGTTTTATAAACAAGTCACATGACCTGTTATGCGGCATAGGGTATAAAATGCGGAGAAAATACGTTGGCACGTGAGGCGGCGGCAGTAGCGGACCGATGTGCGAATAGGCCGAAGGCAATACAACGCGCCAAGATCCGGATGGCACCGAGGTGGTGTCCAGCAAGTTGCAGCACTGGTGTGGCCATCCTACAATGCTGAAAGTCGGCGTGGGGCGCCCCGTTGGCCTGTGAGTTTTCGTCAGTAGCGGACCGATGTGCGAATAGGCCGAAGGCAGCACAACGCGCCAAGATCCGGATGGCACCGAGGTGGTGTCTAGTAAGTTGTCGCACTTCTGTGGCCATCCTACAATGTTGAAAGTCGGCGTGGGGCGCCCCGTTGGCCTGTGAGATGGCGTCAGTAGCGGACCGATGTGCGAATGGGGCCAAAGGCAGCGCAACAATATTTTCTGACTGACACCACAAGGCGCTGAGATGCCAAGATCCGGATGGCACCGAGGTGATGTCTAAGTTGCGGACTGATGTGCGAATGGGGCCAAAGGCAGCGTAACAATATTTTTTGTATGGAAGATACCACTAGGCGTTGAGATGCCAAGATTCGGATGGCACTGAGGTGATGTCTAGCAAGTTGCTGTACTGGTGTGGTCATCCTACAATGCTGAAACTCGGCGTGGGTCGCCCCATTAGCCTGTGAGATGGCGTCAGTAGCGGACCGATGTGCGAATAGGCCGAAGGCAGCACAACGCGCCAAGATCCGGATGTCACCGTGGTGGTTTCATAGTTGAGAGGCACTTCATCTGCAGTGGGGCGCCGAGATCCGGATGGCACCGAGGTGATGTCTAGCAAGTTGCTGTACTGGTGTGGTCATCCTACAATGCTGAAACTCGGCGTGGGTCGCCCCATTAGCCTGTGAGATGGCGTCAGTAGCGGACCGATGTGCGAATAGGCCGAAGGCAGCACAACGCGCCAAGATCCGGATGTCACTGTGGTGGTTTCATAGTTGAGAGGCACTTCATCTGCAGTGGAGCGCCGAGATCCGGATGGCACCGAGGTGATGTCTAGCAAGTTGCTGTACTGGTGTGGTTATTCTACAATGCTGAAACTCGGCGTGGGGCGCCCCATTAGCCTGTGAGATGGCGTCAGTAGCGGACCGATGTGCGAATGGGGCCAAAGGCAGCGCAACAATATTTTCTGAAGAGAAGACACCAAAAGGTGCTGACATTCCAAGATCCGGATGGCGCCGAGGTGGTGTCTAGCAAGCTATGCAGTTGAGTTGTGTGCGCACTTGCGGCGAATAGGTCGAAGGCAGCATAACAATGTTTTCTGAATAGGAGACACCACAAGGCGTTGAGATTCGGTTACCACCGAGGTGATGTCTAGCAAGTTGCCGCACTGGTGTGGCCATCCTACAATACTGCTCCGAATAACGGCGTGGGGTGCCCGAAGGGGGGGGGAGCCGGCGTGAATGGGCGTTCCTAGGTGGAGGCTCGTCTGCTGTAGTGGGGCGCCCCTTTACCGTTTCAGTTGCCATTCAGCTGAGTTTCGGCTGCTCTTGATGCTACAGCGACAGGCGGCTGCAAGAGGACTCTCAAAATGGCGGCCTGTTCTTTGGATTTGGGCCTGGTCCACTAAAATGGCCCTGGGACACCTTAGAACTCGGACGCTCGATTTTTTTTTCCTTTCCTGTACATGCAAAAAAAGGTAAATGCCCGGTACGTTACACGCTTCATCTGCCACGATGAACTCTCCAGAGGAACCGAAAAAAAATATAGTTGTGGTAACTATACCATGCATCGTCATATGGAGAGGTGGCACCAATTAATTATAGTGCTGCATAAAAGAGAGATTTGGAGGAGAACCCCTGACCTGCTAGTACATTCATCAAAGAAGTGGCACTGAGAGCTTCAGAGGCAAGGGAAACGGTCCCAAATATTTAGAAGAACTTTGGAAAGATTAAAATGACATGTTTAGATTGTGGCAAATTAATTTCATGTGGACAGATGACTGTTACTCTAATAAATACAGCATATGAACATCATCATAGTCGATGGTTGGTAGAGACATTTTGACTATATCCTGGACCTGCCCGTCCTCGCCCAAAATGGTGCCGGAATAAATGGGACTCGTAACTCCTTGTTGTGTACTGGTTGCAGAACCTTGAAATCACGAGATACGTATGCAGTTTTGAAGCACATGGCGGGCGGGGACGAGAATTGATTGAATATTTCGACATCCCTATTGATATTAAGTTCTGATGTGTTATTGATTACTGTACTGTTGAAAGTTCGAATTAACGTCACCCATGGTACTTGCCCGCAAATGTATATCTAGATAATTTTATTGTAACTGGCCCTGTCGTATTTTAATTATAAAATGTACGTCCACCGATTCCGTAACTGTTAGACACCTTAGTTCTTGCAACCTAATGGCCCGCCCGTTACGTTCCTCTACAGTGTAAATGTCTATTCATCATATACGATTACAGTTTGCTCTGTGGCAGGCCCACGTGGTTATAGGCTCGTATTTGTATAATGAAATTTTCACAATAAAGGTTTTTAAAAGAAAACATGGTAGTAGTATATACATTGGTAAAGTTTTTAATAATAGTGACTGTTTTAGAATCATTAAAAGGCAAGTGAAATAAAGCAGACCAATTACATGAAGGGTAAAAGGTATAATACGAAGGAACGCAGTAAAGATAAATGGTCAAGGGCTGTTGTGTTTTCTATTCCTGCAACATAAAGTGATCGATAAGAATCTCATATTCAGGCGTATCGGCGACTAAGACAGCAGGTCGACCCTCTTTTGCTCAACGGCTCCGTCATGGGACGAAGAAACGCTCTTTTTCTCGAAAAAAGAATATATTTTACTTGCAGGACAGTTGTAAAATTTCCGGGAAAGTACATTAGCCTGGAACATTATAACATATATTTAAGAAAAAATAATGTTCGGAAGTAATGAAAAGCGTAATTTTTAGGTCATATGACCAAGCCTTTCATCATTACAATAAGAAAAGTAAAATGAACCAATGAAAAGTTTTATTAACAAGTCACATGACTTGTTATGCTTACGTTACGCGCTGCGCGCCCCGGATGACTTCCGGATGCGCTAACGCGGCGCGTCATATGACGCATTACGCGACAACGCAGGTACAGAATATAGTCAAAATGTCTCCACCAACCAGCGGTCGGAACACAACCCCTTTCAGCAGGCTAAATAGTTCTGTTAAATGACAACAGAAGGGACAGGCAACAAGAACCATCAGTCAAAGAGGGGAGGGCTAGTTCTTCTCTACCGGGTTACATTGGGGCGCTACCGGAACTGATCGAATTGGTAGTCTACAGTGTTTCTGGATGTTTCAGACTGAAGCTGGGGTTAGCATGAGAGCAGCACCATTTCGTAGCTCCGTCGTGGTCATTCCGCAACCAATCATGGCAGCCGTTCTTTATCGTTATTTTGGGCGGGGTGGGTGGCGGAGCCGAGCTGTTTTGCAGCCATCATTGTGTGGAGTTCAGTTCATCTCACTAGTTTTGTATTTGTCATGAGGGGTTGTTCCTAATGTTTCTATTTTAGCGAGGTCAAAAAGAGATCCCATTAGTGGCCTACTGATTTTGCTCGATTCCTTTTCTTTTTTTTTACACGATTTTTCGTTATCTGCAAAGACTAAACAGAGTATTGCGACTCTGTGTTTGTTTGTAAATAGAGAATGAACCAAAGAGAACTAATTCTAAAACAGTAAATACTTGGATAACAATCAATCAAATGGAGAGAGAAGCAGGCACGACGGATTACAATGGGGGCAAAGGCCTGCGTTAACTACCTTTCACTATCTGCAAAGAGAGAGTACTCCTAATAGAAATAAGGGGGGGGGGGGCACCATTCAAAGCAGATCAGTGTGCATAAACACGAAAATGTTTTCACTTACCACGTACTTGACATTCGACAGCTTATGATATTTGCTATTAAAGAACCATTGAAATTCACTGAAAAAACCATAGGTTATAGACCATATATAGTTAGGAATTAGCATTTACAAAACCTTGAAAATTCACTGAAAAAAACATAGGTTATAGACCATATATAGTTAGGAATTAGCATTTAAAAAACCTTATTTTACTCACACAAAACCATTGAAATTCCATATATAGTTAGTTGCACTAACTATATATCGCGCACCCGCAATCCACTGCTGATCATGTCACATATTACATCATTCATGACATGGTCAGTGACATCACTGATGACATCACTGATGACATCTCAAATGACATCACTGATGACATCACTGATGACATCTCATTTGACATCATTCTTGTGCTAATACGATAAACCTCTTCAGACTCTAATATAACCTTAGATACACTCAGTGTATACAGACACTCACACACTGCCACTCATCCATGGAGTTACTCACACACCCAGTCAGTCATGCAAAGAAACAATCTCACCTCCATTTCTTCAACTATACAGTTAAACACACCTTACTTATTGAAACATATACTAACACATATTTACTCTCTTATACAATCCCTGATACAAGTTCACAATGATCGATACAACTACTCACTCATTCAGTGGCTCTCATGCACAGTTATTTATATATGCCAACTCTCACATGTACTGTGTTTTACATATGTACTTACTATGACATGTAGCATTGAGATATCCATTCACTCATCAATACACTCATGCACACAGTCAACTGCCCATGTAGCTGTTTCCACATGCACTCTTGAACTCATACACCTAGTGAATAAACTGCTCACACATCTATGCATAGAGTCACACACCTTCCAGCCACCCCTACACAAACTCAATCTCCCATAGAAATACTTGGGCAACCAATTAATAACACATATAGCCTCTCGTATAGCTAATGATCAACACATGCAGCAGTTTACAGAACAACAGACATAATGATGCACAAATTAAGACAGTTTAGTCACTAACCCATGCATTCAGTGAGACACATTTAATCACTCACTCATACAGTCAGTCACGCACCTACTAAATCCTTCATCCAGACACTTATACATCCACTAATTCTTCAATATGTAAAACATATTTAAACTTTACAAAAACACACAGACACTAGATGATGTCATCAGTGATGTCATTTGAGATGTCATCAGTGATGTCATTTGAGATGTCATCAGTGATGTCATCAGTGATGTCACTGACCATGTCATGATTGATGTAATATGTGACATGATCAGCAGTGGATTGCGGGTGCGCGATATATAGTTAGTGCAACTAACTATATATGGAATTTCAATGGTTTTGTGTGAGTAAAATAAGGTTTTTTAAATGCTAATTCCTAACTATATATGGTCTATAACCTATGGTTTTTTCAGTGAATTTTCAAGGTTTTGTAAATGCTAATTCCTAACTATATATGGTCTATAACCTATGGTTTTTTCAGTGAATATATATATATATATTCACTGAAAAAACCATAGGTTTCACACCAGTTATAGTTAGCTGGAAATTTTACTCGCATAAAACCATTGAAATTCCCACGTTATAGTTAGTTGGACTCACTATAACTTGCGCGTGCAATGCACTGCTGATGACGTCACATATTACATCACTATGACATGGTCAGTGACATCACTCATGACATCACTGATGACACCATCCTTGTTACAGAGTGACAGACCTCCTTTCACTGTAATGGAACCCTTGAAACACATATTCAAAAATAGAAACTAACATTTTCAAAAAAATGGAGATACCCATACCAGTTACAACAACCAATTCAGTAATTCCACCATCTATATACACATCCACTCATTCACCAACAGTTGTATATAGTCACTCATACATATACTTACTCATCATATGTAGTGATACACTTATACATCCTGTTACACACCGACAGTCATCCAAAAGTTACTCACACACATACTCACACATGCAAATAAACTATTGAACATCCATTTATTTGCATATACAGCTATACACACAATACCACCTTACTTCTAAGGAAACTTACACATACTTACTCTCTAAAACAATCACTTATAGAAACACATACTTATTTAAACAGGAACTCTTACAATCTCTTACTCTCACATATACTCACTTATATACATCAATATTCACATATACTAGATCAAAACATATGTAGTTACTGATAAAGACACTAGTGAGACAGGCACTCACTCACTAACACACACATATACACACTCATCCACCCATACAGTCCTGCACATATGCTGTCTTCAACACACATACAAACAGAGAGTCAGTCATTCATGCATCTATGTGCTAAGTAATACTCCCATCAAACCATACAGACACTCATACTGATACTAAAAAAAATCTAATAACCTATATACAAACACATGTAGCTACTCACCAACCCATACAGCCACTTATACACAAAGTGAAACACTAATACATATATTTAAATATTTAAACATTACTCACTAATATATGTATTCACTAAGATACACTTAATAAGCCAGTTAACCAATAATTTTTTTTTTTAAACACCCATTTAGACACTTATTTAAACATTTATTCTTCGATCAACTTTTACATATACATATATAACACATATTTATTTTTCAGAAAGACACACATTCACTGGATGGTGTCATCAGTGATGTCATGAGTAAAATTTCCAGCTAACTATAACTGGTGTGAAACCTATGTTTTTTTCAGTGAATTTAATAGGTTTTTTAAATGCTAATTCCTAACTATAACTGGTGTGAAACCTATGGTTTTTTCAGTGAATTTCATAGGTTGTTTAATAGCTAATTTCTATTTTATAATGAATCCTCTATTGTATATTTATGTAATACTATTTTTTATATATATATTTTTTTTTGCCTTGGTGCGCTGCCGGTGCACGTACCGATGCGCTCACCGGTAAGCGCAGTCTAGCGGCGCGCCCCGGTGCGCGTACCGGTAAGCGTCCCGTTAGCGCTATTGCCGCGAACGAAAACATCATCGTGACGTATCACGTAGCCGCGTGATGCGTCTTATGACGCACGGCGTAAGCGCATCCGGTACGTAATATATATATATATATATATATATATATATATATATATATATATATATAATATCGCAGTAGGTATATATAGTTAGGACCTAGTTACCATAGGAAATGGCGAACATTCAATTGGGAATAACTTTGGCGCCGATTGAGGGATCTGCCTGTAATTTTCCTCCGCTCCTTCCCTGAAAGTTTCGGGGGGATTCGTCAAGTGGGGGCCGAGATAAAAGGGGGGTCCCAAAATGTGTTTTCCCCATGTTAATTTCCATAGGGACATTCTGACAAGGCTACAGGTCGAACAGCTGAACGGAATTACACAAAACTTGGCAAAATGGTAGAGCCTGGTATGGAGCAGTGCCTTTTGTATGTTTGGTGTAAATTCGTTCAGTAGTTTTTGAGAAAATTGAATGTGAAATTGAGTCCTATGCAATTTTGCATTGGAACTTTAGACACAGCAACAGCCCGAACGGCTGAATGGAATTACTGCAAACTTGGTAAAATTGTAAAGACTGATATGCAATAATTTATTTTGTATATTTGGTAAAAATCCCTCCAGTAATTATTGAGAAAATCGACTTTTTTCAAATTATATATCTATAGGCGGGACACGGTGCGCGCACGGGCGCGCACTGTCCTTGCACAGTCCTTGCACGTGCGCGGACCTTAGAGTGCGCGGACGGAATTCTGATTGGCTGTTGGACGTCTGTCAACATTCCAAAACAGAAATTGTTGGCAGCCATCTTGTGCCTCGGTAAACTGAGGCACAGGAAAGCAGAAAAACAAACATGTAGAACCCAAAAAGGGGGCAGGGTAGAAGCACCCTGACCCCCTAGGCCTGCTCAGGGAGTCCCACAAGGTCCCCCCAGGACCAAAAACTAAATATTTTGTTTTCGGAAAATCGCGGGGGTACAGAGTACAGTGAGCTTACCGTAAGCTTACTGTACTCTGTACGGTGCGCGTACCCTCGCGATTTTTTGAAAACAAAATGTTTTTTTTTGGCCTGAGGGGGCCTTGTGGGGCCCCGTGAGCAGGCCTAGGGGGTCAGGGTGCTTCTACCCTGCCCCCTTTGCGTGTTTTGCACCTTTGTTTCACTGCTTTCTTGTGTCTTGGTTCTACCGAGGCACAAGATGGCTGCCAACACTTCCTGGTTTGGAGTGTTGACAGACAGTGGCAGCCAATCAGATTGCATTTCACAGGAAAGCAGCATGCTCATTGGCTGTCAACACTTCTAACCAGGAAGTGTTGGCATTCATCTTGTGCTAGGTAGACCGAGACACAAAAGAAGCAGAGCTCACAGCCCACACAGCTCTCAGAGCCCACACAGCTCTCACATCCCACACAGCTCTCACAGCCCACACAGCTCTCACAGCCAACACAGCTCTCACAGCCCACACAGCTCTCACAACCCTCACAGCCCTCACAGCCCACACAGCTCTCACAGCCCACACAGCCCTCACAGCTCACACAGCCAACCCAGCTCTCACAGCCCACACAGCTCTCACAGCTCTCACAGCCCACACAGCCCACACTCTCACAGCCTACACAGCTCTCACAGCCCACACAGCTCTCACAGCCCACACAACTCTCAAGGCCCACACAGCCCTCACAGCTCACACAGCCCTCACAGCCCGCACAGCTCGCACAGCTCTCACAGCTCTCACAGCCCACACAGACCTCACAGCCCTCACAGCCCACACAGCTCACATCCCACACAGCTCTCACAGCTCTCACAGCCCATACAGCTCTCACAGCTCTCACAGCCCACACAGCCCACACTCCCACAGCCCACACAGCTCTCACAGCCCACACAGCTCTCACAGCTCACGCAGCTCTCACAGCCCACACAGCCCACACTCCCACAGCCCACACAGCTCTCACAGCCCATACAGCTCTCACAGCCCACGCAGCTCTCACAGCCCACACAGCTCTCACAGCCCTAACAGCCCTCACAGCCCTCACAGCCCACACTCTCACAGCCCACACAGCTCTCACAGCTCTCACAGCCCACACAGCCCACACTCCCACAGCCCACACAGCTCACATCCCACACAGCTCTCACAGCTCTCACAGCCCATACAGCTCTTACAGCTCTCACAGCCCATACGGCTCTCACAGCCCACACAGCTCTCACAGCCCATACGGCTCTCACAGCCCACACAGCTGTCACAGCCCACACAGCTCTCACAGCCCACACAGCTCTCACAGCTCTCACAGCCCACACAGCCCACACTCTCACAGCCCACACAGCCCTCACAGCTCTCACAGCCCACACAGCTCTCACAGCTCTCATAGCCCACACCGCCCACACAGCTCTCACAGCCCACACAGCTCTCACAGCTCACACAGCCCTCACAGCACACACAGCTCACATCCCACACAGCTCTCACAGCCCACACAGCTCTCATAGCTTTCACAGCTCTCACAGCCCACACAGCCCACACAGCTCTCACAGCCCACACAGCTCTCACAGCTCACACAGCCCTCACAGCCCACACAGCTCTCACAGCCCACACAGCTCTCACAGCCCACACAGCCCTCACAGCCCACACAGCTCTCACAGCCCACACAACTCTCACAGCCCACACAGCCCTCACAGCTCACATCCCACAGAGCTCTCACAGCTCTCACAGCCCATACAGCTCTCACAGCACACACAGCTCTCACAGCACACACAGCTCTCACAGCCCACACAGCTCTCACAGACCTCACAGCCCTCACATCCCACACAGCCCTCACAGCCCTCACAGCCCACACAGCTCCCACAGCCCACACAGCTCTCACAGCCCACACAGCCCACACAGCTCTCACAGCCCACACAGCTCTCAGAGCCCACACAGCTCTCACAGCTCTCACAGCCCACACTCTCACAGCCCACACAGCTCTCACAGCCAGCACAGCTCTCACAGCCCACACAGCTCTCACAGCTCTCACAGCCCACACAGCCAACACAGCTCTCACAGCCCACACAGCTCTCACAGCTCACACAGCCCTCACAGCCCACACAGCTCACATCCCACACAGCTCTCACAGCTCTCACAGCCCATACAGATCTCACAGCCCACATAGCTCTCACAGCCCACACACCTCTCACAGCCCACACAGCTCTCACAGGCCTCACAGCCCTCACAGCCCACACAGCTCTCACAGCCCACACATCTCTCACAGCCCACACAGCCCACACAGCTCTCACAGCCCACATAGCTCTCACAGCCCACACAGCTCTCACAGCTCTCACAGCCCACACCGCTCTCACAGCCCACACAGCTCTCACAGCCCACACAGCTCTCACAGCTCACACAGCTCTCAGAGCCCATACAGCTCTCACAGCCCACACAGCTCTCACAGTTCTCACAGCCCACACAGCTCTCACAGCCCACACAGCTCTCACAGCTCTCACAGCCCACACAGCTCTCATAGCTTTCACAGCTCTCAAAGCCCACACAGACCACACAGCTCTCACTGCCCACACAGCTCTCACAGCTCACATAGCCCTCACAGCCCACACAGCCCTCACAGCCCACACAGCCCTCACAGCCCTCACAGCCCACACAGCTCTCACAGCCCACACAGCCCTCACAGCTCACACAGCCCACCCAGCTCTCACAGCCCACACAGCTCTCACAGCTCTCACAGCCCACACAGCCCACACTCTCACAGCCCAAACAGCTCTCACAGCCCACACAGCTCTCACAGCCCACACAACTCTCAAGGCCCACACAGCCCTCACAGCTCAAACAGCCCTCACAGCCCGCACAGCTCGCACAGCTCTCACAGCTCTCACAGCCCACACAGACCTCACAGCCCTCACAGCCCACACAGCTCACATCCCACACAGCTCTCACAGCTCTCACAGCCCATAGATCTCTCACACCCACACAGCTCTCACAGCCCACGCAGCTCTCACAGCCCACACAGCTGTCACAGCCCTCACAGCCCTCACAGCCCACACTCTCACAGCCCACACAGCTCTCACAGCTCTCACAGCCCACACAGCCCACACTCCCACAGCCCACACAGCTCTCACAGCCCACACAGCTCTCACAGCTCTCACAGCCCATACAGCTCTTACAACTCTCACAGCCCATACGGCTCTCACAGCCCACACAGCTGTCACAGCCCACACAGCTCTCACAGCCCACACAGCTCTCACAGCCCACACAGCTCTCACAGCTCTCACAGCCCACACAGCCCACACTCTCACAGCCCACACAGCTCTCACAGCCCGCTCAGCTCTCACAGCCCACACAGCCCACACAGCTCTCACAGCCCACACAGCTCTCACAGCTCACACAGCCCTCACAGCCCACACAGCTCACATCCCACACAGCTCTCACAGCCCACACAGCTCTCATAGCTTTCACAGCTCGCACAGCCCACACATCCCACACAGCTCTCACAGCCCACACAGCTCTCACTGCTCACACAGCCCTCACAGCCCACACAGCTCCCACATCCCACACAGCTCTCACAGTCCACACAGCCCTCACAGCCCACACAGCTCTCACAGCCCACACAGCTCTCACAGCCCACACAGCTCTCACAGCCCACACAGCCCTCACAGCTCACATCCCACAGAGCTCTCACAGCTCTCACAGCCCATACAGCTCTCACAGCACACACAGCTCTCACAGCACACACAGCTCTCACAGCCCACACAGCTCTCACAGACCTCACAGCCCTCACAGCCCACACAGCCCTCACAGCCCTCACAGCCCACAAAGCTCCCACAGCCCACACAGCTCTCACAGCCCACACAGCCCACACAGCTCTCACAGCCCACACAGCTCTCACAGCCCACACAGCTCTCACAGCTCTCACAGCCCACACAGCCCGCACTCTCACAGCCCACACAGCTCTCGCAGCCCGCATAGCTCTCACAGCCCACACAGCTCTCACAGCTCTCACAGCCCACACAGCCAACACAGCTCTCACAGCCCACACAGCTCTCACAGCTCACACAGCCCTCACAGCCCACACAGCTCACATCCCACACTGCTCTCACAGCTCTCACAGCCCATACAGATCTCACAGCCCACATAGCTCTCACAGCCCACACACCTCTCACAGCCCACACAGCTCTCACAGGCCTCACAGCCCTCACAGCCCACACAGCTCTCACAGCCCACACATCTCTCACAGCCCACACAGCCCACACAGCTCTCACAGCCCACATAGCTCTCACAGCCCACACAGCTCTCACAGCTCTCACAGCCCACACAGCTCTCACAGCCCACACAGCTCTCACAGCCCACACAGCTCTCACAGCTCACACAGCTCTCAGAGCCCATACAGCTCTCACAGCCCACACAGCTCTCACAGCTCTCACAGCCCATACAGCTCTTACAACTCTCACAGCCCATACGGCTCTCACAGCCCACACAGCTGTCACAGCCCACACAGCTCTCACAGCCCACACAGCTCTCACAGCCCACACAGCTCTCACAGCTCTCACAGCCCACACAGCCCACACTCTCACAGCCCACACAGCTCTCACAGCCCGCTCAGCTCTCACAGCCCACACAGCCCACACAGCTCTCACAGCCCACACAGCTCTCACAGCTCACACAGCCCTCACAGCCCACACAGCTCACATCCCACACAGCTCTCACAGCCCACACAGCTCTCATAGCTTTCACAGCTCGCACAGCCCACACATCCCACACAGCTCTCACAGCCCACACAGCTCTCACAGCTCACACAGCCCTCACAGCCCACACAGCTCTCACATCCCACACAGCTCTCACAGTCCACACAGCCCTCACAGCCCACACAGCTCTCACAGCCCACACAGCCCCCACAGCTCACACAGCCCTCACAGCTCACATCCCACAGAGCTCTCACAGCTCTCACAGCCCATACAGCTCTCACAGCACGCACAGCTCTCACAGCACACACAGCTCTCACAGCCCACACAGCTCTCACAGACCTCACAGCCCTCACAGCCCACACAGCCCTCACAGCCCTCACAGCCCACAAAGCTCCCACAGCCCACACAGCTCTCACAGCCCCATCAGCCCACACAGCTCTCACAGCCCACACAGCTCTCACAGCCCACACAGCTCTCACAGCTCTCACAGCCCACACAGCCCGCACTCTCACAGCCCACACAGCTCTCGCAGCCCGCACAGCTCTCACAGCCCACACAGCTCTCACAGCTATCACAGCCCACACAGCCAACACAGCTCTCACAGCCCACACAGCTCTCACAGCTCACACAGCCCTCACAGCCCACACAGCTCACATCCCACACTGCTCTCACAGCTCTCACAGCCCATACAGATCTCACAGCCCACATAGCTCTCACAGCCCACACACCTCTCACAGCCCACACAGCTCTCACAGGCCTCACAGCCCTCACAGCCCACACAGCTCTCACAGCCCACACATCTCTCACAGCCCACACAGCCCACACAGCTCTCACAGCCCACATAGCTCTCACAGCCCACACAGCTCTCACAGCTCTCACAGCCCACACAGCTCTCACAGCCCACACAGCTCTCACAGCCCACACAGCTCTCACAGCTCACACAGCTCTCAGAGCCCATACAGCTCTCACAGCCCACACAGCTCTCACAGCTCTCACAGCCCACACAGCTCTCACAGCCGACACAGCTCTCACAGCCCACACAGCTCTCACAGCTCTCACAGCCCACACAGCTCTCACAGCCCATACAGCTCCCACAGCCACCACAGCTCTCACAGCCCACACAGCTCTCACAGGCCTCACAGCCCTCACTGCCCTCACAGCCCAAACAGCCCTCACAGCCCTCACAGCCCACACAGCTCTCGTAGCCCACACAGCTCTCACAGCCCACACAGCCGACACAGCTCTCACAGCCCACACAGCTCTCACTGCTCACACAGCTCTCACAGCCCACATAGCCCACACAGCTCTGGCAAAGATAATACCAGCAGCGAACAAGCACTGGCAAAGACAATACCAGTAGCAAACAAACACTGGCAAAGACAATAACGGCAGCAAAGAAACACTGGCAAATACAATAACGGCAGCAAAGAAACTCAGGCAAAGGCAATACCAGCGGCGAACAAACACTAGCAAAGATAATACAATCAGGGGGGGCAGGGGCATGAAAAACGGCACAATCAGGGGACAGAAGGCCTGACAAACGGCACAATCAGGGGGCAGAAGGCAAGAAAAAACGGCACAATTATTGGGCAGAAAGCAAGAAATACGGCACAATCAGGGAGCAGAAGGCAAAAAATACGGCACATTCAGGGTGCAGAAGGCAAGAAATATGGCACAATCAGGGTGCAGAAGGCAAGAAATACGGCACAATCAGGGGGGCGGAAGCCAAGAAATATGGCACAATCAGGGGGGCAGAAGCAAGAAATAAGGCACAATCAGGGGAACAGAAGGCAAGAAATACTGCACAATCAGAGAGCAACTTGCTCCGGTCCAAAAATCGGATCCCTAGGGCTGCTCAGGTGGTCCCACAAGGATATTAACATATTTAAACGTTATCCGCTAATAGAATTAGCATTTTAAAAACCTTGCAAATTCACTGAAAAAAACATGGGTTTCAGGCCTTATTTCGTTAGGAATTAGCATTTAAAAAACCTTGCAAATTCACTGAAAAAGCCATAGGTTTCAGGCCTTATATAGTTAGGAATTAGCATTTAAAAAACCTTTGAAATTCAGTGAAAAAACCATAGGTTTCAGGCCTTATATAGTTAGGTATTAGCATTTAAAAAGCCTTGCAAATTCACTGAAAAAACCATAGGTTTCAGGCCTTACATAGTTAGGAATGAGCATTTAAAAAACCTTTGAAATTCACAGAAAAAAACATAGGTTTCACTCCTTATATAGTTAGGAATTAGCAGTAAAAAAACCTTGCAAATTCACTGAAAAACCATAGGTTTCAGGTCATATATAGTTAGGAATTAGCATTTAAAAAACCATTGAAATTGCTCCTATATAGTTAGTTGTACTAACTATATTTCGCGCACCTGCAATCCACTGCTGATGATGTCACATATTACATCATTCATGACATCGTCAGTGACATCACTGATGACATCTCAAATGACATCACTGATGACATCACTGATGAATTTCTATGGCTTTTTACAAGTGAAATGTCAGTCCAACTCTAATGTCCCTTTGACCTTTAGTTTTTTCTTTGAATTCCTAAGTTTAAAAAAAATTATATTTCTAAACTTTAACGTCCCTGTAACCTTTGTTTTTTTTAAGTGAATATATATATATATATATATATATATATTACCTACTGGCGGTCGCCAGTAGGTATATATAGTTAGGATTTTTTCTCTATGGGTTTTTTGAAAATTCTATGTCTAATAACTTTGGCGTTTGTGGACGGAATTGGCTGAAATTTTCAGGAAAATGGCACATTTTGTTTCTGAGCAGCCCTTGAAAATTTGGGGGGGGGTTCGTCAAGGGGGAGCCGAGAAAAAAGGGGGGTCCCAAAACGTGTTTTTAACATTGAGTTTTCCATAGGGCGGTTGGCCTCACTTTTAGCCCGAACGGCTGAATGGATTTGCACGAAACTTGGCAAAATTGTAGGGACTGGTAGCCCGATGTGCCTTTTGTAGGTCTCAATATATGTGCTCCAGTGGATTTTGAGAAATTAACGTTTAAAAAAAGATATATATCTGTAACAGCGGACCAGGCAGCGCTCCGGTTCGCGTACTTTACGCGCAACGGAGCTTTGTGAAGCGAAGCTGATTGGTTCTCCGGCGTCTGTCAACATTCCAAAAAGTCCGTAGCGGCCGCCATCTTGTCTCTCGGTAGGATCGAGAGACAAGAGGAGGTCAAAACAAAGGGGGAAATAACTATAAGGGGGCATAGTAGATCCTCGCTGACCCCCTAGGTTTGATGTGGAGGTTTTAAAAGGGCCCCGCGGGGCAAAAAAAAATAATAATAATAATAATCGAACGGCTGAATGGATTTGCACGAAACTTGGCAAAATATTAGGGACTGGTAGCCCGATGTGCCTTTGCTAGGTCTCAATATATGTGCTCCAGTGGATTTTGAGAAATTAACGTTCAAAAAAAGATATATATCTGTAACAGCGCTCCGCTTCGCGTAACGGAGGTTTGCGAAGCTGATTGGTCATTCTGTCACTGGGCTATAGTTGGGCTACATCTGGCTGATATTTGGGCTACATTTGTTTTTTTGTGTGTCTGGCGGCCATCTTTGGGCTACATTGGGCTACATTGGGCTTCATTGGGCTACATTGGGCTACATTTGGGCTCCAACATATATATAGGCCAATGTAGCCCAATATATATTTTTCAAAGTAAATTTTCGTAAAAACCACTGGAGCATATATCTTGAGACATAGCAAAGGCACATCGGGCTACCAGTCCCTACAATTTTGCCAAGTTTCGTGGAAATCCATTCAGCCGTTCGAGCTAAAAGTGAGTCCAACCGCCCTATGGAAATGAAGGAAATGAATGGGTAATTTGTAATTAGCAAATAGCTAATCGCAAACTAGGAATGGTAAAGAATCGCTATTTATTCCTTAAAGTTCGCTATTTAGGAAATGCAAAAAACTTTGATGATACATATGGCGGTTCATCTCTAACAAGATAAGAAGCATAGGGATACATTTATGATGACTGGCGCATCACCAGGGATGTGTTAGTCATTCTGTGCCGCTGTTCCGTCACCTATGGTGTGCTGCATTTACAATGCGGCGCATCATGGGGCAAAAACAGCACAGATGCGTGATGTATCTGTGCCGTAAAGGTGGCGCATTGCTGGAGTTGTATCGCAAGTGTGATGAAGCTCCAGCAAGGGTCGGGGGTGCCCCTGTCGCAGGGTTTCTGTTCTCACACAGAACTGTGGACAGAGGATTGGAACCTCGGCGAATTAGGGTGTCCCAAAACTCACGTTAGTAATCAAAAACTCCTTAGCAAGCTAGGTACAGTGTCACATTGGATATAACAAACTCTCAATGTTTAGACAATCCAGAATATGAACTTATAGTACCTCAGGATACGTGGAACTCATTAACAGTCGGTCGTTATATATTTCTTAGAAACCAGAACATGGAGTTAAGAAGAACACATGTGTATTTGAAATGTTTATTTACTAATGCCGTCTTCTCAGGCGTAGTATCTTAGATAATAGAAGTACACATATTATCAGTAGCAAAATTACCAGCATAGTTACTAGTACATAAAAAGCGAATGGTGACAGTATGTTAACATGCTGTAAATGAATAAGAGTTAGCAACACTTATAAGCAGCCGCGGGCCGTGGAGGGAGTTACGGTGGGGCAGGGAGGCGGGGAGGGGGAGGGGCAAGGTAGAGAGGGCTCCACCCTGCTTCTCCCCCTCCCCGCCTCCCTGCCTCACCGTAACTCCCTCCACGGCCCGCGGCTGCTTATATCTCACCCTCCCTAATACACATATTATATTATTTGCTAAGAAGGTCTCTTTGTGTTGGTTTAGGGCGTGCCCATACTTTAGTGTCTTAGATTTGAAGGAATCACATCAGCATACACCAGCTCTCTCTTCATGTGAACCGCATCAACTGTTGTGTATGTGTGTTCGGCAAAGCAATATAAAACTCGCCTCATGCCCAGAATTGGCAGAAGTTGCACTTATGTTATGAGTATGAAGTCGTGGAGATCAGACCTCATAACAATTCTGTATCGTGTTGTTCTTGAAACTTTAGCACTCGCTGTACAGATATAGTTTAACAAGCAAAGCAGATAGTAGAGCAATAACATATTATTCTCATGTAAACCACGATGAACTACTAGGTGGAAAGCTAAAGCAACAACTAAGTGTCGTGTGCAGAAGTTGCAAAAAAGGAAAAATGGCGTTTAAACCGGTAATGAGCCCATGCTAACTTAACACGGTGTAAAGATATCCAGGACCTAGATGACACCTCCCCATGATCCGGAAACGAACTGAATAAGATAATAGAAGTGCCATCTCATGAGAGCAGATTGCAAGTTTATATGTGGACGGTCCGCAAGGTAAAGCATTAAAAACTAGGAAAATTTAATGCTAAAGAAAAATAAAACAGCCAAGTACTTTATCGAGTCTTAAGCCAATAGGCAAGGTAAATAATAAAAACTTGACAAATAAGTCAATGAATTGTCAATGAAATGCTAGTACTCAGCATATCAAACATGAAAAAGGTCTATGACATAACTGTGTATGCAAAATAAGCTGCAACAGCCTCCAATAGGAAGTCACCGTCTTCATCCGAAAACAGTTCAGCCATCCAATTTAAAAGCGGAAAAGAACATACGTGCTCTCCCAGCACCGGATCCTCTATCACCATCAGAGGACAGCTCGGTGGGTTTTCAAGAAAGCTCTGTTCCAAGAAAGACTGTGCTGCCGCCAGTAAATTCCAGGGACCAAGTAGTCCATGCATCAATGCCACAGCCATAATCCTTTCGCCAGGACAAACCAACTCGTGAGTAATGATAGGAGTCATCAGCTGATTAAAGTCGACGTCAGGAGAAACCGGTCCGCAGAGACACAAATCAATGGCCCAATCGAAATCACAGGTCAGGCAGTGAAATACAGGCTGGACACAGGTGAAGTAGGAGAATCGAAAAGATAATCCATATGCCGTGCTTAATATCGCCAACGGCATTGTGCCATAATATTCTAGCATGCGATTGCGGAACAGTGTCAGCAGCTGCAGGGTGGGAGGTTGCATAGGAGGGACATCCATATTTAAAAATGTAAAAAAGCACAAGAGCGTCCGCTGGTAATGCAAGTAAAAATGCCAATCCACGAACCGGAGTGGAGAAAATGGAATGAAAGGAAGCAGGGATGACTCCAAAGATTTTCTCAAATGAAGTCACGAGACCACTGGTAACAACTTTAAAAAAGTGTGCCAGGGTCTTTGTGGAGGATGCGTTAAAGATAGTCGGAACCATCTTGCTGAAATTGAAAGGCAAATCTGAATTAAAAGTATTCCTTTTATCGTAACAGTAAGTGAACGGGTTATTTGCTGCAGAAATGTTCTATTTCCTCCCACACATGAACATAGGGAGTTTTCAATCTGGCCACAAATACCAACCTTGGGACAGATTTCAATGGCATGGCAAGAATAAGAGCTCTTTTGTCTCAGAGAGAGGTGGCCTTGAGTTCGGCCCGTGAAACTTTCGTGCTTCACATAGCGAACACCCGTACAGAGGTGCAGACCCTTTTCAATTAACTCAGAACAATCTTCATTATTGAGCATCAAATAACTACCATTTTCCAACAACTTGAACGTGGGGATGATAGCAGGAAGTGGCGTGCCTTGCAACACGCAAGCCATATTTGGTCGGTGTTTGTTGCATGAACCGTGTAACTGTATGTGCCTACACATTAGTGAATGATCTGGCGTCTCAGTGCATTCCTCTCCATTCAGATAAACTTCTTGATCATCTTTGAAACATCTGTATGTGTATGGAAGCGACCAGACCTCATGAAGAAAAGCACTACCTAAAGGTTCATAACGACCTATTGGTATATATTTCATACAATTTGAAAACTTATATAAAGCAAAAGGCAGCGTTATTAAACCGTGGATAAGGCACGTTGCCAAAAAACCCGCAATCCTCTGCTGATGATGTCACTGAGCATGTCATGAATGATGTAATATGTGACATCATCAGCAGTGGATTACGGGTAATAGTATCTCTAGTTTACTCCCCTATAGCTGTCTTTCTTTTAACATAAGTGTCTGTTTCCTTCCCTTATACTTACTGTTTTTGGTTCGCTTCTAGTTCGCGTACCGGCGAGCCAACTGGGAAGCGAACTAAGAGAAAGAGAGGTTGGCACAGTTCCAAATATTGTACCAATTTTTTAATAACGGGGAGGTAGTTCTGAAAAGAACTTTTTTTTTATTGTTTTTGTTGTTTTATTTTTTTTTTATTATTTTTCGGAACATTTTTTTACTTTTTTTGAATTTTTCTGAAGTTTTATATTTTTTGGGGTTTTTCTTGGAGGGGGCAATGAAAACGATTCATTGTAAAGGGCTCAACAGGAGCAACAAAACAAAAAAAGAAGTATTTATTATTTTGGGCGTTTCGTACAAACTTGCATATGATAGTCAATAGCTCTGTTGATCAGAGTGATGCTTTTTTCTCCGTAGGAAATGAATCCATCGCAAAATACGCAGGTGTGTTTTACTTCACCAAATTTCATTTGTATATTTGGCACCATCTCCCTGCCCTCTGGTCCCGTTACTTCCGGTACAACAGATCTTCTGGCCATAATAGGGAGATTATCTAGGTCGTTCCGAAACTGTGCAGCACTGTAGTTGTTAGGATGCCACCTAGTCATATGGCGATGCATTGTGTAGTTTCCGAAACTGTATTTTTTCTCGGTTCCTCTGGACAGTCTATCTTGACATATAAGGCAAGTTACGTATCTTGCATTTACTTTTTTCTGACCTTTGGGAATTTTAAAAAATTGCCAAATGAAGTTTTCTTTCCGGTGAGACGTCCTGGGCTGCTCAGGCAAAAACTGCCTCTCTTCGTGCTCGTCGTCCTGTTCCTCTTCTTCTTCTTCTTGTTGAATTATAACTTGAGCAGGTGGTCCACTCTTCCTTGGATGTGGTGGAGGTGGTGGGGAAGCACCAGCTGAAGCTACTAAAGAAGCCATTGCTCAGTGATCACAAAGGGTCTTTCTCTCACAATGATGAAAGTCAGAGTGAGGAAAGAAGGAGGGATTTTCATCATTTGGGAAAAACAAGAGTTCTCAACCAATCAAAAGTGTTCATTTTAGATTATATGACCTAGTCTTACATCATTAGGAAACCAAAAGTGAAATGAACCAATGAAAAGTGTTATTACCAAGTCACATGACTTGCTGTGTTTACGTTAAGCGCTTTGCAGGGCCTCCCGGTTTGCTTCCAGAAACCTGCGCTTTGCGACTCGCTTCGCGTACCAGTTCGCTAACGTAGCACGTCATATGACGTATCACGCGACAACGTGAAACGTCATGCGGACGGGAGGCGTCACGATGTTGTTTTCTAACGCGGCACTTGCGGTAAAGAAACGTTTACCGGCTCGCGGTCTATTTCGCGGCATCAAGGTCAGCTAACGGGAAGCTTCCCGATTCGCGAAAAAATATTAAAAAAAAAAATTATTCATAAACATATCAAATATATTTTTGGATTTAAAGAAGAATACATTTTACAGCTACAGATATTAGCTGTTAAAAAACCAATGAAATTCACAGAAAAAACCATAGGTTATAGACCATATATAGTTAGGAATTAGCATTTACAAAACCTTGAAAATTCACTGAAAAAACCACAGGTTATAGACCATATATAGTTAGGAATTAGCATTTAGAAAACCTTATTTTACTCACACAAAACCATTGAAATTCCATATATAGTTAGTTGCACTAACTATATATCGTGCACCCGCAATCCACTGCTGATGATGTCACATATTACATCATTCATGACATGGTCAGTGACATCACTGATGACATCACTGATGACATCTCATTTGACATCAATGACCACATCACTGATGATATCATTCATGTGACAATACAATGCATCTCCTCACATTTTAATATAACCTCTGTTTCACCCAGTGTTAAAAAGAGAGTATAATTTTTGAAACCATTGACACACCAATACTAGTTACTACATACGCACTCACTGATTGCTACGTCTACACACACCTTCATTCATTCACCCATACAATCATTCATACATACAATCACTCATCTTTACAACACTATCATATGCACTCATACACCTATACAGACACTCACAGTCTGCCACTCATCCATGGAGTTACTCACACACCTAGTCAGTCCTGTAAAGAATCAATGACACTTCCATTTTCTTGTCTATACAGTTAAACATAGAGCACCTTACATTTTCAAACATATACTAACACATACTTACCTTCTTATACAATCATTGATACAAGTACAGATTGATCTGCACAGAGTCACACACCTCCCAGCTAGCCACACACACACTCAGTCTCCCATACAAATACTTGGGCAATCAATCAATAACCCATATAGTTACTCATATAGCTACTGATCAACACATGCAGCAGTTTACAGAACAACAGACATAATGATGCACAAATTAAGACAGTTTAGTCACTAACCCATGCAGTCAGTGAGACACATTTAATCACTCACTCATACAGTCAGTCATGCACCTACTAAATCCTTCGTCCAGACACTTACACATCCACTCATTCTTCAATATGTAAGACATATTTAAACTTTATAGAAACAAAAAATCACTGGATGTTGTTATCAGTGATGTCATCAGTGATGTCATTTGAGATGTCATCAGTGATGTCATCAGTGATGTCACTGACCATGTCATGAATGATGTAATATGTGACATCATCAGCAGTGGATTGCGGGTGCACGATATATAGTTAGTGCAACTAACTATATATGGAATTTCAATGGTTTTGTGTGAGTAAAATAAGGTTTTCTAAATGCTAATTCCTAACTATATATGGTCTATAACCTGTGGTTTTTTCAGTGAATTTTCAAGGTTTTGTAAATGCTAATTCCTAACTATATATGGTCTATAACCTATGGTTTTTTCTGTGAATATATATATATATATATATATATATATATATATATATATATATATATATATATATATATATATTACCTACTCATACACCCACTGATTCATCAATACACTTTGGTGTATGTATATATATATATATATATCACTATATATATATATATATATATATATATATATATATATATATATATATATACATACATATATATATATATATAAATCTTACCTACTGGCGGTCGCCAGTAGGTAGTTATAGTTAGGATCGTTTCCATAGGAAATCCGCAACATTCTATTGGGAATAACTTTGGCGCTGAATGAGGGATCTGCCTGTAATTTATCTCAACTTTTCCTCGCTGCACTCCGCTCCTTCCCTGAAAGTTTCGGGGGGATCTGTCAAGCGGGGGCTGAGATAAAACGGGGGCCTCAAAACGTGTTTTCCCCATGTTAATCTCCATAGGGCGGTTGGACTCACTTTTAGCCCGAACGGCTGAATGGATTTCCACCAAAGTTGGCAAAATTGTAGGGACTGGTACCCCGATGTGCCTTTGCTATGTCTCAAGATATATGCTCCAGTGGTTTTTACGAAAATTTACTTTGAAAAATATATATTGGGCTACATTGAGCTATATATATGTTAGAGCCCAAATGTAGCCCAATGTAGCCCAATGTAGCCCAAAGATGGCCACCAGAGACAAAAAAAAACAAATGTAGACCAAATATCAGCCAGATGTAGCCCAACTATAGCCCAATGACAGAATGTCCCAGAGTGTTCTAAAGAACAACTAGAGCGCTAACAGTCTTACTTATGACAAAAGTATGGCACACCTGAAGTCATCTTGATTGGAATAAAGTGTTAACACTTAAAACATTTAATTTGCAAAGGAACAAAATGAGGGGGTTCGTTTTGCCATAGAAATTATGATTAGTGCTGAAGAAAGAAAAATTAGGGCACATTTTGAGTGACTTCTCAAATCCTCTTATATTTCATTAAAAAAATTCCGATATGCAGTCTCCCAAGATGGCCACCAGAGACAAAAGAGCCCAAATGTAGCCCAAATAAAAGCCAGATGTAGCCCAACTATAGCCCAATGACAGAATGTCCCAGAGTGTTCTAAAGAACAACTAGAACGCTAACAGTCTTACTTATGACAAAAGTATGGCACACCTGAAGTCATCTTGATTGGAATAAAGTGGTAACACTTAATACATTTAATTTGAAAAGGAACAAAATGAGGGGTTTCATTTTGCCATAGAAATTTATATATATATATATATATATATATATATATATATATATATATATATATATATATATATATATATTCACTGAAAAAACATAGGTTTCACACCAGTTATAGTTAGGAATTAGCATTTAAAAAACCTATTAAATTCACTGAAAAAACTATAGGTTTCACACCAGTTATAGTTAGGTGGAAATTTTACTCGCATAAAACCATTGAAATTCCCACGTTATAGTTAGTTGGACTCACTATAACTTGCGCGTGCAATGCACTGCTGATGACGTCACATATTACATCACTCATAACATGGTCAGTGACATCACTCATGACATCACTGATGACATCTCAAATGACATCACTGATGACATCATCCAGTGAATGTGTATCTTTCTGAAAAATAAATATTTTTTATATATGTATATCTAAAGGTTGATGGAAGAATAAATGGGTAAATAAATGTCTAAATGGATGTTTTTTTTTGTGTAAAATTGATTGGTTAACTGACTTATTAAATGTATCTTAGTGAATACATATATTAGCGAGTAATGTTTAAATATTTAAATATCTGTATCTGTGTCTCACTTTGTGTATAAGTGGCTGCATGGGTTGGTGAGTAGCTACATGAGTGTGTATATGAGTTATAAGTTGTTTTTTTGAGTATCAGTATCAGTGTCTGTATGGTTCGGTGGGGGATATTACTTAGAGCACAGATGCATGAATGAGTGACTCACTATTTGTATGTATTTTGAAGACAGCATGTGTGCAAGACTGTATGGGTGGATGATTGTGTGTATGGGTGGGTTAGTGAGTATGTGTTTTTATAATTGATTGTTTAAGAGAGTAAATATGTTTCAGTTTCTGTAGAAGTATGTGTAGTGGTGTGTATATAGCAGTATAATCAAGTAAATGTTTTTTTGATAGTTTATTTGCATGTGTGAATTTGTGTGTGAGTAACTATATGGATGAGTATTAGTGTGTAACAGGATGTATAGGTGTATGAGTACATATGATGAGTAAGTACATGCATGAGTGACTATATAGAACTGTTGGTGAATGAGTGGATGTGTATGTAGATGTTGGAATTACCTAATAAGTTGTTGTAATTGGTATTGGTTTCTCCTTTTTGTAAGAACATTTTAGTTTCTATTTTTGAATGTGTGTGTCAAAGGTTATTTTATGCTGATAGGAGGTCTGCCACTTTGTCACAAGGATGTTGTCATCAGTGATGTCATTTGAGATGTCATCAGTGATGTCATGAGTGATGTCACTGACCATGTCATGAGTGATGTAATATGTGACGTCATCAGCAGTGCATTGCACGCGCAAGTTATAGTGAGTCCAACTAACTATAACGTGGGAATTTGAATGGTTTTATGCGAGTAAAATTTCCACCTAACTATAACTGGTGTGAAACCTATGGTTTTTTCAGTGAATTTAATATATATATATATATATATATATATATATATATATATATATATATATATATATATATATATATATAAATCAACAGACAGGGTCCTTCCGGGATCCCGCTCCCGTGGTCAGGTGGCGCGTTATCGGCAAACCCATATGCCAAAAAATTAATTTTCAATCCACAGAATGCTTATAAGCATTACGCGCACTCGGTAGTACAGATGCAAATTCTTTATTCTCAAGAAACGTTACGCGTTTCGACACCCAGTGTGTCTTGCTCACACGTTACCTAACACAACAAGCAAAATGTTGTGTTAGGTAACGTGTGAGCAAGTCACACTGGGTGTCGAAACGCGTAACGTTTCTTGAGAATAAAGAATTTGCATCTGTACTACCGAGTGCGCGTAATGCTTATAAGCATACTGTGGATTGAAAATATATATATATACATACACTGCCACGACCACCAGACAATTCATGAGGGAATCACACTGCCTTAGGCACTGTATAGAGGTAACTTGGCGGTTTCTAGTGTTAGAAACCGCCACAGCCGATCCACGGCAAGATTTAATAGGAATGTGCCGCCTATCAGGCGATCAAACACTGTTCCCTAAAGCCAATGTTTTAAGAAAATTATATATGTTGCATGAGTAAGACGATATCGTCTAAGATCTTTAAAATTTTAATTATTGAAACATGAATGTCATGTATCTATTAAATGTGGTTTACTCGATATTTGCAACTGCTTATACAAAGCTTAATAACGGTTTTGGCATTTTCGGATGTTTTGGGTTAGCCGATTCACGGCATTATGTAAAATCACCTTAAGTTTGGAATTAATGTTTGAAAGCGCTAATAACATTGAATGTGGATCAATTCCTGTTTGTTTTTTGGATTTTCCAATATGGCGCTCATGTGAATGTTGACGGAGCAGTCCTACCTCACTTTCTCTCATGAAATCGCACACTGCACTTTAAAAATGGCTCCTGTGCAACACTCGTGTTGACACATTGATAAAGGGCTTGCCCCGAAACGCGTCTGTGAGGAGCGCTTGCAAATAAAGGAGGCAACTGACGAATATACACCCTGCGAGTGCTGTGTCCTTTTTCCCGGCTGGGGGAGGAGGCTTGGAGCAGTATTGATACACGGCGTACCAACCGTGTTTGCGGCACCCACCCTAGTGCCCCGTCACTTTGGTACAGAGGAGCGTGAATATATATATATATATATATATATATATATATATATATATATATATATATATATATATATTCACTGAAAAAACAATAGGTTTCACACCAGTTATAGTTAGCTGGAAATTTTACTCGCATAAAACCAATGAAATTCCCACGTTATAGTTAGTTGGACTCACTATAACTTGCGCGTGCAATGCACTGCTGATGACGTCACATATTACATCACTCATGACATGGTCAGTGACATCACTCATGACATCACTGATGACACCATCCAGTGAATGTGTGTATTTTAAAAAAATAAATATGTGTTATATATGTATATGTAAAAGTTGATGGAAGAATAAATGTTTAAATAAGTGTTTACATGGATGGTTTTTTATAAAAATAATTGATTGGTTAACTGGTTTATTAAGTGTATCTTAGTGAATACATATATTAGAGAGTAATGTTTAATTATTTAAATATATGTATTAGTGTTTCACTTTGTGTATAAGTGGCTGCATGGGTTGGTGAGTAGCTACATGTGTAGGTATATGGGTTATTAGATGTTTTTCTTAGTATCAGTATGAGTTTTGTTATGGTTTCGTAGAGGTATCACTTAGCACATAGATGCATGAATGACTGACTCTCTCTTTGTATGTGTTTTGAAGACAGCATATGTGCAGGACTGTATGGGTGGATGACTGTGTATATGTGTGTGTTACTGAGTAAATGAGTGTCTCACTAATTTCTTTATCAGTAACTACATATGTTTTAATCTAGTGTATATGAATATTAATGTATATAAGTGAGTATATCTGAGAGTAAGAGATTGTAAGAGTTCCTATTTAAATTAGTATGTGTTTATATAAGTGATTGTTTAAGAGAGTAAGTATGTGTAAGTTTTTTTTGAAGTAAAGTGGTAGTGTGTGTATAGCTGTATATGCAAATAAATGGATGTTCAATAGTTTATTTGCATGTGTGAGTATGTGTGTGAGTAACTTTTGGATGACTGTCGGTGTGTAACAGGATGTATAGGTGTATCACTACATATGATGAGTGAGTATATAGAACTGTTGGTGAATCAGTGCATGTGTATATAGATGGTGGAATTATTCAATTGGTTGTAGTAACTGGTATGGGTATCTCCATTTTTTTGAAAATGTTAGTTTTTATTTTTGAATATGTGTTTCAAGGGTTACATTTCAGTGAACGGAGGTCTGTCACTCTGTCACAAGGATGGTGTCATCAGTGATGTCATGAGTGATGTCACTGACCATGTTATGAGTGATGTAATATGTGACGTCATCAGCAGTGCATTGCACGCGCAAGTTATAGTGAGTCCAACTAACTATAACATGGGAATTTCATTGGTTTTATGCGAGTAAAATTTCCAGCTAACTATAACTGGTGTGAAACCTATGGTTTTTTCAGTGAATTTAATAGGTTTTTTAAATGCTAATTCCTAACTATAACTGGTGTGAAACCTATGGTTTTTTCAGTGAATTTCAATGGTTTTTTAATAGCAAATCTTTATAGGTATAGAAAGTGAAAAATTTTAAAAAGAATTTTATATTGTATAAATATGTTTTATTTTTAACCCGGGGCCGCTCCCGGGGCGCGTACCGGTGAACGCACGGGTAAGCGCAATATTACGGCGCGCCCTGGGGCGCGTACCGGGGAGCGTCCCGGGAGCGCTATTGCCGCGAATGAAAACAACATCGTGACGTATCACGTACACGCATGATGCGTCATATGACGCATAGCGTAATCGCAACCGAAAGCACGCGATCGCATACGATCGCGAAACGTCCTGTCGCGCTTACGCTACGCACCCGCGGGCGCGCCCCGGAGCGCGACTACGGGCGCGCCCCGGAGCGTGACTACGGGCGCGCCCTGGGGCGCGTAGCGTAAGTGCGTCGGGTCATGTGACTTGAAAATAACACTTTCTATTGGTGCAGAACAGTTTTGGTTTCTAAATGAGTAATGCCTGGGTCTTGTGACCAGCCTGGGTCTTGTGACCTGAAAATACCACTTTCTATTGGTGCAGAACAGTTTTGGTTTCCAAATGAGTAAAGCCTTGGTCTTGTGACCTGAAAATGACACTTCTGATTGGTTCAGCACAGTTTTTTTTCCAAATGATAAAAAAACCCACCTTTCTTCCTTACTCTGACTTTGTCCTTTGACTGAGGGAGACCTGTTTCATCTACAGAGACAATTCTTTTCTACTTTGAAATGGCTACTGTAGCAGCAACAGCTGTAGCATCTGTACCACCACCACCACCACCACCAAGAGGACCACCACAACAATACATTGGTGGTGAAGAAGAGGAGGAGTAGGAAGATGAAGATGAGGAGGGGAGCAGATGGTTGCCTGAAGAAAATAACCCATACAAGCCAAAAGAACACATTGTATGGGAATTTTTTTCACTTCCAGAGGGGAAGAAAAAAGTTAATGCGGCCAAGGTAACATGTCGAATCTGTGGTGCAGAACTCTCAAGGGGCAATCCAGATAAAAAATATTCATTTGGTAATCATACCATGATTCGGCATATGACCCGGAAACATCCTGCTAACTATTCTCGTGCAGAGATCAGGGAACTGGCCAGTCACCTCCCCCAGTGTTCAAGGACCAGCTCCAAAAGAAAGGAACCCAGTCAATCAGGACCAGAAACATTAGAGGTGATGCCTTGTATCCAGGAACGATTTGGTGATTTTAAAGTCACTTGTACTGGATGTGGCAAGCTTATGTCCTATGGGGAAAAGAGTATGAAGCTCATTGTCCTTGCTGGTGACAATCACGATTGCCCCCAAAAAAAGAAGTAATTTTTTCAGTTTTTTGTTTTTTGCTCCAGTTGAGCCATTTTCAATTCCCTTTCTCTTTGTTTCTTCCCATAAAAAATACAAAAAAATTGAAAACTGTTTTTGAAAAGCCAAAAAAAGTACAAAATGTTCAAAAAACAATAAAAAAAATATAAAACAACAAAAAGAAGAAAAAAAACAGTTCTTTTTAGAACTACTTTTCATATATAACATTAAACCTATATTTTTAATGAATCTCTGTCAATTTTTTTTTGTTAGGGTACGCGTACCGGGGCGCGTCTCCCAAAAATAGAAAAAAAAAATTAATGAAGGAGTTAGCATGAGGGAAGAACACAAAGAGAGTAATGTTAAGAGAAAGAGAGCTACAGGATGAACACATAGTGATTGTTTATTACATAGTAAACAATAGAGAAGGTGTAATTGGGTGAAAGTGAGAAAAGTAAAATGACTAAAGGAGCGAAAGAAAGGAAGAGAGAGGAAGAACACTAAAGTAGAGATAGTGGGAGAATGTGACTGGCTGTTTAAAAAAAAAGAAAGGACAGTAAAAAATGGGGAATGAAGGGTAGTGGCGGAACCGGGATAAATGAAGAACGATGAGGGAAAGTGAGAAAAGACCAGGTAGTATAAGTAAAGAGGGGTGAAAGAGGCGGAAAAATTGAATTAGGATAAGACATGGGGAGTGAGAAAGAGAAAGGACAAAGAGAGTAAAGGAAACAGTACCTGAATGGGCTTAAGTGAAGCAGCAAAGAAAGATAAGTAATGCAGTGTGTGTGACTTATAGGGAGTCAGTGGGTGTAGGTCGGGGTGTGGGTGTGTAAGGTGTGTCTGTGGGTGTGGCTGTGTGGGGCGTTTCGGTGTGGGTGGAGGTGAGGGTGTGTGAAATATGTGTGAGGAGTGTATGAGTGTGGGGTGTATATGTGTTCGATGTATGTGTGTGTATGGAATGTGTGTGTGTGTTTGAGGTGTGTGTGTGTGGGAAGATTTTTTCTGTGTATGAGGTGTGGGTGTGGTGTGTGTGTGTGGGGTGTATGTTAGAGGTGTGTGTATGTGTTAGGAGGAGGATGAGGTGTATGTGTAGGAGTAAGGTAAATAATTAAGAAAAAGAGAATGAGAGAAGAAGCAAAGGAAGGGAACAGAGGGTAAGTGAAGTAAAGAATAGGGATTGAAAGAAGTTGAATATGAGAGGGAAAATAGGGAAAGGGGAGTAAACATGTAGAATAAGAATAAGTAAGGGAAGCACAGTAAAGACACAGGAGTGAGGTTGATTGAGAAAATGTTAGTGAGCTTAAAGCAAAGTGTGATGACAAACTACATTTTTTTAGTTATACTTACCATATAATAAATGTAACTTTAAATAATTGTTTTACTACACTTTGTATCTGTGAAAGAGAGAAGAAAAAGAAAAAATAAGTTATAATTAGTAAAATATACAAATGAAGAGGTTAAAAATCATAACACTCTATTTAGAAATAAAGTAAGAGTGAAGGACACAGAAAGGGAAATAAAGTAAGGTAGATGAATAAAAAGAGATAAAAAGAAATAGAATGAGAGCAAATTACTAAAAGTAAGGCATATAGATTCACTGACACAGAGGAAGAGAAGAACAGAGAAATGAACTGAAGGTAAGAAAGATACTAAAACAATGTGAGTTAGCAAAACTAAATCTGGAAACAGTAGTAAGTAAAAAGATAATGACTGAGACAGAAAACAGTCTAATTAAGGATGCATTTAGAAGAATGAGGAATAGAAGATAACTAAGAGTAAGTGAAGAACAGTCATAGAGTGAAAGGATGAAGGAAGAGATGATAATATACAACGATTGAGGGAAATGGACTGAGGAAGTTAGTAGATAGACACACTAAAACTGAGTGAGATGGAGTACAATGAGTGAGAAAAGGAAATGAGTAAGGGAGCAAAAAAAGGAAAGAGAGGAGAATACGACTAAAACAGTGGTACTGAGAGAAAATAATTTGGTGATGAAAGTAAAGAGAAGGACATTGAAAATGAGGGATCGTAATAGAACCACAGTAAAAGAAATGGGATGAAGAACAATGAGAGAGGAGCAGTGAAGTTGTTGTAAAAGAAATGATAGAAGGTAGATAAACACAGGTGAACATAAGACAAGGAGAGTGAGGCACTGAGGACATAGAAGTAGTGAACGAAAAATAAAGAGAAGAGGTCAAAAGTAAGGAGCAAACAAAGATAAGCAAGGGAGAGTGGGTGATTTATAGCGATAGAGTGCAATAATACTGCTGAGTGAGTAAACAGAAATTACTAAAACAGCAAAGGAGGAAAATACGGAAAAGGGAAGTAAAGCAGAGAGACTGAAAGCTGAAAAATTATGCAAGGGAGAGAGGGGATGCAGACAGTTGAAATGAGAATGAAGGGTTGTCAAAGAAGTAGAGTAAAGGAACGGGGGTTATAGAGAGTGAGAGAAAGACATTATAAGTGAGTAAAAAGAGCTGAAAGAGGATGGAAAAGGAAAGTGAGCGTCAGAGAATGGGAATACAATTTAATTTACACAATCCTAAGTATAGAATAACTTCTACAACATGTTACATAGTTTAATTTTGCTGTTCTCAGAATATATTGAATTTCACTTAAAACAGTGAGTTCAAATTACTCATCATCTCACAGCGGGAAAAAAAAACCACAATCTAAAAGATTGTGTTTTAAAAAAAACCTTAGATACTGACAAATGACAAATGTACGCTAATCTTTGATTGACTTACTTTTCCTTGAGGCCAAATAGTATATCATGGAGGTCCTTTTCTCGTTGCAAAGTACTTTGCTGTTCACTTAAAAATCCATTTCATCGACTTTCTAAAAGAAAAGCTCCAAGAACATCTGAAATATTTTCAATATTTACATATACTCCTTTTTTCAGTCATGACTCTTTACTCATTCCTGCACCTTTCCATTTGGCCAAATAGTGTCAGATGTATGAGTATATTTTGAAATTAATTCTCAGACACTCTGAAATGACCTTTTTCCCGACGTTCTGAAATAAAGCACTACAACATTTTCACAATATTTAAGTATTTCTAAAACCATCTCTGACTCACTCATGTTCATCATTTTGTATAATACTAATATTAATAACTATGAGATCCACTTACAGTACCTATATGACAAGTCATTTTTTTATATTGCCTGGATCCATTTTACTCAGAATATATTTTTAAACAGCAAAATAACCTTTATTAACTACTCCCGTCTTCATAGGCCAATTACTTTTACCAACATTTTGGCTGTAAAAACACTAGGTATGAATTTATAAAGCCAAAAGGCAAACGTTGTTTGAAAGTCAAATGAGTGTCATTACATTGGGTCCAACCTTTAGAAGTTTTTAAATAGCATGTGTAATGCCCTGATGTTGTAGAAGGACCGTCATGAAAAATAATAGCTACAGTTGTAAAGGTTCTTCATGATATCGATAACTGAGAAGCCACGAAATTTTTAATAGAAGTTGTCAATTTAGTTCCATCAGGTCTACATCGTTGGAACATTAAAATGACATAGTGACCATAATTTTGTAGAAATAATGTGGACAGCATTGCAGACTTACATTGGGTACACACCATATTGTGATCCGCTGCTTTAACTAGATTATTAAAAGGCACTGATTTGCAGTCTGGTAAAGTCAAATATATAAATCTTTCAGAGTCTATTCTAGTAGTACTTGATAAAGCACAGTTATCACAGTCATGTTGCCATTGATAAGAAAGGTTAAAAAGATTTTTTATATCTACTCCTTCATCTTGCACTACATCAAACATATACATTAACAATTCCTGACAATCCTGCTGAATATTCTGTGAAAATTGATTTTGACCTGAACATCTGTCTAGAAGATTTCTAATTTCTGAAACACTTTCTATTTTTGCTCTATCACTACTACATTTCTCTAACACAGAATTCAATAAACAGCACAATGTTTGTTCCCGATTTTCGACAATCTGTTTTTGTAAATTTTTAAGAAAAAAAACAACATTAACTACTACATTAGCATAGCAGTTGACACCAGAACTGTTTTCAAACTGAAATCCAACAACATCTTCAACAGAATCCTTTTTCTTTCTCTTTACAATTACACTTTTATCTACTTTTTGCCTTTTTGCTGATACCGCACTGCAATTACTCTCATTTCTTCTTTTTCGGCCTACTACACGTTTTTCAATCAGAGGATATTGAGGCAAATGTGGAGCATACTCTCTTCTTAACCTATTGTATTCTTTAACACAATCTAGATCTGCACAAATCTTTGTTTAATCACACTCAATCAAGTACAATCCTGATAAAGCTCTGACTCGTGATAATGCCACATATGCCATACCCTCTTTAAACACAGAACTTCCAATGTTCACCAAAGCGCTATCTACACTTAAACCTTGAGACTTATGAATTGTCACCGCATATGCCAAACAAATAGGAAACTGTTTTCGGCGAACATATAAGTCTTTCACGAGCAAAAATCTAGCTGAACAACGACAAATTTGTTCTATTTCATCAATGCCATCAAATTTAATTTTTTAAATTTCAATTCCATCTCTATTTTTGTAATTCACAAAACCAACAACATGACCCATTGCTCCATTTACCAGACCTCTTTCAACATTTAAATTCCTTCTCAAAATGATACGACAATTTAAACACACATTCAGAGTCTTTTCAAAACCAGCAGTTTTAGATATAGTCTTCTCTAATGAATCCAATTTTGATTTCAAATTTTCAGACACAATAATTGTTGCTCCCATATGCTCTATTTTATCTGTAGCTTCCAGTTTCACTATCTCTTCATTTTCTAACTGTAACATTTTGTTGTTGAACATGGAACATTCTTTCAGAGTTGACATCAAACATATGCCAGATTTCTTCTCGTTAATTTTCTTAAAAATATTCTCTGGAAGAATGTTTTCATTTGGGTACAAATTTGAAATTAATCGGCCATGTAAAGCTTCTTTCCCTTGCTGACTTACTTTTCCGATTCTTACATCTTGTAAAATATTTTTATAATCTTCATCCTTTGCCTGCCGCATATTTTCAAGCAGTTCTGTATATTTGAAGTTTAACCATATATTAACGTTTCCAATGCTTCCTAAGCACTTCCTGGTATCTTCATGCGTGAGCATTTTGAACACAGGTTGTCCTTTCACTGCAGTCAACTGCAGAAGATCTCCAAAAACAATAATATGTTTTCCTACAAATAAGACATCATAGTCTGTTCTAAGAAATTTCTTGCATTCTCAAATGCACAAAAGCAAGCATTATATTTGACACCATGCTTACTTCATCAATGATAAGAAGTTTCATTTTCTTCAGGACTCTCGAAACTTCGGAACACGCATCTCCAGATAGCTTGTGATACTCCAATTTGTTATCATGCTCCCCTGGCAGCATCAGTAAACGATGTAAAGTAATCCCTTTAATGTTATGTGCAGCCAGCCCAGTTGGAGCGGTAACAACACAAGACAGCGGTGATTCAGTCCTTTTCTGCAGATAACTTGCAATTGCTTTAATCAGAAAACTTTTTCCAGTTCCCGCTTCTCCACTCACGTACAGTTGGACAGGCTTAAATGATGTACATGAGCACTCTTTTTTCTCATGACTGAATCCATGTTCAATCTGTTCTGTGACTTCGTCAGATATCTGTTTCTGCTCAAGGTTTAGTTGTTTCACCAAATCTTCTAAGTTAACTTCATCATCTTGAGCTTGTTCCATAGCTCGTTCCACCTCATCCATGGCAGTGGCAGCTTCATTTTGAATAATTGGTCCTCCAAGTGGATCCTGACTCAATGAAGCAGAACTCTGACTGTCTTGAGAACTGTCTCTAGCAACCTCTGCAGCAATTGTGGCTTCTTGCTCTATTTCTTCATTCAACATTTGCAGATAATTTGGAAAAACAGGACATTCTATGGTATCCTTGGTTGCATTAAAAGAATCTTCGTAACAGAGAAAATCTCCAAGTAGTTCCTCTTCTGTACGCCATGGCTTAAAGAGTTGCAAAAGAGCTAAATAGTAAAATTCCCTTTTCTCTGGATTTTCGCAACTCAATTTTCGATGATTAATCAAATGGCCTTTTTTCTGTCTCACTAGACATCCTTCACACCCAATGATAGCATATATTCCATTGTTAATATCTTCTCTGATGGTTCTCTTATAAATATAGTTGTGCAGAACTTCATACAAACAACTGTTCTCAAGATGACTACTGGAGTGGAGTGGTGTGGCTCACTGGTTAGAGGCGGCAGACCCGGAGGCAGAGGTCGGCCTGGGACCAGGGTTCGATTCCGATGCGGCAGGGTCTTGGGCCATGGTCAGCGGACTCAATAATTCTTGCCTCGCTGCCTACTCCAACCATGGGTCCCACTCAGCAACTCTGGGCAATAGCTTGCTTAATCTCTACTAACGGCCCCATCAGCGCCGGGGATGCTTGTCTTCACCTTGGAGATGCCCAGGAGGGACCATCTCACAGGGAAAGCCAGGATGGGTTCCCCAGCGTTATACAGCGCCGGGTCGCCCCTTTGCTGGGGCAGCTGTGCGCTTTACAAGTATACAACATTTAACATTTAACATTCTATTTGGATAGTATGTATCCAACATGTTGGTCTTCAAAATATCTGTACTTTCTGGTTCTTTCTCCGCCAAATACTCTATTTCTTGTACAGATTTCAAAACTCGATTTCGTGTTGCAGCAAGACCTAGACTCACACAAATGATGGTTCTAGATTTGGCATAAAGACTTGCTGACGACAATCGATCAGAACATTCATATGCTCCAATTTCTCGATGAGACAACATCTTCAGACTGTAACTGTATAATTTCTTGCTTGGGCTCTATTCATGTGAAATGTCCTCCCACATTTCCTTCAGTTCTGTCTTTTCTTTTTTTGTGATGTAAGACGTCACATATCGAGCCACAGCAATAGAGTTGTCAGCAACGAATTGAATATCCATGTTAGCATTCCACATGGACAAAATCACTGGGTTGTAGTCGTTGATGTACTTGGACTCTTCGTTTCTTTTTAAATTGTATGTATTTTTGGGTGATTTCCTCGTAACACTATGTCGCAGAGAACACATTAAATTATTTACTCTTCCTTTAGAAATCACTGGTCGTGGAAAGCCGAAACGACATTTTGTGTAGAACTTGTCCTTGTTTCTGAATTTTCGACGACAGTACTTTCCACAACGATGGGATTGAAAGCGTAAAACTTGTTGCCTTAAACTGTTTTCTTCGGTAGTTTTCGGAACAGCACATGTTGAATACTCTTCAATGAAGCTCATCACTGTCTCATCCGAATCTGTTCCAAATTTGGGTGCATCTTTAATCCATAACAACATATGTATGTGAGGAGCACCTCTCGCTTGATACTCCTTTCTCCAAAAGAAATCCAAAACCTCTCCAAGGGGAGGATTTTTTTTGTTGGTAATAAAAGACATCATAGCTTCAAATCTATGATTGAAATATCTGCATACATTCACTGGATCCAAAGAACACAGTTCTCCAGGTGTTTTGAATTCTATATTTTGTATATTTGCATTTGCCTCTCGTAGAAATTGAAGTAAGTCGTCCCATGCATACTCGGCACAGCTAAGAGTGAGGAACCATGTAGGAGTTCCTAAGTTTCTTAGCATACATTTCAATTCCCCATGACGACGGTACCAATACTCGTTTGTACCATTGCAGATTCACTTTCTCCATAAAGTCCCTCGCCGAAACATTTTGCAGATGTGCTCCACTTTTCAGTATATGGTTTACTGCATAAGAAAGCCCAGACAAGTCACTTTCATACAGTAGATGAAACAAATAGGGAATGCATTGACGAAACCTTGGATCTTCAGCATATAATCTTACAGTTCGATATTCAGATGCAGGAATTTGAAGTGGTCGATCGTCATATCGTCCACCTCGACCTGTTGGAAATAGCTGTGGAAAAAAACGAGCTTCCAAACTTTCTTCCCATACACTAACGGGACTTCCTGTTGCTGCTTTCATTTGAAACAATTCAATTGCATTCCCCATTACTTCTTTGGAATGCAAAGGATGAACAGTATAATGTTCATATATTTCTTCACTTCTAGACACATCAACTTTTTCAATTTGGCCGCCTGAACAATCACTGTCTTCATCTGCAGCTGTTTACTCTGCTGCAACAGATACATCTTTGTAAAACTCATTGTTTTTGACTAAATACAACGTTGCCTTTTTGACTTTCCTAACATCCACTAAATCTTGCCAGATTTTTTTACTCTTTGTCGGAACCCTATTAACTAGAATAACTAAAGGTTCCTCTTCTACTTTTTCTATACCAATTGTATCAATATTTTTTTTGAAATCTAGAGGCAAATAAACAACTCTTCCCTTTAATCCTCTTTGCAAATCTGTAGGAGGCAATTTCCCTATCTTAGGCTCCATACGAACAATTGCCTGAAAAGGATGGACACATTGAATCAAAATAGACTCATATGTATTTAAATCCATCAATTCACGGGGAATGTCTACCAACTCCAGATTATTATGAACAGCTCTAGCAGGCATTCTGTTTTGATTTAATTTATCATAACAATATTTACAAATACGCTAATCAGAACTCAAATCAAAACAATTCTCCACCCACAAATAAGTTGCAAAATCCTTTCACTCATAATTATTCATCTTTTCACTTTTTACGTATAAATCAACTAATCTAATGGGGGGCGTGGCCTGGAGCCGTCGATGGTGGACGTGTAGTTCCCCAGCTCCGTCCTTAGCCCTGTAATACTAGCTGATTATCCTGCATTCCCCTACCTGCAGCCCACCTGATCCCTACCTGGATTGTCTCTGGGGGCGTGCGGCGTGGAGCGGTGCGACTCTCCACCTGGCAGTCCGCTCCTCCGGCGAGTTCGGAAGACGGAGCCTGTTGCGGCCTGTGAGACGCCGTGAAGCCCCGGCCTCGCGTGACTGGCCTGGCCGGCCTACCCCCTGCCCTCTTCGCGGTCCAGTCGGACCAGGGCTTGGACTCCTGCATTGTTCCCAATCGGGGCTACGGTGAGTGGGGTGGTCCCCTACGTGGTCCTGGGACCCCGCTGCCCTCCGGCCCGGCTGCTTCGCAGTGGCCTGACTGCCTGCCGCGGTGACCTGCGGGACGCGGGAATACTCTTGGGCTGTCCTCCCCCCGCCCGCAGAGATACCGGGACCCCGGCGCTTCACCGCGGGGCCGCACACAGACGGGCAGACAACCTGTGGGATCTACTGCCGCCACCACGAGCCCAGCCCTGTCCATAGCGGGCTTTCCGACTTTCCTTGCCAGGCCGGCCTGACAACATTGCGGTCCTGCGCCATCTTGTCCGCGACGAGTCCCCCCTGGAACATAGCGCTCTTGCTCTGCCTGCCCCTGGACCACTGGCCAGAGACCCTGGGCGTCCTGCTCAGAGTGACGAGCACTACCAGCACGCAGTCCTCAGGTACAGAGACCAGAAGTGGGGAAGGACGCATAGCGCTTTGACGCCTTTTACTGAGCGCTGCGGCCCTGACTCGTGCCACGCTACCAGCGGATGCGAATAGCTCTACAGTGCACTGGACCCCGCCATTTCTCCCACACCTCTGGCTCGGTGGCGCTGGGACTATAACTGCTTGAGGGACTACCGAGGCGCACCTGCCCATCCCCGGCGTTGTGACACCGAGTTGTTACTCGGTACTGCGACTACCAGCCCTGGGGTCTTCGCTACTTTCACCTCAGCCCAACACGAGGTGGTCCCTCCATAACCACTGCTAGACACCTGCCAGGACTGCAGCGGACTGCTGCACACACTACAGCGCCACCCTGCTCACAAGATCCATGGGCAGGCACAGGGACAAACCCCGGGCCCAGGGCGCACAGATGGACGCGCAATCAACGGGCTCGGACGACCCACTGGCCTCCTCCAACATGGAAGTCATTCCGCCGACTGGTAAGGGATCACAGGACGCCAAGCTGGATCTGATACTGAATGAGATACGCGCGACGCGAGAGGCGCTTGAAACGCGCATGGACACCATGGCGACTGGGCTGTCTCTGCTGAAGGCTGATCATAACAAGTTGGCGGACAGGGTGGCGGAGCACAAAATAGCGCTCGACGACCTGATCCCGCAGCAGACGGAACATTCCGCGAAATTGGAAAACGTGGAGAAACAGCTGAAGAGACTCTGGGATAGGGTGGACGATGCAGAAGGACGTGCCCGCCGCAACAACGTCCGCATCCTGGGCATTCCGGAGAGAAGCGAGGGAAGGGACCCCACGCGATTCGTGGAAGATTGGCTGCGGAAGCTGGTGGGCCAGAGAGACCTCACCGCCCTCTACAGTGTGGAACGAGCTCACAGAGTGCCATCGAAGCCCCCACAGCCGGGGGCGCCTCCTCGCCCCCTGATAGCTCGTCTCCTCCACTTCAGAGACCGAGACACAGTCCTCCGAGCAGCCAGGGAGGAAGCACCGATACGCTTCGAGGATGCGAATATATCGGTCTACCCTGATTTCACTCCCACTGTGCAGCGGGCCAGGTCCACCTTCCTCGGGGTGAAACGTAATTTACGGGACAGGAACATGAAATATGCCCTTTTGTTCCCTGCTCGGCTCAAAATCCTGCATAACAATAGGTCCCATTTTTTCGACTCGCCAGAGGAGGCAGCGGAATGGATGGAGGTCACCCTGTCCCCGCCGACATCGCAGGACCCGCTCACAGGCCACCGAGGGGGCTCCCGCAGGAGCTCGCCGGGACGACGGAACACCACTCACAGTCCCGACCACCATTCCTCCCATGGAACATCGACAGTGGTGCATCCCCTTGGACACACAGCCGTGGACCACTCTTCGACTTCGCCGCGACGGCGTCTCACTGAAGCGGCGCTGGCCGCCCACGACGCGGGAGCACCCGGAGACAGACTCACCGACACCACCGACACCCGCACTGAGGTATCTGGCTCAGTTGACAGCTTACAGCTCTACCCAAAGATCACAGCCCAGATGGCGGCGGAGTTCTGAGACGCGAAGCAATTGATCCTCTCCGGGTGGTAACGTATGACTATTCCCCCCTCCTACACGTATGGTGGGTTGCATGTGTGGCGGCCCATACTCTTGTGGGCTTTCAAACTCACGCAGATCGTTCTGTGCCGTACGACGGAGGCCTACCACCCCCGGTATGCACACGAACTTGACTGACTTGTGCCCACGTTGGGCATCATGGTTTGGCTCCTGGGTACGTTGGCTCAGGGACCCTTTTGTTCAGGGGTTAAATGTTTGCGAGACACTCTCATTTTTATGTATAACAAGACATGTGGGGTCACCCAGGAGATTCGAATTACTGTACCACACGAAGGGTGATGGGGCCTCTTAACAATTACCAATTGTGCACCTGGAATGTGCGGGGCATGGGATCAGTGCACAAGCGACATCGGATCCTGGCACAGCTTAACCGCAGGGGGACGCAGATTGCTTGTTTGCAGGAGACACATTTGAACGCTGCTGAAGCGGTGAAGCTGCGAAAGAAGTGGAGAGGGCAACTTTTTTCCACCTCATATTCTGCATTCTCTAGGGGGGCGGCGATTTGGCTACGTGGCTCACTTCCATTCCAGATGTTAGAGCAACGGATTGATCGGGAGGGTCGCTATGTGTTTGTGCGGGGACTATTGGATGGGGAGGCGGTTGTCATTGGATGTGTATACTCACCTAATGTAAACCAGTCGGACTTCTTGCAAACTGTCAATGAGGTGATTGCGGGTTGGGCTGATCTTCGCTGGTTCATCGGGGGCGATTTCAATGCTGTTCTTGATGTTGGGCTAGATAGATCACATCCCCCATTACAGGCTACCGAGAGCAGGAAACAGGCAGACGCGCTTGCGAGTTGGGCTGAGGGCTGGGACTTGGCGGATGTGTGGCGAAGCGTACACCCTATGGACAGGGAATACACCTTTTACTCCCCCCCCCATCAGCTTCATACCAGAATTGACCACGTTTTTTGCTCCCGCTCCCTTCTGACATTGATTGTCCAGACCCAACACATGGGGAAAACCCTGTCGGACCACAACCCCGTGGAGGTTATATGGCAGTGGGGTAGACGACTGGCTCCCATCCCGACTTGGCGACTGTCTCCTGATCTCCTTGAGGATTCGGTCTTCCGGTCCTCCCTGTCCGATACTATTGACACCTTTTTCTCCACAAATGCACACACAGCTAGCTCCCGACAGATAGAATGGGACACTTTCAAAGTCTGTCTTAGGGGGGCTGCCATGGCCACTAGAGTGGGGAGGAGAAGTGAGGTGATTGGCCGACTGAAAGAGGTGTAGGGCTCCCTTGCGTCCCTGGAGAATGAGGCAGCGGGCACCAATGTTCCCTTTACACCACTGCAAGAAGCACATATTAGACACGCTGAGCTACTGGAAGACCTGCGGCTTATAGACTACAGGGAATACACGAATAGGCAACACTCACAGGCAGACCGAGCCGGCCCCCTCCTGGCCCGACTATTGCGGGACTCCCCGATCAGCCAACCCATTTTGAGGGTCTTGGACCAATCTGGCCGTCCAGCTACCACCCAAATGGGGATTAATACAGCGTTCCAGGAGTATTACGCTTTACTGTACGATCCCCCGCAGCCCATGTCAGCGCCCGCCCTTGAGGCCTTCATGGAAGGTTTAGCTCTACCACAACTTACTGCCACCCAGCAGGACGACTTGAAACGTGCGGTTTCAGTGGCGGAAATTAGGCAGGCGATACGTGCCCTTCTGAGGGGTAAGACCCCTGGCACGGATGGCCTCCCGGCTGAATTTTACGCGACATTTATTGAAGTCCTGGCGCCCCGATTGCACACTGTTTATTCGGAGGCCCTGCGTACTTCCTCTCTACCGCAATCATCCATGCAAGCGTTGATTACTTCCCTCCTGAAGCCGGCCAAGGATGGTCTACAGCTGGCCGATTACAGACCCCTGTCCCTTCTCAATACTGATTCTAAAATATTGAGCAAGGTACTAGCGTCCCGGCTCGTTCAGTATGTGCCTCAGCTGGTCCACCCGGATCAGTGTGGTTTTGTAACGGGCCGCAATACGGCCATGAACCTTAGGCGCCTGGCCCAGCTCATGCTCGGAGAGAATGAGATCATGGACTCCGAAGGCTGCATATCTCTGGACTTGAAACAAGCGTTCGACTCATTGAGGTGGGACTATATGTTTTCCACTCTGGCAGGCTTCGGAATACCGCCGGAATTCCTTGCTTGGGTCAGATTGCTGTATACCACCCCCACGGCCAGAGTACGCACCTCCCATCAAATTTCAGGCCCCATTGCTATAGCGCGAGGCACCAGGCAGGGATGCCCGCTCTCTCCTCTCCTCTTCGTCCTTGCCCTAGAACCATTGCTTTGTAGACTTCGGTTGCTGGCCCCCCACTATGGTATACGACGGCATGGTACGGATCACATGGTATCTGCATATGCGGATGACCTCATATTATATTTTAGGAACCTGAGAGGCGACTTGAGCCCGGTCTCCCGGGTCTTTGAGGATTTTAGAGAAATCTCTGGCCTCACCATCAGTGCATCTAAGTCCTATGGGTTCACCTTTACAGCGGTGGACGGTTCGGCCCCCCTACCTTTTGCCCCCCATACCTTCCAGATGGCGGACACCACCTTCCGATATCTTGGGATACAGATATATAGAGAGGCGGACATGATGATAGATGGCAATTTAGGGAGGGCTATCAGGGCGTTGAAGTCACAAATTCAGTTCTGGCTGACATTGCCGCTCTCCATACCCGGCAGGGTGGCTATATCCAAGATGGTGATGCTACCCCGCCTCATCTATTACTTCACCAATCTGCCATTCCAGATCCCGGCGGTGATGTTTCGGACCCTCGACTCCCTCCTCACCGAGCTTGTGTGGGGTCGTGGCCGTCGGCGTATAGGTCTGGCCAAGCTACAGCTTCCCTCTGATTCCGGCGGTATGGGCTTGCCGGACTTCAGGGCGTATAATTATGCATGCCAGCTACAATGGCTCGCTTACTGGGTGGCGGGCCATAATCTTCATGAGATTGCTGTTTCAAAGGAAGACCACGCTAAGGGGAGAGTGCACACCTTGCTACTACCTGGCTCGGATCTACCTAGAAACGCCCCACCGCTTCTCAAACTGGCGGTTACGTACTGGCGGAAAGCAATAAAATACACATCCCCCGGGACACCTTATGCCCCCACAGTACCTCTGTTGGGAATACCTCTGGGCCTGGGCACCCTTACGTTGACCCTACTGGGGCCCTGGCATGATGCAGGTGCCGCACATGTGGGAGACCTCTATGCAGAGGGACACCTGTTATCGTTTGAGGACTTCCAGACCAAGCAGGGCATCCCCGACGGCTCCTTTCTTCTACACGCTGGTCTCCGCCATTATCTTACACGCAAATGGTCGCCGGACGGGCAGGAACCTGGTACGAACCCCCTCGTCGCAATGCTCTACCTCATGGGAACGGGTGGCCATCTGACCAGGTGGCTCACGGCTAGCATAAAAGCGGGTAGGGCACTTACACTAATACCACTGAGGGCGGCGTGGGAAACAGACATGGAGGCCGTTGCGAGACACTGAGTGGAGACGCATACTACAGTTCCCTAAAAAAGTAGCTAGGAACCCCAAATACAAGTTCATACAACTAATGCTACTGCACAGAGCTTACCTGACACCACACCGCCTCCATGTGATGTTCCCTGCATCCAAGAGCAACTGCCCCAGATGTGATACAGACGAAGCGAAACTGGTACATATGTTATGGCAATGCCCTAAACTAGGGTATTTCTGGTCCACTGTACATACCTCCCTTGAACAGGCCGGTGCTCTATCCAGGTCCCTTACACTAGAATATACAATACTGGGATTGGGGCCATCAACACGCACCAGGTCCGTGGCGACGCGCTTCTCAGATCTGGCTCTGTTACTAGCGAAGCGCGCTATCACGATCAGATGGAAATCGTCTAAACCACCTGACCCTGACCTGTGGAGGGCGGAGGTAATACGCTGGGGTAAGGCGGAGGGTGAGGCCCTACAGAGAGAGGAACGAAGGGGGCACAGGAGGACTCCGATCTCCTTGGATTGGTTCGCTATGGTGGGGGCATTTGAGGCTGACAATGCTGACGATGAAGAGGACGCGAGTGAGTAGCCACTTGTGGTACGGCTGAGCCCTACTTCACTCTTCCATGCACGGCTACAACCCACGGTGCACTACGTGGGGGTGCGAAAGACCCTGTCCCATAGTACATGCTACCATACCATATCTGTGTGTTCGAATTCTAATGTGTTAATACATTGGGCGTCGCCCACTTGTCGATTGTTACCTGATGTACCTGTTCAGAGAGTGTCGGGTGGGATTTCATGTGGGTGGAGGGAGGGTTCGGGTGTAGTTGGGACTGTTCGTTTGAAGCAGAATGAAAATGAAAATGAAAAATCTATTACACTATGACTCTTCCTATGATCTGAGCAAGCATGTATGTACCACCAAGATTGTTCATATGCTCATATATATATGGAATTGTATACATGTTGCTGCTCGAAATACTATGCTAATAAACAGATTTAAAAATAAAAATAAAAAAAAATCAACTAATCTAGTTTGATGCTTATAATGACTTCGTCGACAACACACACAAGTAAAATTCGGCCTTTCACTTGATTTCACCTTAAACCTGGTAATTTCCTGCTCAAACTTTTCTGTACTTGAAATCTGTACATTGTCTTCCACATTACCTTGAATTGGTGTGTCAATTTCTACACTATCCTCTTTTTTTTCAAAATAACAAATCTCAATTTCTTCACAAATCTTCTTCACATCTAATTCAGTTCCATGCAAAAGAGCACTGTTTAATTGTTTAAGCTTAAGTGCCGGACTTTTTGCATAATACAACATTCTCACTAATTTCCTCATTTTGGTATGATGCACTGCTAACATCCTAAAATGATGAAAAACACTCTGACAGACTTTTCTAGTGAATGGCCTTGCAAACCTGTGTTTTTTCTCACTCTGCAAGGATCTAAGTCTTGCAACAACTTCACTTTCTGCTTTAGACTTTTCTTACTATATGTACGTAAGAAATTACAAAACAAATCAATTGATTCCTGTCGCACACTACAAATACGACTACACTTCCAAGTGTACACTGGACCCTTAGTATGTCTCCCTAAAACTTCATCAGTTAACACATCTTCTGGTTCTCTAGCCACAAGTTTCTCTTTTTCAATCGGACAACCGACTTTCACTTCATACGCTCGACCACTGGTGTCAACTGCATGCACTAAATCATTCTCCTGGAAGTAACTCTCCTCATAAAAAAATGGCTCACAACTTGAACTGTGCATCCATTCTCCAGAAAAAACTTTACAAAAATTATTCCGATTAATTACTCTTTTCCATCTACTGTTTGATTTGAAAACATCAATTGTCTTGTTAAGTGTCCTAATTCTATTGATTATTAAAATAAATAATTTTTTCTTAACTTCAAAAGCCTGATCAACAATCTTCTCTACACTTTTCTTTTTCTTATAAAAAGCAGCTCTCGGTTTACCTTTCCTAATGTTTTTTAACAAATTTAAAACCACCCTATTGCGAAACATTCGTTTACGAATGTCTCTAAACTGATTCTGCCTTCTATTCCTATACATATTATTCTCTCCTGCTCCAGTTGTATGATTCTTTGAGGTTCTCTCCTTCCTTTTCAAATTTACTCTCTCATTCTCTTTTTCTACATGCTGTCCATCATTTTTTTTTTAAAGTACATATGTTCCGTATAAAAGACTTAGTTGTCTTACCAGGAGCTTGGTTCCTGTTTTTTGAAGTATTTTTTGTGGAAGAGTGCTGTAATTCCGTTGCTGTTTTTGATTTTTGTCGGTTACGTTGTTTTCTTGTCCTTTCCCTTGTGGGCATGTTTGCTTACTCTTGAAATCTTGATTTCAATCTGTGTTAAAAAAAAAATAGCACATTATAGACCACTATTACCAAACAACAAAGCAATGACAAAAAGCAAACGATCTATTCAGGGTTACAGATCAGGTGAGGATTCTCCAGGGGTGCACAAAAGGTGAGGCCTGTACTGAAGAGTATAGTGGAAGACAGCTCTGTCCACAGGTACAAAGAAGATGAGACCTGTGTCTAAGTCCACTGCACTCTTATACACAGGCTTCACCACCTATACTTCCCGGGAAAGCCCTCTCTTCCACTACAGTCTTAATCATAAACCTCACCTCCTCTGTCCCTCTGGACATGTCTCACCTCATCTGCACAATCTACTTCCTAATCTCAGGTAACACAGATGACATAATTGATCCTCATTTATAAAGCCATGCGTCAGTTTTGCGCTACTGATGCGTCACTTTTTGTGACGCATTGGCGTCATAAAACATGTGCCTTCTTGCACCATATTTAAAAAGTGACGCATGTAGGTAGATGCGTAATTTTTTAAACCTTTTGCACCACATTATACCTCTGTCAAGTGTAATGTACAGAGAGGGGTCATTTCTCTGCAAAAAGCCTCGTAATAATGACACAGTGAAATCTATGAAATTTCACTGCGTCACTTTTAGGACACTGTTATGTCAAAATCTTGCACCTGCCTCACAGCAGGGATAAGACTGAGGCAAACGCTTTCACATGGGGCTTTCCTCATGTGATACGATTCTCACACCTAAGCAGGAGTGCAGATGAGATCAACACTGTGTAGGGGAGCACAAAATGTGAGGCTTGTGTCCAAGAGTGCAGTGGACAGGACTAAACTGGAGTAGTGTGCAAGAAAAAGATGAGCCTCATTTATAAAGCCATGCGTCAGTTTTGCGCTACTGATGCGTCACTTTTTGTGACGCATTGGCAGCATAAAACATGTGCCTTGTTGCACCATATTTAAAAAGTGACGCATGTAGTTAGATGCGTCATTTTTTAAACCTCTGCACCACATTATACCTCTGTCAAGTGTAATGTACACAGAGGGGTCATTTCTCCGCAAAAAGCCTCGTAATAATGACGCAGTAAAATCTATGAGATTTCACTGCGTCACTTTTAGGACACTATTACATCAAAATCTCGCACCTGCCTCACAGCACGGATAAGACTGAGGCAAACGCTTTCCCATGGAGCTTCACAATTTTACAAAATACAATTCCTCTATGCAAACAAACTCAATATGCTTCCTACACTGAGTTAACACAGGTAACATCATTGTAAAGAGTCAAATTGACATCTGTGTCTAAGAGTGCAGTCGGGGATAGGCTTCATGAAGCCTAGTCCACTGCACTCTTAGACACAAGCCTCACCACCTACGCTTCCCAGGAAAGCCCAAACATGTACCTTTTTGCGCCATATTTAAAAAGTGACGCATGTAGGTAGATGCGTCACTTTTTAAACCTCTGCGCCACATTATACTCAAAAATGTAAAAGCCATTCATTTTCCCCAAAATCGTTTTTGACATCACATTTAGGAAACACAGCACAGATCCTATGTACAAGCATATGCCTCACAGCAGGAATAAGACTGAAGCACATGCTTTCACATGGAGCTTTCCCCATGTGATAGGATTCTGACACCTAAGCAGGAGTGCAGATGAGATGAAGACTGTCCAGGGGAACACAAAAGGTGAGGCTTGTGTCCAAGACTGCAGTGGAGAGGACTAAACTGGAGTAGTGTGCAAAAAAAAGAACCTCATTTATGAGGCCCTGCGTCAGTTTTGCACTGCTGATGCGTCACTTTTTGTGACGCATCGGCGGCATAAAACATGTACCTTTTTGCGCCATATTTAAAAAGTGACGCATGTAGGTAGATGCGTCACTTTTTAAACCTCTTCGCAACATTATACTCAAAAATTTAAAAGCCATTCATTTTCCCCAAAATCGTTTTTGACATCACATTCAGGAAACACAGCACAGTTCCTATGTACAAGCATTCCATGTCATTACTGAAACCTCACTATTTTACAAAATACAATTCCTCTATGCAAACAAACTCAATATGCTTCCTACACTGAGTTAACACAGGTAACATCATTGTAAAGAGTCAAATTGACACCTGTGTCTAAGAGTGCAGTCGGGGATAGGCTTCATGAAGCCTAGTCCACTGCACTCTTAGACACAAGCCTCACCACCTACGCTCCCCAGGAAAGCCCAAACATGTACCTTTTTGCGCCATATTTAAAAAGTGACGCATGTAGGTAGATGCGTCACTTTTTAAACCTCTGCGCCACATTATACTAAAAAATGTAAAAGCCATTCATTTTCCCCAAAATCGTTTTTGACATCACATTTAGGAAACACAGCACATTTCCTATGTACAAGCATTCCATGTCATTATTGAAACCTCACTATTTTACAAAATACAATTCCTCTATGCAAACAAACTCAATATGCTTCCTACACTGAGTTAACACAGGTAACATCATTGTAAAGAGTCAAATTTATTTCTTTAAACATGCACGCATTCTTTATTCCTTTTAAAAAATGTAAAAGCCATTCACTTTTCGTTTTGAAGCCTAGTCCACTGCACTCTTAGACACAAGCCTCACCACCTACGCTCCCCAGGAAAGCCCAAACATGTACCTTTTTTGCGCCATATTTAAAAAGTGACGCATGTAGGTAGAAGCGTCACTTTTTAAACCTCTGCGCCACATTATACTCAAAAATGTAAAAGCCATTCATTTTCCCCAAAATCGTTTTTGACATCATATTTAGGAAACACAGCACATTTCCTATGTACAAGCATTCCATGTCATTATTGAAACCTCACTATTTTACAAAATACAATTCCTCTATGCAAACAAACTCAATATGCTTCCTACACTGAGTTAACACAGGAAACATCATTGTAAAGAGTCAAATTTATTTCTTTAAACATGCACACATTCTTTATTCCTTTTAAAAAATGTAAAAGCCATTCATTTTTCCCAAAATCGTTTTTGACATCACATTTAAAAAACACAGCACAGGTCCTATGTACAAGCATTCCATGTCACTACTAAAACTTCACAATTTTACATAATACAATTCCTCTATGCAGTAAAAACTTTTTACCAAGCATTATCAAAAAGCATGACACAAAGCAACATTAAAAAAACACAATTTGCTTCCAAATCTTCTCCATAGAGTATACAAGTCTCTATCTATATTAAATGAATCATAACTCACCTTTACAAATGCTTTAGGAGATTCACAACAGTGTCAGATACACACACCAATATTTCTTTAGCAGAGCAAAAGGTATGTTCTCCAGGCACTGCAAACCTTAATGGCACAGAAAATCTCTAATTCTACACACATATTGCTCATGGTAACCAATCAAAACTCTTCCCTCTGTATTTTCAAACCAACACCCTTCCCCCCTCAGCCCTTTCTACCTGTTACCATAGCAACTCCCTCCTCACTGAGCTCTCAGGTTTAAAAGTTTATTCTACAATGTTGCAAATCACCTCAGCAAGGATGTTTGACCTGCGAATATACCAGCTTATCTGGTGCAATGTTTCTTTAAATGACTTTTTTTAACCATTCAAATTACTTCTTACACAGAACACAACCATGCACCCTAACTTTCAGTTTTCAACTATCTCAATCTACCAATCATTGCTTGTGATTCAAGAGCACTGAAGGTCTACAGTTTTTTTTTGCAAACTCCTATTGTTCCAACTGCCATTTCTTTCCCACACTTCATCTGACTGCACCAGAATCTCCTCTCACCATGTATTCTGTCTGGATTATTGGACATAGCTATATCCACTGGGCTCAAAGGTATGCAGCTACCAGAAATTTTCACAACCTTGATTTACAAAATGTGAACATTAAATGGATTGGCCAGAGAGGATTGAGATGTCACCAATTGATTCCATTGGTGAAAACCTTTCTGCATTTGCCACACCCTAACCTCATAATTTTGCACTGTGGTGGAAATGACTTAGGCACTTTGACTGGGGTAGGTCTGGAAATGCTTTTAAAGGACACCTTTGGGCAATTGATGGCACTTTTTCCTCAAACTGCCTTGGTATTTTCCAATATATGCCAAAGACAGAAATGGAACTGGTCCAACCAATTTTGTCCACAATTTGAGAAAGCACGGAAACATTTGAATAAATCTGTTTCTGCTTACATGAGAGACTATGGAATGGGTTCAATATACAACAACAACTTGCGTTACAACATGCAAGATATCTACAGAGGAGATGGTGTGCACTTCTCAGATGAGGGGAATAGAATATTCCTCCTGAATTTAAGACTGTGCATTGGTACCTACTTGTAGGTACCTAAATCAGCCACTGAACCCAAAAGCTCTTTTCAGAGCTATCCTACCTCTGATCACTCCAAATGATTATCTTTTTCTAACTTTTTTCACTATTTTTCACCAAAGTACGCACCCCGGTACGCTCCCCGGTGCGCGTACCGGGCGCTCCCCCCGCAAAAATAAAAAAAATAAAAAATTTGGGGGTCCTATATGTGCCTCCTAAGGCCCCCTCAGAAAACCTAGAGGGTCAGGGAGTGCCTACCGTGCCCCCTTCTACCCATTCCCAATGTTGTTTGTCCGCCTTTTTCTGACTCAAATATACCGAAACACAAAATGGAGGACTCCCGTAGCGCTGCCGGTACGCGTACCGGGGCGCGCACCAGGAAGCGCTCCCAAAAATTAAAAAAATTAATTTACATAAAAACCACTGGAGACACTCTAACCAAATATAGAATAGGCCCTACTACATACCAGTCCCTACCATTTTCCCAAATTTGGTGGAATTCCATTGAGCCATTTGAGCTGTAGCATTGTCTAAATATCCTGAGGTAAATTACATGACAAAAACACATCTCAAGTGTTACAATTTACAACCAATTAAAATGTTACTTTCATTTTCTGCTTTTTTTTCCTGACATTTGATTGGTTATGTACATGAATATATATATAAAAAAAGAGAGGGAAACACAGCCATTTTGACTACAACTACCTGAGGTACATCTTCAAAGGATTTTCACATTTTTTCTTCCCCACCTCTCTGTAAAGTAAGTTGATAATTTGTAAGGGGCACTTTAAATTAATTTGTAAAAACGTTTTCTGATAATTATTTACTGTCCCTCTGCTATAGTTATAGATAGAGATAGGCTCCTCTGTTATATTTATTGATTGACTTAGGCTTCTCTGCTATAATTATGAATTTACTTACGCTTTTTCACAGGCACTTTTTTATATTTCTACTTCCTGCCTGTTACAATACACTACCCAAAGTTAACTTAACTGTTAAAAAAACAGAACTACCTGTCTGAACTTAAACCCAACAGTGCCCTAACTCTACTGATATAGTTATTTTTTATGCAATTTACAGCAAAAAAATTAAAGGGGAGCAAGAAAATATCAATATTTCCTTCGAGATTACATCTGAGGAGCTTCTAAATGAAGATTTTTTTGGATGAAGATTTTATGGATCAGTCTTTGGATGAACAATTTATTGAATGTTTACAAGACATAGAAACATGCATGTTTGAGGAGATTCCAGATGATGTAATGCTGGAAGTTTTATTGAACTATGAAAATTCTGAGCAATAAATTTTTATTTAATAATTAAAAATTGTTTGAGACATTATTCATTTTTATATCTAATTCATGAAGTACTACCAAAATAATTATGTTTATATTATAGTATAAAGTGAAACTTACAGTATACTGTGAAATTTTAAAACATCATAAGGGAGCAGAAAAGACTACCCATGATCCCGTAGGTCTTCTCAGGGAGTACTTAAATGAACTGTTTCTGCTTTCCTGACAGACTATGGTATGGATTCCATATACCACAATAACTTCTATAACAACATGCTAGATATCTACATAAAAAAAGGTGTACATTGAATTTAAAACTCTACATTGGTACCTACATGTTGGTACTTAAAACACCCAAACAACACAACAACTATATGCAGAGCTACCCTTCCTCTAAGCACTTTAAATTATCATTTTACTGTTTCACTGAGTTTTCCCCATGTGTGGGGGGAGGGGAGGTGTGTGTGGGGGATGGTGGGGTGTGTCTGTGAGGTGTGTGTGTGTATGTGTCTGGGGAGGGGTGAGGTGTATAGGTGTATGTAGGTCTATGGGGTATCTGGGTGTGGGTGGGAGTGTGGGTGTGTAAGGTGTGTGTGTGTGTGTGGAGTGTTTGAGTGTAGGTGGAGGTGGGATGTGTGAGGTGTGTGTGGAGGGGGTGTGGGTGTGGGGGTTATGTGTGTAGGATATGTGTGTATGTGTGGGATGTGTGGGTGTGTCTCTGAGGTGTGGCTGTGTATGTGCATGTGGGAGAGGGAGGTGTGTCTGTGGGATGTGTGGGGTGTGTCTGTGAGGTATCTCTGTGTGCGTGTGTGTGTGTGTGTTGGGGGGGTAGTGAGGTGTGTGTGAGTGTGGGTGTGTGGGTGTAGGTGTGGATGTGTAAGGTGTCGGTGTGGTGGTGTGGGCTGTTTGGCTGTGGGTGGAGGTGTGCGTCTGTGAGGTGTGTGTGGGGAGTGTGTGGGTGTGGGAGTGTGGGGTTGTATGCATGTGGGTGTGTGTGGGACGTACTTGTAGGTACCTAAAACAGCCACAGAACCCAAAAGCTCTTTTCAGAGCTACCCTACCTGTAATCACTCAAAATGATTATTTTACACTATTATTTTAACTATTTTTCACCAAAGTACGCTCCCTGGTACGCTCCCCGGTGCGCGTACCGGGCGCTCTCCCCGCGGAAATCGGAAAAAAATAAAAAAGATTTTGCCCCGCGGGGCCCTTTTATGGCCCCCACATCAAACCTAGGGGGTCATTTTTGGTCATTTCCCTCTTTGTTTTTTGCCACCTCTTGTGTCTCGATCCTACCGAGACACAAGATGGCGGCCGCTGCGGACTGTTTGGAATGTTTACAGACACCCGAGAGCCAATCAGCTTTCCGTGCGCAAGTCGCGTGGCGCGCCCGGAGCGCTCCCCGGTGCGCGTACCGGGGCGCGCTTATAGATATATAAATTTTTTTGAACCTAAATTACTAAAAATCCTCTGGAGCACATATCTTGAGACATAGCAAAGGCACATCGGGCTACCAGTCCCTACAATTTTGCCAAGTTTGGTGAAAATCCATTCAGCCGTTCGAGCTAAAAGTGCGACCGACCGCCCTATGGAAATTAACATGGGGAAAACATGTTTTGGGACCCCCTTTTATCTTGGCCCCCGCTTAACGAATCCCCCCCAAACTTTCAGAGAAGGAGCGGAGCGCCGCGAGGCAAAGTTGCAAAAAAATTCAGGCAGATTCCTCAACCGGCGCCAAAGTTATTCCCAATAGAATGTTGCGATTTCCCTATGGAAATCAATCCTAACTATAACTACCTACTGGCGACTGCCAGTAGGTAATATCTATATATATATATATATATATATATAGATTCCAACCGGAAAGTCGATGCGGCGCTTCCACATCAAACCCAGTGCGCAGACACAGATGAATAAATCCACAGCCAGACTTTCTTAGGATATTTCTTCGTCCTTTATTGCATATAAAGTGCAGAGGTGCAACACACTGCCAAACAGACGCGTTTCGGGCGTGAACGCCCTCCAAACTTTCAGAGAAGGAGCGGAGCGCCGCGAGGCAAAGTTGCAAAAAAATTCAGGCAGATTCCTCAACCGGCGCCAAAGTTATTCCCAATAGAATGTTGCGATTTCCCTATGGAAATCAATCCTAACTATAACTACCTACTGGCGACTGCCAGTAGGTAATATCTATATATATATATATATATATATATATATATATATATATATATATATATATATATAAGCTGTGTCAGCTGAAACGCGTCTCTTTGCTGGGTCTAGGGAGGCTTATCTAATAAAAGGCCTTAACCCAAATAGCCCTTGTGTGCGTGCTCTTTTTCCAAAAGTGGATCAGAGGTTTTCTTATATATATTTATATATGTATATATTAGCTCCAAAGGAAACGAAATGCTGCACTCCCATCGGCTTTATTCAGATAACTTATTTTATTGAATTCACAGATCCCCCTACGCGTTTCGAAATTCCATCCTCTTCCTGATGGTTTTGTATCTGTTTTCTATTAGTGATAAATATCGCCTTAGTTTTATGCATTCTGGGATGTGTAGTCTTCTTTTAATCTGCACCGTGAGTCATTATAAATTGCATTTTTGCGGCTGGCACTGTCAAAATATTAATATGACTTATATGAGTATTCACTTGCTGGACAAACCGTAGTCAAGTTCTTTTTAACTTAATTGCTGCACCGTATTTGGAAATAATTATTATTTCACCTTTTGCCCTTTGAAATGCTCACAGTTTATATTTTGCAGTTCCCAGTTTGTTAATATGCTTTGCCTGAAGTTATACTCGTGCCCCTAGGCCCCCAATCCATACAGAGGCTGCATCCGTATTTCAGAAACATTCCTATAGAGCAGTCACTCACCTTAGACCTGGTGAGACTGCTCTGTCCTTCACAGGGCTGCGCTTGGCTTCCTTGGAGTTCAGACATCCAATCCTCTGTCGCAAGTGCTTAGTACATGAGCAGGAGATTAGTATCTCCTCGCACCCTCATGAATTATTTTGAAGCTTCCAGCTGTACTGTGTGCTACCGCTTGTGATATGATCCTAAAAACAAAGCAGTCTAGGCCATGCACTCTGCTGCTGGTGCAAGCATTAGGGTATAGATCCAAACCCTGATAATATTAGCTCTAGAGGAAAAGAAACGCGACACTCCAATCAGCTTTATCCAGATAACTTCTTTTAATTGCACAGTCATTTTACAATGAATTCACAGATCCCACTACGCGTCTCGACATTCCGTCTTCTTCCTGGTGGTTTTGCATCTGTTTTCAACCAGAGATAATTATTGCCTTACTTTTATGCAGGTAGCTGGTGAATTTCTAAGTTTAAGAAAAATGATATTTGCTAACTATAGCGTCCCTATAACCTTTGTTTTTTCAGTGAAAATATATATATAAATATATATTGCAGCAACAAGTATCGGAGAATCTTCAATACCAAATGGAAAGCACACACTGTAGCAATTGATTAAAGTATCCAATACTTTATTAGTGCAGACCTCCCCTCCTGACAGATGCGTTTCGCCTTGCAGCTTTTTCGATGCCAGTTACCCTGTGCCGGCTTGGCAATATTTCACACAACAGCATGTCACATGATTTGTCCTTGACATAAATGATGCACTATCATTTTACTACAACAGACTAAACAATTGGTGGCCATCTTGTAACGTAGTGTGTGAATTTCAATACTGCCTATTACAAGCAAAATAGTGAGTACGTGAAAAATAAAACTTTTTTAAATCGTCACCCATTGGGATCCATATTAATTCATGTAAGTATCCAGCTATTTATATCGCCAAGTTATGCCTAAACGAAAAATTCATTATACAATTCTAGAGAACTGGCAAATAAAGCTGTTACTTTAACTTAAAACAATATCTATATGCGCAATGCATGTTCAGAAATCCCAATTGCATCATAATTACGCCCTCAATGGGCATTTACCAAGCAGCGAATTCATTTATCAATGCATTTGAATTACCCACGTTTATATTTCGCCCTAATGGGCATATTGTTCTGCTGTAATCAAACAATCATAAGCCACGTCCTCCTCTACAAAAATATATCTCTTTTCAACAGTGGTATTTGTTCTCAGTTCATGTCCTATTCTTTCAGATGCACCCAACGCTCTTCATCATTGTTAAGCCCAATAGGGGCCTTTGTTTGAAGATCTATGATGTACCTGGACTCTAGTACACATAGCCTTTTGCCTATCGCCCCCACTTTCCCGTCTCTCTATTTGATCTATGCAATAGTATTTTAGGAGGTCTCGGTCACTATGATAGAATTGTTCGAAGTGACGCGCCACTGCATAGCTCGCATCTTTGTTTGTTATTGCGCGCATATGCTCAAGGATACGCTTCTTTGCTGGATTGATGGTAATACCAATGTAGCGTTTGTGACATGGACGTTCTAAACAGTATACGACCTATTCTGAGTTACATTTAAGAAACTTTTTTAATTCTCTGGTCGGTTTAGGATTCCCAGGCCTTCCCATGTAAGTAGAAGTTTTTTTACTGAATTTGCAAGCCTTACAGCGTAAACATGGATAAAATCCCAAGACATTGATCTTGTTTCTAGTTGTCATTCTGGGATCAAAATGGCGTGTGTCAAGTGGTCACTCAGAGATTGGTAACGTTTATAAGTTATTAGAGGACGAGACTTTAAGAGATTTTTTAAGATAATATCCGTCTGTAAGATGTGCCAATTTTTCTGAAAAATATGCACCACTGCACTAGATGTAATGTAATGTAATGTAACCGGTTTTATAAAGCGCATGGTTACCTGGAAGCATCCCAGCGCTGCACTAGAATCAGGCTCAAGAGGGAGAAAGGGAGACAGAAGGTCACTTGGGGAAAAGAAAGGTTTTCAGGAGCTTCCGGAAACGCGAATGGCAGGGTTCCACGCGCAGTTTAGAGGGGAGGGAGTTCCACAGTGAATCCGCATTAACGGAGAAGCGGCGGCCTCCTCTGCGTGCCTTCTTGAATCTTGGCACTCTGGCCAGGCACTCATTATCGGAGTGCAGGGGCCTATTAGCCTTGTAGGGCGTAACTAGACTCTTCATAATAGAGGGTCCATTACCTTGAAGAAGTTTATGGGCAAAACATAAAGATTTAAACTTAATCCTTTCACGAATGGGGAGCCAGTGGAGCGATTTGAGTGCTGGTTTTGCTGACGTCCTAGCTGAGGTACCCATCAATAGCCTAGCTGCGGTATTTTGAGTCTGTTGAAGTTTATTAATGGTGGCTTCAGGGGCCCCCAAATAAATAGCATTGCTATAATCTAATCTGGACAAAACCAGTCCTTATACTAGCAGCTTCCTAGAATGCTGCGGAAGGAGGGGAAGGACTTTCCGGGCAGACCGAAGAAGGCCAAAACAGATTCCTGCCACTTTTTTTTGCTTGTGTTTTAAATGAGAGATCCTGTTCCAACCAGACCCCTAAGCTTTTCATTTCTTTTTTTGGGCTGGGAAGATCCCCCAGACAAGCAGGCCAGTTGGTAGTGGGTATAGAGGTCCCCTTGTGACCTAGTAACATGATTTTGGTTTTTGACCCGTTCAATTTGAGAGAGGAATCACACATCCAGGCATGTTTTTTCGTCAAGCATGAACGAAAACTGTCCGGGCATAGGTCAAGTTGGGAGAGTGAGATGACCAGTTGGGTGTCGTCTTCATAACTTACAATTTTGATCCCAAACGGGACAACCACATCCTCCAGGGGGGCCATGTACACATTAAACAATGTGGGGCTTAAAGACGAGCCCTGCGGCACGCCACACTGGAGGGGGATTGAGGCAGATCGTGAATTGCCTTCCCAAACTTGAAAGGTGCGATTGTTCAGATATGATGTTAACCATGCCAGGGCGGACCCCCTTACTCCCACCTCAGCCAGACGCTGGATAAGGACACGTGATTAACCATATCAAAGGCTGCACTCAGATCTAGGAGGATCACTGCCACTGATCCTCCCGAATCCAAGATGCACCTTGCCTCCTCGATGACAGAGAGGAGGGCCGTATCCGTGCCCTGGCCTGGGCGGAATCTGGTTTGAGAGCTCTGCAGTAGTTCATTCGACTCCAGAAAGTGGGAACGTTGGTAATTCACCAATCTTTCTGTGATCTTACTGAGTTCTGGGAGAAGTGAAATTGGACTAAAATTTGCCATCTCCAGTGGGTCAAGATGTGGTTTCTTTAAAAGGGCCTTCACAATGGCCCCTTTCCAACTGGGCGGAACAATGCCCTGGGAAAGTGAGGTGTTAATAAGCTCAGTTGCCGGTGTAGCAATGGTAGTGGCGATGTGTTTGAGAAACCGCATAGGGACCGGGTCACTAGGGGAGCCGCTTTTCATAGCAGCTAGGACTTTAAGGAATTCCTCACCTGAGACTGGATTGAAAGCATTAAGCTGAGGGCCCACGGCAGGGAGCAGGCTGTCGGCGTTTGCATGGCTGTCCGATTGAGGCAGGGTAGTTAAGATGTTTTTCATTTTTTAATCGAAATAGTTGGCAAGTTCATTACATTTGGCTCCTGACGTGTCTTGAGACAATGGGGGGTCAGGGACCTTCAGTAGTTCTTTGACAATCTGATAGGATTCTCTGGTAGAGTTAGAAGAGCTTTTAATTCTTTCATCAAAGAATACTGTCTTGGCGTTTCTGAGGGCGACTTTATACGCTCTAATAGCAGCATGGTTTGTATCTTTATTTGCATTGTTCCAGTCTTTCCTCCAAGTGCACTCGAGCTTCTTACAGTCTTTCCTTAAGATTCTGAGCTCTGGAGTATACCAGGGGGCAGAGCCTACTCTCCCAATATTTTTTCCCAGTCTTTTTTTTTTTTGGCAAGACTAGGTCCAATGAGCTCGTGAGCCAATTTTTAAGGTTGGTTTCTGCAACCACGGGGTCCGGATCATGGGGAGGGATGGAATGTTCAAGTGTGCGAGTCCAATTTTCGACTGAGAGCTTAGACCAAGCCCTCTCAAAAGTATAGGTACTAGGGGTTTGTGGTATTTCGAACTCGCCCTGCCAGGAGAAAGGGATCAAAAAATTATCTGACCATGGGAGGGGGAAGGGGGGGCTAGCCTGAAATGACCGAATATTGGTAAAAACCGGGTCAAGGAGGTGGCCTTTATTATGTGTGGCACCCGTATTAACTAGTCGTAGCTCGTATGATCTAAAATCGAGTTGGAGGTCCTCCGCCACTATGTCTAGGGGGTCATTAAAGTGGAGATTGAGATCCCCTAGAATGGTAAAATTGGGGGCGGAGGACTCCAGGACAGTAACTGTTTCCAGGAGGGAGTTAACAAAGTGGCTGGAATTCCCAGGGGGGCGATACACTAAAAGGCCAATATAAGAGGTGGTAGAAGATAATTGAAAGGAAAAATGGCAGCTTTCAGACTCCGCAATGCTGCCATCCTTCACTCTACAGACGAAATGATCTCTGTACAGTAAGGCCAGGCCGCGCCCTCTACCAGAGGGCCTAGTCTGAGAGTGAATTCAAAACCCCAGGGGGAGTGCACGGACAATGTAAGCCTCTGAGTTAGAGGTTAACCATGTTTCCGTAAGAAACAAGATATCTAGGTCGTGGTCCTGTAGCATAAAATTAATCTCCAGAGAGTGCTTGGGGAGGGCCCTACAGTTCAATAGTGCCATGCGCAAATGAGTGGGGGCTGGAGGGTTATGATTTAATCCCCAAGAATGTGAGCTGCAGAGACCACAGTGAGTATATGTGTCTTCCTGCTTATGCACATAATGACAGAGCGTATTCTTGGGGGGTCTCAGTAGGAGAAGATCCTTCCGTGAGTAGCAAATATGACCGTCAGCCGAAATGAGCATAAATTCTGGCCCAAGGCCCGGCTGGGCACCGACGGGCACAGACGGGCTTGCCTCTGGCGCGCCTCCGGCGCGCCATCGGCGCGCCCGCTGCGCCCGCTGCGCCCGCCCGCCCGCTGCGTGGACGGGGAGTGCCGTTCATTTTATAGTGCGAGGGCCCCAAATCGGCCGTAGCACTAGAACGCTGCCCTGCTCCTCACACAAGATGGCGCCGATGTCTGCGCCTGGGGGGGAGAGGATCGTCAGCCTATCGAGCCCTAAATCGGCTCAGAAATGATAACAGAGGTCCCACGAGGGGAGAGCAAGCAAGAGGTGTAAATGCAGGCAGGTAAGAGTGTAGCAGTTGTACTGAGAGAAACAAATACGTGGTCTTTTAAAATGCGGCGATATCATAAAACTGAAGCTACAATTTAGAATAAGTGCCCTAGCTCCCGGCTTCCGCCTCAGGAGCGCTAATTCTGGCAAGTTACCTGTCTTGCTTCAAGCGGCCAATTTATAGTGCGAGGGCCCCAAATCGGCCGTAGCACTAGAACGCTGCCCTGCTCCTCACACAAGATGGCGCCCGATGTCTGCACCTGGGGGGGAGAGGATACTCAGCCTATCGAGCCCTAAATCGGCTCAGAAATGATAACAGAGGTCCCACGAGGGGAGAGCAAGCAAGAGGGTGTAAATGCAGGCAGGTAAGAGTGTAGCAGTTGCACTGAGAGAAACAAATACGTGGTCTTTTAAAATGCGGCGATATTAAAAAACTGAAGCTACAATTCAGAATAAGTGCCCTAGCTCCCGGCTTCCACCTCAGGAGCGCTAATTCTACTATTGTAAGTAGTGATCATTTGCATATTGTTTTCCTCAGCGCCAGGTGTTTTAGTTTTGGCCACCAATAGATTCCTTTGTTCCAATTTCTCAACTTTAGCCTCAGCCTGTTTTAAGATGGATTTACTATATCCACGCCTTTTGAATCTTTCAATTGCCACGTCTTTAGCTGATTCGAAATCTCTTTGGTTGGAACAATTGCGTTTAATGCGGAATAACTACCCAAACGGGCTATTACTAATCAGGTTTATTTTTATTTTATTTATTTAAAAAGTTTTCTATAGCGCTGGCCTGACCCTAGGGTATCGGAGCGCTTTACAACAGATACTAACAGATAATCACCAAATACATAGCAGATAGTCACCATATACACAAAAGAAGGGCAAACACGTTAATAGAAGAGCCCACAATAGAGGAGCAACACATTGTAGTGCAGGACAGAATTGTCTTCCGGGTTATTCGGAGTTATTGAGCTTGTACAGAGCTCAATGTCCGCTAGCTGCCTCAAGCTATCCATTCCCTTGGGAGCGGTTGAGGAACAGGGTTTTAAGTTGTCTTTTGAATTCAACAAAGGAGGAAATGGTTCTGATGTGAGGGGGATTGGAGTTCCAGATTTTTAGAGCGCTTCCGGTGAAGGATCGATCCGCAGTCTTTTTTCTTGTAGTTTTTGGAGGGATGAGTAGGAGGGAGTTTGAACTTCTCAGGTTCCTGGTCTGGCCGTCTTTTTTGATTTTTTTCGCAAGGTATTTGGGTTTGCCGGTGTGAAGGTCTTTATTAGTGAGGCACGCTATTCTGAAGCTGATCCGCATTTCGACTAGAAGCCATTTAAGTTCTCTGAGTGCAGGTGAGATATGATCGAATTTCTTGATACCGGTTATCATTCTGGCAGCCGCATGCAGCGTTGTTTGGATGGGAGCCAAATTCACTTTAGGAACTCCAGAGAGGACTGCGTTCCTGTAGTCCAGTCATGACAATAGTACTAGTGGTTATGTGGCCTGTTTGAGATCACTGGGCGGAATGAAGGGTTTTATTTTGTTCAATAGTCTGAGGTTAAGGTAAACACTTTTGGCCGAATTCTTAATATGTCTCGTCATGTTCAGTTTTGGGTCTTGGGTGATGCCTAGCGATTTGACAGAGTCTGCTAGAGTGAGATTCCCGTTGAGCGCATCAATGGCTTTTAACCATTCTGCAATTTGGGGGTTATCTTCCTTATTCGAGATGAGGAGTATCTCCGTCTTGTCGGGATTTTGTTTAAGGTGGTTGCATGTCAGCCAGTATTGTACATCTCTCAGTACATCATTGAGTCTTTGAATGTCTTTGAGTGAAGTAGTTTCCAGATAGATCTGGGTGTCATCAGCGTAGAGATGGAAGCATATGTTGGCTTTCCCAAGTAGTTTGGAGAGCGGTTCCATGTAAATGTTAAAGAGTTGCGAGATTGCACTGAGCCTTGAGGGACGCCTTTATTGACTTGTTGGAGGTCGGAAGTGAAGTTTTTATTTTTATTTTTTGAGTGCGAATGTGTAGAAAGGAGGAGAACCATTTGACGACTACCTCGCCAGGTCTTTCTTGGAGGGCCCCTATGAGGAGTTTGTGGTCTACAGTGTCAAAAGCTGCCGAGAGGTCGAGGAGAATGAGGAGGCAGCATTGGTCAGAGTCTAGTGAACTGTGGATATCGTCAATGATGTTAAAGATCGCGGTTTCTGTGCTACAGCCTTTTCTGAAGCCAGACTGGTGGGGGCCAAGAGCTTGATGTTGTTCAGGTGTTGAGTTAGTTGATGTAATATGCATCTTTCTAGGGTTTTTGAAAGAAGGGGGAGGTTCGACACATGTCTGAAGTTGTTCAGGTCTGTAACATCTAGGCCAGGATTTTTTCAACAAGGGTTTGACTTGACCCATTTTAAGGCAGTCTGGAACAACTCAGGGAGCTGTTTATGATTGTGCTCCAGAGCGGCGCTAAGGCGTGTTTCCGTTTTTTGGTCAGTAGGAGAGGAATGCGGTCTAGGACCTGCGCTGAGGGTTTGGAGGAGGATATCAGCCTGACTATCTCAGTTTCCTGAATGGGGAAGAAGCTTAGCCAGGAATTGAAGGAGGAACCAGTAGAAAGATCATTTGATCCAGCCAAGATGCTCTTCGTGGGGTGCATGTTGTTGAAGTCCAATGAAAGTTTCATTTTTGTGATCTTATATTATATTATTTGAAGAAGTTGGTGAAGTTATCGCATAGTTCTTTGGAAGCCTGTATGGAGGAGGACACAGGCTTGGAGGTTGTCTAATGATACTATACAGCTCCTTGGGTTTGTTTCTGGCACTGTCCAGCGCCGAACGTAAAAAGCTGGATTTCTTGTTTTTGATGTGATTGTTGTACTTCCTATGGGCTGATTTGAGTTGATCACGGAGGATGGAGGTAGGGTTATTTCTCCATTTTCTTGAATTGAATTGAATTGAATAAAAACTTGTAATGCGCAACTTTGCCAAAAGGCATCAAGGCGCCTATAAAAAAGATCATAAAGGGCAATCCGATGACTAAGGATAAGCTTTGACAAAAAGCCAGGTCTTCAAGGCTTTTCTGAAAGACTGCATCGATGGCAAAGTCCTAATGTCACAGGGTACAGAATTCCACAATCTAGGGGCAAGGCTAGAAAAGGCTCTACCTCCCCATTTAGCTCTTCGCACTCGGGGAACCGAAAGAAGATACTTCTTGGAAGAACGAAGGCTTCTGGAAGGAGCATAGGGAATCAGCAGAACTTTTATTCCTCCTGTTACCTTTCTGGACAGGGCCCCGTATACCAAACAGAGGACCTTGAAGGAAATCCTGGCTTCAATTGGGAGCCAGTGCAGGGATCTCCTGGCAGCAGTGGCTGACGACCTCCTAGGCAGATCTAAAACAAACTTAGCTGCAGCGTTTTGCACAATTTGTAATCGCTGTAGCAAGCACTTGTTTAATCCCGCATATAGGGCATTACAATAATCAAGCCGAGAGGCTATCAATGCAACCGCAGTTTGCTTACGGGCTTGTGCGGATAGATAATGCTTGATCTTCTGCAAGATCTTAAGGGTGCCCCAACAGGTGGAGATTGTCCTATTGACTTGAGAATCCAATGCAAGGGCCGGGTCAATCATGACCCCCAGATTTCGTGCTAGGAGAGTAGGTACAGGGCAAGTCCCCAGGGATGTAGGCCACCATTCCGACGACCAGATGTCATCTTTCCCGCCGAACACAAGGATCTCCGTCTTCTCGCCATTTAGCCTCAATGAATTGTTAATCATCCATTGGGCGACTGCCTCCATGCAGTGTCTAAAGTTGGAGGCAGAAGAGCTAACAGACTGGGCGAGAGACAGCAATATCTGAGTGTCATCGGCGTAGGAAACTACCTCCATCCCAAATGATCTAACAAGTCTGGCCAGAGGGGTCACATAGTTCTTTGGAAGCCTGTATGGAGGAGGACACAGGCTTGGAGGTTGTCTAATGATACTATACAGCTCCTTGGGTTTGTTTCTGGCACTGTCCAGCGCCGAACGTAAAAAGCTGGATTTCTTGTTTTTTGATGTGATTGTTGTACTTCCTATGGGCTGATTTGAGTTGATCACGGAGGATGGAGGTAGGGTTATTTCTCCATTTTCTTGAATTGAATTGAATTGAATAAAAACTTGTAATGCGCGACTTTGCCAAAAGGCATCAAGGCGCCTATAAAAAAGATCATAAAGGGCAATCCGATGACTAAGGATAAGCTTTGACAAAAAGCCAGGTCTTCAAGGCTTTTCTGAAAGACTGCATCGATGGCAAAGTCCTAATGTCACAGGGTACAGAATTCCACAATCTAGGGGCAAGGCTAGAAAAGGCTCTACCTCCCCATTTAGCTCTTCGCACTCGGGGAACCGAAAGAAGATACTTCTTGGAAGAACGAAGGCTTCTGGAAGGAGCATAGGGAATCAGCAGAACTTTTATTCCTCCTGTTACCTTTCTGGACAGGGCCCCGTATACCAAACAGAGGACCTTGAAGGAAATCCTGGCTTCATTTGGGAGCCAGTGCAGGGATCTCCTGGCAGCAGTGGCTGACGACCTCCTAGGCAGATCTAAAACAAACTTAGCTTCAGCGTTTTGCATAATTTGTAATCGCTGTAGCAAGCACTTGTTTAATCCCGCATATAGGGCATTACAATAATCAAGCCGAGAGGCTATCAATGCAACCGCAGTTTGCTTACGGGCTTGTGCGGATAGATAATGCTTGATCTTCTGCAAGATCTTAAGGGTGCCCCAACAGGTGGAGATTGTCCTATTGACTTGAGAATCCAATGCAAGGGCCGGGTCAATCATGACCCCCAGATTTCGTGCTAGGAGAGTAGGCACAGGGCAAGTCCCCAGGGATGTAGGCCACCATTCCGACGACCAGATGTCATCTTTCCCGCCGAACACAAGGATCTCCGTCTTCTCGCCATTTAGCCTCAATGAATTGTTAATCATCCATTGGGCGACTGCCTCCATGCAGTGTCTAAAGTTGGAGGCAGAAGAGCTAACAGACTGGGCGAGAGACAGCAATATCTGAGTGTCATCGGCGTAGGAAACTACCTCCATCCCAAATGATCTAACAAGTCTGGCCAGAGGGGTCGCATAGATGTTAAACAGGGTCGGACTTAACGCCGACCCCTGAGGGATCCCATACTTGACCGGCAGGGATGGAGATAGAAACTCCCCCAGCTTCACTCTCTGCTCCCTCTGGCCCAAAAAGGAGGCCAAGAGACTAAGAGCAGGCCCCTCCACCCCTATCTCCCTCAGTCGGGATGTTAACACAAGGGGAGATAGGGTATCAAACGCAGCCGAAAGATTTAACAGGATCAGCAGAGTACTTATGCCCTTGTCAACCGTGGTGCGGATGTTATCAAGCACCACAGTGAAGGCCGACTCAGTGCTGTGTCCCTTCCGAAATCCGTGCTGCGAATTATCCAAGTGACCAGAGGCTTCAAGAAAGGATGCAAGATGCTGGTTAAGATGGATTTACAGCATCTTTCCTGGGGCAGGGAGCAACGAAATGGGGCGGAAATTGTTAAAAACCTCCGGGTCCAGGGTTGGCTTTTTCAAGAGGGGTTTGACCACCGCTCTCTTCCATTGAGAAGGAAAAATGTCATCCAGCATTGCCCTATTCATAATCTCCAATAAGGGGGGCAAGAGGGTGTCCTTACACTGCTTGAGGAGTTTAAGGGGGCAAGGGTCGAGAGGGGAACCCGACCTAGTCTTGGCCAGGAGAGCATCCAGTTCCTGCAAAGAAAAGGGGGGAAAGTTAGAAAGGCCGATCATAGTAGCGGGTCTACCAGCTTCTTCGATGGCCATAGCCTGTGATGTGGCAGCCTGGGAAATAGGAGAGGATATCGAGGTCTTTTGTATCTTTAAAGCCGAGACAATATCAGCAATTTTGGTGTGAAAGTAGAGGGCAATATCATCACACAGCTTCTGAGTGCAGATGACGGGATCCGGGGTCTGCAGGGTAGTCAGCGGATCCACAATATTGAATAGCTCTTTTGGCGAGGTAAGGGCAGCAGTGAGATTCGAGAAATACTCCTGTTTAACTTTTATCACCTCAGCCTTATATTCCCTCAGAAGAGTTTTATGGGTGTTCCTATCCTGCGTATTCCAACTAGCCATCCAAAGTCGTTCCTGCTTCCTGCAGCCCTGTCTTAGAAGTCTTAATGACTCCGAAAACCATGGGGCCGACGGCCTTTTCCTGGCCGAATAGCGTAGGGAGGCAGGTGCTAATTCATCCATGGCCACTGTGATGGCACTTTCTAGCTTACTGACCGCTAAACCTACATCCTCCTCTGAGGAGATCACCGTAATGGAAATTAGGGGGGCCAGTAAGTCATTTGTTATCCTCTTCAAGTTTCATCTTAATTCCATTTTACTAAAGCCCTTCAGGATATTATCTATAGGAGTACTGTCCAATATCAAGGGAACTGCAGAGTGATCTGACCATGTAAGCGGAAAAGGAGCTTCTGGGGTCAACCGACTATCGTTTGAAAAAACCCCATCTAATGTGTGGCCAGCCTGGTGAGTGGGGCCCTTAACTAATTGCTGCAGGCCACAGGCCGATAGGGTATCAAGGAGAGAGAGGGTTTCTTTCACCTCTAAATCTTCAAGATGGAAATTCAGATCTCCCAGAACCGTGACATGGTCACAACCAAAATAGGGTTTTAAAAGACTAAGCAAATCTTGTCCAAAGCCTACTCTGGACCCAGGCGGTCTATATATAAGAATGCCCATAAAAGGCACAGCATATGAAGCATTTATGGAAAAATGTAAAGCCTGAAAAGAATCACAAGGAGCCGATAGAGGGGTGATGCAGCAAGAATGAGAATCCCTGTACAGAAAGGCCAACCCCCCTCCTATATGACCCACTCTATCGTGCCTAACTAGGGTATAGCCTTCTGGCACTGCTTCCACTAAGTCAGGTCCCGATGATTCTTGGGCCAATGTTTCTGTGATGAAGACCCAGGAGGGTCTTCTATCTAGAACAAAGTCTTTAAAAGAGACATTATTCTTAACCAAAGATCTCGCATTAATCAAGAAACCATAGTCCCTAATTATACTAGTTGAGGGAGTGCCTGTAGAGCCTAACTTCCACGATCCAGGGGATAACACAGCTCCCATAAAGGTTGACCTGAAGCACCTACAGACAGACAAATTTTGAAGGGCCTCGGGGGTGAATGAGTGATGGTACGATAACCGCTGAGGTTTAAGTTTCCGTAGGAACTGATGTGAGTACCTGAGGCGGCCACATCCATCGCCCATCAGGCAGGGCGTCCCCTCGTCCATCCCGTCCTTAGCACGGACGGCCACAGACGGGCTGGACTCTGGCGTGACTCTGGCGTCACTTCGGCACACACGCCGTGCGCATGCGCCGTGCGCATGCATATTAGGAATTAAATAGTCCTCTAGCCCATCAACCTGACTGCTAGAGCGCTAACCGCAATGGCGTTCGTCCGCCGTCCTCTTCCGACCCCCCAAGATGGCGAGGAGACTCCGAGGAAGCACGCAGGTAAAGCACTAAAACAACAATGTGGGGCACAAATTATGGTGCAAGTATGTGGAGAATATTTTAAAAACAGGGGAAACAGAAAAGAATATTTAAATAAAAAATCGACAAAACGAGGCATTAAAAATATCGAGCAGTGCTAAATAGTCCCAGCGTTACGCGCAGTCAAGGGTGCCTTTTCAAGACTGACCTCGTGTTATACTCCACCTTAAATAAGCCTTTAGGTTTCCTCTAGCCAGTCAACCTGACTGCTAGAGCGCTAACCGCAATGGCGTTCGACCACTGTCCTCTTCCAACCACCCAAGATGGCGAGGAGACTCCGAGGAAGCGCGCAGGTAAAGCACTAAAACCACAATGTGGGGCACAAATTATGGTGCAAGTATGTGGAGAATATTTTAAAAACAGGGGAAACAGTAAAGAATATTTAAATTAAAAATCGACAAAACGGGGCATTAAAAATATCGAGCAGCGCTAAATAGTCCCAGCGTTACGCGCAGTCAAGGGTGCCTTTCTTTGGCTCTTAGTTCTCTTCTTTCAGATTTGAGGTCGGATTTGAACCAGGATCTTGATGGAGTGGCTCGTCTCTTTTTCAGCTTTTTCAGCTTTAGGGGAGCAAGTTGGTCGAGCATGGACAATAGTTTTGCGTTGTTTGTTTGTGGAGAGGTAGTCGTTGGTGTCAGGAAGAAGAGAGCCTATCTGCTCTTCAAGGATTCCCACGGGAATCTGTGAGAAGTTTCTCAACCATTTGGGGGGGGTCTTGCATAGGTGTTTGAACAAGAGTTAGTTGATTGATATGAAATAAGATCATATTGTGATCTGACCAGTCGACTGGGAGTATGTGATTGATTGTGATTGTGTTTCTTTGAGCGATGATGGCATCCAAGGTGGCTCCTCTGTAGTGAGTCTCCTCAGTGCAGTGCTGGATTAAATTGTTGTCACTTAGGAAACTGGATAGATATTGGATTAGCGGGTTATTAGTCTCATTCCATCACAGGTTAAGGTCACCAAGGATTAGATTATTGGCATCTCCGAGTGCACCATGAGCTATCAGGTCAGATGAGTGTTCCCTGAAAGCGGAGGTGTTATCTGAAGGATGATAGGGAAGATGGCAGCGTAAAATTCCATTATCTTTGGTCTTGATGTTGGTTGAGAGACATTCAAATGAGTTGTATTTGTATGAATCTATTTCCGTGATGACCATGTTGTTTTATGGATGATAGCTACCCCTCCCCCTCTTTGGTCTTTCTGTCTTTGTTGATGATGGAAAAACAAGGGGGAACAAGCATGTATAAGCATGGTGAGGCTAGTTCATTGAGCCAGGGCTCCGTGAGGAACGCAATGTCAAGGTCATGAGAGAGAATGGCCTCTGCTAGTTCAGTTGCATGCAACAAAGCCGACCTGCAGTTGATGAGCAAGAAATTGGTGAAAAGCTTTTTGTTGTTGGGAATGTTTTCTATGGGCGCCCTAGGTAGGGTGGTGAGGACGGGTGGTCTCGGGGGTTTTGTGCAGGGAAGGTCTCTTCGGAGACCCGTGAACACTTGGATTTTGGATTTGGGGGAGTCAAAGGGGGTGCGTCATACGAGAAGTCTAAATCGGCTGCTTCAATGTCAGACATGGCTGCTTCTGCTGTAGTGGGTCTTGAGGTTGGGGGTTGAGCACCAGTATTTGGGTGTGACTGATCCCTAGTGAGAAGGGTTGCGATTTTAGAGGCTATTTGTGTCCAGGATTCTGTGTCCAGTCTTGGGGGTCTCCAAGGCAGAGTTTTGAGGGTTTCTGAGAGCCAGGAGGTGCTCTTGTGGCTGTTGGAGTTGGAAGTGGGGGGAGCCCAGGGGGGAGATTGGTGCGGTCTACGTGCCTTATCAAGGTTGGAGAGGATTTCGGACAGGCCCTGGGTGATCATGTCTATCTGTTTTTCTAGTGATGGTTTTCTGTTGGCGGAGCGCGTTCATGATGTTGCGGTGGGAGGGTCAAAGTGGGGAGTGGGATTTTGTTTTCCTTAGGGAGTTGTGGTGTGTTGATAGCAGTGGTACTGTAGTTTGTGGTCACTCGGGGAAGGTGGACAGTGGGGGTATGGGGTGGAGAAGATTATATTTCTTGTTGGGGCCTATCCGCTGTAGCTGAGAGTTGGGTTATGACAGGTCGGGGTAGGTGTGGGAGAGAGGAATGTAGTGTGGGGAAGAGGGCATCGAAGGCTTCAAGGTTCTCATTGTTTGCTTGAATGAGGACAGTGCCGTTATTGTAAATTGTAACAGAAGTGCTCCCTCTTCTTGAGGAGTGATTAGGGAGCAAGGATGTTAATTTGCAGGTGTGTGGTGTGGATGTGGTTTTGGCCATGTAAAGTTGTGCTCTGAGGGAGGAGATCCAGACTTCTGGTCTCTCCGTGTGAAAAATTAGGTCAATTTTAAGCAGACCTTTGGAGGAGGAGTGGTAGATGTCTGTTAATAGGGTTTCTCTGTGTTTTCGGATTAGTTTCTGTTTGAGACTTTGTTTTGTTTTAGCAGACAGGTGGGGGGAAGTTCATGGTGAATGAGTTCAGGCTGTGAGGTTTCAAATGGGTAGTTAGGGATTGGGTGGGGTGAGTTGGCGAGTCATGAGCCATAGTGTGAGCTCTGTGCACAGAGGGATCAAGCCTCTGAAAAGTAGTGTAGGGGAGGAGGGGAGAAAGGCAGATCCACAGAGAGTGCGCCAGTTGTTGCGATAAAGGTTGTCGTCAGTGCCGGTCTTGGGCCAGTTAGGAGTTAGACTTGGGGTACCAATGGTCGTGTGATGGCCATCTTAGGGCTAGGCAGGATCCTGAGCGGGATAGTAGCTCCATGTTGGGCTTGTGCTCTAGTTACAAAAACTACTTTCGATCATGTAGGTGGTTGCTGGAATCCCCTTATTTAGAGCCCTTGCCTCTGAAATTAAGTTAGTGGACCTTGATTAAGGGTATGCTGTGGCTCTTGGTGCTCTCGGGGCAGCCGTCATGAGACCGGGCAGCCTCAGCAGTGGGCATGGGGCTTCCTGAGGGGCTGAGAGCTCTTGAAAATGTTCTCAGTTCTATAGGGGAAAAAGGGATCCTGACCCAGAGAGTTATGTGCATTAGAAGTGTCAGGCGCCTAGGAGCTGAAGCAGCACAGTAAGGGATGGGGGATCGCCATCTTAGGGTCAGGCCGAATCGAGGGAGACGATGTGCTATTTTCAGGGTTTGGTCGCGCTGTAGCGCCAGTCTGGGACACTTCTGGGCCAAGCTCAAGGGGTGAGGGCCTCTGATTTTAAGTCTGGGGGCCTTGGGGTTCGACGGGCCCTATTTCTTGGTGTTGCACTCGTGAATGGCGGCCATTTTGAGGTAGGCCGCTCTGTGAAGGTGTCTTTCCAAATCTAGGGTCTGCGCTCTTGATTAGGAGGGAGCCCTTGTTTGGTCTGGGAAGCCCTTAAATGTAGATAGACTGATCTCTTATTTTGTGGTAGGGATCCCTTGGTGCTTAGCGCGCTCTAGTCTTTGGTCCTATAGTAGAGTGCGGCGGCCATTTTGAGGCCAGTCAGTCTGTAATTGTGGTTGTTAACTAAGTTGAGATATGAGCCCTCTGTTCAAGCGAGAGCGCTCGTCTGGCTAATTGTTTCCTTTTTAGACTGATAAGGAATCGTGGCCTCAGAATAACTGGTGGGACTTTGCTGCCCGGTGAGCACTATTCCTTGTTTGAATGGTTGCGAGTGGCGGCCATTTTGAGGCCGGTCGTCTCAGGCTGGGATCTTTCTTATTGCCGGTTCTGTGGTTATTGGTTAGTTATGTGCACTGATCGCAGCTTCTTATGGATTATTGGAGATGTGTGTCCTCTGACTGTGAGGTTGGGGACTTTGGGGCTCGGCGGCCTTAATCCTTGGTGGATTGGTCACGCGTGGTGGCCATTTTGAGGCCAGCCGTAATTGCAAATGCTCACTAAAATTTGGATATGAGCACTCTGATCGAGCGAAAGCGTTCGTCTGGCTAGCAGATACCTTTGGGGTGATTCGGTAGTGTGGCCTCAGCTTAATTGGATGAGGGCTGTGTTGCATGGTGGGCCCTATTACTTAATGGAATGGTCAGGCGTGGCGGCCATTTTGATGCCATCATCTAAGCCTTATAAACTTTCTTAATGCCTGAACTGGGGACTTTGCTCAGGTATGGGCACTCGGCTGGGTCGCAGTTTCTTTTGTATAGCTGGGGATGTGTGGCCTCTGATTGAGGGGATGGGGGCCTTGGTGCTCGGCAGCCTTAATCCTTGATGGAGAGGTCGCACGTGGTGGCCATTTTGGGGTCGGTCGTCCTACCTCAGGCGCTGCTCCAGGGCAGAATCTGGGCAAGAATCCTTCCAAACTCGAGACCTGCAGCCCTTGCTCAGGAGAGAGCCTTTGTCTGGGCTGTGGTTTTGTTAGGAGGTTTCTCAAGTGTCCAATGCGGATCCTGTAGTGCTTGCTGTCGGGCTGCTGGCAGTTTTGGGGTATCGGCGCAGGACGAGTTTTTCCACTATGGTCAGTGTTGATGCCGTCTTCAGGTTTCTTCACATCGGTAAGTGGCGTAGCGGTGTGATTGGGGGAGATGGGGTTACGGGAGGGGGATTTAGGGGGGAATCACTGATGTGGTGAACCCAGTCCCGGGAGCCAGGTTTCAGAGCTCCCTCCCTGCGGCCATCTTTTTTTCTAGCATGATACCGCATTTCCGGCGGTTGGTCTAGTTTGTAAAGTGTTGTTCTCAATAAAAACTTCCAAATCCAAGTAATTTACCGAGACCTCACTGATTTGGCCTGTGAATTCTAAATTCATCCCATTGTTGTTCAGAGAGGATATATACTCCTCAGCCGAGGAGCGACTTCCCCTCCAGACAACAAATAGGTCGTCAATATGCCTGGGCCAGACAATAATGCTATCCAGGCAGATTTCATCTGCCTCCCCCCAGGCCACGTGCTTCTCCCACCAGCCCACAAATAAATGTGCATAGCTCGGGGCGAAGCACGTGCCCATGGCGTTACCGCGTTGTTTCTGATACAATTTGCCAGAGAATAAAAAAACAAATTGTTGTGTAAACAAAAATGAATCATTTCTAACAACATGGTGTTGTTTATATGGAATTTTGGAGCCCTTCTGTTCAAAAAACATTTGACTGCTTTCAAACCATCTTGATGGTGAATGCAGGTATAGAGACTTGTGATGTCAAGGGTAATCAAAAGCATATCAGGCTCCCACACATTACCCTCCGTCAATCATAGAAAATCTTGAGTATCTCTGACATATGATGCCAGGTCTTTGACTAGCGGGCTTGGAAAATAATCTATGTAAAATTATGTATTTTCCAAGAGACTATTTATTGAGGCCACAATGGCCTACCAGGGGGTTAACAGGATCCTTGTGGATTTTGGGTAAGTGGTAGAATGTTGGGAGAACCGGTGATTAACAATATAAAGACAAGGATTCATCTTGACTTAACATCCCCTCATCCCTCCACCCTGTTAAAAACGTGTGGTAATTCTTTACACAGTTTGAATAATCCATTCTATTAATAACTGCGTAACATTCTGTGTCCCCAAGTTGTCTCAAAGCCTCTTTCAGATATTGCTCTTTATTAAACACAACAATATTGCCTCCTTTGTCTGAGGGCTTAATCTTCAGTGTCAAGTCAATTTTTAGTGTCTTAATCGCTTCCCATTGTTTCCTTGGCATGCTATAATCATTTTTGGGTTTGCTTTTGTTTTCTGTTACTTTTTAGGTCTTTAAGGATTGCTTTGCTAAAGACATCGGTGCTATCAAAGGGGACTTCTGGCATCATTTTCGATTTTCTTTTAAATTTGCTTGTGCCCCCTGTTTGTTCAACATTTGTGTCTTCCGTATGTATCCTAGGAATTATTCCTTCTGAACTAACCCTTTCCAAATTCTGCATTAAAAGCGTTTCCAGGTCTTGGCTGCTCAATTGGTCCAAGACGTTTTCTTCAGTACTTTGTTCCTCTATAGATTCATCTCTCTTAGGGTGTAAAATAAAGATTTTTTTTTTTACTTTAATTTTTTTATATATTTGAATAGATCTATTCTGGTTTGTACGTAGTTATAATCAGAAGTGGGACAGAAGCTCAAACCTAATTGCAGAACCTTGATTTCATCTTCCGTCAATGGTCTGCTTGAGAGGTTAATTACTGTCCGGAGGTCTTCGTTGTTTACCATTTCCCCCGTTTCCCCTTGCTGCGTGTCATCATCGGGGTCAGTCCATCTTCTCCCTCTTTCCTTCCTCTCCTTGTTTTGTGTTTCTTTGTTGATGCTTTTTCTGTGGGGGATGGGTCCTCTGCATTGTTCTTTGGCGCGGTTTTCGCATTAGCTGTTATTCCCGAGAATAAGGGGAGTCCTGATTGCCTCTGTTTTCATCCGTGTTTGTGGCTATACACACATACCTCTCTCTCTCTCTCTCTCTATATATATATATATATATATATATATATATATATATATATATATATATATATATATATATATATATATATATATATATATATATATATATATATATATATATATATATTACCTACTGGCAGTTGCCAGTAGGTAGTTATAGTTAGGATTGTTTTCCATAGGGAAATCGCAACATTCTATTGGGAATAACTTTGGCGCCAGTTGAGGAATCTGCCTGAATTTTTTTCCTCAACTTTGCCTCGCAGCTCTCCGCTCCTTCCCTGAAAGTTTGGGGGAGATTCGTCAAGCGGGGGCTGAGATAAAAGGGGGGTCCCAAAACGTGTTTTCCCCATGTTAATCTCCATAGGGCGGTCGAACTCACTTTCAGCTCGAACGGCTGAATGGATTTTCACCAAACTTGGCAAAATTGTAGGGACTGGTAGCCCAATGTGCCTTTGCTATGTCTCAAGATATGTGCTCCAGAGGATTTTGAGTAATTTGAGTTCAAAAAAATATATATATATCTGTAAGCGCGCCCCGGTACGCGTTCCGGGGAGCGCACCGGGCGTGCTACGCGACTTGCGCACGGAAAGCTGATTGGTTATCGGGTGTCTGTAAACATTCGAAACAGTGCGCAGCGGCCGCCATCTTGTGTCTCGGTAGGATCGAGACACAAGAGGTGGCAAAAAACAAAGGGGGAAATGACCAAAAGGGGGCAGGGTACACCCCCCCTGACCCCCTAGGTTTGATGTGGGGGCCATAAAAGGGTCCCGCGGGGCAATTTTTTTTTTTTCGATTTTCGCGGGGGGCACGCCCGGTACGCGCCCCAGGAAGCGTACCGGTACGCGTACCCTGCAGAAAAAAGATTGACAGAGATTTTTTAAAACTATAGGTTTATTTTTATAAATTAAAGGTAGTTCTAAAAAGAACAGTTTTTTATTCTTTTTGTTGTTTTATATTTTTTTTATTGTTTTTTGGAACATTTTTTATTCTCCATTTTTTTCAATATTTTAGTTTCTATTTTTGAATATTTGTTTCAAGGGTTACATTACAGTGAAAGGAGCTCTGTCACTCTGTCACAAGGATGGTGTCATCAGTGATGTCATGAGTGATGTCACTGACCATGTCATGAGTGATGTAATATGTGACGTCATCAGCAGTGCATTGCACGCGCAAGTTATAGTGAGTCCAACTAACTATAACGCGGGAATTTCAATGGTTTTATGCGAGTAAAATTTCCAGCTAACTATAGCTGGTGTGAAACCTATGTTTTTTTCAGTGAATATTTATATATATATATATATATATATATATATATATATATATATATATATGTATGTATATATATATATATATATATATATATATATATATATATATATATATATATATATATATATATATACACATACATACATACATACTTATATATCCAGAGGAGACTGTTGTTTTTTTATAGTATCAGACCGCTGTGCCACCGATGAGGGAGCATTGATACCTAGTGGTTGCAGCAGCTGCAGCATATCAAAGGCCAAAGTCATAATATGGTGGTTGGATCGCCGGTGCGGCAGTAGCCATAACACCACCGTGGGTTTGACAGTCCATCGGACCGCCAAACTCCTATTCAGGCCCTTAGTCTCCTGTCCTAAAGTGTGTAATGAAAAACATGTACGGGGGCAGGGTAGGGCTACCCTTACCACCTGGGACCCAGAAGGATTCCCACCAGGCTAAAAATAAACAAACAAAAAAGAATCGACAAACATTTCTGCAAACCAGTGGGCGGTTCAGTTGGCTGGGCCGCACTGTTCAATTATAATTGCAGCCTCCTTCTCAATGCCTTTAACAGCCTCAGGGCTCAAATTTATATAAAGAGGGAGAGGGCTGCACTGCCCCCTTCCTTAGCCTCCAGAGACCCAAGGACCCATCCCCTTTCAGCACCAAAACCAGCAGTGTGACCTTGTAATCTTGGTTGTCTGACACCAACCGAATTGTGCTCTAAACCAACTGGTTATTTATTGACCGTTACTCCACGCCCCAGGTGGAACCCATCCACTTAAACACAATGTGCAGTTTAAACCCTCTGCACCTGTGAAGACTGACTGATTTATGTTTATTTGTGGTTGTTTTAGACAAACTAAATTACGGGGCTTTTTCACAGTTGATTCACATGGATGAAGTTAAGCTGGGAGGCACTGTAGGAATGGTGTTGGGGTATGTATTTATCTGCATTGTATTTTGTGAATACATTGTCTGATTTGGATCTTTGGGCATATGTAGTTTAGGTGGTGGATTTAGGGTTATGGTGGGTTTGTTGATATTGATTTTGTGCAGAGCATATTTATAGTTTTAAAGGGATTATTGACACACAAAATGTTGGGAGACTGAGTATGTTAGCTGATGGATTGTTTTATGTTACAGCTACCCCTGATGAAGGGCTGTCCTGCCCAAAATGCATTGGGTGAATTCTAATGTCATCTGGAATGTGTTGTGAATTTGAAATGTGCTGTTGAAAAAGTCCCAGATGGGCATTTCTTGAGCATTTTAAGTTTATAAATCACTTTGCTTTTGTGTATGATCAGAAAGTACTGATGAACAAGGGCAAGCATGGACTCAAATGTATTAAAAATGGATTATGTGAATGAAAAATGTTTTAAATTAATAAAGTATTTTGGCTTTCACCTACATAGCTGTTCGGCTAGTTACTGGAGTGCAACAGTGTAACAGAAAGGTTTGCAACTTTAAAAAAAATTGCAGCCTGCCTTAGGTCACATAACTGGGTGTAACTGAGAGTTAGGACTTTGTGAAGCTTCCCAGACAGTGGTACAGTAGTGGGATTAGAAGAGACTAAACAGCCTTCCACTGGCAAGATGGACGAGGCGGAGATGAGAACAGAACGACTTGTACCTGAATATGTGGTGCCCTGTCTCCTAACAATACCCTTGACGACCCTGTATTTTCAGTGCAGCCTGCTAGGAGGCAGGGGAAGCAGGAAACTCCCAGAAATTCAAAGAACCTCTCTGGAAACTTCTCTCATCTTCTAGGAGCAGGGCCCCAGGGTATATAAATAGGACTCTCAGACCGATGCTTCAGTTCACTACTGGACTTGTAGAAAGGATGTCTGCGAGGCACTCTGCCAGACTGCTGCTGTGCCCAGAAGGACAACTTTGCTGCCTTGACCCTGCCTTGAGCCCGCACAGACCAGCCTTGCTATTGAACCCTGCATCTTCACCTGCACCCAGGACTTACAGAAGTGATTCCAAGGGCTAGTTTGCTGGCCTCCTCTTCTGAACCACAAGGACATAACAAGCTCCCAACACCTTGTACCTGCAACTGGACCCAGCCTGAGTGAATCGTACACTCTAAAACGGTATCCATCCACACCTGGACCCTTGTCTGTGGCGCCATAGGTGCCCAGATGGCCATTTCCCAAAACTGAGGACTTCAACAAAATATTGCCAAAAAGTGCTCTAAGAACCAGGAGGAGACTGGGCCAAACCTGCTCTCCTATTCGCCTGAGGTGCATCATCGGACGGATTGACGTCACAGCTTCTCCACTACGTTCTCCTCCTCCGCAGCAAATCTGCTTCGGCGCTCTTTCTCCGAAGGGTTATCTGAACTCTTGGAATTGTCGGCGACTACATCCTTCTGCTCTGTCCTGCTGAAGATTTTTGACTTCCATTTCAATTACTTTGTCTGAAGGTAAAAATCTTCAACGTAGCTTCATACCATGACTATCCAACGACTATGCTCCCCCTCAGACACTCCTGCACCCTTGCCCCGCTGAGCTTCTACCTTTTCTACCTTACCATGCCCAATCCACTTTCTGTCTCCAAACCGCACCTTGACTATGCCCCGGTCTAGCTTGACCATATGCCGCAGTTAGCTCTTTTTTCCTTTTAGGCGCTATTCTGAACCTTAAACTTAAAAAATGCAGCACGCTGGTTCTACTGATTTGATTTTTGCCATGTTGATTTCAAATACTTTATTAAAATGTACTCTATTTTTCTAAATTGGTTTGGGATTTTTAATGTGTTTTGTTTGTGTGCTGAATAAATACTGTACACATTATTTCCAAGTTAAGCCTGACTGCTTTTTGTGCCAAGCTACCCTGGGTTTGAGCACAGGTTAATTTGAGGACTTTTTTAGTTCACCCTGCAACAGATTGTGACTGTTGCTTGACCAGGGCTAACACCCCAGTCAACCAACTATCCATTTTCTCAGACAAGCTGTGAGCAGAAACTAGTGTCAGCACACACCAATTAAAATGCACTTCTTTTCAGGAAGGTCCAGAGCAGCATCATGTTCAGAGTCTTCAAAGCTGGAATTGTGAACATTCTGTTTCCATTTCCCTTACTTCTCACAACAATGTGTTCTACATGACTTAGGTGATACAAGCTAACAGGTAGTCTTCTGCACTTCTCTTCTTTTCATCTACAATTACCTAGGGCCCCTGATATTCCAAGTAGGCAAACAGTACATCAAAAGAATGCTAAGTAGTCCAGAATGGCTGCCTGTATATCCGGAAGCTGTTTTCCCCACCTCTTCTGATCGAAATAGTCACCCCAGGAAGGACATTATTGCAGGGAAAAATATGCTATGCTTAATTTGCAGTAAATTAGGGGGTTCTTACTTCATCAATACCTGCTACACAAGTTGTGAGTGTATCTTGTTATTTTTGGAAGGATAATGTTGAGCTTATTACCATGCTAATAAAATATCCCACACCGCCTTAAATTTCAGCATGATACTCTGAAAATCCTGAATGTTATTGTTTGGGATTGCAGACCATATATCGGGTGCTTCCTTAAAAATTCTACACGGCCCCTGACTTTACTTTCAGTGAAGATCTCTGATCTCCTGTTCATCTACTTTAAATGTAGAATTATATATTGACCGTTATAAAAGGAAGGAGTCATCCACTGTATCTGGTGGTAGAGGCATGTTGCTATTGCCACAGACACCAATAGCATCACCAATAGCATCTGCTTTCGACTGTCATTACAAACTTGGTGGAACATCCTGTGATTACTGCAAGCTCCGAAGTCTCCCACGAGCCCCATTTATCATCTAGAGAGAATTTGCAGAGCTGCTGTCTGTCAGAAGAATATACATTTTAAGTGGTTGGTGTAAAGTAGTCATTTATAAATATGATACAAATATACTTTTGAAACCAATTATCCAACTTCTTTTTAGCTTCAGTCGGTTGTATATCAGCACGACTTTGCTTTTCAAAAAGTTGACTTTTTAAACAAAATTATTTGAAATCTTCAACATACTGAATCATGCAAATGACAATTTTCTCTGTTGTAATTTTAGTTTGTGAACCAAACAAGAGAGAGAGCACCAAGGAGCTAGTTATGGTCCAGTATCCATGCTCCTTAAATATGACATAAAACCAAAAAAGGTAACACTGTTCCTAAGGCACGGCATAAAAATTACCCAACTGCCCTAAAGAAAGGAAAGAAAGTCTAAAAAGAAAAAGACCCCTAGATTAAGGCAGACCCACTCGTAAGGGGGAAGAACAAGTCTTGCCTCTTGTTGCTCTCACACACCCCAAAGGGGTGTCATGCTTCATCATCGGGCATTTGCTCCTCGTAGGGCCGGCACTGCAATCCCCTACAGGTCCCCCAAAGGGTCACTTTATCGAAGATCTCTTCAAAAAATGCAAGATGGTGCATGTGGGTGTGTGGGTCCTATAGTGAGGGTGAAAAAAGTGCAGAATACATAAAAATATTTCAGAGGTTGTTGATAAAAAGATAAGGTGAAATCAATTCCTATGGGTAAAATATTTCCCCAACCTGTTCAATGTGCCAGGATATAGAAAGTCCCAGTCCAATGCGCCAGGGTATCGTAAGTCGACATGTTTCGCGCACAGCCTGCCACAAGGTTCAATAGCACTTCATCAGGCCTGAGAATTATTAGGTGATGTGCACGTTAAAACAAATATAAAAACAATTACCCTCAAAGTAAGTAAGGGTGGGCCAAACTACTGTATGTCCTCCAGCTTGAATAATGGTAGAGGCCACTCCTGAGAAAACCCATCACTCTCGGGAAAATAACTCCACTGACTGGAGACAATGGACGCCCGTACCTAATCAGGAGTGTACCATTATCCACGCTGTAGGACATACAGTAGTTTGGCCCACCCTTACTTACTTTGAGGTTAATTGTTTTTATATTTGTTTTAACGTGCACATCACCTAATAATTCTCAGTCCTGATGAAGTGCTATTGACTCTTGTGGCAGTCTAAGCGCGAAACATGTCGACTTACTATACCCTGGAGTATTAAACAGGGACTTTCTATATCCTGGCACATTGAACAGCTTGGGGAAATATTTTACCCACGGGGGTTGATTTAACCATATCTTTTTATCAACAACCTCGGAAATATTTGTATGTATTCTGCACTTTTTTCACCCTCACTATAGGACCCACACCCCACACACCCACATGCACCATCCAGCATTTTTTGAAAAGATCTCCGATAAAGTGACCCTTCGGGGGAACCGTAGGGGATTGCAGCACCGGCCCTACAAGGAGTAAATGCCCGATGATGAAGCATGACACCCCTTTGGGGTGTGTGAGGGCAACAAGAGGCAAGACTTGTTCTTCCCCCTTACGAGTGGGTCTGCCTTAACCTAGGGGTCTTTTTCTTTTTACACATTATTTCCTTTCTTTAGGGCAGTTGGGTAATTTTTATGCCCTGCCTTAGGAACAGTGTCCCTTTTTTTGGTGTTATGTATTTTCAGTTCGAACATGCATTATGCCACCACAGTTGCTTCATGTATGACACATGACTTAACACATGATATAGACTTTCTTGTGTTTTTCACCAGGACATTGGGCGTTATTTTTGGATCGCAATCTATGCCTTTTCTGCGTTTTTCATGGGAATTCTTGGTGCCATCATCCCGCCTTACATCGGAATGAGTAGTGTATATGATAACAAGGTAATCAATCTGTACTTTATGCTTTTGGATGCATGTTTATCTGTTTGTATACTCAGCATAATAATTTGGGAAGCTGGATCGTGAACTATACAGCTAATCATTCATTATGTTGATCAACTTGTTTAGTTATCAATCTATTATATTGATGGCCTTTTAAGTGCAAACAACTACCTTTTAAAAAACAAAGCTGTCAGCACTATTTAAATGTGATTATTGTGATGCATACTTGCGGTTGTTGTCTGTAGTCTAAATGAAACCGATTTATGCATGTTAATTTGTGCAGATCAATAAAGTAATGTGTTAAATTACATTAGAAATTCCTACAATCATAATTATGAAAATACATAGACATAGAAATTCCTACAATCATAATTATGAAAATACAAAGACTCTATTACTGTTATATCTAGAAAAAAAATTCTACTATTGAAAGAGTAAAGTAATATAGAAAAACTCAACATAGCCTAAACAGTTAATGATAGCAATATTTTTACACCAAGGAAACGGTCAAATTTGGTCCCAGTTTAGGGGAATAGGCAGACTTTGACAGATGCTGGAAATCGGAAAAAAAATTACAGACAGTTATTCATGCAGTCTAATTAGCTCGGATGGTACGTCCAACAATTTGTTTTAGATATCTGGTCCACCTGATTCGGAGTGTATACATGGCTGTAGAACATAAATAGGGTAATGGAACAGACACAAATATTTGGTGATTTCCACTGACTAAATCTCAGCATTGTCTTTTTGAGAGGTAGGAGATCCTCCACAAACGTTTTTGTTTTAGGAACACCATTCCAAAAATCTTCATTTAAAGTCTTTTCCCAAACCTTATAAGATTCTGCATCTCATTGACAGATGGTGTGAATGATTCTTGCATACCACTGTACCATTAAGGTTAACCAATTGGAAAGCAGATACTGATTGTGCATACTAAAATACTGTGTGTGCTAAAGATTAGAACAAAGTGCTTCAGAATGAAGGAGAATGCACAAGAGACACCATTCCGTCTCGTCTATTTTCAGATGTGAAATTGTTTTATTCCTCCAGAACAGCTAGTAGTAATTTTTGTCAGAGTCAGAACCATTAAACACTATTTGAACAGTAACCATTGCAAGTATTTTGGTAGTGTATATAGTTTAGAAAGTGTAATCAATGAGTCAACGCAATGTGAACCTACAGTATTTAAAAAGAATTAGCAAAGCAAATTGATATGACCTCGAATGTGCCAACACATGCAAACAGTACCACGTAGAAATGATGTTTGCATGCAAAAGCACCTGTTGAATATTTTTGTTATATCTTGCTGGTGCCCACAAGGACTGATATACCAGAGGCACATCCACTTAGTGTTTGCACTGATAAAAAAAACTTGAGATTAAAATTTGACTCACTGTTAACTTTATCTAACCAAGCAATCTTAGTTTTGTGCTCTTGTCTGGGTCAGCTTCCTACACTGGAGAAGATTCTCCTTCTGCCCCATGTTTGGAATATTGCATTCTGTCTATCTTGATATACCATTAAAAGCATTACTGAAGCTAAATTTAGTCCATAATTCTCAGCGAGATGGTTATTCTCCATTTGGGTACAATACCGCATGACTGGATGTTGTCATATCATATCACATCAGCAGGATTTGTATAGCATGGCCTATCATCCAAGGGAGTATTCAGGCACTGAAGATGTGCCACTTAGTTAAACAGTCAGGTCTTGGTTGCTCTCCTGAAGTCAGCGAAGGTGGTGGAAGTCCAGAGGTGGAGGGGCAGGCCATTCCAGGACTTGGTAGCGAGGTAGGAGAAGGATCGGCCTCCTCTGCGAATCTGATGGATTCATGGGACATGTGTGAGGGAAAGGTGGGCTGAGTCGAAGTATCTGTTGGGCTGGTGGAAGGTCATGCAGATGTTTATGTAGGAGGGTCTAGAGTTATGGAGTGCCTTGTAAGTGAGTGAGTAGTTTGAAGTGGCCTCTCTTCTTGTTTGGGAGCCAATGGAGGTCTCTAATGTGGGGGGGGTATGCTTGATCGTCTTGAGAGATCAAGGATGAGTCTGTCTGCTGCATTTTTTATGGTCTTGAGTCATTTCAGTAGCTGTTGGTGATTCCAACACAGCTTGTGTTTCCGTAGTCCAATAAGCTTATGATGAGGACCTGCGTTTCTGTTCTCCTGGTGCAGGGCGAGATCCACCGGAAAATCCTGCAGGGCATTCGGCGGATGTGGAGGCTTGTGGAGGTTACTGCATTAACCTGCCTTTTCATGGAGAGCTTGCTGTCCAAGACGATGCCCAAGTTCTTGGCATGGGTGTTGGGGGCCGGTGCAGGTCCAAGAGCAAGGGGCCACCATGAGTCGTCCCAAGGGGAGGAGCTACTTCGAAGATGAGCACTTCAGTCTTATCCGTGTTCCGTTTCAGGCAGTTAATCTTCATCCAGTTGGCAAAGATGGTCATAGCATTCCTTAAGTTGACTCTGGTGTTACAGATTTCTCCAGTGAGAGAGAGGATGAGTTGGTAATCTTCTGCATATGAGATGATGCTGAGTCCGTGGCTGTGGGTGATGTTGGCCAGCAGAGTCATGCAGATGTTGAAGAGAGTGGGGCTGTGCAAGAAGCCCCAGAGGGAGGCCGCAGATGGCATCCTTGGGTTCAGAGGTGTAGGGTGGTAGGTGAACTCTTTGAATGCGTCCTGTGGAAACAAGGTGATCAACTTGAGTGCGTTGCTGCTGATGCCAATATGATGAAGTCCGTTGACCAGGATGTCGTGGGACACGGTGTTGTAGGATGCAGAGAGGTCGAAGAGGATAAGCACAGAGGATAGTTCTGATGTCGTCCGTTACAGCTATGAGGGCCGTTTCAGTGCTGTGGTTGGATCGGAAGCTGGTTTGGGAGGTGTCTAAGAGGTTGTTCCTCTAAGTGGTCTGTGAACTGGTGATTGATGGCTTTCTCAAGGACCTCTACAGGGAATGGGAGGAGTGAGATAAGGAGGTACTTCTTGAGGTCGTTGGGTTCTGCATTGGGGTTTTTTAGGAGTGGCTCACTGCATTTCCATGTTTCCGGGAAGTTGGCAGTGTTGATGATCGTGTTGAGGATAAAAGTGAGTGGAGGGAAGACTTTCTTCCATCCTAGGTTGAAGGCGTGGTGTGGGCAGGGGTCTTTCCGTGTGCCTGAGTTTATGGAGTTCATGATAGCACAGAGTAACAATTACTAACCAAGGTCGGTGATTCCAGACCCAATAATTTGGGTACCCCTGAAACCTTGCAAATCTTAATTTGGCTCTGAAAAGTTCTTGTCATAGGTTTCCCATTCTCAGCTACAAGGGATTCCCTCATCTACTGGGTGCTCTACGGAAATTGCAAACCAGTCATTGTGCAAACGTCCACATGAGTGAAGCTATAGAATTTTGTTTGGACTGAAAGCTGAGAGGATGCCTATGTTCATTTGAGTCCATCAAATGTCTCGAACCTGTGTACTGTCTGCAGTAGTTGAGGTACATATGATGTGATGAAAGTGACAGATTTACAATTGGGAATTTACTTATAAGGGACTTTACCAATTTCATAACAATATGCACAGATGCTCCCACTACTTAAGACTAGGGTGACCCACACTTCATGTATCTGAAGTTACACCTTATGATTTATTTCCAACCAGTAAATCCTCACAGGGAGATTTATGGTCAAAACAACCATAGCCATATAGCAATTGAAATTAGAAAGACAGGTTGCTCAAAGGTAATAAATGTATAAAGGGAACACAATATACTTTTGGGCTCGGTATTGTATGGTAGCGTCAGGGATCGACATGTGCATTAGTCCTGATACTCACCATTGATAATCACATTCTTGTTGTGTGCCCAGAGTTTCTTGTCTTCAGTTCTTGACTGTACACACCTCTGATCTTGTTACAGCTGACAGACTGGCACCATGAATTAGCCTCGCATTAGCATTAAAAGGATGATGAAGAAGCAGTACATCACAAGCTTTGGCCACTGTCACCACTCATATTATTGCAGCTATCACCATTGTCACTTCTGGGGTTACCAGACTCACTACAGTAAGGTATACAATCCTTAGTATAGGAACAGGGCACAGCCCTTTCAGGTATGTCAGCTCCTCCCTCCCATCATGCTCAGGATAACCCATCAACATGCAGATTACCACTCAGTCACACATACCCTTCCTTTGTGTGTGGCTGCCTAGAGGGAAAGCCAGCTGTTACACCCCCCATGCGTGTATTTCAGAGACAGGCAGAATGCACCAATCATTCCAGTAAGAACTTGTCAACTTTCTAATAGTGGCATTTTCAAAGTAACAAAATAAAAATCAACTTAATCATAAGTTCTGTTTTGAAATTGTGATTCCAGACACAGCAAATGTGGGGGTCCTATATTTTACCAATTCGAAATTACACTTATAAATTGTAATAAGACAACCCAGTGTTATCATATTGGAAAAATAGGACTTGCAGTAGTGAAAAATGAATATAAGAATGTTTTACTATGGAGACATGTAAAACTGAAACTACATGTCATACTATGTAAATACACTGCACCCTGCTCATGGGCTGTCCAGGGCTGAAATTAGGGATGGCCTATATGTCATAAAAAAAAAAGTTTCTGACAGGCAAGTAGGTTAACTTGCCAGGGTGATTTGGCAGTATAAAACTGAACACACAGGCTCTGCAGTGGCACGACTGAGACATGTTTATAATGCTACTAAATACTGTGGCACTGTCAGTGCTACGGGCCTACTAGTAGCATTTTATATCTAGGCCCTAGGCACATGTGGAGCAATTTACTAGGGACTTATAAATACATCAAAAATTGATATTGTGTGAATATCCCAGTGTTACCTTGTATTCAGTTAAGAGCACCTGCTTGGATGACTAAAGCCAGCAAAAACAAAGTCAGCATAAATGTTAAAAACAGGGCTTCAGAAGGCAACACTTTAGTGGAAACCATACCTAGGATGCCAGGTGTAACACCGTGCCTAGGTTTCCAGCTTTATGGTCATCATACAAATGATAAATGTGCACTCCAAGGAATTAAAATAAGTGTGGTTCTTATTGTATATCTACTTGTTGAGGGATGTTACCCATGTACAGGGCTCAGGGGAAACATAAGCCTCTATTTATCTAGTTAGCTTTGAGCCCCAAAATTAACCAGAATTCGTCCAGTCTATGAATGGATGTTCTTACATGTGGTCAAGACTTTAAACCTGTGTTTCCCAAATTGTGCGTCGCTACCCACTGATGGGTAGCGACGTAATTTTTAGTGTGTCACAAAAGTTCAAGCAAGATGCATTAAAATTCTGTATTTAACTGGTCACATTTTCTGCTTCAAGGACAGTGGTCAAATGTCAGGCTATGCCTTCAACCAAATTGCACCTTTTTTAACATGTGGATTGTTGTTAACAAACTTCTCTCACTTTTGAGCCAGAGCAAGAAAAGAAAATTAAATGATGTGACAATCATACTAGTGTACAGGTGTGTGAAATGAAAGGCTGCAGTATATCAATTTTGTTGTAACAGACAACAAAATGTAAATACCCGATCATGACCTGTACACATAAAGCAATTAGGAAAGCAGAAATTCACCACTTATTCTTGTAAATCTGAACTGTGAAGGAAGTATTTTAATAGAATCAAAACATATCAATACACTTTACTTGGGGGTGCACAAATAATAAATATTCACTGAAAACCAATTTTCAGATATTATCGTTTGTGTGCAGTTTTGTTTTATCAGTACAACTGTATGTCTGTGCAAATTTAGAGGTCATTTCAGTGGGCTACAACATGATGCTTTAGTTATATTATATTAAAATATCACCCACCTCATGTCCATTAAATCTAGGTGGGATGCAAAAGTTTGCCCTTCCCAAATTTGAGTTGTGGTTCTAAAAGGTTTGGGAACCACTGCTCTAAACAGTAGGTGGTGATCTGCAAATAGCATTGGTGATAGAGGGAGTGCCTGCTTTGTACGCCTTAAGATTTTGAGTAAGTGGGTTTGTCAGTTTAGAATGTTGCACTCTAGCTTTCCACTTAAATACCAGAGTGAGATCCAGCAAAGCATATTTTGCCTGATGTACTCAAATTTTTATGATCACAAACAGTTCTAATTACAATTTGTGACATCAGATACATTTCTTGCCATGTACTAACAGCATTATTGGAGTGAGTACATTTTTTAAGACTCCTAAAAATGGTTTGCGACTCCATCCCGAATTCTAATTCGCAAGAGTGCGTTGTAGGAACAATTTCCAAATAGAGTTTCAGTATAAAATGTATCAATTTAATACAATTCAAAATTTGTTGCAAACACATTAAAAAACTAACAACTCTGGGGTGGTAAGTCATTCTCAAAACTGAAGATGGCCACTCTAGGAAGGGTAAGCCAGATACATACTAAAAGATAACCCATGCTCACCCTCTGGTAGGTTGGCACTGTCAGAATATTCACTGCCAGATAACGTACCTGTGCCAAGACTTCCACAGGAGCTGAAGATTGTTCCTTATTCTCTGCCACTACTACAAATAGCTAGTTAATAAGACCTACCACATGCAACAGAGAGAAGGAAAGGGGAAAGGGAATACAAGAGAGTCTGCCTCTGGATGGTGTGCTACTTCATCTCATCATCTTCATTAGGAGTGAGCGTGAGAATATCTTACAGAGCCTGTCACAAAAAGACAAGAAACATGCAATCTGCTTTACACTTCCACCATTTATTTCTTACCACTAATTCCCACTTCTTACTGTACTGCCATGTGTGTTTATGTTTACCTTTTATTTACAGCCACCCTCTGTAGATTTGATATGAATGTATTAACGTTCTGATGATATGCAAAGGTCAATACATTAAGCAAGAAAGGATACACTTTCTCTTTCCTAATATTCTTGTTTTTTCCTCCTTTCTTTGTGAGCCTTTATATTTCAATATCTTTTTTATATTACCTACTGGCGGTTGCCAGTCGGTAGTTATAGTTAGAACCTTGTTTCTATTCAAAAGGGTTTTTTCTTTTGCAAATATCTGTGTCGCAGTTTGATGAATCTTCGCCAAATTTTCAAAAACAATGGCCTGCTCAGGTCAGATCCTGTCGTGAAAGTTTTGGGTTGATTTGTCAAGTGAGGGCCAAGAAAAAAAGGGGTCCCAAAACGTGTTTTCTACATGTTAATTTCCCTAGGAAACTTGTGTCGCAGCTACAGCCCGAACTGCTGAACGGAATGACACAAATTTGGCAGAAAGGTAGTTCTTGGTGCAGAGTTTTTGTTAAATGGTGTAAACCCATTCAGTAATTCCTGAGAAATTCATATATTTAGAAATCTTAATATCTGGTGACCACGGTGGGTCCCCGAACCCTCCGGGGCACAAGCTTGACTCTGATTGGCTGCTACTATTTCAAACCAGGAAGTGTTGGCAGCCATCTTCACAGGAATAAAGGTGAACAAACAAGAGAAGGAGGCAGGGTAGAAACAGCCTGACATCTAGGCCTGCTCAGGGGGTCCCACAGGTATCCTAAGGGCCCCAAAAAGCATTTAAAAATATATTTTCATTGGGTTTTGTGTAGGGTCTGCGAATTCAAGAAAAAAATAAGAAATGTGGTTCCTGTGCTTCTTCAATTAAGCGCCCGGGTGAGCCAGGTCCCGGGTGCAATACCTCCTCCCTGGGTCTTTATTTATAATATGTTGGGGGCCTGTGGCCTTCCCCGCAGCCTGGGGACCACTACCTCACCGGGGCTTTCTTTTAATTATAATGTGGAGTGTCTGGCCACCGTCAAGCTGCCCGAGTAATGCTACCTCCCAGGAGCTTTAATCTTTAAATGAGGGGGCCTCATGCCCCCTGCATCCCCAGGAAACACTGCTTCCCCTGGGCTTTTTTTTAATTAAAAAGGTGTGAGGTGGGATCCTGCCCCACCACCGCTCCGGGGCATACATTTTGTAAATGCAATGGTCCGTTGCCGAACCTGGGGACCACCCCTTCCCTGGGGCTTTATATCTGATGGAGGGCCCCCCCTTATGGTACCCTCCTTTGCCCTGGGGGCCGCCAACCCCCCAGGGCCGGATCCAGCAATGTCCAAGGGTGCAAACAGTACCACGTAGAAATGATGTTTGCATGCAACAGCACCTGTTGAATATTTTTGTTATATCTTGCTGGTGCCCACAAGGACTGATATACCAGAGGCACATCCACTTAGTGTTTGCACTGATAAAAAAACTTGAGATTAAAATTTGACTCACTGTTAACTTTATCTAACCAAGCAATCTTAGTTTTGTGCTCTTGTCTGGGTCAGCTTCCTACACTGGAGAAGATTCTCCTTCTGCCCCATGTTTGGAATATTGCATTCTGTCTATCTTGATATACCATTAAAAGCATTACTGAAGCTAAATTTAGTCCATAATTCACAGCGAGATGGTTATTCTCCATTTGGGTACAATACCGCATGACTGGATGTTGTCATATCATATCACATCAGCAGGATTTGTATAGCATGGCCTATCATCCAAGGGAGTATTCAGGCACTGAAGATGTGCCACTTAGTTAAACAGTCAGGTCTTGGTTGCTCTCCTGAAGTCAGCGAAGGTGGTGGAAGTCCAGAGGTGGAGGGGCAGGCCATTCCAGGACTTGGTAGTGAGGTAGGAGAAGGATCGGCCTCCTCTGCGAATTTGATGGATTCATGGGACATGTGTGAGGGAAAGGTGGGCTGAGTCGAAGTATCTGTTGGGCTGGTGGAAGGTCATGCAGATGTTTATGTAGGAGGGTCTAGAGTTATGGAGTGCCTTGTAAGTGAGTGAGTAGTTTGAAGTGGCCTCTCTTCTTCTTTGGGAGACAATGGGGGTCTCTAATGTGGGGGGGTATGCTTGATCGTCTTGAGAGATCAAGGATGAGTCTGTCTGCTGCATTTTTTATGGTCTTGAGTCATTTCAGTAGCTGTTGGTGATTCCAACACAGCTTGTGTTTCCGTAGTCCAATAAGCTGATGATGAGGACCTGCGTTTCTGTTCTCCTGTTGCAGGGCGAGATCCACCGGAAAATCCTGCAGGGCATTCGGCGGATGTGGAGGCTTGTGGAGGTTACTGCATTAACCTGCCTTTTCATGGAGAGCTTGCTGTCCAAGACGATGCCCAAGTTCTTGGCATGGGTGTTGGGGGCCGGTGCAGGTCCAAGAGCAAGGGGCCACCATGAGTCGTCCCAAGGGGAGGAGCTACTTCGAAGATGAGCACTTCAGTCTTATCCGTGTTCCGTTTCAGGCAGTTAATCTTCATCCAGTTGGCAAAGATGGTCATAGCATTCCTTAAGTTGACTCTGGTGTTACAGATTTCTCCAGTGAGAGAGAGGATGAGTTGGTAATCTTCTGCATATGAGATGATGCTGAGTCCGTGGCTGTGGGTGATGTTGGCCAGCAGAGTCATGCAGATGTTGAAGAGAGTGGGGCTGTGCAAGAAGCCCCAGAGGGAGGCCGCAGATGGCATCCTTGGGTTCAGAGGTGTAGGGTGGTAGGTGAACTCTTTGAATGCGTCCTGTGGAAACAAGGTGATCAACTTGAGTGCGTTGCTGCTGATGCCAATATGATGAAGTCCGTTGACCAGGATGTCGTGGGACACGGTGTTGTAGGATGCAGAGAGGTCGAAGAGGATAAGCACAGAGGATAGTTCTGATGTCGTCCGTTACAGCTATGAGGGCCGTTTCAGTGCTGTGGTTGGATCGGAAGCTGGTTTGGGAGGTGTCTAAGAGGTTGTTCCTCTAAGTGGTCTGTGAACTGGTGATTGATGGCTTTCTCAAGGACCTCTACAGGGAATGGGAGGAGTGAGATAAGGAGGTACTTCTTGAGGTCGTTGGGTTCTGCATTGGGGTTTTTTAGGAGTGGCTCACTGCATTTCCATGTTTCCGGGAAGTTGGCAGTGTTGATGATCGTGTTGAGGATAAAAGTGAGTGGAGGGAAGACTTTCTTCCATCCTAGGTTGAAGGCGTGGTGTGGGCAGGGGTCTTTCCGTGTGCCTGAGTTTATGGAGTTCATGATAGCACAGAGTAACAATTACTAACCAAGGTCGGTGATTCCAGACCCAATAATTTGGGTACCCCTGAAACCTTGCAAATCTTAATTTGGCTCTGAAAAGTTCTTGTCATAGGTTTCCCATTCTCAGCTACAAGGGATTCCCTCATCTACTGGGTGCTCTACGGAAATTGCAAACCAGTCATTGTGCAAACGTCCACATGAGTGAAGCTATAGAATTTTGTTTGGACTGAAAGCTGAGAGGATGCCTATGTTCATTTGAGTCCATCAAATGTCTCGAACCTGTGTACTGTCTGCAGTAGTTGAGGTACATATGATGTGATGAAAGTGACAGATTTACAATTGGGAATTTACTTATAAGGGACTTTACCAATTTCATAACAATATGCACAGATGCTCCCACTACTTAAGACTAGGGTGACCCACACTTCATGTATCTGAAGTTACACCTTATGATTTATTTCCAACCAGTAAATCCTCACAGGGAGATTTATGGTCAAAACAACCATAGCCATATAGCAATTGAAATTAGAAAGACAGGTTGCTCAAAGGTAATAAATGTATAAAGGGAACACAATATACTTTTGGGCTCGGTATTGTATGGTAGCGTCAGGGATCGACATGTGCATTAGTCCTGATACTCACCATTGATAATCACATTCTTGTTGTGTGCCCAGAGTTTCTTGTCTTCAGTTCTTGACTGTACACACCTCTGATCTTGTTACAGCTGACAGACTGGCACCATGAATTAGCCTCGCATTAGCATTAAAAGGATGATGAAGAAGCAGTACATCACAAGCTTTGGCCACTGTCACCACTCATATTATTGCAGCTATCACCATTGTCACTTCTGGGGTTACCAGACTCACTACAGTAAGGTATACAATCCTTAGTATAGGAACAGGGCACAGCCCTTTCAGGTATGTCAGCTCCTCCCTCCCATCATGCTCAGGATAACCCATCAACATGCAGATTACCACTCAGTCACACATACCCTTCCTTTGTGTGTGGCTGCCTAGAGGGAAAGCCAGCTGTTACACCCCCCATGCGTGTATTTCAGAGACAGGCAGAATGCACCAATCATTCCAGTAAGAACTTGTCAACTTTCTAATAGTGGCATTTTCAAAGTAACAAAATAAAAATCAACTTAATCATAAGTTCTGTTTTGAAATTGTGATTCCAGACACAGCAAATGTGGGGGTCCTATATTTTACCAATTCGAAATTACACTTATAAATTGTAATAAGACAACCCAGTGTTATCATATTGGAAAAATAGGACTTGCAGTAGTGAAAAATGAATATAAGAATGTTTTACTATGGAGACATGTAAAACTGAAACTACATGTCATACTATGTAAATACACTGCACCCTGCTCATGGGCTGTCCAGGGCTGAAATTAGGGATGGCCTATATGTCATAAAAAAAAAAGTTTCTGACAGGCAAGTAGGTTAACTTGCCAGGGTGATTTGGCAGTATAAAACTGAACACACAGGCTCTGCAGTGGCACGACTGAGACATGTTTATAATGCTACTAAATACTGTGGCACTGTCAGTGCTACGGGCCTACTAGTAGCATTTTATATCTAGGCCCTAGGCACATGTGGAGCAATTTACTAGGGACTTATAAATACATCAAAAATTGATATTGTGTGAATATCCCAGTGTTACCTTGTATTCAGTTAAGAGCACCTGCTTGGATGACTAAAGCCAGCAAAAACAAAGTCAGCATAAATGTTAAAAACAGGGCTTCAGAAGGCAACACTTTAGTGGAAACCATACCTAGGATGCCAGGTGTAACACCGTGCCTAGGTTTCCAGCTTTATGGTCATCATACAAATGATAAATGTGCACTCCAAGGAATTAAAATAAGTGTGGTTCTTATTGTATATCTACTTGTTGAGGGATGTTACCCATGTACAGGGCTCAGGGGAAACATAAGCCTCTATTTATCTAGTTAGCTTTGAGCCCCAAAATTAACCAGAATTCGTCCAGTCTATGAATGGATGTTCTTACATGTGGTCAAGACTTTAAACCTGTGTTTCCCAAATTGTGCGTCGCTACCCACTGATGGGTAGCGACGTAATTTTTAGTGTGTCACAAAAGTTCAAGCAAGATGCATTAAAATTCTGTATTTAACTGGTCACATTTTCTGCTTCAAGGACAGTGGTCAAATGTCAGGCTATGCCTTCAACCAAATTGCACCTTTTTTAACATGTGGATTGTTGTTAACAAACTTCTCTCACTTTTGAGCCAGAGCAAGAAAAGAAAATTAAATGATGTGACAATCATACTAGTGTACAGGTGTGTGAAATGAAAGGCTGCAGTATATCAATTTTGTTGTAACAGACAACAAAATGTAAATACCCGATCATGACCTGTACACATAAAGCAATTAGGAAAGCAGAAATTCACCACTTATTCTTGTAAATCTGAACTGTGAAGGAAGTATTTTAATAGAATCAAAACATATCAATACACTTTACTTGGGGGTGCACAAATAATAAATATTCACTGAAAACCAATTTTCAGATATTATCGTTTGTGTGCAGTTTTGTTTTATCAGTACAACTGTATGTCTGTGCAAATTTAGAGGTCATTTCAGTGGGCTACAACATGATGCTTTAGTTATATTATATTAAAATATCACCCACCTCATGTCCATTAAATCTAGGTGGGATGCAAAAGTTTGCCCTTCCCAAATTTGAGTTGTGGTTCTAAAAGGTTTGGGAACCACTGCTCTAAACAGTAGGTGGTGATCTGCAAATAGCATTGGTGATAGAGGGAGTGCCTGCTTTGTACGCCTTAAGATTTTGAGTAAGTGGGTTTGTCAGTTTAGAATGTTGCACTCTAGCTTTCCACTTAAATACCAGAGTGAGATCCAGCAAAGCATATTTTGCCTGATGTACTCAAATTTTTATGATCACAAACAGTTCTAATTACAATTTGTGACATCAGATACATTTCTTGCCATGTACTAACAGCATTATTGGAGTGAGTACATTTTTTAAGACTCCTAAAAATGGTTTGCGACTCCATCCCGAATTCTAATTCGCAAGAGTGCGTTGTAGGAACAATTTCCAAATAGAGTTTCAGTATAAAATGTATCAATTTAATACAATTCAAAATTTGTTGCAAACACATTAAAAAACTAACAACTCTGGGGTGGTAAGTCATTCTCAAAACTGAAGATGGCCACTCTAGGAAGGGTAAGCCAGATACATACTAAAAGATAACCCATGCTCACCCTCTGGTAGGTTGGCACTGTCAGAATATTCACTGCCAGATAACGTACCTGTGCCAAGACTTCCACAGGAGCTGAAGATTGTTCCTTATTCTCTGCCACTACTACAAATAGCTAGTTAATAAGACCTACCACATGCAACAGAGAGAAGGAAAGGGGAAAGGGAATACAAGAGAGTCTGCCTCTGGATGGTGTGCTACTTCATCTCATCATCTTCATTAGGAGTGAGCGTGAGAATATCTTACAGAGCCTGTCACAAAAAGACAAGAAACATGCAATCTGCTTTACACTTCCACCATTTATTTCTTACCACTAATTCCCACTTCTTACTGTACTGCCATGTGTGTTTATGTTTACCTTTTATTTACAGCCACCCTCTGTAGATTTGATATGAATGTATTAACGTTCTGATGATATGCAAAGGTCAATACATTAAGCAAGAAAGGATACACTTTCTCTTTCCTAATATTCTTGTTTTTTCCTCCTTTCTTTGTGAGCCTTTATATTTCAATATCTTTTTTATATTACCTACTGGCGGTTGCCAGTCGGTAGTTATAGTTAGAACCTTGTTTCTATTCAAAAGGGTTTTTTCTTTTGCAAATATCTGTGTCGCAGTTTGATGAATCTTCGCCAAATTTTCAAAAACAATGGCCTGCTCAGGTCAGATCCTGTCGTGAAAGTTTTGGGTTGATTTGTCAAGTGAGGGCCAAGAAAAAAAGGGGTCCCAAAACGTGTTTTCTACATGTTAATTTCCCTAGGAAACTTGTGTCGCAGCTACAGCCCGAACTGCTGAACGGAATGACACAAATTTGGCAGAAAGGTAGTTCTTGGTGCAGAGTTTTTGTTAAATGGTGTAAACCCATTCAGTAATTCCTGAGAAATTCATATATTTAGAAATCTTAATATCTGGTGACCACGGTGGGTCCCCGAACCCTCCGGGGCACAAGCTTGACTCTGATTGGCTGCTACTATTTCAAACCAGGAAGTGTTGGCAGCCATCTTCACAGGAATAAAGGTGAACAAACAAGAGAAGGAGGCAGGGTAGAAACAGCCTGACATCTAGGCCTGCTCAGGGGGTCCCACAGGTATCCTAAGGGCCCCAAAAAGCATTTAAAAATATATTTTCATTGGGTTTTGTGTAGGGTCTGCGAATTCAAGAAAAAAATAAGAAATGTGGTTCCTGTGCTTCTTCAATTAAGCGCCCGGGTGAGCCAGGTCCCGGGTGCAATACCTCCTCCCTGGGTCTTTATTTATAATATGTTGGGGGCCTGTGGCCTTCCCCGCAGCCTGGGGACCACTACCTCACCGGGGCTTTCTTTTAATTATAATGTGGAGTGTCTGGCCACCGTCAAGCTGCCCGAGTAATGCTACCTCCCAGGAGCTTTAATCTTTAAATGAGGGGGCCTCATGCCCCCTGCATCCCCAGGAAACACTGCTTCCCCTGGGCTTTTTTTTAATTAAAAAGGTGTGAGGTGGGATCCTGCCCCACCACCGCTCCGGGGCATACATTTTGTAAATGCAATGGTCCGTTGCCGAACCTGGGGACCACCCCTTCCCTGGGGCTTTATATCTGATGGAGGGCCCCCCCTTATGGTACCCTCCTTTGCCCTGGGGGCCGCCAACCCCCCAGGGCCGGATCCAGCAATGTCCAAGGGTGCAAACAGTACCACGTAGAAATGATGTTTGCATGCAACAGCACCTGTTGAATATTTTTGTTATATCTTGCTGGTGCCCACAAGGACTGATATACCAGAGGCACATCCACTTAGTGTTTGCACTGATAAAAAAACTTGAGATTAAAATTTGACTCACTGTTAACTTTATCTAACCAAGCAATCTTAGTTTTGTGCTCTTGTCTGGGTCAGCTTCCTACACTGGAGAAGATTCTCCTTCTGCCCCATGTTTGGAATATTGCATTCTGTCTATCTTGATATACCATTAAAAGCATTACTGAAGCTAAATTTAGTCCATAATTCACAGCGAGATGGTTATTCTCCATTTGGGTACAATACCGCATGACTGGATGTTGTCATATCATATCACATCAGCAGGATTTGTATAGCATGGCCTATCATCCAAGGGAGTATTCAGGCACTGAAGATGTGCCACTTAGTTAAACAGTCAGGTCTTGGTTGCTCTCCTGAAGTCAGCGAAGGTGGTGGAAGTCCAGAGGTGGAGGGGCAGGCCATTCCAGGACTTGGTAGTGAGGTAGGAGAAGGATCGGCCTCCTCTGCGAATTTGATGGATTCATGGGACATGTGTGAGGGAAAGGTGGGCTGAGTCGAAGTATCTGTTGGGCTGGTGGAAGGTCATGCAGATGTTTATGTAGGAGGGTCTAGAGTTATGGAGTGCCTTGTAAGTGAGTGAGTAGTTTGAAGTGGCCTCTCTTCTTCTTTGGGAGACAATGGGGGTCTCTAATGTGGGGGGGTATGCTTGATCGTCTTGAGAGATCAAGGATGAGTCTGTCTGCTGCATTTTTTATGGTCTTGAGTCATTTCAGTAGCTGTTGGTGATTCCAACACAGCTTGTGTTTCCGTAGTCCAATAAGCTGATGATGAGGACCTGCGTTTCTGTTCTCCTGTTGCAGGGCGAGATCCACCGGAAAATCCTGCAGGGCATTCGGCGGATGTGGAGGCTTGTGGAGGTTACTGCATTAACCTGCCTTTTCATGGAGAGCTTGCTGTCCAAGACGATGCCCAAGTTCTTGGCATGGGTGTTGGGGGCCGGTGCAGGTCCAAGAGCAGGGGGCCACCATGAGTCGTCCCAAGGGGAGGAGCTACTTCGAAGATGAGCACTTCAGTCTTATCCGTGTTCCGTTTCAGGCAGTTAATCTTCATCCAGTTGGCAAAGATGGTCATAGCATTCCTTAAGTTGACTCTGGTGTTTCAGATTTCTCCAGTGAGAGAGAGGATGAGTTGGTAATCTTCTGCATATGAGATGATGCTGAGTCCGTGGCTGTGGGCGATGTTGGCCAGCAGAGTCATGCAGATGTTGAAGAGAGTGGGGCTGTGCAAGAAGCCCCAGAGGGAGGCCGCAGATGGCATCCTTGGGTTCAGAGGTGTAGGGTGGTAGGTGAACTCTTTGAATGCGTCCTGTGGAAATAAGGTGATCAACTTGAGTGCGTTGCTGCTGATGCCAATATGATGAAGTCTGTTGACCAGGATGTCGTGGGACACGGTGTTGTAGGATGCAGAGAGGTCGAAGAGGATAAGCGCAGAGGATAGTTCTGATGTCGTCCGTTACAGCTATGAGGGCCGTTTCAGTGCTGTGGTTGGATCGGAAGCTGGTTTGGGAGGTGTCTAAAAGGTTGTTCCTCTAAGTGGTCTGTGAACTGGTGATTGATGGCTTTCTCAAGGACCTCTACAGGGAATGGGAGGAGTGAGATAAGGAGGTACTTCTTGAGGTCGTTGGGTTCTGCATTGGGGGTTTTTAGGAGTGGCTCACTGCATGTTTCCATTTTTCCGGGAAGTTGGCAGTGTTGATGGTCGTGTTGAGGATAAAAGTGAGTGGAGGGAAGACTTTCTTCCATCCTAGGTTGAAGGCGTGGTGTGGGCAGGGGTCTTTCCGTGTGCCTGAGTTTATGGAGTTCATGATAGCACAGAGTAACAATTACTAACCAAGGTCGGTGATTCCAGATCCAATAATTTGGGTACCCCTGAAACCTTGCAAATCTTAATTTGGCTCTGAAAAGTTCTTGTCATAGGTTTCCCATTCTCAGCTACTAGGGATTCCCTCATCTACTGGGTGCTCTACGGAAATTGCAAACCAGTCATTGTGCAAACGTCCACATGAGTGAAGCTATAGAATATTGTTTGGACTGAAAGCTGAGAGGATGCCCATGTTCATTTGAGTCCATCAAATGTCTCGAACCTGTGTACTGTCTGCAGTAGTTGAGGTACATATGATGTGATGAAAGTGACAGATTTACAATTGGGAATTTACTTATAAGGGACTTTACCAATTTCATAACAATATGCACAGATGCTCCCACTACTTAAGACTAGGGTGACCCACACTTCATGTATCTGAATTTACACCTTATGATTTATTTCCAACCAGTAAATCCTCACAGGGTGATTTATGGTCAAAACAACCATAGCCATATAGCAATTGAAATTAGAAAGACAGGTTGCTCAAAGGTAATAAATGTATAAAGGGAACACAACATACTTTTGGGCTTGGTGTTGTATGGTAGCGTCAGGGATCGACATGTGTATTAGTCCTGATACTCACCATTGATAATCACATTCTTGTTGTGTGCCCAGAGTTTCTTGTCTTCAGTCCTTGACTGTACACACCTCTGATCTTGTTACAGCTGACAGACTGGCACCATGAATTAGCCTCGCATTAGCATTAAAAGGATGATGACGAAGCAGTACATCACAAGCTTTGGCCACTGTCACCACTCATATTATTGCAGCTATCACCATTGTCACTTCTGGGGTTACCAGACTCACTACAGTAAGGTATACAATCCTTAGTGTAGGAACAGGGCACAGCCCTTTCAGGTATATCAGCTCCTCCCTCCCATCATGCTCAGGATAACCCATCAACATGCAGATTACCACTCAGTCACACATACCCTTCCTTTGTGTGGGGCTGCCTAGAGGGGAAGCCAGCTGTTACACCTCCCATGCGTGTATTTCAGAGACAGGCAGAATGCACCAATCATTCCAGTAAGAACTTGTCAACTTTCTAATAGTGGCATTTTCAAAGTAACAAAATAAAAATCAACTTAATCATAAGTTCTGTTTTTAAATTGTGATTCCAGACACAGCAAATGTGGGGGTCCTATATTTTACCAATTCGAAATTACACTTATAAATTGTAATACGACAACCCAGTGTTATCATATTGGAAAAACAGGACTTGCAGTAGTGAAAAATGAATATAAGAATGTTTTACTATGGAGACATGTAAAACTGAAACTAAATGTCATACTATGTAAATACACTGCACCCTGCTCATGGGCTGTCCGGGGCTGAAATTAGGGGTGGCCTATATGTCATAAAAAAAAAGTTTCTGACAGGCAAGTAGGTTAACTTGCCAGGGTGATTTGGCAGTATAAAACTGAACACACAGGCTCTGCAGTGGCACGACTGAGACATGTTTATAATGCTACTAAATACTGTGGCACTGTCAGTGCTACGGGCCTACTAGTAGCATTTTATATCTAGGCCCTAGGCACATGTGGAGCAATTTACTAGGGACTTATAAATACATCAACAATTGATATTGTGTGAATATCCCAGTGTTACCTTGTATTCAGTTAAGAGCACCTGCTTGGATGACTAAAGCCAGCAAAAACAAAGTCAGCATAAATGTTAAAAACAGGGCTTCAGAAGGCAAAACTTTAGTGGAAACCATACCTAGGATGCCAGGTGTAACACCGTGCCTAGGTTTCCAGCTTTAAGGTCATCATACAAATGATAAATGTGCACTCCAAGGAATTAAAATAAGTGTGGTTCTTATTGTATATCTACTTGTTGAGGGATGTTACCCATGTACAGGGCTCAGGGGAAACATAAGCCTCTATTTATCTAGTTAGCTTTGAGCCCCAAAATTAACCAGAATTCGTCCAGTCTATGAATGGATGTTCTTACATGTGGTCAAGACTTTAAACCTGTGTTTCCCAAATTGTGCGTCGCTACCCACTGATGGGTAGCGGCGTAATTTTTAGCGTGTCACAAAAGTTCAAGCAAGATGCATTAAAATTCTGTATTTCACTGGTCACATTTTCTGCTTCAAGGACAGTGGTCAAATGTCAGGCTATGCCTTCAACCAAATTGCACCTTTTTTAACATGTGGATTGGTGTTAACAAACTTCTCTCACTTTTGAGCCAGAGCAAGAAAAGAACATTAAATGATGTGACAATCATACTAGTGTACAGATGTGTGAAATGAAAGGCTGCAGTATGTCAATTTTGTTGTAACAGACAACAAAATGTAAATACCCGATCATGACCTGTACACATAAAGCAATTAGGAAAGCAGAAATTCACCACTTATTCTTGTAAATCTGAACTGTGATGGAAGTATTTTAATAGAATCAAAACATATCAATACACTTTACTTGGGGGTGCCCAAATAATAAATATTCACTGAAAACCAATTTTCAGATATTATCGTTTGTGTGCAGTTTTGTTTCATCAGTACAACTATATGTCTGTGCAAATTTAGAGGTCATTTCAGTGGGCTACAACATGATGCTTTAGTTATATTATATTAAAATATCACCCACCTCATGTCCATTAAAACTAGGTGGGATGCAAAAGATTGCCCTTCCCAAATTTGAGTTGTGGTTCTAAAAGGTTTGGGAACCACTGCTCTAAACAGTAGGTGGTGATCTGCAAATAGCATTGGTGATAGAGGGAGTGCCTGCTTTGTACGCCTTAAGATTTTGAGTAAGTGGGTTTGTCAGTTTAGAATGTTGCACTCTAGCTTTCCACTTAAATACCAGAGTGAGATCCAGCAAAGCATATTTTGCCTGATGTACTCAAATTTTTATGATCACAAACAGTTCTAATTACAATTTGTGACATCAGATACATTTCTTGCCATGTACTAACAGCATTATTGGAGTGAGTACATTTTTTAAGACTCCTAAAAATGGTTTGCGACTCCATCCCGAATTCTAATTCGCAAGAGTGCGTTGTAGGAACAATTTCCAAATAGAGTTTCAGTATAAAATGTATCAATTTTTTACAATTGAAAATTTGTTGCAAAAACATTGAAAAACTACCAACTCTGGGGTGGTAAGCCATTCTCAAAACTGAAGATGGCCACTCTAGGAAGGGTAAGCCAGATACATACTAAAAGATAACCCATGCTCACCCTCTGGTAGGTTGGCACTGTCAGAATATTCACTGCCAGATAACGTACCTGTGCCAAGACTTCCACAGGAGCTGAAGATTGTTCCTTATTCTCTGCCACTACTACAAATAGCTAGTTAATAAGACCTACCACATGCAACAGAGAGAAGGAAAGGGCAAAGGGAATACAAGAGAGTCTGCCTCTGGATGGTGTGCTACTTCATCTCATCATCTTCATTAGGAGTGAGCGTGAGAATATCTTACAGAGCCTGTCACAAAAAGACAAGAAACATGCAATCTGCTTTACACTTCCGCCATTTATTTCTTACCACTAATTCCCACTTCTTACTGTACTGCCATGTGTGTTTATGTTTACCTTTTATTTACAGCCACCCTCTGTAGATTTGATATGAATGTATTAACGTTCTGATGATATGCAAAGGTCAATACATTAAGCAAGAAAGGATACACTGTCTCTTTCCTAATATTCTTGTTTTTTCCTCCTTTCTTTGTGAGCCTTTATATTTCAATATCTTTTTTATATTACCTACTGGCGGTTGCCAGTCGGTAGTTATAGTTAGAACCTTGTTTCTATTCAAAAGGGTTTTTTCTTTTGCAAATATCTGTGTCGCAGTTTGATGAATCTTCGCCAAATTTTCAAAAACAATGGCCTGCTCAGGTCAGATCCTATCGTGAAAGTTTTGGGTTGATTTGTCAAGTGAGGGCCAAGAAAAAAAGGTGTGAGGTGGGATCCTGCCCCACCACCGCTCCGGGGCATACATTTTGTAAATGCAAGGGTCCGTTGGCGAACCTGGGGACCACCCCTTCCCTGGGGCTTTATATCTGATGGAGGGCCCCCCCTTATGGTACCCTCCTTTGCCCTGGGGGCCACCAACCCCCCAGGGCCGGATCCAGCAATGTCCCAGGGTGCCCACCCCTGGGACATTGCTGTTTGCTATGGCAGGGCAGGAGCACAGCTCCCGCCCTGCCTTAGCAAACTTCTGCTTCGCTTTCATTGAAGCGAGAGCACAGCATCTCCCTGTGCCCAAAAGCAATGCCGACTCCCGCAGGAGGCAGAAAGCGGGCAGGGACCAGGGGGTAATTGGGGTTCCCCCATGGTCCCCAACATTATGGCCATGCCCTGGGGAATGGGGTCTCCTGGCCAAAAATGACCCAGGAGGGAGGTCACTCAGCCCTCCTCCCTATTTTAATTATAAATTTTTTTTTAAACATAAGGCTGGGCCCCGGGGGATGGGGTCCTCAGGGCCGAAATCGGCCTAGGGGGCCACACTACCCCCCTCCCCTTAAAAAATAAATAATAAACAAAGGCCTGACCCTGGGGGATGGGGGATGGGGTCCCCGGGGCCGTAATTGGCCTCGGGAGCGGGTCGTGTGCCCCTTCCCTTTTCATTATTATTATTATTTTTTTAAATGTCTCAGGCCCCGGGGGTTGGCGTTCCCAGGGCACAAAAGGGTCAAGGGAAGGCCGGCAATTCGGCAGAGGCTCCCTCTCCCTGCACCACTCAGCAGACGTCCCTTTAGATCCTATGGGTCCTTAGGGGCCAACTAGCCCACCAGGTACCTCCAGTAAGCCCCACACAGTGGGATTTCTGACAGGTGGTCCATGGCCAAGCCCCTTTTTACGACACTCTGCAATATATATATATAAATATTGCATTTAATCATTTTTTGAGTCAAGGGTATTGTAAATCTGTACTTAACAAAGCACTGTGTAAAGCCAACTCACGTCCCAGGAAGGAAATACTGATACCGAAAAAACAACAAGAAAAGTACCAGCCCTCCCCTATCGAAGGCATTGACAGTGATACACGTGACATCAGCTTCATCACCACTTTCAGTCGGCAGGAATGTCAAATTCGTCAGATCATCTATTCCAAATGCCCAACAGGGATGCTTTGGTTAGAACCAGTCCTGAGGTAATTGTTAAATCCACTTGGTTAACGAAGTTGGGATTTTATAAGTGCACTTCATGCAGCGCTTGTAAATTTGTCATGATTTTAAAGGAATATTTGACTGCATTTAGTCCAAATCCCATTCCCATCAAGGAGCATCTAACCTGCCGTACTGAATATGCTGTCTATATTTTACAATGCACTTGTGGGCTCCAATACATTAGCAGTACCAAGCTCCCCGTACATAAATGTATTTTACAGTATATACGGACCCAAGTTATCCTGTAGCGAGTCATTTCAAGTTGGTGCATCAGAACAATCTCAAAGACTTGCATTACTCAGTATTGGGGGCTGTGTCTGCTTTTTGGTTCCCGGGGCCTGGCCTCTTATTTAAATTGTTTAGGGGAGGGTGCCGCATGGCCCCCCTCCTGGGCTACTTCTGGCCCCGGGATCCCATCCCCCGGGGCCTGGCCTCACTGTTGGGGATCGTGGGGGGAGCCCAATGCCCCCATGTTTCCCCCTTCTTTCCGCCTCCTGCAGGAGCCAGCATTGCTTTTGAGCAAGGGGAGCTGCTGACATGCACTTGTACAAACCACACGCTCTTCACCACTACTGTCGTCACCGCAATGACTTGAATGTAATGTTTTTTTGCAAAGAAAAGTTAATACATTATCCAACTAAATATTTATACAAATTTTATTTAAAAAATGTCTTTAAGTAATGTAATTTCATGTAATGTAAGTCGGAATTTATAAAGCGCAGACTGTTACTCCGCAAGGAGTATCCTGGCACTAGTGAATTGGAGGTGAGAGGGGGTCCTAGACGTGAAAGATATTAGACATGCTAAATCAGTGCTAGACAAAGTGCATCTGAGATGTTATATATCCATGTCTTCAAGACCTTCCTGAATTGAATTTCAATTTTCTGAAATCTTAGATTGATCGGTAGTGCGTTCCAGGCTTTGGTCCCAAGCACAGCCACAGATTTTCCTCCTTTTGTTCTGCATCTAAAAATGGGTTGTTTAAGGAAGTAGGCTGTTAAGGACCGGAGAGTCCTACTTGTGGTGTAGGGGGAGAACCGTGCTGAGAGGTACTTAGGTCCCAATTTTAGGGTGTCTCTGTAGGTGATTAAAAGAATTTTAAAAAGAATTCTCTTGTGAACTGTCATCCAATGGATGACTTTGAGTGCCGCTGATGCAGAAGCTCTACGGGGCAGTTTCAGGACTAGACGGAGTTTTTTTATGGTAGATTTGTTGGCTCCTGCAAAAAGACTATTGCAGTAGTCCAGGCACATCAGGGCCACTGCTACTGATTTATTTGCCAAGAGCGGAATCAGGTCAAAGATTTTTTTAATAATTTGATGAGGCTGAAACAGGTCCCAGCCATGGCTGAGGCGTGCGGATGAAACTAAAGTACAGTATCAAACTGTACCCCTAGATTTTTGCCAACCTTGACCATGTCTGGGGGGGGTGTAGTTCCTTCTGGCCACCAAATGTCCGGCTCGAAAGATACATCTTTCCCAATGGGGAGGATTTCCGTTTTATCAGTGCTGCATCTAAGGTGGTTATCCTTCATCCACTGGATGACTTTCGATAGGCAGCATTTGATATTCCGTTCGGCATCTGTATTGTTGTTATCCAGAGATAGAATAATTTGAGTATTGTCTGCATAAGACATTATTTCAATCCTGAAGGAGCTTATGAAAAAATAAGCAGGGTCATATAAATATTGAACAACAGTGGGCTCAATGAAAAACCTTGTGGGACTCCTGTTATTATGTTTCTCTCCATCGAAAGTAAGGTACCAAGGGTCACCCCTTGTCTGCAGTTGGTAAGGAATGATTCCACCTAGTCACAAGAGGGCTGCCAAACCTTCCTGGTTTGGAGTGTTGACAGCCAATTAGAATAAAGCTTGTGGTTGGGAGGGTCGGCGGAGCGAATGCGCCTCTAAATATCAAAACGTTTATTTTTCATTTTCTCAGCAACTACTGAACGGATTTACACCATTTAAATGTAAGGGCTCTTTCTGAACCAAGGGCTACATTTTTGCCAAATTTGGTGTAATTCTGTTCAGCATTTCAAGCTGAAGCCGTGTCTAAAGCTTCATATGGAAAATAACATGGAGAAAACACATTTTGGGACCCCCTTTTTTTCTCTGTCCCACTTGGTGAATAACCCCAAAACTTTTAAGACAGGAGCTGACCGGAGAGCCCCACTAGTTTTGAAAATTTCGCGAAGATTCGTCATCCGGCGCCAAAGTTATTGGGAAAACAAAAAATGCTTTTCCTGTGGAAACTAGGTCCTAACTATAACTATCTACTGGCGACCGTAGATCGTAGATTCGAGAAGAACACACTCTCAGGACTCACAGAAATACTCAGAATCTCTGTTTAATGTGCTTCACGAAACGCGGTTTGGGGGTCCCGCTACCTTGATCACACGTAAAAAACTCCACAGTGTCAGTGTACAATAAAAAGTTTCAATCATTAACATAGACAGAGGACTGCTTACACAAATTGCATGTCCAGGGCGTCGGCCATATTGTACCGAGCAAATTGTAATCACAATTCATATTGCCCCACTAAATATGAAAAGTAAACCAAACGTAAATCATCATGACAGGTGTCATATTATTGAGAAACAAATTAATATGCAGATGCCATCCAAGTGCATGGTCATCTCAATGTTGCTTGACAAAGTGTATACTTGTTTTAAAAGCTGTCAGCCATCTTGAAATGATAAAATAAATATAGACTATGCTTGAAATCATAAAGTGTGCTCCTCCTGAATGAGGAAGGGGCTCATAATAGCATTATTAGCGATCGTGTTTCAACACAACACATTTCCAGGTTCAAGTACATAATACCAAATTAAATACTCAGATAATCTATTCACAAGGTGGGCAAAACATACAAGAAGAGTGCTATGCCGTCCCGTACGCAACACAAAAGTAACTGGCCTAGTGCCTGGGGATTACCAAAAGAGCTGTACATGTAAGTAATACAGTCTTGATACATTCATGTCATGTGACTGACAAATAATACTGCAAATATATAAAACAGCAAGTCAATGGTGGGAGGAGCCCACTCAACAGGGCAAGTCAAATGAGGCATACCGGAAAAGTTCCCAAATATATACTTTGCTTGTTTTACACAGATGTGGGTACATAATGCGTACTGAGACCCCAAAATGCAAAGAAACCCTCATAATAAAAAGTGAAATGGATCTTATCTGTGCTACTACCACCCAACTGTGCCTCTGAAGAAAAGGTTAGGGACCATGTGCAGTTATTCCAGCCGAAGTAGAGAGGGTCCCTTCCTTTCCTCCTGAAAAGAAAACACAAAATACCTGCAGTTAGGGAAAAATGAAATTTGTGTAATAAAATAAGATAAAAAAAATTTCTATGGGAAAACAGTACATGTCACTATCAATACAGTAGTTGAGAAGCCCTGGAACCTGAGGTGACACATTAGGAAACATCCATAACAACGCGGGCATTACCCCGCACTGCTATTACAATGCTGCAATTACAATGCAAGTCGTTACAACGGGCGCTGTAGGATAGGGAATAGTTTAATTTTCTATCCAACACCTTCCCTACTGTCAACGTGGGCTGGAGTTAGAATAGAAAATTAAACTATTCCACTATCCAACGCCCCCCAACGCAAGTCGTTGTAACGACTTGCGTTGTAAAAACTGCGTTGTAATGGCGTGCCAGGTAAAAGCCTGCGTTGTAATGCCGTACAACCGACACATTGAATGAGGTACAAAAGTGTGGCTCTAGTTGTTGCATAGATGCAATGTCAATTCTTCATCAAGATTCAGACTCTCCGGACTTTTAGTTTGGAAATTTATTATGTATCTAGATTCTTTAGTCCTAAGTTTGAGGGTCCTGTCCCCTCCCCCGGAAGTGCCCTGAATCTGTTCAATTACAAAATACATGAGTTTGGAACTGTTTGAAAAGGGATTGTTCTCAAAGTGGAAGGCTACCGGATAGTGCGGATCTTTATTGGTAATGGCTCTCATGTGCTCCAATATTCTTTTTTTCACTATCTGAGTAGTGCTGCCAACATACTTCAATTTGCAAGGGCATCCTAAAACATAGATAACATCTTGGGCAACATCATCTATAATGCCCGTCTTTAAAAAAGGACTAAGATCTGACCCTGCCTGTTACAGGCCGATCTCGCTGATTGACTCTGCCGTCAAAATCTTGGGCAGAGTCATTCTGCAGAGATTAGGCGAACATCTGGAAGAGGGAAGGGTCCTTTCCGAATTACAATATGGGTTCAGGGCCAAAAGGGGCACTCTCGATCAATGCCTTAACCTCCACATGTTAATTAGCAAATACACCTTGGCTAAGGAGGGTCTATTATACATGGCCTTTATGGACCTGTCATCGGCCTTCGATCTAGTCAATCGTGCCAAACTCTGGGCAATTCTAATTAACATAGGGATTGACCCCCCTTTGGTAAACTACCTAGCGGCTCTGCATCAAGACCTGAGGGCCACTATTAGAACAAATAGTGAGGGTAGACCACTACTTTTTTTAGATCAAAATGAGGAGTAAGGCAGGGGTGCATCTTGGCGCCCCTCCTATTCACCCTATATATAAATTCCCTTGAAACATCCTTGAAAGGGTCTACTCCTGACGTCCCACGCGTGGGGGAGTACATGGTGCCGGTACTCCTCTACGCGGATGACGTGGTACTGCTTGCCCGTACTGGGGTAGGGCTGCAGAGACTCTTGGATGATTTTGGGGTTTTTATGTCCTCCCTGGATCTACAGATAAATAATAAAAAATCGCACGTCATGGTTGCAGGGAAACGTTCTAAAACTGTTAAGCTTGGAAAGTTTCTATGCAACGGTGAAGAAATTTCCAGGGTCCCGGTTTTCACCTATCTAGGCGTCCTATTTGACGAAAAGGGCACTTGGAGGCCACAATTAATTGCTAAAGGCCTAGCTGTCACCAGAACAACTTCCGCTCTACTGAGCTTTGCTAAACATTTGGGATCACGCCCAGTAGAAGCACTGCTGGCAGTTTATAAATCAAAAATCCTCTCAATAGCAAGGTATGGTGCCTCTATATGGGGCTATCTGCCACAAGATAAACTCCAGGTGGCGGAAAACAAGTTTCTTAGATCCCTTTTAGTAGTCCCTCAATCAACCCCAGTACTATCAGTCCATACCGAGGTGGGTCTTGGCTACATCAGTGACCAAATACAGCTGGCACCGCTGACCGGTTGTGCAAAGACCTGGCTGAATCCTGACATTAGTCTAAATCATTCCATCCTTAAAGACTGTATGGCACTGGATAAAGTCAACAAAATCCCATGGTTGGCCTACATCAAAAACATCTTTTTTAAACTGGGGAGGCCAGAACTATACCTTGCCCCGAATACCATTAAGAAGGGTGAAGTACTTTGGATCAAGAACAATTTCCTGGAACGTGTGGAGATGGAACGGGAGGAAATAGAGGTCCAAAAAACGGGTGTTAGGGCTATTTATATACTTCAGACCACCCCTAAACTGGAACCCTATTTGATTATTGTGACTAGGCCTTACCATCGTAACCTCCTTGTGAGATTCAGACCTAATATCATCCAGTATTCCTTGGGGAATTACCCAGTATGGGGAAAAGCTGATACATCTACCCCCTGTAGCTTTGATAATTTCTCCGAACAGACACTGATGCACTTTATTATGTTTTGCGGCCATTATGATGAATGTAGGAAACTGTTTTTAATACCTATTTTGAGAGAAGCAGGGTTTACACAAGTTTGTCCCGCTCTCCGTTACCTACAACTTCTGAGTAGCATCAGAGTAATATTTGGGGTCGCAAGCTTTTTGGTTGCTGCTATGCGTATTAAGTCTAGAAAACTGAAGTTGAACAGTCCTTGACATGTGCTAATAACTACTATTTGTTAGTATAAATATGAAATGCCCTAATTAATGTAAATATATGAATTGTTTTTAAGAAATGTTTTTAACATATGAACTGTTGATTTTACATGTGATGCAACTGCTTTTATGATTTTAATTAATCAAAGAAAGCTTGCATTGACTTGACTTGATTGATAGATAACATAAGAAGTGCTGCATGTGAGAAACTGTGATATGGTCTTCTTATTCCCCTGTCCTGCTCCTGCAGTGTATTCCTTCTGCATGTAACTGTTTCTGCAGCCTAATACATTTAATTTGAAAAATTGTCCGGAGTGCGGGCATCTACTTGCGCTGCTGCTCCGATGCTGCTCGTATGTATACTGGAATCCTGTACCATGTTGCCCTGCACCAATCTCGCTTGGTGGATGCAGCCGACTTTGCACAGGAAACCAGGAATGCCAATATATATAAATTTATATATATATATATATATATATATATATATATATATATATATATATATATATATATATATTTCCAAGCTTCTGAACATCCATGGATCCTTACTCCATAAAGAATGTAGCACTCACAGGGGGTAGTTCCAATAAAGATTTATTTCGGGAACTTAACAGCAACGACGCGTTTCGCCATAGGGCTTTGTCAAATTGTGCAAAGAGCCAAGGCGCCTGTCTGCCTTTAAAGACGTCATGCAATTTCATCAAAAGCAAGGAAGGACTATAGTACAAATCTGCAAAAGGTCCGCCATCTTATCACAGAGTGATTAACTAGATAGATATCACAGCGATACAGGTATCAAATACCCTATAATAGTTAGCATGACTATATACATATGTACATATATGCGATAACGATTATAATAAATCAAATAATCGTAGCGCCCATAATGAGCTGATACAGTCCAAATCATTGCACATGATACTAATCACGCCCTTAATGGGCTTGTCTTGGGCAGGGTCGTCATATCAAAAGTATCCATCTCGCCCTGGATGGGCAAATCAAAGATCACATGTTCAAAATTACATATATAAATAAAATGAATAACATCAATTCATTTAGTATTCTTATATGGCAATCATATTGTCATCCGGGATGGTCATACAGAAAAAACACAACAATTAATTAATTAAAGGTACAGTCAATGAATATACTCATCACAAAAGAATCATGTCACATAAGGCGATGTCAACTGCCCTCAGCCTAAATGTACTGATAACTCTTCATGCATGTTGAGACCGTTAGGATTTTTACTTTGTAAATCTATAATGTACCTGGATTCCAACCGTCTAAGTTTTAAGAGGCGGTCTCCCCCCCTGATATTGGCCGGTACAATGTCAAGGCAAACATAGGATAACAGATCCCTGTTACTACTATGCATCCTTTCAAAATGCCTTGCTACAGGGTAAGATTCGTCTTTCTTGGCAATAGCACGCATATGCTCTAGAATTCTAAGCTTAACTGCGTTGGTGGTGCTGCCAATGTAATTCAAGCCACACGGGCAGGTAAGACAGTAAATGGCATAAGGCGTGGAACATGTCAAAAATTTCATGATCCGTTTAGGATTCGCCAACCCAGGGATCTTATATGTAAGTGTCCGCTTGCTATATTTACAAGCCTTGCAGCGGCCACATGGGTAAAAACCATTGAGGACAGGCAATTTAGGGGTTTTCTCTGGTGCTTGGAAATGACTGGAGACCAAATGATCCCTAAGCGATCTGGCCTTTCTGAAGGTAACTAAGGGATTGGTGGGTAAATCAGCCTTAATGACATTGTCGGACAATAAAATATGTGATCTTTGATTTGCCCATCCAGGGCGAGATGGATACTTTTGATATGACGACCCTGCCCAAGACAAGCCCATTAAGGGCGTGATTAGTATCATGTGCAATGATTTGGACTGTATCAGCCCATTATGGGCGCTACGATTATTTGATTTATTATAATCGTTATCGCATATATGTACATATGTATATAGTCATGCTAACTATTATAGGGTATTTGATACCTGTATCGCTGTGATATCTATCTAGTTAATCACTCCGTGATAAGATGGCGGACTTTTTGCAGATTTGTACTATAGTCCTTCCTTGCTTTTGATGAAATTGCATGACGTCTTTAAAGGCAGACAGGTGCCTTGGCTCTTTGCACAATTTGACAAAGCCCTATGGCAAAACGCGTCGTTGCTGTTAAGTTCCCGAAATAAATCTTTATTGGAACTACCCCCTGTGAGTGCTACATTCTTTATGGAGTAAGGATCCATGGATGTTCAGAAGCTTGGATTATTTTAACGGGCACACCCCCGTTTTGTGTGCACCCGCTCACGTGTGCATCTGGCTGGTGTTCGGAAGCTGAGATATATATGTATATATATAGATATATATATTACCTACTGGCGGTCGCCAGTAGATATATATAGTTAGGACCTAGTTACTCTTCGGAAATTCCGAACATTCTATTGGGAATAACTTTGGCGCCGATTGAGGGACCTGCCTGTAATTTTCCTTAAATTTGCCTCGCTGCGCTCCGCTTCTTCCCTGAAAGTTTCAGGGGGATTCGTCAAGCGGGGGCCAAGAAAAAAGGGGGGTCCCAAAACGTGTTTTCCCTATGCTCATTTCCATAGGGACATTCTGACAAGGCTACAGCTCGAATGGCTGAACGGAATTATACCAGATTTGGCAAAATGGTAGGGACTGGTATGCAGCAGTGCCTTTTGTATGCTTGGTGTAAATCCCTCCAGTAGTTCTTGAGAAAATTGAATTTGAAAATTTTCAAATGGCATTTTCTATGGGACCTTTAGACACGGCTACAGCCCGAACGGCTGAACGGAATTACACCAAACTTGGCAAAATGGTAGGGACAGGTATGCAGTAGTGTCTTTTCTATATTTGGTGAAAATCCCTCCAGTAGTTGTTGAGAAAATTTAATTTGATCAAATTATATATCTATATGCGCTCACCGTGCGAGCACCGTTTCTGGGACCCCCTGAGAAGGGCTAGGGGGTCAGGGGGTCTCAACCCTGCCCCCTTTTCGCGTTTTCCACTCTTGTTTTGTGCTCTCTTGTGCCTTACTTCTCCTGAGAAACAAGATGGCTGCTCAGGTGGTCCCAGAAGGATGATAACATATATAAACGTTATCCGCTAATAAAAATTAGCATTTACAAAACCTTTGAAATTTATTGAAAAAAAATATAGGTTTCACGCCTGATATAGTTAGAAATTAGCATTTAAAAAACCTTGCAAATTCACTGAAAAAACCATAGGTTTCAGGACTTATCTAGTTAGGAATTAGCATTTAAAAAACCTTGCAAATTCACTTAAAAAACATAGGTTTCAGGCCTTATAAAGTTAGGAATTAGCATTTTAAAAACCTTGCAAAGTCACTTAAAAAACCATAGGTTTCAGGCCTTATATAGTTAGGAATTAGCTAATGTCAAATGAGATGTCATCAGTGATGTCATCAGTGATGTCATTTGAGATGTCATCAGTGATGTCATCAGTGATGTCACTGACCATGTCATGAATGATGTAATATGTGACATCATCAGCAGTGGATTGCGGGTGCACAAAATATAGTTAGTACAACTAACTAAATAGGAGCAATTTCAATGGTTTTTTAAATGCTAATTCCTAACTATATAAGGCCTGAAACCTATGGCTTTTTAAATTAATATATATATATATAAATATATATATATATATATATATATATATATATATATATATATATATATATATATATATATATATATATATATATATATATATATATATATATATTCACTGAAAAAACCATAGGTTATAGACCATATATAGTTAGGAATTAGCATTTACAAAACCTTGAAAATTCACTGAAAAAACCATAGGTTATAGACCATATATAGTTAGGAATTAGCATTTAAAAAACCTTATTTTACTCACACAAAACCATTGAAATTCCATATATAGTTAGTTGTACTAACTATATATCGCGCACCCGCAATCCACTGCTGATCATGTCACATATTACATCATTCATGACATGGTCAGTGACATCACTGATGACATCACTGATGACATCTCAAATGACATCACTGATGACATCACTGATGACATCTCAAATGACATCACTGATGACATCACTGATGACAACATCCAGTGACTGTATTTTTCTGTAAAGTTAAAATATGTCTTACATATTGAAGAATGAGTGGATGTATAAGTGTCTGGATGAAGGATTGAGTAGGGGCATGACTGACTGTATGAGTGACTGATTAAATGTGTCTCACTGAGTGCATGGGTTAGTGACTAAACTGTCTTAATTTGTGCATCATTATGTCTGTTGTTCTGTAAACTGCTGCATGTGTTGATCAGTAGCTATATGATTAACTATATGGGTTATTGATTGGTTGCCCAAGCATTTGTATGGGAGACTGAGTGTGTGTGTGGGTGGCTGGGAGGTGTATGACTCTGTGCATAGATGTGTGAGCAGTTGATTCACTAGATGTATGGGTTCAAAAGTGCATGTGGAAACAGCTGTATGGGCGGTTGACTGTGTGCATGAGTGTATTGGTGAGTGAATGGATATCTCAGTGCTACATGTCAAAGTAAGTAATTATGTAAAATACAGTACATGTGAGAGTTGACATATATAAATAACTGTGCATAAGAGCCAGTGAATGTGTGAGTGGCTGTATGGATCATTGTGAACTTGTATCCAGGATTGTATAAGTGAGTAAATATGTTTTAGTATATGTTTGAATAAGTAAGGTGTGTATAACTGTATAGTTGAGGAAATGGAGGTGTGATTGATTCTTTGCATGACTGACTAGGTGTGTGAGTAACTCCATGGATGAGTGACAGTCTGTGAGTGTATGTTTATACTGAGTGTATCTAAGGTTATATAAGAGTCTGAAGAGGTTCATCATAATATCACATGAATGATGTCATCAGTGATGTGATCAGTAATGTCAAATGAGATGTCATCAGTGATGTCATTTGAGATGTCATTTGAGATGTCATCAGTGATGTAATCAGTGATGTCATTAGTGATGTCATTTGAGATGACATCAGTGATCTCATCAGTGATGTCATCAGTGATGTCATTTGAGATGTCATCAGTGATGTCATTTGAGATGTCATCAGTGATGTCATCAGTGATGTCATTTGAGATGTCATCAGTGATGTCACTGACCATGTCATGAATATGTGACATGATCAGCAGTGGATTGCGGGTGCGCGATATATAGTTAGTACAACTAACTATATATGGAATTTCAATGGTTTTGTGTGAGTAAAATAAGGTTTTTTAAATGCTAATTCCTAACTATATATGGTCTATAACCTATGGTTTTTTCAGTGAATTTTCAAGGTTTTGTAAATGCTAATTCCTAACTATATATGGTCTATAACCTATGGTTTTTTCAGTGAATTTCATTGGTTTTTTAAAAGCTAATATCTGTAGCTGTAAAATGTATTCTTCTTTAAATCCAAAAATATATTTTATATGTTTATTAATAATTGTTTTTTTAAATATTTTTTTTTCTTCGCTCCCGGTTCGCGAACCGGGAAGCTTCCCGTTAGCTCAATTTGATGCCGCGACCCGGTCCGCGAACCGGTAAACGTTCCGTTTGCGCAACTGCCGCGTTAGAAATCAACATCGTGACGCGTCGCGGAAGCGCGACGTATCACGTTGTCGCGTAATGCGTCTTATGACGCGCCGCGTTAGCGCACCCGGAAGTGCTCCGGTACGCGAACTGAGACGCGAAGCGCAGCTCCCCGGAAGCGATCCGGGGTGCGTTCCGCAGCGCGTAACATAAGCGTAACAGGTCATGTGACTTGTTAATAAAACTTTTCATTGGTTCATTACACTTTTGGTTTCATAATGATGTAAGGCTAGGTCAGGTGACCTAAAAATAACACTTTTCATTGGTTTAGAACTATTGTTTTTCCCAAATGATGAAAACCCCTCCTTCTTTCCTCACTCTGACTTTCATCTTTGTGAGAGGAAGACCTTTTTTGATATTTGAGCAATGGCTTCATTGGTAGCTTCAGCTGGTGGACCCCCACCACCACCACCACCTCCTCATGGGAAGAGAGGACCACCTCCCCAGTTCATCAGCAACACAGAGGAGGAAGAGGATGAACAAGAGGAAGAGGAAACAGAAGGACCACAGTTTTTACAAGAGCAGCCCCGGGTTTCTCATCGGAAAACCAGTTTTATTTGGCAGTTTTTTTCAATCCCTGAAGGGCAGAAGAAAGTTAATGCTAGATATGTCACCTGCCTCATATGTAAAGAGGAGTTATCTAGAGGCACCTAAAAAAGTATAGCTTCGGTAACTACACCATGCATCGTCACATGAGCAGGTGGCATCCATTAAACTACAGCCGGGCAGAGATGCGTGACCTGCAGGACAACCCACCAACTCCTGTGGCCAGGTCATCATCACAGATATCTTTGACAGGAGCAGAGGCACGGGAAACCGTGCCAAACATTCAGGACAATTTTGTCCATATGAAGTTTACCTGTTTGTATTGCGGTGCATTACTGTCATGTGGCAATATGAGCATTACCTTAATCAACCTAGCTTATGAAAATCACAATTGCCCTAAACGACCCAGACAGTAATTTTTTTTTGCTCCTGTTGAGTCCTTTCCAATGCCTGTTTTTTGTTGTTTCCCCTCCATCAAAAACAAAATAAAACATAAAACTGTTCAAAAAATACAAAAAAAACAAAAAATGTTCAGAAAAAAAAAATATATATAAAACAACAAAAACATTTAAAAAAAAGTTCTTTTCAGAACTACCTCCCCTTTCAAAAAAAATTGCTAGAATGTTTAGCACTCTGGCAAGCTCTATTTCTTTTGGTTCGCTTCCCCGTTCGCTTCCCGGTTCGCGAACCGGGAGCGAACCAAAAAAAAAAAAAAAAAAAAAAAGAAGAGTAAGTATAAGGGAAGTAAACAGAGAGTAATGTTAAAAGAAAGACAGCTATAGGGAGTAAACCAGAGATACTGTTTAATAGATCTATTTACCGAAGAAAAGATGGAAGAGGGTATAATTGTGAAAAACAAAATAGATAAGGAAGTGAAGGAAAAAAAAGAGAGTAGAACAATAACAAAGAAGAGTTTCTTGGAGAATGTGAGTGAATGTTCAAAATAAGATTAAAACATGTGGAATAACAGAGAGAAAAAACAGAAAACAGAAAAGAAAAAATAACAGAAAAAGATTAATTGAAACAGCAAAGAAATGTAAATAACATAGAGCCATATCATCAACATAGCCAATAAAAGTTTTGCAGCTTTTATCGGTAGAAATGTGTCGCTAAAGCCGCTTTTGCGGCAGAAAACTGCCGCTAAAACCACTTTTGCAGCAGTTTTCTGCCAATAAAAACAGCAATAATTTTATTGGCTGTGTTCATAATATGCCCCTTAGTGTGCTTCAACTACACAGAGAAAGCATTATGAACAAGTAGTGAAAGAGTGATCAGTCAAAGACACTAAGAGTAATAGAGACGGAGTGAGTGAACAAGAGTGAGGAACTATGAGAAGAGAGGGACTGAGAAAAAGAGTGGAAGGAGTTGAGTAAGTAGGTAATAGAGAAAGGAATCAGGAAAGTAGCAAAGGCAGGAAACTGAGGGTTAAAGAAATGAAGCTGTGGAACTAATAGTAGGTGAATGTGATAGAAATGTAACGAAAAGAGTACAAAACATTTAACTTATAATTGTCGTTAACTTACTCACTTTTTATTTTTATACTTTCAATCTGTGAAAGAGAGAACAAACATTTGAAAAATATTAAAACATGTATTTAAAAATTAGAAAAGACAAGGGAAAGTTTGAAGGACAAACAGTTTTTCAACAACTTTGACACTTACAGAAGCTTCTGCTTCTCCAGGCCCCCTACACAGTCCTAAAGATATACATTTTAAACTAACAGTATCTTGATGCAGATGAAGTGAGGCCTATCTTAAAACATGGTGCATCTTTTGCACTGCTGTTGTCTCACAAAAGTGTCGCAAGACACTAACAGTTTAAATGATTGTTTCAGGATGCCAATAAGATGTGTCCTATCCAGAGGTTTGTTTGAGGTGAGGCCTGCTCAGGGTTCCAAATGAAATTTCAAGTTGTTGAAGAGAACAGAGGACATAATACATATGAAGGCCTACCAATGAAGTAAGTCATGTCCACTTCACTCTTGAACAAAGGCCAGACCTCTTCTGTGTCCGTGGACAGACCTAACTTCATCTGCACAATGTCATTCATAAACTTAGGAAACACAGGTGATGTAATTGAAAAATGTGGAGTTTCTTTTCCTCATTTCACAATCACATCACCTGTGTTGCCTTTGGTTAGGTATCTCATAGTGCAGATGGAGTCTAGCATATCAAAGAGTACATAGAAGTTGAGCAGTATATACAACAATTTTGACATTTACAGAAGACTTAGCTTCTTATCTTGTTGGAGATGAAGTCAGGCCTGTCTTGCAACATGCTGCATCTTTTGCATCACTGCTGCATCGGTTTCATGTGGCACGGGTTTTTTACAGCATGACACATCTGCCTAGATGCATCAATTTGTAATTTTGTCGCCTCATAGCAAATCTTTTGCACCGCCGCTGCATCACAAAAGTGACGCACAGTGGCGCAAAAGAGGCATACACCTATCATAAATCTGTCCCTAACATTTGAAATGATTGATTCAGGATGACGATAAGGTGTGGCCTCTCCAGAGGTTTGTTTAAGGTGAGGCCTACTCAGGATTGCATATCAAATTTATGCTTGTTGAAGAATACAGAGGAGATAATACATGTGAAGGCCTACCAATGAAGTAAGTCATGTCCACTTCACTCTTGAACAAAGGCCAGACCTCTTCTGTGTCCGTGGACAGACCTAAACTTCATCTGCACAATGTCATTCGTAAACTTAGGAAACACAGGTGATGTAATTGAAAAATGTGGAGTTTCTTTTCCTCATTTCACAATCACATCACCTGTGTTGCCTTTGCTTAGGTATCTCATAGTGCAGATGTAGTCCAGCATATGAAACAGTACCCAGAAGTGCAGCACTGCATGCAACAACTTTGACACTTACAAAAGCTTCAGCTTCTGCATGCCCCCTACACAGTGCTAATTATATACATTTTAAACTGATGGTATCTTGCTGGAGATGAACTGAAACCTATCTTGCAACATGGTGCATCTTTTACACAAAAGTGACCCACAGCGGAGCAAAAGAGGCGCACGGCCATCATAAATATGACCCTAACATTTTAAATGATTGTTTCAAGATGCCGATAAGGTGTAACCTATCCACAGATTTGTTTCAGGTAAGTCCTACTCAGAGTTGCAGATGAAATTTAGGTTTGTTGAAGAATACAGAGGAGATAATACATGTGCAGGCCTACCAACGAAGTGAGTCATGTCCACTGCACTCTTGAACAAATGTCAGACCTCCTCTGTCTCCAGGAACAGGCCTAAACCTCATCTACACAATGTGATGTGTAATGTTAGGAAACACAGGTAATATCATTGAAAAACGTGCAATTTTTTTTGCTCATTCCACAATCATATCACCTGTGTTTCCTTTGCTTAGGTATCTCATTGTGGAAATGTAGTCTATCATATGAAAGACTACGTAGAATATGAGCACTGTATGCAACAACTTTGACACTTACAGAAGCCTCTCCTTCTCCATGCCTCCTACACAGTTCTACATGTACATCATAAATGCAAACAGTACAGAATTAATTATACATGTTAAATGGTTTATTTTTGCTGTTCTCAGAATGTATCAAATTTCACTAAAAACAGTGACTTGAAGGTATTCATCATATAACAGCGGGGAAAAAAAAACACAATCAAAATGATTGTGTTTAAAAAACCCATACAACATAACAAGTCAGAATTCAGAACTCCTTAAAGTTAACTTACTTTCCATGACGTCGAAGGATGTCCTATGAACAGCTTACACTCTGTTGTGCTGTTATTACTTTCAGCCCGCCACTTTCTGAAAGAAAACCTCCATCGTTTTGAAAAATATGTTACATACAATAAATGACTTCTCGCTCTCTACCACACGTTTCCACAAGGCCAAATCATGTCAGAGCCATTTATAACTCTTGGAATTCTTGTAAGCCAATCCCGTCATGTTGTATTTCCGCAACTTTCAGAATTAAAATGTTGAAGATCATTTTCACAATCCTGGACTACTAATATCTTACCTTTCTTTCTCACTCATGTTCTACATTTCCTATGACACTGATACTGCTTACTATGAAGCAGACTTACACTACCTCTATGACTACTACAATTATTTAATTCTCTACATCACTTTTAATCACAAAGCAATATAAAACAGTAGACAGCATTGCAGACTTACATTCCCTCTACTCCATGTTTTGATTGGCTGCTTGAATTAGCTTATAAAAAGAAATAGTTTTTCTGAACTCATTCAAAGTGCAGTTATTTTTCCATGACGTCCAGTGTTATGGTAAGAAGTTATGTCTCTGTACTACACTTATCCTCAAGGCCAAATCGTGTAGGAGCCATTAGAACTTCTTGAAATTCCTCAGAGCACATCCCGAGATTCTTTCCCTAAAATTTTGGTTTTAAAAACACCAGGTAAGAATTTTTACGGTCATACGGCAATTTTTTTTTGAAAATTAAAACAGAATCGTTGCAGAATGACCAGCCATTTCTAGACTTTAAATAAGCTGTGTAATGTCCTGATGTTATTGAAGGACGGTCATGATATATAATTGCTGCAGTTACAAAAGTCCTTCCTGATATTGACAACTGTGAAGCTACAAAATGTTTAATTAAAGTTGTCAATTTTGTTCCATCAGGCCTACATCGTTGGAACATTAAAATGACATACTGGCCATATGTTCGTATAAATAATGTTGACATCATTTCAGATTTACATTGGCTACACTCCATGTTGTGATCAGCTGCTTTTACTAGCTTATTAAAAGAGACTGATTTACTGTCTGGCAAAGTTAAATATATCAATCTTTCTGAGTCTACACTAGTAGTACTTGATACCCTACAGTTCTCGCAGTCATGCTGCCATTGATAAGAATGTTGTAGACAGAAGGGTTCGACCCATGTGGTCAGTGGGACCTGGGTAATAGATTGAAGTATATGGAGCGGTCCCAGACCAACAAACACAATAAACACTTAATCTTCACACAGTTAAATAAGATCAAAATCAAAAAATAATGCAGGTTGACAGTGTTTTTATTTTCACTGAACCCAGAAGAACCGTATAATGGTTGTACATTCGCTGATATTAAGCACAACATTTTTAAGTGCGCCCACACGAGGGAGGGGGAGGAGTGCAGAGGGAGGGGGGGTGTTTCAATTAGTTAACATCACTAATCAAACAAATCCATAAGCACAAATCCACAAGTGAAACCATCATTATCATTGATCCATGAATGAAAGATCAAGACAAACACATGTTAAATAAAACATTCTACATAAAACAGAGACTCCTGTAGTGATTTTTAATATCAATCTTGGGGTGAGGAGTTCGTATAGGTAGAAGATGGTCTACGTTTCGACCCAGAGGTGTAGGATATTGGATCCTTACTCGAGGGTCTTCATCAGGACGTGGGGGGGTGAAGGAAGAGGTGGGGCCGGGTCCTAAGTGTAATATGAAAAAATGCGCATTATTTTAAACGGTCTCAAAAGAGTCCCGACATACATAGATTAAAAAGCCCGCAGGCCCGTCATAAGAGGAGTTAGGAAAGTTTAAAAAGGAGGGTAGGTAAACTGAGGGCGGAACAAAGAGGATTACCTGGCAGCGCAGGTAGACAAGGCCACAAGCCTGCTGGGCGTGTTGCGTCTCCAGGCAGGGCCCAGTCCAGATTAATATTGGAGTTGTCTGAAAAAACATATGAGACCAATTCGGTACAGTGCCAAACACCTATGGTGGCCTGTGTTAAAGCAGGTAGGGGCAAGGGCGACAAAGGCCTACCTTATAGTGATTAGGACAACCGTTATGGATGGCCCGGCGGGTGGGGTCCCTCAAGTACGTTTAGGCACTCCCCAAGGCGCTCGTCTGAAAAAACGAGTGGATATCAGGTATCAAAATCAAGCAGGCAAAATGGCACGCATTGTCAGAGAATTGAGACCGCAGAGCTATGACTCACCCAAAGGGGATTTTTTCAGAAAGGAGCCGTCTCAGCGTGTCTCCGTGAAAGTGACCGGGGCCTCCGTGGCCTGAGCGTCAGAGTGCTTCAGACCGCCATCTAGAAAAACGAAGAAATGAGGAAACGGATTGCTCTAGATAGAGGGGTTAACAAACGCGGCTGCTTTCGGAGAACTCACCCGTGTTGGGTAAGAGCGGAGCCAGCGTCAGCGCGTGTCAGCCTGGAACCAGGAAGGGTTGCCATGGCTACGCGGATCGATTTAGTAAACTCCTGAAGAAAGACTCAGACGCGTTGCTGAGTGACCCGGTAGCGTCCCATTACGAGGAAAGACTGGTACACGGGGATTATTACAGAGGGTGACGGAGTTAAATTGATATATTGATATAGGTTCAATCTGCAGGAAATGACACTTCCGAATGAGCCCCAAATAGACATAGAAATTAGGGGTGAATTAGAGACCACACACAGCAACATGTTGTGCGAAACTGCCAGGCATGGTGGTCTGGCGCGCAGTGTCTCAGAACAGGGTAGATCAACTAGTCAAATAGACATAAACACTATGAGAAAAACTATGAGAAAAATTATATATATGGGGAAAAAACCGCATTCAAGGGAAAGGGCATTCGTATGTGTTGATAAACCAAAATATGCGCGGACCAACCCAGCATGGTAGTCAAGGCGCATATGGGTCAATTGGATATTATACAAGGAATTATATTATACAAAAAGTCCACATATCAACCTTTATATAATCTCTCAATGTGGTCATTGGTATGCAGCACATGTACTCCATGGTCGCGGACCAACCGTACAAGGTAGTCTAGCGGCTAAGAGTCAAACAAGTCAAGTTGGCAAAAATGCGCCTAATTCCCAATGTAGCCCATGATATGCATTGCATGTGACACCAAAGCGTGGACCAACCGAACAAGGTAGTCAAACGCCTGGATTCAGTGGAAAAAACACTCAGACTGGATTAAAGAGACAAAGGAGTTAGAAAGTCAGATTAATAGTGTGTGTAGGCACCCCCAAGCTTGGGAAAGAGGGACCTAATTCACAGCGTGGCCATTTGTGCGAAACTACTTTCTGATTCATTCAGACCCATGGACACTGAATCAAAGAGACGAATCCATTTAATTTCCCTTACGTTAAGGACGGGTTCGATGCTGCCGCCCCTAGGGCCCAGTCGGACCTGTTCCAGAATAGTCCATTTCAGACTTTCAGGGAGGTGGTTGTGTGTGTTGCAGTGATCGACCAGCGGGGCTCCCACCACCTTACATCTCACGCGGCTGCAGTGCTGCAGAAAACGTACCTTCGCACGTTGCTGTGTCTGACCCACATATATCTGGTCGCAGGGGCATATTATGCAATACACCACATTGGTGGAGTTACAATTGGTGTGTGACTTGAGGGAAACTTGATGTTGTTTGTAAGTGAAGATCTTCGTCTGGATGGTCGACGGACAGGCTTTGCAGGACCCACATCGATAGTGTCCCACAATAGGAGGAAGGTTCCACATGGTTGTAATGGATGGTTCAGCTGGGCTCGATAGGAAAGAGCGCACCACATGGTCTCGGATGTTCCTTGCCTTTTTGAATGCGTGGAGAGGAGGGCACTTCATATTAAGGTCCTCAGATATCAGATTCCAATACTTATTGATGGTATGTTTTATCCTGTTACTTTTGGTGGAAAAAGTTGTAACACAGATCATGCGGTTCTCATCCTTGTTATGTTTGTCTCCTGGTTCTAGTAAGGTCTCTCTGGGATTGAACCATGCTCTCTTCATGGCTTTCTTTACCAACCGCCTGGGGTATCCACGTTCAAGTAGTCTGCCCATTAGGATTGAGGATTGATCCATGTAGTCCTCCTTCCTGCTGCAATTACGGCGAATTCGCAAAAACTGGCCGAAGGGGAGGTTGTCACGGAGGCCCCTAGGATGGTGACTGGAGTACAGAAGGAGCGAATTCCTCTCCGTGGGTTTCCTGAACAGGTTGGTTTGGAGGATCTCATTCTCCACAAAGATGGTTAGGTCCAGGAAATCGATGGATTTCTTATCAAATTTGATCGTAAACTTGATATCTGGTGATCTATCATTGAGCCAGTTGAAGAAGTGGGTGATATCATCCTCGGTGCCTGACCAGATACAGATAACGTCATCTATGTATCTCATCCAAAGGTGTATTTGGGATCTGAACGGATTAGCGTTGGTGAGTACAAAAGTATCTTCATACATGGACATGAAGATTATGGCCAGATCGGGAGCAAAGGCCGCCCCCATCGCCACGCCCTTGGTCTGGAGATAAAAGCAATTGCGGAAAATGAAGAAGTTCCTCATCATGGCAATCTTGAGCAATAAGATGATAAATGTTGTTGGTACTTGAACGGGCGCCTCACGTTTGTCAAGGGCAATCGACATCGCCGCCAGGGCCTCATCCTGGGGTATGCTGGTGTACAAAGATACAATGTCGCACGTCACCAGGAGGTCTCGTGTAGAGTCGAAAGGGTGTCCGTCGATCAAGTTGATGGTTTGAGTGGTGTCCCTTAAGTAAGTGGTCGTAGCCTCGGCCAGTGGTTTTAGGAAGAAATCCACGTATCTACACAGTGGTTCCAGCAGGGAGCCACATCCGGACACAATGGGGCGTCCCGGGGGCTTTTGGAGATCCTTGTGAACTTTGGGCAAAGTATAGATGGTGGGGAGGCGAGGGTGCTTCTGATTCAAATACTGGAATTCATGTTCTGAAAGGAACCCTTGTTGGAGGCCATCTTGGGTGACCCTCTGAATCTCAGCCATTATACTTTGAGATGGATCCCCGCCCAATTGTCTGTAACTGATCCCGTCGTTTAGCTGTCGTAGGATTTCATTCGTATAGTTGTCTTGGTCCTGGATAACAATTGCGCCACCCTTGTCCGCGGGTTTCACAACTATTCCGGTGTTGTCCTTTAGGGATTGGAGTGCCAACTTCTCACCTCTACTCGTGTTGTGTTTAGTGAAAGTATTATCATTCAGGATGGTCTGCACATCGCGAAGCACTAGACTCTCATAAGCCAAAATACGTTGAGTCATGGCATATGTGGATGGTACAAAGGTGGACGGTGGCCTCAGGTTGGTTGCTGAGGAAGTTAGTTGATAGGGCTTGTCCTTGAAAAAGTATCGCAATCTTATCTTCCTAAAAAACTTGTGGAGTTCAACCACAGTGTTGAAGGGATCCGGTGTTGATGTAGGAACGAAGGATAGACCACGGCTTAATACTTTAGTTTCATCCTCCTTTAGGGTGTAGGTAGAGATGTTAATCACAGGGGAAGTCTCCTTCACCACCTGTAGTTCTTCCTGCGTGTGGATCTCTCCCCATGCTCTTCCTGGGGGAAACTCACTTGCTTCGTGCCTCTCCCTCTCCCGGAGTCCCACTCCTGGCCCGCATTGTATTGGCCTCTGCCGGTACCCCGGTCCCAATTGTTTCCTCTGCCCCGTGGGGGTCTCCATCCACCCTGTCCTAAAAAAGGGGGAGGTTGGTGGGACGGTCCGTAGGAGTCCTGGTACCCGTATGCGCCGCTAGGGCCGGCTCTTTCAGAATCCTCACCTGAACTGTACGAGGAATCTGAGAAAGTTGTGAAATTTCGCCTGCCCCTGTATGATCCCCGGCCGCGGTTGGTAAATCTCCCTTGGTTGTCTTGTCTGTAGTATTCGTCCAGGAGGTAGGGATATGTTCTTTTTTTGTCGTAAGACCTGACGTCGCGGGCTAGTTTTTCAAGTTTCTTTTTGATTGTGGTTGTTTCAAAATCCTGGAGGGTCGCCACCAGTTTGGTCAATGCCTCTTTGGAGTTAGTGAGAGTAGAATCCCCACTTATCTCGGCTTTCAGGTCCGTTATTTGCTTAGTTAGAATAGCAATCTGTTCACTGGCTGTTTCAATGCCAAGAACCATCCAATGTCGCGAACAATTGTTCGCGACAAAACTGAAACCTTCACGGAACTTGGGAACGTCGATGAAGATGGCAGGTTCAACTTTAACCTGTAAACCCACAGGGATAATGTTGGATTGGAGACACTGTGCTAGGAAGTGCCCATGTAGTTTGGTTCTAATAAGTTTCTTCTCTAGACGCTCCAACTGATTAACTTTGCCGTTGAGGGAGAAGTCAATCACAGGTGTGGTGGAGGACAGAAAGGTATTTGCAGAGTCTGATAGGAATTGTTTGATATAGTCCTCAGTGTAAGAAAGAACCTCCTTATCAACCATAATGGTAGAAAAGTTTAGAAGAGAAATGAGGGTAGAAGTATAAGAGAGAGAACCTCGCAGACCAGCGTCTGCTCGAAGTGTGTTGTAGACAGAAGGGTTCGACCCATGTGGTCAGTGGGACCTGGGTAATAGATTGAAGTATATGGAGCGGTCCCAGACCAACAAACACAATAAACACTTAATCTTCACACAGTTAAATAAGATCAAAATCAAAAAATAATGCAGGTTGACAGTGTTTTTATTTTCACTGAACCCAGAAGAACCGTATAATGGTTGTACATTCGCTGATATTAAGCACAAAATTTTTAAGTGCGCCCACACGAGGGAGGGGGAGGAGTGCAGAGGGAGGGGGGGTGTTTCAATTAGTTAACATCACTAATCAAACAAATCCATAAGCACAAATCCACAAGTGAAACCATCATTATCATTGATCCATGAATGAAAGATCAAGACAAACACATGTTAAATAAAACATTCTACATAAAACAGAGACTCCTGTAGTGATTTTTAATATCAATCTTGGGGTGAGGAGTTCGTATAGGTAGAAGATGGTCTACGTTTCGACCCAGAGGTGTAGGATATTGGATCCTTACTCGAGGGTCTTCATCAGGACGTGGGGGGGTGAAGGAAGAGGTGGGGCCGGGTCCTAAGTGTAATATGAAAAAATGCGCATTATTTTAAACGGTCTCAAAAGAGTCCCGACATACATAGATTAAAAAGCCCGCAGGCCCGTCATAAGAGGAGTTAGGAAAGTTTAAAAAGGAGGGTAGGTAAACTGAGGGCGGAACAAAGAGGATTACCTGGCAGCGCAGGTAGACAAGGCCACAAGCCTGCTGGGCGTGTTGCGTCTCCAGGCAGGGCCCAGTCCAGATTAATATTGGAGTTGTCTGAAAAAAAATATGAGACCAATTCGGTACAGTGCCAAACACCTATGGTGGCCTGTGTTAAAGCAGGTAGGGGCAAGGGCGACAAAGGCCTACCTTATAGTGATTAGGACAACCGTTATGGATGGCCCGGCGGGTGGGGTCCCTCAAGTACGTTTAGGCACTCCCCAAGGCGCTCGTCTGAAAAAACGAGTGGATATCAGGTATCAAAATCAAGCAGGCAAAATGGCACGCATTGTCAGAGAATTGAGACCGCAGAGCTATGACTCACCCAAAGGGGATTTTTTCAGAAAGGAGCCGTCTCAGCGTGTCTCCGTGAAAGTGACTGGGGCCTCCGTGGCCTGAGCGTCAGAGTGCTTCAGACCGCCATCTAGAAAAACGAAGAAATGAGGAAACGGATTGCTCTAGATAGAGGGGTTAACAAACGCGGCTGCTTTCGGAGAACTCACACCTATACGAACTCCTCACCCCAAGATTGATATTAAAAATCACTACAGGAGTCTCTGTTTTATGTAGAATGTTTTATTTAACATGTGTTTGTCTTGATCTTTCATTCATGGATCAATGATAATGATGGTTTCACTTGTGGATTTGTGCTTATGGATTTGTTTGATTAGTGATGTTAACTAATTGAAACACCCCCCCTCCCTCTGCACTCCTCCCCCTCCCTCGTGTGGGCGCACTTAAAAATTTTGTGCTTAATATCAGCGAATGTACAACCATTATACGGTTCTTCTGGGTTCAGTGAAAATAAAAACACTGTCAACCTGCATTATTTTTTGATTTTGGCCATTGATAAGAAAGCCCAAACAGGTGATCTACATCTACACCTTCAGCATGCAATACATCAAGCATATACATTAAAAACTCCTGACAATCTTGCTGAATATTTTGAGAGAATTGTGTTTGGCCTGAACATCTGTCTAACAGATTTCGAATTTTCAGACACACTTTCTATTTTTGTTCTATCAGTGCTACATTTCTCTAACACAGAATTTAACAAACTGCAAAATCTTTGATCAGAATTGACCACAATCTCTTCTTTTACATTTTCTAGAGAAAACAAAACATTAACCACTACATTAGCATAGCAGTTGACACCAGAACTGTTTTCAAATTGAAAACCAACAACATCTTCAACAGAATCCTTTTTGTTTCTGCTTATAATTTCAGGTTCATCGACTTTTCGTCTTTTTGCTGCAACCTCCCTAGTATTGGTCACATTTCTTCGTTTCCGGCCTACCACGTTTCTCAAACAAAGGATATTGAGGCAAATGTGGCGCATACTCTGTTCTCAACCTATTGTATTCCTTAACACAATCTAGATCCGCACAAATGTTTGTGACATCACACTCAATCAAGTACAATCCCGATAAAGTTCTAACTCGTGACAATGCCACATATGCCATATCCTCCTTGAACACAGAACTGCCAATATTCACCAATGCACTGTCTACACTTAAACCTTGCGATTTATGGATTGTCACCGCATATGCCAAGCAAACAGGAAACTGCTTACGGCGAACATATAAGTCTTTTACAAGCAAAAATCTAGCAGAACAACGACCAATTAGCTGTACTTCCTCAATGCCATCAAATTTAATTTTTAAAAATTCAATTCCATCTCTATTTCTGTATTTCACAAAATCAACAACATTACCCATTGATCCATTTACCAGACCTCTTTCAACATGTAAATTCCTTCTTAAAATTATACGGCAGTTCAAGCACACATTCAGAGTCTTTTCAAAACCTGCAGTTTTAGATATAGTCTTCTCTAATGAATCCAATTTTGTTTTCAAATTCTCAGACAAAATAATTGTTGATCCCATATGCTCTACTCTGTCAATAGCTTCCAGTTTCACAATCTCTTGCTTTTCTAAATGCAACATTTTGTTGTTGAAGATGGCACATTCTGCAAGAGTTGGCATCAAACATATTCCAGATTTTTTCTCAATAATTTTCTTAAAAATATTCTCAGGCACAACATCTTGTTCTGGATATAAATTTGACAGTAATCGTGCATGTAAAGCTTCTTTCCCATGCTCGGTCACTTTTCCAATTCTAACATCTTGTAGAATATTCTTGTAAACTTCATCCTTCGCCTGACGCATATTTTCATGCAGTTCAGCATAATTGAAGTTTAACCATATATTGACGTTGCCAATGCTCCCTAGGCACTTCCTGGTATCTTTATGCGTGAGCATTTTGAACACAGGTTGCCCTTTCACTGGTGTCAGCTGCAGAAGATCTCCGAAAACAATGATGTGTTTGCCACCAAATAACACATCATACTCTGTTTTGAGAACTTCTTGCATTCTCAAATGCACAAAGGCAAGCATGACATTAGAAACCATGCTTATTTCGTCAATGATAAGAAGTTTCATTTTCCTCAAGATTCTTGAAACTTCACAACAAGCATCTCCAGATAGCTTGTGATATTGTAATTTGTTGTCATGCTCCACTGGCAGCATCAGTAAACGATGTAAAGTAATCCCTTTAATGTTATGTGCTGCCAGTCCAGTTGGAGCGGTGACAACACAAGACAGCGATGACTCAGTCCTTTCCTGCAAATAACATGAAATTGCTTTAATGAGGAAACTTTTTCCAGTTCCCGCTTCTCCACTCACGTACAGTCGGACAGGCTTCAACGACGTACATCAGCACTCTTTCTTCTCATGACTTAATCCATGATCAATTTGCATGGTAACTTCGTCATATATTTTCCTCTGCTCAACGTTGAGTTGTCTTTCCAAGTCTTCTAAGTTAACCGCATCCTCCTGAGCATGTGCCATGGCTCTTTCCACTTCATTCATGGCAGTGGCAGCTTCATTTTCGATAACAGGTCCTCCTAGTGGATCCTGACTCAATGAAGCAGAACTCTGACTGTCCTGAGAACTGTCTCTGGCAATCTCGGCTGCAATCGTTGCTTCCTGCTCAATTTCCGCATTCAACATTTCTACATATTTAGGAAAAGCAGGACATTCTATGGTCTCCTTGGCGGCAGTGAAAGAGTCTTCATAACAGAGGAAATCTCCAAGCAGTTCCTCTTCTGCACGCCAAGGCTTGAAAAGTTGCAAAAGTGCTAAATAGAAAAACTCCTTTTTTTCAGGAGATTCGCCACTCAATTTTCGATGGTTTACCAAGTGGCATTTTCTTTGCTTGACCAGACATCCCTCACTTCCAATTACAGCATACACTCCTTTCTCAGTATCTTCTTTGATGTTCCTCTTGAATATGTAATTTTGAAGAACCTCATACAGACAAACATTCTCGAGGTGACTGCTTCGATTTGGATAATATGTATCCAACATGTTGGTCTTCAAAATGTCGGTACTGTTTGGCTCCTTTTCCGCCAAATACTCAATTTCCCGCACAGGTTTCAGAACTCGATTACGCGTTGCAGCAAGACCAAGACTCGCCCAAACGATACTCCTAGATTTGGCATAGAGACTTGCTGAAGACAACCGGTCAGAACATTCGTAAGCTCCGATTTCTCGATGCGACAACATCTTCAGACTGAAACTGTACAACTTCTTACTGAGGCTCTTTTCATGGGAAATGTCCTCCCACATATCCTTCAATTCTGTCTTCTCTTTTTTGGTGATGTAAGATGTCACATACCGAGCCACAGCCATACAGTTATCAGCCACAAACTGTATATCCATGTTAGCATTCCACATGGACAAAATCACCGGGTTGTAGTCGTTGATGTACTTGGACTCTTCGTTCCTCTTCAAATTGTATGTGTTTTTAGGTGATTTCTTCATCACATTATGTCGCAGCGAAGACATCAAACTGTTTACTCTTCCTTTAGAAATCACCGGTCGTGGAAACCCGAAACGACATTTGGTGTAGAACTTGTCCTTGTTTCGGAATTTACGACGACAGTACTTTCCACAACGATGGCTTTGGAAACGTAGAACTTTTTCTCTTAGGCTTTTCTTCTCCTTTGCGTTTGGAACAGCACACGTAGAATACTGTTGTATGAAACTCATCACTGAGTCTTCTGGATCCGTTCCAAATTTAGGTGCATCCTTGATCCACAGCAGCATATGTATATGAGGAGCACCTCTTGCTTGGTACTCCTTTCTCCAGAAGAAATCCAACACCTCTCCAAGAGGTGGATTCTTCTTATTCATGATGAAAGACATCATAGCTTCAAATCTATGATTGAAGTACCGGCATACATTGACTGGATCCAAAGAGCACAGTTCTCCGGGTGTCTTGAATTCGATGTTTTCAATGTTTCCATTTGCCTCTCGTAGAAATTCAAGTAAGTCTTCCCAGCCATACTCGGCACAGCTCAGAGTGAGGAACCATGTGGGAGTTCCTAAGTTCCACAGCATACATTTTAAATCACCATGACGACGGTACCAGTACTCATTAGTACCACGCTGACACGCCATGAGATTAATCAGGTGAGAATCTAAAATACTGTCTTGGACATTGACTTTATTCATAAAGTCACTTGCCGAGATGTTTTGCATGTGTATACCACTTTTCAAGATGTGGTTCACTGCATATGACAGTCCAGACAGATCGCTTTCAAGCAGGAGATGAAACAAATAGGGAATACATTGTCGAAACCTAGCATCTCCTGCATACAATCGCAAAGTCCGGTATTCAGAAGCAGGAATTTGATGAGGTCGCTCATCATATCTTCCTCCCTGACCTGTTGGAAAAAGCTGTGGGAAACACCGAGCTTCCAAACTTTCCTCCCAAACACTAATGGGACTCCCTTTGGCTTGTTTCATTTGAAACAACTCAATAGCATTCCCCATGACTTCCTTGGAATGCAAAGGATGAACACTATAATGTTCATATATTTCTTCACTAGTAGAGGGTTCTACTTTCTCAATTTGACCAGCACACAAATCGCTATCCTCTTCCTCACTTACTTCCTCTTCTGCAACATAAACATTCTTATAGTACTTATTATTTTTTTTCAAATACAATGTTGCCTTTTTGACTTTCCTAACATCCACTAAATCTTGCCATATTTTCTTATTCTTTGTCGGAACCCCATTAACTAAGATAACCAGAGGTTCCTCTTCCACTTTTTCTACTCCAATTGTGTTAATGTTTTTCTTCAAATCTAGAGGCAAATAAACAACTCTTCCCTTTAATCCTCTCTGTAAATCTGATGGAGGCAATTTCCCTGTCTTTGGCTCCATTCTTACAATAGCCTGAAAGGGATGGATACTTTGAATCAAAATAGATTCATAAGTATTTAAATCCTTCAATTCAGAAGGAATCTCAACCAATTCCAGATTATTATGAACTGCTCTAGCAGGCATCTGGTTTTGATTTAATTTGCTACAACAATAAGTACACACACGTTGATCCGATCCCAAATCAAAACAATTTTCTACCATCAAGTATGTTGTGAAATCCTTCCATTCACTATTATTTTCCCTTTCACTTTTTGCATATAAATCCACTAACTTAGTCTGATTCTTATAATAAGTGCGTCGACAACACACACAAGTGAAATTAGGCCTCTCACTTGATTTCACCTGAAACGTCGCAATTTCCCTCTGAAAATTATCTGTACTGGAAACCTGTACTCTATCTTCCACATTACCCTCTTCTTCTTGGTCAATTTCAACATTCTCCTCTTTACTTCCAAAGTAACAAAACTCAATTTCTGCACAAATATTCTTCACATCTACTTCTGAACCATGCAAAAGAGCAGCGCATAATTGTTTAAGCATAATTGCTGGACTCTTAGCATAATACAACATTCTAACTAATTTCCTCACTTTATTATGATGCACTGCTAGCATCCTGAAATGATGAAAAACACTCTGGCATACTCTCCTGGAAAGACAAGCCAGTGAATGACCATCCAAACCTGTCACTTCTCTCACTCTGCAAGGATCTAATTCTTGCAACAACTTCATTTTCTGCTTCAAACTTTTCTTATTAAATGTCCGTACAAAATCACAAAGCAAATTGATGGAATCCTGTCGCACACTGCAAATACTACTACACTTCCAGGTGTACACAGGACCCTTAGGACGTCTTCCTAAAACCTCATTACCTAACACCTCTTCTGTCTCTGTTGTCACAAGTTTTTCTTTTTCAACTGGACAACCATCTTTCACTTCATAAGCTCGACCACTGGTGTCAACTGCATGCACCAAATCATTATCCTGGAAATAACTCTCCTCATTAAAAAATGCCTCACAACTTGAACTATGCATCCATTCTCCGGAAAAAACTTCACAAAAATTACTACGATTAACTATTTTCTTCCATCTACTATTTCTTTTGAAATCATAAATTGCCTTGTTTAGCTTCCTAATTCTATTGATTATCCAAATAAATAACTTACGTTTAATTTCAAATGCCTGATCAATAACTTTCTCAACTTTTTTTTTTCTCTTATAAAAAACCACTTTCTGTTGACCTTTCTTAATATTTTTTAACAAATTGCCAATTATCCTGTTGCGGAACATTCGTTTACGAATGTCCCTAAACTGTTGTTTCCTTCTACTATCATGCACAGAGTTATCTCTTGCTCTAGCAGTAACATTTTTGATTGGCCTTTCCTTTCCGTTTAAAATGCTTCTCTTTTTCTGGACTGAAACATTTTCTGTAGTAATATTTTTTTTACTACAAATATTTCTTAAAAATGTTTTTGTGCTCTTACCCGGTGCTTTCTTGGTGACTTGACAAGTTTTTTTTGTTAGAGGACTGCTGCATTATATCATGTACCTGCTGTCTTTGACGTTTTGCAGCCTTTCTAAGTCTTTCTTTAGTTGGCATGCTGAAATCTTGAAATGATCTGCAGTTGAATCTGTGGTAAAATATAATAAAAAATGTTATTAACCACTATTACCAAACAGTAAATCAATAACAGTCATCAAAAACTTAACACACTACTTGACATTTTTAGTGCTTGGCAAATTTAGAATACAGAAATAGCAGAAAAGAAATGGAATTCATATTCATTTTACCTGTGCTGTTTTATATGTGCATCTGATCTAATTTTATGAGCATATTTTAATATTTTATTGAAGACACTACACATAACCTGTTTTTGAAGGTGTCTTTATTTTTAAATGAAACGGTTTACATTTTTACTTTTCATTTATTATAAATTTTTAAAAATAAATGTTTATAGTTCCATAGGCTCAAGCACGTCAGCTTCCCACCCTATGTCATACAATTCTGACAAATCTGCATCCTCATCATGTTCTTCTTCATCCTCAGGATTTAAATCATCCAAGGGATCTACTTCCACTGATGTTTCAATTACGAGTTCAATGATGAGGTCGAGATCAACTGATTGCTGATTGTCGCTCATGTTGATGTTGTCGTTATCTTTAAAGAAAGAGAACAACAATGAGATGTTGCAGAGTTAGAGACAAATCTCAGAGATTATAATAGTAAAATTGTTTAACAAGAGTAACATTTTGCAGCTATTATTTAGCCATGACCAGCGATGCTGAGGAGGTAAGGCCTATGTCCAAGTTTTCAGTGAACAGGACTCATCTCTTCTTAACCTTGGATAAGCCTCACCAACTCTGTGTCCCCTGCTCATACTTAAATGTAAAGTGGCAGATTTATGTTAACTGACGCATTCCCAGGGATGCACCAGTTAATGTGCACCGCTGCTCTGCCACCCATGGTGTGCCGCATTTACAATGTGGAGCACCATTGAGTGAAAACAGCACAGATGCGTCACGCATCTGTGCCGCAAAAGCAGCACATTGCAGGAATCACGTCGTAAGCGCAACATGTCTACTGCAATGCACAGGAGCAAGCCACACATTGCATGGTGCATCACTCCTTATGCCTGTTTCAAACAGGCGTAATGATTTGATTCAGCAATGCTATAAAGCTGAGTCAGTGAAATCTTCTAAATTTCACTGTTTTAGTTTTACAGGGCTTTCTTGCAAATTAATGCATACCTTGCAACAAAACATCTATATGAAAACTGACGCAGGTTTCATGTGGCACAGGACTTTACAGCATGACACATCTGCCTAGATGCATCAATTTTTAAATATGTCGCCACATAGCAAATCTTTTGCATCGCCGCTGCGTCACAAAAGTGACGCACAGCGGCACAAAAGAGGCACACGGCTATCATAAATCTGTCCCTAACATGTTAAATGATTGATTCAGGATGACGATAAGGTGTGGCCTATCCAGAGGTTTGTTTAAGGTGAGGCCTACTCAGGGTTGCAGATTAAATGGAGATGGGGCACCCCTGAGCCTTGCTGGAGCTGCATTGCACTTGCGATGCAGCTCCAGCAATGCGCCACCTTTACGGCACAGATGCGTCACGCATCTGTGCCGTTTTTGCCCCATGGTGCGCCGCATTGTAAATGCAGCGCACCATGGGTGGCGGAACAGCGGCGCAGGATGACTGGCACATCCCTGGGGATGCACCAGTCATCATAAATCTATCCCTAAGCTTCTTATCTTGTTGGAGATGAAGTGAGGCCTGTCTTGCCAACATGGTGCATCTTTTGCATCACTGCTGCATCGGTTTCATGTGGCACGTTTTTTTTACAGCATGACACATCTGCCTAGATGCATCAATTTGTAATTTTGTCGCCACATAGCAAATCTTTTGCACCGCCACTGCGTCACAAAAGTGACGCACAGTGGCGCAAAAGAGGCATACACCTATCATAAATCTGTCCCTAGCATTTTAAATGATTAATTCAGGATGACGATAAGGTGTGGCCTATCCAGAGGTTTGTTTAAGGTGAGGCCTACCTACATTCATGGGGAAATGAATTAAAATGTCCTTAAGACACATGAAAGCGTTTTTTTAAAGCCTTTGCAGCATTTTTGGGTCACTTTTAACATGGCTATGTAACTCAAACAATCAAAATCTAAATTTGCCAAGCACAGGTGGGAGCATATTTACAAGGAATTTGCACCACGGGGAAAGGTCTATTAATTTAAAATGGGAAAAATAACATCAGAGACACTCAAATGCCTTATAAAGAAGCAGACACCATTATGTCCTTGTCATAAATTTTAAAAGCATTCCTTTTCCTCAAAAACGATTTTCAAGTCATAATTTGAAAACACTGCACATGGGGAAATGACTGAAAATGTCCTTAAGACACATGAAAGCGTTTTTTGATTGCCTTTGCAGCATTTTTGGGTCACTTTTAACATGGCTATGTAACTCAAACAATCAAAATCTAAATTTGCCAAGCACAGGTGGGAGCATATTTACAAGGAATTTGCACCACGGGGAAAGGTCTTACATTAAAATGGAAAAATAACATCAGAGACACTCAAATGCCTTATAAAGAAGCAGACACCATTATGTCCTTGTCATAAATTTTAAAAGCATTCCTTTTCCTCAAAAACGATCTTCAAGTCTTAATTTGAAAACACTGCACATGGGGAAATGACTTAAAATGTCCTTAAGACACATGGAAGCGTTTTTTGATTGCCTTTGCAGCATTTTTGGGTCACTTTTAACATGGCTAAGTAACTCAAACAATCAAAATCTAAATTTGCCAAGCACAGGTGGGAGCATATTTACAAGTAATTTCCACCACGGGGAAAGGTCTTACATTAAAATGGGAAAAATAACATCAGAGACACTCAAATGCCTTATAAAGAAGCATACACCATTATGTCCTTGTCATAAATGTTAAAAGCATTCCTTTTCCTCAAAAACGATTTTCAAGTCATAATTTGAAAACACTGCACAGCTCCTATGCACAAAAACACCCTGTCAGTACTAATACTTCACATTTTCTCCAATTACAATTTCTCAAAGAAACGAAATCTATTTGTAAAACACTTGAGGCAAAGCAACATTTTAAAAACACAACTTTCTTCATAATTTTCTCCTTAAAGCACACTATTCTCTATCTAAATTAAATAAATCTTTTCTCACCTTAGCAAATACTTTATGAGTTTCAAAACAGTCTCAGAAACACACCAATTTGTCTTTAGCAGAGCAAAAGGTATGCACTCCAGAGTCTGCAGCTATCAAAAGCACAGAAATGCTGTAATTCTTCACACATATCTCTCATGTCACCCAATCAAAACTCTTCCCTCACTTTTTTCAAATCAAAACCCTTACCCCCTCTGCCCTCTCTGCCTTTTTTGCATAGCAACCACCTCTTGGAAGACCTCTGGTGTTTGTAAGTTCACACAACAATGTTTCAATTGAATTCTGAACTCTCAGTGCACCTGCATATCCAGTGCAATCTTTCATTTAATGATTTTTTCTTGACCATTCAAAATACATCTTTCAAAGAACTCATCCATGCACCCTAACTTTCTGTTTTCAGCAATCAAAATCCACCAATCACTGTTACTGCTTCATTAACACAGAAACTCCACAGTTTTTTTCATTTTAAACTCTTATTTTTTCAACTGCCATTTCATTGCCACACTTCATCTGACTGCAGCAGAACCTTCTCTCACCATGTTTTCTGTCTGGATTGTTGGACATAGTTACATCTACTGGGCTCAGAGGTATGCTGATAACAGAAATTTACCTAACCTCAATTTACAAGATGTGGAAATTAAGTGGTTTGGCCACAGAGGATTAAAATGTCACCAATTGATACCATTGGTGAAAACCTTTATGCATTTGCCAAAACCTGACGTGTTAATTGTGCACTGTGGAGGTAATGACTTGGGCACTTTGACTGGGGTAGGTCTGGAAATGCTTTTAAAGGACACCTTTGAGCAATTAATGGCACTTTTTCCTCAGACTGCCTTGGTATATTCAAATATATGCCAAAGACAGAAATGGAGGTGGTCGAACCAATTTTGTCCACAAATTGAGAAATCGAGGAAGCATGTAAACAAATCTGTTTCAGCTTACATGAGAGACCATGGAATGGGCTCCGTGTACAACAATAACTTGCGTTACTACATGCAAGATATCTACAGAGGAGATGGAGTTCACTTCTCAGATGAGGGCAACAGAATTTTCATTCTGAATTTAAGACTGTGCATTGGTACCTACTTATAAGTACCTAAATGTACCATAAACCCAAAAGCTCTTCTCAGAGCTACCCTACATCTGATCACTCACAATTATTATTTTACTCTAACTTTTTTCACTAATTTTCAACAAAGTACGCTCCCCGGGGCGCTACCCGGTACGCGAACCGGAAGCTAACCTCGCGAAATCTAGGGGGTCAAGATAAGTCTACCGTGCCCCCTTCTACCCATTCTGAACATTAGTTGCCCTCCATCTTGTATCTTAATTCGACCGAAACACAAAATGGTGGACTCCCGTAACGCTTCAGGTTCGCGTACCGGGGCGCTCGCCAGTTCGCGTAGCGGGGCGCTCCCCGGGAAGCGGTCCATCAAAAAAGGTGGGAAAGTAATTTACAGAAAAACGACTGGAGACACTTTCACCAAATATAGATTAGCTCATACTACATACCAATCCCTATCATTTTCACAAATTTGATTGAAATTCCATTTAGCCATTTAGCCTGTAGACCTCTCTAAATACCGTGAGGTAAATTACTTCACAAAACACATCTGAAGTGTTGGAATTGACAACCAATGAAAATGTTACTTTCATTTTCTACTTTTTTTACCTGACATTTGATTGGTTATATACCTGAATATATATAAAGGAAGAGAAGGAAACACAGCCATTTTGACTACTACTTCCTGGTGTACATTTCAATTGGATTTTCACTAATCACTTCAACTTCTTTGTAAAGGTAAGTTGTTATTTTAAAAACTGAAGTATATTGTGCACTATCAGTTAATATGGTAAACTTTTTCTGATAGTTATATACTATCCCTCTGTAGTAGTTATAGATTTAGATAGACTTCTCTGTTATAGTTATGGATGGAGTTAGGTTTCTCTTGTATAATTATGAATTTACTTCCGTTAAATCACATACACTTTTTTATATTCCTACTTCCACTCTGATACTATACACTGCCCAAAGATAAATTCACTGATAAAAACTGCCTATGTAAAATTAATCCCAACAGTGCCCTATCTCTACTAATATATATTTTTTTTATCCAAATTTCAGGCAACATGGAAGGCGAACAGAAAGTTTCATTTCAAATTGTCCTGCAAGAGAGCAGCCAAGAATTAATTGATCCAAATTATATAGAATTTATGGATGAAACTTGGGACCAAGAACTACTGCAATGTGTGCAAGCAGTAGATGACCTCCTTCAAAATGAGGACATTTTACACACTCAGAGATTACAAGCTATGTTCAATGAAAATAACGACATTTCAGACAGTGAAATGTTAGAAATGTTATTAAATTTTGAAACACAATCACAATAATAAATAATTGCTTAAAAAATAAAGAAATTAAAAAATAATCAACAAAACCAACAATCAATTAACATACAGTATTTGAAAGTCTATCATTCTTTTTTCCTTATAGTACGCTCCCCAGAACGCTTCCCGGTTCGCGGACCGGGCGCTTCCTACGCAAAAAAACTATTTTTTTTTTTTTTTTGCCCTGCGGGGCCCTTTTAAAGCCTCCACATCAAACCTAGGGGGTCAGGGAGGATCTACTATGCCCCCTTATGGTCATTTCCCCCTTTGTTTTGGCCTCCTCTTGTCTCTCGATCCTACCGAGAGACAAGATGGCGGCCGCTCCGGACTGTTTAGAATGTTGACAGACACGGGAGAGCCAATCAGCTTCGCTACGCGAAGTTCCGTTACGCGTCAAGTACGCGAACCGGAGCGCTGCCTGGAGCGCGCTTACAGATATATATCTTTTTTTGAACGTTAATTTCTCAAAATCCACTGGAGCACATATATTGAGACCTAGCAAAGGCACATCGGGCTAACAGTCCCTACAATTTTGCCAAGTTTCGTGCAAATCCATTCAGCCGTTCGGCCTAAAAAGGAGGCCAACCGCCCTATGGAAATTAACATGGGAAAAACACGTTTTGGGACCCCCCTTTTTTCTCGGCCACCCCTTGACGAACCCCCCCCAAATTTCCAGGGGCTGTTCAGAAACAAAATGTTCCATTTTCCTATAAATTTCAGCCAATTCTGTCCACAAACGCCAAAGTTATTAGACATAGAATTTTCAAAAATCCCATAGGGAAAAAATCCTAACTATATATACCTACTGGCGACCGCCAGTAGGTAATATATATACACACACATATATATACAGATATATACTTTGGCGCCGGTTGAGGAATTAATTTGCGTGTAATTTTCCAAAATTGTGGCCAGCTCCGCTGCGCTCCTTCCCTGAAAGTTTCGGGGGGATTCGTGAAGTGGGGGCTGAGAAAAAAGGGGGGTCCCACAACGTGTTTTCCCCATGTTAATTTCCATAGGACGTTCTGACAAGTCTACAGCCCGAACCGCTGAACGGAACTCCACCAAACTTGGCAAAATTGTAGGGACTGGTACGCAGAAGTGCCTTTGCTAAATTTGGTGAAAATTGCTCCAGTGGTTTTTATGAAAAATAACTTCAAAAACACATATATATCTATATGAGCTCACCCTAAGCTTACTCGTAAGCTTACCCGTACACGTACCCCTACGTGCACGAGCTGCATGCTGATTGGCTGCCACTGTCTGTCAACACTCTAAAACAGAAATTATGGGCAGCCATCTTGTGCCTCGCTAGAGTGAGGAACAGGAAAGCAGAAAAACAAATGTGTAGAACTCAAAAAGGGGGCAGGGTAGAAGCACCCTGACCCCCTAGGCCTGCTCAGGGGGTCCCACAATGTCATTTGAGATGTCATCAGTGATGTCACTGACCATGTCATGAATGATGTAATATGTGACATCATCAGCAGTGGATTGCGGGTGCGCGAAATATAGTTAGTCCAACTAACTAATAGGAGCAATTTCAATGGTTTTGTATGAGTGAAATGTCCAGCTAACTATAACACCCCTAAAACTTATAGTTTATTGAGTGAATTTCAAAGGTTTTTTAAATGCTAATTCCTAACTATATAAGGTCTGAAACCTATGGTTTTTTCATTGAATTTCAAAGGTTTTTTATATGCTAATTCCTATCTATATAAGGCCTGAAACCTATGTTTTTTTCAGTGAATTTGCAAGGTTTTTTAATGCTAATTCCTAACTATATAAGGTCTGAAACCTATGTTTTTTTCATTGAATATATATATATATATATATATATATCTATATATATATATATATATATATATATATATATTCACTGAAAAAACCATAGGTTTCACACCAGTTATAGTTAGGTGGAAATTTTACTCGCATAAAACCATTGAAATTTCCACGTTATAGTTAGTTGGACTCACTATAACTTGCGCGTGCAATGCACTGCTGATGACGTCACATATTACATCACTCATGACATGGTCAGTGACATCACTCATGACATCACTGATGACATCTAAAATGACATCGCTCATGACAACATCCTTGTGACAAAGTGGCAGACCTCCTATCATCATAAAATAACCTTTGACACACACATTCAAAAATAGAAACTAACATTTTCTTAAAAAAGGAGAAACCAATACCAATTACAACAACTTATTAGGTAATTCCAACATCTACATACATATCCACTCATTCACCAACAGTTCTATATAGTCACTCATGCATGTACTTACTCATCATATGTACTCATACACCTATACATCCTGTTACAAACTAATACTCATCCATATAGTTACTCACACACAAATTCACACATGCAAATAAACTGTCAAAAACCATTTACTTGATTATACTGCTATATACACACCACTACACATACTTCTACAGAAACGGAAACATATTTACTCTCTCAAACAATCAATTATAAAAACACATACTCACTAACCCACCCATACACACAATCATCCACCCATACAGTCTTGCACACATGCTGTCTTCAAAATACATACAAATAGTGAGTCACTCATTCATGCATCTGTGCTCTAAGTAATATCCCCCACCGAACCATACAGACACTGATACTGATACTCAAAAAAACAACTAATAACCCATATACACACTCATGTAGCTACTCACCAACCCATGCAGCCACTTATACACAAAGTGAGACACAGATATAGATATTTAAATATTTAAACATTACTCGCTAATATATATATTCACTAAGATACATTTAATAAGTCAGTTAACCAATCAATTTTACACAAAAAAACATCCATTTAGATATTTATTTACCCATTTATTCTTCCATCAACCTTTAGATATACATATATAAAAATATTTATTTTTCAGAAAGATACACATTCACTGGATGATGTCATCAGTGATGTCATTTGAGATGTCATCAGTGATGTCATGAGTGATGTCACTGACCATGTCATGAGTGATGTAATATGTGATGTCATCAGCAGTGCATTGCACGCGCAAGTTATAGTGAGTCCAACTAACTATAACGTGGAACTTTCAATGGTTTTATGCGAGTAAAATTTCCACCTAACTATAACTGGTGTGAAACCTATGGTTTTTTCAGTGAATTTACTAGGTTTTTTAAATGCTAATTCCTAACTATAACTGGTGTGAAACCTATGGTTTTTTTCAGTGAATATATATATATATATATATATATATATATATATATATATATATATATATATAACATTTCTATGGCAAAATGAAACCCCTCATTTTGTTCCTTTTCAAATTAAATGTATTAAGTGTTACCACTTTATTCCAATCAAGATGACTTCAGGTGTGCCATACTTTTGTCATAAGTAAGACTGTTAGCGTTCTAGTTGTTCTTTTGAACACTCTGGGACATTCTGTCATTGGGCTATAGTTGGGCTACATCTGGCTGATATTTGGGCTACATTTGGGCTCTTTTGTCTCTGGTGGCCATCTTGGGAGACTGCATATCAGAATTTTTTTAATGAAATATAAGAGGATTTGAGAAGTCACTCAAAATGTGCCCTAATTTTTCTTTCTTCAGCACTAATCATAATTTCTATGGCAAAATCAACCCCCTCATTTTGTTCCTTTGCAAATTAAATGTTTTAAGTGTTAACACTTTATTCCAATCAAGATGACTTCAGGTGTGCCATACTTTTGTCATAAGTAAGACTGTTAGCGCTCTAGTTGTTCTTTAGAACACTCTGGGACATTCTGTCATTGGGCTATAGTTGGGCTACATCTGGCTGATATTTGGGCTACATTTGTTTTTTTTTGTCTCTGGTGGCCATCTTTGGGCTACATTGGGCTACATTGGGCTACATTGGGCTACATTGGGCTACATTTGGGCTCTAACATATATATAGCCCAATGTAGCCCAATATATATTTTTCAAAGTTAATTTTCTTAAAAACCACTTCAGCATATATCTTGAGACATAGCAAAGGCACATCGGGGTACCAGTCCCTACAATTTTACCAAGTTTGGTGGAAATCCATTCAGCTGTTCGGGCTAAAAGTGAGTTCAACCGCCCTATGGAAATTAACATGGGGAAAACACGTTTTGGGACCCCCCTTTTATCTCGGCCCCCGCTTGACGGATTCCCCCGAAACTTTCAGGGAAGGAGCGGAGCACAGCAAGGCAAAGTTAAGGAAAATTACACGCAGAAACCTCATTCGGCGCCAAAGTTATTCCCAATAGAATGTTGCTGATTTCCTATGGAAAACGATCCTAACTATAACTACCTACTGGCGACCGCCAGTAGGTAATATATATATATATACACATATATATATATACAGATATATATATATATATATAAAATAGTTTTAACTTGAGCTACGGAGTGCGGGCCATTCCTTTGCCTTGGTGAAGGAAATAGAGCGTGAATATATATATAAATATACACATATATATTTATATATATATATATATATATATAAAAATATTTATATATATATATATATATATGCGTATCCAGCCCGTCTTCACCCGTGCTTAGCTGCACAGAAAGGCACACAGACCAGGAATTAGCACGTCCAGGCAAGAGTAAGATATTTAAATCCTTTATTTTACTTCATCGTGTGGTGAAAAGTAGTCATCAGACGCGTTTCGGGCACGCCTGTGCCCTTGCTCACTGACAAATGACATAGGTAAAACAACACAATATATACATCAAGGGTGTTTGAATTTCGCGGCAAGCATGTCATTGACATAGAAGACAGACTCCTAACACATTTGAGACAATGTTTAGTTGAAAATGCGGGCGCCATGTTAGGCTAGTAATGTTATATTGGTAAAACTAATACTACGCATTGAAAACACTTTTAACATCTAAAATAGATATAATAAATCAAATATTTTTTAGTATCAGTTATTTACATATACGAAATATACATTTAATCCACATTGTACTGATAGTATTGTTTCGTACATTCATATGTTATGTACTTAAACCAGTCCTGATGGTGCAGAAAGCTCGTGTTGTCATGGAAAGTGCTCACCTCTTTAAGTTTAGTGTGGCCTAATTAATTTTTAGTACTCACTGAGTAGTGTTATAGTTATTATTTGTGCAAATACGCTATGTACAATGCTATATATATTTATAGCAATTTATATCCCTGGCCAAAATTAGAGGGGTTAAAATCATGACATGGAACTATTTCAATTTGCCAGGACAGCAAAAAGCTTGAACTCCTATTTGTATTTTGTTATCATTCGTGCAAATACGCTATATACAATAGTCTTTCCATGCATACCTAATAATATATCAAAAATTACGACCCAGAGGGTTAAATTAATAAGACCCATATCTATTGGATGCTGGATTTCACAAGGAGTGACAAAATATGTAAATGAGTCAATGTACAGATTCAATATACTACACAATTGTGCTCGGTCTCAGTGTTGTATGCAAAAATAAAGGCGATGTAATTCCCTTAATGTAGATGATAACAAATGTGTTGTTAGTACCAAGTTACGTGGAAAAATAAACAAGTGCTGTTTTGAGGAAAAATATATATTGAAAAAGTGCATAAGTGTTGTGCTGATATAAAATTTAAACAAATGTTTTCATTTTTTTCATTTTTTTCCTCGGTTAAAAATAAGCAATAAACAGTATTTTCATGTTTTTCACAGTGGGTTTGTAGGCATATTCACATAGAATTATTTAGGCGATATTATATACGATCTAATCTTAAAACGTAAGTATTTCTGTTATGATGATCTGTTGACTTATAGATATATAGCCAGATGAACAACAAGTTGAGCTTTATAGAAAGTTGTGTAAATCTTCCCCCCTGTTTAGGCCCCCTGGGCTTTTGCTATTAAGTAGGACTATGTAACGGGACTCTAGTTGTCTCAGTTTTTTCTCATAGTTCCCTCCTCTCTTGCTAGTGACAATGGCATCGATGACATAATATTTCAGATGTGCTAAATTTTTGTTGTGCACCATCTGAAAATGCCGTGCCACAGGATAGCTCTGATCTGCATGTAAAATTGCGCGGAGGTGCTGTAGTATACGTTGATGCACCGGTAATTTGGTGCTACCCACATACTGCAGATTGCAGCTGCAGGTAAGAACGTATACTGCTAATTCGGTGCGGCAAGTAAAATGGTCCCGTAGGGGGACGGGGTTTGCTTCAAAGGGGGTTGTGTATGTTCTTGTGTTTATCCCAAATTTACAAGCTCTACATGAGCTACAACAAAAAAAACCCTGCGTGGGGACAACCAATTGTTGATCTTAATGGTCTCTGGACTATTTCTTACTAGATCATCACGCATAGTATATGCCCGTCTGAAAGTCACAGTAGGTGTGGTGGGCAAGATATCTTTAAGCACTTGATCTGATAAGATAATGGGCCACTGTTGTTTGATGATTTTAGTGATTTGTTATATATATATATGATATTGTTATGTCCTTGATAGCTCAAAGTCATAAATTAAATACACCTCACTTGGTAGAAATTATCCATTCTAATGTGGTAACTATGAGGCGATAAGGCATATGACTCTTCAACAAGACAAATTACCTTAGTTCTGCTTGCCCGCAAAGTTTGTTTCTCTTCATGGATAATTGTTTACCAAGAATCACGGAAAAAGCTGACTGGAAGAAACACTAGTCATTCTCACTCAATGGTCCCTCACAGAATGAAACACTACTCACAGACCCTCTCAGAATGGACACTACTTGATAAAAGTGTTGCATCAGGTACACTTCAAAATCCTCAGGTACTTCTGCGCATCAAGAGACACTACTGCTTTGCTCAGGTATTCAGTTGAAGTGATCTTGCGCTCTTTACACGTGCATTATTACTGTACACTGCGCTCCAGCGGGACATCTAGACCAGTGATCTCAGATAATTAATTTCCATAAGTCGCTATCTTGGACATCCTGTTTTTAAAACATTGGCCTGTGTGCCTCTTTTACATTATGGATTTAATACTTTGCTTATACAACAATTTGCTGTGATGGGGAAATGTTTCAAAATGCACTTCAAAGTCCCAGGTTTACATGACAATATTCCACAATATATGAATAATTGATATAAGATGAAATTAGATTAAGTATTAGTTCTTGTTTTAATGGCACTTGTCACTTTTGTGTAATTCTAAATCTCTAACTGAGAATCATGGCCATGAAATGGTCACTGCATACGTAATGATGGAGGCTAGTGTAATGCACTTTAATTAATTAGATTGATAAGAGGAACTTCAAAAAAACAACGTTGTCATTTTAATCAATTATTTGTGCTCTTTACAAGAAAAATGATCTGCTAAAAAAGGGAAAAGTAGGGCACATATTACTTTACTATATGCTGGCACTTATGTGCAATTGTAGAAAGGTATTATCTTCTCACCGACATAGAGTTTCACTGAAAATAGACATATCGTATGATCATAGTGTCCCAAGGATTGTATCTGGAAATAAATAATTGAAGGCACATGTCACTTTAATAAAATCAGCGCACTTTAGTGTAATCAGTGAGCAAATCAATATTATGGGGCCATATGTGTATATAGAATAATGAAATTGTACCTTGCAGATTCTATTTGCTCAAATATATACATTTCTGGTGCAACTTGAGTGTAAAGATGTTGGCAATCTCACCCTGATGGGTGCCGTGTCCTCTGGGTCCTTAGTGCACAAATCATGTTGTGGATTATGAAGTAGCCTATCAGACGGCAGTTTAAGCAATAAATGTAGTGTGGTCCAAGTGCTGTTTTAATCTGTGGGACTGAGCCTATGAGGAAGGAGGTTTCCGAAATGCGTCAGTCTGCTCCTGCTGCATGTGTGATCTGCTGTGCATTGCTGCTAGCCGAGTGCTTCCTCAACCTGTGGGTAACTTCTTAGCAACATATTTTCGCGGCTGCCCAGCCGTGGAGGTTGCACCACCGCTAGGATTGGCAAAGCGGGCTAGGGGCTGGAAATACGTCCAGTTCCACATGGGTCAAGTAACGCCAGGAATTCAGACTGCACGCACAGTGGGGCCCATTGGAGGGCTATGCATTAAGGACTCAGAGGACATGGCACCCATCAAGGTGAGATTGCCGCACTCCATGTCCCAGAATTTCAGAGGGGCTTGTGAACCAATCATGTTGTGGCTTATGAAGCAACCTATCAGAAGGCAGTTTAAGCAAAAAATGTAGTGTGGCCCAAGTGCTGTTTAAATTTGTGGGACTGAGCCTAAAAGGGAAGGAGGTTTCCGTAATGTGCCGGGCTGCTCCTACTGTGTGTGTGGCCTGCCGTGTATTGTTGCTGCCAGAGTGCTTCCTTAACCTATATATATATATATATATATATATATATATATATATATATATATATATATATATATATATTACCTACTGGCGGTCGCCCGTAGGTATGTATAGTTAGGATTTTTTTCCTATGGGATTTTTGAAAATTCTATGTTGAATAACTTTGGCGTTTGAGGACGGAATTGGCTGAAATTTTCAGGAAAATTGAACATTTTGTTTCTGAGCAGCCCCTGAAAATGTGGGGGGGTTTCGTCAAGGGGGGCAGAGAAAAAAGGGGGTCCCAAAACGCGTTTTCCCATGCAATTTTCCATAGGGCGGTTGGACTCACTTTTAGCTCGAACGGCTAAATGGATTTCCACGAAAATTGGCAAAATTGTAGATATTGTTTGCCCGATGTGCCTTTGCTAGATCTCAATATATGTGCTCCAGTGGATTTTGATAAATTAACATTCAAAAAAATATATATATCTGTAACCTGACGCGTAACGGAACTTCGCGAAGCGAAGCTGATTGGCTCTTTGGTGTCTGTCAACATTCTAAACAGTCCGGAGCGGCCGCCATCTTGTCTCTCGGTAGGATCGAGAGACAAGAGGAGGCCAAAACAAAGGGGGAAATGACCATAAGGTGGCATAGTAGATCCTCCCTGACCCCCTAGGTTTGATGTGGAGGCTTTAAAAGGGCCCCGCGTGGGGAGCGCCAGGTACGCGCACCGGGAAGCGGTCCGGGGAGCGTACTATGAGGAAAAAAGAATGATAGACTTTTCAAATATTGTATGTTTATTGATTGTTCGTTTTGTTATTTTTTTTTATTTTTTTTTTATTTAAGTAGCAATATGTAGGTACCAATGCAGAGTCAAAAAATTAATATACACCGTCTCCTTTGTAGATATCTTGCATGTTGTTTCAGAAGTTATTGTGGAATATGGAATCCATATCATAGTCTGTCAGGAAAGCAGAAAGAACATGGAGGCAGGAGATGAAAAAGAGATGTTAAATACACATTGGAGATAATATAGTTGGAGAAAGGAAGTAACTATGAGCAAAATTACTATGTAACATAAAAAAGTTGCACAGTATACTATAAGTCTGACTTTACATTATAATCAATTAGGTACTAGTTTATGAATTACATATAAAAATGATTAAAGTCTCGAACAATTTTTGATTATTAAATATAAATTTATTTTTGTGATTCTTTTTCCAAATTTAACAGAACATTTAACAACAAATTGTCGGAAATGTCCTCATTTTCAATCAGCGAATCTACTGCATCTACACATTGAACTAATTCATGGTCCCGTGATTCATCCATGAAATCTGAGTCATCATTGTCCTCAATAACTTTTTCTGTGTTGTTCTCCAGAACAATTTTGAAGGAAATAATCTGCTCTCCTTCCATTTTCTTGCTGTAATTTGCATAAAAAATAAATATATCAGTAGAGATAGGGCACTGTTGGGTTTAAGTTCAGACAGGTACTTGTGAGTTTATAACAGAGAAGTTATCTATGGACACTGTATGGTTTCAGGCGTGAAGTAGTACTATTAAAAAGTGCCTGTGAAGAAGTCTAAGTAAATTCATAATTATAGCACAGAAACCTAAATCAATCCATAATTATAATAAACAAGCCTTTCTCAATGTCTAACTCTTACAGAGGGACAGTATATAACTATCTGAAAATGTTTTCCCAAATTAATTTAAAGTGCATAACATAGTTCTCCTTTCAAATTTATAAAATAACATCTTACCTTTTAAAAACAAGTTTAAGTTGTCAGTGAAAATGCACTTGCAATGTACTTCAGGAAGTAGTAGTCAAAATGGCTGTGTTTCTCTCTCTTTTTTTAAAATATATTCAGGTACATAACCAATCAAATGTCAGGTAAAAAAAGTAGAAAATGAAAGTAACATTTTAATTGGTTGTCAATTCCAACACTTCAGATGTGTTTTGTGAAGTAATTTACCTCAGGGTATTTAGAGAGGTCTACAGGCTAAATGGTTAAATGGAATTCCAACCAAATTTGTGAAAATGGTAGGGATTGGTATGTAGTATGAGCTAATCTATATTTGGTGAAAGTGTCTCCAGTGGTTTTTCTGTAAATTACTTTCCCACCTTTTTTAAGCGAGCGCCCCGGTACGCGAACCGGCAGTGTTACGGGAGTCCTCCATTTTGTGTTTCATAGAATTGAGATACAAGATGGAGGGCAAATAATGTTCAGAATGGGTAGAAGGGGGCATGGTACACGTATCCTGACCCCCTAGGTTTTCTGAGGGTGGCTGAGGAGGCCCATATGTGCGAAAAAAAACCATTGTTTTTCAAATTTTCGCGCGGTTAGCGTCCGGTGCGCGTGCCGGGTAGCGCTCCGGAAAGCGTAAATCGTGAAAATTAGTAAAAAAAAAGTTACATTTAAAATTTGTTTATAGTGATCATAGTTAGGGTAGCTCTGAGAAGAGCTTTTGGGTCTGTGGTAGATTTAGGTACTTATAAGTAGGTACCAATACATAGTCTTAAATTCAGGATGAAAACTCTGTTCCCCTCATCTGAGAAGTGAACTCCATCTTCTCTGTAGATATCTTGCATGTAGTAACGCAAGTTATTGTTGTAGATGGAGCCCATTCCATGGTCTCTCATGTAAGCTGAAACAGACTTATTTACATGCTTCCTAGATTTCTCAATTTGTGGACAAAATTGGTTGGACCACCTCCATTTCTGTCTTTGGCATATATTTGAATATACCAAGGCAGTTTGAGGAAAAAGTGCCATCAATTGCTCAAAGGTGTCCTTTAAAAGCATTTCCAGACCTACCCCAGTCAAAGTGCCCAAGTCATTTCCTCCACAGTGCACAATTAACAGGTCAGGTTTTGGCAAATGCAAAAAGGTTTTCACCAATGGTATCAATTGGTGACATCTTAATCCTCTGTGGCCAATCCAGTTGATTTCCACATTTTGAAAATTGAGGTTGTGTAAATTTCTGTTATCAGCATACCTTTGAGCCCAGTAGATGTAACTATGTCCAACAATCCAGACAGAAAACATGGTGAGAGAAGGTTCTGCTGCAGTCAGATGAAGTGTGGTAATGAAATGGCAGTTGAAACAGTAGGAGTATGTAATGAAAAAAACTGTGGAGTTTCTGTGCTAATGAATCAGTAGCAGTGATTGGTGGATTTTGATTGCTGAAAACAGAAAGTTAGGGTGCATGGATGAGTTCTTTGAAAGATGTAATTTGAATGGTCAAGAAAAAATCATTTTATGAAAGATTGCACTGGATACGCAGGTGTACTGAGAGTTCAGAGTTCAATTGAAACATTGTTGTGTGAACTTGCAAACATCAGAGGTCTTTCAGGAGGTGGTTGCTATGGAAAAAAGGCAGAAAGGGCAGAAGGGGGAAGGGTGTTGATTTGAAAAAAGTGAGGGAAGAGTTTTGATTGGGTGACATGAGAGATATGTGTGATGAATTACAGCATTTCTGTGCCTTTGTTGGTTGCAGCCTCTGGAGTGCATACCCTTTGCTCTGCTAAAGACAAATTGGTGTGTGTCTGAGACTGTTTTAAAACTCAAAAAGTATTTGCTAAGGTGAGAAAAGATTCATTTAATTTAAATAGAGAATAGACATTTCCCCGTGGTGCAAAGTCCTTGTAAATACGCCCCCATGTGTGCTTGGCAAATTTAGACTTTGTTTCTTTGAGTTACATAGCCATGTTAAAAGTGACGCATAAATGGTGCAAGGCCCTTAAAAATACGCTTTCATGTGTGTTAGGGCATTTTAAGTCACTTCCCCATGAATGTGGGTGAATAATTAGTTTACTTCATGTGTTTAAAAACGTTTCTTGAAGTCAATTAGGTTTCTTGAAATGTACTGCTAGAGTTTCATAGGCTGCTTGGGGCATATTTACAAGGCCTTTGAGTCACTTTGACGTTATTTTCCCCATTTTAATTTAAGTCATTTTCCTGTGGTGCAAGGTCCTTGTAAATACCCCCCCATGTGTGCTTGGCAAATTTAGACTTTGTTTCTTTGAGTTACATAGCCATGTTAAAAGTGACGCATAAATGGTGCAAGGCCCTTAAAAATACGCTTTCATGTGTGTTAGGGCATTTTAAGTCACTTCCCCATGAATGTGGGTGAATAATTAGTTTACTTCATGTGTTTAAAAACGTTTCTTGAAGTCAATTAGGTTTCTTGAAATGTACTGCTAGAGTTTCATAGGCTGCTTGGGGCATATTTACAAGGCCTTTGAGTCACTTTGACGTTATTTTCCCCATTTTAATTTAAGTCATTTTCCTGTGGTGCAAGGTCCTTGTAAATACCCCCCCATGTGTCCTTGGCAAATTTAGATTTTGTTTCTTTGAGTTACATAGCCATGTTAAAAGTGACGCAAAAATGGTGCAAGGCCCTTAAAAATACGCTTTCATGTGTGTTAGGGCATTTTAAGTCACTTCCCCATGAATGTGGGTGAATAATTAGTTTACTTCATGTGTTTAAAAACGTTTCTTGAAGTCAATTAGGTTTCTTGAAATGTACTGCTAGAGTTTCATAGGCTGCTTGGGGCATATTTACAAGGCCTTTGAGTCACTTTGACGTTATTTTCCCCATTTTAATTTAAGTCATTTCCCCGTGGTGCAAGGTCCTTGTAAATACGCCCCCATGTGTGCTTGGCAAATTTAGATTTTGTTTCTTTGAGTTACATAGCCATGTTAAAAGTGACGCAAAAATGGTGCAAGGGCCTTAAAAATACGCTTTCATGTGTGTTAGGGCATTTTAAGTCACTTCCCCATGAATGTGGTTGAATAAATATATTTATTTATTTCTAAATTTCATCTGCAACCCTGAGTAGGACTCACCTCAAACAAACCTCTGGATAGGCCACACCTTATCGGCATCCTGAATCATTCATTTAAAATGTTGGGGGCAGATTTATGATGGCCGTGTGCCTCTTTTGCGCCGCTGTTGCGTCACTTTTGTGACGCAGCAGTGGTGGAAAAGATGCACCATGTTGCAAGATAGGCCTCACTTCATCTGCAACAAGATACCGTCAGTTTAAACTGTATACATTTAGGACAGTGTAGGGGGCATGGAGAAGCTGAGGTTTCTGTAAGTGTCAAAGTTGTTGCATACAGTGCTCACCTTCTACGTACTCTTTCATATGCTAGACTACATCTGCACAATGAGATACCTAAGCAAAGGAAACACATGTGATGTGATTGTGAAATGAGCAAAAGAAATTGCACGTTTTTCAATTACATCACCTGTGTTTCCTAATATTACGAATCACATTGTGCAGATGAGGTTTAGGCCTCTCCAGGGACACAGAGGAGGTCTGGCCTTTGTTCAAGAGTGCAGTGCACATGACTCACTTAATTGGTAGGCCTGCACATGTACTATCTCCTCTGTACTCTTCAACAAGCCTAAATTTCATCTGTAACCCTGAGTAGGCCTCACCTCAAACAAACCTCTGGATAGGCCACACCTTATCGGCATCCTGAATCAATCATTTAAAATGTTAGGGACAGATTTATGATGGGTGTGCGCCTCTTTTGCGCCGCTGTTGCGTCACTTTTGTGACGCACAGCGGCGCAAAAGATGCGCTATGTTGCGACATATTTACAACTTGATGCATCTAGGCAGATGTGTCACGCTGTAAAGTCCTGTGCCACATGAAACCTGCGTCAGGTTTCATGTGGGCGTTTTGTTGCAGGGTGGGCATTCACTTGCATGAAAGCCCTGTAAAGGTAACACAGTGAAATTTACAAGATTTCACTGAGTCAGCTTTATGGCATTGCTGAATCAAATCCTTACGCCTGTTTGAAACAGGCATAAGGAGTGACGCACCATGCAATGTGTGGCTTGCCCCTGTGCATTGCAGTAGACATGTCGCGCTAACGACGTGATTCCTGCAATGCGCCGCTTTTGTGGCACAGATGCGTGACGCATCTGTGCTGTTTTTGCTCAATGGTGCACCGCATTGTAAATGCGGCACATCATGGGTGGCAGAGCAGCGGCGCACGTTAACTGGTGCATCTCTGGGGATGCGCCAGTTAACATAAATCTGCCCCTTTACATTTAAGTATGAGCAGGGGACACAGAGTCGGTGAGGCTTATCCAAGGTTAAGAAGAGATGAGTCCTGTTCACTGAAAACTTGGACATAGGCCTCACCTCCTCAGCATCGCTGGACATGGTTAAATAATATCTGCAAAATGTTACTCTTGTTAAACAATTTTACTATTATAGTCTCTGAGATTTGTCTCTTACTCTGCAACATCTCATTGTTGTTCTCTTTCTTTAAAGATAACGACAACATCAAGCATGAGTGATAATGAGCAATCTGTTGATCTCGATCTTATCATTGAACTTGTCATTGAAACCTCAGTGGAAGTAGATCCCTTGGATGATTTAAATCCTGTGGATGAAGAAGAATATGATGAGGATGCCGATTTGTCAGAATTGTATGACATAGGGTGGCAAGCTGACCTGCTCGAGCATATGGAACTATAAAGACTTATTTTTAAAAGTTACTGGAAATGAAAAGTAACCATGTTAACCGTTTTATTTAAAATTAAATACAACTTCAAAAACAGCTTGTGTGAAGTGTCTTTAATAAAATAGTGAAATATGCTAATAAAATTAGTTCAGATTCACATATAAAAGAGCACAGGTCAAATGTAGAAGCATTCCATTTCTTTGCTACTATTTGTGAGTTCTAAATTTGCCAATGCACTAAAAATTATTGTATGTAGAATTGACAACTAGTATGTTAATTTTTTGATGACTGTTATTGATTTACTGTTTGGTAATAGTGGTTAATAACATTTTTATTATATTTTACCACAGATTCAACTGCAGATCATTTCAAAATTATACGATGCCTTCGAAGGACAGGAGGAAAAAGGCTACAAAACGTCAAGCACAGCAGCTTACTAAATGCTTGCAGCAGTCCTCTACAATAAAAACTTGTCAAGTCACCAAGAAAGCTCCGGGTAAGACAATGAAATCTTTTTTAAGAAACATTTGCAGACGAAAAAGTATCAGTACAGAACATGTTTTAGTCCAGAAAAAGAGAGCCAATTTAAATGGGAAGGAAAGGCCACTCAAAAATGTTAGTGCTAGAGCAGGAGATAACTCTGTGCATGGTAGTAGAAGGAAAAATCAGTTTAGGGACATTCGTAGACGAATGTTCCGCAACAGGATAATTGACAATTTGTTAAAAAATATTAAGAAAAGTCAACAGAAAGTGGCTTTTTATAAGAGAAAGAAAGATGTAGAGAAAATTATTGATCAGGCTTTTAAATTAAACGAAAGTTATTTATTTTGATAATCAATAGAATTAGGAAACTAAACAAGGCAATTTATGATTTCAAATCAAATAGTAGATGGAAAAGAACAGTTAATCGTAGTAATTTTTGTGAAGTTTTTTCAGGAGAATGGATGCATAGTTCAAGTTGTGAGGCATTTTTTAATGAGGAGAGTTATTTCCAGGATAATGATTTGGTGCATGCAGTTGACACCAGTGGTCGAGCTTATGAGGTGAAAGATGGTTGTCCGGTTGAAAAAGAAAAACTTGTGACAACAGAGGCAGAAGAGGTGTTAGGTAATGAGGTTTTAGGAAAACGTCCTAAGGGACCAGTGTATACCTGGAAGTGTAGTAGTATTTGCAGTGTGCGACAGGATTCCATCAATTTGCTTTGTGATTTTCTACGGACATTTAATAAGAAAAGTTTGAAACAGAAAATGAAGTTGTTGCAAGAATTAGATCCTTGCAGAGTGAGAGAAGTGACAGGTTTACATGGTCATTCATTGGCTTGTCTTTCCAGGAGAGTATGCCAGAGTGTTTTTCATCATTTCAGGATGCTAGCAGTGCATCATAATAAAGTGAGGAAATTAGTTAGAATGTTGTATTATGCTAAGAGTCCAGCAATTATGCTTAAACAATTATGCACTGCTCTTTTGCATGGTTCAGAAGTAGATGTGAAGAATATTTGTGCAGAAATTGAGTTTTGTTACTTTGCAAGTAAAGAGGAGAATGTTGAAATTGACCCAGAAGAAGAAGGTAATGTGGAAGAGAGTGTACAGATTTCAAGTACAGATAATTTTCAGAAGGAAATTGCCACGTTTCAGGTGAAATCAAGTGAGAGGCCTAATTTCACTTGTGTGTGTTGTCGACGCACTTATTATAAGAATCAGACTAAGTTAGTGGATTTATATGCAAAAAGTGAAAGGGAAAATAATAGTGAATGGAAGGATTTCGCAACATACTTGATGGTAGAAAATTGTTTTGATTTGGGATCGGATCTACGTGTGTGTACTTATTGTTGTTGCAAATTAAATCAAAACCGGATGCCTGCTAGAGCGGTTCATAATAATAATCTGGAATTGGTTGACATTCATTCTGAATTGAAGGATTTAAATACTTATGAATCTATTTTGATTCAAAGTGTCCATCCCTTTCAGGCTATTGTACGAATGGAGCCAAAGACTGGGAAATTGCCTCCATCAGATTTACAGAGAGGATTAAAGGGAAGAGTTGTTTATTTGCCTCTAGATTTGAAGAAAAACATTAACACAATTGGAGTAGAAAAAGTGGAAGAGGAACCTCTGGTTATCTTAGTTAATGGGGTTCCGACAAAGAATAAGAAAATATGGCAAGATTTAGTGGATGTTAGGAAAGTCAAAAAGACAACATTGTATGGGGAATGCTATTGAGTTGTTTCAAATGAAACAAGCCAAAGGGAGTCCCATTAGTGTTTGGGAGGAAAGTTTGGAAGCTCGGTGTTTCCCACAGCTATTTCCAACAGGTCAAGGAGGAAGATATGATGAGCGACCTCATCAAATTCCTGCTTCTGAATACAGGACTTTACGATTGTATGCAGAAGATCCTAGGTTTCGTCAATGCATTCCCTATTTGTTTCATCTACTGTTTGAAAGTGATCTGTCTGGACTGTCATATGCAGTGAACCACATTTTGAAAAGTGGTGTACAGATGCAAAATATCTCGGCAAGGGACTTTATGGATAAAGTCTATGTGCAAGACAGTATTTTGGATTCTCACCTGATTAATCTCATGGCATGTCAGCGTGGTACTAATGAGTACTGGTACCGTCGTCATGGTGATTTAAAATGTATGCTGAGGATCTTAGGAACTCCCACATGGTTCCTCACTCTCAGCTGTGCCGAGTATGGCTGGGAAGACTTACTTGAATTTCTACGAGAGGCAAATGGAAACATTGAAAATATCGAATTCAAGACACCTGGAGAACTGAGCTCTTTGGATCCAGTGAATGTATGCAGGTACTTCAATCATAGATTTGAAGCTATGATGTCTTTCATCATGAACAAGAAAAATCCACCTCTTGGAGAGGTGTTGGATTTCTTCTGGAGAAAGGAGTACCAAGCAAGAGGTGCTCCTCATATACATATGCTGCTATGGATCAAAGATGCACCCAAATTTGGAACAGATCCGGATGACTTAGTAATGAGTTTCATAGAACAGTATTCTACATGTGCTGTTCCAAAGACAAAGGAAGACAAAAGCCTAAGAGAACAAGTTTTACGCTTCCAAAGCCATCGTTGTGGAAAGTACTGTCGTCGTAAATTCAGAAACAAGGACAAGTTCTACACAGAATGTTGTTTCGGCTTTCCACGACCGGTGATTTCTAAAGGAAGAGTGAATAGTTTGATGTCTTCACTGCGACATAATGTGACGAGGAAATCACCAAAAAATACATACAATTTGAAAAGGAACGAAGAGTCCAAGTACATCAACGACTACAACCCAGTGATTTTGTCCATGTGGAATGCTAACATGGATATACAGTTTGTGGCTGATAACTGTATGGCTGTGGCTCGGTATGTGACATCTTACATCACCAAAAAAGAAAAGACAGAATTGAAGGATATGTGGGAGGACATTTCCCATGAAAAGAGCCTCAGTAAGAAGTTGTACAGTTTCAGTCTGAAGATGTTGTCGCATCGAGAAATCGGAGCTTACGAATGTTCTGACCGGTTATCTTCAGCAAGTCTCTATGCCAAATCTAGGAGTATCATTTGGGCGAGTCTTGGTCTTGCTGCAACGCGTAATCGAGTTCTGAAACCTGTGCGGGAAATTGAGTATTTGGCGGAAAAGGAGCCAAACAGTACCGATATTTTGAAGACCAACATGTTGGATACATATTATCCAAATAGAAGCAGTCACCTCGAGAATGTTTGTCTGTATGAGGTTCTACAAAATTACATATTCAAGAGGAACATCAAAGAATATATTGATAAAGGAGTGTATGCTGTAATTGGAAGTGAGGGATGTCTGGTCAAGCAAAGAAAATGCCAATTGGTAAACCATCGAAAATTGAGTGGCGAATCTCCTGAAAGAAAATAGTTTTTCTATTTAGCTCTTTTGCAACTTTTCAAGCCTTGGCGTGCAGAAGAGGAACTGCTTGGAGATTTCCTCTGTTACAAAGACTCTTTCAATGCCGCCAAGGAGACCATAGAATGTCCTGTTTTTCCCAAATATCTAGAAATGTTGAATGCGGAAATCGAGCAGGAAGCAATAATTGCAGCCGAGATTGCTAGAGACAGTTCTCAGGACATTCAGAGTTCTGTTTCATTGAGTCAGGATCCACTAGGAGGACCAGTTATCGAAAATGAAGCTGCCACTGCCATGATTGAAGTGGAAAGAGCCATGGCACATGCTCAGGAGGATGCGGTTAACTTAGAAGAGTTGGAAAGACAACTCAACGTTGAGCAGAGGAAAATATATGACGAAGTTACCAACCAAATTGATCATGGATTAAGTCATGAGAAGAAAGAGTGCTCATGTACGTCGTTGAAGCCTGTCCGACTGTACGTGAGTGGAGAAGCGGGAACTGGAAAAAGTTTCCTCATTAAAGCAATTTCATGTTATTTGCAGAAAAGGACTGAGTCATCGCTGTCTTGTGTTGTCACCGCTCCAACTGGACTGGCAGCACATAATATTAAAGGTATTACTTTGCATCATCTACTGATGTTGCCAGTGGAGCATGATAACAAATTACAATACCACAAGTTATCTGGAGATGCTTGTTGTGAAGTTTCAAGAATCTTGAGGAAAATGAAACTTCTTATCATTGACGAAGTAAGCATGGTTTCCAATGTCATGCTTGCCTTTGTGCATTTGAGAATGCAAGAAGTTCTCAAAACAGAGTATGATGTGTTATTTGGTGGCAAACACATCATTGTTTTCGGTGATCTTCTGCAACTGACACCAGTGAAAGGACAACCAGTTTTTAAACTACTTACGCATGAAGATACCAGGAAGTGCCTAGGGAGCATTGGCAACGTCAATATATGGTTAAACTTCAATTATGTTGAACTGCTTGAAAATATGCGTCAAGCGAAGGATGACGATTATAAGAATATTCTACAAGATGTTAGAATCGGAAAAGTGACCGAGCATGGAAAAGAAGCTTTACATGCACGATTACTGTGAAATTTGTATCCAGAAGAAGACGTTGTGCCAGAGAATATTTTTCGGAAAATTACTGAGAAGAAATCTGGAATATGTTTGATGCCAACTCTTGCAGAATGTGCCATCTTCAACAACAAAATGTTGAATTTAGAAAACCAAGAGATTGTGAAACTGGAAGCTATTGACAGAATAGAGCATATGGGAGCAACAATTATTTTGTCTGAGAATTTGAAATCTAAATTGGATTCATTAGAGAAGACTATATCTAAAACTGCTTGTTTTGAAAAGACTCTGAATGTGTGCTTAAATTGCAGTATCATTTTGAGAAGGAATTTACATGTTGAAAGAGGTCTGGTAAATGGATCAATGGGTAATGTTGTTGATTTTGAGAAATACAGAAATAGAGATGGAATTGAATTTTTAAAAATTAAATTTGATGGCATTGAGGAAGTACAGCTAATTGGTCGTTGCTCTGCTAGGTTTTTGCTTGTAAAAGACTTATATGTTCGCCGTAAGCAGTTTCCTGTTTGCTTGGCATATGCGGTGACAATCCATAAATCGCAAGGTTTAAGTGTAGACAGTGCATTGGTGAATATTGGCAGTTCTGTGTTCAAGGAGGGTATGGCATATGTGGCATTGTCACGAGTCAGAACTTTATGGGGATTGTACTTGATTGAGTGTGATGTCACAAACATTTGTGCGGATCTAGATTGTGTTAAGGAATACAATAGGTTAAGAAGAGAGTATGCGCCACATTTGCCTCAATATCCTTTGTTTGAGAAACGTGTGGTAGGCCGGAAACGAAGAAATGTGACCATTAGTAGGGAGGTTGTAGCAAAAAGACGAAAAGTCGATGAACCCGAAATTATAAGCAGAAAAAAAATGGATTCTGTTGAAGATGTTGTTGGCTTTCAATTTGAAAATAGTTCTGGTGTCAACTGATATGCTAATGTAGTGGTTATTGTTGTCTTTTCTCTAGAAACTTTAAAAGAAGAGATTGTGGTCAATTCGGATCAAAGATTTTGCAGTTTGTTGAATTCTGTGTTAGAGAAATGTAGCACTGATAGAACAAAAATAGAAAGTGTGTCTGAAATTCGAAATCTGTTAGACCAATGTTCAGGTCAAACACTATTCTCTCAAAATATTCAGCAAGATTGTCAGGAGTTTTTAATGTATATGCTTGATGTATTGCAAGATGAAGGTGTAGATGTAGATCATCTGTTTGGCCTTTCTTATCAATGGCAGCATGACTGCGAGAACTGTAGGGTATCAAGTACTACTAGTGTAGACTCACAAAGATTTATATATTTAACTTTACCAGACAGTAAATCAGTGTCCTTTAATAAGCTAGTAAAAGCAGCTGATCACAACATGGAGTGTAGCCAATGTAAGTCTGCAATGTTGTCCACATTATTTATACGAACATATGGCCAGTATGTCATTTTAATGTTCCAACGATGTAGGCCTGATGGAACAAAATTGACAACTTTAATAAAAAATGTTGTGGCTTCGCAGTTGTCAATATCAGGAAGGACTTTTGTAACTGCAGCAATTATATATCATGACGGTCCTTCAACAACATCAGGACATTACACAGCTTATTTGAAGTCTAGAAACGGCTGGTCATTCTGCAATGATTCTGTTTTAACTTTAAAAAAAAATTGCCTTTTGACCTTAAAAATTCTTACCTGGTGTTTTTACAACCAAAATTTTAGAGAAAGAATCTCGGGATTTGCTCTGAGGAATTTCAAGAGGTTCTAATGGCTCCTACACTATTTGGCCTTGAGGATAAGTGTAGTACAGAGTAAAAAGTTATATTTGAGTTTCAAGTAGTTCATGAAAAAAAAGAAGGTTTTCTTACAGAAAGTAGTGGGCACGGATTAGTTAAAGGACAACAGAGTATTTCCCAAAGCAAACGGTATTCTTACCATAACACTTGACGTCATGGAAAAATAACTGCACTTTGAATACGTTCAGAAAAACTGTTTCTTTTAATAAGCTAATTCAAGCAGGCAATCAAAACATGGAGTTGAGGTAATGTAAGTCTGCAATGCTGTCCACATTTTTTGAACAAGCTTTTGGTTATAATGTCATTTAAAAATTCAAACTATATAAACCTGATGAAAGTAAGTTTTTAATTTTAATTACAAATGTTGTGGCTACACAGTCGTTGATTTTAGGAAGAACATTTCTAACTGCAGCTATTATATGACATGATGGTCCTTTGACAACATCCACTTATTACACAGCTTATTGAAAATGTAAAAAAAGCTGATGTTTCGGAAATGATTCACATTTGACTATGAAACAATGTTGCCTTTTGACTTAAAAATATTCTTACTTTCTGTTTTCAGAAGAAAGAATTTTGGGTAGGTAACTGGCCTATAATGATTCTGGGAGTTGATATAATTTAATGTACTGTTTTAAATTGCTTTGTGATTAAAAGTGATGTAGAGAATTAAATAATTGTAGTAGTCATAGAGGTAGTGTAAGTGTGCCTCATATCAGTGTCATAGGAAATGTGGAACATGAGTGAGCAAGAAGGGTAAAATATTACTAGTACAGGATTGTAAAAGTGATCTTGAACGTTTTCTTTCTGAAAGTTGCGGAAAAAGAAAATGACGGGATTTGCTTAGAAGAATTCCAAGAGTTATAAATGGCTCTTACACGATTTGGCCTTGAGGAGAAGTGCGGTAGAGAGCGAGAAGTCATTTATTGTATGTAACATATTTGTCAAAACGATGGAGCTTTTCTTTTAGAAAGTGGCGGGCTGAAAATAATAACAGCACAACAGAGTATAAGCTGTTCATAGGACATCCTTCGACGTCATGGAAAGTAAGTTACTTTTAAGTAGTTCTGATTTCTGATTGGTTATGTTATATGGGTTTTTAAACACAATCATTTTGATTGTGTTTTTTTTTCCCCGCTGTTATATGATGAATACCTTCAAGTCACTGTTTTTAGTGAAATTTGATATATTCTGAGAACAGCAAAAATAAACCATTTAATATGTATAATTAATTCTGTACTTTTTGTATTTATGATATACATTTAGAACTGTGTAGGAGGCATGGAGAAACTGAGGCTTCTGTAAGTGTCAAGGGAGGTGAGTAATGTACATTGCTCTGTTGCATACAGTCCTCAACTTCTGCGTACTCTTGGATATGCTAGACTACATCTGTACAATGAGATACCTAAGCTGAGGAAATACAGGTGATGTGATTGTTAAATGAGCAAAAATATTTGCACGTTTTTCAATTATATCCTCCTGTGTTTCCTAACATTACGAATCACATTGTGCAGATGAGGTTTAGGCCTGTCCAGGGAGACAGAGGAGGTCTGGCCTTTGTTCAAGAGTGCAGTGGACATGACTCACTTCGTTGGTAGGCCTGCACATGTATTATCTCCTCTGTACTCTTCAACAAGCCTAAATTTAATCTGTAACTCTGAGTAGGCCTCACCTCAAACAAATCTCTGGATAGGCCACACCTTATCGGCATCCTGAAACAATCATTTAAAATGTTAGGGGCAGTTTTATGATGCCCGTGCGCCTCTTTTGCGCCGCCGTTGCGTCACTTTTGTGACGCAGCAGCAGTGCAAAAGATGCACCATGTTGCAAGATAGGCCTCACTTCATCTGCAACAAGATACCGTCAGTTTAAAATGTATATATTTAGGACTGTGTAGGGGGCATGGAGAAGCTGAGGCTTCTGTAAGTGTCAAAGTTGTTGCATACAGTGCTCACCTTCTGCGTAGTCTTTCATATGCTAGACTACATCTGCACAATGAGATACCTAAGCAAAGGAAACACAAGTGATGTGATTGTGGAATGAGCAAAAAAAATTGAACGTTTTTCAATTACATTACCTGTGTTTCTTAACATTATGAATCACATTGTGTAGATGCCTCACTCAGTCTGTATCTGACACTCTTCCCTTCACTTCCTCTGTCTCCTCTCTCCCTCACTCTCTTTTCCTTATTCACCCTTTCCTTATATAGTTTACCTTACTCACTTTCTTTTAGTAGCTTACACAACTTCAATTTAGTTTTCTCTTCTATCCTTCTTTTCTGTCACTGAAAGTATCTTCTTTTTTTTTCTCTTAGTAATTTACTCTATTTCAATTTCTTTTTGTCTCTGACTGTCTATCACCGTTTCTTTCTCTTTTTTTCTGCATGTTTATCTCTAACTTTATTTCTTTGTAAAATTGGATGATTGTCAATCTTTTCCCTTGTCTTTTCTAATTTTTAAATACATGTTTTAATATTTTTCAAATTTTTGTTGTTTCTTTCACAGATTGAAAGTATAAAAATAACAAGTGACTAAGTTAACGACAATTATAAGGTAAGTGTTTTGTACTCTTTTCGTTACATTTCTATCACATTTAACTTCTATTAGTTCCACTGCTTCATTTCTTTAACCGTCAGTTTCCTGCCTTTGCTACTTCCCTCATTCCTTTTTTTTATTACTTACTTACTCTACTCCTTCCACTCCTTTTTTCAGTCCCTCTGTTCTCATAGTTCCTCACTCCTGTTCACTCACTCCGTCTCTATTACTCTCACTATCTCTGACTCATCGCTCTTTCACTACTTGTTCATTATGCTTTCTCCCTGTAGTTCAAACACACTAAGGGGCATATTATCAACACAGGCGATAAAATTATCGCTGCTTTTATTGGCAGAAAACTGCCACAAAAGCTGCTTTAGCGGCAGTTTTCTGCCGCAAAAGCGGCTTTTAGCAGCAGTTTTCTGCCGATAAAAGCAGCGATAATTTTATCGCCTGTGTTGATAATATGCCCCTATGTTATTTACATTTCTTTGCTGTTTCAATCATTCCTTTTCTGTCACTTCTTCTTTTCTGCTTTCTGTTTTTTCTCTCTGTTATTCCACATGTTTTAACCTTAGTCACTATCATACATCTTGTTTTATTCCTATTTACTTTTGCTCACTGTTTTCTTAACACTTTCCCTCAGGATTGTTCTTTTAGTCCGGTTCTATCCCTACCTCTCATTCCACATCCTTTACTGTTTTTCTTCTTATTTTGAACATTCACTCACATTCTCTAAGAAACTCTTGTTTATTATTCTTCTACTCTCCTTTTTTTCTTTCACTTCCTTATCTATTTTGTTTTTCACAATTATACCCTCTTCCATCTTTTCTTCGGTAAATAGATCTATTAAACAGTATCTCTGTGTTACTCCCTCTAGCTGTCTTTCTTTTAACATTACTCTCTGTTTCCTTCCCTTATACTTACTCTTCTTTTTTTTTTTTATTTAATTTTCTGGTTCGCTTCCGGTTCGCGTACCGGCGCGCGAACCGGGAAGCGAATCAAAAGAAATAGAGGTTGCCAGAGTGCTAAACATTCTAGCAATTTTTTATAAAGGGGAGGTAGTTCTGAAAAGAACTTTTTTTTAAATTATTTTTGTTGTTTTATATTTTTTTATTATTTTTCCGAACATTTTTTTACTTTTTTTGTATTTTTTGAACGGTTTTATATTTTTTTTGTTTTTTTGGGGGGGAGAAACGAAAATGATTCATTATAAAGGGCTCAACAGGAGCAACAAAAAAAAAGATAATTTATTTTCTGGGGCGTTTTGGACAATTATGATTGTCGATAGCTGTGTTCATTAAAGTGATGCTACTCTCCCTGTAGCAAATCAATTGGCCACAATAAATGCACACAAATTTCACTTCCCCACACTTCAGCTGGATATTTGGGACCATCTCCCTCGCCTCTGGTCCCGTCACTGCCTCTTGATTTGATGTACTGGCCACAGGACGGGGGTTATCCTGCAGGTCACGTACCTGCGCAGCACTATATTTAATATGGTGCCACCTATCCATATGGCGATGCATGGTGTAATTGCCATAGCTATATTTTTTATCTGTCCCTCTGGACAGATCTTTTTTGCAGATAAGGCAAGTAACATATCGGGCATTTACTTTTTTTTGGCCCTGGGGATATTTGAAAAATTGCCAAATGAAATTTTCCTTGACATGGGACCCCCTAGGCTCTTCAGGCAAAAACTGCCTCTGTTGCTCCTCTTCCTCTTCTTCCTCTTCTTCCTCCTCTTGCTGAATGATAACCTGAGGAAGTGGTCCTCTCTTCTTAGGAGGTGGTGGTGGTGGTGGGGGTGCACCAGCTGCAGCTACAAGACTTGCCATTTCTAAGTAACCAAAAAAGGTCTTCCTCTCACAAAGTTGAAAGTCAGAGTGAGGAAACAAGGAGGGGTTTTCATCATTTGGGAAAAAAAATAGTTCTAAACCAATGAAAAGTGTTATTTTTAGGTCACATGACCTAGCCTTACATCATTAGGAAACCAAAAGTGAAATGAACCAATGAAAAGTTTTATTAACTAGTCACATGACCTGTTATGCTTACGTTACGCGCTCCGGATCGCTTCCGGGAAGCTGCGCTCCGCGCCTCGCTTCGCGCACCGGAGCGCTTCCGGGTGCGCTAACGCGGCGCGTCATATGACGCATTACGCGACAACGCGATACGTCGCGGTTATGCGACGCGTCACGATGTTGTTTTCTAACGCGGCAGTTGCGCAAACGGAACGTTTACCGGTTCACGGACTGGGTCGCGGCAGCAAATTGAGCTAACGGGAAGCTACCCGGTTCGCGGACAGGGAGCGAAACAAAAAAAAATTATTAAAAAAAAATACATAAAAAAATTGTATTAAAAACATATAAAATATATTTTTCGATTTAAAGAAGAATTCATTTTAAAGCTTTTGATATTTGCTATTAAAAAACCATTGAAATGCACTGAAAAAACCATAGGTTATAGACCATATATAGTTAGGAATTAGCATTTACAAAACCTTGAAAATTCACTGAAAAAACCATAGGTTATACACCATATATAGTTAGGAATTAGCATTTACAAAACCTTATTTTACTCACACAAAACCATTGAAATTCACATATATAGTTAGTTGCACTAACTATATATCGCGCACCCGCAATCCACTGCTGATCATGTCACATATTACATCATTCATGACATGGTCAGTGACATCACTGATGACATCACTGATGACATCTCAAATGACATCACTGATGACATCACTGATGGCATCTCAAATGACATCACTAATGACATCACTGATGACATCTCATTTGACATTACTGATCACATCACTGATGACATCATTCATGTGATAATACGATGAACCTCTTCAGACTCTAATATAACCTTAGATACACTCAATGTAAACAGACACTCACAGACTGTCACTCATCCATGAAGTTACACACACACCTAGTCAGTCATGCAAAGAATCAATCACACCTCCATTTTCTCAACTATACAGTTATACACACCTTACTTATTCAAACATATACTAACACATATTTATTCTCTTATACAATCCTGGATACAAGTTCACAATGATCCATACAGCCACTCACACATTCACTGGCTCTTATGCACAGTTATTTATATATGTCAACTCTCACATGTACTGTGTTTTACATATGTACTTACTTTGACATGTAGCACTGAGATATCCATTCACTCACCAATACACTCATGCACACAGTCAACCGCCTATACAGCTGTTTCCACATGCACTTTTGGACCCATACATCTAGTGAATCAACTGTTCACACATATATTCACAGAGTCATACACCTCCCAGCCACCCACACACACACTCAGTCTCCCATACAAATACTTAAGCAACCAATCAATAACCCATATAGTTACTCATATAGCTAATGATCAACACATGCAGCAGATTACAGAACAACAGACATTATGATGCACAAATTAAGACAGTTTAGTCACTAACCCATGCACTCAGTGAGACACATTTAATCACTCACTCATACAGTCAGTCATGCACCTACTAAATCCTTCATCCAGACACTTATAAATCCACTCATTCTTCAATATGTAAGACATATTTTAACTTTACAGAAACATACAGTCACTGGATGTAGTCATCAGTGATGTCATCAGTGATGTCATTTGAGATGTCATCAGTGATGTCATCAGTGATGTCATTTGAGATGTCATCAGTGATATCATCAGTGATGTCACTGACCATGTCATGAATGATGTAATATGTGACATGATCAGCAGTGGATTGCGGGTGCGCGATATATAGTTAGTGCAACTAACTATATATGCGAATTTCAATGGTTTTGTGTGAGTAAAATAAGGTTTTGTAAATGCTAATTCCTAACTATATATGGTGTATAACCAATGTTTTTTCCAGTGAATATATATATATTACCTACTGGCGGTCGCCAGTAGGTATATATAGTTAGGATTTTTTCTCTATGGGATTTTTGAAAATTCTATGTCTAATAACTTTGGCGTTTGTGGACGGAATTGGCTGAAATTTTCAGGAAAATGGAACGTTTTGTTTCTGAGCAGCCCCTGAAAATTTGGGGGGGTTCGTCAAGGGGGGGCCGAGAAAAAAGGGGGGTCCCAAAACGTGTTTTTAACATTGAGTTTTCCATAGGGCGGTTGGCCTCACTTTTAGCCCGAACGGCTGAATGGATTTGCACGAAACTTGGCAAAATTGTAGGGACTGGTAGCCCGATGTGCCTTTTGTAGGTCTCAATATATGTGCTACAGTGGATTTTGAGAAATTAACGTTTAAAAAAAGATATATATCTGTAACAGCGGACCGGGCAGCGCTCCAGTACGCGTACTTTTCGCGCAACGGAGCTTTGTGAAGCGAAGCTGATTGGTTCTCCGGCGTCTGTAAACATTCCAAACAGTCCGTAGCGGCCGCCATCTTGTCTCTCGGTAGGATCGAGAGACAAGAGGAGGCCAAAGCGAAGGGGCAAATGACCATAAGGGGGCATAGTAGATCCTCGCTGACCCCCTAGGTTTGATGTGGAGGTTTTAAAAGGGCCCCGCGGGGCAAAAAAAAAAAATAATAATAATAATCGAACGGCTGAATGGATTTGCACGAAACTTGGTAAAATATTAGGGACTGGTAGCCCGATGTGCCTTTGCTAGGTCTCAATATATGTGCTCCAGTGGATTTTGAGAAATTAACGTTAAAAAAAAGATATATATCTGTAACAGCGCTCCGCTTCGCGTAATGGAGGTTTGCGAAGCTGATTGGTCATTCTGTCACTGGGCTATAGTTGGGCTACATCTGGCTGATATTTGGGCTACATTTGTTTTTTTTGTCTCTGGCGGCCATCTTTGGGCTACATTGGGCTACATTGGGCTTCATTGGGCTTCATTGGGCTACATTGGGCTACATTTGGGCTCCAACATATATATAGGCCAATGTAGCCCAATAGATATTTTTCAAAGTTAATTTTCGTAAAAACCACTGAAGCATATATCTTGAGACATAGCAAAGGCACATCGGGCTACCAGTCCCTACAATTTTGCCAAGTTTCGTGGAAATCCATTCAGCCGTTCGAGCTAAAAGTGAGTCCAACCGCCCTATGGAAATGAAGGAAATGAATGGGTAATTTGTAATTAGCAAATAGCTCATCGCAAACTAGGAATGGTAAAGAATCGCTATTTATTCCTTAAAGTTCGCTATTTAGGAAATGCAAAAAACTTTGATGATACATATGGCGGTTCATCTCTAACAAGATAAGAAGCATAGGGATAGATTTATGATGACTGGCGCATCACCAGGGATGTGTTAGTCATTCTGTGCCGCTGTTCCGTCACCTATGGTGTGCTGCATTTACAATGCGGCGCATCATGGGGCAAAAACAGCACAGATGCGTGATGTATCTGTGCCGTAAAGGTGGCGCATTGCTGGAGTTGTATCGCAAGTGTGATGAAGCTCCAGCAAGGGTCGGGGGTGCCCCTGTCGCAGGGTTTCTGTTCTCACACAGAACTGTGGACAGAGGATTGGAACCTCGGCGAATTAGGGTGCCCCAAAACTCACCTTAGTAATCAAAAACCCCTTAGCAAGCTAGGTACAGTGTCACATTGGATATAACAAACTCTCAATGTTTAGACAATTCAGAATATGAACTTATAGTACCTCAGGATACGTGGAACTCATGAACAGTCGGTCGTTATATATTTCTTAGAAACCAGAACATGGAGTTAAGAAGAACACATGTGTATTTGAAATGTTTATTTACTAATGCCGTCTTCTCAGGCGTAGTATCTTAGATAATACAAGTACACATATTATCAGTAGCAAAATTACCAGCATAGTTACTAGTACATAAAAAGCGAATGGTGACAGTATGTTAACATGCTGTAAATGAATAAGAGTTAGCAACACTTATAAGCAGCCACGGGCCGTGGAGGGAGTTACGGGGGGGCAGGGAGGCGGGGAGGGGGAGGGGGAGGGGCAGGGTGGAGAGGGCTCCACCCTGCCCCTCCCCCTCCCCGCCTCCCTGCCCCACCGTAACTCCCTCCACGGCCCGCGGCTGCTTATATCTCACCCTCCCTAATACACATATTATATTATTTGCTAAGAAGGTCTGTTTGTGTTGGTTTAGGGCGTGCCCATACTTTAGTGTCTTAGATTTGAAGGAATCACATCAGCATACACCAGCTCTCTCTTCATGTGAACCGCATCAACTGTTGTGTATGTGTGTTCGGCAAAGCAATATAAAACCCGCCTCATGCCCAGAATTGGCAGAAGCTGCACTTATGTTATGAGTATGAAGTCGTGGAGATCAGACCTCATAACAATTCTGTATCGTGTTGTTCTTGAAACTTCAGCACTCGCTGTACAGATATAGTTTAACAAGCAAAGCAGATAGTAGAGCAATAACATATTATTCTCATGTAACCCACGATGAACTACTAGGTTGAAAGCTAAAGCAACAACTAAGTGTCGTGTGCAGAAGTTGCAAAAAAGGAAAAATGGCGTTTAAACCGGTAATGAGCCCATGCTAACTTAACACGGTGTAAAGATATCCAGGACCTAGATGACACCTCCCCATGATCCGGAAACGAACTGAATAAGATAATAGAAGTGCCATCTCATGAGAGCAGATTGCAACTTTATATGTGGACGGTCCGCAAGGTAAAACATTAAAAACTAGGAAAATTTAATGCTAAAGAAAAATAAAACAGCCAAGTACTTTATCGAGTCTTAAGCCAATAGACAAGCTAAATAATAAAAACTTGACAAATAAGTCAATGAATTGTCAATGAAATGCTAGTACTCAGCATATCAAACATGAAAAAGGTCTATGACATAACTGTGTATGCAAAATAAGCTGCAACAGCCTCCAATAGGAAGTCACCGTCTTCATCCGAAAAGAGTTCAGCCATCCAATTTAAAAGCGGAAAAGAACATACGTGCTCTCCCAGCACCGGATCCTCTATCACCATCAGAGGACAGCTCGGTGGGTTTTCAAGAAAGCTCTGTTCCAAGAAAGACTGTGTTGCCGCCAGTAAATTCCAGGGACCAATTAGTCCATGCATCAATGCCACAGCCATAATCCTTTCGCCAGGACAAACCAACTCGTGAGTAATGATAGGAGTCATCAGCTGATTAAAGTCGACGTCAGGAGAAACCGGTCCGCAGAGACACAAATCAATGGCCCAATCGAAATCACAGGTCAGGCAGTGAAATACAGGCTGGACACAGGTGAAGTAGGAGAATCGAAAAGATAATCCATATGCCGTGCTTAATATCGCCAACGGCATTGTGCCATAATATTCTAGCATGCGATTGCGGAACAGTGTCAGCAGCTGCAGGGCGGGAGCTTGCACAGGAGGGACATCCATATTTAAAAATGTAAAAAAGCACAAGAGCGTCCGCTGGTAATGCAAGAAAAAATGGGAATCCACGAAGCAGAGTGGAAAAAATAGAATGAAAGAAAGCAGGGATGACTCCAAAGATTTTCTCAAATGAAGTCACGAGACCACTGGTAACAACTTTAAAAAAGTGCGCCAGGGCCTTTGTGGAGGACGCGTTAAAGATAGTCCGAACCATGTCGCTGAAATGCAAAGGCGAATCAGTATTTAAAAGGGTCTGCACCTCTGTACGAGTGTTCGCTATGTGAAGCACGAAAGTTTCACGGGCCGAACTCAAGGCCACCTCTCTCTGAGACAAAAGAGCTCTTATTCTTGCCATGCCGTTGAAATGTGCTCCCAAGGTTGGTATTTGTGGCCAGATTGAAAACTCCCTATGTTCATGTGTGGGAGGAAATAGAACATTTCTGCAGCAAATAACCCGTTCACTTACTGTTACGATAAAATGAATACTTTTAATTAACCCAGAACAATCTTCATTATTGAGCATCAAATATCTACCATTTTCCAACAACTTGAACGTGGGGATGATAGCAGGAACTGGCGTGCCTTGCAACACGCAAGCCATATTTGGTCGGTGTTTGTTGCATGAACCGTGTAACTGTATGTGCCTACACATTAGTGAATGATCTGGCGTCTCAGTGCATTCCTCTCCATTCAGATAAACTTCTTGATCATCTTTAAAACATCTGTATGTGTATGGAAGCGACCAGACCTCATGAAGAAAAGCACTACCTAAAGGTTCATAACGACCTATTGGTATATATTTCATACAATTTGAAAACTTATATAAAGCAAAAGGCAGCGTTATTAAACCGTGGATAAGGCACGTTGCCAAAAAACCCGCAATCCTCTGCTGATGATGTCACTGAGCATGTCATGAATGATGTAATATGTGACATCATCAGCAGTGGATTACGGGTAATAGTATCTCTAGTTTACTCCCCTATAGCTGTCTTTCTTTTAACATAAGTGTCTGTTTCCTTCCCTTATACTTACTGTTCTTTTTTTAAAAAAAAATTTGGGTTCACTTCCGGTTCGCGTACCGGCGAGCGAACTGGGAAGCGAACTACGAGAAATAGAGGTTGGCACAGTTCCAAATATTGTACCAATTTTTTAATAACGGGGAGGTAGTTCTGAAAAGAACTTTTTTTTTTTATTGTTTTTGTTGTTTTATATTTTTTTTATTATTTTTCTGAACATTTTTTTACTTTTTTTGAATTTTTCTGAACAGTTTTATATTTTTTTGGGTTTTTCTTGCAGGGGGCAATGAAAACGATTCATTGTAAAGGTCTCAACAGGAGCAACAAAACAAAAAAAAAGTATTTATTATTTGGGGCGTTTCGTACAAACTTGCATATGATAGTCAATAGCTCTGTTGATCAGAGTGATGCTTCTTTCTCCGTAGCAAATGAATCCATTGCAATGTACGCAGACGTGTTTTACTTCATGAAATCTCGTTTGAATATTTGGCACCATCTCCCTGCCCTCTGGTCCCGTTACTTCCGGTACAACAGATCTTCTGGCCATAATAGGGAGATTATCTAGGTCGTTACGAAACTGTGCAGCACTGTAGTTGTTAGGATGCCACCTAGTCATATGGCGATGCATTGTGTAGTTTCCGAAACTGTATTTTTTGTCGGTCCCTCTGGACAGTCTATCTTGACATATAAGGCAAGTTACGTATCTTGCATTTACTTTTTTCTGACCTTTGGGAATTTTAAAAAATTGCCAAATGAAGTTTTCTTTCCGGTGAGACGTCCTGGGCTCCTCAGGCAAAAAGTGCCTCTCTTCGTGCTCGTCGTCCTGTTCCTCTTCTTCCTCTTCTTGCTGAATTATAACTTGAGCAGGTGGTCCACTCTTCCTTGGATGTGGTGGAGGTGGTGGGGAAGCACCAGCTGAAGCTACTAAAGAAGCCATTGCTCACTGGTAACAAAGGGTCTTTCTCTCACAATGATGAAAGTCAGAGTGAGGAAAGAAGGAGGGATTTTCATCATTTGGGAAAAACAATAGTTCTCAACCAATGAAAAGTGTTCATTTTAGATTATATGACCTAGTCTTACATCATTAGGAAACCAAAAGTGAAATGAACCAATGAAAAGTGTTATTACCAAGTCACATGACCTGCTGTGTTTACGTTAAGCGCTTTGCAGGGCCTCCCGGTTTGCTTCCAGAAACCTGTGCTTTGCGACTCGGTAAGCGTACCAGTTCGCTAACGTAGCACGTCATATGACGTATCACGCGACAACGCGAAACGTCATGCGGACGGGAGGCATCACGATGTTGTTTTCTAACGCGGCAGTTGCGGTAAAGAAACGTTTACCGGCTCGCGGTCTATTTCGCGGCATCAAGGTCAGCTAACGGGAAGCTTCCCGATTCGCGAAGCGGGAACGAAGAAAAAAAAATATTTTAAAAAAAAATTATTAATAAACATATAAAATATATTTTTGGATTTAAAGAAGAATACATTTTACAGCTACAGATATTAGCTGTTAAAAAAACAATGAAATTCACTGAAAAAACCATAGGTTATAGACCATATATAGTTAGGAATTAGCATTTACAAAACCTTGAAAATTCACTGAAAAAACCATGGGTTATAGACCATATATAGTTAGGAATTAGCATTTAGAAAACCTTATTTTACTCACAGAAAACCATTGAAATTCCATATATAGTTAGTTGCACTAACTATATATCGCGCACCCGCAATCCACTGCTGATGATGTCACATATTACATCATTCATGACATGGTCAGTGACATCACTGATGACATCTCAAATGACATCACTGATGACATCACTGATGACATCTCAAATGACATCACTGATGACATCATGACACACCAATACCAGTTACTACATACGCACTCACTGATTCCTACGTCTACACACACATTCACTCATTCACCCATACAATCACTCATACATACAGTCACTCATTATTACAACACTATCATATGCACTCATACACCTATGCAGACAGTCACACACTGCCACTCATCCATGGAGTTACTCACACACCAAGTCAGTCCTGTAAAGAATCAATCACACTTCCATTTCTTCATCTATACAGTTAAACACAGAACACCATACTTCAGTGACATCACTGATGACATCACTAATGACATCTGAAATGACATCACTGATGACATCTCAAATGACATCACTGATGACATCATGACACACCAATACCAGTTACTACATACGCACTCACTGATTCGTACGTCTACACACACATTCACTCATTCACCCATACAATTACTCATACATACAGTCAGTTATTATTAGAACACTATCATATGCACTCATACACCTAGTCTGTCCTGTGAAGAATCAATCACACTTCGATTTCCTCATCTATAGTTAAACACAGAACACCATACTTTTCACACATATACTAACACATACTTACTCTCTTATACAATCACTGATACAAGTACACATTGATATGCACAGCGTCACACACCTCCCAGCCAGCCACACACACACTCAGTCTTCCATCCATCCAGTCATTCTTCAATATGTAAAACGTATTTAAACTTTACAAAAACACACAGACACTAGATGATGTCATCAGTGATGTCATCAGTGATGTCACTGACCATGTCATGAATGATGTAATATGTGACATCATCAGCAGTGGATTGCGGGTGCGCGATATATAGTTAGTGCA